>NW_026947510.1:27510500-28902000 GCF_034190915.1 Cavia porcellus | reverse complement strand
GCCTATCCTAATTCAGACCCTATGATTCACACCACCTCGTGATGTTTTTCAAACTCCTACTACTGAATGTAATGTTACACACCCATGCAATGCTCACCACCCCACGATGTTTTTCAGAAACCTATCCTACATTGCCACTGCATGTTTCCTGACCTCCCCATGCTGACCACCCCGTGGTGCTTCTCTCTATCCTACATTGCCACTCACTGCCTATCCTAATTCAGACCATATGATTCACACCACCCCGTAATGTTTTTCTCACTCCTACTAGTGAATGTAATTTTACACACCCATACAATGCGCACCACCCCGCGATGTTTTTCAGAAACCTATCCTACATTGCCACTACATGTTTCCTGAACTCCGCATGCTGACCACCACGTGGTGCTTTTCTCCGTCCTACATTGCCACTCGCTGCCTATCCTAATTCAGACCCTATGATTCACACCACCCCGTGATGTATTTCTCACTCCTACTAGTGAATGTAATGTTACATACTCATAAAATGCGGACCACGCTGCGAGGTTTTTTAGAAACCTATCCTACATTGCCAAAGCATGTGTTCTGACCTCCAAATGCTGACCACCCAGTGGTGCTTTTCTCCATCCTACATTGCCACTCACGGCCTATACTAACTCAGACCCTATGATTCACACCACCCCGTGATGTATTTCTCACTCCTACTAGTGAATGTAATGTTACACACCCATACAATGCACAAGATCCCGCGATGTTTTTCAGAAACCTATCCTACATTGCCACTGCATGTGTCCTGACCTTCCCATGCTGACCACCCCGTGGTGCTTTTCTCCATCCTACATTGCCACTCACTGCTTATCCTAATTCAGACCCTATGATTCACAGCACTCCGTGATGTTTTTCTAACTCCTACTAGTGAATGTAATGTTACACACTCATACAATGCGCACCACCCTGCTAGGTTTTTCAGAAACCTATCCTACATTGCCACTGCATGTGTCCTGACCTCCCCATGCTGACCACCCCGTGGTGCTTTTCTCCATCCTACATTGCGACTCACTGCCTATCCTAACTCAGACCCTATGATTCACACCACCCCGTGATGTTTTTCTCACTCCTACTAGTGAATGTAATGTTACACACCCATACAATGCACACCATCCCGCGATGTTTTTCAGAAACCTATGCTACATTGCCACTGCATGTGTCCTGACCTCCCCATGCTGACAACCCCGTGGTGCTTTTGTCCATCCTACATTGACACTCACTGCCTATCCTAATTCAGACCCTACGATTCACACCACCGCGTGATGTATTTCTCACTCCTACTAGTGTATGTAATGTTACACACCCATACGATGCGCACCACCCGGCGATGTTTTTCAGAAACCTATCCTAAATTGCACGACATGTGTCCTGACCTCCACATGCTGACAAACACGTGGTGCATTTCTCCATCCTACATTGCCACTCACTCCCTATCCTAATTCAGACCCTATGATTCACACCACCCCGTGATGTTTTTCTCACTCCTACTAGTGAATGTAATGTTATACACTCATACAATGCGCACCAACCCTCGATGTTTTTTCAGAAACCTATCCTACATTGCCACTGCATGTGTCCTGACCTCCCCATGCTGACCACCCCGTGGTGCTTTTCTCCATTTTACATTGCCACTCCCTGCCTATCCTAATTCAGACCCTATGATTCACACCACCTCGTGATGTTTTTCAAACTCCTACTACTGAATGTAATGTTACACACCCATGCAATGCTCACCACCCCGCGATGTTTTTCAGAAACCTATCCTACATTGCCACTGCATGTTTCCTGACCTCCCCATGCTGACCACCCCGTGGTGCTTTTCTCCATCCTACATTGCCACTCACTGCCTATCCTAATTCAGACTCTATGATTCACACCACCCCGTGATGTTTTTCTCACTCCTACTAGTGAATGTAATGTTACACACCCATACAATGCACACCACCCCGCGATGTTTTTCAGAAACCTATCCTACATTGCCACTGCATGTTTCCTGACCTCCCATGCTGACCACCCCGTGGTGCTTTTCTCCATCCTACATTGCCACTCACTGCCTATCCTAATTCAGACTCTATGATTCACACCACCCCGTGATGTTTTTCTCACTCCTACTAGTGAATGTAATGTTACACACTCATACAATGCGCACCACCCTGCTAGGTTTTTCAGAAACCTATCCTACATTGCCACTGCATGTGTCCTGACCTCCCCATGCTGACCACCCCGTGGTGCTTTTCACCATCCTACATTGCGACTCACTGCCTATCCTAACTCAGACCCTATGATTCACACCACCCCGTGATGTTTTTCTCACTCCTACTAGTGAATGTAATGTTACACACCCATACAATGCACACCATCCCGCGATGTTTTTCAGAAACCTATGCTACATTGCCACTGCATGTGTCCTGACCTCCCCATGCTGACAACCCCGTGGTGCTTTTGTCCATCCTACATTGACACTCACTGCCTATCCTAATTCAGACCCTACGATTCACACCACCGCGTGATGTATTTCTCACTCCTACTAGTGTATGTACAATGTTACACACCCATACGATGCGCACCACCCGGCGATGTTTTTCAGAAACCTATCGTAAATTTCACGACATGTGTCCTGACCTCCACATCCTGACAACCACGTGGTGCATTTCTCCAGCCTACATTGCCACTCACTCCCTATCCTAATTCAGACCCTATGATTCACACCACCCCGTGATATTTTTCTCACTCCTACTAGTGAATGTAATGTTACACACTCATACAATGCGCACCAACCCTCGATGTTTTTCAGAAACCTATCCTACATTGTCACTACATGTGTCCTGACCTCCCCATGCTGACCACCCCGTGGTGCTTTTCTCCATTTTACATTGCCACTCCCTGCCTATCCTCATTCAGACCCTATGATTCACACCACCTCGTGATGTTTTTCAAACTCCTACTACTGAATGTAATGTTACACACCCATGCAATGCTCACCACCCCGCGATGTTTTTCAGAAACCTATCCTACATTGCCACTGCATGTTTCCTGACCTCCCCATGCTGACCACCCCGTGGTGCTTTTCTCCATCCTACATTGCCACTCACTGCCTATCCTAATTCAGACTCTATGATTCACACCACCCCGTGATGTTTTTCTCACTCCTACTAGTGAATGTAATGTTACACACCCATACAATGCACACCACCCCGCGATGTTTTTCAGAAACCTATCCTACATTGCCACTGCATGTTTCCTGACGTCCCCATGCTGACCACCCCGTGGTGCTTTTCTCCATCCTATATTGCCACTCACTGCCTATCCTAATTCAGACCCTATGATTCACACCACCCCGTAATGTTTTTCTCACTCCTACTAGTGAATGCAATTTTACACACCCATACAATGCGCACCACCCCGCGATGTTTTTCAGAATCCTATCCTACATTGCCACTACATGTGTCCTGAAC
The DNA here is from genome assembly GCF_034190915.1 of Cavia porcellus. Taxonomy (NCBI): domain Eukaryota; kingdom Metazoa; phylum Chordata; class Mammalia; order Rodentia; family Caviidae; genus Cavia; species Cavia porcellus. Next base: position 28,898,518 of record NW_026947510.1, on the reverse strand, counting down.
TCCGCATGCTGACCACCACGTGGTGCTTTTCTCCATCCTACATTGACACTCCCTGCCTATCCTAATTCAGACCCTATGATTCACACCACCCCATGATGTTTTTCTCACTCCTACTAGTGAATGTAATGTTACACACTCATACAATGCGCACCACAATGCGATGTTTTTCAGAAACCTATCCTACATTGACAAAGCATGTTTCCTGACCTCCTCATGCTGACCACCCAGTGGTGCTTTTCTCCATCCTATATTGCCACTCACTGCCTATACTAACTCAAACCCTATAATTCACACCACCCCGTGATGTATTTCTCACTCCCACTAGTGAATGTAATGTTACACACCCATACAATTCACACCATCCCGCGATGTTTTTCAGAAACCTATCCTACATTGCCACTGAATGTGTCCTGACCTCCCCATGCTGACCACCCCGTGGTGCTTTTCTCCATCCTACATTGCCACTCACTGCCTATCCTAATTCAGAACCTATGATTCACACCACCCCGTGATGTTTTTCTCACTCCTACTAGTGAATGTAAGTTACACACCCATACAATGCGCACCACCCCGCGATGTTTTTCAGAAACCTATCCTACATTGCCACTGCATGTTTCCTGACCTCCCCATGCTGACGACCCCGTGGTGCTTTTCTCCACCCTACATTGCCACTCACTGCCTATCCTAATTCAGACCCTATGATTCACACCACCCCGTAATGTTTTTCTCACTCCTACTAGTGAATCTAATGTTACACACCCATACAATGCGCCCCATCCCGCGATGATTTTCAGAAACCTATTCTACATGGCCACTGCATGTGTACAGACCTCCCCATGCTGACCACCCCGTGGTGCTTTTGTCCATCCTACACTGACACTCACTGCCTATCCTAATTCAGACCCTACGATTCACACCACCGCGTGATGTATTTCTCACTCCTACTAGTGTATGTAATGTTACACACCCATACAATGCGCACCACCCGGCGATGTTTTTCAGAAACCTATCCTAAATTGCACAACATGTTTCCTGACCTCCACATGCTGACCACCACGTGGTGCATTTCTCCATCCTACATTGCCACTCACTGCCTATCCTAATTCAGACCCTATGATTCACACCACCTCGTGATGTTGTTCAAACTCCTACTACTGAATGTAATGTTACACACCCATGCAATGCTCACCACCCCGTGATGTTTTTCAGAAACCTATCCTACATTGCCACTGCATGTTTCCTGACCTCCCCATGCTGACCACCCCGTGGTGCTTTTCTCCATCCTACATTGCCACTCACTGCCTATCCTAATTCAGACTCTATGATTCACACCACTCCGTGATGTTTTTCTCACTCCTACTAGTGAATGTAATGTTACACACCCATACAATGCACACCACCCCGCGATGTTTTTCAGAAACCTATCCTACATTGCCACTGCATGTTTCCTGACCTCCCCATGCTGACCACCCCGTGGTGCTTTTCTCCATCCTATATTGCCACTCACTGCCTATCCTAATTCAGACCCTATGATTCACACCACCCCGTAATGTTTTTCTCACTCTTACTAGTGAATGCAATTTTACACACCCATACAATGCGCACCACCCCGCGATGTTTTTCAGAATCCTATCCTACATTGCCACTCCATGTGTCCTGAACTCCGCATGCTGACCACCACGTGGTGCTTTTCTCCATCCTACATTGACACTCACTGCCTATCCTAATTCAGACCCTATGATTCACACCACCCCGTGATGTATTTCTCACTCCTACTAATGAATGTAATGTTACACACCCATACAATGCACAAGATCCCGCGATGTTTTTCAGAAACCTATGCTACATTGCCACTGCATGTGTCCTGACCTCCACATGCTGACCACCACGTGTGCATTTCTCCATCCTACATTGCCAATCACTGCCTATCCTAATTCAGACCCTATGATTCACACCACCCCGTGATGTTTTTCAAACTCCTACTAGTGAATGTAATGTTACACACCCATACAATGAGCACCACCCCGCGATGTTTTTCAGAAACCTATCCTACATTGCCACTGCATGTTTCCTGACCTCCCCATGCTGACCACCCCGTGGTGCTTTTCTCCATCCTATATTGCCACTCACTGCCTATCCTAATTCAGACCCTATGATTCACACCACCCCGTAATGTTTTTTTCACTCCTACTAGTGAATGCAATTTTACACACCCATACAATGCGCACCACCCCGCGATGTTTTTCAGAAACCTATCCTACATTGCCACTACATGTGTCCTGAACTCCGCAAGCTGACCACCACGTGGTGCTTTTCTCTATCCTACATTGCCACTCACTGCCTATCCTAATTCAGACCCTATGATTCACACCACCCCGTGATGTTTTTCTCAGTCGTACTAGTGAATGTAATGTTACACACTCATACAATGCGCACCACAATGCGAGGTTTTTAGAAACCTATCCTACATTGTCAAAGCATGTGTCCTGACCTCCCCATGCTGACCACCCAGTGGTGCTTTTCTCCATCCTACATTGCCACTCACTGCCTATACTAACTGAGACCCTATGATTCACACCACCCCGTGATGTATTTCTCACTCCCACTAGTGAATGTAATGTTACACACCCATACAATGCACACCATCCCGCGATGTTTTTCAGAAACCTATCCTACATTGCCACTGCATGTGTCCTGACCTCCCCATGCTGACCACCCCGTGGTGCTTTTCTCCATCCTACATTGCCACTCACTGCCTATACTAACTCAGACCCTATGATTCACCCCACCCCGTGATGTATTTCTCACTCCTACTAGTGAATGTAATGTTACACACCCATACAATGCACAAGATCCCGCGATGTTTTTCAGAAACCTATCCTACATTGCCACTGCATGTGTCCTGACCTCCCCATGCTGACCACCCCGTGGTGCTTTTCTCCATCCTACATTGCCACTCACTGCTTATCCTAATTCAGACCCTATGATTCACAGCACTCCGTGATGTTTTTCTAACTCCTACTAGTGAATGTAATGTTACACACTCATACAATGCGCACATCCCTGCTTGGTTTTTCAGAAAACTATCCTACATTGCCACTGCATGTGTCCTGACCTCCCCATGCTGACCACCCCGTGGTGCTTTTCTCCATCCTACATTGCGAGTCACTGCCTATCCTAACTCAGACCCTATGATTCACACCACCCCGTGATGTTTTTCTCACTCCTACTAGTGAATGTAATGTTACACACCCATACAATGCACACCATCCCGCGATGTTTTTCAGAAACCTATCCTACATTGCCACTGCATGTGTCCTGACCTCCCCATGCTGACCACCCCGTGGTGCTTTTGTCCATCCTACATTGACACTCACTGCCTATCCTAATTCAGACCCTACGATTCACACCACCGTGTGATGTATTTCTCACTCCTACTAGTGTATGTAATGTTACACACCCATACGATTCGCACCACCTGGCGATGTTTTTCAGAAACCTATCCTAAATTGCACGACATGTGTCCTGACCTCCACATGCTGACGACCACGTGGTGCATTTCTCCATCCTACATTGCCACTCACTCCCTATCCTAATTCAGACCCTATGATTCACACCACCCCGTGATGTTTTTCTCACTCCTACTAGTGAATGTAATGTTACACACTCATACAATGCGCACCAACCCTCGATGTTTTTCAGAAACCTCTCCTACATTGCCACTGCATGTGTCCTGACCTCCCCATGCTGACCACCCCGTGGTGCTTTTCTCCATTTTACATTGCCACTCCCTGCCTATCCTAATTCAGACCCTATGATTCACACCACCTCGTGATGTTTTTAAAACTCCTACTACTGAATGTAATGTTACACACCCATGCAATGCGCACCACCCCGCGATGTTTTTCAGAAACCTATCCTACATTGCCACTGCATGTTTCCTGACCTCCCCATGCTGACCACCCCGTGGTGCTTTTCTCCATCCTACATTGCCACTCACTGCCTATCCTAATTCAGACTCTATGATTCACACCACCCCATGATGTTTTTCTCACTCCTACTAGTGTATGTAATGTTACACACCCATACGATGCGCACCACCCCGCGATGTTTTTCTGAAACCTATCCTAAATTGCCACTACATGTGTCCTGACCTCCGCATGCTGACAACCACGTGGTGCTTTTCTCCATCCTATATTGCGACTCACTGCCTATCCTAATTCAGACCCTATGATTCACACCACTCCGTGATGTTTTTCTAACTCCTACTAGTGAATGTAATGTTACACACTGATACAATGCGCACCACCCTGCTAGGTTTTCCTGAAACCTATCCTACATTGCCACTGCATGTGTCCTGACCTCCCCATGCTGACCAACCCGTGGTGCTTTTCTCCATGCTACATTGCGACTCACTGCCTATCCTAACTCAGACCCTATGATTCACACCACCCCGTGATGTTTTTCTCACTCCTAGTAGTGAATGTAATGTTACACACCCATACAATGCAAACCATCCCGTGATGTTTTTCAGAAACCTATCCTACATTGCCACTGCATGTGTCCTGACCTCCCCATGCTGACCACACCGTGGTGCTTTTCTCCATTTTACATTGCCACTCCCTGCCTATCCTAATTCAGACCCTATGATTCACACCACATCGTGATGTTTTTCAAACTCCTACTACTGAATGTAATGTTACACACCCATGCAATGCTCACCACCCCGCGATGTTTTTCAGAAACCTATCCTACATTGCCACTGCATGTTTCCTGACCTCCCCATGCTGACCACACCGTGGTGCTTCTCTCTATCCTACATTGCCACTCACTGCCTATCCTAATTCAGTCCCTATGATTCACACCACCCCGTAATGTTTTTCTCACTCCTACTAGTGAATGTAATTTTACACACCCATACAATGCGCACCACCCCGCGATGTTTTTCAGAAACCTATCCTACATTGCCACTACATGTTTCCTGAATTCCGCATGCTGACCACCACGTGGTGCTTTTCTCCGTCCTACATTGCCACTCGCTGCCTATCCTAATTCAGACCCTATGATTCACACCACCCCGTGATGTATTTCTCACTCCTACTAGTGAATGTAATGTTACATACTCATAAAATGCGCACCACGCTGCGAGGTTTTTTAGAAACCTATCCTACATTGCCAAAGCATGTGTTCTGACCTCCAAATGCTGACCACCCAGTGGTGCTTTTCTCCATCCTACATTGCCACTCACGGCCTATACTAACTCAGACCCTATGATTCACACCACCCCGTGATGTATTTCTCACTCCTACTAGTGAATGTAATGTTACACACCCATACAATGCACAAGATCCCGCGATGTTTTTCAGAAACCTATCCTACATTGCCACTGCATGTGTCCTGACCTCCCCATGCTGACCACCCTGTGGTGCTTTTCTCCATCCTACATTGCCACTCACTGCTTATCCTAATTCAGACCCTATGATTCACAGCACTCCGTGATGTTTTTCTAACTCCTACTAGTGAATGTAATGTTACACACTCATACAATGCGCACCACCCTGCTAGGTTTTTCAGAAACCTATCCTATATTGCCACTGCATGTGTCCTGACCTCCCCATGCTGACCACCCCGTGGTGCTTTTCTCCATCCTACATTGCGACTCACTGCCTATCCTAACTCAGACCCTATGATTCACACAACCCCGTGATGTTTTTCTCACTCCTACTAGTGAATGTAATGTTACACACCCATACAATGCACACCATCCCGCGATGTTTTTCAGAAACCTATCCTACATTGCCACTGCATGTGTCCAGACCTCCCCATGCTGACCAACCCGTGGTGCTTTTGTCCATCCTACATTGACACTCACTGCCTATCCTAATTCAGACCCTACGATTCACACCACCGCGTGATGTATTTCTCACTCCTACTAGTGTATGTAATGTTACACACCCATACGATGCGCACCACCCGGCGATGTTTTTCAGAAACCTATCCTAAATTGCACGACATTTGTCCTGACCTCCACATGCTGACAACCACGTGGTGCATTTCTCCATCCTACATTGCCACTCACTCCCTATCCTAATTCAGACCCTATGATTCACACCACCCCGTGATGTTTTTCTCACTCCTACTAGTGAATGTAATGTTACACACTCATACAATGCGCACCAACCCTCGATGTTTTTCAGAAACCTATCCTACATTGCCACTGCATGTGTCCTGACCTCCCCATGCTGACCACCCCGTGGTGCTTTTCTCCATTTTACATTGCCACTCCCTGCCTATCCTAATTCAGACCCTATGATTCACACCACCTCGTGATGTTTTTCAAACTCCTACTACTGAATGTAATGTTACACACCCATGCAATGCTCACCACCCCGTGATGTTTTTCAGAAACCTATCCTACATTGCCACTGCATGTTTCCTGACCTCCCCATGCTGACCACCCCGTGGTGCTTTTCTCCATCCTACATTGCCACTCACTGCCTATCCTAATTCAGACTCTATGATTCACACCACTCCGTGATGTTTTTCTCACTCCTACTAGTGAATGTAATGTTACACACCCATACAATGCACACCACCCCGCGATGTTTTTCAGAAACCTATCCTACATTGCCACTGCATGTTTCCTGACCTCCCCATGCTGACCACCCCGTGGTGCTTTTCTCCATCCTATATTGCCACTCACTGCCTATCCTAATTCAGACCCTATGATTCACACCACCCCGTAATGTTTTTCTCACTCTTACTAGTGAATGCAATTTTACACACCCATACAATGCGCACCACCCCGCGATGTTTTTCAGAATCCTATCCTACATTGCCACTCCATGTGTCCTGAACTCCGCATGCTGACCACCACGTGGTGCTTTTCTCCATCCTACATTGACACTCACTGCCTATCCTAATTCAGACCCTATGATTCACACCACCCCGTGATGTATTTCTCACTCCTACTAATGAATGTAATGTTACACACCCATACAATGCACAAGATCCCGCGATGTTTTTCAGAAACCTATGCTACATTGCCACTGCATGTGTCCTGACCTCCACATGCTGACCACCACGTGTGCATTTCTCCATCCTACATTGCCAATCACTGCCTATCCTAATTCAGACCCTATGATTCACACCACCCCGTGATGTTTTTCAAACTCCTACTAGTGAATGTAATGTTACACACCCATACAATGAGCACCACCCCGCGATGTTTTTCAGAAACCTATCCTACATTGCCACTGCATGTTTCCTGACCTCCCCATGCTGACCACCCCGTGGTGCTTTTCTCCATCCTATATTGCCACTCACTGCCTATCCTAATTCAGACCCTATGATTCACACCACCCCGTAATGTTTTTTTCACTCCTACTAGTGAATGCAATTTTACACACCCATACAATGCGCACCACCCCGCGATGTTTTTCAGAAACCTATCCTACATTGCCACTACATGTGTCCTGAACTCCGCAAGCTGACCACCACGTGGTGCTTTTCTCTATCCTACATTGCCACTCACTGCCTATCCTAATTCAGACCCTATGATTCACACCACCCCGTGATGTTTTTCTCAGTCGTACTAGTGAATGTAATGTTACACACTCATACAATGCGCACCACAATGCGAGGTTTTTAGAAACCTATCCTACATTGTCAAAGCATGTGTCCTGACCTCCCCATGCTGACCACCCAGTGGTGCTTTTCTCCATCCTACATTGCCACTCACTGCCTATACTAACTGAGACCCTATGATTCACACCACCCCGTGATGTATTTCTCACTCCCACTAGTGAATGTAATGTTACACACCCATACAATGCACACCATCCCGCGATGTTTTTCAGAAACCTATCCTACATTGCCACTGCATGTGTCCTGACCTCCCCATGCTGACCACCCCGTGGTGCTTTTCTCCATCCTACATTGCCACTCACTGCCTATACTAACTCAGACCCTATGATTCACCCCACCCCGTGATGTATTTCTCACTCCTACTAGTGAATGTAATGTTACACACCCATACAATGCACAAGATCCCGCGATGTTTTTCAGAAACCTATCCTACATTGCCACTGCATGTGTCCTGACCTCCCCATGCTGACCACCCCGTGGTGCTTTTCTCCATCCTACATTGCCACTCACTGCTTATCCTAATTCAGACCCTATGATTCACAGCACTCCGTGATGTTTTTCTAACTCCTACTAGTGAATGTAATGTTACACACTCATACAATGCGCACATCCCTGCTTGGTTTTTCAGAAAACTATCCTACATTGCCACTGCATGTGTCCTGACCTCCCCATGCTGACCACCCCGTGGTGCTTTTCTCCATCCTACATTGCGAGTCACTGCCTATCCTAACTCAGACCCTATGATTCACACCACCCCGTGATGTTTTTCTCACTCCTACTAGTGAATGTAATGTTACACACCCATACAATGCACACCATCCCGCGATGTTTTTCAGAAACCTATCCTACATTGCCACTGCATGTGTCCTGACCTCCCCATGCTGACCACCCCGTGGTGCTTTTGTCCATCCTACATTGACACTCACTGCCTATCCTAATTCAGACCCTACGATTCACACCACCGTGTGATGTATTTCTCACTCCTACTAGTGTATGTAATGTTACACACCCATACGATTCGCACCACCCGGCGATGTTTTTCAGAAACCTATCCTAAATTGCACGACATGTGTCCTGACCTCCACATGCTGACGACCACGTGGTGCATTTCTCCATCCTACATTGCCACTCACTCCCTATCCTAATTCAGACCCTATGATTCACACCACCCCGTGATGTTTTTCTCACTCCTACTAGTGAATGTAATGTTACACACTCATACAATGCGCACCAACCCTCGATGTTTTTCAGAAACCTCTCCTACATTGCCACTGCATGTGTCCTGACCTCCCCATGCTGACCACCCCGTGGTGCTTTTCTCCATTTTACATTGCCACTCCCTGCCTATCCTAATTCAGACCCTATGATTCACACCACCTCGTGATGTTTTTAAAACTCCTACTACTGAATGTAATGTTACACACCCATGCAATGCGCACCACCCCGCGATGTTTTTCAGAAACCTATCCTACATTGCCACTGCATGTTTCCTGACCTCCCCATGCTGACCACCCCGTGGTGCTTTTCTCCATCCTACATTGCCACTCACTGCCTATCCTAATTCAGACTCTATGATTCACACCACCCCATGATGTTTTTCTCACTCCTACTAGTGTATGTAATGTTACACACCCATACGATGCGCACCACCCCGCGATGTTTTTCTGAAACCTATCCTAAATTGCCACTACATGTGTCCTGACCTCCGCATGCTGACAACCACGTGGTGCTTTTCTCCATCCTATATTGCGACTCACTGCCTATCCTAATTCAGACCCTATGATTCACACCACTCCGTGATGTTTTTCTAACTCCTACTAGTGAATGTAATGTTACACACTGATACAATGCGCACCACCCTGCTAGGTTTTCCTGAAACCTATCCTACATTGCCACTGCATGTGTCCTGACCTCCCCAAGCTGACCAACCCGTGGTGCTTTTCTCCATGCTACATTGCGACTCACTGCCTATCCTAACTCAGACCCTATGATTCACACCACCCCGTGATGTTTTTCTCACTCCTAGTAGTGAATGTAATGTTACACACCCATACAATGCAAACCATCCCGTGATGTTTTTCAGAAACCTATCCTACATTGCCACTGCATGTGTCCTGACCTCCCCATGCTGACCACACCGTGGTGCTTTTCTCCATTTTACATTGCCACTCCCTGCCTATCCTAATTCAGACCCTATGATTCACACCACATCGTGATGTTTTTCAAACTCCTACTACTGAATGTAATGTTACACACCCATGCAATGCTCACCACCCCGCGATGTTTTTCAGAAACCTATCCTACATTGCCACTGCATGTTTCCTGACCTCCCCATGCTGACCACACCGTGGTGCTTCTCTCTATCCTACATTGCCACTCACTGCCTATCCTAATTCAGTCCCTATGATTCACACCACCCCGTAATGTTTTTCTCACTCCTACTAGTGAATGTAATTTTACACACCCATACAATGCGCACCACCCCGCGATGTTTTTCAGAAACCTATCCTACATTGCCACTACATGTTTCCTGAATTCCGCATGCTGACCACCACGTGGTGCTTTTCTCCGTCCTACATTGCCACTCGCTGCCTATCCTAATTCAGACCCTATGATTCACACCACCCCGTGATGTATTTCTCACTCCTACTAGTGAATGTAATGTTACATACTCATAAAATGCGCACCACGCTGCGAGGTTTTTTAGAAACCTATCCTACATTGCCAAAGCATGTGTTCTGACCTCCAAATGCTGACCACCCAGTGGTGCTTTTCTCCATCCTACATTGCCACTCACGGCCTATACTAACTCAGACCCTATGATTCACACCACCCCGTGATGTATTTCTCACTCCTACTAGTGAATGTAATGTTACACACCCATACAATGCACAAGATCCCGCGATGTTTTTCAGAAACCTATCCTACATTGCCACTGCATGTGTCCTGACCTCCCCATGCTGACCACCCTGTGGTGCTTTTCTCCATCCTACATTGCCACTCACTGCTTATCCTAATTCAGACCCTATGATTCACAGCACTCCGTGATGTTTTTCTAACTCCTACTAGTGAATGTAATGTTACACACTCATACAATGCGCACCACCCTGCTAGGTTTTTCAGAAACCTATCCTATATTGCCACTGCATGTGTCCTGACCTCCCCATGCTGACCACCCCGTGGTGCTTTTCTCCATCCTACATTGCGACTCACTGCCTATCCTAACTCAGACCCTATGATTCACACAACCCCGTGATGTTTTTCTCACTCCTACTAGTGAATGTAATGTTACACACCCATACAATGCACACCATCCCGCGATGTTTTTCAGAAACCTATCCTACATTGCCACTGCATGTGTCCAGACCTCCCCATGCTGACCAACCCGTGGTGCTTTTGTCCATCCTACATTGACACTCACTGCCTATCCTAATTCAGACCCTACGATTCACACCACCGTGTGATGTATTTCTCACTCCTACTAGTGTATGTAATGTTACACACCCATACGATGCGCACCACCCGGCGATGTTTTTCAGAAACCTATCCTAAATTGCACGACATTTGTCCTGACCTCCACATGCTGACAACCACGTGGTGCATTTCTCCATCCTACATTGCCACTCACTCCCTATCCTAATTCAGACCCTATGATTCACACCACCCCGTGATGTTTTTCTCACTCCTACTAGTGAATGTAATGTTACACACTCATACAATGCGCACCAACCCTCGATGTTTTTCAGAAACCTATCCTACATTGCCACTGCATGTGTCCTGACCTCCCCATGCTGACCACCCCGTGGTGCTTTTCTCCATTTTACATTGCCACTCCCTGCCTATCCTAATTCAGACCCTATGATTCACACCACCTCGTGATGTTTTTCAAACTCCTACTACTGAATGTAATGTTACACACCCATGCAATGCTCACCACCCCACGATGTTTTTCAGAAACCTATCCTACATTGCCACTGCATGTTTCCTGACCTCCCCATGCTGACCACCCCGTGGTGCTTCTCTCTATCCTACATTGCCACTCACTGCCTATCCTAATTCAGACCATATGATTCACACCACCCCGTAATGTTTTTCTCACTCCTACTAGTGAATGTAATTTTACACACCCATACAATGCGCACCACCCCGCGATGTTTTTCAGAAACCTATCCTACATTGCCACTACATGTTTCCTGAACTCCGCATGCTGACCACCACGTGGTGCTTTTCTCCGTCCTACATTGCCACTCGCTGCCTATCCTAATTCAGACCCTATGATTCACACCACCCCGTGATGTATTTCTCACTCCTACTAGTGAATGTAATGTTACATACTCATAAAATGCGGACCACGCTGCGAGGTTTTTTAGAAACCTATCCTACATTGCCAAAGCATGTGTTCTGACCTCCAAATGCTGACCACCCAGTGGTGCTTTTCTCCATCCTACATTGCCACTCACGGCCTATACTAACTCAGACCCTATGATTCACACCACCCCGTGATGTATTTCTCACTCCTACTAGTGAATGTAATGTTACACACCCATACAATGCACAAGATCCCGCGATGTTTTTCAGAAACCTATCCTACATTGCCACTGCATGTGTCCTGACCTCCCCATGCTGACCACCCCGTGGTGCTTTTCTCCATCCTACATTGCCACTCACTGCTTATCCTAATTCAGACCCTATGATTCACAGCACTCCGTGATGTTTTTCTAACTCCTACTAGTGAATGTAATGTTACACACTCATACAATGCGCACCACCCTGCTAGGTTTTTCAGAAACCTATCCTACATTGCCACTGCATGTGTCCTGACCTCCCCATGCTGACCACCCCGTGGTGCTTTTCTCCATCCTACATTGCGACTCACTGCCTATCCTAACTCAGACCCTATGATTCACACCACCCCGTGATGTTTTTCTCACTCCTACTAGTGAATGTAATGTTACACACCCATACAATGCACACCATCCCGCGATGTTTTTCAGAAACCTATGCTACATTGCCACTGCATGTGTCCTGACCTCCCCATGCTGACAACCCCGTGGTGCTTTTGTCCATCCTACATTGACACTCACTGCCTATCCTAATTCAGACCCTACGATTCACACCACCGCGTGATGTATTTCTCACTCCTACTAGTGTATGTAATGTTACACACCCATACGATGCGCACCACCCGGCGATGTTTTTCAGAAACCTATCCTAAATTGCACGACATGTGTCCTGACCTCCACATGCTGACAACCACGTGGTGCATTTCTCCATCCTACATTGCCACTCACTCCCTATCCTAATTCAGACCCTATGATTCACACCACCCCGTGATGTTTTTCTCACTCCTACTAGTGAATGTAATGTTACACACTCATACAATGCGCACCAACCCTCGATGTTTTTTCAGAAACCTATCCTACATTGCCACTGCATGTGTCCTGACCTCCCCATGCTGACCACCCCGTGGTGCTTTTCTCCATTTTACATTGCCACTCCCTGCCTATCCTAATTCAGACCCTATGATTCACACCACCTCGTGATGTTTTTCAAACTCCTACTACTGAATGTAATGTTACACACCCATGCAATGCTCACCACCCCGCGATGTTTTTCAGAAACCTATCCTACATTGCCACTGCATGTTTCCTGACCTCCCCATGCTGACCACCCCGTGGTGCTTTTCTCCATCCTACATTGCCACTCACTGCCTATCCTAATTCAGACTCTATGATTCACACCACCCCGTGATGTTTTTCTCACTCCTACTAGTGAATGTAATGTTACACACCCATACAATGCACACCACCCCGCGATGTTTTTCAGAAACCTATCCTACATTGCCACTGCATGTTTCCTGACCTCCCCATGCTGACCACCCCGTGGTGCTTTTCTCCATCCTACATTGCCACTCACTGCCTATCCTAATTCAGACTCTATGATTCACACCACCCCGTGATGTTTTTCTCACTCCTACTAGTGAATGTAATGTTACACACTCATACAATGCGCACCACAATGCGATGTTTTTCAGAAACCTATCCTACATTGACAAAGCATGTTTCCTGACCTCCTCATGCTGACCACCCAGTTGTGCTTTTCTCCATCCTATATTGCCACTCACTGCCTATACTAACTCAAACCCTATAATTCACACCACCCCGTGATGTATTTCTCACTCCCACTAGTGAATGTAATGTTACACACCCATACAAATCACACCATCCCGCGATGTTTTTCAGAAACCTATCCTACATTGCCACTGAATGTGTCCTGACCTCCCCATGCTGACCACCCCGTGGTGCTTTTCTCCATCCTACATTGCCACTCACTGCCTATCCTAATTCAAAACCTATGATTCACACCACCCCGTGATGTTTTTCTCACTCCTACTAGTGAATGTAAGTTACACACCCATACAATGCGCACCAACCCGCGATGTTTTTCAGAAACCTATCCTACATTGCCACTGCATGTTTCCTGACCTCCCCATGCTGACGACCCCGTGGTGCTTTTCTCCACCCTACATTGCCACTCACTGCCTATCCTAATTCAGACCCTATGATTCACACCACCCCGTGATGTTTTTCTCACTCCTACTAGTGAATGTAAGTTACACACCCATACAATGCGCCCAATCCCGCGATGATTTTCAGAAACCTATTCTACATGGCCACTGCATGTGTACAGACCTCCCCATGCTGACCACCCCGTGGTGCTTTTGTCCATCCTACACTGACACTCACTGCCTATCCTAATTCAGACCCTACGATTCACACCACCGCGTGATGTATTTCTCACTCCTACTAGTGTATGTAATGTTACACACCCATACAATGCGCACCACCCGGCGATGTTTTTCAGAAACCTATCCTAAATTGCACAACATGTGTCCTGACCTCCACATGCTGACCACCACGTGGTGCATTTCTCCATCCTACATTGCCACTCACTGCCTATCCTAATTCAGACCCTATGATTCACACCACCTCGTGATGTTTTTCAAACTCCTACTACTGAATGTAATGTTACACACCCATGCAATGCTCACCACCCCGTGATGTTTTTCAGAAACCTATCCTACATTGCCACTGCATGTTTCCTGACCTCCCCATGCTGACCACCCCGTGGTGCTTTTCTCCATCCTACATTGCCACTCACTGCCTATCCTAATTCAGACTCTATGATTCACACCACTCCGTGATGTTTTTCTCACTCCTACTAGTGAATGTAATGTTACACACCCATACAATGCACACCACCCCGCGATGTTTTTCAGAAACCTATCCTACATTGCCACTGCATGTTTCCTGACCTCCCCATGCTGACCACCCCGTGGTGCTTTTCTCCATCCTATATTGCCACTCACTGCCTATCCTAATTCAGACCCTATGATTCACACCACCCCGTAATGTTTTTCTCACTCTTACTAGTGAATGCAATTTTACACACCCATACAATGCACACCACCCCGCGATGTTTTTCAGAAACCTATCCTACATTGCCACTCCATGTGTCCTGAACTCGGCATGCTGACCACCACGTGGTGCTTTTCTCCATCCTACATTGACACTCACTGCCTATCCTAATTCAGACCCTATGATTCACACCACCCCGTGATGTATTTCTCACTCCTACTAATGAATGTAATGTTACACACCCATACAATGCACAAGATCCCGCGATGTTTATCAGAAACCTATGCTACATTGCCACTGCATGTGTCCTGACCTCCACATGCTGACCACCACGTGTGCATTTCTCCATCCTACATTGCCACTCACTGCCTATCCTAATTCAGACCCTATGATTCACACCACCCCGTGATGTTTTTCAAACTCCTACTAGTGAATGTAATGTTACACACCCATACAATGAGCACCACCCCGCGATGTTTTTCAGAAACCTATCCTACATTGCCACTGCATGTTTCCTGACCTCCCCATGCTGACCACCCCGTGGTGCTTTTCTCCATCCTATATTGCCACTCACTGCCTATCCTAATTCAGACCCAATGATTCACACCACCCCGTAATGTTTTTCTCACTCCTACTAGTGAATGCAATTTTACACACCCATACAATGCGCACCACCCCGCGATGTTTTTCAGAAACCTATCCTACATTGCCACTACATGTGTCCTGAACTCCGCAAGCTGACCACCACGTGGTGCTTTTCTCTATCCTACATTGCCACTCACTGCCTATCCTAATTCAGACCCTATGATTCACACCACCCCGTGATGTTTTTCTCAGTCGTACTAGTGAATGTAATGTTACACACTCATACAATGCGCACCACAATGCGAGGTTTTTAGAAACCTATCCTACATTGTCAAAGCATGTGTCCTGACCTCCCCATGCTGACCACCCAGTGGTGCTTTTCTCCATCCTACATTGCCACTCACTGCCTATACTAACTGAGACCCTATGATTCACACCACCCCGTGATGTATTTCTCACTCCCACTAGTGAATGTAATGTTACACACCCATACAATGCACACCATCCCGCGATGTTTTTCAGAAACCTATTCTACATTGCCACAGCATGTGTCCTGACCTCCCCATGCTGACCACCCCGTGGTGCTTTTCTCCATCCTACATTGCCACTCACTGCCTATACTAACTCAGACCCTATGATTCACACCACCCCGTGATGTATTTCTCACTCCTACTAGTGAATGTAATGTTACACACCCATACAATGCACAAGATCCCGCGATGTTTTTCAGAAACCTATCCTACATTGCCACTGCATGTGTCCTGACCTCCCCATGCTGACCACCCCGTGGTGCTTTTCTCCATCCTACATTGCCACTCACTGCTTCTTCCTAATTCAGACCCTATGATTCACAGCACTCCGTGATGTTTTTCTAACTCCTACTAGTGAATGTAATGTTACACACTCATACAATGCGCACATCCCTGCTTGGTTTTTCAGAAAACTATCCTACATTGCCACTGCATGTGTCCTGACCTCCCCATGCTGACCACCCCGTGGTGCTTTTCTCCATCCTACATTGCGAGTCACTGCCTATCCTAACTCAGACCCTATGATTCACACCACCCCGTGTTGTTTTTCTCACTCCTACTAGTGAATGTAATGTTACACACCCATACAATGCACACCATCCCGCGATGTTTTTCAGAAACCTATCCTACATTGCCACTGCATGTGTCCTGACCTCCCCATGCTGACCACCCCGTGGTGCTTTTCTCCATCCTACATTGCCACTCACTGCCTATCCTAATTCAGACCCTACGATTCACACCACCGTGTGATGTATTTCTCACTCCTACTAGTGTATGTAATGTTACACACCCATACGATTCGCACCACCCGGCGATGTTTTTCAGAAACCTATCCTAAATTGCACGACATGTGTCCTGACCTCCACATGCTGACGACCACGTGGTGCATTTCTCCATCCTACATTGCCACTCACTCCCTATCCTAATTCAGACCCTATGATTCACACCACCCCGTGATGTTTTTCTCACTCCTACTAGTGAATGTAATGTTACACACTCATACAATGCGCACCAACCCTCGATGTTTTTCAGAAACCTCTCCTACATTGCCACTGCATGTGTCCTGACCTCCCCATGCTGACCACCCCGTGGTGCTTTTCTCCATTTTACATTGCCACTCCCTGCCTATCCTAATTCAGACCCTATGATTCACACCACCTCGTGATGTTTTTAAAACTCCTACTACTGAATGTAATGTTACACACCCATGCAATGCGCACCACCCCGCGATGTTTTTCAGAAACCTATCCTACATTGCCACTGCATGTTTCCTGACCTCCCCATGCTGACCACCCCGTGGTGCTTTTCTCCATCCTACATTGCCACTCACTGCCTATCCTAATTCAGACTCTATGATTCACACCACCCCATGATGTTTTTCTCACTCCTACTAGTGTATGTAATGTTACACACCCATACGATGCGCACCACCCCGCGATGTTTTTCTGAAACCTATCCTAAATTGCCACTACATGTGTCCTGACCTCCGCATGCTGACAACCACGTGGTGCTTTTCTCCATCCTATATTGCGACTCACTGCCTATCCTAATTCAGACCCTATGATTCACACCACTCCGTGATGTTTTTCTAACTCCTACTAGTGAATGTAATGTTACACACTGATACAATGCGCACCACCCTGCTAGGTTTTCCTGAAACCTATCCTACATTGCCACTGCATGTGTCCTGACCTCCCCATGCTGACCAACCCGTGGTGCTTTTCTCCATGCTACATTGCGACTCACTGCCTATCCTAACTCAGACCCTATGATTCACACCACCCCGTGATGTTTTTCTCACTCCTACTAGTGAATGTAATGTTACACACCCATACAATGCAAACCATCCCGTGATGTTTTTCAGAAACCTATCCTACATTGCCACTGCATGTGTCCTGACCTCCCCATGCTGACCACCCCGTGGTGCTTTTCTCCATTTTACATTGCCACTCCCTGCCTATCCTAATTCAGACCCTATGATTCACACCACCTCGTGATGTTTTTAAAACTCCTACTACTGAATGTAATGTTACACACCCATGCAATGCGCACCACCCCGCGATGTTTTTCAGAAACCTATCCTACATTGCCACTGCATGTTTCCTGACCTCCCCATGCTGACCACCCCGTGGTGCTTTTCTCCATCCTACATTGCCACTCACTGCCTATCCTAATTCAGAACCTATGATTCACACCACCCCGTGATGTTTTTCTCACTCCTACTAGTGAATGTAAGTTACACACCCATACAATGCACACCACCCCGCGATGTTTTTCAGAAACCTATCCTACATTGCCACTGCATGTTTCCTGACCTCCCCATGCTGACGACCCCGTGGTGCTTTTCTCCACCCTACATTGCCACTCACTGCCTATCCTAATTCAGACCCTATGATTCACACCACCCCGTAATGTTTTTCTCACTCCTACTAGTGAATCTAATGTTACACACCCATACAATGCGCCCCATCCCGCGATGATTTTCAGAAACCTATCCTACATGGCCACTGCATGTGTACAGACCTCCCCATGCTGACCACCCCATGGTGCTTTTGTCCATCCTACACTGACACTCACTGCCTATCCTAATTCAGACCCTACGATTCACACCACCGCGTGATGTATTTCTCACTCCTACTAGTGTATGTAATGTTACACACCCATACAATGCGCACCACCCGGCGATGTTTTTCAGAAACCTATCCTAAATTGCACAACATGTGTCCTGACCTCCACATGCTGACCACCACGTGGTGCATTTCTCCATCCTACATTGCCACTCACTGCCTATCCTAATTCAGACCCTATGATTCACACCACCTCGTGATGTTTTTCAAACTCCTACTACTGAATGTAATGTTACACACCCATGCAATGCTCACCACCCCGTGATGTTTTTCAGAAACCTATCCTACATTGCCACTGCATGTTTCCTGACCTCCCCATGCTGACCACCCCGTGGTGCTTTTCTCCATCCTACATTGCCACTCACTGCCTATCCTAATTCAGACTCTATGATTCACACCACTCCGTGATGTTTTTCTCACTCCTACTAGTGAATGTAATGTTACACACCCATACAATGCACACCACCCCGCGATGTTTTTCAGAAACCTATCCTACATTGCCACTGCATGTTTCCTGACCTCCCCATGCTGACCACCCCGTGGTGTTTTTCTCCATCCTATATTGCCACTCACTGCCTATCCTAATTCAGACCCTATGATTCACACCACCCCGTAATGTTTTTCTCACTCCTACTAGTGAATGCAATTTTACACACCCATACAATGCGCACCACCCCGCGATGTTTTTCAGAATCCTATCCTACATTGCCACTCCATGTGTCCTGAACTCCGCATGCTGACCACCACGTGGTGCTTTTCTCCATCCTACATTGACACTCACTGCCTATCCTAATTCAGACCCTATGATTCACACCACCCCGTGATGTATTTCTCACTCCTACTAATGAATGTAATGTTACACACCCATACAATGCACAAGATCCCGCGATGTTTTTCAGAAACCTATGCTACATTGCCACTGCATGTGTCCTGACCTCCACATGCTGACCACCACGTGTGCATTTCTCCATCCTACATTGCCACTCACTGCCTATCCTAATTCAGACCCTATGATTCACACCACCCCGTGATGTTTTTCAAACTCCTACTAGTGAATGTAATGTTACACACCCATACAATGAGCACCACCCCGCGATGTTTTTCAGAAACCTATCCTACATTGCCACTGCATGTTTCCTGACCTCCCCATGCTGACCACCCCGTGGTGCTTTTCTCCATCCTATATTGCCACTCACTGCCTATCCTAATTCAGACCCTATGATTCACACCACCCCGTAATGTTTTTCTCACTCCTACTAGTGAATGCAATTTTACACACCCATACAATGCGCACCACCCCGCGATGTTTTTCAGAAACCTATCCTACATTGCCACTACATGTGTCCTGAACTCCGCAAGCTGACCACCACGTGGTGCTTTTCTCTATCCTACATTGCCACTCACTGCCTATCCTAATTCAGACCCTATGATTCACACCACCCCGTGATGTTTTTCTCAGTCGTACTAGTGAATGTAATGTTACACACTCATACAATGCGCACCACAATGCGAGGTTTTTAGAAACCTATCCTACATTGTCAAAGCATGTGTCCTGACCTCCCCATGCTGACCACCCCGCGGTGCTTTTCTCCATCCTACATTGCCACTCACTGCCTATACTAACTCAGACCCTATGATTCACACCACCCCGTGATGTATTTCTCACTCCTACTAGTGAATGTAATGTTACACACCCATACAATGCACAAGATCCCGCGATGTTTTTCAGAAACCTATCCTACATTGCCACTGCATGTGTCCTGACCTCCCCATGCTGACCACCCCGTGGTGCTTTTCTCCATCCTACATTGCCACTCACTGCTTATCCTAATTCAGACCCTATGATTCACAGCACTCCGTGATGTTTTTCTAACTCCTACTAGTGAATGTAATGTTACACACTCATACAATGCGCACATCCCTGCTTGGTTTTCAGGAAAACTATCCTACATTGCCACTGCATGTGTCCTGACCTCCCCATGCTGACCACCCCGTGGTGCTTTTGTCCATCCTACATTGACACTCACTGCCTATCCTAATTCAGACCCTACGATTCACACCACCGTGTGATGTATCTCTCACTCCTACTAGTGTATGTAATGTTACACACCCATACGATTCGCACCACCCGGCGATGTTTTTCAGAAACCTATCCTAAATTGCACAACATGTGTCCTGACCTCCACATGCTGACGACCACGTGGTGCATTTCTCCATCCTACATTGCCACTCACTCCCTATCCTAATTCAGACCCTATGATTCACACCACCCCGTGATGTTTTTCTCACTCCTACTAGTGAATGTAATGTTACACACTCATACAATGCGCACCAACCCTCGATGTTTTTCAGAAACCTCTCCTACATTGCCACTGCATGTGTCCTGACCTCCCCATGCTGACCACCCCGTGGTGCTTTTCTCCATTTTACATTGCCACTCCCTGCCTATCCTAATTCAGACCCTATGATTCACACCACCTCGTGATGTTTTTAAAACTCCTACTACTGAATGTAATGTTACACACCCATGCAATGCGCACCACCCCGCGATGTTTTTCAGAAACCTATCCTACATTGCCACTGCATGTTTCCTGACCTCCCCATGCTGACCACCCCGTGGTGCTTTTCTCCATCCTACATTGCCACTCACTGCCTATCCTAATTCAGACTCTATGATTCACACCACCCCATGATGTTTTTCTCACTCCTACTAGTGTATGTAATGTTACACACCCATACGATGCGCACCACCCCGCGATGTTTTTCTGAAACCTATCCTAAATTGCCACTACATGTGTCCTGACCTCCGCATGCTGACCACCACGTGGTGCTTTTCTCCATCCTATATTGCGACTCACTGCCTATCCTAATTCAGACCCTATGATTCACACCACTCCGTGATGTTTTTCTAACTCCTACTAGTGAATGTAATGTTACACACTGATACAATGCGCACCACCCTGCTAGGTTTTCCTGAAACCTATCCTACATTGCCACTGCATGTGTCCTGACCTCCCCATGCTGACCAACCCGTGGTGCTTTTCTCCATGCTACATTGCGACTCACTGCCTATCCTAACTCAGACCCTATGATTCACACCACCCCGTGATGTTTTTCTCACTCCTACTAGTGAATGTAATGTTACACACCCATACAATGCAAACCATCCCGTGATGTTTTTCAGAAACCTATCCTACATTGCCACTGCATGTGTCCTGACCTCCCCATGCTGACCACCCCGTGGTGCTTTTGTCCATCCTACATTGACACTCACTGCCTATCCTAATTCAGACCCTATGATTCACACCACCCCGTGATGTTTTTCTCACTCCTACTAGTGAATGTAATGTTACACACCCATACAATGCGCACCACCCTGCGATGTTTTTCAGAAACCTATCCTACATTGCCACTGCATGTGTCCTGACCTCCCCATGCTGACCACCCCGTGGTGCTTTTCTCCATCCTACATTGCCACTCACTGCTTATCCTAATTCAGACCCTATGATTCACAGCACTCCGTGATGTTTTTCTAACTCTTACTAGTGAATGTAATGTTACACACTCATACAATGCGCACCACCCTGCTAGGTTTTTCAGAAACCTATCCTATATTGCCACTGCATGTGTCCTGACCTCCCCATGCTGACCACCCCGTGGTGCTTTTCTCCATCCTACATTGCGACTCACTGCCGATCCTAACTCAGACCCTATGATTCACACAACCCCGTGATGTTTTTCTCACTCCTACTAGTGAATGTCATGTTACACACCCATACAATGCACACCATCCCGCGATGTTTTTCAGAAACCTATCCTACATTGCCACTGCATGTGTCCTGACCTCCCCATGCTGACCACCCCGTGGTGCTTTTGTCCATCCTACATTGCCACTCACTGCCTATCCTAATTCAGACCATATGATTCACACCACCCCGTAATGTTTTTCTCACTCCTACTAGTGAATGTAATTTTACACACCCATACAATGCGCACCACCCCGCGATGTTTTTCAGAAACCTATCCTACATTGCCACTACATGTTTCCTGAACTCCGCATGCTGACCACCACGTGGTGCTTTTCTCCGTCCTACATTGCCACTCGCTGCCTATCCTAATTCAGACCCTATGATTCACACCACCCCGTGATGTATTTCTCACTCCTACTAGTGAATGTAATGTTACATACTCATAAAATGCGCACCACGCTGCGAGGTTTTTTAGAAACCTATCCTACATTGCCAAAGCATGTGTTCTGACCTCCAAATGCTGACCACCCAGTGGTGCTTTTCTCCATCCTACATTGCCACTCACGGCCTATACTAACTCAGACCCTATGATTCACACCACCTCGTGATGTATTTCTCACTCCTACTAGTGAATGTAATGTTACACACCCATACAATGCACAAGATCCCGCTATGTTTTTCAGAAACCTATCCTACATTGCCACTGCATGTGTCCTGACCTCCCCATGCTGACCACCCCGTGGTGCTTTTCTCCATCCTACATTGCGACTCACTGCCTATCCTAACTCAGACCCTATGATTCACACCACCCCGTGATGTTTTTCTCACTCCTACTAGTGAATGTAATGTTACACACCCATACAATGCACACCATCCCGCGATGTTTTTCAGAAACCTATGCTACATTGCCACTGCATGTGCCCTGACCTCCCCATGCTGACAACCCCGTGGTGCTTTTGTCCATCCTACATTGACACTCACTGCCTATCCTAATTCAGACCCTACGATTCACACCACCGCGTGATGTATTTCTCACTCCTACTAGTGTATGTAATGTTACACACCCATACGATGCGCACCACCCGGCGATGTTTTTCAGAAACCTATCCTAAATTGCACGACATGTGTCCTGACCTCCACATGCTGACAACCACGTGGTGCATTTCTCCATCCTACATTGCCACTCACTCCCTATCCTAATTCAGACCCTATGATTCACACCACCCTGTGATGTTTTTCTCACTCCTACTAGTGAATGTAATGTTACACACTCATACAATGCGCACCAACCCTCGATGTTTTTCAGAAACCTATCCTACATTGCCACTGCATGTGTCCTGACCTCCCCATGCTGACCACCCCGTGGTGCTTTTCTCCATTTTACATTGCCACTCCCTGCCTATCCTAATTCAGACCCTATGATTCACACCACCTCGTGATGTGTTTCAAACTCCTACTACTGAATGTAATGTTACACACCCATGCAATGCTCACCACCCCGCGATGTTTTTCAGAAACCTATCCTACATTGCCACTGCATGTTTCCTGACCTCCCCATGCTGACCACCCCGTGGTGCTTTTTTCCATCCTACATTGCCACTCACTGCCTATCCTAATTCAGACTCTATGATTCACACCACCCCGTGATGTTTTTCTCACTCCTACTAGTGAATGTAATGTTACACACCCATACAATGCACACCACCCCGCGATGTTTTTCAGAAACCTATCCTACATTGCCACTGCATGTTTCCTGACCTCCCCATGCTGACCACCCCGTGGTGCTTTTCTCCATCCTATATTGCCACTCACTGCCTATCCTAATTCAGACCCTATGATTCACACCACCCCGTAATGTTTTTCTCACTCCTACTAGTGAATGCAATTTTACACACCCATACAATGCGCACCACCCCGCGATGTTTTTCAGAATCCTATCCTACATTGCCACTACATGTGTCCTGAACTCCGCATGCTGACCACCACGTGGTGCTTTTCTCCATCCTACATTGACACTCCCTGCCTATCCTAATTCAGACCCTATGATTCACACCACCCCATGATGTTTTTCTCACTCCTACTAGTGAATGTAATGTTACACACTCATACAATGCGCACCACAATGCGATGTTTTTCAGAAACCTATCCTACATTGACAAAGCATGTGTCCTGACCTCCTCATGCTGACCACCCAGTGGTGCTTTTCTCCATCCTATATTGCCACTCACTGCCTATACTAACTCAAACCCTATAATTCACACCACCCCGTGATGTATTTCTCACTCCCACTAGTGAATGTAATGTTACACACCCATACAATTCACACCATCCCGCGATGTTTTTCAGAAACCTATCCTACATTGCCACTGAATGTGTCCTGACCTCCCCATGCTGACCACCCCGTGGTGCTTTTCTCCATCATACATTGCCACTCACTGCCTATCCTAATTCAGAACCTATGATTCACACCACCCCGTGATGTTTTTCTCACTCCTACTAGTGAATGTAAGTTACACACCCATACAATGCGCACCACCCCGCGATGTTTTTCAGAAACCTATCCTACATTGCCACTGCATGTTTCCTGACCTCCCCATGGTGACGACCCCGTGGTGCTTTTCTCCATCCTACATTGCCACTCACTGCCTATCCTAATTCAGACCCTATGATTCACACCACCCCGTAATGTTTTTCTCACTCCTACTAGTGAATCAAATGTTACACACCCATACAATGCGCCCCATCCCGCGATGATTTTCAGAAACCTATCCTACATGGCCACTGCATGTGTACAGACCTCCCCATGCTGACCACCCCGTGGTGCTTTTCTCCATCCTACATTGCCACTCACTGCCTATCCTAATTCAGACCCTATGATTGACACCTCCTTGTGATGTTTTTCTCACTCCTACTAGTGAATGTAAGTTACACACCCATACAATGCGCACCACCCCGCGATGTTTTTCAGAAACCTATCCGACATTGCCACTGCATGTTTCCTGACCTCCACATGCTGACCACCACGTGGTGCTTTTCTCCATCCTACATTGCCACTCACTGCCTATCCTAACTCAGACCCTATGATTCACACCACCCCGTGATGTTTTTCTCACTCCTACTAGTGAATGTAAGTTACACACCCATACAATGCGCACCACTCCGCGATGTTTTTCAGAAACCTATCCTACATTGCCACTGCATGTTTCCTGACCTCCACATGCTGACCACCACGTGGTGCTTTTCTCCGTCCTACATTGCCACTCGCTGCCTATCCTAATTCAGACCCTATGATTCACAGCACCCCGTGATGTTTTTCTCACTCCTACCAGTGAATGTAATGTTACACACTCACAAAATGCGCACCACCCTGCGAGGTTTTTTAGAAACCTATCCTACATTGCCAAAGTATGTGTCCTGACCTCCAAATGCTGACCACCCAGTGGTGCTTTTCTCCATCCTACATTGCCACTCACTGCCTATACTAACTCAGACCCTATGATTCACAACACCCCGTGATGTATTTCTCACTCCTACTAGTGAATGTAATGTTACACACCCATACAATGCAAAAGATCCCGCGATGTTTTTCAGAAACCTATCCTATATTGCCACTGCATGTGTCCTGACCTCCCCATGCTGACCACCCCGTGGGGCTTTTCTCCATCCTACATTGCCACTCACTGCCTATCCCACTTCAGACACTATGATTCACACCACCCCCTGATGTTTTTCAAACTCCTACTAGTGAATGTAATGTTACACACCCATACAATGCGCACCACCCCGCAATTTTTTTTCAGAAACCTATCCTACATTGCCACTGAATGTTTCCTGACCTCCCCATGCTGACCACCCCGTTGTGCTTTTCTCCATCCTACATGGCCACTCACTGCCTATGCTAATTCAGACCCTATGATTCACACCACCCCGTGATGTTTTTCTCACGCCTACTAGTGAATGCAATGTTACACACCCATACAATGCGCACCACCCTTCGATGTTTTTCAGAAACCTACCCTATGTTGCCACAGCATGTGTCTTTACCTCCCCATGGTGACCAACCCGTGGTACTTTTCTCCATCCTACATTGCCACTCCCGGCCTATCCTAATTCAGACCCTATGATTCACACCACCCCGTGATGTTTTTCTCACTCCTACTAGTGAATGTAATGTTACACACCCATACGATGCTCACCACCCTGCGATGTTTTTCAGAAACCTATCCTACATTGCCACTGCATGTTTCCTGACGTCCACATGCTGGCCTCCCCGTGGTGCTTTTCTCCATCCTACATTGCCACTCACTGCATATCCTAATTCAGACCCTATGATTCACACCACCCCATGATGTTTTTCTCACTCCTACTAGTGAATGTCATGTTACACACCCATACGATGCGCACCACCCCGCGATGTTTTTCAGAAACCTATCCTACATTGCCACTGCATGTTTCCAGACCTCCCCCTGCTGGCCAACCCGTGTTGCTTTTCTCCATCCTACATTGCCACTCACTGCCTATCCTAATTCAGACCTTATGATTGACACCACCTCGTGATGTTTTTCTCACTCCTACTAGTGAATGTAATGTTACACACTCATACAATGCGCACCACCCTGCGAAGCTTTTCAGAAACCTATCCTACATTGCCACTGCATGTGTCCTGACCTCCCCATGCTGAACACACCGTGGTGCTTTTCTCCATCCTACCTTTCCACTCACTGCCTATTCTAATTCAGACCCTATGATTCACACCACCCCGTGATGTTTTTCTCACTCCTACAAGTGAATGTAATGTTACACACCCATACAATGCCCACCACCCCGCGATGTTTTTCAGAACCCTATCCTACATTGCCCCTGCATGTTTCCTGACCTCCCCATGCTGACCACCACGTGGTGCTTTTCTCCATCCTACATTGCGACTCACTGCCTATCCTAACTCAGACCCTATGATTCACACCACCCCGTGATGTTTTTCACACTCCTACTAGTGAATGTAATGTTACACACCCATACAATGCACACCATCCCGCGATGTTTTTCATAAAACTATCCTACATTGCCACTGCATGTTTCCTGACCTCCACATGCTGGCCTCCCCGTGGTGCTTTTCTCCATCCTACATTGCCACTCACTGCCTATCCTAATTCAGACTCTATGATTCACACCACCCCGTGATGTTTTTCTCACTCCTACTAGTGAATGTAATGTTACACACCCATACAATGCACACCACCCCGCGATGTTTTTCAGAAACCTATCCTACATTGCCACTGCATGTTTCCTGACCTCCCCATGCTGACCACCCCGTGGTGCTTTTCTCCATCCTATATTGCCACTCACTGCCTATCCTAATTCAGACCCTATGATTCACACCACCCCGTAATGTTTTTCTCACTCCTACTAGTGAATGCAATTTTACACACCCATACAATGCGCACCACCCCGCGATGTTTTTCAGAATCCTATCCTACATTGCCACTACAAGTGTCCTGAACTCCGCATGCTGACCACCACGTGGTGCTTTTCTCCATCCTACATTGACACTCCCTGCCTATCCTAATTCAGACCCTATGATTCACACCACCCCATGATGTTTTTCTCACTCCTACTAGTGAATGTAATGTTACACACTCATACAATGCGCACCACAATGCGATGTTTTTCAGAAACCTATCCTACATTGACAAAGCATGTGTCCTGACCTCCTCATGCTGACCACCCAGTGGTGCTTTTCTCCATCCTATATTGCCACTCACTGCCTATACTAACTCAAACCCTATAATTCACACCACCCCGTGATGTATTTCTCACTCCCACTAGTGAATGTAATGTTACACACCCATACAATTCACACCATCCCGCGATGTTTTTCAGAAACCTATCCTACATTGCCACTGAATGTGTCCTGACCTCCCCATGCTGACCACCCCGTGGTGCTTTTCTCCATCATACATTGCCACTCACTGCCTATCCTAATTCAGAACCTATGATTCACACCACCCCGTGATGTTTTTCTCACTCCTACTAGTGAATCTAATGTTACACACCCATACAATGCGCCCCATCCCGCGATGATTTTCAGAAACCTATCCTACATGGCCACTGCATGTGTACAGACCTCCACATGCTGACCACCCCGTGGTGCTTTTGTCCATCCTACACTGACACTCACTGCCTATCCTAATTCAGACCCTACGATTCACACCACCCCGTGATGTATTTCTCACTCCTACTGGTGTATGTAATGTTACACACTCATACGATGCGCACCACCCCGCGATGTTTTTCAGAAACCTATCCTACATTGCCACTCCATGTGTCCTGACCTGCCATGCTGACAAACCCGTGGTGCTTTTCTCCACCCCACATTGCGACTCACTGCCTATCCTAACTCAGACCCTATGATTCACACCACCCCGTGATGTTTTTCTCACTCCTACTAGTGAATGTAATTTTACACACCCATACAATGCGCACCATTCCGCGATGTTTTTCAGAAACCTAACCTACATTGCCAATGCATGTGTCCTGACCTCCCCATGCTGACCACCCCGTGGTGCTTTTCTCCATCCTACATTGCCACTCACTGCCTATCCTAATTCACACCCTATGATTGACACCACCTTGTGATGTTTTTCTCACTCCTACTAGTGAATGTAAGTTACACACCCATACAATGCGCACCACCCCGCGATGTTTTTCAGAAACCTATCCGACATTGCCACTGCATGTTTCCTGACCTCCACATGCTGACCACCACGTGGTGCTTTTCTCCGTCCTACATTGCCACTCGCTGCCTATCCTAATTCAGACCCTATGATTCACAGCACCCCGTGATGTTTTTCTCACACCTACCAGTGAATGTAATGTTACAAACTCATAAAATGCGCACCACCCTGCGAGGTTTTTTAGAAACCTATCCTACATTGCCAAAGTATGTGTCCTGACCTCCAGTGCTGACCACCCAGTGGTGCTTTTCTACATCCTACATTGCCACTCACTGCCTATACTAACTCAGACCCTATGATTCACAACACCCCGTGATGTATTTCTCACTCCTACTAGTGAATGTAATGTTACACACCCATACAATGCACAAGATCCCGCGATGTTTTTCAGAAACCTATCCTATATTGCCACTGCATGTGTCCTGACCTCCCCATGCTGACCACCCCGTGGGGCTTTTCTCCATCCTACATTGCCACTCACTGCCTAACCCACTTCAGACACTATGATTCACACCACCCCCTGATGTTTTTCAAACTCCTACTAGTGAATGTAATGTTACACACCCATACAATGCGCACCACCCCGCAATTTTTTTTCAGAAACCTATCCTACATTGCCACTGCATGTTTCCTGACCTCCCCATGCTGACCACCCCATTGTGCTTTTCTCCATCCTACATGGCCACTCACTGCCTATGCTAATTCAGACCCTATGATTCACACCACCCCGTGATGTTTTTCTCACTCCTACTAGTGAATGCAATGTTACACACCCATACAATGCGCACCACCCTGCGATGTTTTTCAGAAACCTACCCTATGTTGCCACAGCATGTGTCTTTACCTCCCCATGGTGACCAACCCGTGGTACTTTTCTCCATCCTACATTGCCACTCCCGGCCTATCCGAATTCAGACCCTATGATTCACACCACCCCGTGATGTTTTTCTCACTCCTACTAGTGAATGTAATGTTACACACCCATACGATGCGCACCACCCCGCGATGTTTTTCAGAACCCTATCCTACATTGCCCCTGCATGTTTCCTGACCTCCCCATGCTGACCACCACGTGGTGCTTTTCTCCATCCTACATTGCGTCTCACTGCCTATCCTAACTCAGACCCTATGATTCACACCACCCCGTGATGTTTTTCTCACTCCTACTAGTGAATGTAATGTTACACACCCATACAATGCACACCATCCCGCGATGTTTTTCATAAAACTATCCTACATTGCCACTGCATGTTTCCTGACCTCCACATGCTGGCCTCCCCGTGGTGCTTTCTCCATCCTACATTGCCACTCACTGCCTATCCTAATTCAGACCCTATGATTCACACCACCCCGTGATGTTTTTCTCACTCCTACTAGTGAATGTAATGTTACACACCCATACAATGCACACCATCCCGCGATGTTTTTCATAAACCTATCCTACATTGCCACTGCATGTGTCCTGACCTCCCCATGCTGACCACCCCGTGGTGCTTTTGTCCATCTACATTGCCACTCACTGCCTATCCCAATTCAGACCCTACGATTCACACCACCC
Source organism: Cavia porcellus (assembly GCF_034190915.1). Taxonomy (NCBI): domain Eukaryota; kingdom Metazoa; phylum Chordata; class Mammalia; order Rodentia; family Caviidae; genus Cavia; species Cavia porcellus. Next base: position 28,867,670 of record NW_026947510.1, on the reverse strand, counting down.
CGTGATGTATTTCTCACTCCTACTAGTGTATGTAATGTTACACACCCATACGAAGCGCACCACCCCGCTATGTTTTTCAGAAACCTATCCTAAATTGCACTACGTGTGCCCTGACCTCCACATGCTGACCACCACGTGGTGCATTTCTACATCCTACATTGCCACTCACTGCCTATCCTAATTCAGACCCTATGATTCACACCACCCCGTGATGTTTTTCTCACTCCTATTAGTGAATGTAATGTTACACACCCATACGATGCTCACCACCCTGCGATGTTTTTCAGAAACCTATCCTACATTGCCACTGCATGTTTCCTGACCTCCCCATGCTGGCCACCCCGTGTTGCATTTCTCCATCCTACATTGCCACTCACTGCCTATGCTAATTCAGACCCTATGATTGACACCACCTCGTGATGTTTTTCTCACTCCTACTAATGAATGAAATGTTACACACTCATACAATGCGCACCACCCTGCGAGGTTTACAGAAACCTATCCTACATTGCCACTGCATGTGTCCTGACCTCCCCATGCTAACCACACGGTGGTGCTTTTCTCCATCCTACCTTGCCACTCACTGCCTATCCTAATTCAGACCCTATGATTCACACCACCCCGTGATGTTTTTCTCACTCTTACCAGTGAATGTAATGTTACACACCCATACAATGCGCACCACCCCGCGATGTTTTTCAGAACCCTATCCTACATTGCCGCTGCATGTTTCCTGACCTCCCCATGCTGACCACCCCGTGGTGCTTTTCTCCATCCTACATTGCCACTCACTGCCTATACTAATTCAGACCCTATGATTCACACCACCCCGTGATGTTTTTGTAACTCCTTGTAGTGAATGAAATGTTACACACTCATACAATGCGCACCACCCTGCGATGTCTTTCAGAAACCTATCCTACATTGTCACTGCATGTTTCCTGACCTCCACATGCTGGCCTCCCCCTGGTGCTTTTCTGCATCCTACATTGCCACTCACTGCCTATCCTAATTCACACCCTATGATTCACACATCCCCGTGATGTTTTTCTCACTCCTACTAGTGAATGTAATGTTACACACCCATACAATGCACACCATCCCGCGATGTTTTTCATAAACGTATCCTACATTGCCACTGCATGTGTCCTGACATCCCCATGCTGACCATCCCGTGGTGCTTTTGTCCATCCTACATTGACACTCACTGCCTATCCTAATTCACACCCTATGATTCACACCTCCCCGTGATGTTTTTCTCACTCATACTAGTGTATGTAATGTTACACACCCATACGATTCGCACCACCCCGCGATGTTTTTCAGAAACCTATCCTAAATTGCACAACATGTGTCCTGACCTCCACATGCTGACCACCACGTGGTGCATTTCTACATCCTACATTGCCACTCACTGCCAGTCCTTACTCAGACCCTATGATTCACACCATCCCGTGATGTTTTTCTCACTCCCACTAGTGAATGTAATGTTACACACTCATACAATGCGCACCACCCTGCGAGGTTTTTCAGAAACCTATCCTACATTGCCACTGCATGTGTCCTGACCTCCCCATGCTGACAACCCCGTGGTGCTTTTCTCCATCCTACATTCCGACTCACTGCCTATCCTAACTCAGACCCTATGATTCACACCACCCCGTGATGTTTTTCTCACTGCTACTATTGAATGTAATGTTACACACCCATACGATGCACACCATCCCGCGATGTTTTTCAGAATCCTATCCTACATTGCCACTGCATGTGTCCTGACCTCCCCATGCTGACCACCCCATGGTGCTTTTCTCCATCCTATATTGCCACTCACTGCCTATCCTAACTCAGACCCTATGATTCACACCACCCCGTGATGTTTTTCTGACTCCTACTAGTGAATGTAAGTTACACACCCATACAATGCGCACCACCCCGCGATGTTTTTCAGAAACCTATCCGAAATTGCCACTGCATGTTTCCTGACCTCCCCATGTTGACCACCCCGTGGTGCTTTTCTCCATCCTACATTGCCACTCACTGCCTATCCTAATTCAGACTCTATGATTCACACCACCCCGTGATGTTTTTCTCACTCCTACTAGTGAATGTAATGTTACACACCCATAAAATGCGCACCACCCCGCGATGTTTTTCAGAAACCTATCCTACATTTCCACTGCATGTTTCCTGACCTCCCCATGCTGACCACCCCGTGGTGCTTTTCTCCATCCTACATTGCCACTCACTGCCTATCCTAATTCAGACCCTATGATTCACACCACCCCGTAATGTTTTTCTCACTCCTACTAGTGAATGTAATTTTACACACCCATACAATGCACACCACCCCGCGATGTTTTTCAGAAACCGATCCTACATTGCCACAACATGTGTCCTGACCTCCCCATGCTGACCACCCAGTGGTTCTTTTCTCCATCCTACATTGCCACTCACTGCCTATACTAACTCAGACCCTATGATTCACACCACCCCGTGATGTGTTTCTCACTCCTACTAGTGAATGTAATGTTACACACCCATACAATGCACACCATCCAGCGATGCTTTTCAGAAACCTATCCTACATTGCCACTGCATGTGTCCTGACCTCCCCATGCTGAGTACCCCGTGGTGCTTTTCTCCATCCTACATTGCAACTCACTGCCTATCCTAATTCAGACACTATGATTCACACCACCCCGTGAAGTTTTTCAAAATCCTACTAGTGAATGTAATGTTACACACCCATACAATGCGCACCACCCCGCAATGTTTTTTCAGAAACCTATCCTACATTGCCCCAGCATGTTTCCTGACCTCCCCATGCTGACCACCCCGTGGAGCTTTTCTCCATCCTACATGGCCACTCACTGCCTATCCTAACTCAGACCCTATGATTCACACCTCCCTGTGATGTTTTTCTCACTCCTACTAGTGAATGTAATATTACACACCCATACGATGCGCACCACCCCGCGATGTTTTTCAGAAACCTATCCTACATTGCCACTGCATGTTTCCTGACCTCCCCATGCTGGCAACCCCGTGTTGCATTTCTCCGTCCTACATTGCCACTCACTGCCTATCCTAATTCAGACCCTATGATTCACACCACCTCGTGATGTTTTTCTCACTCCTACTAGTGAATGTAATGTTACACACTCATACAATGAGCACCACCCTGCGAGATTTTTCAGAAACCTATCCTACATTGCCACTGCATGTGTCCTGACCTCCCCATGCTGACCACACCGTGGTGCTTTTCTCCATCCTACCTTGCCACTCACTGCCTATCCTAATTCAGACCCTATGATTCACACCACCCCGTGATGTTTTTCTCACTCCTACCAGTGAATGTAATGTTACACACCCATACAATGCGCACCACCCCGCGATGTTTTTCAGAAACCTATCCTACATTGCCACTGCATGTTTCCTGACCTCCCCATGCTGATAACCCCCTGTTGCTTTTCTCCATCCTACATTGCCACTCACTGCCTATCCTAATTCAGACCCTATGATTCACACCACCCCGTGATGTTTTTGTAACTCCTAGTAGTGAATGAAATGTTACACACTCATACAATGCGCACCACCCTGCGATGTTTTTCAGAAACCTATCCTACATTGCCACTGAATGTGTCCTGACCTCCCCATGCTGACCACCCCGTCGTGCTTTTCTCCATCCTACATTGCCACTCACTGCCTATCCTAATTCAGAACCTATGATTCACACCACCCCGTGATGTTTTTCTCACTCCTACTAGTGAATGTAAGTTACACACCCATACAATGCGCACCACCCCGCGATGTTTTTCAGAAACCTATCCTACATTGCCACTGCATGTTTCCTGACCTCCCCATGCTGACGACCCCGTAGTGCTTTTCTCCATCCTACATTGCCACTCACTGCCTATCCTAATTCAGACCCTATGATTCACACCACCCCGTAATGTTTTTCTCACTCCTACTAGTGAATCTAATGTTACACACCCATACAATGCGCCCCAAACCGCGATGATTTTCAGAAACCTATCCTACATGGCCACTGCATGCGTATAGACCTCCCCATGCTGACCACCCAGTGGTGCTTTTGTCCATCCTACACTGACACTCACTGCCTATCCTAATTCAGACCCTACGATTCACACCACCGCGTGATGTATTTCTCACTCCTACTAGTGTATGTAATGTTACACACCCATACAATGCGCACCACCTGGCGATGTTTTTCAGAAACCTATCCTAAAATGCACAACATGTGTCCTGACCTCCACATGCTGACCACCACGTGGTGCATTTTTCCATCCTACATTGCCACTCAATGCCTATCCTAATTCAGACCCTATGATTCTCACCACCTCGTGATGTTTTTCAAACTCCTACTACTGAATGTAATGTTACACACCCATGAAATGCTCACAACCCCGTGATGTTTTTCAGAAACCTATCCTACATTGCCACTGCATGTTTCCTGACCTCCCCATGCTGACCACCCCGTGGTGCTTTTCTCCATCCTATATTGCCACTCACTGCCTATCCTAATTCAGACCCTATGATTCACACCACCCCGTAATGTTTTTCTCACTCCTACTAGTGAATGCAATTTTACACACCCATACAATGCGCACCACCCCGCGATGTTTTTCAGAATCCTATCCTACATTGCCACTACATGTGTCCTGAACTCCGCATGCTGACCACCAGGTGGGGCTTTTCTCCATCCTACATTGACATTCACTGCCTATCCTAATTCAGACCCTATGATTCACACCACCCCATGATGTTTTTCTCACTCCTACTAGTGAATGTAATGTTACACACTCATACAATGCGCACCACAATGCGATGTTTTTCCAGAAACCTATCCTACATTGACAAAGCATGTGTCCTGACCTCCTCATGCTGACCACCCAGTGGTGCTTTTCTCCATCCTATATTGCCACTCACTGCCTATACTAACTCAAACCCTATAATTCACAGCACCCCGTGATGTATTTCTCACTCCCACTAGTGAATGTAATGTTACACAACCATACAATACACAACATCCCGCGATGTTTTTCAGAAACCTATCCTACATTGCCACTGAATGTGTCCTGACCTCCCCATGCTGACCACCCCGTGGTCCTTTTCTCCATCCTACATTGCCACTCACTGCCTATCCTAATTCAGAACCTATGATTCACACCACCCCGTGATGTTTTTCTCACTCCTACTAGTGAATGTAAGTTACACACCCATACAATGCGCACCACCCCGCGATGTTTTTCAGAAAACTATCCTACATTGCCACTGCATGTTTCCTGACCTCCCCATGCTGACGACCCCGTGGTGCTTTTCTCCATCCTACATTGCCACTCACTGCCTATCCTAATTCAGACCCTGTGATTCACACCACCCCGTAATGTTTTTCTCACTCCTACTAGTGAATCTAATGTTACACACCCATACAATGCGCCCCATCCCGCGATGATTTTCAGAAACCTATCCTACATGGCCACTGCATGTGTACAGACCTCCCCATGCTGACCACCCCGTGGTGCTTTTGTCCATCCTACACTGACACTCACTGCCTATCCTAATTCAGACCCTACGATTCACACCACCCCGTGATGAATTTCTCACTCCTAATGGTGTATGTAATGTTACACACTCATACGATGCGCACCACCCCGCGATGTTTTTCAGAAACCTATCCTACATTGCCACTCCATGTGTCCTGACCTGCCATGCTGACAAACCCGTGGTGCTTTTCTCCATCCCACATTGCGACTCACTGCCTATCCTAACTCAGACCCTATGATTCACACCACCCCGTGATGTTTTTCTCACTCCTACTAGTGAATGTAATTTTACACACCCATACAATGCGCACCATTCCGCGATGTTTTTCAGAAACCTAACCTACATTGCCAATGCATGTGTCCTGACCTCCCCATGCTGACCAACCCGTGGTGCTTTTCTCCATCAGACATTGCCACTCACTGCCTATCCTAATTCAGACCCTATGATTGACACCACCTTGTGATGTTTTTCTCACTCCTACTAGTGAATGTAAGTTACACACCCATACAATGCGCACCACCCCGCGCTGTTTTTCAGAAACCTATCCGACATTGCCACTGCATGTTTCCTGACCTCCACATGCTGACCACCACGTGGTGCTTTTCTCCGTCCTAAATTGCCACTCGCTGCCTATCCTAATTCAGACCCTATGATTCACAGCACCCCGTGATGTTTTTCTCACTCCTACCAGTGAATGTAATGTTACACACTCATAAAATGCGCACCACCCTGCGAGGTTTTTTAGAAACCTATCCTACATTGCCAAAGCATGTGTCCTGACCTCCAAATGCTGACCATCCAGTGGTGCTTTTCTCCATCCTACATTGCCACTCACTGCCTATACTAACTCAGACCCTATGATTCACAACACCCCGTGATGTATTTCTCACTCCTACTAGTGAATGTAATGTTACACACCCATACAATGCACAAGATCCCGCGATGTTTTTCAGAAACCTATCCTATATTGCCACTGCATGTGTCCTGACCTCCCCATGCTGACCACCCCGTGGGGCTTTTCTCCATCCTACATTGCCACTCACTGCCTATCCCACTTCAGACACTATGATTCACACCACCCCCTGATGTTTTTCAAACTCCTACTAGTGAATGTAATGTTACACACACATACAAAGCGCACCACCCCGCAATTTTTTTTCAGAAACCTATCCTACATTGCCACTGCATGTTTCCTGACCTCCCCATGCTGACCACCCCGTTGTGCTTTTCTCCATCCTACATGGCCACTCACTGCCTATGCTAATTCAGACCCTATGATTCACACCACCCCGTGATGTTTTTCTCACTCCTACTAGTGAATGCAATGTTACACACCCATACAATGCGCACCACCCTGCGATGTTTTTCAGAAACCTACCCTATGTTGCCACAGCATGTGTCTTTACCTCCCCATGGTGACCAACCCGTGGTACTTTTCTCCATCCTACATTGCCACTCCCGGCCTATCCTAATTCAGACCCTATGATTCACACCACCCCGTGATGTTTTTCTCACTCCTACTAGTGAATGTAATGTTACACACCCATACGATGCTCACCACCCTGCGATGTTTTTCAGAAACCTATCCTACATTGCCACTGCATGTTTCCTGACCTCCACATGCTGGCCTCCCCGTGGTGCTTTTCTCCATCCTACATTGCCACTCACTGCATATCCTAATTCAGACCCTATGATTCACACCACCCCATGATGTTTTTCTCACTCCTACTAGTGAATGTCATGTTACACACCCATACGATGCGCACCACCCCGCGATGTTTTTCAGAAACCTATCCTACATTGCCACTGCATGTTTCCTGACCTCCCCATGCTGGCCAACCCGTGTTGCTTTTCTCCATCCTACATTGCCACTCACTGCCTATCCTAATTCAGACCTTATGATTGACACCACCTCGTGATGTTTTTCTCACTCCTACTAGTGAATGTAATGTTACACACTCATACAATGCGCACCACCCTGCGAAGCTTTTCAGAAACCTATCCTACATTGCCACTGCATGTGTCCTCACCTCCCCATGCTGACCACACCGTGGTGCTTTTCTCCATCCTACCTTGCCACTCACTGCCTATTCTAATTCAGACCCTATGATTCACACCACCCCGTGATGTTTTTCTCAATCCTACCAGTGAATGTAATGTTACACACCCATACAATGCGCACCACCCCGCGATGTTTTTCAGAACCCTCTCCTACATTGCCCCTGCATGTTTCCTGACCTCCCCATGCTGACCACCACGTGGTGCTTTTCTCCATCCTACATTGCGACTCACTGCCTATCCTAACTCAGACCCTATGATTCACACCACCCCGTGATGTTTTTCTCACTCCTACTAGTGAATGTAATGTTACACACCCATACAATGCACACCATCCCGCGATGTTTTTCATAAACCTATCCTACATTTCCACTGCATGTTTCCTGACCTCCACATGCTGGCCTCCCCGTGGTGCTTTTCTCCATCCTACATTGCCACTCACTGCCTATACTAATTCAGACCCTATGATTCACACCACCCCGTGATGTTTTTCTCACTCCTACTAGTGAATGTAATGTTACACACCCATACAATGCACACCATCCCGCGATGTTTTTCATAAACCTATCCTACATTGCAACTGCATGTGTCCTGACCTCCCCATGCTGACCACCCCGTGGTGCTTTTGTCCATCTACATTGCCACTCACTGCCTATCCCAATTCAGACCCTACGATTCACACCACCCCGTGATGTATTTCTCACTCCTACTAGTGTATGTAATGTTACACACCCATACGATGCGCACCACCCCGCGATGTTTTTCAGAAACCTATCCTAAATTGCACTACGTGTGCCCTGACCTCCACATGCTGACCACCACGTGGTGCATTTCTACATCCTACATTGCCACTCACTGCCTATCCTAATTCAGACCCTATGATTCACACCACCCCATGATGTTTTTCTCACTCCTATTAGTGAATGTAATGTTACACACCCATACGATGCTCACCACCCTGCGATGTTTTTCAGAAACCTATCCTACATTGCCACTGCATGTTTCCTGACCTCCACATGCTGGCCTCCCCGTGGTGCTTTTCTCCATCCTACATTGCCACTCACTGCCTATCCTAATTCAGACCCTATGATTCACACCACCCCGTGATGTTTTTCTTACTCCTACTAGTGAATGTAATATTACACACCCATACGATGCGCACCACCCCGCGATGTTTTTCAGAAACCTATCCTACATTGCCACTGCATGTTTCCTGACCTCCCCATGCTGGCCACCCCGTGTTGCATTTCTCCATCCTACACTGCCACTCACTGCCTATGCTAATTCAGACCCTATGATTGACACCACCTCGTGATGTTTTTCTCACTCCTACTAATGAATGAAATGTTACACACTCATACAATGCGCACCACCCTGCGAGGTTTACAGAAACCTATCCTACATTGCCACTGCATGTGTCCTGACCTCCCCATGCTAACCACACGGTGGTGCTTTTCTCCATCCTACCTTGCCACTCACTGCCTATCCTAATTCAGACCCTATGATTCACACCACCCCGTGATGTTTTTCTCACTCTTACCAGTGAATGTAATGTTACACACCCATACAATGCGCACCACCCCGCGATGTTTTTCAGAACCCTATCCTACATTGCCGCTGCATGTTTCCTGACCTCCCCATGCTGACCACCCCGTGGTGCTTTTCTCCATCCTACATTGCCACTCACTGCCTATACTAATTCAGACCCTATGATTCACACCACCCCGTGATGTTTTTGTAACTCCTTGTAGTGAATGAAATGTTACACACTCATACAATGCGCACCACCCTGCGATGTTTTTCAGAAACCTATCCTACATTTCCACTGCATGTTTCCTGACCTCCCCATGCTGACCACCCCGTGGTGCTTTTCTCCATCCTACATTGCCACTCACTGCCTATCCTAATTCAGACCCTATGATTCACACCACCCCGTAATGTTTTTCTCACTCCTACTAGTGAATATAATTTTACACACCCATACAATGCACACCCCCCCGCGATGTTTTTCAGAAACCGATCCTACATTGCCACTACATGTGTCCTGACCTCCCCATGCTGACCACCCAGTGGTTCTTTTCTCCATCCTACATTGCCACTCACTGCCTATACTAACTCAGACCCTATGATTCACACCACCCCGTGATGTGTTTCTCACTCCTACTAGTGAATGTAATGTTACACACCCATACAATGCACACCATCCAGCGATGCTTTTCAGAAACCTATCCTACATTGCCACTGCATGTGTCCTGACCTCCCCATGCTGACTACCCCGTGGTGCTTTTCTCCATCCTACATTGCCACTCACTGCCTATCCTAATTCAGACACTATGATTCACACCACCCCGTGATGTTTTTCAAACTCCTACTAGTGAATGTAATGTTACACACCCATACAATGCGCACCACCCCGCAATGTTTTTCAGAAACCTATCCTACATTGCCCCTGCATGTTTCCTGACCTCCCCATGCTGACCACCCCGTGGTGCTTTTCTCCATCCTACATGGCCACTCACTGCCTATCCTAATTCAGACCCTATGATTCACACCTCCCCGTGATGTTTTTCTCACTCCTACTAGCGAATGTAATATTACACACCCATACGATGCGCACCACCCCGCGATGTTTTTCAGAAACCTATCCTACATTGCCACTGCATGTTTCCTGACCTCCCCATGCTGGCAACCCCGTGTTGCATTTCTCCGTCCTACATTGCCACTCACTGCCTATCCTAATTCAGACCCTATGATTCACACCACCTCGTGATGTTTTTCTCACTCCTACTAGTGAATGTAATGTTACACACTCATACAATGAGCACCACCCTGCGAGGTTTTTCAGAAACTTATCCTACATTGCCACTGCATGTGTCCTGACCTCACCATGCTGACCACACCGTGGTGCTTTTCTCCATCCTACCTTGCCACTCACTGCCTATCCTAATTCAGACCCTATGATTCACACCACCCCGTGATGTTTTTCTCACTCCTACCAGTGAATGTAATGTTACACACCCATACAATGCGCACCACCCCGCGATGTTTTTCAGAAACCTATCCTACATTGCCACTGCATGTTTCCTGACCTCCCCATGCTGATAACCCCCTGTTGCTTTTCTCCATCCTACATTGCCACTCACTGCCTATCCTAATTCAGACCCTATGATTCACACCACCCCGTGATGTTTTTGTAACTCCTAGTAGTGAATGAAATGTTACACACTCATACAATGCGCACCACCCTGCGATGTTTTTCAGAAACCTATCCTATATTGCCACTGCATGTTTCCTGACCTCCACATGCTGCCCTCCCCGTGGTGCTTTTCTCCATCCTACATTGCCACTCACTGCCTATCCTAATTCACACCCTATGATTCACACCACCCCGTGATGTTTTTCTCACTCCTACTAGTGAATGTCATGTTACACACCCATACAATGCGCACCACCCTGCGAGGTTTACAGAAACCTATCCTACATTGCCACTGCATGTGTCCTGACCTCCCCATGCTAACCACACGGTGGTGCTTTTCTCCATCCTACCTTGCCACTCACTGCCTATCCTAATTCAGACCCTATGATTCACACCACCCCGTGATGTTTTTCTCACTCATACCAGTGAATGTAATGTTACACACCCATACAATGCGCACCACCCCGCGATGTTTTTCAGAACCCTATCCTACATTGCCGCTGCATGTTTCCTGACCTCCCCATGCTGACCACCCCGTGGTGCTTTTCTCCATCCTACATTGCCACTCACTGCCTATACTAATTCAGACCCTATGATTCACACCACCCCGTGATGTTTTTGTAACTCCTTGTAGTGAATGAAATGTTACACACTCATACAATGCGCACCACCCTGCGATGTTTTTCAGAAACCTATCCTACATTTCCACTGCATGTTTCCTGACCTCCCCATGCTGACCACCCCGTGGTGCTTTTCTCCATCCTACATTGCCACTCACTGCCTATCCTAATTCAGACCCTATGATTCACACCACCCCGTAATGTTTTTCTCACTCCTACTAGTGAATATAATTTTACACACCCATACAATGCACACCACCCCGCGATGTTTTTCAGAAACCGATCCTACATTGCCACTACATGTGTCCTGACCTCCCCATGCTGACCACCCAGTGGTTCTTTTCTCCATCCTACATTGCCACTCACTGCCTATACTAACTCAGACCCTATGATTCACACCACCCCGTGATGTGTTTCTCACTCCTACTAGTGAATGTAATGTTACACACCCATACAATGCACACCATCCAGCGATGCTTTTCAGAAACCTATCCTACATTGCCACTGCATGTGTCCTGACCTCCCCATGCTGACTACCCCGTGGTGCTTTTCTCCATCCTACATTGCCACTCACTGCCTATCCTAATTCAGACACTATGATTCACACCACCCCGTGATGTTTTTCAAACTCCTACTAGTGAATGTAATGTTACACACCCATACAATGCGCACCACCCCGCAATGTTTTTCAGAAACCTATCCTACATTGCCCCTGCATGTTTCCTGACCTCCCCATGATGACCACCCCGTGGTGCTTTTCGCCATCCTACATGGCCACTCACTGCCTATCCTAATTCAGACCCTATGATTCACACCTCCCCGTGATGTTTTTCTCACTCCTACTAGCGAATGTAATATTACACACCCATACGATGCGCACCACCCCGCGATGTTTTTCAGAAACCTATCCTACATTGCCACTGCATGTTTCCTGACCTCCCCATGCTGGCAACCCCGTGTTGCATTTCTCCGTCCTACATTGCCACTCACTGCCTATCCTAATTCAGACCCTATGATTCACACCACCTCGTGATGTTTTTCTCACTCCTACTAGTGAATGTAATGTTACACACTCATACAATGAGCACCACCCTGCGAGGTTTTTCAGAAACTTATCCTACATTGCCACTGCATGTGTCCTGACCTCACCATGCTGACCACACCGTGGTGCTTTTCTCCATCCTACCTTGCCACTCACTGCCTATCCTAATTCAGACCCTATGATTCACGCCACCCCGTGATGTTTTTCTCACTCCTACCAGTGAATGTAATGTTACACACCCATACAATGCGCACCACCCCGCGATGTTTTTCAGAAACCTATCCTACATTGCCACTGCATGTTTCCTGACCTCCCCATGCTGATAACCCCCTGTTGCTTTTCTCCATCCTACATTGCCACTCACTGCCTATCCTAATTCAGACCCTATGATTCACACCACCCCGTGATGTTTTTGTAACTCCTAGTAGTGAATGAAATGTTACACACTCATACAATGCGCACCACCCTGCGATGTTTTTCAGAAACCTATCCTATATTGCCACTGCATGTTTCCTGACCTCCACATGCTGCCCTCCCCGTGGTGCTTTTCTCCATCCTACATTGCCACTCACTGCCTATCCTAATTCACACCCTATGATTCACACCACCCCGTGATGTTTTTCTCACTCCTACTAGTGAATGTCATGTTACACACCCATACGATGCGCACCACCCCGCGATGTTTTTCAGAAACCTATCCTACATTGCCACTACATGTTTCCTGACCTCCCCATGCTGGCCACCCCGTGTTGCTTTTCTCCATCCTACATTGCAACTCACTGCCGATCCTTATTCAGACCCTATGATTGACACCACTTCGTGATGTTTTTCTTACTCCTACTAGTGAATGTAATGTTACACACTCATACAATGCGCACCACCCTGCGAGGTTTTTCAGAAATCTATCCTACATTGCCACTGCATGTGTCCTGACCTCCCCATGCTGACCACACCGTGGTGCTTTTCTCCATCCTACCTTGACACTCACTGCCTATCCTAATTCAGACCCTATAATTCACACCACCTCGTGATGTTTTTCTCACTTCTACCAGTGAATGTAATGTTACACAGCCATACAATGCGCACCACCCCGCGATGTTTTTCAGAAACCTATCCTACATTGCCACTGCATGTTTCCTGACCTCCCCATGTTGACCACGCCGTGGTGCTTTTCTCCATCCTACATTGCGACTCACTGCCTATCCTAACTCAGACCCTATGATTCACACCTCCCCGTGATGTTTTTCTCACTCCTACTAGTGAATGTAATGTTATACACCCATACAATGCACACCATCCCGCGAAGTTTTTCATAAACGTATCCTACATTGCCACTGCATGTGTCCTGACCTCCCCATGCTGACCATCCCGTGGTGCTTTTGTCCATCCTACATTGACACTCACTGCCTTTCCTAATTAAGACCCTACGATTCACACCACCAAGTGATGCATTTGTCACTCCTACTAGTGTATGTAATGTTACACACCCATACGATTCGCACCACCCCGCGATGTTTTTCAGAAACCTATCCTAAATTGCACAACATGTGTCCTGACCTCCACATGCTGACCACCACGTGGTGCATTTCTACATCCTACATTGCCACTCACTGCCAATCCTTACTCAGACCCTATGATTCACACCACCCCGTGATGTTTTTCTCACTCCTACTAGTGAATGTAATGTTACACACTCATACAATGCGTACCACCCTGCGAGGTTTTTCAGAAACCTATCCTACATTGCCACTGCATGTGTCCTGACCTCCCCATGCTGACAACCCCGTGGTGCTGTTCGCCATCCTACATTGCGACTCACTGCCTATCCTAAATCAGACCCTATGATTCACACCACCCCATGATGTTTTTCTCACTCCTACTGTTGAATGTAATGTTACACACCCATACAATGCACACCATCCCGCGATGTTTTTCAGAAACCTATCCTACATTGCCACTGCATGTGTCCTGACCTCCCCATTCTGACCACCCCGTGGTGCTTTTCTCCATCCTACATTGCCACTCACTGCCTATCCTAATTCAGACCCTATGATTCACACCACCCCGTGTTGTTTTTCTGACTCCTACTAGTGAATGTAAGTTACACACCCATACAATGCGCACCACCCCGCGATGTTTTTCAGAAACCTATCCGACATTGCCACTGCATGTTTCCTGACCTCCCCATGTTGACCACACCGTGGTGCTTTTCTCCATCCTACATTGCCACTCACTGCCTATCCTAATTCAGACTCTATGATTCACACCACCCCGTGATGTTTTTCTCACTCCTACTTGTGAACGTAATGTTACACACCCATACAATGCGCACCACCCCGCGATGTTTTTCAGAAACCTATCCTACATTTCCACTGCATGTTTCCTGATCTACCCATGCTGACCACCCCGTGGTGCTTTTCTCCATCCTACATTGCCACACACTGCCTATCCTAATTCAGACCCTATGATTCACACCACCCAGTAATGTTTTTGAAACTCCTACTATTGAATGTAATGTTACACACCCGTACAATGCGCACCACCCCGCAATGTTTTTCAGAAACCTATCCTACATTGCCACTGCATGTTTCCTGACCTCCCCATGCTGACCACCCCGTGGTGCTTTTCTCCATCCTACATGGCCACTCACTGCCTATCCTAATTCAGACCCTATGATTCACACCACCCCGTGATGTTTTTCTCACTCCTACTAGTGAATGTAATATTACACACCCATACGATGCGCACCACCCCGCGATGTTTTTCAGAAACTTATCCTACATTGCCACTGCATGTTTCCTGACCTCCCCATGCTGGCCACCCCGTGTTGCATTTCTCCATCCTACATTGCCACTCACTTCCTATCCTAATTCAGGCCCTAAGATTCACACCACCTCGTGATGTTTTTCTCACTCCTACTAGTTAATGTAATGTTACACACTCATACAATGCGCACCACCCTGCGAGGTTTTTCAGAATCCTATCCTACATTGCCACTGCATGTGTCCTGACTTCCCCATGCTGACCACACCGTGGTGCTTTTCTCCATCCTACCTTGCCACTCACTGCCTATCCTAATTCAGACCCTATGATTCACACCACCCCGTGATGTTTTTCTCACTCCTACCATTGAATGTAATGTTACACACCCATACAATGCGCACCACCCCGGGATGTTTTTCAGAAACCTATCCTACATTGCCACTGCCTGTTTCCTGACCTCCCCATGCTGATAACCCCCTGTTGCTTTTCTCCATCCTACATTGCCACTCACTGCCTATCCTAATTCAGACCCTATGATTCACACCACCCTGTGATGTATTTCTCACTACTACTAGTGAATGTAATGTTAAACACCCATACAATGAGCACCATCCCGCGATGTTTTTCAGAACCCTATCCTACATTGCCACTGCATGTTTCCGGACCTCCCCATGCTGACCACCCCGTGGTGCTTTTCTCCATCCTACATTGTCACTCACTGCCTATACTAATTCAGACCCTATGATTCACACCACCCAGTGATGTTTTTGTAACTCCTACTAGTGAATGAAATGTTACACACTCATACAATGCGCACCACCCCGCGATGTTTTTCAGAAACCTATCCTACATTGCCACTGCATGTGTCCTGACCTCCCCATGCTGACCACCCCGTGGTGCTTTTCACCATCCTACATTGCCACTCACTGCCTATCGTAATTCAGACCGTATGATTCACACCACCCCGTGATGTTTTTCTCACTCCTACTAGTGAATGTAAGGTTACACACCCATACAATGCGCACCACACCGGGATGTTTTTCAGAAACCTATCCTACATTGCCACTGCATGTTTCCTGACCTCCCCATGCTGACCACCCCGTGGTGCTATTCTCCATCCTACATGGCCACTCACTGCCTATCCTAAATCAGACCCTATGATTCACACCACCCCGTGCTGTTTTTCTCACTCCTACTAGTGAATGTAATGTTACACACCCATACCATGCGCACCACCCCACGATATTTTTCAGAAACCTATCCTACATTACCACTGCATGTGTCCTGCCCTCCCCATGCTGACAACCCTGTGGGGCTTTTCTCCATCCTACATTGCTACTCACTGCCTATCCTAACTCAGACCCTATGATTCACACCACCCCGTGATGTTTTTCTGACTCCTACTAGTGAATGTAATGTTACACACCCATACAATGCACACCAACCCGCGATGTTTTTCAAAAACCTATCCTACATTGCCACTGAATGTTTCCTGACCTCCCCATGCTGAACACCCCGTGGTGCTTTTCTCCATCCTACATTGCCACTCACTGCCTATCCTAATTCAGACCCTATGATTGACACCACCTCGTGATGTTTTTCTCACTCCTACTAGTGAATGTATTGTTACACACTCATACAATGCGCACCACCCTGCGAGGTGTTTCTGAAACCTATCCTAAATTGCCACTGCATGTGTCCTGACCTCTCCATGCTGACCACACCGTGGTGCTTTTCTCCATCCTACCTTGCCACTCACTGCCTTTCGTAATTCAGACCCTATGATTCACACCACCCCGTGATGTTTTTCTCACTCCTACCAGTGAATGTAACGTTACACACCCATTCAATGCGCACCACCCCGCGATGTTTTTCAGAAACCTATCCTACATTGCCAATGCATGTTTCCTGACCTCCCCATGCTGACCACCCCCTGTTGCTTTTCTCCATCCTACATTGCCACTCAGTGCCTATCCTAATTCAGACCCTATGATTCACACCACCCTGTGATGTATTTCTCACTCTTACTAGTGAATGTAATGTTACACACCCATACGATGAGCACCATCCCGCGTTGTTTTTCAGAACCCTATCCTACATTGCCACTGCATGTTTCCTGACCTCCCCATGCTGACCACCCCGTGGTGCTTTTCTCCATCCTACATGGCCACTCACTGCCTATCCTAATTCAGACCCTATGATTCACACCACCCCGTGATGTTTTTCTCACTCCTACTAGTGAATGTAATATTACACACCCATACGATGCGCACCACCCCGCGATGTTTTTCAGAAACTTATCCTACATTGCCACTGCATGTTTCCTGACCTCCCCATGCTGGCCACCCCGTGTTGCATTTCTCCGTCCTACATTGCCACTCACTTCCTATCCTAATTCAGGCCCTAAGATTCACACCACCTCGTGATGTTTTTCTCACTCCTACTAGTTAATGTAATGTTACACACTCATACAATGCGCACCACCCTGCGAGGTTTTTCAGAATCCTATCCTACATTGCCACTGCATGTGTCCTGACTTCCCCATGCTGACCACACCGTGGTGCTTTTCTCCATCCTACCTTGCCACTCACTGCCTATCCTAATTCAGACCCTATGATTCACACCACCCCGTGATGTTTTTCTCACTCCTACCAGTGAATGTAATGTTACACACCCATACAATGCGCACCACCCCGGGATGTTTTTCAGAAACCTATCCTACATTGCCACTGCCTGTTTCCTGACCTCCCCATGCTGATAACCCCCTGTTGCTTTTCTCCATCCTACATTGCCACTCACTGCCTATCCTAATTCAGACCCTATGATTCACACCACCCTGTGATGTATTTCTCACTACTACTAGTGAATGTAATGTTAAACACCCATACAATGAGCACCATCCCGCGATGTTTTTCAGAACCCTATCCTACATTGCCACTGCATGTTTCCGGACCTCCCCATGCTGACCACCCCGTGGTGCTTTTCTCCATCCTACATTGTCACTCACTGCCTATACTAATTCAGACCCTATGATTCACACCACCCAGTGATGTTTTTGTAACTCCTACTAGTGAATGAAATGTTACACACTCATACAATGCGCACCACCCCGCGATGTTTTTCAGAAACCTATCCTACATTGCCACTGCATGTGTCCTGACCTCCCCATGCTGACCACCCCGTGGTGCTTTTCACCATCCTACATTGCCACTCACTGCCTATCGTAATTCAGACCGTATGATTCACACCACCCCGTGATGTTTTTCTCACTCCTACTAGTGAATGTAAGGTTACACACCCATACAATGCGCACCACACCGGGATGTTTTTCAGAAACCTATCTTACATTGCCACTGCATGTTTCCTGACCTCCCCATGCTGACCACCCCGTGGTGCTATTCTCCATCCTACATGGCCACTCACTGCCTATCCTAAATCAGACCCTATGATTCACACCACCCCGTGCTGTTTTTCTCACTCCTACTAGTGAATGTAATGTTACACACCCATACAATGCACACCAACCCGCGATGTTTTTCAGAAACCTATCCTACATTGCCAATGCATGTGTCCTGACCTCCCCATGCTGAACACCCCGTGGTGCTTTTCTCCATCCTACATTGCCACTCACTGCCTATCCTAATTCAGACCCTATGATTGACACCACCTCGTGATGTTTTTCTCACTCCTACTAGTGAATGTATTGTTACACACTCATACAATGCGCACCACCCTGCGAGGTGTTTCTGAAACCTATCCTAAATTGCCACTGCATGTGTCCTGACCTCTCCATGCTGACCACACCGTGGTGCTTTTCTCCATCCTACCTTGCCACTCACTGCCTTTCGTAATTCAGACCCTATGATTCACACCACCCCGTGATGTTTTTCTCACTCCTACCAGTGAATGTAACGTTACACACCCATTCAATGCGCACCACCCCGCGATGTTTTTCAGAAACCTATCCTACATTGCCAATGCATGTTTCCTGACCTCCCCATGCTGACCACCCCCTGTTGCTTTTCTCCATCCTACATTGCCACTCAGTGCCTATCCTAATTCAGACCCTATGATTCACACCACCCTGTGATGTATTTCTCACTCTTACTAGTGAATGTAATGTTACACACCCATACGATGAGCACCATCCCGCGTTGTTTTTCAGAACCCTATCCTACATTGCCACTGCATGTTTCCTGACCTCCCCATGCTGACCACCCCGTGGTGCTTTTCTCCATCCTACATTACCACTCACTGCCTATCCTAATTCAGACCCTATGATTCACACCACCCCGTGATGTTTTTGTAACTCCTATCAGTGAATGAAATGTTCCACCCTCATACAATGCGCACCACCCTGCGATGTTTTTCAGAAACCTATCCTACATTGCCCCTGAATATGTCCTGACCTCCCCATGCTGACCACCCCGTCGTGCTTTTATCCATCCTACATTGCCACTCACTGCCTATCCTAATTCAGACCCTATGATTCACATCACCCTGTGATGTTTTTCTCACTCCTACCAGGGAATGTAATGTTACACACCCATACCATGCGCACCACCACGCGATGTTTTTCAGAAACCTATCCAACATTGCCACTGCATGTGTCCTGACCTCCAAATGCTGACCACCCCGTGGTGCTTTTCTCCATCCTACATTGCCACTCACTGCCTATCCTAATTCAGACCCTATGATTCACACCACCAAGTGATGTTTTTCTCACTCCTACTAGTGAATGTAATGTTACACACCCGTACAATGCGCTCCACCCCGCGATGTTTTTCAGAAACCTATCCTACATTGCCACTGCATGTTTCCTGACCTCCACATGCTGGCCACCCCGTGGTGCTTTTCTCCATCCTACATTGTCACTCACTGCCTATCCTAATTCAGACCCTATGATTCACCCGACCCCGTGATGTTTATCTCACTCCTACTAGTGAATGTACTGTTACACACACATACGATGCGCACCACCCAGCGATGTTTTTCAGAAACCTATCCTACATTGCCACTGCATGTTTCCTGACCTCCCCATGTTGGCCACGCCGTGGTGCTTTTCTCCATCCTACATTGCCACTCACTGCCTATTCTAATTCAGACCCTATGATACACAGCACCCCGTGATATTTTTCTCACTCCTACTAGTGAATGTGGTGTTAAACACTCGTACAATGCGCACCACCCTGCGAGTTTTTTCAGAAACCTATCCTATATTGCCACTGCATGTGTCCTGACCTCCCCATGCTGACGAACCCGTGGTGCTTTTCTCCATCCTTCATTGCCACTCACTGCCTATCCTAATTCAGACCCTATGATTCACACCACCCCGTGATGTTCTTCTCACTCCTACTAGTGAATGTGATGTTAAACACTCATACAATGCGCACCACCCCGTGATGTTTTTCAGAAACCTATCATACATTGCCACTGCATGTTTCCTGACCTCCCCATGCTGATAACCCCCTGTTGCTTTTCTCCATCCTACATTGCCACTCACTGCCTATTCTAATTCAGACCCTATGATTCACACCACCCTGTGATGTATTTCTCACTCCTACTAGGGAATGTAATGTTACACACCCATACAATGAGCACCATCCCGCGATGTTTTTCAGAACCCTATCCTACATTGCCACTGCATGTTTCCTGACCTCCCCATGCTGAGAACCCCGTGGTGCTTTTCTCCATCCTACATTGCCACTCACTGCCTATACTAATTCAGACCCTATGATTCACACCACCCAGTGATGTTTTTGTAACTCCTACTAGTGAATGAAATTTTACACACTCATACAATGCGCACCACCCCGCGATGTTTTTCAGAAACCTATCCTACATTGCCACTGCATGTGTCCTGACCTCCCCATGCTGACCACCCCTTGGTGATTTTCACCATCCTACATTGCCACTCACTGCCTATCCTAATTCAGACCCAATGATTCACACCACCCCGTAATGTTTTTCTCACTCCTACTAGTGAATGTAATGTTACAAACCCATACCATGCGCACCACCCCACGATGTTTTTCAGAAACCTATCCTACATTACCACTGCATGTGTCCTGCCCTCACCATGCTGACAACCCCGTGGTGCTTTTCTCCATCCTACATTGCGACTCACTGCCTATCCTAACTCAGACCCTATGATTCACACCACCCCGTGATGTTTTTCTGACTCCTACTAGTGAATGTAATGTTACACACCCATACAATGCACACCAACCCGCGATGTTTTTCAAAAACCTATCCGACATTGCCACTGCATGTTTCCTGACCTCCCCATGCTGACCACCCCGTGGTGCTTTTCTCCATGCTACATTGCCACTCACTGCCTATCCTAATTCAGACACTATGATTCACACCACCCCGTGATGTTTTTCAAACTCCTACTAGTGAATGTAATGTTACACACCCATACAATGGGCACCACCCCGCAATGTTTTTCAGAAACCTATTCTACATTGCCACAGCATGTTTCCTGACCTCCCCATGCTGACAACCCCGTGGTGCTTTTCTCCATCCTACATGGCCACTCACTGCCTATCCTAAT
Organism: Cavia porcellus; assembly: GCF_034190915.1. Lineage (NCBI taxonomy): Eukaryota > Metazoa > Chordata > Mammalia > Rodentia > Caviidae > Cavia > Cavia porcellus. The sequence continues at coordinate 28,845,867 of NW_026947510.1, read as the reverse complement.
TCAGACACTATGATTCACACCACCTCGTGATGTTTTTCTCACTCCTACTAGTGAATGTAATGTTACACACTCATACAATGCGCACCACCCTGCGAGGTGTTTCTGAAACCTATCCTACATTGCCACTGCATGTGTCCTGACCTCTCCATGCTGACCACACCGTGGTGCTTTTCTCCATCCCACCTTGCCACTCACTGCGTATCCTAATTCAGACCCTATGATTCACACCACCCTGTGATGTATTTCTCACTCCTACTAGGGAATGTAATGTTACACACCCATACCATGCGCACCACCCCGCGATGTTTTTCAGAAACCTATCCAACGTTGCCACTGCATGTGTCCTGACCTCCCCATGCTGACCACACCGTGGTGCTTTTTCCATCCTACATTGCCACTCACTGCCTATCCTAATTCAGACCCTATGATTCACACCACCAAGTGATGTTTTTCTCACTCCTACTAGTGAATGTAATGTTACACACCCGTACAATGCGCTCCACCCCGCGATGTTTTTCAGAAACCTATCCTACATTGCCACTGCATGTGTCCTGACCTCCCCATGCTGACCACCCCGTGGTGCTATTCTCCATCCTACATTGCCACTAACTGCCTATCCTAAATCAGACCCTATGATTCACACCACCCCATGATGTTTTTCTCACTCCTACTAGTGAATGTAATGTTACACACCCATACCATGCGCACCACCACACGATGTTTTTCAGAAACCTATCCTACATTGCCACTGCATGTTTCCTGACCTCGACATGCTGGCCACCCCGTGGTGCTTTTCTCCATCCTACACTGTCACTCACTGCCTATCCTAATTCAGACCCTATGATTCACCCCACCCCGTGATGTTTATCTCACTCCTACTAGTGAATATACTGTTACACACACATACGATGCGCACCACCCAGCGATGTTTTTCAGAAACCTATCCTACATTGCCACTGCATGTGTCCTGACCTCCCCATGCTGACCACCCCGTGGTGCTTTTCTCCATCCTACATTGCCACTCACTGCCTATCCTAATTCAGACCCTATGATTCACACCACCCCGTGATGTTTTTCTCACTCCTACTAGTGAATGTAATGTTACACATCCATACGATGCTCACCACCCTGCGATGTTTTTCAGAAACCTATCCTACATTGCCACTGCATGTTTCCTGACCTCCACATGCTGGCTTCCCCGTGGTGCTTTTCTCCATCCTACATTGCCACTCACTACCTATGCTAATTCAGACCCTATGATTCACACAACCCCGTGATGTTTTTCTCACTCCTACTAGTGAATGCCATGTTACACACCCATACGATGCGCACCACCCCGCGATGTTTTTTAGAAACCTATCCTACATTGCCACTGCATGTTTCCTGACCTCCCCATGCTGGCCAGCCCATGTTGCTTTTCTCCATCCTACATTGCCACACACTGCCTATCCTAATTCAGACCCTATGATTGACACCACCTCGTGATGTTTTTCTCACTCCTACTAGTGAATTTAATGTTACACACTCATACAATGCGCACCACCTTGCGAGGTTTTTCTGAAACCTATCCTACATTGCCACTGCATGTGTCCTGACCTCCCCATGCTGACCACACCGTGGTGCTTTTTTCCATCCTACCTTGCCACTCACTGCCTATCCTAATTCAGACCCTATGATTCACACCACCCCGTGATGTTTTTCTCACTCCTACCAGTGAATGTAATGTTACACACCCATACAAAGCGCACCACCCCGCGATGTTTTTCAGAAACCTAACCTACATTGCCACTGCATGTTTCCTCACCTCCCCATGTTGACCACCCCCTGTTGCTTTTCTCCATCCTACATTGACACTCACTGCCTATCCTAATTCAGACCCTATGATTCACACCACCCTGTGATGTATTTCTACTCCTACTAGTGAATGGAATGTTACACACCCATGCGATGAGCACCATCCTGCGATGTTTTTCAAAACCCTATCCTACATTGCCCCTGCATGTTTCCTGACCTCCCCATGCTGACCAACCCGTGGTGCTTTTCTCCATCCTACATTGACACTCACTGCCTATCCTAATTCAGACCGTACGATTCACACCATCCCGTGCTGTATTTCTCACTCCTACTAGTGTATGTAATTTTACACACCCATACGATGCGCACCACCCCACAATGTTTTTCAGAAACCTATCCTACCTTGCCACTGCATGTGTCCTGCCCTCCCCATGCTGACAACCCCGTGGTGCTTTTCTCCATCCTACATTGCCACTCACTGCCTATCCTAACTCAGACCCTATGATTCACACCAACCCGTGATGTTCTTCTCACTCCTACTAGTGAATGTAATGTTACACACCCATACAATGCGCACCACCCCGCGATGTTTTTCAGAAACCTAACCTACATTGCCACTGCATGTTTCCTCACCTCCCCATGTTGACCACCCCCTGTTGCTTTTCTCCATCCTACATTGACACTCACTGCCTATCCTAATTCAGACCCTATGATTCACACCACCCTGTGATGTATTTCTACTCCTACTAGTAAATGGAATGTTACACACCCATGCGATGAGCACCATCCTGCGATGTTTTTCAAAACCCTATCCTACATTGCCCCTGCATGTGTCCTGACCTCCCCAAGCTGACCACCCCGTGGTGCTTTTCTCGATCCTACATTGCCACACACTGCCTATCCTAATTCAGACCCTATCATTGACACCACCTCGTGATGTTTTTCTCACTCCTACTAGTGAATGTAATGTTACACACTCATACAATGCGCACCACCTTGCGAGGTTTTTCTGAAACCTATCCTACATTGCCACTGCATGTGTCCTGACCTCCCCATGCTGACCACATCGTGGTGCTTTTCTCCATCCTACCTTGCCACTCACTGCCTATCCTAATTCAGACCCTATGATTCACACCACCCCGTGATGTTTTTCTCACTCCTACCAGTGAATGTAATGTTACACACCCATACAATGCGCACCACCCCGCGATGTTTTTCAGAAACCTAACCTAAATTGCCACTGCATGTTTCCTGACCTCCCCATGTTGACCACCCCCTGTTGCTTTTCTCCATCCTACATTGACACTCACTGCCTATCCTAATTCAGACCCTATGATTCACACCACCCTGTGATGTATTTCTACTCCTACTAGTGAATGGAATGTTACACACCCATACGATGAGCACCGTCCTGCGATGTTTTTCAGAACCCTATCCTACATTGCCCCTGCATGTTTCCTAACCTCCCCATGCTGACCAACCCGTGGTGCTTTTCTCCATCCTACATTGACACTCACTGCCTATCCTAATTCAGACCCTACGATTCACACCATCCCTTGATGCATTTCTCACTCCTACTAGTGTATGTAATGTTACATACCCATACGATGCGCACCACCCCACGATGTTTTTCAGAAACCTATCCTACCTTGCCACTGCATGTGTCCTGCCCTCCTCATGCTGACAACCCCATGGTGCTTTTCTCCATCCTACATTGCCACTCACTGCCTATTCTAATTCAGACCCTATGATTCACAGCACCCCGTGATGTTTTTCTCACTCCTACTAGTGAATGTGATGTTAAACACTCATACAATGCGCACCACCCTGCGAGGTTTTTCAGAAACCTATCCTACATTGCCACTGCATGTGTCCTGACCTCCCCATGCTGACGACCCCGTGGTGCTTTTCTCCATCCTACATTGCCACTCACTGCCTATCCTAATTCAGACCCTATGATTCACACCATCAGGTGATGTATTTCTCACTCCTACTAGTGAATGTAATATTACAAACCCATACGATGCGCACCACCCCGCAATGTTTTTCAGAAACCTATCCTACATTGCCACTGCATGTTTCCTGACCTCCTCATGCTGGCCACCCCGTGGTGCTTTTCTCCATGCTACATTGCCACTCACTGCCTATCCTAATTCAGACCGTATGATTCACACCACCCCGTGATGTTTTTCTCACTACTACTAGTGAATGTAATGTTACACACCCATACAATGCGCACCACTGCGCGATGTTTTTCAGAAACCTATCCTACATTGCCACTGCATGTGTCCTGACTTCCCCATGTTGGTCACCCCGTGGTGCTTTTCTCCATCCTACATTGCCACTCACTGCCTATCCTAATTCAGACCCTATGATTCACACCACCCGTGATGGTTTTCTCACTCCTACTAGTGAATGTAATGTTACACACACATTCAATGCGCAGCACCCAGCGATATTTTTCAGAAACCTATCCTACATTGCCACTGCATGTGTCCTGACCTCCCCAAGCTGACCACCCCGTGGTGCTTTTCTCCATGCTACATTGCCACTCACTGCCTATCCTAAATCATACCCTATGATTCACACCACCCTGTGATGTATTTCTCACTTCTACTAGTGAATGTAATGTTACACACCCATACAATGCACACCATCCCGCGATGTTTTTCATAATCCTATCCTACATTGCCACTGCATGTGTCCTGACCTCCCCATGCTGACCACCCCGTGGTGCTTTTGTCCATCCTACATTGACACTCACTGCCTATCCTAATTCAGACCCTACGATTCACACCACCCCGTGATGTATTTATCACTCCAACTATTGTATGTAATGTTACACACCCATACGATGCGCACCAAACCGCGATGTTTTTCAGAAACCTATCCTAAATTGCACTACATGTGTCCTGACCTCCACATGCTGACCACACCGTGGTACATTTCTACATCCTACATTGCCACTCACTGCCTATCCTAATTCAGACCCTATGATTCACACCACCCCGTGATGTTTTTCTCACTCCTACCAGTGAATGTAATGTTACACACCCATACAATGCGCACCACCCTGCGATGTTTTTCAGAAACCTAACCTACATTGCCACTGCATGTTTCCTGACCTCCCCATGTTGACCACCCCCTGTGGCTTTTCTCCATCCTACATTGACACTCACTGCCTATCCTAATTCAGACCCTATGATTCACACCACCCTGTGATGTATTTCTACTCCTACTAGTGAATGGAATGTTACACACCCATACGATGAGCACCATCCTGCGATGTTTTTCAGAACCCTATCCTACATTGCCCCTGCATGTTTCCTGACCTCCCCATGCTGACCATCCCGTGGTGCTTTTCTCCATCCTACATTGCCACTCACTGCCTATCCTATTTCAGACCCTATGATTCACACCATCCCGTTATGTTTTTCTCACTCCTACTAGTGAATGTAAGTTACACACCCATACAATGCGCACCACCCCGCGATGTTTTTCAGAAACCTAACCTACATTGCCACTGCATGTTTCCTGACCTCCTCATGCTGGCCACCCCGTGGTGCTTTTCTCCATCCTACATTGCCACTCACTGCCTATCCTAATTCAGACCGTACGATTCACACCACCCCGTGATGTTTTTCTCACTACTACTAGTGAATGTCATGTTACCCACCCATACGATGCGCACCACCCCGCGATGTTTTTCAGAAACCTATCCTACATTGCCACTGCATGTTTCCTGACCTCCCCATGCTGGCCACCCCGTGTTGCTTTTCTCCATCCTACATTGCCACACACTGCCTATCCTAATTCAGACCCTATGATTGACCCCACCTCGTGATGTTTTTCTCACTCCTACTAGTGAATGTAATGTTACACACTCATACAATGCGCAGGACCTTGCGAGGTTTTTCTGAAACCTATCCTACTTTGCCACTGCATGTGTCCTGACCTCCCCATGCTGACCACACCGTGGTGCTTTTCTCCATCGTACCTTGCCACTCACTGCCTATCCTAATTCAGACCCTATGATTCACACAACCCCGTGATGTTTTTCTCACTCCTACCAGTGAATGTAATGTTACACACCCATACAATGCGCACCACCCCGCGATGTTTTTCAGAAACCTAACCTACATTGCCACTGCATGTTTCCTGACCTCCCCATGTTGACCACCCCCTGTTGCTTTTCTCCATCCTACATTGACACTCACTGCGTATCCTAATTCAGACCCTATGATTCACACCACCCTGTGATGTATTTCTACTCCTACTAGTGAATGGAATGTTACACACCCATACGATGATCACCATCCTGCGATGTTTTTCAGAACCCTATCCTACATTGCCCCTGCATGTTTCCTGACCTCCCCATGCTGACCAACCCGTGGTGCTTTTCTCCATCCTACATTGACACTCACTGCCTATCCTAATTCAGACCCTATGATTGACACCACCCCGTGATGTTTTTGTAACTCCTACCAGTCAATGAAATGTTACACACTCTTACAATGCGCACCACCCTGTGATGTTTTTCAGAAACCTATCCTACATTGCCCCTGCATATGTCCTGACCTCCCCATGCTGACCACCCCGTCGTGCTTTTCTCCATCGTACATTGCCACTCACTGCCTATCCTAATTCAGACCGTGTGTTTCACACCACCCCGTGATGTTTTTCTCACTCCTACTAGTGAATGTAATGTTACACACCCATACAATGCGCACCACACCGCGATGTTTTTCAGAAACCTATCCTACATTGCCACTGCATGTTTCCTGACCTCCCCATGCTGACCACCCCGTGGTGCTATTCTCCATCCTACATTGCCACTCACTGCCTATCCTAAATCAGACCCTATGATTCACACAACACCGTGATGTTTTTCTCACTCCTACTAGTGAATGTGATGTTAAACACTCATACAATGCGCACCACCCTGCGAGGTTTTTCAGAAACCGATCCTACATTGCCACTGCATGTGTCCTGACCTCGCCATGCTGACGACCCCGTGGTGCTTTTCTCCATCCTACATTGCCACTCACTGCCTATCCTAATTCAGGCGCTATGATTCACACCACCCCGTGATGTTCTTCTCACTCCTACTAGTGAATGTAATGTTACACACCCATACGTTGCACACTATCCCTCGATGTTTTTTTTAGAACCCTATCCTACATTGCCACTGCATGTTTCCTGACCTCCACATGCTGACCACCCCGTGGTGCTTTTCTCCATCCTACATTGCCACTCACTGCCTATCCTAATTCAAATCCTATGATTCACACCACCCCGTGATGTTATTCTCACTCCTACTAGTGAATGTAATGTTACACACTCATACAATGGGCACCACCCTGCGAGGTTTATCTGAAACCTATCCTACATTGCCACTGCATGTGTCCTGACCTCCCCATGCTGACCACCCCGTGGTGCTTTTCTCCATCCTACATTGCCACTCACTGCCTATTCTAATTCAGACCCTATGATTCACATCACGCCATGATGTTTTTCAAACTCCTACTAGTGAATGTAATGTTACACACCCATACAATGTGCACCACCCCGCGATGTTTTTCAGAAACCTATCCTATATTGCCACTGCATGTTTCTGACCTCCCCATGCTCACCACCCCGTGGTGCTTTTCTCCATCCTACATTGCCACTCACTGCCTATCCTAATTCAGACCCTATGATTCACACCATCAGGTGATGTATTTCTCACTCCTACTAGTGAATGTAATATTACAAACCCATACGATGCGCACCACCCCGCAATGTTTTTCACAAACCTATCCTACATTGCCACAGCATGTTTCCTGACCTCCCCATGCTGGCCACCCCGTGGTGCTTTTCTCCATCCTACATTGCCACTCACTGCCTATCCTAATTCAGACACTATGATTCACACCACCCCGTGATGTTTTTCTCACTACTACTAGTGAATGTAATGTTACACACCCATACAATGCGCACCACTCCGCGATGTTTTTCAGAAACCTATCCTACATTGCCACTGCATGTGTCCTGACTTCCCCATGCTGGTCATCCCGTGGTGCTTTTCTCCATCCTACATTGCCACTCACTGCCTATCCTAATTCAGACCCTATGATTCACACCACTGCGTGATGGTTTTCTCACTCCAACTAGTGAATGTAATGTTACACACCCGTACAATGCGCTCCACCCCGCGATGTTTTTCAGAAACCTATCCTACATTGCCACTGCATGTGTCCTGACCTCCCCATGCTGACCACCCCGTGGTGCTATTCTCCATCCTAAATTGCCACTAACTGCCTATCCTAAATCAGACCCTATGATTCACACCACCCCATGATGTTTTTCTCACTCCTACTAGTGAATGTAATGTTACACACCCATACCATGCGCACCACCACACGATGTTTTTCAGAAACCTATCCTACATTGCCACTGCATGTTTCCTGACCTCGACATGCTGGCCACCCCGTGGTGCTTTTCTCCATCCTATACTGTCACTCACTGCCTATCCTAATTCAGACCCTATGATTCACCCCACCCCGTGATGTTTATCTCACTCCTACTAGTGAATATACTGTTACACACACATACGATGCGCACCACCCAGCGATGTTTTTCAGAAACCTATCCTACATTGCCACTGCATGTGTCCTGACCTCCCCATGCTGACCACCCCGTGGTGCTTTTCTCCATCCTACATTGCCACTCACTGCCTATCCTAATTCAGACCCTATGATTCACACCACCCCGTGATGTTTTTCTCACTCCTACTAGTGAATGTAATGTTACACATCCATACGATGCTCACCACCCTGCGATGTTTTTCAGAAACCTATCCTACATTGCCACTGCATGTTTCCTGACCTCCACATGCTGGCTTCCCTGTGGTGCTTTTCTCCATCCTACATTGCCACTCACTACCTATGCTAATTCAGACCCTATGATTCACACAACCCCGTGATGTTTTTCTCACTCCTACTAGTGAATGCCATGTTACACACCCATACGATGCGCACCTCCCCGCGATGTTTTTCAGAAACCTATCCTACATTGCCACTGCATGTTTCCTGACCTCCCCATGCTGGCCAGCCCGTGTTGCTTTTCTCCATCCTACATTGCCACACACTGCCTATCCTAATTCAGACCCTATGATTGACACCACCTCGTGATGTTTTTCTCACTCCTACTAGTGAATTTAATGTTACACACTCATACAATGCGCACCACCTTGCGAGGTTTTTCTGAAACCTATCCTACATTGCCACTGCATGTGTCCTGACCTCCCCATGCTGACCACACCGTGGTGCTTTTCTCCATCCTACCTTGCCACTCACTGCCTATCCTTATTCAGACCCTATGATTCACACCACCCCGTGATGTTTTTCTCACTCCTACCAGTGAATGTAATGTTACACACCCATACAAAGCGCACCACCCCGCGATGTTTTTCAGAAACCTAACCTACATTGCCACTGCATGTTTCCTCACCTCCCCATGTTGACCACCCCCTGTTGCTTTTCTCCATCCTACATTGACACTCACTGCCTATCCTAATTCAGACCCTATGATTCACACCACCCTGTGATGTATTTCTACTCCTACTAGTGAATGGAATGTTACACACCCATGCGATGAGCACCATCCTGCGATGTTTTTCAAAACCCTATCCTACATTGCCCCTGCATGTTTCCTGACCTCCCCATGCTGTCCAACCCGTGGTGCTTTTCTCCATCCTACATTGACACTCACTGCCTATCCTAATTCAGACCGTACGATTCACACCATCCCGTGATGTATTTCTCACTCCTACTAGTGTATGTAATGTTACACACCCATACGATGCGCACCACCCCACAATGTTTTTCAGAAACCTATCCTACCTTGCCACTGCATGTGTCCTGCCCTCCCCATGCTGACAACCCCGTGGTGCTTTTCTCCATCCTACATTGCCACTCACTGCCTATCCTAATTCAGACCCTATGATTCACACCAACCCGTGATGTTCTTCTCACTCCTACTAGTGAATGTAATGTTACACACCCATACAATGCGCACCACCCCGCGATGTTTTTCAGAAACCTAACCTACATTGCCACTGCATGTTTCCTCACCTCCCCATGTTGACCACCCCCTGTTGCTTTTCTCCATCCTACATTGACACTCACTGCCTATCCTAATTCAGACCCTATGATTCACACCACCCTGTGATGTATTTCTACTCCTACTAGTGAATGGAATGTTACACACCCATGCGATGAGCACCATCCTGCGATGTTTTTCAAAACCCTATCCTACATTGCCCCTGCATGTGTCCTGACCTCCCCAAGCTGACCACCCCGTGGTGCTTTTCTCCATCCTACATTGCCACACACTGCCTATCCTAATTCAGACCCTATCATTGACACCACCTCGTGATGTTTTTCTCACTCCTACTAGTGAATGTAATGTTACACACTCATACAATGCGCACCACCTTGCGAGGTTTTTCTGAAACCTATCCTACATTGCCACTGCATGTGTCCTGACCTCCCCATGCTGACCACATCGTGGTGCTTTTCTCCATCCTACCTTGCCACTCACTGCCTATCCTAATTCAGACCCTATGATTCACACCACCCCGTGATGTTTTTCTCACTCCTACCAGTGAATGTAATGTTACACACCCATACAATGCGCACCACCCCGCGATGTTTTTCAGAAACCTAACCTAAATTGCCACTGCATGTTTCCTGACCTCCCCATGTTGACCACCCCCTGTTGCTTTTCTCCATCCTACATTGACACTCACTGCCTATCCTAATTCAGACCCTATGATTCACACCACCCTGTGATGTATTTCTACTCCTACTAGTGAATGGAATGTTACACACCCATACGATGAGCACCGTCCTGCGATGTTTTTCAGAACCCTATCCTACATTGCCCCTGCATGTTTCCTAACCTCCCCATGCTGACCAACCCGTGGTGCTTTTCTCCATCCTACATTGACACTCACTGCCTATCCTAATTCAGACCCTACGATTCACACCATCCCTTGATGTATTTCTCACTCCTACTAGTGTATGTAATGTTACATACCCATACGATGCGCACCACCCCACGATGTTTTTCAGAAACCTATGTACCTTGCCACTGCATGTGTCCTGCCCTCCTCATGCTGACAACCCCATGGTGCTTTTCTCCATCCTACATTGCCGCTCACTGCCTATTCTAATTCAGACCCTATGATTCACAGCACCCCGTGATGTTTTTCTCACTCCTACTAGTGAATGTGATGTTAAACACTCATACAATGCGCACCACCCTGCGAGGTTTTTCAGAAACCTATCCTACATTGCCACTGCATGTGTCCTGACCTCCCCATGCTGACGACCCCGTGGTGCTTTTCTCCATCCTACATTGCCACTCACTGCCTATCCTAATTCAGACCCTATGATTCACACCAACCCGTGATGTTCTTCTCACTCCTACTAGTGAATGTAATGTTACACACCCATACGTTGCACACTATCCCGCGATGTTTTTTTTAGAACCCTATCCTACATTACCACTGCATGTGTCCTGACCTCCCCATGCTGACCACCCCGTGGTGCTTTTCTCCATCCTACATTGCCACTCACTGCCTATCCTAATTCAGACCCTATGATTCACACCATCAGGTGATGTATTTCTCACTCCTACTAGTGAATGTAATATTACAAACCCATACGATGCGCACCACCCCGCAATGTTTTTCAGAAACCTATCCTACATTGCCACTGCATGTTTCCTGACCTCCTCATGCTGGCCACCCCGTGGTGCTTTTCTCCATGCTACATTGCCACTCACTGCCTATCCTAATTCAGACCGTATGATTCACACCACCCCGTGATGTTTTTCTCACTACTACTAGTGAATGTAATGTTACACACCCATACAATGCGCACCACTGCGCGATGTTTTTCAGAAACCTATCCTACATTGCCACTGCATGTGTCCTGACTTCCCCATGCTGGTCACCCCGTGGTGCTTTTCTCCATCCTACATTGCCACTCACTGCCTATCCTAATTCAGACCCTATGATTCACACCACCCGTGATGGTTTTCTCACTCCTACTAGTGAATGTAATGTTACACACACATTCAATGCGCAGCACCCAGCGATATTTTTCAGAAACCTATCCTACATTGCCACTGCATGTGTCCTGACCTCCCCAAGCTGACCACCCCGTGGTGCTTTTCTCCATGCTACATTGCCACTCACTGCCTATCCTAAATCATACCCTATGATTCACACCACCCTGTGATGTATTTCTCACTTCTACTAGTGAATGTAATGTTACACACCCATACAATGCACACCATCCCGCGATGTTTTTCATAATCCTATCCTACATTGCCACTGCATGTGTCCTGACCTCCCCATGCTGACCACCCCGTGGTGCTTTTGTCCATCCTACATTGACACTCACTGCCTATCCTAATTCAGACCCTACGATTCACACCACCCCGTGATGTATTTATCACTCCAACTATTGTATGTAATGTTACACACCCATACGATGCGCACCACCCCGCGATGTTTTTCAGAAACCTATCCTAAATTGCACTACATGTGTCCTGACCTCCACATGCTGACCACACCGTGGTACATTTCTACATCCTACATTGCCACTCACTGCCTATCCTAATTCAGACCCTATGATTCACACCACCCCGTGATGTTTTTCTCACTCCTACCAGTGAATGTAATGTTACACACCCATACAATGCGCACCACCCTGCGATGTTTTCCAGAAACCTAACCTACATTGCCACTGCATGTTTCCTGACCTCCCCATGTTGACCACCCCCTGTTGCTTTTCTCCATCCTACATTGACACTCACTGCCTATCCTAATTCAGACCCTATGATTCACACCACCCTGTGATGTATTTCTACTCCTACTAGTGAATGGAATGTTACACACCCATACGATGAGCACCATCCTGCGATGTTTTTCAGAACCCTATCCTACATTGCCCCTGCATGTTTCCTGACCTCCCCATGCTGACCAACCCGTGGTGCTTTTCTCCATCCTACATTGCCACTCACTGCCTATCCTATTTCAGACCCTATGATTCACACCATCCCGTGATTTTTTTCTCACTCCTACTAGTGAATGTAAGTTACACACCCATACAATTCGCACCACCCCGCGATGTTTTTCAAAAACCTAACCTACATTGCCACTGCATGTTTCCTGACCTCCTCATGCTGGCCACCCCGTGGTGCTTTTCTCCATCCTACATTGCCACTCACTGCCTATCCTAATTCAGACCCTATGATTCACACCACCCCGTGATGTTTTTCTCACTACTACTAGTGAATGTCATGTTACCCACCCATACGATGCGCACCACCCCGCGATGTTTTTCAGAAACCTATCCTACATTGCCACTGCATGTTTCCTGACCTCCACATGCTGGCCACCCCGTGTTGCTTTTCTCCATCCTACATTGCCACACACTGCCTATCCTAATTCAGACCCTATGATTGACCCCACCTCGTGATGTTTTTCTCACTCCTACTAGTGAATGTAATGTTACACACTCATACAATGCGCAGCACCTTGCGAGGTTTTTCTGAAACCTATCCTACATTGCCACTGCATGTGTCCTGACCTCCCCATGCTGACCACACCGTGGTGCTTTTCTCCATCGTACCTTGCCACTCACTGCCTATCCTAATTCAGACCCTATGATTCACACCACCCCGTGATGTTTTTCTCACTCCTACCAGTGAATGTAATGTTACACACCCATACAATGCGCACCACCCCGCGATGTTTTTCAGAAACCTAACCTACATTGCCACTGCATGTTTCCTGACCTCCCCATGTTGACCACCCCCTGTTGCTTTTCTCCATCCTACATTGACACTCACTGCCTATCCTAATTCAGACCCTATGATTCACACCACCCTGTGATGTATTTCTACTCCTACTAGTGAATGGAATGTTACACACCCATACGATGATCACCATCCTGCGATGTTTTTCAGAACCCTATCCTACATTGCCCCTGCATGTTTCCTGACCTCCCCATGCTGACCAACCCGTGGTGCTTTTCTCCATCCTACATTGACACTCACTGCCTATCCTAATTCAGACCCTATGATTGACACCACCCCGTGATGTTTTTGTAACTCCTACCAGTCAATGAAATGTTACACACTCTTACAATGCGCACCACCCTGTGATGTTTTTCAGAAACCTATCCTACATTGCCCCTGCATATGTCCTGACCTCCCCATGCTGACCACCCCGTCGTGCTTTTCTCCATCGTACATTGCCACTCACTGCCTATCCTAATTCAGACCGTGTGTTTCACACCACCCCGTGATGTTTTTCTCACTCCTACTAGTGAATGTAATGTTACACACCCATACAATGCGCACCACACCGCGATGTTTTTCAGAAACCTATCCTACATTGCCACTGCATGTTTCCTGACCTCCCCATGCTGACCACCCCGTGGTGCTATTCTCCATCCTACATTGCCACTCACTGCCTATCCTAAATCAGACCCTATGATTCACACAACACCGTGATGTTTTTCTCACTCCTACTAGTGAATGTGATGTTAAACACTCATACAATGCGCACCACCCTACGAGGTTTTTCAGAAACCGATCCTACATTGCCACTGCATGTGTCCTGACCTCGCCATGCTGACGACCCCGTGGTGCTTTTCTCCATCCTACATTGCCACTCACTGCCTATCCTAATTCAGGCGCTATGATTCACACCACCCCGTGATGTTCTTCTCACTCCTACTAGTGAATGTAATGTTACACACCCATACAATGCGCACCACCCAGCGATGTTTTTCAGAAACCTATCCTATATTGCCACTGCATGTTTCCTGACCTCCCCATGCTGACCACCCCGTGGTGCTTTTCTCCATCCGACATGGCCACTCACTGCCTATACTAATTCAGACCCTATGATTCATACCACACCGTGATGTTTTTCTCACACCTACTAGTGAATGCAATGTTGCACACCGATAAAATGCGCACCACCCTGCGATGTTTTTCAGAAACCTACCCTATGTTGCCACTGCATGTGTCCTGATCTCCCCATGGTGACCACACTGTGGTACTTTTCTCCATCCTACATTGCCACTCACTTCCTATCCTAATTCAGACTCTATGATTCACACCACCCCGTGATGTTTTTCTCACTCCTTCTAGTGAATGTAATGTTACACACTCATACAATGCGCACCACCCTGCGATGTTTTTCAGAAACCTACCCTATGTTGCCACAGCATGTGTCCTGATCTCCCCATGGTGACCACACTGTGGTACTTTTCTCCATCCTACATTGCCACTCACTGCCTATCCTAATTCAGACCCTATGATTCACGCCACCCCGTGATGTTTTTCTCACTCCTACTAGTGAATGTAATGTTACACAGTCATACAATGCGCACCACCCTGCGAGGTTTTTCAGAAACCTATCCTACATTGCCACTGCATGTGTCCTGACCTCCCCATGGTGACCACACCGTCGTGCTTTTCTCCATCCTACATTGCCACTCACTGCCTATCCTAATTCAGACCCTATGATTCACACCACCCCGTGATGTTTTTCTCACTCCTACTAGTGAATGTAATGTTACACACCAATACGATGCGCACCATCCCGCGATGTTTTTCAGAAACCTATCCTACATTGCCACTGCATGTTTCTTGACCTCCACATGCTGACCACCCCGTGTTACTTTTATCCATCCTACATTGCTACTCACTGCCTGTACTAATTCAGACCCTATGATTCCCACCACCCCGTGATGTTTTTCTCACTCCTACTAGTGAATGTAATGTTACACACCCATACAATGCGCACCACCCCGCGATGTATTTCAGAAACCTATCCTACATTGCCACTGCATGTGTCCTGACCTCCCCATGCTGACCACCCCGTGGTGCTTTTCTCCATCCTACATTGCCACTCACTGCCTATCCTAATGCAGACACTATGATTCACACCACCCCGTGATGTTTTTCAAACTCATACTAGTGAATGTAATGTTACACAAACATACAATGCGCACCACCCCGCGATGTTTTTCAGAAACCTATCCTACATTGCCACTGCATGTGTCCTGACATCCCCATGCTGACCACCACGTGGTGCTTTTCTCCATCCTACATTGCCACTCACTGCGTATTCTAAATCACACCCTATGATTCACACCACCAAGTGATGTTTTTCTCAGTCCTACTATTGAATGTAATATTACACACCCATACAATGCGAAACAACCCCTTGATGTTTATCAGAAACCTACCCTACATTGCCACTGCATGTGTCCTGACCTCCCCATGCTGACCACCCCGTGGTGCTTTTCTCCATCCTACATTGACACTCACTGCCTATCCTAAATCAGACCCAATGATTCACACCACCCCGTGATGTTTTTCTCACTACTACTATTGAATGTAATGTTACATACCCATACAATGCGCACCACCCCGCGATGTTTTTCAGAAACCTATCCTACATTGCCACTGCATGTGTCCTGACTTCCCCATGCTCACCTCCCCATGGTGCTTTTGTCCATCCTACATTGACACTCACTGCCGATCCTAATTCTGACCCTACGATTCACACCACCCCGTGATGTAATTCTCACTCCTACTAGTGAATGTAATGTTACACACCCATACAATGCGCACCACCCCGTGATGTTTTTCAGAAACCTATCCTACATTGCCACTACATATGTCCTGACCTCCGCATGCTGACCACCCCGTGGTGCTTTTCTCCATCCTACATTGCCACTCACTGCCTATCCTAAATCACACCCTATGATTCACACCACCAAGTGATGTTTTTCTCATTCCTACTATTGAATGTAATATTACACATCCATACAATGCGAAACAACCCCTTGATGTTTATCAGAAACCTACCCTACATTGCCACTGCATGTGTCCTGACCTCCCCATGCTGACCACCCCGTGGTGCTTTTCTCCATCCTACATTGCCACTCACTGCCTATCCTAAATCACACCCTATGATTCACACCACCAAGTGATGTTTTTCTCACTCCTACTATTGAATGTAATATTACACACCCATACAATGCGAAACCACCCCTTGATGTTTATCAGAAACCTACCCTACATTGCCACTGCATGTGTCCTGACCTCCCCATGCTGACCACCCCGTGGTGCTTTTCTCCATCCTACATTGCCACTCACTGCCTATCCTAATTCAGACCCTAAGATTCACAGCACCCCGTGATATTTTTCTCCCTCCTACTAGTGAAAGTAATGTTACACACCCATACAATGCGCACCACCCCGCGATGTTTTTCAGAAACATATCCTACATTGCCACTGCATGTTTCCTGACCTCCCCATGCTGACCACCCCGTGGTGCTTTTCTCCATCCTACATTGACACTCACTGCCTATCCTAATTCAGACCCTATGATTCACACCACCCCGTGATGTTTTTCTCACTACTACTAGTGAATGTAATATTACACAACCATACAATGGGCACCACCCACGATGTTTTTCAGAAACCTATCCTACATTGCCACTGCATGTTTCCTGACCTCCCCATGCGGACCACCCCGTGGTGCTTTTCTCAATCCTACATTGCGACTCACTGCGTATCCTAACACAGACCCTATGATTCACACCACCCCGGGATGTTTTTCTCACTCCTACAAGTGAATGTAATGTTACACACCGATACGATGTGCACGACCCCACGAAGTTTTTCAGAAACCTATCCTACATTGCCACTGCATGTTTCCTGACCTCCACATGCTGGCCACCCAGTGGTGCTTTTCTCCATCCTACATTGCCACTCACTGCCTATCCTAATTCAGACCCTATGATTCACACCACTCCGTGATGTTTTTCTCACTCCTACTAGTAAATGTAATGTTACACACCCATACTATGCGCACCTCCCCGCGATGTTTTTCAGAAACCTCTCCTACATTGCCACTTCATGTTTCCTGACTTCCCCATGCTGGCCACCCCCTGGTGCTTTTCTCCATCCTACATTTCCACTCACTGCCTATCCTAATTCAGACCCTATGCTTCACACCACCCCGTGATGTTTTTCTCACTCCTACTAGTGAATGTAATGTTACACACTCATACAATGTGCACCAGCCTGCGAAGTCTTTCAGAAACGTATCCTACATTGTCACTGCATGTTTCCTGACCTCCCCATGCTGACCACCCCGTGTTGCTTTTCTCCATCCTACAATGCCACTCACTGCCGATCCTAATTGAGACCCTATGATTCACACCACCCCGTGATGTTTTTCTATCTCCTACTAGTGAATGTAATGTTACACAACAATACAATGCGCACCACCCCGCGATGTTTTTCAGAAACCTATCCTACATTGCCACTGCATGTTTCGTGTCCTCCCCATGCTGACCACTCCGTGGTGCTTTTCTCCATCCTACATTGCCACTCACTGCCTATCCTAATTCAGACCCTATGATTCACACCACCCAGCGATGTTTTTCTCACTCCTACTAGTGAATGTAATTTTACACACCCTACATGTTGCACCACCCCGTGATGTTTTTCAGAAACCTATGCTACATTGCCACTGCATGTATCCTGACCTCCCCATGCTGACCACCCCGTGGTGCTTTTCTCCATCCTAAATTGCCACTCACTGCCTATCCTAATTCAGACCTATGATTCACACCACCCCAAGATGTTTTTCTCACTCCTACAAGTGAATGTAATGTTACACACCCATACGATGCGCACGACCCACGATGTTTTTCAGAAACCTATCCTACATTGCCACTGCATTTTTCCTGACCTCCACAAGCTGGCCACGCCGTGGTGCTTTTGTCCATCCTACATTGACACTCACTGCCTATCCTAATTCAGACCCTATGATTCCCACCACCCCGTGATTTTTTTCTCACTCCTACTAGTGAATGTAATGTTACACACCCATGCAATGCGTAACCACCCCGCGATGTTTTTCAGAAACCTATCCTACATTGCCACTGCATGTTTCCTGACCCTCCAATGCTGACCACCCCGTGTTGCTTTTCTCCATCCTACACTGCAACTCACTGCCTATCCTAATTCAGACCCTATGATTCACACCACCCCGTGATGTTTTTCTATCTCCTACTAGTGAATGTAATGTTACACACCCATACAATGCGCACCACCCCGCGATGGTTTTCAGAAACCTATCCTACATTGCCACTACATGTGTCCTGACCTCCGCATGCTGACCCCCACGTGGTGCTTTTCTCCATCCTACATTGCCACTCACTACTTATCCTAATTCAGAACCTATGATTCACACCACCCCGTGATGTTTTTCTCACCCCTGCTAGTGAATGTAATGTTACACACTCATACAATGTGCAACACCCTGCGAGGCTTTTCAGAAACCTATCCTACATTGCCACTTCATGTGTCCTGGCCTCCCCATGCTGACCACCCCGTGTTGCTTTTCTCCATCCTACACTGCAAGTCACTACCTATCGTAAATCAGACCCTATGATTCACACCACCCCATGATGTTTTTCTATCTCCTACTAGTGAATGTAATGTTACACACCTATACAATGCGCACCACCCCGCGATGTTTTTCAGAAACCTATCCTACATTGCCACTGCATGTGTACAGACCTCCCCATACTGACCACCCCGTGGTGCTTTTGTCCATCCTACATTGCCACTCACTTCCTATCCTAATTCAGACCCTACGATTCACACCACCCTGTGATGTATTTCTCACTCCTACTAGTGAATGTAATGTTACACACCCATACCATGCGCACCACCCCGCGATGTTTTTCAGAAACCTACCCAACGTTGCCACTGCATGTGTCCTGACCTCCCCTTGCTGACCACACCGTGGTGCTTTTCTCCATCATACATTGCCACTCACTGCCTATCCTAATTCAGACCCTATGATTCACACCACCCAGTGATGTTTTTCTCACTCCTACTAGTGAATGTAAAGTTACACACCCATACAATGCGCACCACCCCGCGATGTTTTTCAGAAACCTATCCGACATTGCCACTGCATGTATCCTGACCTCCCCATGATGACTAACCCGTGGTGCTTTTCTCCATCCTACATTGCCACTCACTGCCTATCCTAACTCAGACCCTATGATTCACACGACCCCGTAATGTTTTTCTCACTCCTACTAGTGAATGTAATGTTACACACTCATGCAATGCGCACCACTCTGCGAGGTTTTTCAGAAAGTTTTCCTACATTGCCACTGCATGTGTCCTTACCTGCCCATGCTGACCACCCCGTGGTGCTTTTCTCCATCCCATATTGCCACTCACTGCCTATCCTAATTCAGACCCTATGATTCACACCACCCCGTGATGTTTTTCTCACTCCTACTAGTGATTGTAATGTTACACACCCATACAATGCGCACCACCCCGCGATGTTTTTAAAAACCTATCCTACATTGCCACTGCATGTTTCCTGACCTCCCCATGCTGACCACCCCGTGTTGCTTTTCTCCATCCTACATTGCCACTCACTGCCTATCCTAATTCAGACCCTATGATTCACACCACCCCAAGATGTTTTTCTCACTCCTACTAGTGAATGTAATGTTACACACCGATACAATGCGCACCACGCCGTGATGTTTTTCAGAAACCTATCCTACATTGCCACTGCATGTGTACAGACCTCCCCATGCTGACCACCCCGTGGTGCTTTTGTCCATCCTACATTGACACTCACTGCCTATCCTAATTCAGACCCTACGATTCACACCACCCCGTGATGTATTTCTCACTCCTACTAGTGAATGGAATGTTACACATCTATACAATGCACAAAACCCCGCAATGTTTTTCAGAAACTTATCCTACATTGCCACTGCATGTTTCGTGTCCTCCCCATGCTGACCACCCCGTGGTGCTTTTCTCCATCCTAGATTGTCACTCACTACCTATCCTAATTCAGACCCCATGATTCACACCACTCCGTGATGTTTTTCTCACTCCTACTAGTGAATGTTATGTTACACATCCTACATGGTGCACCACCCCGCGATGTTTTTCAGAAACCTATGCTACATTTCCACTGCATGTTTCCTGACCTCCCCATGCTGACCACCCCGTGGTGCTTTTCTCCATCCTAAATTGCCACTCACTGCCTATCCTAATTCAGACCCTATGATTCACACCACCCCGAGATGTTTTTCTCACTCCTACAAGTGAATGTAATGTTACAAACCCATACGATGCGCACGACCCCACGATGTTTTTCAGAAACCTATCCTACATTGCCACTGCATTTTTCCTGACCTCCACAAGCTGGCCACGCCGTGGTGCTTTTGTCCATCCTACATTGACACTCACTGCCTATCCTAATTCAGACCCTATGATTCCCACCACCTCGTGATGTTTTTCTCACTCCTACTAGTGAATGTAATGTTACACAGCCATGCAATGCGGAACCACCCCGCGATGTTTTTCAGAAACCTATCCTACATTGCCACTGCATGTTTCCTGACTTCCCCATGCTGGCCACCCCGTGGTGCTTTTCTCCATCCTACATTGCCACTCACTGCCTATCCTAATTCAGACCCTATGATTCACACCACCCCGTGATGTTTTTCTCACTCCTACTAGTGAATGTAATGTTACACACTCATACAATGCGCACCACCCTGTGAAGTTTTTCAGAAACGTATCCTATATTGCCACTGCATGTTTCCTGACCTCCCCATGCTGACCACCCCGTGTTACTTTTCTCCATCCTACACTGCAAATCACTGCCTATCCTAATTCAGACCCTATGATTCACACCACCCCGTTATGTTTTTCTATCTCCTACTAGTGAATGTAATGTTACACACCCATACAATGCGCACCACCCCGCGATGTTTTTCAGAAACCTATCCTACATTGCCACTACATGTGTCCTGACCTCCGCATGCTGACCACCACGTGGTGATTTTCTCCATCCTACATTGCCACTCACTACTTATCCTAATTCAGAACCTATGATTCACACCACCCCGTGATGTTTTTCTCACTCCTACTAGTGAATGTAATGTTACACACTCATACAATGTGCAACACCCTGTGAGGCTTTTCAGAAACCTATCCTACATTGCCAATTCATGTGTCCTGACTTCCCCATGCTGACCACCCAGTGTTGCTTTTCTCCATCCTACACTGCCACTCACTACCTATCCTAATTCAGACCCTATGATTCACACCACCCCGGGATGTTTTTCTCACTCCTACAAGTGAATGTAATGTTATACACTGATACGATGTGCACGACCCCACGATGTTTTTCAGAAACCTATCCTACATTGCCACTGCATGTTTCCTGACCTCCACATGCTGGCCACCCCGTGGTGCTTTTCTCCATCCTACATTGCCACTCACTGCCTATCCTAATTCAGACCCTATGATTCACACCACTCCGTGATGTTTTTCTCACTCCTACTAGTAAATGTAATGTTACACACCCATACGATGCGCACCACCCCGCGATGTTTTTCAGAAACCTATCCTACATTGCCACTGCATGTTTCTTGACTTCCCCATGCTGGCCACCCCGTGGTGCTTTTCTCCATCCTACATTGCCACTCACTGCCTATCCTAATTCAGACCCTATGATTCACACCACCCCGTGATGTTTTTCTCACTCCTACTAGTGAATGTAATGTTACACACTCATACAATGCGCACCAGCCTGCGAAGTCTTTCAGAAACGTATCCTACATTGTCAATGCATGTTTCCTGACCTCCCCATGCTGACCACCCCGTGTTGCTTTTCTCCATCCTACACTGCCACTCACTGCCTATCCTAATTGAGACCCTATGATTCACACCACCCCGTGACGTTTTTCTATCTCCTACTAGTGAATGTAATGTTACACACCCATACAATGCGCACCACCCCGCGATGGTTTTCAGAAACCTATCCTACATTGCCACTACATGTGTCCTGACCTCCGCATGCTGACCCCCACGTGGTGCTTTTCTCCATCCTACATTGCCACTCACTACTTATCCTAATTCAGAACCTATGATTCACACCACCCCGTGATGTTTTTCTCACCCCTACTAGTGAATGTAATGTTACACACTCATACAATGTGCAACACCCTGCGAGGCTTTTCAGAAACCTATCCTACTTTGCCACTTCATGTGTCCTGACCTCCCCATGCTGACCACCCCGTGTTGCTTTTCTCCATCCTACACTGCAAGTCACTACCTATCCTAATTCAGACCCTATGATTCACACCACCCCATGATGTTTTTCTATCTCCTACTAGTGAATGTAATGTTACACACCTATACAATGCGCACCACCCCGCGATGTTTTTCAGAAACCTATCCTACATTGCCACTGCATGTGTACAGACCTCCCCATGCTGACCACCCCGTGGTGCTTTTGTCCATCCTACATTGCCACTCACTTCCTATCCTAATTCAGACCCTACGATTCACACCACCCTGTGATGTATTTCTCACTCCTACTAGTGAATGTAATGTTACACACCCATACCATGTGCACCACCCCGCGATGTTTTTCAGAAACCTACCCAACGTTGCCACTGCATGTGTCCTGACCTCCCCTTGCTGACCACCCCGTGGTGCTTTTCTCCATCATACATTGCCACTCACTGCCTATCCTAATTCAAACCCTATGATTCACACCACCCCGTGATGTTTTTCTCACTCCTACTAGTGAATGTAATGTTACACACCCATACAATGCGCACCACCCCGCGATGTTTTTCAGAAACCTATCCGACATTGCCACTGCATGTATCCTGACCTCCCCATGATGACTACCCCGTGGTGCTTTTCTCCATCCTACATTGCCACTCACTTTCTATCCTAACTCAGACCCTATGATTCACACCACCCCGTAATGTTTTTCTCACTCCTACTAGTGAATGTAATGTTACACACTCATGCAATGCGCACCACTCTGCGAGGTTTTTCAGAAAGTTTTCCTACATTGCCACTGCATGTGTCCTTACCTGCCCATGCTGACCACCCCGTGGTGCTTTTCTCCATCCCATATTGCCACTCACTGCCTATCCTAATTCAGACCCTATGATTCACACCACCCCGTGATGTTTTTCTCACTCCTACTAGTGATTGTAATGTTACACACCCATACAATGCGCACCACCCCGCGATGTTTTTAAAAACCTATCCTACATTGCCACTGCATGTTTCCTGACCTCCCCATGCTGACCACCCCATGGTGCTTTTCTCCATCCTACATTGCCACTCACTGCCTATCCTAATTCAGACCCTATGACTCACACCACCCCGGGATGTTTTTCTCACTCCTACTAGTGAATGTAATGTTACACACCCATACAATGCGCACCACGCCGTGATGTTTTTCAGAAACCTATCCTACATTGCCACTGCATGTTTCGTGTCCTCCCCATGCTGACCACCCCGTGGTGCTTTTCTCCATCCTAGATTGTCACTCACTACCTATCCTAATTCAGACCCCATGATTCACACCACTCCGTGATGTTTTTGTCACTCCTACTAGTGAATGTTATGTTACACATCCTACGTGGTGCACCACCCCGCGATGTTTTTCAGAAACCTATGCTACATTTCCACTGCATTTTTCCTGACCTCCCCATGCTGACCACCCCGTGGTGCTTTTCTCCATCCTAAATTGCCACTCACTGCCTATCCTAATTCAAACCCTATGATTCACACCACCCCGAGATGTTTTTCTCACTCCTACAAGTGAATGTAATGTTACAAACCCATACGATGCGCACGACCCCACGATGTTTTTCAGAAACCTATCCTACATTGCCACTGCATTTTTCCTGACCTCCACAAGCTGGCCACGCCGTTGTGCTTTTGTCCATCCTACATTGACACTCACTGCCTATCCTAATTCAGACCCTATGATTCCCACCACCCCGTGATGTTTTTCTCACTCCTACTAGTGAATGTAATGTTACACACCCATGCAATGCGGAACCACCCCGCGATGTTTTTCAAAAACCTATCCTACATTGCCACTGCATGTTTCCTGACTTCCCCATGCTGGCCACCCCGTGGTGCTTTTCTCCATCCTACATTGCCACTCACTGCCTATCCTAATTCAGACCCTATGATTCACACCACCCCGTTATGTTTTTCTCACTCCTACTAGTGAATGTAATGTTACACACTCATACAATGCGCACCACCCTGTGAAGTTTTTCAGAAACGTATCCTATATTGCCACTGCATGTTTCCTTACCTCCCTATGCTGACCACCCCGTGTTACTTTTCTCCATCCTACACTGCAAATCACTGCCTATCCTAATTCAGACCCTATGATTCACACCACCCCGTGATGTTTTTCTATCTCCTACTAGTGAATGTAATGTTACACACCCATGCAATGCGGAACCACCCCGCGATATTTTTCAGAAACCTATCCTACATTGCCACTGCATGTTTCCTGACTTCCCCATGCTGGCCACCCCGTGGTGCTTTTCTCCATCCTACATTGCCACTCACTGCCTATCCTAATTCAGACCCTATGATTCACACCACACCGTGATGTTTTTCTCACTCCTACTAGTGAATGTAATGTTACACACTCATACAATGCGCACCACCCTGTGAAGTTTTTCAGAAACGTATCCTATATTGCCACTGCATGTTTCCTGACCTCCCCATGCTGACCACCCCGTGTTGCTTTTCTCCATCCTACACTGCAAATCACTGCCTATCCTAATTCAGACCCTATGATTCACACCACCCCGTGATGTTTTTCTATCTCCTACTAGTGAATGTCATGTTACACACCCATACAATGCGCACCACCCCGCGATGTTTTTCAGAAACCTATCCTACATTGCCACTACATGTGTCCTGACCTCCGCATGCTGACCACCACGTGGTGATTTTCTCCATCCTACATTGCCACTCACTACTTATCCTAATTCAGAACCTATGATTCACACCACCCCGTGATGTTTTTCTCACTCCTACTAGTGAATGTAATGTTACACACTCATACAATGTGCAACACCCTGTGAGGCTTTTCAGAAACCTATCCTACATTGCCAATTCATGTGTCCTGACCTCCCCATGCTGACCACCCAGTGTTGCTTTTCTCCATCCTTCACTGCCACTCACTACCTATCCTAATTCAGACCCTATGATTCACACCACCCCGGGATGTTTTTCTCACTCCTACAAGTGAATGTAATGTTACACACCGATACGATGTGCACGACCCCACGATGTTTTTCAGAAACCTATCCTACATTGCCACTGCATGTTTCCTGACCTCCACATGCTGGCCACCCCGTGGTGCTTTTCTCCATCCTACATTGCCACTCACTGCCTATCCTAATTCAGACCCTATGATTCACACCACTCCGTGATGTTTTTCTCACTCCTACTAGTAAATGTAATGTTACACACCCATACGATGCGCACCACCCCGCGATGTTTTTCAGAAGCCTATCCTACATTGCCACTGCATGTTTCTTGACTTCCCCATGCTGGCCACCCGGTGGTGCTTTTCTCCATCCTACATTGCCACTCACTGCCTATCCTAATTCAGACCCTATGATTCACACCACCCCGTGATGTTTTTCTCACTCCTACTAGTGAATGTAATGTTACACAGTCATACAATGTGCACCAGCCTGCGAAGTCTTTCAGAAACGTATCCTACATTGTCACTGCATGTTTCCTGACCTCCCCATGCTGACCACCCCGTGTTGCTTTTCTCCATCCTACACTGCCACTCACTGCCGATCCTAATTGAGACCCTATGATTCACACCACCCCGTGATGTTTTTCTATCTCCTACTAGTGAATGTAATGTTACACAACAATACAATGCGCACCACCGCGCGATGTTTTTCAGAAACCTATCCTACATTGCCACTGCATGTTTCGTGTCCTCCCCATGCTGACCACTCCGTGGTGCTTTTCTCCATCCTACATTGCCACTCACTGCCTATCCTAATTCAGACCCTATGATTCACACCACCCAGCGATGTTTTTCTCACTCCTACTAGTGAATGTAATGTTACACACCCTACATGGTGCACCACCCCGCGATGTTTTTCAGAAACCTATGCTACATTGCCACTGCATGTTTCCTGACCTCCCCATGCTGACTACCCCGTGGTTCTTTTCTCCATCCTAAATTGCCACTCACTGCCTATCCTAATTCAGACCTATGATTCACACCACCCCGAGAAGTTTTTCTCACTCCTACAAGTGAATGTAATGTTACACACCCATACGATGCGCACGACCCCACGATGTTTTTCAGAAACCTATCCTACATTGCCACTGCATTTTTCCTGACCTCCACAAGCTGGCCACGCCGTGGTGCTTTTGTCCATCCTACATTGACACTCACTGCCTATCCTAATTCAGACCCTATGATTCCCACCGCCCCGTGATGTTTTTCTCACTCCTACTAGTGAATGTAATGTTACACACCCATGCAATGCGTAATCACCCCGCGATGTTTTTCAGAAACCTATCCTACATTGCCACTGCATGTTTCCTGACCCTCCCATGCTGACCACCCCGTGTTGCTTTTCTCCATCCTACACTGCAACTCACTGCCTATCCTAATTCAGACCCTATGATTCACACCACCCCGTGATGTTTTTCTATCTCCTACTAGTGAATGTAATGTTACACACCCATACAATGCGCACCACCCCGCGATGGTTTTCAGAAACCTATCCTACATTGCCACTACATGTGTCCTGACCTCCGCATGCTGACCCCCACGTGGTGCTTTTCTCCATCCTACATTGCCACTCACTACTTATCCTAATTCAGAACCTATGATTCACACCACCCCGTGATGTTTTTCTCACCCCTACTAGTGAATGTAATGTTACACACTCATACAATGTGCAACACCCTGCGAGGCTTTTCAGAAACCTATCCTACATTGCCACTTCATGTGTCCTGACCTCCCCATGCTGACCACCCCGTGTTGCTTTTCTCCATCCTACACTGCCAGTCACTACCTATCCTAATTCAGACCCTATGATTCACACCACCCCATGATGTTTTTCTATCTCCTACTAGTGAATGTAATGTTACACACCTATACAATGCGCACCACACCGCGATGTTTTTCAGAAACCTATCCTACATTGCCACTGCATGTGTACAGACCTCCCCATGCTGACCACCCCGAGGTGCTTTTGTCCATCCTACATTGCCACTCACTTCCTATCCTAATTCAGACCATACGATTCACACCACCCTGTGATGTATTTCTCACTCCTACTAGTGAATGTAATGTTACACACCCATACCATGCGCACCACCCCGCGATGTTTTTCAGAAACCTACCCAACGTTGCCACTGCATGTGTCCTGACCTCCCCTTGCTGACCACCCCGTGGTGCTTTTCTCCATCATACATTGCCACTCACTGCCTATCCTAATTCAGACCCTATGATTCACACCACCCCGTGATGTTTTTCTCACTCCTACTAGTGAATGTAATGTTACACACCCATACAATGCGCACCACCCCGCGATGTTTTTCAGAAACCTATCCGACATTGCCACTGCATGTATCCTGACCTCCCCATGATGACTACCCCGTGGTGCTTTTCTCCATCCTACATTGCCACTCACTGCCTATCCTAACTCAGACCCTATGATTCACACCACCCCGTAATGTTTTTCTCACTCCTACTAGTGAATGTAATGTTACACACTCATGCAATGCGCACCACTCTGCGAGGTTTTTCAGAAAGTTTTCCTACATTGCCACTGCATGTGTCCTTACCTGCCCATGCTGACCACCCCGTGGTGCTTTTCTCCATCCCATATTGCCACTCACTGCCTATCCTAATTCAGACCCTATGATTCACACCACCCTGTGATGTTTTTCTCACTCCTACTAGTGATTGTAATGTTACACACCCATACAATGCGCACCACCCCGCGATGTTTTTAAAAACCTATCCTACATTGCCACTGCATGTTTCCTGACCTCCCCATGCTGACCACCCCGTGTTGCTTTTCTCCATCCTACATTGCCACTCACTGCCTATCCTAATTCAGACCCTATGATTCACACCACCCCGGGATGTTTTTCTCACTCCTACTAGTGAATGTAATGTTACACACCCATACAATGCGCACCACGCCGTGATGTTTTTCAGAAACCTATCCTCCATTGCCACTGCATGTTTCGTGTCCTCCCCATGCTGACCACCCCGTGGTGCTTTTCTCCATCCTAGATTGTCACTCACTACCTATCCTAATTCAGACCCCATGATTCACACCACTCCGTGATGTTTTTCTCACTCCTACTAGTGAATGTTATGTTACACACCCTACATGGTGCACCACCCCGCGATGTTTTTCAGAAACCTATGCTACATTGCCACTGCATGTTTCCTGACCTCCCCATGCTGACCACCCTGTGGTGCTTTTCTCCATCCTAAATTGCCACTCACTGCCTATCCTAATTCAGACCCTATGATTCACACCACCCCGAGATGTTTTTTCTCACTCCTACAAGTGAATGTAATGTTACAAACCCATACGATGCGCACGACCCCACGATGTTTTTCAGAAACCTATCCTACATTGCCACTGCATTTTTCCTGACCTCCACAAGCTGGCCACGCCGTGGTGCTTTTGTCCATCCTACATTGACACTCACTGCCTATCCTAATTCAGACCCTATGATTCCCACCACCCCGTGATGTTTTTCTCACTCCTACTAGTGAATGTAATGTTACACACCCATGCAATGCGGAACCACCCCGCGATGTTTTTCAGAAACCTATCCTACATTGCCACTGCATGTTTCCTGACTTCCCCATGCTGGCCACCCCGTGGTGCTTTTCTCCATCCTACATTGCCACTCACTGCCTATCCTAATTCAGACCCTATGATTCACACCACACCGTGATGTTTTTCTCACTCCTACTAGTGAATGTAATGTTACACACTCATACAATGCGCACCACCCTGTGAAGTTTTTCAGAAACGTATCCTATATTGCCACTGCATGTTTCCTGACCTCCCCATGCTGACCACCCCGTGTTGCTTTTCTCCATCCTACACTGCAAATCACTGCCTATCCTAATTCAGACCCTATGATTCACACCACCCCGTGATGTTTTTCTATCTCCTACTAGTTAATGTCATGTTACACACCCATACAATGCGCACCACCCCGCGATGTTTTTCAGAAACCTATCCTACATTGCCACTACATGTGTCCTGACCTCCGCATGCTGACCACCACGTGGTGATTTTCTCCATCCTACATTGCCACTCACTACTTATCCTAATTCAGAACCTATGATTCACACCACCCCGTGATGTTTTTCTCACTCCTACTAGTGAATGTAATGTTACACACTCATACAATGTGCAACACCCTGCGAGGCTTTTCAGAAACCTATCCTACATTGCCACTTCATGTGTCCTGACCTCCCCATGCTGACCACCCCGTGTTGCTTTTCTCCATCCTACACTGCCAGTCACTACCTATCCTAATTCAGACCCTATGATTCACACCACCCCATGATGTTTTTCTATCTCCTACTAGTGAATGTAATGTTACACACCTATACAATGCGCACCACACCGCGATGTTTTTCAGAAACCTATCCTACATTGCCACTGCATGTGTACAGACCTCCCCATGCTGACCACCCCGAGGTGCTTTTGTCCATCCTACATTGCCACTCACTTCCTATCCTAATTCAGACCCTACGATTCACACCACCCTGTGATGTATTTCTCACTCCTACTAGTGAATGTAATGTTACACACCCATACCATGCGCACCACCCCGCGATGTTTTTCAGAAACCTATCCTCCATTGCAACTGCATGTTTCGTGTCCTCCCCATGCTGACCACCCCGTGGTGCTTTTCTCCATCCTAGATTGTCACTCACTACCTATCCTAATTCAGACCCCATGATTCACACCACTCCGTGATGTTTTTCTCACTCCTACTAGTGAATGTTATGTTACACACCCTACATGGTGCACCACCCCGCGATGTTTTTCAGAAACCTATGCTACATTGCCACTGCATGTTTCCTGACCTCCCCATGCTGACCACCCTGTGGTGCTTTTCTCCATCCTAAATTGCCACTCACTGCCTATCCTAATTCAGACCCTATGATTCACACCACCCCGTGATGTTTTTCTATCTCCTACTAGTGAATGTAATGTTACACACCCATGCAATGCGGAACCACCCCGCGATATTTTTCAGAAACCTATCCTACATTGCCACTGCATGTTTCCTGACTTCCCCATGCTGGCCACCCCGTGGTGCTTTTCTCCATCCTACATTGCCACTCACTGCCTATCCTAATTCAGACCCTATGATTCACACCACCCCGTGATGTTTTTCTCACTCCTACTAGTGAATGTAATGTTACACACTCATACAATGCGCACCACCCTGTGAAGTTTTTCAGAAATGTATCCTATATTGCCACTGCATGTTTCATGACCTCCCCATGCTGACCACCCCGTGTTGCTTTTCTCCATCCTACACTGCAAATCACTGCCTATCCTAATTCAGACCCTATGATTCACACCACCCCGTGATGTTTTTCTATCTCCTACTAGTGAATGTCATGTTACACACCCATACAATGCGCACCACCCCGCGATGTTTTTCAGAAACCTATCCTACATTGCCACTACATGTGTCCTGACCTCCGCATGCTGACCACCACGTGGTGATTTTCTCCATCCTACATTGCCACTCACTACTTATCCTAATTCAGAACCTATGATTCACACCACCCCGTGATGTTTTTCTCACTCCTACTAGTGAATGTAATGTTACACACTCATACAATGTGCAACACCCTGTGAGGCTTTTCAGAAACCTATCCTACATTGCCAATTCATGTGTCCTGACCTCCCCATGCTGACCACCCAGTGTTGCTTTTCTCCATCCTTCACTGCCACTCACTACCTATCCTAATTCAGACCCTATGATTCACACCACCCCGGGATGTTTTTCTCACTCCTACAAGTGAATGTAATGTTACACACCGATACAATGTGCACGACCCCACGATGTTTTTCAGAAACCTATCCTACATTGCCACTGCATGTTTCCTGACCTCCACATGCTGGCCACCCCGTGGTGCTTTTCTCCATCCTACATTGCCACTCACTGCCTATCCTAATTCAGACCCTATGATTCACACCACTCCGTGATGTTTTTCTCACTCCTACTAGTAAATGTAATTTTACACACCCATACGATGCGCACCACCCCGCGATGTTTTTCAGAAGCCTATCCTACATTGCCACTGCATGTTTCTTGACTTCCCCATGCTGGCCACCCGGTGGTGCTTTTCTCCATCCTACATTGCCACTCACTGCCTATCCTAATTCAGACCCTATGATTCACACCACCCCGTGATGTTTTTCTCACTCCTACTAGTGAATGTAATGTTACACACTCATACAATGTGCACCAGCCTGCGAAGTCTTTCAGAAACGTATCCTACATTGTCACTGCATGTTTCCTGACCTCCCCATGCTGACCACCCCGTGTTGCTTTTCTCCATCCTACACTGCCACTCACTGCCGATCCTAATTGAGACCCTATGATTCACACCACCCCGTGATGTTTTTCTATCTCCTACTAGTGAATGTAATGTTACACAACAATACAATGCGCACCACCGCGCGATGTTTTTCAGAAACCTATCCTACATTGCCACTGCATGTTTCGTGTCCTCCCCATGCTGACCACTCCGTGGTGCTTTTCTCCATCCTACATTGCCACTCACTGCCTATCCTAATTCAGACCCTATGATTCACACAACCCAGCGATGTTTTTCTCCCTCCTACTAGTGAATGTAATGTTACACACCCTACATGGTGCACCACCCCGCGATGTTTTTCAGAAACCTATGCTACATTGCCACTGCATGTTTCCTGACCTCCCCATGCTGACTACCCCGTGGTTCTTTTCTCCATCCTAAATTGCCACTCACTGCCTATCCTAATTCAGACCTATGATTCACACCACCCCGAGAAGTTTTTCTCACTCCTACAAGTGAATGTAATGTTACACACCCATACAATGCGCACCAACCCGCGATGGTTTTCAGAAACCTATCCTACATTGCCACTACATGTGTCCTGACCTCCGCATGCTGACCCCCACGTGGTGCTTTTCTCCATCCTACATTGCCACTCACTACTTTTCCTAATTCAGAACCTATGATTCACACCACCCCGTGATGTTTTTCTCACCCCTACTAGTGAATGTAATGTTACACACTCATACAATGTGCAACACCCTGCGAGGCTTTTCAGAAACCTATCCTACATTGCCACTTCATGTGTCCTGACCTCCCCATGCTGACCACCCCGTGTTGCTTTTCTCCATCCTACACTGCCAGTCACTACCTATCCTAATTCAGACCCTATGATTCACACCACCCCATGATGTTTTTCTATCTCCTACTAGTGAATGTAATGTTACACACCTATACAATGCGCACCACCCCGCGATGTTTTTCAGAAACCTATCCTACATTGCCACTGCATGTGTACAGACCTCCCCATGCTGACCACCCCGAGGTGCTTTTGTCCATCCTACATTGCCACTCACTTCCTATCCTAATTCAGACCCTACGATTCACACCACCCTGTGATGTATTTCTCACTCCTACTAGTGAATGTAATGTTACACACCCATACCATGCGCACCACCCCGCGATGTTTTTCAGAAACCTACCCAACGTTGCCACTGCATGTGTCCTGACCTCCCCTTGCTGACCACCCCGTGGTGCTTTTCTCCATCATACATTGCCACTCACTGCCTATCCTAATTCAGACCCTATGATTCACACCACCCCGTGATGTTTTTCTCACTCCTACTAGTGAATGTAATGTTACACACACATACAATGCGCACCACCCCGCGATGTTTTTCAGAAACCTATCCGACATTGCCACTGCAAGTATCCTGACCTCCCCATGATGACTACCCCGTGGTGCTTTTCTCCATCCTACATTGCCACTCACTGCCTATCCTAACTCAGACCCTATGATTCACACAACCCCGTAATGTTTTTCTCACTCCTACTAGTGAATGTAATGTTACACACTCATACAATGCGCACCACTCTGCGAGGTTTTTCAGAAAGTTTTCCTACATTGCCACTGCATGTGTCCTTACCTGCCCATGCTGACCACCCCGTGGTGCTTTTCTCCATCCCATATTGCCACTCACTGCCTATCCTAATTCAGACCCTATGATTCACACCACCCCGTGATGTTTTCCTCACTCCTACTAGTGATTGTAATGTTACACACCCATACAATGCGCACCACCCCGCGATGTTTTTCAGAAACTTATCCTACATTGCCACTGCATGTTTCCTGACCTCCCCATGCTGACCACCCCGTGTTGCTTTTCTCCATCCTACATTGCCACTCACTGCCTATCCTAATTCCGACCCTATGATTCACACCACCCCGGGATGTTTTTCTCGCTCCTACTAGTGAATGTAATGTTACACACCCATACAATGCGCACCACCCCGTGATGTTTTTCAGAATCCTATCCTACATTGCCACTGCATGTGTACAGACCTCCCCATGCTGACCACCCCGTGGTGCTTTTGTCTATCCTACATTGACACTCACTGCCTATCCTAATTCAGAAACTACGATTCACACCACCCCGTGATGTATTTCTCACTGCTACTAGTGAATGGAATGCTACACACCTATACAATGCACAAAACCCCGCAATGTTTTTCAGAAAGCTATCCTACATTGCCACTGCATGTTTCGTGTCCTCCCCATGCTGACCACCCCGTGGTGCTTTTCTCCATCCTAGATTGCCACTCACTACCTATCCTAATTCAGACCCCATGATTCACACCACTCCGTGATGTTTTTCTCACTCCTACTAGTGAATGTTATGTTACACATCCTACATGGTGCACCACCCCGCGATGTTTTTCAGAAACCTATGCTACATTTCCACTGCATGTTTCCTGACCTCCCCATGCTGACCACCCAGTGGTGCTTTTCTCCATCCTAAATTGCCACTCACTGCCTATCCTAATTCAGACCCTATGAATCACACCACCCCGAGATGTTTTTCTCACTCCTACAAGTGAATGTAATGTTACAAACCCATACGATGCGCACGACCCCACGATGTTTTTCAGAAACCTATCCTACATTGCCACTGCATTTTTCCTAACCTCCACAAGCTGGCCACGCCGTGGTGCTTTTGTCCATCCTACATTGACACTCACTGCCTATCCTAATTCAGACCCTATGATTCCCACCACCCCGTGATGTTTTTCTCACTCCTACTAGTGAATGTAATGTTACACACCCATGCAATGCGGAACCACCCCGCGATGATTTTCAGAAACCTATCCTACATTGCCACTGCATGTTTCCTGACTTCCCTATGCTGGCCACCCCGTGGTGCTTTTCTCCATCCTACATTGCAACTCACTGCCTATCCTAATTCAGACCCTATGATTCACACCACCCCGTGATGTTTTTCTCACTCCTACTAGTGAATGTAATGTTACACACTCATACAATGCGCACCACCCTGTGAAGTTTTTCAGAAACGTATCCTATATTGCCACTGCATGTTTCCTGACGTTCCCATGATGACCACCCCGTGTTGCTTTGATCCATCCTACACTGCAAATCACTGCCTATCCTAATTGAGACCCTATGATTCACACCACCCCGTGATGTTTTTCTATCTCCTACTAGTGAATGTAATGTTACACACCCATGCAATGCGGAACCACCGCGCGATGTTTTTCAGAAACCTATCCTACATTGCCACTGCATGTTTCCTGACTTCCCCATACTGGCCACCCCGTGGTGCTTTTCTCCATCCTACATTGCCACTCACTGCCTATCCTAATTCAGACCCTATGATTCACACCACCCCGTGATGTTTTTCTCACTCCTACTAGTGAATGTAATGTTACACACTCATACAATGTGCACCACCCTGTGAAGTTTTTCAGAAACGTATCCTATATTGCCACTGCATGTTTCCTGACCTCCCCATGCTGACCACCCCGTGTTGATTTTCTCCATCCTACACTGCAAATCACTGCCAATCCTAATTCAGACCGTATGATTCACACCATCCCGTGATGTTTTTCTATCTCCTACTAGTGAATGTAATGTTACACACCCATACAATGCGCACCACCCCGCGATGTTTTTCAGAAACCTATCCTACATTGCCACTGCATGTGTCCTAACCTCCGCATGCTGACCACCACGTGGTGATTTTCTCCATCCTACATTGCCACTCACTACTTATCCTAATTCAGAACCTATGATTCACACCACCTCGTGATGTTTTTCTCACTCCTACTAGTGAATGTAATGTTACACACCCATACGATGCTCACCACCCTGCGATGTTTTTCAGAAACCTATCCTACATTGCCACTGCATGTTTCCTGACTTTCCCATGCTGACCACCCCGTGGGGCTTCTCTCCATCCTACTTTGCCACTCACTGCCTATACTAATTCAGACCCTATGATTAACACCACCCCGTGATGTTTTTAAAACTCCTACTAGTGAATGAAATGTTACACACTCATACAATGTGCACCACCCTGCGATGTTTTTCAGAAACCTATCCTACATTGCCATTGCATATGTCCTGACCACCCCATGCTGACCACCCCGTCGTGATTTTCTCCATCCTACATTGCCACTCACTGCCTATCCTAATTCAGACCTATGATTCACACCACCCTGTGATGTATTTCTCACTCCTACTAGTGAATGTAATGTTACACACCCATACCATGCGCACCACCCCGCGATGTTTTTCAGAAACCTACCCAACATTGCCACTGCATGTGTCCTGACCTCCCCTTGCTGACCACCCCGTGGTGCTTTTCTCCATCATACATTGCCACTCACTGCCTATCCTAATTCAGACCCTATGATTCACACCACCCCGTGATGTTTTTCTCACTCCTACTAGTGAATGTAATGTTACACACCCATACAATGCGCACCCCCCCACGATATTTTTCAGAAACCTATCCGACATTGCCACTGCATGTATCCTGACCTCTCCATGATGACTACCCCGTGGTGCCTTTCTCCATCCTACATTGCCACTCACTGCCTATCCTAATTCAGACCCTATGATTCACACCACCCCGTAATGTTTTTCTCACTCCTACTAGTGAATGTAATGTTACACACTCATACAATGCGCACCACTCTGCGAGGTTTTTCAGAAAGTTTTCCTACATTGCCACTGCATGTGTCCTTACCTGCCCATGCTGACCACCCCGTAGTGATTTTCTCCATTCCACATTGCCACTCACTGCCTATCCTAATTCAGACCCTATGATTCACACCACCCCGTGATGTTTTTCTGACTCCTACTAGTGATTGTAATGTTACACACCCATACAATGCGCACCACCCCGCGATGTTTTTAAAAACCAATCCTACATTGCCACTGCATGTTTCCTGACCTCCCCATGCTGACCACCCCGTGTTGCTTTTCTCCATCCTACATTGCCACTCACTGCCTATCCTAATTCAGACCCTATGATTCACACCACCCCGGGATGTTTTTCTCACTCCTACTAGTGAATGTAATGTTACACACCCATACAATGCGCACCACGCCGTGATGTTTTTCAGAAACCTATCCTCCATTGCCACTGCATGTTTCGTGTCCTCCCCATGCTGACCACCCCGTGGTGCTTTTCTCCATCCTAGATTGTCACTCACTACCTATCCTAATTCAGACCCCATGATTCACACCACTCCGTGATGTTTTTCTCACTCCTACTAGTGAATGTTATGTTACACACCCTACATGGTGCACCACCCCGCGATGTTTTTCAGAAACCTATGCTACATTGCCACTGCATGTTTCCTGACCTCCCCATGCTGACCACCCAGTGGTGCTTTTCTCCATCCTAAATTGCCACTCACTGCCTATCCTAATTCAGACCCTATGATTCACACCACCCCGAGATGTTTTTTCTCACTCCTACAAGTGAATGTAATGTTACAAACCCATACGATGCGCACGACCCCACGATGTTTTTCAGAAACCTATCCTACATTGCCACTGCATTTTTCCTGACCTCCACAAGCTGGCCACGCCGTGGTGCTTTTCTCCATCCTACATTGCCACTCACTGCCTATCCTAATTCAGACCCTATGATTCACACCACTCCGTGATGTTTTTCTCACTCCTACTAGTAAATGTAATTTTACACACCCATACGATGCGCACCACCCCGCGATGTTTTTCAGAAGCCTATCCTACATTGCCACTGCATGTTTCTTGACTTCCCCATGCTGGCCACCCGGTGGTGCTTTTCTCCATCCTACATTGCCACTCACTGCCTATCCTAATTCAGACCCTATGATTCACACCACCCCGTGATGTTTTTCTCACTCCTACTAGTGAATGTAATGTTACACACTCATACAATGTGCACCAGCCTGCGAAGTCTTTCAGAAACGTATCCTACATTGTCACTGCATGTTTCCTGACCTCCCCATGCTGACCACCCCGTGTTGCTTTTCTCCATCCTACACTGCCACTCACTGCCGATCCTAATTGAGACCCTATGATTCACACCACCCCGTGATGTTTTTCTATCTCCTACTAGTGAATGTAATGTTACACAACAATACAATGCGCACCACCGCGCGATGTTTTTCAGAAACCTATCCTACATTGCCACTGCATGTTTCGTGTCCTCCCCATGCTGACCACTCCGTGGTGCTTTTCTCCATCCTACATTGCCACTCACTGCCTATCCTAATTCAGACCCTATGATTCACACAACCCAGCGATGTTTTTCTCCCTCCTACTAGTGAATGTAATGTTACACACCCTACATGGTGCACCACCCCGCGATGTTTTTCAGAAACCTATGCTACATTGCCACTGCATGTTTCCTGACCTCCCCATGCTGACTACCCCGTGGTTCTTTTCTCCATCCTAAATTGCCACTCACTGCCTATCCTAATTCAGACCTATGATTCACACCACCCCGAGAAGTTTTTCTCACTCCTACAAGTGAATGTAATGTTACACACCCATACAATGCGCACCAACCCGCGATGGTTTTCAGAAACCTATCCTACATTGCCACTACATGTGTCCTGACCTCCGCATGCTGACCCCCACGTGGTGCTTTTCTCCATCCTACATTGCCACTCACTACTTTTCCTAATTCAGAACCTATGATTCACACCACCCCGTGATGTTTTTCTCACCCCTACTAGTGAATGTAATGTTACACACTCATACAATGTGCAACACCCTGCGAGGCTTTTCAGAAACCTATCCTACATTGCCACTTCATGTGTCCTGACCTCCCCATGCTGACCACCCCGTGTTGCTTTTCTCCATCCTACACTGCCAGTCACTACCTATCCTAATTCAGACCCTATGATTCACACCACCCCATGATGTTTTTCTATCTCCTACTAGTGAATGTAATGTTACACACCTATACAATGCGCACCACCCCGCGATGTTTTTCAGAAACCTATCCTACATTGCCACTGCATGTGTACAGACCTCCCCATGCTGACCACCCCGAGGTGCTTTTGTCCATCCTACATTGCCACTCACTTCCTATCCTAATTCAGACCCTACGATTCACACCACCCTGTGATGTATTTCTCACTCCTACTAGTGAATGTAATGTTACACACCCATACCATGCGCACCACCCCGCGATGTTTTTCAGAAACCTACCCAACGTTGCCACTGCATGTGTCCTGACCTCCCCTTGCTGACCACCCCGTGGTGCTTTTCTCCATCATACATTGCCACTCACTGCCTATCCTAATTCAGACCCTATGATTCACACCACCCCGTGATGTTTTTCTCACTCCTACTAGTGAATGTAATGTTACACACACATACAATGCGCACCACCCCGCGATGTTTTTCAGAAACCTATCCGACATTGCCACTGCATGTATCCTGACCTCCCCATGATGACTACCCCGTGGTGCTTTTCTCCATCCTACATTGCCACTCACTGCCTATCCTAACTCAGACCCTATGATTCACACAACCCCGTAATGTTTTTCTCACTCCTACTAGTGAATGTAATGTTACACACTCATACAATGCGCACCACTCTGCGAGGTTTTTCAGAAAGTTTTCCTACATTGCCACTGCATGTGTCCTTACCTGCCCATGCTGACCACCCCGTGGTGCTTTTCTCCATCCCATATTGCCACTCACTGCCTATCCTAATTCAGACCCTATGATTCACACCACCCCGTGATGTATTTCTCACTGCTACTAGTGAATGGAATGCTACACACCTATACAATGCACAAAACCCCGCAATGTTTTTCAGAAAGCTATCCTACATTGCCACTGCATGTTTCGTGTCCTCCCCATGCTGACCACCCCGTGGTGCTTTTCTCCATCCTAGATTGCCACTCACTACCTATCCTAATTCAGACCCCATGATTCACACCACTCCGTGATGTTTTTCTCACTCCTACTAGTGAATGTTATGTTACACATCCTACATGGTGCACCACCCCGCGATGTTTTTCAGAAACCTATGCTACATTTCCACTGCATGTTTCCTGACCTCCCCATGCTGACCACCCCGTGGTGCTTTTCTCCATCCTAAATTGCCACTCACTGCCTATCCTAATTCAGACCCTATGAATCACACCACCCCGAGATGTTTTTCTCACTCCTACAAGTGAATGTAATGTTACAAACCCATACGATGCGCACGACCCCACGATGTTTTTCAGAAACCTATCCTACATTGCCACTGCATTTTTCCTAACCTCCACAAGCTGGCCACGCCGTGGTGCTTTTGTCCATCCTACATTGACACTCACTGCCTATCCTAATTCAGACCCTATGATTCCCACCACCCCGTGATGTTTTTCTCACTCCTACTAGTGAATGTAATGTTACACACCCATGCAATGCGGAACCACCCCGCGATGATTTTCAGAAACCTATCCTACATTGCCACTGCATGTTTCCTGACTTCCCTATGCTGGCCACCCCGTGGTGCTTTTCTCCATCCTACATTGCAACTCACTGCCTATCCTAATTCAGACCCTATGATTCACACCACCCCGTGATGTTTTTCTCACTCCTATTAGTGAATGTAATGTTACACACTCATACAATGCGCACCACCCTGTGAAGTTTTTCAGAAACGTATCCTATATTGCCACTGCATGTTTCCTGACGTTCCCATGATGACCACCCCGTGTTGCTTTGATCCATCCTACACTGCAAATCACTGCCTATCCTAATTGAGACCCTATGATTCACACCACCCCGTGATGTTTTTCTATCTCCTACTAGTGAATGTAATGTTACACACCCATGCAATGCGGAACCACCGCGCGATGTTTTTCAGAAACCTATCCTACATTGCCACTGCATGTTTCCTGACTTCCCCATGCTGGCCACCCCGTGGTGCTTTTCTCCATCCTACATTGCCACTCACTGCCTATCCTAATTCAGACCCTATGATTCACACCACCCCGTGATGTTTTTCTCACTCCTACTAGTGAATGTAATGTTACACACTCATACAATGTGCACCACCCTGTGAAGTTTTTCAGAAACGTATCCTATATTGCCACTGCATGTTTCCTGACCTCCCCATGCTGACCACCCCGTGTTGATTTTCTCCATCCTACACTGCAAATCACTGCCAATCCTAATTCAGACCGTATGATTCACACCATCCCGTGATGTTTTTCTATCTCCTACTAGTGAATGTAATGTTACACACCCATACAATGCGCACCACCCCGCGATGTTTTTCAGAAACCTATCCTACATTGCCACTGCATGTGTCCTGACCTCCGCATGCTGACCACCACGTGGTGATTTTCTCCATCCTACATTGCCACTCACTACTTATCCTAATTCAGAACCTATGATTCACACCACCTCGTGATGTTTTTCTCACTCCTACTAGTGAATGTAATGTTACACACCCATACGATGCTCACCACCCTGCGATGTTTTTCAGAAACCTATCCTACATTGCCACTGCATGTTTCCTGACTTCCCCATGCTGACCACCCCGTGGGGCTTCTCTCCATCCTACTTTGCCACTCACTGCCTATACTAATTCAGACCCTATGATTAACACCACCCCGTGATGTTTTTAAAACTCCTACTAGTGAATGAAATGTTACACACTCATACAATGTGCACCACCCTGCGATGTTTTTCAGAAACCTATCCTACATTGCCATTGCATATGTCCTGACCACCCCATGCTGACCACCCCGTCGTGATTTTCTCCATCCTACATTGCCACTCACTGCCTATCCTAATTCAGACCTATGATTCACACCACCCTGTGATGTATTTCTCACTCCTACTAGTGAATGTAATGTTACACACCCATACCATGCGCACCACCCCGCGATGTTTTTCAGAAACCTACCCAACATTGCCACTGCATGTGTCCTGACCTCCCCTTGCTGACCACCCCGTGGTGCTTTTCTCCATCATACATTGCCACTCACTGCCTATCCTAATTCAGACCCTATGATTCACACCACCCCGTGATGTTTTTCTCACTCCTACTAGTGAATGTAATGTTACACACCCATACAATGCGCACCCCCCCACGATATTTTTCAGAAACCTATCCGACATTGCCACTGCATGTATCCTGACCTCTCCATGATGACTACCCCGTGGTGCCTTTCTCCATCCTACATTGCCACTCACTGCCTATCCTAATTCAGACCCTATGATTCACACCACCCCGTAATGTTTTTCTCACTCCTACTAGTGAATGTAATGTTACACACTCATACAATGCGCACCACTCTGCGAGGTTTTTCAGAAAGTTTTCCTACATTGCCACTGCATGTGTCCTTACCTGCCCATGCTGACCACCCCGTAGTGATTTTCTCCATTCCACATTGCCACTCACTGCCTATCCTAATTCAGACCCTATGATTCACACCACCCCGTGATGTTTTTCTGACTCCTACTAGTGATTGTAATGTTACACACCCATACAATGCGCACCACCCCGCGATGTTTTTAAAAACCAATCCTACATTGCCACTGCATGTTTCTTGACCTCCCCATGCTGACCACCCCGTGTTGCTTTTCTCCATCCTACATTGCCACTCACTGCCTATCCTAATTCAGACCCTATGATTCACACCACCCCGGGATGTTTTTCTCACTCCTACTAGTGAATGTAATGTTACACACCCATACAATGCGCACCACGCCGTGATGTTTTTCAGAAACCTATCCTCCATTGCCACTGCATGTTTCGTGTCCTCCCCATGCTGACCACCCCGTGGTGCTTTTCTCCATCCTAGATTGTCACTCACTACCTATCCTAATTCAGACCCCATGATTCACACCACTCCGTGATGTTTTTCTCACTCCTACTAGTGAATGTTATGTTACACACCCTACATGGTGCACCACCCCGCGATGTTTTTCAGAAACCTATGCTACATTGCCACTGCATGTTTCCTGACCTCCCCATGCTGACCACCCAGTGGTGCTTTTCTCCATCCTAAATTGCCACTCACTGCCTATCCTAATTCAGACCCTATGATTCACACCACCCCGAGATGTTTTTTCTCACTCCTACAAGTGAATGTAATGTTACAAACCCATACGATGCGCACGACCCCACGATGTTTTTCAGAAACCTATCCTACATTGCCACTGCATTTTTCCTGACCTCCACAAGCTGGCCACGCCGTGGTGCTTTTGTCCATCCTACATTGACACTCACTGCCTATCCTAATTCAGACCCTATGATTCCCACCACCCCGTGATGTTTTTCTCACTCCTACTAGTGAATGTAATGTTACACACCCATGCAATGCGGAACCACCCCGCGATGTTTTTCAGAAACCTATCCTACATTGCCACTGCATGTTTCCTGACTTCCCCATGCTGGCCACCCCGTGGTGCTTTTCTCCATCCTACATTGCCACTCACTGCCTATCCTAATTCAGACCCTATGATTCACACCACCCCGTTATGTTTTTCTCACTCCTACTAGTGAATGTAATGTTACACACTCATACAATACGCACCACCCTGTGAAGTTTTTCAGAAACGTATCCTGTATTGCCACTGCATGTTTCCTGACCTCCCTATGCTGACCACCCCGTGTTACTTTTCTCCATCCTACACTGCAAATAACTGCCTATCCTAATTCAGACCCTAT
Source organism: Cavia porcellus (assembly GCF_034190915.1). Classification (NCBI taxonomy): domain Eukaryota; kingdom Metazoa; phylum Chordata; class Mammalia; order Rodentia; family Caviidae; genus Cavia; species Cavia porcellus. The sequence goes on along the minus strand of NW_026947510.1, from coordinate 28,801,782 downwards.
GATTCACACCACCCCGTGATGTTTTTCTATCTCCTACTAGTGAATGTAATGTTACACACCCATGCAATGCGGAACCACCCCGCGATATTTTTCAGAAACCTATCCTACATTGCCACTGCATGTTTCCTGACTTCCCCATGCTGGCCACCCCGTGGTGCTTTTCTCCATCCTACATTGCCACTCACTGCCTATCCTAATTCAGACCCTATGATTCACACCACCCCGTGATGTTTTTCTCACTCCTACTAGTGAATGTAATGTTACACACTCATACAATGCGCACCACCCTGTGAAGTTTTTCTGAAACGTATCCTATATTGCCACTGCATGTTTCATGACCTCCCCATGCTGACCACCCCGTGTTGCTTTTCTCCATCCTACACTGCAAATCACTGCCTATCCTAATTCAGACCCTATGATTCACACCACCCCGTGATGTTTTTCTATCTCCTACTAGTGAATGTCATGTTACACACCCATACAATGCGCACCACCCCGCGATGTTTTTCAGAAACCTATCCTACATTGCCACTACATGTGTCCTGACCTCCGCATGCTGACCACCACGTGGTGATTTTCTCCATCCTACATTGCCACTCACTACTTATCCTAATTCAGAACCTATGATTCACACCACCCCGTGATGTTTTTCTCACTCCTACTAGTGAATGTAATGTTACACACCCATGCAATGCGGAACCACCGCGCGATGTTTTTCAGAAACCTATCCTACATTGCCACTGCATGTTTCCTGACTTCCCCATGCTGGCCACCCCGTGGTGCTTTTCTCCATCCTACATTGCCACTCACTGCCTATCCTAATTCAGACCCTATGATTCACACCACCCCGTGATGTTTTTCTCACTCCTACTAGTGAATGTAATGTTACACACTCATACAATGTGCACCAGCCTGCGAAGTCTTTCAGAAACGTATCCTACATTGTCACTGCATGTTTCCTGACCTCCCCATGCTGACCACCCCGTGTTGCTTTTCTCCATCCTACACTGCCACTCACTGCCGATCCTAATTGAGACCCTATGATTCACACCACCCCGTGATGTTTTTCTATCTCCTACTAGTGAATGTAATGTTACACAACAATACAATGCGCACCACCGCGCGATGTTTTTCAGAAACCTATCCTACATTGCCACTGCATGTTTCGTGTCCTCCCCATGCTGACCACTCCGTGGTGCTTTTCTCCATCCTACATTGCCACTCACTGCCTATCCTAATTCAGACCCTATGATTCACACAACCCAGCGATGTTTTTCTCCCTCCTACTAGTGAATGTAATGTTACACACCCTACATGGTGCACCACCCCGCGATGTTTTTCAGAAACCTATGCTACATTGCCACTGCATGTTTCCTGACCTCCCCATGCTGACTACCCCGTGGTTCTTTTCTCCATCCTAAATTGCCACTCACTGCCTATCCTAATTCAGACCTATGATTCACACCACCCCGAGAAGTTTTTCTCACTCCTACAAGTGAATGTAATGTTACACACCCATACAATGCGCACCAACCCGCGATGGTTTTCAGAAACCTATCCTACATTGCCACTACATGTGTCCTGACCTCCGCATGCTGACCCCCACGTGGTGCTTTTCTCCATCCTACATTGCCACTCACTACTTTTCCTAATTCAGAACCTATGATTCACACCACCCCGTGATGTTTTTCTCACCCCTACTAGTGAATGTAATGTTACACACTCATACAATGTGCAACACCCTGCGAGGCTTTTCAGAAACCTATCCTACATTGCCACTTCATGTGTCCTGACCTCCCCATGCTGACCACCCCGTGTTGCTTTTCTCCATCCTACACTGCCAGTCACTACCTATCCTAATTCAGACCCTATGATTCACACCACCCCATGATGTTTTTCTATCTCCTACTAGTGAATGTAATGTTACACACCTATACAATGCGCACCACCCCGCGATGTTTTTCAGAAACCTATCCTACATTGCCACTGCATGTGTACAGACCTCCCCATGCTGACCACCCCGAGGTGCTTTTGTCCATCCTACATTGCCACTCACTTCCTATCCTAATTCAGACCCTACGATTCACACCACCCTGTGATGTATTTCTCACTCCTACTAGTGAATGTAATGTTACACACCCATACCATGCGCACCACCCCGCGATGTTTTTCAGAAACCTACCCAACGTTGCCACTGCATGTGTCCTGACCTCCCCTTGCTGACCACCCCGTGGTGCTTTTCTCCATCATACATTGCCACTCACTGCCTATCCTAATTCAGACCCTATGATTCACACCACCCCGTGATGTTTTTCTCACTCCTACTAGTGAATGTAATGTTACACACACATACAATGCGCACCACCCCGCGATGTTTTTCAGAAACCTATCCGACATTGCCACTGCAAGTATCCTGACCTCCCCATGATGACTACCCCGTGGTGCTTTTCTCCATCCTACATTGCCACTCACTGCCTATCCTAACTCAGACCCTATGATTCACACAACCCCGTAATGTTTTTCTCACTCCTACTAGTGAATGTAATGTTACACACTCATACAATGCGCACCACTCTGCGAGGTTTTTCAGAAAGTTTTCCTACATTGCCACTGCATGTGTCCTTACCTGCCCATGCTGACCACCCCGTGGTGCTTTTCTCCATCCCATATTGCCACTCACTGCCTATCCTAATTCAGACCCTATGATTCACACCACCCCGTGATGTTTTCCTCACTCCTACTAGTGATTGTAATGTTACACACCCATACAATGCGCACCACCCCGCGATGTTTTTCAGAAACTTATCCTACATTGCCACTGCATGTTTCCTGACCTCCCCATGCTGACCACCCCGTGTTGCTTTTCTCCATCCTACATTGCCACTCACTGCCTATCCTAATTCCGACCCTATGATTCACACCACCCCGGGATGTTTTTCTCGCTCCTACTAGTGAATGTAATGTTACACACCCATACAATGCGCACCACCCCGTGATGTTTTTCAGAATCCTATCCTACATTGCCACTGCATGTGTACAGACCTCCCCATGCTGACCACCCCGTGGTGCTTTTGTCTATCCTACATTGACACTCACTGCCTATCCTAATTCAGAAACTACGATTCACACCACCCCGTGATGTATTTCTCACTGCTACTAGTGAATGGAATGCTACACACCTATACAATGCACAAAACCCCGCAATGTTTTTCAGAAAGCTATCCTACATTGCCACTGCATGTTTCGTGTCCTCCCCATGCTGACCACCCCGTGGTGCTTTTCTCCATCCTAGATTGCCACTCACTACCTATCCTAATTCAGACCCCATGATTCACACCACTCCGTGATGTTTTTCTCACTCCTACTAGTGAATGTTATGTTACACATCCTACATGGTGCACCACCCCGCGATGTTTTTCAGAAACCTATGCTACATTTCCACTGCATGTTTCCTGACCTCCCCATGCTGACCACCCAGTGGTGCTTTTCTCCATCCTAAATTGCCACTCACTGCCTATCCTAATTCAGACCCTATGAATCACACCACCCCGAGATGTTTTTCTCACTCCTACAAGTGAATGTAATGTTACAAACCCATACGATGCGCACGACCCCACGATGTTTTTCAGAAACCTATCCTACATTGCCACTGCATTTTTCCTAACCTCCACAAGCTGGCCACGCCGTGGTGCTTTTGTCCATCCTACATTGACACTCACTGCCTATCCTAATTCAGACCCTATGATTCCCACCACCCCGTGATGTTTTTCTCACTCCTACTAGTGAATGTAATGTTACACACCCATGCAATGCGGAACCACCCCGCGATGATTTTCAGAAACCTATCCTACATTGCCACTGCATGTTTCCTGACTTCCCTATGCTGGCCACCCCGTGGTGCTTTTCTCCATCCTACATTGCAACTCACTGCCTATCCTAATTCAGACCCTATGATTCACACCACCCCGTGATGTTTTTCTCACTCCTACTAGTGAATGTAATGTTACACACTCATACAATGCGCACCACCCTGTGAAGTTTTTCAGAAACGTATCCTATATTGCCACTGCATGTTTCCTGACGTTCCCATGATGACCACCCCGTGTTGCTTTGATCCATCCTACACTGCAAATCACTGCCTATCCTAATTGAGACCCTATGATTCACACCACCCCGTGATGTTTTTCTATCTCCTACTAGTGAATGTAATGTTACACACCCATGCAATGCGGAACCACCGCGCGATGTTTTTCAGAAACCTATCCTACATTGCCACTGCATGTTTCCTGACTTCCCCATACTGGCCACCCCGTGGTGCTTTTCTCCATCCTACATTGCCACTCACTGCCTATCCTAATTCAGACCCTATGATTCACACCACCCCGTGATGTTTTTCTCACTCCTACTAGTGAATGTAATGTTACACACTCATACAATGTGCACCACCCTGTGAAGTTTTTCAGAAACGTATCCTATATTGCCACTGCATGTTTCCTGACCTCCCCATGCTGACCACCCCGTGTTGATTTTCTCCATCCTACACTGCAAATCACTGCCAATCCTAATTCAGACCGTATGATTCACACCATCCCGTGATGTTTTTCTATCTCCTACTAGTGAATGTAATGTTACACACCCATACAATGCGCACCACCCCGCGATGTTTTTCAGAAACCTATCCTACATTGCCACTGCATGTGTCCTAACCTCCGCATGCTGACCACCACGTGGTGATTTTCTCCATCCTACATTGCCACTCACTACTTATCCTAATTCAGAACCTATGATTCACACCACCTCGTGATGTTTTTCTCACTCCTACTAGTGAATGTAATGTTACACACCCATACGATGCTCACCACCCTGCGATGTTTTTCAGAAACCTATCCTACATTGCCACTGCATGTTTCCTGACTTTCCCATGCTGACCACCCCGTGGGGCTTCTCTCCATCCTACTTTGCCACTCACTGCCTATACTAATTCAGACCCTATGATTAACACCACCCCGTGATGTTTTTAAAACTCCTACTAGTGAATGAAATGTTACACACTCATACAATGTGCACCACCCTGCGATGTTTTTCAGAAACCTATCCTACATTGCCATTGCATATGTCCTGACCACCCCATGCTGACCACCCCGTCGTGATTTTCTCCATCCTACATTGCCACTCACTGCCTATCCTAATTCAGACCTATGATTCACACCACCCTGTGATGTATTTCTCACTCCTACTAGTGAATGTAATGTTACACACCCATACCATGCGCACCACCCCGCGATGTTTTTCAGAAACCTACCCAACATTGCCACTGCATGTGTCCTGACCTCCCCTTGCTGACCACCCCGTGGTGCTTTTCTCCATCATACATTGCCACTCACTGCCTATCCTAATTCAGACCCTATGATTCACACCACCCCGTGATGTTTTTCTCACTCCTACTAGTGAATGTAATGTTACACACCCATACAATGCGCACCCCCCCACGATATTTTTCAGAAACCTATCCGACATTGCCACTGCATGTATCCTGACCTCTCCATGATGACTACCCCGTGGTGCCTTTCTCCATCCTACATTGCCACTCACTGCCTATCCTAATTCAGACCCTATGATTCACACCACCCCGTAATGTTTTTCTCACTCCTACTAGTGAATGTAATGTTACACACTCATACAATGCGCACCACTCTGCGAGGTTTTTCAGAAAGTTTTCCTACATTGCCACTGCATGTGTCCTTACCTGCCCATGCTGACCACCCCGTAGTGATTTTCTCCATTCCACATTGCCACTCACTGCCTATCCTAATTCAGACCCTATGATTCACACCACCCCGTGATGTTTTTCTGACTCCTACTAGTGATTGTAATGTTACACACCCATACAATGCGCACCACCCCGCGATGTTTTTAAAAACCAATCCTACATTGCCACTGCATGTTTCCTGACCTCCCCATGCTGACCACCCCGTGTTGCTTTTCTCCATCCTACATTGCCACTCACTGCCTATCCTAATTCAGACCCTATGATTCACACCACCCCGGGATGTTTTTCTCACTCCTACTAGTGAATGTAATGTTACACACCCATACAATGCGCACCACGCCGTGATGTTTTTCAGAAACCTATCCTCCATTGCCACTGCATGTTTCGTGTCCTCCCCATGCTGACCACCCCGTGGTGCTTTTCTCCATCCTAGATTGTCACTCACTACCTATCCTAATTCAGACCCCATGATTCACACCACTCCGTGATGTTTTTCTCACTCCTACTAGTGAATGTTATGTTACACACCCTACATGGTGCACCACCCCGCGATGTTTTTCAGAAACCTATGCTACATTGCCACTGCATGTTTCCTGACCTCCCCATGCTGACCACCCAGTGGTGCTTTTCTCCATCCTAAATTGCCACTCACTGCCTATCCTAATTCAGACCCTATGATTCACACCACCCCGAGATGTTTTTTCTCACTCCTACAAGTGAATGTAATGTTACAAACCCATACGATGCGCACGACCCCACGATGTTTTTCAGAAACCTATCCTACATTGCCACTGCATTTTTCCTGACCTCCACAAGCTGGCCACGCCGTGGTGCTTTTCTCCATCCTACATTGCCACTCACTGCCTATCCTAATTCAGACCCTATGATTCACACCACTCCGTGATGTTTTTCTCACTCCTACTAGTAAATGTAATTTTACACACCCATACGATGCGCACCACCCCGCGATGTTTTTCAGAAGCCTATCCTACATTGCCACTGCATGTTTCTTGACTTCCCCATGCTGGCCACCCGGTGGTGCTTTTCTCCATCCTACATTGCCACTCACTGCCTATCCTAATTCAGACCCTATGATTCACACCACCCCGTGATGTTTTTCTCACTCCTACTAGTGAATGTAATGTTACACACTCATACAATGTGCACCAGCCTGCGAAGTCTTTCAGAAACGTATCCTACATTGTCACTGCATGTTTCCTGACCTCCCCATGCTGACCACCCCGTGTTGCTTTTCTCCATCCTACACTGCCACTCACTGCCGATCCTAATTGAGACCCTATGATTCACACCACCCCGTGATGTTTTTCTATCTCCTACTAGTGAATGTAATGTTACACAACAATACAATGCGCACCACCGCGCGATGTTTTTCAGAAACCTATCCTACATTGCCACTGCATGTTTCGTGTCCTCCCCATGCTGACCACTCCGTGGTGCTTTTCTCCATCCTACATTGCCACTCACTGCCTATCCTAATTCAGACCCTATGATTCACACAACCCAGCGATGTTTTTCTCCCTCCTACTAGTGAATGTAATGTTACACACCCTACATGGTGCACCACCCCGCGATGTTTTTCAGAAACCTATGCTACATTGCCACTGCATGTTTCCTGACCTCCCCATGCTGACTACCCCGTGGTTCTTTTCTCCATCCTAAATTGCCACTCACTGCCTATCCTAATTCAGACCTATGATTCACACCACCCCGAGAAGTTTTTCTCACTCCTACAAGTGAATGTAATGTTACACACCCATACAATGCGCACCAACCCGCGATGGTTTTCAGAAACCTATCCTACATTGCCACTACATGTGTCCTGACCTCCGCATGCTGACCCCCACGTGGTGCTTTTCTCCATCCTACATTGCCACTCACTACTTTTCCTAATTCAGAACCTATGATTCACACCACCCCGTGATGTTTTTCTCACCCCTACTAGTGAATGTAATGTTACACACTCATACAATGTGCAACACCCTGCGAGGCTTTTCAGAAACCTATCCTACATTGCCACTTCATGTGTCCTGACCTCCCCATGCTGACCACCCCGTGTTGCTTTTCTCCATCCTACACTGCCAGTCACTACCTATCCTAATTCAGACCCTATGATTCACACCACCCCATGATGTTTTTCTATCTCCTACTAGTGAATGTAATGTTACACACCTATACAATGCGCACCACCCCGCGATGTTTTTCAGAAACCTATCCTACATTGCCACTGCATGTGTACAGACCTCCCCATGCTGACCACCCCGAGGTGCTTTTGTCCATCCTACATTGCCACTCACTTCCTATCCTAATTCAGACCCTACGATTCACACCACCCTGTGATGTATTTCTCACTCCTACTAGTGAATGTAATGTTACACACCCATACCATGCGCACCACCCCGCGATGTTTTTCAGAAACCTACCCAACGTTGCCACTGCATGTGTCCTGACCTCCCCTTGCTGACCACCCCGTGGTGCTTTTCTCCATCATACATTGCCACTCACTGCCTATCCTAATTCAGACCCTATGATTCACACCACCCCGTGATGTTTTTCTCACTCCTACTAGTGAATGTAATGTTACACACACATACAATGCGCACCACCCCGCGATGTTTTTCAGAAACCTATCCGACATTGCCACTGCATGTATCCTGACCTCCCCATGATGACTACCCCGTGGTGCTTTTCTCCATCCTACATTGCCACTCACTGCCTATCCTAACTCAGACCCTATGATTCACACAACCCCGTAATGTTTTTCTCACTCCTACTAGTGAATGTAATGTTACACACTCATACAATGCGCACCACTCTGCGAGGTTTTTCAGAAAGTTTTCCTACATTGCCACTGCATGTGTCCTTACCTGCCCATGCTGACCACCCCGTGGTGCTTTTCTCCATCCCATATTGCCACTCACTGCCTATCCTAATTCAGACCCTATGATTCACACCACCCCGTGATGTATTTCTCACTGCTACTAGTGAATGGAATGCTACACACCTATACAATGCACAAAACCCCGCAATGTTTTTCAGAAAGCTATCCTACATTGCCACTGCATGTTTCGTGTCCTCCCCATGCTGACCACCCCGTGGTGCTTTTCTCCATCCTAGATTGCCACTCACTACCTATCCTAATTCAGACCCCATGATTCACACCACTCCGTGATGTTTTTCTCACTCCTACTAGTGAATGTTATGTTACACATCCTACATGGTGCACCACCCCGCGATGTTTTTCAGAAACCTATGCTACATTTCCACTGCATGTTTCCTGACCTCCCCATGCTGACCACCCCGTGGTGCTTTTCTCCATCCTAAATTGCCACTCACTGCCTATCCTAATTCAGACCCTATGAATCACACCACCCCGAGATGTTTTTCTCACTCCTACAAGTGAATGTAATGTTACAAACCCATACGATGCGCACGACCCCACGATGTTTTTCAGAAACCTATCCTACATTGCCACTGCATTTTTCCTAACCTCCACAAGCTGGCCACGCCGTGGTGCTTTTGTCCATCCTACATTGACACTCACTGCCTATCCTAATTCAGACCCTATGATTCCCACCACCCCGTGATGTTTTTCTCACTCCTACTAGTGAATGTAATGTTACACACCCATGCAATGCGGAACCACCCCGCGATGATTTTCAGAAACCTATCCTACATTGCCACTGCATGTTTCCTGACTTCCCTATGCTGGCCACCCCGTGGTGCTTTTCTCCATCCTACATTGCAACTCACTGCCTATCCTAATTCAGACCCTATGATTCACACCACCCCGTGATGTTTTTCTCACTCCTATTAGTGAATGTAATGTTACACACTCATACAATGCGCACCACCCTGTGAAGTTTTTCAGAAACGTATCCTATATTGCCACTGCATGTTTCCTGACGTTCCCATGATGACCACCCCGTGTTGCTTTGATCCATCCTACACTGCAAATCACTGCCTATCCTAATTGAGACCCTATGATTCACACCACCCCGTGATGTTTTTCTATCTCCTACTAGTGAATGTAATGTTACACACCCATGCAATGCGGAACCACCGCGCGATGTTTTTCAGAAACCTATCCTACATTGCCACTGCATGTTTCCTGACTTCCCCATGCTGGCCACCCCGTGGTGCTTTTCTCCATCCTACATTGCCACTCACTGCCTATCCTAATTCAGACCCTATGATTCACACCACCCCGTGATGTTTTTCTCACTCCTACTAGTGAATGTAATGTTACACACTCATACAATGTGCACCACCCTGTGAAGTTTTTCAGAAACGTATCCTATATTGCCACTGCATGTTTCCTGACCTCCCCATGCTGACCACCCCGTGTTGATTTTCTCCATCCTACACTGCAAATCACTGCCAATCCTAATTCAGACCGTATGATTCACACCATCCCGTGATGTTTTTCTATCTCCTACTAGTGAATGTAATGTTACACACCCATACAATGCGCACCACCCCGCGATGTTTTTCAGAAACCTATCCTACATTGCCACTGCATGTGTCCTGACCTCCGCATGCTGACCACCACGTGGTGATTTTCTCCATCCTACATTGCCACTCACTACTTATCCTAATTCAGAACCTATGATTCACACCACCTCGTGATGTTTTTCTCACTCCTACTAGTGAATGTAATGTTACACACCCATACGATGCTCACCACCCTGCGATGTTTTTCAGAAACCTATCCTACATTGCCACTGCATGTTTCCTGACTTCCCCATGCTGACCACCCCGTGGGGCTTCTCTCCATCCTACTTTGCCACTCACTGCCTATACTAATTCAGACCCTATGATTAACACCACCCCGTGATGTTTTTAAAACTCCTACTAGTGAATGAAATGTTACACACTCATACAATGTGCACCACCCTGCGATGTTTTTCAGAAACCTATCCTACATTGCCATTGCATATGTCCTGACCACCCCATGCTGACCACCCCGTCGTGATTTTCTCCATCCTACATTGCCACTCACTGCCTATCCTAATTCAGACCTATGATTCACACCACCCTGTGATGTATTTCTCACTCCTACTAGTGAATGTAATGTTACACACCCATACCATGCGCACCACCCCGCGATGTTTTTCAGAAACCTACCCAACATTGCCACTGCATGTGTCCTGACCTCCCCTTGCTGACCACCCCGTGGTGCTTTTCTCCATCATACATTGCCACTCACTGCCTATCCTAATTCAGACCCTATGATTCACACCACCCCGTGATGTTTTTCTCACTCCTACTAGTGAATGTAATGTTACACACCCATACAATGCGCACCCCCCCACGATATTTTTCAGAAACCTATCCGACATTGCCACTGCATGTATCCTGACCTCTCCATGATGACTACCCCGTGGTGCCTTTCTCCATCCTACATTGCCACTCACTGCCTATCCTAATTCAGACCCTATGATTCACACCACCCCGTAATGTTTTTCTCACTCCTACTAGTGAATGTAATGTTACACACTCATACAATGCGCACCACTCTGCGAGGTTTTTCAGAAAGTTTTCCTACATTGCCACTGCATGTGTCCTTACCTGCCCATGCTGACCACCCCGTAGTGATTTTCTCCATTCCACATTGCCACTCACTGCCTATCCTAATTCAGACCCTATGATTCACACCACCCCGTGATGTTTTTCTGACTCCTACTAGTGATTGTAATGTTACACACCCATACAATGCGCACCACCCCGCGATGTTTTTAAAAACCAATCCTACATTGCCACTGCATGTTTCTTGACCTCCCCATGCTGACCACCCCGTGTTGCTTTTCTCCATCCTACATTGCCACTCACTGCCTATCCTAATTCAGACCCTATGATTCACACCACCCCGGGATGTTTTTCTCACTCCTACTAGTGAATGTAATGTTACACACCCATACAATGCGCACCACGCCGTGATGTTTTTCAGAAACCTATCCTCCATTGCCACTGCATGTTTCGTGTCCTCCCCATGCTGACCACCCCGTGGTGCTTTTCTCCATCCTAGATTGTCACTCACTACCTATCCTAATTCAGACCCCATGATTCACACCACTCCGTGATGTTTTTCTCACTCCTACTAGTGAATGTTATGTTACACACCCTACATGGTGCACCACCCCGCGATGTTTTTCAGAAACCTATGCTACATTGCCACTGCATGTTTCCTGACCTCCCCATGCTGACCACCCAGTGGTGCTTTTCTCCATCCTAAATTGCCACTCACTGCCTATCCTAATTCAGACCCTATGATTCACACCACCCCGAGATGTTTTTTCTCACTCCTACAAGTGAATGTAATGTTACAAACCCATACGATGCGCACGACCCCACGATGTTTTTCAGAAACCTATCCTACATTGCCACTGCATTTTTCCTGACCTCCACAAGCTGGCCACGCCGTGGTGCTTTTGTCCATCCTACATTGACACTCACTGCCTATCCTAATTCAGACCCTATGATTCCCACCACCCCGTGATGTTTTTCTCACTCCTACTAGTGAATGTAATGTTACACACCCATGCAATGCGGAACCACCCCGCGATGTTTTTCAGAAACCTATCCTACATTGCCACTGCATGTTTCCTGACTTCCCCATGCTGGCCACCCCGTGGTGCTTTTCTCCATCCTACATTGCCACTCACTGCCTATCCTAATTCAGACCCTATGATTCACACCACCCCGTTATGTTTTTCTCACTCCTACTAGTGAATGTAATGTTACACACTCATACAATACGCACCACCCTGTGAAGTTTTTCAGAAACGTATCCTGTATTGCCACTGCATGTTTCCTGACCTCCCTATGCTGACCACCCCGTGTTACTTTTCTCCATCCTACACTGCAAATAACTGCCTATCCTAATTCAGACCCTATGATTCACACCACCCCGTGATGTTTTTCTATCTCCTACTAGTGAATGTAATGTTACACACCCATGCAATGCGGAACCACCCCGCGATATTTTTCAGAAACCTATCCTACATTGCCAATGCATGTTTCCTGACTTCCCCATGCTGGCCACCCCGTGGTGCTTTTCTCCATCCTACATTGCCACTCACTGCCTATCCTAATTCAGACCCTATGATTCACACCACCCCGTGATGTTTTTCTCACTCCTACTAGTGAATGTAATGTTACACACTCATACAATGCGCACCACCCTGTGAAGTTTTTCTGAAACGTATCCTATATTGCCACTGCATGTTTCATGACCTCCCCATGCTGACCACCCCGTGTTGCTTTTCTCCATCCTACACTGCAAATCACTGCCTATCCTAATTCAGACCCTATGATTCACACCACCCCGTGATGTTTTTCTATCTCCTACTAGTGAATGTCATGTTACACACCCATACAATGCGCACCACCCCGCGATGTTTTTCAGAAACCTATCCTACATTGCCACTACATGTGTCCTGACCTCCGCATGCTGACCACCACGTGGTGATTTTCTCCATCCTACATTGCCACTCACTACTTATCCTAATTCAGAACCTATGATTCACACCACCCCGTGATGTTTTTCTCACTCCTACTAGTGAATGTAATGTTACACACCCATGCAATGCGGAACCACCGCGCGATGTTTTTCAGAAACCTATCCTACATTGCCACTGCATGTTTCCTGACTTCCCCATGCTGGCCACCCCGTGGTGCTTTTCTCCATCCTACATTGCCACTCACTGCCTATCCTAATTCAGACCCTATGATTCACACCACCCCGTGATGTTTTTCTCACTCCTACTAGTGAATGTAATGTTACACACTCATACAATGTGCACCACCCTGTGAAGTTTTTCAGAAACGTATCCTATATTGCCACTGCATGTTTCCTGACCTCCCCATGCTGACCACCCCGTGTTGATTTTCTCCATCCTACACTGCAAATCACTGCCAATCCTAATTCAGACCGTATGATTCACACCATCCCGTGATGTTTTTCTATCTCCTACTAGTGAATGTAATGTTACACACCCATACAATGCGCACCACCCCGCGATGTTTTTCAGAAACCTATCCTACATTGCCACTGCATGTGTCCTGACCTCCGCATGCTGACCACCACGTGGTGATTTTCTCCATCCTACATTGCCACTCACTACTTATCCTAATTCAGAACCTATGATTCACACCACCTCGTGATGTTTTTCTCACTCCTACTAGTGAATGTAATGTTACACACCCATACGATGCTCACCACCCTGCGATGTTTTTCAGAAACCTATCCTACATTGCCACTGCATGTTTCCTGACTTCCCCATGCTGACCACCCCGTGGGGCTTCTCTCCATCCTACTTTGCCACTCACTGCCTATACTAATTCAGACCCTATGATTAACACCACCCCGTGATGTTTTTAAAACTCCTACTAGTGAATGAAATGTTACACACTCATACAATGTGCACCACCCTGCGATGTTTTTCAGAAACCTATCCTACATTGCCATTGCATATGTCCTGACCACCCCATGCTGACCACCCCGTCGTGATTTTCTCCATCCTACATTGCCACTCACTGCCTATCCTAATTCAGACCTATGATTCACACCACCCTGTGATGTATTTCTCACTCCTACTAGTGAATGTAATGTTACACACCCATACCATGCGCACCACCCCGCGATGTTTTTCAGAAACCTACCCAACATTGCCACTGCATGTGTCCTGACCTCCCCTTGCTGACCACCCCGTGGTGCTTTTCTCCATCATACATTGCCACTCACTGCCTATCCTAATTCAGACCCTATGATTCACACCACCCCGTGATGTTTTTCTCACTCCTACTAGTGAATGTAATGTTACACACCCATACAATGCGCACCCCCCCACGATATTTTTCAGAAACCTATCCGACATTGCCACTGCATGTATCCTGACCTCTCCATGATGACTACCCCGTGGTGCCTTTCTCCATCCTACATTGCCACTCACTGCCTATCCTAATTCAGACCCTATGATTCACACCACCCCGTAATGTTTTTCTCACTCCTACTAGTGAATGTAATGTTACACACTCATACAATGCGCACCACTCTGCGAGGTTTTTCAGAAAGTTTTCCTACATTGCCACTGCATGTGTCCTTACCTGCCCATGCTGACCACCCCGTAGTGATTTTCTCCATTCCACATTGCCACTCACTGCCTATCCTAATTCAGACCCTATGATTCACACCACCCCGTGATGTTTTTCTGACTCCTACTAGTGATTGTAATGTTACACACCCATACAATGCGCACCACCCCGCGATGTTTTTAAAAACCAATCCTACATTGCCACTGCATGTTTCCTGACCTCCCCATGCTGACCACCCCGTGTTGCTTTTCTCCATCCTACATTGCCACTCACTGCCTATCCTAATTCAGACCCTATGATTCACACCACCCCGGGATGTTTTTCTCACTCCTACTAGTGAATGTAATGTTACACACCCATACAATGCGCACCACGCCGTGATGTTTTTCAGAAACCTATCCTCCATTGCCACTGCATGTTTCGTGTCCTCCCCATGCTGACCACCCCGTGGTGCTTTTCTCCATCCTAGATTGTCACTCACTACCTATCCTAATTCAGACCCCATGATTCACACCACTCCGTGATGTTTTTCTCACTCCTACTAGTGAATGTTATGTTACACACCCTACATGGTGCACCACCCCGCGATGTTTTTCAGAAACCTATGCTACATTGCCACTGCATGTTTCCTGACCTCCCCATGCTGACCACCCAGTGGTGCTTTTCTCCATCCTAAATTGCCACTCACTGCCTATCCTAATTCAGACCCTATGATTCACACCACCCCGAGATGTTTTTTCTCACTCCTACAAGTGAATGTAATGTTACAAACCCATACGATGCGCACGACCCCACGATGTTTTTCAGAAACCTATCCTACATTGCCACTGCATTTTTCCTGACCTCCACAAGCTGGCCACGCCGTGGTGCTTTTGTCCATCCTACATTGACACTCACTGCCTATCCTAATTCAGACCCTATGATTCCCACCACCCCGTGATGTTTTTCTCACTCCTACTAGTGAATGTAATGTTACACACCCATGCAATGCGGAACCACCCCGCGATGTTTTTCAGAAACCTATCCTACATTGCCACTGCATGTTTCCTGACTTCCCCATGCTGGCCACCCCGTGGTGCTTTTCTCCATCCTACATTGCCACTCACTGCCTATCCTAATTCAGACCCTATGATTCACACCACCCCGTTATGTTTTTCTCACTCCTACTAGTGAATGTAATGTTACACACTCATACAATACGCACCACCCTGTGAAGTTTTTCAGAAACGTATCCTATATTGCCACTGCATGTTTCCTGACCTCCCCATGCTGACCACCCCGTGTTACTTTTCTCCATCCTACACTGCAAATAACTGCCTATCCTAATTCAGACCCTATGATTCACACCACCCCGTGATGTTTTTCTATCTCCTACTAGTGAATGTAATGTTACACACCCATGCAATGCGGAACCACCCCGCGATATTTTTCAGAAACCTATCCTACATTGCCACTGCATGTTTCCTGACTTCCCCATGCTGGCCACCCCGTGGTGCTTTTCTCCATCCTACATTGCCACTCACTGCCTATCCTAATTCAGACCCTATGATTCACACCACCCCGTGATGTTTTTCTCACTCCTACTAGTGAATGTAATGTTACACACTCATACAATGCGCACCACCCTGTGAAGTTTTTCTGAAACGTATCCTATATTGCCACTGCATGTTTCATGACCTCCCCATGCTGACCACCCCGTGTTGCTTTTCTCCATCCTACACTGCAAATCACTGCCTATCCTAATTCAGACCCTATGATTCACACCACCCCGTGATGTTTTTCTATCTCCTACTAGTGAATGTCATGTTACACACCCATACAATGCGCACCACCCCGCGATGTTTTTCAGAAACCTATCCTACATTGCCACTACATGTGTCCTGACCTCCGCATGCTGACCACCACGTGGTGATTTTCTCCATCCTACATTGCCACTCACTACTTATCCTAATTCAGAACCTATGATTCACACCACCCCGTGATGTTTTTCTCACTCCTACTAGTGAATGTAATGTTACACACTCATACAATGTGCAACACCCTGTGAGGCTTTTCAGAAACCTATCCTACATTGCCAATTCATGTGTCCTGACCTCCCCATGCTGACCACCCAGTGTTGCTTTTCTCCATCCTTCACTGCCACTCACTACCTATCCTAATTCAGACCCTATGATTCACACCACCCCGGGATGTTTTTCTCACTCCTACAAGTGAATGTAATGTTACACACCGATACAATGTGCACGACCCCACGATGTTTTTCAGAAACCTATCCTACATTGCCACTGCATGTTTCCTGACCTCCACATGCTGGCCACCCCGTGGTGCTTTTCTCCATCCTACATTGCCACTCACTGCCTATCCTAATTCAGACCCTATGATTCACACCACCCCGTGATGTTTTTCTCACTCCTACTAGTGAATGTAATGTTACACACTCATACAATGTGCACCAGCCTGCGAAGTCTTTCAGAAACGTATCCTACATTGTCACTGCATGTTTCCTGACCTCCCCATGCTGACCACCCCGTGTTGCTTTTCTCCATCCTACACTGCCACTCACTGCCGATCCTAATTGAGACCCTATGATTCACACCACCCCGTGATGTTTTTCTATCTCCTACTAGTGAATGTAATGTTACACAACAATACAATGCGCACCACCGCGCGATGTTTTTCAGAAACCTATCCTACATTGCCACTGCATGTTTCGTGTCCTCCCCATGCTGACCACTCCGTTGTGCTTTTCTCCATCCTACATTGCCACTCACTGCCTATCCTAATTCAGACCCTATGATTCACACCACCCAGCGATGTTTTTCTCCCTCCTACTAGTGAATGTAATGTTACACACCCTACATGGTGCACCACCCCGCGATGTTTTTCAGAAACCTATGCTACATTGCCACTGCATGTTTCCTGACCTCCCCATGCTGACTACCCCGTGGTTCTTTTCTCCATCCTAAATTGCCACTCACTGCCTATCCTAATTCAGACCTATGATTCACACCACCCCGAGAAGTTTTTCTCACTCCTACAAGTGAATGTAATGTTACACACCCATACGATGCGCACGACCCCACGATGTTTTTCAGAAACCTATCCTACATTGACACTGCATTTTTCCTGACCTCCACAAGCTGGCCACGCCGTGGTGCTTTTGTCCATCCTACATTGACACTCACTGCCTATCCTAATTCAGACCCTATGATTCCCACCACCCCGTGATGTTTTTCTCACTCCTACTAGTGAATGTAATGTTACACACCCATGCAATGCGTAATCACCCCGCGATGTTTTTCAGAAACCTATCCTACATTGCCACTGCATGTTTCCTGACCCTCCCATGCTGACCACCCCGTGTTGCTTTTCTCCATCCTACACTGCAACTCACTGCCTATCCTAATTCAGACCCTATGATTCACACCACCCCGTGATGTTTTTCTATCTCCTACTAGTGAATGTAATGTTACACACCCATACAATGCGCACCACCCCGCGATGGTTTTCAGAAACCTATCCTACATTGCCACTACATGTGTCCTGACCTCGGCATGCTGACCCCCACGTGGTGCTTTTCTCCATCCTACATTGCCACTCACTACTTATCCTAATTCAGAACCTATGATTCACACCACCCCGTGATGTTTTTCTCACCCCTACTAGTGAATGTAATGTTACACACTCATACAATGTGCAACACCCTGCGAGGCTTTTCAGAAACCTATCCTACATTGCCACTTCATGTGTCCTGACCTCCCCATGCTGACCACCCCGTGTTGCTTTTCTCCATCCTACACTGCCAGTCACTACCTATTCTAATTCAGACCATATGATTCACACCACCCCATGATGTTTTTCTATCTCCTACTAGTGAATGTAATGTTACACACCTATACAATGCGCACCACCCCGCGATGTTTTTCAGAAACCTATCCTACATTGCCACTGCATGTGTACAGACCTCCCCATGCTGACCACCCCGAGGTGCTTTTGTCCATCCTACATTGCCACTCACTTCCTATCCTAATTCAGACCCTACGATTCACACCACCCTGTGATGTATTTCTCACTCCTACTAGTGAATGTAATGTTACACACCCATACCATGCGCACCACCCCGCGATGTTTTTCAGAAACCTACCCAACGTTGCCACTGCATGTGTCCTGACCTCCCCTTGCTGACCACCCCGTGGTGCTTTTCTCCATCATACATTGCCACTCACTGCCTATCCTAATTCAGACCCTATGATTCACACCACCCCGTGATGTATTTCTCACTCCTACTAGTGAATGTAATGTTACACACCCATACCATGCGCACCACCCCGCGATGTTTTTCAGAAACCTATCCGACATTGCCACTGCATGTATCCTGACCTCCCCATGATGACTACCCCGTGGTGCTTTTCTCCATCCTACATTGCCACTCACTGCCTATCCTAACTCAGACCCTATGATTCACACAACCCCGTAATGTTTTTCTCACTCCTACTAGTGAATGTAATGTTACACACTCATACAATGCGCACCACTCTGCGAGGTTTTTCAGAAAGTTTTCCTACATTGCCACTGCATGTGTCCTTACCTGCCCATGCTGACCACCCCGTGGTGCTTTTCTCCATCCCATATTGCCACTCACTGCCTATCCTAATTCAGACCCTATGATTCACACCACCCCGTGATGTTTTCCTCACTCCTACTAGTGATTGTAATGTTACACACCCATACAATGCGCACCACCCCGCGATGTTTTTCAGAAACTTAACCTACATTGCCACTGCATGTTTCCTGACCTCCCCATGCTGACCACCCCGTGTTGCTTTTCTCCATCCTACATTGCCACTCACTGCCTATCCTAATTCAGACCCTATGATTCACACCACCCCGGGATGTTTTTCTCGCTCCTACTAGTGAATGTAATGTTACACACCCATACAATGCGCACCACGCCGTGATGTTTTTCAGAATCCTATCCTACATTGCCACTGCATGTGTACAGACCTCCCCATGCTGACCACCCCGTGGTGCTTTTGTCTATCCTACATTGACACTCACTGCCTATCCTAATTCAGAAACTACGATTCACACCACCCCGTGATGTATTTCTCACTGCTACTAGTGAATGGAATGCTACACACCTATACAATGCACAAAACCCCGCAATGTTTTTCAGAAAGCTATCCTACATTGCCACTGCATGTTTCGTGTCCAACCCATGCTGACCACCCCGTGGTGCTTTTCTCCATCCTAGATTGCCACTCACTACCTATCCTAATTCAGACCCCATGATTCACACCACTCCGTGATGTTTTTCTCAATCCTACTAGTGAATGTTATGTTACACATCCTACATGGTGCACCACCCCGCGATGTTTTTCAGAAACCTATGCTACATTTCCACTGCATGTTTCCTGACCTCCCCATGCTGACCACCCCGTGGTGCTTTTCTCCATCCTAAATTGCCACTCACTGCCTATCCTAATTCAGACCCTATGAATCACACCACCCCGAGATGTTTTTCTCACTCCTACAAGTGAATGTAATGTTACAAACCCATACGATGCGCACGACCCCACGATGTTTTTCAGAAACCTATCCTACATTGCCACTGCATGTTTCCTAACCTCCACAAGCTGGCCACGCCGTGGTGCTTTTGTCCATCCTACATTGACACTCACTGCCTATCCTAATTCAGACCCTATGATTCCCACCACCCCGTGATGTTTTTCTCACTCCTACTAGTGAATGTAATGTTACACACCCATGCAATGCGGAACCACCCCGCGATGATTTTCAGAAACCTATCCTACATTGCCACTGCATGTTTCCTGACTTCCCTATGCTGGCCACCCCGTGGTGCTTTTCTCCATCCTACATTGCAACTCACTGCCTATCCTAATTCAGACCCTATGATTCACACCACCCCGTGATGTTTTTCTCACTCCTACTAGTGAATGTAATGTTACACACTCATACAATGCGCACCACCCTGTGAAGTTTTTCAGAAACGTATCCTATATTGCCACTGCATGTTTCCTGACGTTCCCATGATGACCACCCCGTGTTGCTTTGATCCATCCTACACTGCAAATCACTGCCTATCCTAATTGAGACCCTATGATTCACACCACCCCGTGATGTTTTTCTATCTCCTACTAGTGAATGTAATGTTACACACCCATGCAATGCGGAACCACCGCGCGATGTTTTTCAGAAACCTATCCTACATTGCCACTGCATGTTTCCTGACTTCCCCATGCTGGCCACCCCGTGGTGCTTTTCTCCATCCTACATTGCCACTCACTGCCTATCCTAATTCAGACCCTATGATTCACACCACCCCGTGATGTTTTTCTCACTCCTACTAGTGAATGTAATGTTACACACTCATACAATGTGCACCACCCTGTGAAGTTTTTCAGAAACGTATCCTATATTGCCACTGCATGTTTCCTGACCTCCCCATGCTGACCACCCCGTGTTGATTTTCTCCATCCTACACTGCAAATCACTGCCAATCCTAATTCAGACCGTATGATTCACACCATCCCGTGATGTTTTTCTATCTCCTACTAGTGAATGTAATGTTACACACCCATACAATGCGCACCACCCCGCGATGTTTTTCAGAAACCTATCCTACATTGCCACTGCATGTGTCCTGACCTCCGCATGCTGACCACCACGTGGTGATTTTCTCCATCCTACATTGCCACTCACTACTTATCCTAATTCAGAACCTATGATTCACACCACCTCGTGATGTTTTTCTCACTCCTACTAGTGAATGTAATGTTACACACCCATACGATGCTCAATACCCTGCGATGTTTTTCAGAAACCTATCCTACATTGCCACTGCATGTTTCCTGACTTCCCCATGCTGACCACCCCGTGGTGCTTCTCTCCATCCTACTTTGCCACTCACTGCCTATACTAATTCAGACCCTATGATTAACACCACCCCGTGATGTTTTTAAAACTCCTACTAGTGAATGAAATGTTACACACTCATACAATGTGCACCACCCTGCGATGTTTTTCAGAAACCTATCCTACATTGCCATTGCATATGTCCTGACCACCCCATGCTGACCACCCCGTCGTGATTTTCTCCATCCTACATTGCCACTCACTGCCTATCCTAATTCAGACCTATGATTCACACCACCCTGTGATGTATTTCTCACTCTTACTAGTGAATGTAATGTTACACACCCATACCATGCGCACCACCCCGCGATGTTTTTCAGAAACCTACCCAACATTGCCACTGCATGTGTCCTGACCTCCCCTTGCTGACCACCCCGTGGTGCTTTTCTCCATCATACATTGCCACTCACTGCCTATCCTAATTCAGACCCTATGATTCACACCACCCCGTGATGTTTTTCTCACTCCTACTAGTGAATGTAATGTTACACACCCATACAATGCGCACCCCCCCACGATATTTTTCAGAAACCTATCCGACATTGCCACTGCATGTATCCTGACCTCTCCATGATGACTACCCCGTGGTGCCTTTCTCCATCCTACATTGCCACTCACTGCCTATCCTAATTCAGACCTTATGATTCACACCACCCCGTAATGTTTTTCTCACTCCTACTAGTGAATGTAATGTTACACACTCATACAATGCGCACCACTCTGCGAGGTTTTTCAGAAAGTTTTCCTACATTGCCACTGCATGTGTCCTTACCTGCCCATGCTGACCACCCCGTAGTGATTTTCTCCATTCCACATTGCCACTCACTGCCTATCCTAATTCAGACCCTATGATTCACACCACCCCGTGATGTTTTTCTGACTCCTACTAGTGATTGTAATGTTACACACCCATACAATGCGCACCACCCCTCGATGTTTTTCAGAAACCTATCCTACATTGCCACTGCATGTTTCCTGACCTCACCATGCTGACCACCCCGTGTTGCTTTTCTCCATCCTACATTGACACTCACTGCCTATCCTAATTCAGACCCTACGATTCACACCATCCCGTGATGTATTTCTCACTCCTACTAGTGAATGTAATGTTACACACCTATACAATGCACAACAACCCGCAATGTTTTTCAGAAACCTATCCTACATTGCCACTGCATGTTTCGTGTCCTCCCCATGCTGACTATCCCGTGGTGCTTTTCTCCATCCTAGATTGCCACTCACTACCTATCCTAATTCAGACCCCATGATTCACACCACTCCGTGATGTTTTTCTCACTCCTACAAGTGAATGAAATGTTACACACCCATACAATGCGCACCACCCCGCGATGTATTTCAGAAACCTATCCTACATTGCCACTGCATGTTTCCTGACCTCCCCATGCTGACCACCCCGTGGTGCTTTTCTCCATCCTACATTGCCACTCACTGCCTATCCTAATTCAGACCCTATGATTCACACCACCCCGTGATATTTTTCTCACTCCTACTAGTGAATGTAATATTATACACCCATACAATGCGCACCACCCCGCGATGTTTTTCAAAAACCTACCCTACATTTTCACTGCATGTGTCCTGACCTCCCCATGCTGACCACCCCGTGGTGCTTTTCTCCATCCTACATTGCCACTCACTGCCGATCCTAATTCAGACCGTATGATTCACACCACCCCGTGATGTTTTTCTCACTCCTACTAGTGAATGTAAGTTACACACCCATACAATGCGCACCACCGCGCGATGTTTTTCAGAAACCTATCCAACATTGCCACTGCATGGTTCCTGACCTCCCCATGCTGACCAACCCGTGGTGCTTTTCTCCATCCTACATTGCCACTCACTGCCTATTCTAATTCAGACCCTATGATTCACACCACCCCGTGATGTTTTTCTCACTCCTACTAGTGAATGTAATATTACACACCCATACAATGCGCACCACCCCGCGATGTTTTTCAGAAACCTATGCTACATTTCCACTGCATGTTTCCTGACCTCCCCATGCTGACCACCCCGTGGTGCTTTTCTCCATACTAAATTGCCACTCACTGCCTATCCTAATTCAGACCCTATGATTCACACCACCCCGAGATGTTTTTCTCACTCCTACAAGTGAATGTAATGTTACAAACACATACGATGCGCACGACCCCACGATGTTTTTCAGAAACCTATCCTACATTGCCACTGCATTTTTCCTGACCTCCACAAGCTGGCCACGCCGTGGTGCTTTTGTCCATCCTACATTGACACTCACTGCCTATCCTAATTCAGACCCTATGATTCCCACCACCCCGTGATATTTTTCTCACTCCTACTAGTGAATGTAATGTTACACACCCATGCAATGCGGAACCACCCCGCGATGTTTTTCAGAAACCTATCCTCGATTGCCACTGCATGTTTCCTGACTTCCCCATGCTGGCCACCCCGTGGTGCTTTTCTCCATCCTACATTGAAACTCACTGCCTATCCTAATTCAGACCCTATGATTCACACCACCCCGTGATGTTTTTCTCACTCCTACTAGTGAATGTAATGTTACTCACTCATACAATGCGCACCACCCTGTGAAGTTTTTCAGAAACGTATCCTATATTGCCACTGCATGTTTCCTGACCTCCCCATGCTGACCACCCCGTGGTGATTTTCTCCATCACACATTGCCAATCACTGCCTATCCTAATTCAGACCCTATGATTCACACCACCCCGTGATGTTTTTCTCACTCCTACTAGTGAATGTAATGTTACACACTCATACAATGCGCACCACTCTGCGAGGTTTTTCAGAAAGTTTTCCTACATTGCCACTGCATGTGTCCTTACATGCCCATGCTGACCACCCCGTGGTGATTTTCTCCATCACACATTGCCAATCACTGCCTATCCTAATTCAGACCCTATGATTCACACCACCCCGTGATGTTTTTCTCACTCCTACTAGTGATTGTAATGTTAGACACCCATACAATGCGCACCACCCCTCGATGTTTTTCAGAAACCTATCCTACATTGCCCCTGCATGTTTCCTGACCTCCCCATGCTGACCACCCCGTGTTGCTTTTCTCCATCCTACATTGCCACTCACTGCCTATCCTAATTCAGTCCCTAAATTCACAACACCCCGCGATGTTTTTCTCACTCCTACTAGTGAATGTAATGTTACACACCCATACAATGCGCACCACGCCGTGATGTTTTTCAGAAACCTATCCTACATTGCCACTGCATGTGTACAGACCTCCCCATTCTGACCACCCCGTGGTGCTTTTGTCCATCCTAAATTGACACTCACTGCCTATCCTAATTCAGACCCTATGATTCACACCATCCCGTGATGTATTTCTCACTCCTACTAGTGAATGTAATGTTACACACCTATACAATGCACAACACCCCGCAATGTTTTTCAGAAACCTATCCTACATTGCCACTGCATGTTTCGTGTCCTCCCCATGCTGACCATCCCGTGGTGCTTTTCTCCATCCTAGATTGCCACTCACTACCTATCCTAATTCAGACCCCATGATTCACACCACTCCGTGATGTTTTTCTCACTCCTACAAGTGAATGTAATGTTACACACCCATACAATGCGCACGACCCCACGATGTTTTTCAGAAACCTATCCTACATTGCCACTGCATGTTTCCTGACCTCCCCATGCTGACCACCCCGTGGTGCTTTTCTCCATCCTACATTGCCACTGACTGCCTATCCTAATTCAGACCCTATGATTCACACCACCCCGTGATGTTTTTCTCACTCCTACTAGTGAATGTAATATTATACACCCATACAATGCGCACCACCCCGCGATGTTTTTCAAAAACCTACCCTACATTTCCACTGCATGTGTCCTGACCTCCCCATGCTGACCACCCCGTGGTGCTTTTCTCCATCCTACATTGCCACTCACTGCCTATCCTAATTCAGACCGTATGATTCACACCACCCCGTGATGTTTTTCTCATTCCTACTAGTGAATGTAAGTTACACACCCATACAATGCACACCACCCCGCGATGTTTTTCAGAAACCTATCCAACATTGCCACTGCATGGTTCCTGACCTCCCGATGCTGACCAACCCGTGGTGCTTTTCTCCATCCTACATTGCCACTCACTGCCTATTCTAATTCAGACCCTATGATTCTCACCACCCCGTGAATTTTTTCTCACTCCTACTAGTGAATGTAATATTACACACCCATACGATGCGCACCACCCCGCGATGTTTTTCAGAAACCTATCCTACATTGCCACTGCATGTGTCCTGACCTCCCCATGCAGACCACACCGTGGTGCTTTTCTCCATCCTACCTTGCCACTCACTGCTTATCCTAATTCAGACCCTATGATTCACACCACCCCGTGATGTTTTTCTCACTCCTACCAGTGAATGTAATGTTACACACCGATACAATGCGCACCACCCCGCGATGTTTTTCAGAAACCTATCCTACATTGCCACTGCATGTTTCCGGACCTCCCCATGCTGACCACTCCGTGGTGATTTTCTCCATCCCACATTGCCACTCACTGCCTATCCTAATTCAGACCCTATGATTCATACCACCCCGTGATGTTTTTCTCACTCCTACTAGTGATTGTAATGTTACGCACCCATACAATGCGCACCACCCCGCGATGTTTTTCAGAAACCTATCCTACATTGCCACTGCATGTGTCCTGACCTCCCCATGCTGACCACCCCGTGGTGCTTTTCTCCATCCTCCATTGCCACACACTGCCTATACTAATTCAGACCCTATGATTCACACCACCCCGTGATGTTTTTGTAACTCCTACTAGTGAATAAAATGTTACACACTCATGCAATGCGCAGCACCCTGCGATGTTTTTCAGAAACCTATCCTACATTGCCACTGTATATGTCCTGACCTCCCCATGCTGACCACCCCATGGTGCTTTTCTCCATCCTACATTGCCACTCACTGCCTATCCTAATTCAGACCGTATGATTCACACCACCCCGTGATGTTTTTCTCACTCCTACTAGTGAATGTAATGTTACACACCCATACAATGCGCACCACACCGCGATGTAGTTCAGAAACCTATCCAACATGGCCACAGCATGTTTCCTGACCTCCCCATGCTGACCACCCCGTGGTGCTTTTCTCCATCCTACATGGCCAATCACTGCCTATCCTAATTCAGACCCTATGATTGACACCACCTCGTGATGTTTTTCTCACTCCTACTAGTGAATGTAATGTTACACACTCATACAATGCGCACCACCCTGCGAGGTTTTTCAGAAACCTATCCTACATTGCCACTGCATGTGTCCTGACCTCCCCATGCTGACCACACCGTGGTGCTTTTCTCCATCCTACCTTGCCACTCATTGCCTATCCTAATTCAGACCCTATGATTCACACCACACCATGATATTTTTCTCTCTCCTACCAGTGAATGTAATGTTACACACCCATACAATGCGCACCACCCCGCGATGTTTTTCAGAAACCTATCCTACATTGCCACTGCATGTTTCCTGACCTCCCCATGCTGACCACCCCCTGTTGCTTTTCTCCATCCTAAATTGCCACTCACTGCCTATCCTAATTCAGACCCTATGATTCACACCACCCTGTGATGTATTTCTCACTCCTACTAGTGAATGTAATGTTACACACCCATACGATGAGCACCATCCCGCGATGTTTTTCAGAACCCTATCCTACATTGCCACTGCATGTTTCCTGACCTCACCATGCTGACCACCCCGTGGTGCTTCTCTCCATCCTACTTTGCCACTCACTGCCTATACTAATTCAGACCCTATGATTAACACCACCCCGTGATGTTTTTGTAACTCCTACTAGTGAATGAAATGTTACACACTCATACAATGTGCACCACCCTGCGATGTTTTTCAGAAACCTATCCTACATTGCCACTGCATGTGTCCTGACCTCCCCATGCTGACCATCCCGTGGTGCTTTTCTCCATCCTACATTGCCACTCACTGCCTATCCTAATTCAGACCCTATGATTCACACCACCCCGTGATGTTTTTCTCACTCCTCCTATTGAATGTAATGTTACACACTCATACAATGCGCACCAACCTGCGAGGTTTTTTAGAAACCTATCCTACAATGCCAAAGCATGTGTCCTGACCTCCCCATGCTGACCACCCAGTGGTGCTTTTCTCCATCCTACATTGCCACTCACTGCCTATACTAACTCAGACCCTATGATTCACACCACCCCGTGATGTATTTCTCACTCCTACTAGTGAATGTAATGTTACACACCCATACAATGCACACCATCCCGCGATGTTTTTCAGAAACCTATCCTACATTGCCACTACATGTGTCCTGACCTCCCCATGCTGACCACCCCGTGGTGCTTTTCTCCATCCTACATTGCCACTCACTGCCTATCCTAATTCAGACACTATGATTCACACCACCCCGTGATGTATTTGAAACTCCTACTAGTGAATGTAATGTTACACACCAATACAATGCGCACCACTCCGCAATGTTTTTCAGAAACCTATCCTACATTGCCATTGCATGTTTCCTGACCTCCACATGCGGACCAACCCGTGGTGCTTTTCTCCATCCTACATGGCCACTCACTGCCTATCCTAATTCAGACCCTATGATTCACACCACCCCGTGATGTTTTTCTCACTCCTACTAGTGAATGCAATGTTACACACCCATACAATGCGCACCACCTGCAATGTTTTTCAGAAACCTACCCTATGTTGCCACAGCATGTGTCCTGACCTCCCCATGGTGACCACCCCGTGGTGCTTTTCTCCATCCTACATTGCCACTCACTGCCTATCCTAATTCAGACCCTATGATTCACACCACCCCGTGATGTTTTTCTCACTCCTACTAGTGAATGTAATGTTACACACCCATACGATGCTCACCACCCTGCGATGTTTTTCAGAAACCTCTCCTACATTGCCACTGCATGTTTCCTGACTTCCCCATGCTGACCACCCCGTGGTGCTTCTCTCCATCCTACTTTGCCACTCACTGCCTATACTAATTCAAACCCTATGATTAACACCACCCCGTGATGTTTTTAAAACTCCTACTAGTGAATGAAATGTTACACACTCATACAATGTGCACCACCCTGCGATGTTTTTCAGAAACCTATCCTACATTGCCACTGCATATGTCCTGACCTCCCCATGCTGACCACCCCGTCGTGCTTTTCTCCATCCTACATTGCCACTCACTGCCTATCCTAATTCAGACCTATGGTTCACACCACCCTGTGATGTATTTCTCACTCCTACTAGTGAATGTAATATTCCACACCCATACAATGCGCATCACACCGCGATGTTTTTCAGAAACCTATCCTACATTGCCACTGCATGTGTCCGGACCTCCCCATGCTGACCACCCCGTGGTGCTTTTCTCCATCCTACATTGCCACTCACTGCCTATCCTAATTCACACCGTATGATTCACACCACCCCTTGATGTTTTTCTCACTCCTACTAGTGAATGTAATGTTACACACCCATACAATGTGCACCACACCGCGATGTTTTTCAGAAACCTATCCAACATGGCCACTGCATGTTTCCTGACCTCCCCATGCTGACCACCCCGTCGTGCTTTTCTCCATCCTACATTGCCACTCACTGCCTATCCTAAATCAGACACTATGATTCACACCACCCCATGATGTTTTTCTCACTCCTACTAGTGAATGTATTGTTACACACCCATACCATGCGCACCACCCCAAGATGTTTTTCAGAAACTTATCCTACATTGCCACTGCATGTTTCCTGACCTACCCATGCTGACAACCCCGTGGTGCTTTTCTCCATCCTACATTGCGACTCACTGCCTATCCTAACTCAGACCCTATGATTCACACCACCCTGTGATGTTTTTCTCACTCCTACTAGTGAATGTAATGTTACACACCCATACAATGCACACCATACCGCGATGTTTTTCAGAAACCTATCCTGCATTGCCATTGCATGTGTCCTGATCTCCCCATGCTGACCACCCCGTGGTGCTTTTCTCCATCCTACATTGCCACTCACTGCCTATACTAACTCAGACCCTATGATTCACACCACCCCGTGATGTATTTCTCACTCCTACTAGTGAATGTAATGTTACACACCCATACAATGCACACCATACCGCGATGTTTTTCAGAAACCTATCCTACATTGCCACTGCATATGTCCTGACCTCCCCATGCTGACCACCCCGTCGTGATTTTCTCCATCCTACATTGCCACTCACTGCCTATCCTAATTCAGACCTATGATTCACACCACCCTGTGATGTATTTCTCACTCCTACTAGTGAATGTAATGTTACACACCCATACCAGGCGCACCACCCCGCGATATTTTTCAGAAACCTATCCTACATTGCCACTGCATGTATCCTGACCTCCCCATGCTGACCACCCCGTGGTGCTTTTCTCCATCCTACATTGCCACTCACTGCCTATCCTAATTCAGACCCTATGATTCACACCACCAAGTGATGTTTTTCTCACTCCTACTAGTGAATGTAATATTCCACACCCATACAATGCGCACCACCCCGCGATGTTTTTCAGAAACCTATCCAACATGGCCACTGCATGTTTCCTGACCTCCCCATGCTGACCACCCCGTGGTGCTATTCTCCATCCTACATTGCCACTCACTGCCTATCCTAGTTCAGATCCTAAGATTCACACCACCCCGTGATGTTTTTCTCACTCCTACTAGTGAATGAAATGTAACACACTCATGCAATGCGCACCACCCTGAGATGTTTTTCAGAAACCTATCCTACATTGCCACTGTATATGTCCTGACCTCCCCATGCTGACCGCCCCGTCGTGCTTTTCTCCATCCTACATTGCCACTCACTGCCTATCCTAAATCAGACACTATGATTCACACCACCCCATGATGTTTTTCTCACTCCTACTAGTGAATGTATTGTTACACACCCATACCACGCGCACCACCCCAAGATGTTTTTCAGAAACTTATCCTACATTGCCACTGCATGTTTCCTGACCTCCCCATGCTGACCACTCCGTGGTGATTTTCTCCATCCCACATTGCCACTCACTGCCTATCCTAATTCAGACCCTATGATTCACACCACCCCGTGATGTTTTTCTCACTCCTACTAGTGATTGTAATGTTACGCACCCATACAATGCGCACCACCCCGCGATGTTTTTCAGAAACCTATCCTACATTGCCACTGCATGTGTCCTGACCTCCCCATGCTGACCACCCCGTGGTGCTTTTCTCCATCCTCCATTGCCACTCACTGCCTATACTAATTCAGACCCTATGATTCACACCACCCCGTGATGTTTTTGTAACTCCTACTAGTGAATAAAATGTTACACACTCATGCAATGCGCAGCACCCTGCGATGTTTTTCAGAAACCTATCCTACATTGCCACTGTATATGTCCTGACCTCCCCATGCTGACCACCCCATGGTGCTTTTCTCCATCCTACATTGCCACTCACTGCCTATCCTAATTCAGACCGTATGATTCACACCACCCCGTGATGTTTTTCTCACTCCTACTAGTGAATGTAATGTTACACACCCATACAATGCGCACCACACCGCGATGTTGTTCAGAAACCTATCCAACATGGCCACTGCATGTTTCCTGACCTCCCCATGCTGACCACCCCGTGGTGCTTTTCTCCATCCTACATGGCCAATCACTGCCTATCCTAATTCAGACCCTATGATTGACACCACCTCGTGATGTTTTTCTCACTCCTACTAGTGAATGTAATGTTACACACTCATACAATGCGCACCACCCTGCGAGGTTTTTCAGAAACCTATCCTACATTGCCACTGCATGTGTCCTGACCTCCCCATGCTGACCACACCGTGGTGCTTTTCTCCATCATACCTTGCCACTCATTGCCTATCCTAATTCAGACCCTATGATTCACACCACCCCATGATATTTTTCTCTCTCCTACCAGTGAATGTAATGTTACACACCCATACAATGCGCACCACCCCGCGATGTTTTTCAGAAACCTATCCTACATTGCCACTGCATGTTTCCTGACCTCCCCATGCTGACCACCCCCTGTTGCTTTTCTCCATCCTAAATTGCCACTCACTGCCTATCCTAATTCAGACCCTATGATTCACACCACCCTGTGATGTATTTCTCACTCCTACTAGTGAATGTAATGTTACACACCCATACGATGAGCACCATCCCGCGATGTTTTTCAGAACCCTATCCTACATTGCCACTGCATGTTTCCTGACCTCACCATGCTGACCACCCCGTGGTGCTTCTCTCCATCCTACTTTGCCACTCACTGCCTATACTAATTCAGACCCTATGATTAACACCACCCCGTGATGTTTTTGTAACTCCTACTAGTGAATGAAATGTTACACACTCATACAATGTGCACCACCCTGCGATGTTTTTCAGAAACCTATCCTACATTGCCACTGCATGTGTCCTGACCTCCCCATGCTGACCATCCCGTGGTGCTTTTCTCCATCCTACATTGCCACTCACTGCCTATCCTAATTCAGACCCTATGATTCACACCACCCCGTGATGTTTTTCACACTCCTCCTATTGAATGTAATGTTACACACTCATACAATGCGCACCAACCTGCGAGGTTTTTTAGAAACCTATCCTACAATGCCAAAGAATGTGTCCTGACCTCCCCATGCTGACCACCCAGTGGTGCTTTTCTCCATCCTACATTGCCACTCACTGCCTATACTAACTCAGACCCTATGATTCACACCACCCCGTGATGTATTTCTCACTCCTACTAGTGAATGTAATGTTACACACCCATACAATGCACACCATCCCGCGATGTTTTTCAGAAACCTATCCTACATTGCCACTGCATGTGTCCTGACCTCCCCATGCTGACCACCCCGTGGTGCTTTTCTCCATCCTACATTGCCACTCACTGCCTATCCTAATTCAGACACTATGATTCACACCACCCCGTGATGTATTTCAAACTCCTACTAGTGAATGTAATGTTACACACCAATACAATGCGCACCACTCCGCAATGTTTTTCAGAAACCTATCCTACATTGCCATTGCATGTTTCCTGACCTCCACATGCGGACCAACCCGTGGTGCTTTTCTCCATCCTACATGGCCACTCACTGCCTATCCTAATTCAGACCCTATGATTCACACCACCCCGTGATGTTTTTCTCACTCCTACTAGTGAATGTAATGTTACACACCCATACGATGCTCACCACCCTGCGATGTTTTTCAGAAACCTATCCTACATTGCCACTGCATGTTTCCTGACTTCCCCATGCTGACCACCCCGTGGTGCTTCTCTCCATCCTACTTTGCCACTCACTGCCTATACTAATTCAGACCCTATGAATAACACCACCCCGTGATGTTTTTAAAACTCCTACTAGTGAATGAAATGTTACACACTCATACAATGTGCACCACCCTGCGATGTTTTTCAGAAACCTATCCTACATTGCCACTGCATATGTCCTGACCTCCCCATGCTGACCACCCCGTCGTGCTTTTCTCCATCCTACATTGCCACTCACTGCCTATCCTAATTCAGACCTATGGTTCACACCACCCTTTGATGTATTTCTCACTCCTACTAGTGAATGTAATATTCCACACCCATACAATGCGCATCACACCGCGATGTTTTTCAGAAACCTATCCTACATTGCCACTGCATGTGTCCGGACCTCCCCATGCTGACCACCCCGTGGTGCTTTTCTCCATCCTACATTGCCACTCACTGCCTATCCTAATTCACACCGTATGATTCACACCACCCCTTGATGTTTTTCTCACTCCTACTAGTGAATGTAATGTTACACACCCATACAATGTGCACCACACCGCGATGTTTTTCAGAAACCTATCCAACATGGCCACTGCATGTTTCCTGACCTCCCCATGCTGACCACCCCGTGGTGCTATTCTCCATCCTACATTGCCACTCACTGCCTATCCTAATTCAGACCCTATGATTCACACCACCCCGTGATGTTTTTCTCACTCCTACTAGTGAATGAAATGTTACACACTCATGCAATGCGCACCACCCTGAGATGTTTTTCAGAAACCTATCCTACATTGCCACTGTATATGTCCTGACCTCCCCATGCTGACCACCCCGTCGTGCTTTTCTCCATCCTACATTGCCACTCACTGCCTATCCTAAATCAGACACTATGATTCACACCACCCCATGATGTTTTTCTCACTCCTACTAGTGAATGTATTGTTACACACCCATACCATGCGCACCACCCCAAGATGTTTTTCACAAACTTATCCTACATTGCCACTGCATGTTTCCTGACCTACCCATGCTGACAACCCCGTGGTGCTTTTCTCCATCCTACATTGCGACTCACTGCCTATCCTAACTCAGACCCTATGATTCACACCACCCTGTGATGTTTCTCTCACTCCTACTAGTGAATGTAATGTTACACACCCATACAATGCACACCATACCGCGATGTTTTTCAGAAACCTATCCTGCATTGCCATTGCATGTGTCCTGATCTCCCCATGCTGACCACCCCGTGGTGCTTTTCTCCATCCTACATTGCCACTCACTGCCTATACTAACTCAGACCCTATGATTCACACCACCCCGTGATGTATTTCTCACTCCTACTAGTGAATGTAATGTTACACACCCATACAATGCACACCATCCCGCGATGTTTTTCAGAAACCTATCCTACATTGCCACTGCATGTGTCCTGACCTCCCCATGCTGACCACCCCGTGGTGCTTTTCTCCATCCTACATTGCCACTCACTGCCTATCCTAATTCAGACACTATGATTCACACCACTCCGTGATGTTTTTCAAACTCCTACTAGTGAATGTAATGTTACACACCCATACAATGCGCACCACTCCGCAATGTTTTTCAGAAACCTATCCTACATTGCCATTGCATGTTTCCTGACCTCCACATGCGGACCACCCCGTGGTGCTTTTCTCCATCCTACATGGCCACTCACTGCCTATCCTAATTCAGACCCTATGATTCACACCACCCCGTTATGTTTTTCTCACTCCTACTAGTTAATGCAATGTTACACACCCATACAATGCGCACCACCTGCGATGTTTTTCAGAAACCTACCCTATGTTGCCACAGCATGTGTCCTGACCTCCCCATGGTGACCACCCCGTGGTGCTTTTCTCCATCCTACATTGCCACTCACTGCCTATACTAATTCAGACCCTATGATTCACACCACCCCGTGATGTTTTTCTCACTCCTACTAGTGAATGTAATGTTACACACCCATACGATGCTCACCACCCTGCGATGTTTTTCAGAAACCTATCCTACATTGCCACTGCATGTTTCCTGACTTCCCCATGCTGACCACCCCATGGTGCTTCTCTCCATCCTACTTTGCCACTCACTGCCTATACTAATTCAGACCCTATGATTAACACCACCCCGTGATGTTTTTAAAACTCCTACTAGTGAATGAAATGTTACACACTCATACAATGTGCACCACCCTGCGATGTTTTTCAGAAACCTATCCTACATTGCCACTGCATATGTCCTGACCTCCCCATGCTGACCGCCCCGTCGTGATTTTCTCCATCCTACATTGCCACCCACTGCCTATCCTAATTCAGACCTATGATTCACACCACCCTGTGATGTATTTCTCACTCCTACTAGTGAATGTAATGTTACACACCAATACCAGGCGCACCACCCCGCGATATTTTTCAGAAACCTATCCTACATTGCCAGTGCATGTATCCTGACCTCCCCATGCTGACCACCCCGTGGTGCTTTTCTCCATCCTACATTGCCACTCACTGCCTATCCTAATTCAGACCCTATGATTCACACCACCAAGTGATGTTTTTCTCACTCCTACTAGTGAATGTAATATTCCACACCCATACAATGCGCACCACCCCGCGATGTTTTTCAGAAACCTATCCTACATTGCCACTGCATGTGTCCGGACCTCCCCATGCTGACCACCCCGTGGTGCTTTTCTCCATCCTACATTGCCACTCACTGCCTATCCTAATTCACACCGTATGATTCTCACCACCCCGTGATGTTTTTCTCACTCCTACTAGTGAATGTAATGTTACACACCCATACAATGTGCACCACACCGCGATGTTTTTCAGAAACCTATCCAACATGGCCACTGCATGTTTCCTGACCTCCCCATGCTGACCACCCCGTGGTGCTATTCTGTATCCTACATTGCCACTCACTGCCTATCCTAGTTCAGATCCTAAGATTCACACCACCCCGTGATGTTTTTCTCACTCCTACTAGTGAATGAAATGTTACACACTCATGCAATGCGCACCACCCTGAGATGTTTTTCAGAAACCTATCCTACATTGTCACTGTATATGTCCTGACCTCCCCATGCTGACCACCCCGTCGTGCTTTTCTCCATCCTACATTGCCACTCACTGCCTATCCTAAATCAGACACTATGATTCACACCACCCCATGATGTTTTTCTCACTCCTACTAGTGAATATATTGTTACACACCCATACCACGCGCACCACCCCAAGATGTTTTTCAGAAACTTATCCTACATTGCCACTGCATGTTTCCTGACCTCCCCATGCTGACAACCCCGTGGTGCTTTTCTCCATCCTACATTGCGACTCACTGCCTATCCTAACTCAGACCCTATGATTCACACCACCCCGTGATGTTTTTCTCACTCCTACTAGTGAATGTAATGTTACACACCCATACAATGCACACCATACCGCGATGTTTTTCAGAAACCTATCCTACATTGCCATTGCATGTGTCCTGACCTCCCCATGCTGACCACCCCGTGGTGCTTTTCTCCATCCTACATTGTCACTCACTGCCTATCCTAATTCAGACCCTATGATTCACAGCACCCTGTGATGTTTTTCTCACTCCTACTATTGAATGTAAGGTACACACCCATACCATGCGCACCACCCCGCGATGTTTTTCAGAAACCTATCCGACATTGCCACTGCATGTTTCCTGACCTCCCCATGCTGACCACCCCGTGGTGCTTTTCTCCATCCTTCATTGCCACTCTGCCTATCCTAATTCAGACTCTATGATTCACACCACCCCGTGATGTTTTTCTCACTCCTACTAGTGAATGTAATATTACAAACCCATACGATGCGCACCACCCTGCAATGTTTTTCACAACCCTATCATACATTGCCACTGCATGTGTCCTGACCTCCCCATGCTGACCAACCCGTGGAGCTTTTCTCCATCCTACATTGCCACTCACTACCTATCCTAATTCAGACCGTATGATTCACACCACCCTGTGATGTTTTTCTCACTCCTACTAGTGAATGTAATGTTACACACCCATACAATGCGCAGCACACCGCGATGTTTTTCAGAAACCTATCCTACATTGCCACTGCATGTTTCTGACCTCTCCATGCTCACCACCCCGTGGTGCTTTTCTCCATCCTACATTGCCACTCACTGCCTAGCCTAATTC
The DNA here is from genome assembly GCF_034190915.1 of Cavia porcellus. NCBI lineage: Eukaryota > Metazoa > Chordata > Mammalia > Rodentia > Caviidae > Cavia > Cavia porcellus. Next base: position 28,764,365 of record NW_026947510.1, on the reverse strand, counting down.
AGACCCTATGATTCACACCATCAGGTGATGTATTTCTCACTCCTACTAGTGAATGTAATATTACAAACCCATACGATGCGCACCACCCTGCAATGTTTTTCACAACCCTATCATACATTGCCACTGCATGTTTCCTGACCTCCCCATGCTGGCCACCCCGTGGTGCTTTTCTCCATCCTACATTGCCACTCACTGCCTATCCTAATTCAGACCTTATGATTCACACCACCCCGTGATGTTTTTCTCACTACTACTAGTGAATGTAATGTTACACACCCATACAATGCGCACCACTCCGCGATGTTTTTCAGAAACCTATACTACATTGCCACTGCATGTGTCCTGACTTCCCCATGCTGGTCATCCCGTGGTGCTTTTCTCCATCCTACATTGCCACTCACTGCCTATCCTAATTCAGACTCTATGATTCACACCAATGCGTGATGGTTTGCTCACTCCTACTAGTGAATGTAATGTTACACACATTCAATGCGCACCACCCCGCGATATTTTTGAGAAACCTATCCTACATTGCCACTGCATGTGTCCTGACCTCCCCATGCTGACCACGCCGTGGTGCTTTTCTCCATCCTACATTGCCACTCACTGCCTATCCTAAATCATACCCTATGATTCACACGACCCTGTGATGTATTTCTCACTCCTACTAGTGAATGTAATGTTACACACCCATACAATGCACACCATCCCGCGATGTTTTTCATAATCCTATCCTACATTGCCACTGCATGTTTCCTGACCTCCCCATGCTGACAACCCCGTGGTGCTTTTGTCCATCCTACATTGACACTCACTGCCTACCCTAATTCAGACCCTACGATTCACACCACCCCGTGATGTATTTCTCACTCCTACTATTGTATGTAATGTTACACACCCATACAATGCACACCATGCCGCAATGTTTTTCAGAAACCTATCCTACATTGCCACTGCATGTGTCCTGACCTCCCTATGCTGACTACCCCGTGGTGCTTTTCTCCATCCTACATTGCCACTCACTGCCTATCCTAATTCAGACACTGTGATTCACACCACCCCGTGATGTTTTTCAAACTCCTACTAGTGAATGTAATGTTACACACCAATACAATGCGCACCACCCCACGATGTTTTTCAGAAACCTATCCTACATTGCCACTACATGTGTCCAGACCTCCCCATGCTGACCACCCCGTGGTGCTTTTCTCCATCCTACATGGCCAATCACTGCCTATCCTAATTCAGACCCTATGATTCACACCACCCCATGATATTTTTCTCTCTCCTACCAGTGAATGTAATGTTACACACCCATACAATGCACACCACCCCGCGATGTTTTTCAGAAACCTATCCTACATTGCCAGTGCATGTGTCCTGACTTCCCCATGCTGACCTCCCCATGGTGCTTTTGTCCATCCTACATTGACACTCACTGCCGATCCTAATTCAGACCCTACGATTCACACCACCCCGTGATGTATTTCTCACTCCTACTAGTGAATGTAATGTTACACACCCATACAATGCGCACCACCCCGCGATGTTTTACAGAAACCTATCCTACATTGCCACTACATGTGTCCTGACCTCCGCATGCTGACCACCCCGTCGTGCTTTTCTCCATCCTACATTGCCACTAATTGCCTATCCTAAATCACACCCTATGATTCACACCACCAAGTGATATTTTTCTCATTCCTACTATTGAATGTAATATTACACATCCATACAATGCGAAACAACCCCTTGATGTTTATCAGAAACCTACCCTACATTGCCACTGCATGTGTCCTGACCTCCCAATGCTGACCACCCCGTGGTGCTTTTCTCCATTCTACATTGCCACTCACTGCCTATCCTAATTCAGACTCTATGATTCACACCACCCCGTGATGTTTTTCTCACTCCTACTAGTGAATGTAATGTTACACACCCATACAATGCGCACCACCCGCGATGTTTTTAAGAAACCTATCCTACATTGCCACTGCATGTTTCCTGACCTCCCCATGCTGACCACCCCGTGGTGCTTTTCTCCATCCTACATTGACACTCACTGCCTATCCTAAATCAGACCCAATGATTCACACCACCCCGTGATGTTTTTCTCACTACTACTAGTGAATGTAATGTTACATACCCATACAATGCGCACCACCCCGCGATGTTTTTCAGAAACCTATCCTACATTGCCACTGCATGTGTCCTTACCTCCCCATGATGACTACCCCGTGGTGCTTTTCTCCATCCTACATTGCCACTCACTGCCTATCCTAATTCCGACCCTACCATTCACACCACGCCGGGATGTTTTTAAAAATCCTACTAGTGAATGTAAAGTTACACAACCATACAATGTGCACCACCCCGCGATGTTTTTCAGAAACCTATCCTACATTGCCAATGCATGTTTCCTGACCTCCGCATGCTGACCACCCCATGGTGCTTTACTCCATCCTACATTGCCACTCACTGCCTATACTAATTCAGACCCTATGATTCACACCACCAAGTGTTGTTTTTCTCACTACTACTAGTGAATGTAATGTTACATACCCATACAATACGCACCACCCTGCGAGGTTTTTCAGAAACCTATCCTACATTTCCACTGCATGTGTCCTGACCTCCCGATGGTGACCACCCCGTGGTGCTTTTCTCCATCCTACATTGCCACTCACTGCCTATCCTAATTCAGACCCTATGATTCACACCACCCCGTGATGTTTTTCTAACTCCTACTCGTGAATGTACTGTTACACACCCATACGATGCGCACCACCCCGCGATGTTTTTCAGAAACCTATCCTACATTGCCAATGCATGTTTCCTGACCTCCCCATGCTGACCACCCCGTGGTGCTTTTCTCCATCCTACATTGCCACTCACTGCCTATCCTAAATCACACCCTATGATTCACACCACCAAGTGATGTTTTTCTCACTCCTACTATTGAATGTAATATTACACACCCATACAATGCGAAACCACCCCTTGATGTTTATCAGAAACCTACCCAACATTGCCACTGCATGTGTCCTGACCTCCCCATGCTGACCACCCCGTGGTGCTTTTCTCCATCCTACATTGACACTCACTGCCTATCCTAATTCAGACCCTATGATTCACACCACCCCGTGATGTTTTTCTCACTACTACTAGTGAATGTAATGTTACACAACCATACAATGGGCACCACCCCACGATGTTTTTCAGAAACCTATCCTACATTGCCACTGCATGTTTCCTGACCTCCCCATGCGGACCACCCCGTGGTGCTTTTCTCCATCCTACATTGCGACTCACTGCGTATCCTAACACAGACCCTATGATTCACACCACCCCGGGATGTTTTTCTCACTCCTACAAGTGAATGTAATGTTACACACCCATACGATGTGAACGACCCCACGATGTTTTTCAGAAACCTATCCTACATTGCCACTGCATGTTTCCTGACCTCCACATGCTGGCCACCCTGTGGTGCTTTTCTCCATCCTACATTGCCACTCACTGCCTATCCTAATTCAGACCCTATGATTCACACCACTCCGTGATGTTTTTCTCACTCCTACTAGTAAATGTAATGTTACACACCCATACGATGCGCACCACCCCGCGATGTTTTTCAGAAACCTATCCTACATTGCCACAGCATGTTTCCTGACTTCCCCATGCTGGCCACCCCGTGGTGCTTTTCTCCATCCTACATTGCCACTCACTTCCTATCCTAATTCAGACGCTATGATTCACACCACCCCGTGATGTTTTTCTCACTCCTACTAGTGAATGTAATGTTACACACTCATACAATGTGCACCAGTCTGCGAAGTCTTTCAGAAACGTATCCTACATTGCCACTGCATGTTTCCTGACCTCCCCATGCTGACCACCCCGTGTTGCTCTTCTCCATCCTACACTGCCACTCACTGCCGATCCTAATTGAGACCCTATGATTCACACCACCCCGTGATGTTTTTCTATCTCCTACTAGTGAATGTAATGTTACACACCCATACGATGCGCACCACCCCGCGATGTTTTTCAGAAACCTATCCTACATTGCCACTGCATGTTTCCTGACCTCCCCATGCTGACCACCCCGTGTTGCTCTTCTCCATCCTACACTGCCACTCACTGCCGATCCTAATTGAGACCCTATGATTCACACCACCCCGTGATGTTTTTCTATCTCCTACTAGTGAATGTAATGTTACACAACAATACAATGCGCACCACCCCGCGATGTTTTTCAGAAACCTATCCTACATTGCCACTCCATGTTTCGTGTCCTCCCCATGCTGACCACTCCGTGGTGCTTTTCTCCATCCTACATTGACACTCACTGCCTATCCTAATTCAGACCCTATGATTCACACCACCCAGCGATGTTTTTCTCACTCCTACTAGTGAATGTAATGTTACACACCCTACATGGTGCACCACCCCGCGATGTTTTTCAGAAACATATGCTACATTGCCACTGCATGTTTCCTGACCTCCCCATGCTGACCACCCCGTGGTGCTTTTCTCCATCCTAAATTGCCACTCACTGCCTATCCTAATTCAGACCCTATGATTCACACCACCCCGAGATGTTTTTCTCACTCCTACAAGTGAATGTAATGTTACACACCCATACGATGCGCACGACCCCACGATGTTTTTCAGAAACCTATCCTACATTGCCACTGCATTTTTCCTGACCTCCACAAGCTGGCCACGCCGTGGTGCTTTTGTCCATCCTACATTGACACTCACTGCCTATCCTAATTCAGACCCTATGATTCCCACCACCCCGTGATGTTTTTCTCACTCCTACTAGTGAATGTAATGTTACACACCCATGCAATGCGAAACCACCCCGCGATGTTTTTCAGAAACCTATCCTACATTGCCACTGCATGTTTCCTGACTTCCCCATGCTGGCCACCCCGTGGTGCTTTTCTCCATTATACATTGCCACTCACTGCCTATCCTAATTCAGACCCTATGATTCACACCACCCCGTGATGTTTTTCTGTCTCCTACTAGTGAATGTAATGTTACACACCCATACAATGCACACCACCCCGCGATGTTTTTCAGAAACCTATCCTACATTGCCACTACATGTGTCCTGACCTCCGCATGCTGACCACCACGTGGTGCTTTTCTCCATCCTACATTGCCACTCACTACTTATCCTAATTCAGAACCTATGATTCACACCACCCCGTGATGTTTTTCTCACCCCTACTAGTGAATGTAATGTTACACACCCATACAATGCGCAACACCCTGCGAGGCTTTTCAGAAACCTATCCTACATTGCCACTTCATGTGTCCTGACCTCCCCATGCTGACCACCCCGTGTTGCTTTTCTCCATCCTACACTGCCAGTTACTACCTATCCTAATTCAGACCCTATGATTCACACCACCCCGTGATGTTTTTCTATCTCCTACTAGTGAATGTAATGTTACACACCGATACAATGCGCACCACCCCGCGATGTTTTTCAGAAACCTATCCTACATTGCCCCTGCATGTGTACAGACCTCCCCATGCTGACCACCCCGTGGTGCTTTTGTCCATCCTACATTGCCACTCACTTCTTATCCTAATTCAGACCCTACGATTCACACCACCCTGTGATGTATTTCTCACTCCTACTAGTGAATGTAATGTTACACACCCATACCATGCGCACCACCCCGCGATGTTTTTCAGAAACCTACCCAACGTTGCCACTGCATGTGTCCTGACCTCCCCTTGCTGACCACCCCGTGGTGCTTTTCTCCATCCTACATTGCCACTCACTGCCTATCCTAATTCAGACCCTATGATTCACACCACCCCGATATGTTTTTCTCACTCCTGCTAGTGAATGTATTGTTACACACCCATACAATGCGCACCACGCCGTGATGTTTTTCAGAAACCTATCCTACATTGCCACTGCATGTGTACAGACCTCCCCATGCTGACCACCCCGTGGTGCTTTTGTCCATCCTACATTGACACTCACTGCCTATCCTAATTCAGACCCTACGATTCACACCACCCCGTGATGTATTTCTCACTCCTACTAGTGAATGTAATATTACACACCTATACAATGCACAAAACCCCGCAATGTTTTTCAGAAACCTATCCTACATTGCCACTGCATGTTTCGTGTCCTCCCCATGCTGACAACCCCGTGGTGCTTTTCTCCATCCTAGATTGCCACTCACTACCTATCCTAATTCAGACCCCATGATTCACACCACTCCGTGATGTTTTTCTCAATCCTACTAGTGAATGTTATGTTACACACCCTACATGGTGCACCACCCCGCGATGTTTTTCAGAAACCTATGCTACATTGCCATTGCATGTTTCCTGACCTCCCCATGCTGACCACCCTGTGGTGCTTTTCTCCATCCTAAATTGCCACTCACTGCCTATCCTAATTCAGACCCTATGATTCACACCACCCCGAGATGTTTTTCTCACTCCTACAAGTGAATGTAATGTTACAAACCCATACGATGCGCACGACCCCACGATGTTTTTCAGAAACCTATCCTACATTGCCACTGCATTTTTCCTGACCTCCACAAGCTGGCCACGCCGTGGTACTTTTGTCCATCCTACATTGACACTCACTGCCTATCCTAATTCACACCGTATGATTCACACCACCCCGTGATGTTTTTCTCACTCCTTCTAGTGAATGTAATGTTACACACTCATACAATGCGCACCACCCTGTGAAGTTTTTCAGAAAGGTATCCTACATTGCCACTGCATGTTTCCTGACCTCCCCATGCTGACCACCCCGTGTTGCTTTTCTCCATCCTACACTGCAAATCACTGCCTATCCTAATTCAGACCCTATGATTCACACCACCCCGTGATGTTTTTCTATCTCCTACTAGTGAATGTAATGTTACACACCCATACAATGCGCACCACCCCGTGATGTTTTTCAGAAACCTACCCTACATTGCCACTACATGTGTCCTGACCTCCGCATGCTGACCACCACGTGGTGCTTTTCTCCATCCTACATTGCCACTCACTACTTATCCTAATTCAGACCCTATGATTCACACCACGCCGTGATGTTTTTCTCACTCCTACTAGTGAATGTAATATTATACACCCATACAATGCGCACCACCCCGCGATGTTTTTCAAAAACCTACCCTACATTTCCACTGCATGTGTCCTGACCTCCCCATGCTGACCACCACGTGGTGCTTTTCTCCATCCTACATTGCCACTCACTGCCTATCCTAATTCAGACCGTATGATTCACACCACCCCGTGATGTTTTTCTCATTCCTACTAGTGAATGTAAGTTACACACACATACAATGCACACCACCCCGCGATGTTTTTCAGAAACCTATCCAACATTGCCACTGCATGGTTCCTGACCTCCCCATGCTGACCAACCCGTGGTGCTTTTCTCCATCCTACATTGCCACTCACTGCCTATTCTAATTCAGACCCTATGATTCACACCACCCCGTGATGTTTTTCTCACTCCTATAGTGAATGTAATGTTACACACCCATACGATGCGCACCACCCCGCGATGTTTTTCAGAAACCTATCCTACATTGCCACTGCATGTGTACAGACCTCCCCATGCTGACCACCCCGTGGTGCTTTTGTCCATCCTACATTGACACTCACTGCCTATCCTAATTCAGACCCTACGATTCACACCACCCCGTGATGTATTTCTCACTCCTACTAGTGAATGTAATATTACACACCTATACAATGCACAAAACCCCGCAATGTTTTTCAGAAACCTATCCTACATTGCCACTGCATGTTTCGTGTCCTCCCCATGCTGACAACCCCGTGGTGCTTTTCTCCATCCTAGATTGCCACTCACTACCTATCCTAATTCAGACCCCATGATTCACACCACTCCGTGATGTTTTTCTCAATCCTACTAGTGAATGTTATGTTACACACCCTACATGGTGCACCACCCCGCGATGTTTTTCAGAAACCTATGCTACATTGCCATTGCATGTTTCCTGACCTCCCCATGCTGACCACCCTGTGGTGCTTTTCTCCATCCTAAATTGCCACTCACTGCCTATCCTAATTCAGACCCTATGATTCACACCACCCCGAGATGTTTTTCTCACTCCTACAAGTGAATGTAATGTTACAAACCCATACGATGCGCACGACCCCACGATGTTTTTCAGAAACCTATCCTACATTGCCACTGCATTTTTCCTGACCTCCACAAGCTGGCCACGCCGTGGTACTTTTGTCCATCCTACATTGACACTCACTGCCTATCCTAATTCACACCGTATGATTCACACCACCCCGTGATGTTTTTCTCACTCCTTCTAGTGAATGTAATGTTACACACTCATACAATGCGCACCACCCTGTGAAGTTTTTCAGAAAGGTATCCTACATTGCCACTGCATGTTTCCTGACCTCCCCATGCTGACCACCCCGTGTTGCTTTTCTCCATCCTACACTGCAAATCACTGCCTATCCTAATTCAGACCCTATGATTCACACCACCCCGTGATGTTTTTCTATCTCCTACTAGTGAATGTAATGTTACACACCCATACAATGCGCACCACCCCGTGATGTTTTTCAGAAACCTACCCTACATTGCCACTACATGTGTCCTGACCTCCGCATGCTGACCACCACGTGGTGCTTTTCTCCATCCTACATTGCCACTCACTACTTATCCTAATTCAGACCCTATGATTCACACCACGCCGTGATGTTTTTCTCACTCCTACTAGTGAATGTAATATTATACACCCATACAATGCGCACCACCCCGCGATGTTTTTCAAAAACCTACCCTACATTTCCACTGCATGTGTCCTGACCTCCCCATGCTGACCACCACGTGGTGCTTTTCTCCATCCTACATTGCCACTCACTGCCTATCCTAATTCAGACCGTATGATTCACACCACCCCGTGATGTTTTTCTCATTCCTACTAGTGAATGTAAGTTACACACCCATACAATGCACACCACCCCGCGATGTTTTTCAGAAACCTATCCAACATTGCCACTGCATGGTTCCTGACCTCCCCATGCTGACCAACCCGTGGTGCTTTTCTCCATCCTACATTGCCACTCACTGCCTATTCTAATTCAGACCCTATGATTCACACCACCCCGTGATGTTTTTGTAACTCCTACTAGTGAATAAAATGTTACACACTCATGCAATGCGCAGCACCCTGCGATGTTTTTCAGAAACCTATCCTACATTGCCACTGTATATGTCCTGACCTCCCCATGCTGACCACCCCGTGGTGCTTTTCTCCATCCTACATTGCCACTCACTGCCTATCCTAATTCAGACCGTATGATTCACACCACCCCGTGATGTTTTTCTCACTCCTACTAGTGAATGTAATGTTACACACCCATACAATGCGCACCACACCACGATGTTGTTCAGAAACCTATTCAACATGGCCACTGCATGTTTCCTGACCTCCACATGCTGACCACCCCGTGGTGCTTTTCTCCATCCTACATGGCCAATCACTGCCTATCCTAATTCAGACCCTATGATTGACACCACCTCGTGATGTTTTTCTCACTCCTACTAGTGAATGTAATGTTACACACTCATACAATGCGCACCACCCTGCGAGGTTTTTCAGAAACCTATCCTACATTGCCACTGCATGTGTCCTGACCTCCCCATGCTGACCACCCCGTGTTGCTTTTCTCCATCCTACACTGCAAATCACTGCCTATCCTAATTCAGACCCTATGATTCACACCACCCCGTGATGTTTTTCTATCTCCTACTAGTGAATGTAATGTTACACACCCATACAATGCGCACCACCCCGTGATGTTTTTCAGAAACCTACCCTACATTGCCACTACATGTGTCCTGACCTCCGCATGCTGACCACCACGTGGTGCTTTTCTCCATCCTACATTGCCACTCACTACTTATCCTAATTCAGACCCTATGATTCACACCACGCCGTGATGTTTTTCTCACTCCTACTAGTGAATGTAATATTATACACCCATACAATGCGCACCACCCCGCGATGTTTTTCAAAAACCTACCCTACATTTCCACTGCATGTGTCCTGACCTCCCCATGCTGACCACCACGTGGTGCTTTTCTCCATCCTACATTGCCACTCACTGCCTATCCTAATTCAGACCGTATGATTCACACCACCCCGTGATGTTTTTCTCATTCCTACTAGTGAATGTAAGTTACACACCCATACAATGCACACCACCCCGCGATGTTTTTCAGAAACCTATCCAACATTGCCACTGCATGGTTCCTGACCTCCCCATGCTGACCAACCCGTGGTGCTTTTCTCCATCCTACATTGCCACTCACTGCCTATTCTAATTCAGACCCTATGATTCACACCACCCCGTGATGTTTTTCTCACTCCTATAGTGAATGTAATATTACACACCCATACGATGCGCACCACCCCGCGATGTTTTTCAGAAACCTATCCTACATTGCCACTGCATGTGTACAGACCTCCCCATGCTGACCACCCCGTGGTGCTTTTGTCCATCCTACATTGACACTCACTGCCTATCCTAATTCAGACCCTACGATTCACACCACCCCGTGATGTATTTCTCACTCCTACTAGTGAATGTAATATTACACACCTATACAATGCACAAAACCCCGCAATGTTTTTCAGAAACCTATCCTACATTGCCACTGCATGTTTCGTGTCCTCCCCATGCTGACAACCCCGTGGTGCTTTTCTCCATCCTAGATTGCCACTCACTACCTATCCTAATTCAGACCCCATGATTCACACCACTCCGTGATGTTTTTCTCAATCCTACTAGTGAATGTTATGTTACACACCCTACATGGTGCACCACCCCGCGATGTTTTTCAGAAACCTATGCTACATTGCCATTGCATGTTTCCTGACCTCCCCATGCTGACCACCCTGTGGTGCTTTTCTCCATCCTAAATTGCCACTCACTGCCTATCCTAATTCAGACCCTATGATTCACACCACCCCGAGATGTTTTTCTCACTCCTACAAGTGAATGTAATGTTACAAACCCATACGATGCGCACGACCCCACGATGTTTTTCAGAAACCTATCCTACATTGCCACTGCATTTTTCCTGACCTCCACAAGCTGGCCACGCCGTGGTACTTTTGTCCATCCTACATTGACACTCACTGCCTATCCTAATTCACACCGTATGATTCACACCACCCCGTGATGTTTTTCTCACTCCTTCTAGTGAATGTAATGTTACACACTCATACAATGCGCACCACCCTGTGAAGTTTTTCAGAAAGGTATCCTACATTGCCACTGCATGTTTCCTGACCTCCCCATGCTGACCACCCCGTGTTGCTTTTCTCCATCCTACACTGCAAATCACTGCCTATCCTAATTCAGACCCTATGATTCACACCACCCCGTGATGTTTTTCTATCTCCTACTAGTGAATGTAATGTTACACACCCATACAATGCGCACCACCCCGTGATGTTTTTCAGAAACCTACCCTACATTGCCACTACATGTGTCCTGACCTCCGCATGCTGACCACCACGTGGTGCTTTTCTCCCTCCTACATTGCCACTCACTACTTATCCTAATTCAGACCCTATGATTCACACCACGCCGTGATGTTTTTCTCACTCCTACTAGTGAATGTAATATTATACACCCATACAATGCGCACCACCCCGCGATGTTTTTCAAAAACCTACCCTACATTTCCACTGCATGTGTCCTGACCTCCCCATGCTGACCACCACGTGGTGCTTTTCTCCATCCTACATTGCCACTCACTGCCTATCCTAATTCAGACCGTATGATTCACACCACCCCGTGATGTTTTTCTCATTCCTACTAGTGAATGTAATTTACACACCCATACAATGCACACCACCCCGCGATGTTTTTCAGAAACCTATCCAACATTGCCACTGCATGGTTCCTGACCTCCCCATGCTGACCAACCCGTGGTGCTTTTCTCCATCCTACATTGCCACTCACTGCCTATTCTAATTCAGACCCTATGATTCACACCACCCCGTGATGTTTTTCTCACTCCTATAGTGAATGTAATATTACACACCCATACGATGCGCACCACCCCGCGATGTTTTTCAGAAACCTATCCTACATTGCCACTGCATGTGTCCTGACCTCCCCATGCTGACCACACCGTGGTGCTTTTCTCCATCCTACCTTGCCACTCACTGCTCATCCTAATTCAGACCCTATGATTCACACCACCCTGTGATGTTTTTCTCACTCTTACCAGTGAATGTAATGTTACACACCGATACAATGCGCACCACCCCGCGATGTTTTTCAGAAACCTATACTACATTGCCACTGCATGTTTCCGGACCTCCCCATGCTGACCACTCCGTGGTGATTTTCTCCATCCCACATTGCCACTCACTGCCTATCCTAATTCAGACCCTATGATTCACACCACCCCGTGATGTTTTTCTCACTCATACTAGTGATTGTAATGTTACACACCCATACAATGCGCACCACCCCGCGATGTTTTTCAGAAACCTATCCTACATTGCCACTGCATGTTTCCTGACCTCCCCATGCTGACCACCCCGTGGTGCTTTTCTCCATCCTCCATTGCCACTCACTGCCTATACTAATTCAGACCCTATGATTCACACCACCCCGTGATGTTTTTGTAACTCCTACTAGTGAATAAAATGTTACACACTCATGCAATGCGCAGCACCCTGCGATGTTTTTCAGAAACCTATCCTACATTGCCACTGTATATGTCCTGACCTCCCCATGCTGACCACCCCGTGGTGCTTTTCTCCATCCTACATTGCCACTTACTGCCTATCCTAATTCAGACCGTATGATTCACACCACCCCGTGATGTTTTTCTCACTCCTACTAGTGAATGTAATGTTACACACCCATACAATGCGCACCACACCACGATGTTGTTCAGAAACCTATTCAACATGGCCACTGCATGTTTCCTGACCTCCACATGCTGACCACCCCGTGGTGCTTTTCTCCATCCTACATGGCCACTCACTGCCTATCCTAATTCAGACCGTATGATTCACACCACCCCGTGATGTTTTTCTCATTCCTACTAGTGAATGTAAGTTACACACCCATACAATGCACACCACCCCGCGATGTTTTTCAGAAACCTATCCAACATTGCCACTGCATGGTTCCTGACCTCCCCATGCTGACCAACCCGTGGTGCTTTTCTCCATCCTACATTGCCACTCACTGCCTATTCTAATTCAGACCCTATGATTCACACCACCCCGTGATGTTTTTCTCACTCCTATAGTGAATGTAATATTACACACCCATACGATGCGCACCACCCCGCGATGTTTTTCAGAAACCTATCCTACATTGCCACTGCATGTGTACAGACCTCCCCATGCTGACCACCCCGTGGTGCTTTTGTCCATCCTACATTGACACTCACTGCCTATCCTAATTCAGACCCTACGATTCACACCACCCCGTGATGTATTTCTCACTCCTACTAGTGAATGTAATATTACACACCTATACAATGCACAAAACCCCGCAATGTTTTTCAGAAACCTATCCTACATTGCCACTGCATGTTTCGTGTCCTCCCCATGCTGACAACCCCGTGGTGCTTTTCTCCATCCTAGATTGCCACTCACTACCTATCCTAATTCAGACCCCATGATTCACACCACTCCGTGATGTTTTTCTCAATCCTACTAGTGAATGTTATGTTACACACCCTACATGGTGCACCACCCCGCGATGTTTTTCAGAAACCTATGCTACATTGCCATTGCATGTTTCCTGACCTCCCCATGCTGACCACCCTGTGGTGCTTTTCTCCATCCTAAATTGCCACTCACTGCCTATCCTAATTCAGACCCTATGATTCACACCACCCCGAGATGTTTTTCTCACTCCTACAAGTGAATGTAATGTTACAAACCCATACGATGCGCACGACCCCACGATGTTTTTCAGAAACCTATCCTACATTGCCACTGCATTTTTCCTGACCTCCACAAGCTGGCCACGCCGTGGTACTTTTGTCCATCCTACATTGACACTCACTGCCTATCCTAATTCACACCGTATGATTCACACCACCCCGTGATGTTTTTCTCACTCCTTCTAGTGAATGTAATGTTACACACTCATACAATGCGCACCACCCTGTGAAGTTTTTCAGAAAGGTATCCTACATTGCCACTGCATGTTTCCTGACCTCCCCATGCTGACCACCCCGTGTTGCTTTTCTCCGTCCTACACTGCAAATCACTGCCTATCCTAATTCAGACCCTATGATTCACACCACCCCGTGATGTTTTTCTATCTCCTACTAGTGAATGTAATGTTACACACCCATACAATGCGCACCACCCCGTGATGTTTTTCAGAAACCTACCCTACATTGCCACTACATGTGTCCTGACCTCCGCATGCTGACCACCACGTGGTGCTTTTCTCCATCCTACATTGCCACTCACTACTTATCCTAATTCAGACCCTATGATTCACACCACGCCGTGATGTTTTTCTCACTCCTACTAGTGAATGTAATATTATACACCCATACAATGCGCACCACCCCGCGATGTTTTTCAAAAACCTACCCTACATTTCCACTGCATGTGTCCTGACCTCCCCATGCTGACCACCACGTGGTGCTTTTCTCCATCCTACATTGCCACTCACTGCCTATCCTAATTCAGACCGTATGATTCACACCACCCCGTGATGTTTTTCTCATTCCTACTAGTGAATGTAAGTTACACACACATACAATGCACACCACCCCGCGATGTTTTTCAGAAACCTATCCAACATTGCCACTGCATGGTTCCTGACCTCCCCATGCTGACCAACCCGTGGTGCTTTTCTCCATCCTACATTGCCACTCACTGCCTATTCTAATTCAGACCCTATGATTCACACCACCCCGTGATGTTTTTCTCACTCCTATAGTGAATGTAATGTTACACACCCATACGATGCGCACCACCCCGCGATGTTTTTCAGAAACCTATCCTACATTGCCACTGCATGTGTACAGACCTCCCCATGCTGACCACCCCGTGGTGCTTTTGTCCATCCTACATTGACACTCACTGCCTATCCTAATTCAGACCCTACGATTCACACCACCCCGTGATGTATTTCTCACTCCTACTAGTGAATGTAATATTACACACCTATACAATGCACAAAACCCCGCAATGTTTTTCAGAAACCTATCCTACATTGCCACTGCATGTTTCGTGTCCTCCCCATGCTGACAACCCCGTGGTGCTTTTCTCCATCCTAGATTGCCACTCACTACCTATCCTAATTCAGACCCCATGATTCACACCACTCCGTGATGTTTTTCTCAATCCTACTAGTGAATGTTATGTTACACACCCTACATGGTGCACCACCCCGCGATGTTTTTCAGAAACCTATGCTACATTGCCACTGCATGTTTCCGGACCTCCCCATGCTGACCACTCCGTGGTGATTTTCTCCATCCCACATTGCCACTCACTGCCTATCCTAATTCAGACCCTATGATTCACACCACCCCGTGATGTTTTTCTCACTCATACTAGTGATTGTAATGTTACACACCCATACAATGCGCACCACCCCGCGATGTTTTTCAGAAACCTATCCTACATTGCCACTGCATGTTTCCTGACCTCCCCATGCTGACCACCCCGTGGTGCTTTTCTCCATCCTCCATTGCCACTCACTGCCTATACTAATTCAGACCCTATGATTCACACCACCCCGTGATGTTTTTGTAACTCCTACTAGTGAATAAAATGTTACACACTCATGCAATGCGCAGCACCCTGCGATGTTTTTCAGAAACCTATCCTACATTGCCACTGTATATGTCCTGACCTCCCCATGCTGACCACCCCGTGGTGCTTTTCTCCATCCTACATTGCCACTCACTGCCTATCCTAATTCAGACCGTATGATTCACACCACCCCGTGATGTTTTTCTCACTCCTACTAGTGAATGTAATGTTACACACCCATACAATGCGCACCACACCACGATGTTGTTCAGAAACCTATTCAACATGGCCACTGCATGATTCCTGACCTCCACATGCTGACCACCCCGTGGTGCTTTTCTCCATCCTACATGGCCAATCACTGCCTATCCTAATTCAGACCCTATGATTGACACCACCTCGTGATGTTTTTCTCACTCCTACTAGTGAATGTAATGTTACACACTCATACAATGCGCACCACCCTGCGAGGTTTTTCAAAAACCTATCCTACATTGCCACTGCATGTGTCCTGACCTCCCCATGCTGACCACCCCGTGTTGCTTTTCTCCATCCTACACTGCAAATCACTGCCTATCCTAATTCAGACCCTATGATTCACACCACCCCGTGATGTTTTTCTATCTCCTACTAGTGAATGTAATGTTACACACCCATACAATGCGCACCACCCCGTGATGTTTTTCAGAAACCTACCCTACATTGCCACTACATGTGTCCTGACCTCCGCATGCTGACCACCACGTGGTGCTTTTCTCCATCCTACATTGCCACTCACTACTTATCCTAATTCAGACCCTATGATTCACACCACGCCGTGATGTTTTTCTCACTCCTACTAGTGAATGTAATATTATACACCCATACAATGCGCACCACCCCGCGATGTTTTTCAAAAACCTACCCTACATTTCCACTGCATGTGTCCTGACCTCCCCATGCTGACCACCACGTGGTGCTTTTCTCCATCCTACATTGCCACTCACTGCCTATCCTAATTCAGACCGTATGATTCACACCACCCCGTGATGTTTTTCTCATTCCTACTAGTGAATGTAAGTTACACACCCATACAATGCACACCACCCCGCGATGTTTTTCAGAAACCTATCCAACATTGCCACTGCATGGTTCCTGACCTCCCCATGCTGACCAACCCGTGGTGCTTTTCTCCATCCTACATTGCCACTCACTGCCTATTCTAATTCAGACCCTATGATTCACACCACCCCGTGATGTTTTTCTCACTCCTATAGTGAATGTAATATTACACACCCATACGATGCGCACCACCCCGCGATGTTTTTCAGAAACCTATCCTACATTGCCACTGCATGTGTACAGACCTCCCCATGCTGACCACCCCGTGGTGCTTTTGTCCATCCTACATTGACACTCACTGCCTATCCTAATTCAGACCCTACGATTCACACCACCCCGTGATGTATTTCTCACTCCTACTAGTGAATGTAATATTACACACCTATACAATGCACAAAACCCCGCAATGTTTTTCAGAAACCTATCCTACATTGCCACTGCATGTTTCGTGTCCTCCCCATGCTGACAACCCCGTGGTGCTTTTCTCCATCCTAGATTGCCACTCACTACCTATCCTAATTCAGACCCCATGATTCACACCACTCCGTGATGTTTTTCTCAATCCTACTAGTGAATGTTATGTTACACACCCTACATGGTGCACCACCCCGCGATGTTTTTCAGAAACCTATGCTACATTGCCATTGCATGTTTCCTGACCTCCCCATGCTGACCACCCTGTGGTGCTTTTCTCCATCCTAAATTGCCACTCACTGCCTATCCTAATTCAGACCCTATGATTCACACCACCCCGAGATGTTTTTCTCACTCCTACAAGTGAATGTAATGTTACAAACCCATACGATGCGCACGACCCCACGATGTTTTTCAGAAACCTATCCTACATTGCCACTGCATTTTTCCTGACCTCCACAAGCTGGCCACGCCGTGGTACTTTTGTCCATCCTACATTGACACTCACTGCCTATCCTAATTCACACCGTATGATTCACACCACCCCGTGATGTTTTTCTCACTCCTTCTAGTGAATGTAATGTTACACACTCATACAATGCGCACCACCCTGTGAAGTTTTTCAGAAAGGTATCCTACATTGCCACTGCATGTTTCCTGACCTCCCCATGCTGACCACCCCGTGTTGCTTTTCTCCATCCTACACTGCAAATCACTGCCTATCCTAATTCAGACCCTATGATTCACACCACCCCGTGATGTTTTTCTATCTCCTACTAGTGAATGTAATGTTACACACCCATACAATGCGCACCACCCCGTGATGTTTTTCAGAAACCTACCCTACATTGCCACTACATGTGTCCTGACCTCCGCATGCTGACCACCACGTGGTGCTTTTCTCCATCCTACATTGCCACTCACTACTTATCCTAATTCAGACCCTATGATTCACACCACGCCGTGATGTTTTTCTCACTCCTACTAGTGAATGTAATATTATACACCCATACAATGCGCACCACCCCGCGATGTTTTTCAAAAACCTACCCTACATTTCCACTGCATGTGTCCTGACCTCCCCATGCTGACCACCACGTGGTGCTTTTCTCCATCCTACATTGCCACTCACTGCCTATCCTAATTCAGACCGTATGATTCACACCACCCCGTGATGTTTTTCTCATTCCTACTAGTGAATGTAAGTTACACACCCATACAATGCACACCACCCCGCGATGTTTTTCAGAAACCTATCCAACATTGCCACTGCATGGTTCCTGACCTCCCCATGCTGACCAACCCGTGGTGCTTTTCTCCATCCTACATTGCCACTCACTGCCTATTCTAATTCAGACCCTATGATTCACACCACCCCGTGATGTTTTTCTCACTCCTATAGTGAATGTAATATTACACACCGATACAATGCGCACCACCCCGCGATGTTTTTCAGAAACCTATCCTACATTGCCCCTGCATGTGTACAGACCTCCCCATGCTGACCACCCCGTGGTGCTTTTGTCCATCCTACATTGCCACTCACTTCTTATCCTAATTCAGACCCTACGATTCACACCACCCTGTGATGTATTTCTCACTCCTACTAGTGAATGTAATGTTACACACCCATACCATGCGCACCACCCCGCGATGTTTTTCAGAAACCTACCCAACGTTGCCACTGCATGTGTCCTGACCTCCCCTTGCTGACCACCCCGTGGTGCTTTTCTCCATCCTACATTGCCACTCACTGCCTATCCTAATTCAGACCCTATGATTCACACCACCCCGGGATGTTTTTCTCACTCCTGCTAGTGAATGTATTGTTACACACCCATACAATGCGCACCACGCCGTGATCTTTTTCAGAAACCTATCCTACATTGCCACTGCATGTGTACAGACCTCCCCATGCTGACCACCCCGTGGTGCTTTTGTCCATCCTACATTGACACTCACTGCCTATCCTAATTCAGACCCTACGATTCACACCACCCCGTGATGTATTTCTCACTCCTACTAGTGAATGTAATATTACACACCTATACAATGCACAAAACCCCGCAATGTTTTTCAGAAACCTATCCTACATTGCCACTGCATGTTTCGTGTCCTCCCCTTGCTGACAACCCCGTGGTGCTTTTCTCCATCCTAGATTGCCACTCACTACCTATCCTAATTCAGACCCCATGATTCACACCACTCCGTGATGTTTTTCTCAATCCTACTAGTGAATGTTATGTTACACACCCTACATGGTGCACCACCCCGCGATGTTTTTCAGAAACCTATGCTACATTGCCATTGCATGTTTCCTGACCTCCCCATGCTGACCACCCTGTGGTGCTTTTCTCCATCCTAAATTGCCACTCACTGCCTATCCTAATTCAGACCCTATGATTCACACCACCCCGAGATGTTTTTCTCACTCCTACAAGTGAATGTAATGTTACAAACCCATACGATGCGCACGACCCCATGATGTTTTTCAGAAACCTATCCTACATTGCCACTGCATTTTTCCTGACCTCCACAAGCTGGCCACGCCGTGGTACTTTTGTCCATCCTACATTGACACTCACTGCCTATCCTAATTCACACCGTATGATTCACACCACCCCGTGATGTTTTTCTCACTCCTTCTAGTGAATGTAATGTTACACACTCATACAATGCGCACCACCCTGTGAAGTTTTTCAGAAAGGTATCCTACATTGCCACTGCATGTTTCCTGACCTCCCCATGCTGACCACCCCGTGTTGCTTTTCTCCATCCTACACTGCAAATCACTGCCTATCCTAATTCAGACCCTATGATTCACACCACCCCGTGATGTTTTTCTCACTCCTTCTAGTGAATGTAATGTTACACACTCATACAATGCGCACCACCCTGTGAAGTTTTTCAGAAAGGTATCCTACATTGCCACTGCATGTTTCCTGACCTCCCCATGCTGACCACCCCGTGTTGCTTTTCTCCATCCTACACTGCAAATCACTGCCTATCCTAATTCAGACCCTATGATTCACACCACCCCGTGATGTTTTTCTATCTCCTACTAGTGAATGTAATGTTACACACCCATACAATGCGCACCACCCCGTGATGTTTTTCAGAAACCTATCCAACATTGCCACTGCATGGTTCCTGACCTCCCCATGCTGACCAACCCGTGGTGCTTTTCTCCATCCTACATTGCCACTCACTGCCTATTCTAATTCAGACCCTATGATTCACACCACCCCGTGATGTTTTTCTCACTCCTATAGTGAATGTAATATTACACACCCATACGATGCGCACCACCCCGCGATGTTTTTCAGAAACCTATCCTACATTGCCACTGCATGTGTCCTGACCTCCCCATGCTGACCACACCGTGGTGCTTTTCTCCATCCTACCTTGCCAATCACTGCTCATCCTAATTCAGACCCTATGATTCACACCACCCTGTGATGTTTTTCTCACTCCTACCAGTGAATGTAATGTTACACACCGATACAATGCGCACCACCCCGCGATGTTTTTCAGAAACCTATACTACATTGCCACTGCATGTTTCCGGACCTCCCCATGCTGACCACTCCGTGGTGATTTTCTCCATCCCACATTGCCACTCACTGCCTATCCTAATTCAGACCCTATGATTCACACCACCCCGTGATGTTTTTCTCACGCATACTAGTGATTGTAATGTTACACACCCATACAATGCGCACCACCCCGCGATGTTTTTCAGAAACCTATCCTACATTGCCACTGCATGTTTCCTGACCTCCCCATGCTGACCACCCCGTGGTGCTTTTCTCCATCCTCCATTGCCACTCACTGCCTATACTAATTCAGACCCTATGATTCACACCACCCCGTGATGTTTTTGTAACTCCTACTAGTGAATAAAATGTTACACACTCATGCAATGCGCAGCACCCTGCGATGTTTTTCAGAAACCTATCCTACATTGCCACTGTATATGTCCTGACCTCCCCATGCTGACCACCCCGTGGTGCTTTTCTCCATCCTACATTGCCACTCACTGCCTATCCTAATTCAGACCGTATGATTCACACCACCCCGTGATGTTTTTCTCACTCCTACTAGTGAATGTAATGTTACACACCCATACAATGCGCACCACACCGCGATGTTGTTCAGAAACCTATTCAACATGGCCACTGCATGTTTCCTGACCTCCCCATGCTGACCACCCCGTGGTGCTTTTCTCCATCCTACATGGCCAATCACTGCCTATCCTAATTCAGACCCTATGATTGACACCACCTCGTGATGTTTTTCTCACTCCTACTAGTGAATGTAATGTTACACACTCATACAATGCGCACCACCCTGCGAGGTTTTTCAGAAACCTATCCTACATTGCCACTGCATGTGTCCTGACCTCCCCATGCTGACCACACCGTGGTGCTTTTCTCCATCCTACCTTGCCACTCATTGCCTATCCTAATTCAGACCCTATGATTCACACCACCCCATGATATTTTTCTCTCTCCTACCAGTGAATGTAATGTTACACACCCATACAATGCGCACCACCCCGCGATGTTGTTCAGAAACCTATCCTACATTGCCACTGCATGTTTCCTGACCTCCCCATGTTGACCACCCCCTGTTGCTTTTCTCCATCCTAAATTGCCACTCACTGCCTATCCTAATTCAGACCCTATGATTCACACCACCCTGTGATGTATTTCTCACTCCTACTAGTGAATGTAATGTTACACACCCATACGATGAGCACCATCCCGCGATGTTTTTCAGAACCCTATCCTACATTGCCACTGCTTGTTTCCTGACCTCACCATGCTGACCACCCCGTGGTGCTTCTCTCCATCCTACTTTGCCACTCACTGCCTATACTAATTCAGACCCTATGATTAACACCACCCCATGATGTTTTTGTAACTCCTACTAGTGAATGAAATGTTACACACTCATACAATGTGCACCACCCTGCGATGTTTTTCAGAAACCTATCCTACATTGCCACTGCATGTGTCCTGACCTCCCCATGCTGACCACCCCGTGGTGCTTTTCTCCATCCTACATTGCCACTCACTGCCTATCCTAATTCAGACCCTATGATTCACACCACCCCGTGATGTTTTTCTCACTCCTCCTATTGAATGTAATGTTACACACTCATACAATGCGCACCAACCTGCGAGGTTTTTTAGAAACCTATCCTACAATGCCAAAGCATGTGTCCTGACCTCCCCATGCTGACCACCCAGTGGTGCTTTTCTCCATCCTACATTGCCACTCACTGCCTATACTAACTCAGACCCTATGATTCACACCACCCCGTGATGTATTTCTCACTCCTACTAGTGAATGTAATGTTACACACCCATACAATGCACACCATCCCGCGATGTTTTTCAGAAACCTATCCTACATTGCCACTGCATGTGTCCTGACCTCCCCATGCTGACCACCCCGTGGTGCTTTTCTCCATCCTACATTGCCACTCACTGCCTATCCTAATTCAGACACTATGATTCACACCACCCTGTGATGTTTTTCAAACTCCTACTAGTGAATGTAATGTTACACACCCATACAATGCGCACCACTCCGCAATGTTTTTCAGAAACCTATCCTACATTGCCATTGCATGTTTCCTGACCTCCACATGCGGACCAACCCGTGGTGCTTTTCTCCATCCTACATTGCGACTCACTGCGTATCCTAACACAGACCCTATGATTCACACCACCCCGGGATGTTTTTCTCACTCCTACAAGTGAATGTAATGTT
This sequence comes from Cavia porcellus, assembly GCF_034190915.1. Lineage (NCBI taxonomy): Eukaryota > Metazoa > Chordata > Mammalia > Rodentia > Caviidae > Cavia > Cavia porcellus. The sequence goes on along the minus strand of NW_026947510.1, from coordinate 28,741,239 downwards.
ACACACCCATACGATGTGAACGACCCCACGATGTTTTTCAGAAACCTATCCTACATTGCCACTGCATGTTTCCTGACCTCCACATGCTGGCCACCCTGTGGTGCTTTTCTCCATCCTACATTGCCACTCACTGCCTATCCTAATTCAGACCCTATGATTCACACCACTCCGTGATGTTTTTCTCACTCCTACTAGTAAATGTAATGTTACACACCCATACGATGCGCACCACCCCGCGATGTTTTTCAGAAACCTATCCTACATTGCAACTGCATGTTTCCTGACTTCCCCATGCTGGCCACCCCGTGGTGCTTTTCTCCATCCTACATTGCCACTCACTGCCTATCCTAATTCAGACCCTATGATTCACACCACCCCGTGATGTTTTTCTCACTCCTACTAGTGAATGTAATGTTACACACTCATACAATGTGCAACACCCTGCGAGGCTTTTCAGAAAACTATCCTACATTGCCACTTCATGTGTCCTGACCTCCCCATGCTGACCACCCCGTGTTGCTTTTCTCCATCCTACACTGCCAGTTACTACCTATCCTAATTCAGACCCTATGATTCACACCACCCCGTGATGTTTTTCTATCTCCTACTAGTGAATGTAATGTTACACACCGATACAATGCGCACCACCCCGCGATGTTTTTCAGAAACCTATCCTACATTGCCACTGCATGTGTACAGACCTCCCCATGCTGACCACCCCGTGGTGCTTTTGTCCATCCTACATTGCCACTCACTTCTTATCCTAATTCAGACCCTACGATTCACACCACCCTGTGATGTATTTCTCACTCCTACTAGTGAATGTAATGTTACACACCCATACCATGCGCACCACCCCGCGATGTTTTTCAGAAACCTACCCAACGTTGCCACTGCATGTGTCCTGACCTCCCCTTGCTGACCACCCCGTGGTGCTTTTCTCCATCCTACATTGCCACTCACTGCCTATCCTAATTCAGACCCTATGATTCACACCACCCCGGGATGTTTTTCTCACTCCTGCTAGTGAATGTATTGTTACACACCCATACAATGCGCACCACGCCGTGATGTTTTTCAGAAACCTATCCTACATTGCCACTGCATGTGTACAGACCTCCCCATGCTGACCACCCCGTGGTGCTTTTGTCCATCCTACATTGACACTCACTGCCTATCCTAATTCAGACCCTACGATTCACACCACCCCGTGATGTATTTCTCACTCCTACTAGTGAATGTAATATTACACACCTATACAATGCACAAAACCCCGCAATGTTTTTCAGAAACCTATCCTACATTGCCACTGCATGTTTCGTGTCCTCCCCATGCTGAAAACCCCGTGGTGCTTTTCTCCATCCTAGATTGCCACTCACTACCTATCCTAATTCAGACCCCATGATTCACACCACTCCGTGATGTTTTTCTCACTCCTACTAGTGAATGTTATGTTACACACCCTACATGGTGCACCACCCCGCGATGTTTTTCAGAAACCTATGCTACATTGCCATTGCATGTTTCCTGACCTCCCCATGCTGACCACCCTGTGGTGCTTTTCTCCATCCTAAATTGCCACTCACTGCCTATCCTAATTCAGACCCTATGATTCACACCACCCCGAGATGTTTTTCTCACTCCTACAAGTGAATGTAATGTTACAAACCCATACGATGCGCACGACCCCACGATGTTTTTCAGAAACCTATCCTACATTGCCACTGCATTTTTCCTGACCTCCACAAGCTGGCCACGCCGTGGTACTTTTGTCCATCCTACATTGACACTCACTGCCTATCCTAATTCACACCGTATGATTCACACCACCCCGTGAAGTTTTTCTCACTCCTTCTAGTGAATGTAATGTTACACACTCATACAATGCGCACCACCCTGTGAAGTTTTTTAGAAAGGTATCCTACATTGCCACTGCATGTTTCCTGACCTCCCCATGCTGACCACCCCGTGTTGCTTTTCTCCATCCTACACTGCAAATCACTGCCTATCCTAATTCAGACCCTATGATTCACACCACCCCGTGATGTTTTTCTATCTCCTACTAGTGAATGTAATGTTACACACCCATACAATGCGCACCACCCCGCGATGTTTTTCAGAAACCTACCCTACATTGCCACTACATGTGTCCTGACCTCCGCATGCTGACCACCACGTGGTGCTTTTCTCCATCCTACATTGCCACTCACTACTTATCCTAATTCAGACCCTATGATTCACACCACGCCGTGATGTTTTTCTCACTCCTACTAGTGAATGTAATATTATACACCCATACAATGCGCACCACCCCGCGATGTTTTTCAAAAACCTACCCTACATTTCCACTGCATGTGTCCTGACCTCCCCATGCTGACCACCACGTGGTGCTTTTCTCCATCCTACATTGCCACTCACTGCCTATCCTAATTCAGACCGTATGATTCACACCACCCTGTGATGTTTTTCTCATTCCTACTAGTGAATGTAAGTTACACACCCATACAATGCACACCACCCCGCGATGTTTTTCAGAAACCTATCCAACATTGCCACTGCATGGTTCCTGACCTCCCCATGCTGACCAACCCGTGGTGCTTTTCTCCATCCTACATTGCCACTCACTGCCTATTCTAATTCAGACCCTATGATTCACACCACCCCGTGATGTTTTTCTCACTCCTATAGTGAATGTAATATTACACACCCATACGATGCGCACCACCCCGCGATGTTTTTCAGAAACCTATACTACATTGCCACTGCATGTTTCCGGACCTCCCCATGCTGACCACTCCGTGGTGATTTTCTCCATCCCACATTGCCACTCACTGCCTATCCTAATTCAGACCCTATGATTCACACCACCCCGTGATGTTTTTCTCACTCATACTAGTGATTGTAATGTTACACACCCATACAATGCGCACCACCCCGCGATGTTTTTCAGAAACCTATCCTACATTGCCACTGCATGTTTCCTGACCTCCCCATGCTGACCACCCCGTGGTGCTTTTCTCCATCCTCCATTGCCACTCACTGCCTATACTAATTCAGACCCTATGATTCACACCACCCCGTGATGTTTTTGTAACTCCTACTAGTGAATAAAATGTTACACACTCATGCAATGCGCAGCACCCTGCGATGTTTTTCAGAAACCTATCCTACATTGCCACTGTATATGTCCTGACCTCCCCATGCTGACCACCCCGTGGTGCTTTTCTCCATCCTACATTGCCACTCACTGCCTATCCTAATTCAGACCGTATGATTCACACCACCCCGTGATGTTTTTCTCACTCCTACTAGTGAATGTAATGTTACACACCCATACAATGTGCACCACACCGCGATGTTGTTCAGAAACCTATTCAACATGGCCACTGCATGTTTCCTGACCTCCCCATGCTGACCACCCCGTGGTGCTTTTCTCCATCCTACATGGCCAATCACTGCCTATCCTAATTCAGACCCTATGATTGACACCACCTCGTGATGTTTTTCTCACTCCTACTAGTGAATGTAATGTTACACACTCATACAATGCGCACCACCCTGCGAGGTTTTTCAGAAACCTATCCTACATTGCCACTGCATGTGTCCTGACCTCCCCATGCTGACCACACCGTGGTGCTTTTCTCCATCCTACCTTGCCACTCATTGCCTATCCTAATTCAGACCCTATGATTCACACCACCCCATGATATTTTTCTCTCTCCTACCAGTGAATGTAATGTTACACACCCATACAATGCGCACCACCCCGCGATGTTGTTCAGAAACCTATCCTACATTGCCACTGCATGTTTCCTGACCTCCCCATGTTGACCACCCCCTGTTGCTTTTCTCCATCCTAAATTGCCACTCACTGCCTATCCTAATTCAGACCCTATGATTCACACCACCCTGTGATGTATTTCTCACTCCTACTAGTGAATGTAATGTTACACACCCATACGATGAGCACCATCCCGCGATGTTTTTCAGAACCCTATCCTACATTGCCACTGCTTGTTTCCTGACCTCACCATGCTGACCACCCCGTGGTGCTTCTCTCCATCCTACTTTGCCACTCACTGCCTATACTAATTCAGACCCTATGATTAACACCACCCCGTGATGTTTTTGTAACTCCTACTAGTGAATGAAATGTTACACACTCATACAATGTGCACCACCCTGCGATGTTTTTCAGAAACCTATCCTACATTGCCACTGCATGTGTCCTGACCTCCCCATGCTGACCACCCCGTGGTGCTTTTCTCCATCCTACATTGCCACTCACTGCCTATCCTAATTCAGACCCTATGATTCACACCACCCCGTGATGTTTTTCTCACTCCTCCTATTGAATGTAATGTTACACACTCATACAATGCGCACCAACCTGCGAGGTTTTTTAGAAACCTATCCTACAATGCCAAAGCATGTGTCCTGACCTCCCCATGCTGACCACCCAGTGGTGCTTTTCTCCATCCTACATTGCCACTCACTGCCTATACTAACTCAGACCCTATGATTCACACCACCCCGTGATGTATTTCTCACTCCTACTAGTGAATGTAATGTTACACACCCATACAATGCACACCATCCCGCGATGTTTTTCAGAAACCTATCCTACATTGCCACTGCATGTGTCCTGACCTCCCCATGCTGACCACCCCGTGGTGCTTTTCTCCATCCTACATTGCCACTCACTGCCTATCCTAATTCAGACACTATGATTCACACCACCCTGTGATGTTTTTCAAACTCCTACTAGTGAATGTAATGTTACACACCCATACAATGCGCACCACTCCGCAATGTTTTTCAGAAACCTATCCTACATTGCCATTGCATGTTTCCTGACCTCCACATGCGGACCAACCCGTGGTGCTTTTCTCCATCCTACATTGCGACTCACTGCGTATCCTAACACAGACCCTATGATTCACACCACCCCGGGATGTTTTTCTCACTCCTACAAGTGAATGTAATGTTACACACCCATACGATGTGAACGACCCCACGATGTTTTTCAGAAACCTATCCTACATTGCCACTGCATGTTTCCTGACCTCCACATGCTGGCCACCCTGTGGTGCTTTTCTCCATCCTACATTGCCACTCACTGCCTATCCTAATTCAGACCCTATGATTCACACCACTCCGTGATGTTTTTCTCACTCCTACTAGTAAATGTAATGTTACACACCCATACGATGCGCACCACCCCGCGATGTTTTTCAGAAACCTATCCTACATTGCAACTGCATGTTTCCTGACTTCCCCATGCTGGCCACCCCGTGGTGCTTTTCTCCATCCTACATTGCCACTCACTGCCTATCCTAATTCAGACCCTATGATTCACACCACCCCGTGATGTTTTTCTCACTCCTACTAGTGAATGTAATGTTACACACTCATACAATGTGCACCAGCCTGCGAAGTCTTTCAGAAACGTATCCTACATTGCCACTGCATGTTTCCTGACCTCCCCATGCTGACCACCCCGTGTTGCTCTTCTCCATCCTACACTGCCACTCACTGCCGATCCTAATTGAGACCCTATGATTCACACCACCCCGTGATGTTTTTCTATCTCCTACTAGTGAATGTAATGTTACACAACAATACAATGCGCACCACCCCGCGATGTTTTTCAGAAACCTATCCTACATTGCACTCCATGTTTCGTGTCCTCCCCATGCTGAACACTCCGTGGTGCTTTTCTCCATCCTACATTGACACTCACTGCCTATCCTAATTCAGACCCTATGATTCACACCACCCAGCGATGTTTTTCTCACTCCTACTAGTGAATGTAATGTTACACACCCTACATGGTGCACCACCCCGCGATGTTTTTCAGAAACATATGCTACATTGCCACTGCATGTTTCCTGACCTCCCCATGCTGACCACCCCGTGGTGCTTTTCTCCATCCTAAATTGCCACTCACTGCCTATCCTAATTCAGACCCTATGATTCACACCACCCCGAGATGTTTTTCTCACTCCTACAAGTGAATGTAATGTTACACACCCATACGATGCGCACGACCCCACGATGTTTTTCAGAAACCTATCCTACATTGCCACTGCATTTTTCCTGACCTCCACAAGCTGGCCACGCCGTGGTGCTTTTGTCCATCCTACATTGACACTCACTGCCTATCCTAATTCAGACCCTATGATTCCCACCACCCCGTGATGTTTTTCTCACTCCTACTAGTGAATGTAATGTTACACACCCATGCAATGCGAAACCACCCCGCGATGTTTTTCAGAAACCTATCCTACATTGCCACTGCATGTTTCCTGACTTCCCCATGCTGGCCACCCCGTGGTGCTTTTCTCCATTATACATTGCCACTCACTGCCTATCCTAATTCAGACCCTATGATTCACACCACCCCGTGATGTTTTTCTGTCTCCTACTAGTGAATGTAATGTTACACACCCATACAATGCACACCACCCCGCGATGTTTTTCAGAAACCTATCCTACATTGCCACTACATGTGTCCTGACCTCCGCATGCTGACCACCACGTGGTGCTTTTCTCCATCCTACATTGCCACTCACTACTTATCCTAATTCAGACCCTATGATTCACACCACCCCGTGATGTTTTTCTCACCCCTACTAGTGAATGTAATGTTACACACTCATACAATGTGCAACACCCTGCGAGGCTTTTCAGAAACCTATCCTACATTGCCACTTCATGTGTCCTGACCTCCCCATGCTGACCACCCCGTGTTGCTTTTCTCCATCCTACACTGCCAGTTACTACCTATCCTAATTCAGACCCTATGATTCACACCACCCCGTGATGTTTTTCTATCTCCTACTAGTGAATGTAATGTTACACACCGATACAATGCGCACCACCCCGCGATGTTTTTCAGAAACCTATCCTACATTGCCACTGCATGTGTACAGACCTCCCCATGCTGACCACCCCGTGGTGCTTTTGTCCATCCTACATTGCCACTCACTTCTTATCCTAATTCAGACCCTACGATTCACACCACCCTGTGATGTATTTCTCACTCCTACTAGTGAATGTAATGTTACACACCCATACCATGCGCACCACCCCGCGATGTTTTTCAGAAACCTACCCAACGTTGCCACTGCATGTGTCCTGACCTCCCCTTGCTGACCACCCCGTGGTGCTTTTCTCCATCCTACATTGCCACTCACTGCCTATCCTAATTCAGACCCTATGATTCACACCACCCCGGGATGTTTTTCTCACTCCTGCTAGTGAATGTATTGTTACACACCCATACAATGCGCACCACGCCGTGATGTTTTTCAGAAACCTATCCTACATTGCCACTGCATGTGTACAGACCTCCCCATGCTGACCACCCCGTGGTGCTTTTGTCCATCCTACATTGACACTCACTGCCTATCCTAATTCAGACCCTACGATTCACACCACCCCGTGATGTATTTCTCACTCCTACTAGTGAATGTAATATTACACACCTATACAATGCACAAAACCCCGCAATGTTTTTCAGAAACCTATCCTACATTGCCACTGCATGTTTCGTGTCCTCCCCATGCTGACAACCCCGTGGTGCTTTTCTCCATCCTAGATTGCCACTCACTACCTATCCTAATTCAGACCCCATGATTCACACCACTCCGTGATGTTTTTCTCACTCCTACTAGTGAATGTTATGTTACACACCCTACATGGTGCACCACCCCGCGATGTTTTTCAGAAACCTATGCTACATTGCCATTGCATGTTTCCTGACCTCCCCATGCTGACCACCCTGTGGTGCTTTTCTCCATCCTAAATTGCCACTCACTGCCTATCCTAATTCAGACCCTATGATTCACACCACCCCGAGATGTTTTTCTCACTCCTACAAGTGAATGTAATGTTACAAACCCATACGATGCGCACGACCCCACGATGTTTTTCAGAAACCTATCCTACATTGCCACTGCATTTTTCCTGACCTCCACAAGCTGGCCACGCCGTGGTACTTTTGTCCATCCTACATTGACACTCACTGCCTATCCTAATTCACACCGTATGATTCACACCACCCCGTGATGTTTTTCTCACTCCTTCTAGTGAATGTAATGTTACACACTCATACAATGCGCACCACCCTGTGAAGTTTTTCAGAAAGGTATCCTACATTGCCACTCCATGTTTCCTGACCTCCCCATGCTGACCACCCCGTGTTGCTTTTCTCCATCCTACACTGCAAATCACTGCCTATCCTAATTCAGACCCTATGATTCACACCACCCCGTGATGTTTTTCAAACTCCTACTAGTGAATGTTATGTTACACACCCATACAATGCGCACCACTCCGCAATGTTTTTCAGAAACCTATCGTACATTGCCATTGCATGTTTCCTGACCTCCACATGCAGACCAACCCATGGTGCTTTTCTCCATCCTACATGGCCACTCACTGCCTATCCTAATTCAGACCCTATGATTCACACCACCCCGTGATGTTTTTCTCACTCCTACTAGTTAATGCAATGTTACACACCCATACAATGCGCACCACCTGCGATGTTTTTCAGAAACTTACCCTATGTTGCCACAGCATGTGTCCTGACCTCCCCATGGTGACCACCCCGTGGTGCTTTTCTCCATCCTACATTGCCACTCACTGCCTATACTAATTCAGACCCTATGATTCACACCACCCCGTGATGTTTTTCTCACTCCTACTAGTGAATGTAATGTTACACACCCATACGATGCTCACCACCCTGCGATATTTTTCAGAAACCTATCCTACTTTGCCACTGCATGTTTCCTGACTTCCCCATGCTGACCACCCCGTGGTGCTTCTCTCCATCCTACTTTGCCACTCACTGCCTATACTAATTCAGACCCTATGATTAACACCACCCCGTGATGTTTTTAAAACTCCTACTAGTGAATGAAATGTTACACACTCATACAATGTGCACCACCCTGCGATGTTTTTCAGAAACCTATCCTACATTGCCACTGCATATGTCCTGACCTCCCCATGCTGACCACCCCGTCGTGATTTTCTCCATCCTACATTGCCACTCACTGCCTATCCTAATTCAGACCTATGATTCACACCACCCTGTGATGTATTTCTCACTCCTACTAGTGAATGTAATGTTACACACCCATACCATGCGCACCACCCCGCGATGTTTTTCAGAAACCTATCCTACATTGCCACTGCATGTATCCTGACCTCCCCATGCTGACCACCCCGTGGTGCTTTTCTCCATCCTACATTGCCACTCACTGCCTATCCTAATTCAGACCCTATGATTCACACCACCAAGTGATGTTTTTCTCACTCCTACTAGTGAATGTAATATTCCACACCCATACAATGCGCACCACCCCGCGATGTTTTTCAGAAACCTATCCTACATTGCCACTGCATGTGTCCGGACCTCCCCATGCTGACCACCCCGTGGTGCTTTTCTCCATCCTACATTGCCACTCACTGCCTATCCTAACTCAGACCCTATGATTCACAGCACCCCTTGATGTTTTTCTCACTCCTACTAGTGAATGTAATTTTACACACCCATACAATGCGCACCACCCTGCGATGTTTTTCAGAAACCTACCCTATGTTGCCACAGCATGTGTCCTGATCTCACCGTGGTGACCACACCGTGGTTCTTTTCTCCATCCTACATTGCCACTCTGCCTATCCTAATTCAGACTCTATGATTCACACCACCCCGTGATGTTTTTCTCACTCCTACTAGTGAATGTAATGTTACACACCCATACAATGCGCACCACCCTGCGATGTTTTTCAGAAACCCATCCTACATTGCCACTGCATGTTTCCTGACCTCCCCATACTGACCACCCCGTGGTGCTTTTCTCCATCCTACATTGCCACTCACTGCCTATCCTAATTCAGACCCTATGATTCACACCACCCCGTAATGTTTTTCTCACTCCTACTAGTGAATGTAATTTTACACACCCATACAATGCGCACCACCCCGCGATGTTTTTCAGAAACCTATACTACATTGCCACTGCATGTGTCCTGACCTCCCCATGCTGACCACCCCGTGGTGCTTTTCTCCATCCTACATGGCCACTCACTGCCTATCCTAATTCAGACCCTATGATTCACACCACCCCGCGATGTTTTTCTCACTCCTACTAGTGAATGCAATGTTGCACACCCATTCAATGCGCACCACGCTGCGATGTTTTTCAGAAACCTACCCTATGTTGCCACAGCATGTGTCCTGATCTCACCATGGTGACCACACCGTGGTACTTTTCTACATCCTACATTGCCACTCACTGCCTATCCTAATTCAGACTCTATGATTCACATCACCCCGTGATGTTTTTCTCACTCGTACTAGTGAATGTAATGTTACACACCCATAATATGCTCACCACCCTGCAATGTTTTTCAGAAACCTATCCTACATTGCCACTGCATGTTTCCTGACCTCCACATGCTGGCCTCCCCGTGGTGCTTTTCTCCATCCTACATTGCCACTCACTGCCTATCTTAATTCAGACCCTATGATTCACACCACCCCGTGATGTTTTTCTCACTCCTACTAGTGAATGTAATGTTACACACCCATACCATGCGCACCATCCCGCGATGTTTTTCACAAACCTATCCTACATTGCAACTGCATGTTTCCTGACCTCCCCATGCTGACCACCCCGTGGTGCTTTTCTCCATCCTACATTGCCACTCACTGCCTATCCTAATTCAGACCCTATGATTCACACCACCAAGTGATGTTTTTCTCTCTCCTACTAGTGAATGTAATATTACACACCCATACAATGCGCACCACCCCGCGATGTTTTTCAGAAACCTATCCTACATTGCCACTGCATGTGTCCTGACCTCCCCATGCTAACCAACCCGTGGTGCTTTTCTCCATCCTACATTGTCACTCACTACCTATCCTAATTCAGACCGTATGATTCACACCACCCTGTGATGTTTTTCTCACTCCTACTAGTGAATGTAATGTTACACACCCATACAATGCGCACCACACCGCGATGTTTTTCAGAAACCTATCCTACATTGCCACTGCATGTTTCTGACCTCCCCATGCTCACCACCCCGTGGTGCTTTTCTCCATCCTACATTGCCACTCACTGCCTATCCTAATTCAGACCCTATGATTCACACCATCAGGTGATGTATTTCTCACTCCTACTAGTGAATGTAATATTACAAACCCATAAGATGCGCACCACCCCGCAATGTTTTTCACAACCCTATCCTACATTGCCACTGCATGTTTCCTGACCTCCCCATGCTGGCCACCCCGTGGTGCTTTTCTCCATCCTACATTGCCACTCACTGCCTATCCTAATTCAGACCCTATGATTCACACCACCCCGTGATGTTTTTCTCACTACTACTAGTGAATGTAATGTTACACACCCATACAATGCGCACCACTCCGCGATGTTTTTCAGAAACCTATCCTACATTGCCACTGCATGTGTCCTGACTTCCCCATGCTGGTCATCCCGTGGTGCTTTTCTCCATCCTACATTGCCACTCACTGCCTATCCTAATTCAGACCCTATGATTCACACCAATGCGTGATGGTTTGCTCACTCCTACTAGTGAATGTAATGTTACACACATTCAATGCGCACCACCCCGCGATATTTTTCAGAAACCTATCCTACATTGCCACTGCATGTGTCCTGACCTCCCCATGCTGACCACCCCGTGGTGCTTTTCTCCATCCTACATTGCCACTCACTGCCTATCCTAAATCATACCCTATGATTCACACGTCCCTGTGATGTATTTCTCACTCCTACTAGTGAATGTAATGTTACACACCCATACAATGCACACCATCCCGCGATGTTTTTCATAATCCTATCCTACATTGCCACTGCATGTTTCCTGACCTCCCCATGCTGACAACCCCGTGGTGCTTTTGTCCATCCTACATTGACACTCACTGCCTATCCTAATTCAGACCCTACGATTCACACCACCCCGTGATGTATTTCTCACTCCTACTATTGTATGTAATGTTACACACCCATACAATGCACACCATGCCGCAATGTTTTTCAGAAACCTATCCTACATTGCCACTGCATGTGTCCTGACCTCCCCATGCTGACTACCCCGTGGTGCTTTTCTCCATCCTACATTGCCACTCACTGCCTATCCTAATTCAGACACTGTGATTCACACCACCCCGTGATGTTTTTCAAACTCCTACTAGTGAATGTAATGTTACACACCCATACAATGCGCACCACCCCACGATGTTTTTCAGAAACCTATCCTACATTGCCACTACATGTGTCCTGACCTCCCCATGCTGACCACCCCGTGGTGCTTTTTTCCATCCTACATGGCCAATCACTGCCTATCCTAATTCAGACCCTATGATTCACACCACCCCATGATATTTTTCTCTCTCCTACCAGTGAATGTAATGTTACACACCCATACAATGCACAGCACCCCGCGATGTTTTTCAGAAACCTATCCTACATTGCCAGTGCATGTGTCCTGACTTCACCATGCTGACCTCCCCATGGTGCTTTTGTCCATCCTACATTGCCACTCACTGCCTATCCTAATTCAGACCCTACGATTCACACCACCCCGTGATGTATTTCTCACTCCTACTAGTGAATGTAATGTTACACACCCATACAATGCGCACCACCCCGCGATGTTTTTCAGAAACCTATCCTACATTGCCACTACATGTGTCCTGACCTCCGCATGCTGACCACCCCGTCGTGCTTTTCTCCATCCTACATTGCCACTAACTGCCTATCCTAAATCACACCCTATGATTCACACCACCAAGTGATGTTTTTCTCATTCCTACTATTGAATGTAATATTACACATCCATACAATGCGAAACAACCCCTTGATGTTTATCAGAAACCTACCCTATATTGCCACTGCATGTGTCCTGACCTCCCAATGCTGACCAGCCCGTGGTGCTTTTCTCCATTCTACATTGCCACTCACTGCCTATCCTAATTCAGACTCTATGATTCACACCACCCCGTGATGTTTTTCTCACTCCTACTAGTGAATATAATGTTACACACCCATACAATGCGCACCACCCGCGATGTTTTTAAGAAACCTATCCTACATTGCCACTGCATGTTTCCTGACCTCCCCATGCTGACCACCCCGTGGTGCTTTTCTCCATCCTACATTGACACTCACTGACTAACCTAAATCAGACCCAATGATTCACACCACCAAGTGATGTTTTTCTCACTACTACTAGTGAATGTAATGTTACATACCCATACAATGCGCACCACCCCGCGATGTTTTTCAGAAACCTATCCTACATTGCCACTGCATGTGTTCTGACCTCCCCATGATGACTACCCCGTGGTGCTTTTCTCCATCCTACATTGCCACTCACTGCCTATCCTAATTCAGACCCTACGATTCACACCACGCCGGGATGTTTTTCAAAATCCTACTAGTGAATGTAAAGTTACACAACCATACAATGTGCACCACCCCGCGATGTTTTTCAGAAACCTATCCTACATTGCCAATGCATGTTTCCTGACCTCCCCATGCTGACCACCCCGTGGTGCTTTACTCCATCCTACATTGCCATTCACTGCCTATACTAATTCAGACCCTATGATTCACACCACCAAGTGTTGTTTTTCTCACTACTACTAGTGAATGTAATGTTACATACCCATACAATGCGCACCACCCCGCGATGTTTTTCAGAAACCTATCCTACATTGCCACTGCATGTGTCCTGACCTCCCCATGATGACTACCCCGTGGTGCTTTTCTCGATCCTACATTGCCACTCACTGCCTATCCTAATTCAGACCCTATGATTCACACCACGCCGGGATGTTTTTCAAACTCCTACTGGTGAATATAATGTTACACAATCATACAATGTGCACCACCCCGCGATGTTTCTCAGAAACCTATCCTACATTGCCAATGCATGTTTCCTGACCTCCCCATGCTGACCACCCCGTGGTGCTTTTCTCCATCCTACATTGCCACTCACTGCCTATCCTAATTCAGACCCTATGATTCACACAATCCCGTGATGTTTCTCTCACTCCTAGTAGTGAATGTAATGTTACACAGTCATACAATGCGCACCACCCTGCGAGGTTTTTCAGAAACCTATCCTACATTGCCACTGCATGTGTCCTGACCTCCCGATGGTGACCACCCCGTGGTGCTTTTCTCCATCCTACATTGCCACTCACTGCCTATCCTAATTCAGACCCTATGATTCACACCACCCCGTGATGTTTTTCTCACTCCTACTCGTGAATGTAATGTTACACACCCATACGATGCGCACCACCCAGCGATGTTTTTCAGAAACCTATCCTACATTGCCAATGCATGTGTACAGACCTCCCCATGCTGTCCACCCCGTGGTGCTTTTGTCCACCCTACATTGACACTCACTGCCTATCCTAATTCAGACCCTACGATTCACACCACCCCGTGATGTATTTCTCACTCCTACTAGTGAATGTAATATTACACACCTATACAATGCACAAAACCCCGCAATGTTTTTCAGAAACCTATCCTACATTGCCACTCCATGTTTCGTGTCCTCCCCATGCTGACAACCCCGTGGTGCTTTTCTCCATCCTAGATTGCCACTCACTACCTATCCTAATTCAGACCCCATGATTCACACCACTCCGTGATGTTTTTCTCGCTCCTACTAGTGAATGTTATGTTACACACCCTACATGGTGCACCACCCCGCGATGTTTGTCAGAAACCTATGCTACATTGCCACTGCATGTTTCCTGACCTCCCCATGCTGACCACCCTGTGGTGCTTTTCTCCATCCTAAATTGCCACTCACTGCCTATCCTAATTCAGACCCTATGATTCACACCACCCCGAGATGTTTTTTCTCACTCCTACAAGTGAATGTAATGTTACAAACCCATACGATGTGCACGAGCCCACGATGTTTTTCAGAAACCTATCCTACATTGCCACTGCATTTTTCCTGACCTCCACAAGCTGGCCACGCCGTGGTGCTTTTGTCCATCCTACATTGACACTCACTGCCTATCCTAATTCAGACCCTATGATTCCCACCACCCCGTGATGTTTTTCTCACTCCTACTAGTGAATGTAATGTTACACACCCATGCAATGCGGAACCACCCCGCGATGTTTTTCAGAAACCTATCCTACATTGCCACTGCATGTGTCCTGACTTCCCCATGCTGGCCACCCCGTGGTGCTTTTCTCCATCCTACATTGCCACTCACTGCCTATCCTAATTCAGACCCTATGATTCACACCACCCCGTGATGTTTTTCTCACTCCTTCTAGTGAATGTAATGTTACACACTCATACAATGTGCAACACCCTGTGAGGCTTTTCAGAAACCTATCCTACATTGCCACTGCCTGTGTACAGACATCCCCATGCTGACCACCCCGTGGTGCTTTTTTCCATCCTACATTGCCACTCACTTCCTATCCTAATTCAGACCCTACGATTCACACCACCCTGTGATGTATTTCTCACTCCTACAAGTGAATGTAATGTTACACACCCATACCATGCGCACCACCCCGCGATGTTTTTCAGAAACCTACCCAACATTGCCACTGCATGTGTCCTGACCTCCCCTTGCTGACCACCCCGTGGTGCTTTTCTCCATCATACATTGCCACTCACTGCCTATCCTAATTCAGACCCTATGATTCACACCACCCCGTAATGTTTTTCTCACTCCTACTAGTGAATGTAATGTTACACACCCATACAATGCGCACCACCCCGCGATGTTTTTCAGAAACCTATCCGACATTGCCACTGCATGTATCCTGACCTCCCCATGATGACTACCCCGTGGTGCTTTTCTCCATCCTACATTGCCACTCACTGCCTATCCTAACTCAGACCCTATGATTCACACCACCCCGTAATGTTTTTCTCACTCCTACTAGTGAATGTAATGTTACACACTCATACAATGCGCACCACTCTGCGAGGTTTTTCAGAAAGTTTTCCTACATTGCCACTGCATGTGTCCTTACCTGCCCATGCTGACCACGCCGTGGTGCTTTTCTCCATCCCATATTGCCACTCACTGCCTATCCTAATTCAGACCCTATGATTCACATCACCCCGTGATGTTTTTCTCACTCCTACTAGTGATTATAATGTTACACACCCATACAATGCGCACCACCCCGCGATGTTTTTCAAAAACCTGTCCTACATTGCCACTGCATGTTTCCTGACCTCCCCATGCTGACCACCCCGTGTTGCTTTTCTCCATCCTACATTGCCACTCACTGCCTATCCTGATTCAGACCCTATGATTCACACCACCCCGGGATGTTTTCCTCACTCCTACTAGTGAATGTATTGTTACACACCCATACATTGCGCACCACGCCGTGATGTTTTTCAGAAACCTATCCTACATTGCCACTGCATGTGTACAGACCTCCCCATGCTGACCACCCCGTGGTGCTTTTGTCCACCCTACATTGACACTCACTACTTATCCTAATTCAGACCCTACGATTCACACCACCCCGTGATGTATTTCTCACTCCTACTAGTGAATGTAATATTACACACCTATACAATGCACAAAACCCCGCAATGTTTTTCAGAAACCTATCCTACATTGCCACTCCATGTTTCGTGTCCTCCCCATGCTGACAACCCCGTGGTGCTTTTATCCATCCTAGATTGCCACTCACTACCTATCCTAATTCAGACCCCATGATTCACACCACTCCGTGATGTTTTTCTCACTCCTACTAGTGAATGTTATGTTACACACCCTACATGGTGCACCACCCCGCGATGTTTTTCAGAAACCTATGCTACATTGCCACTGCATGTTTCCTGACCTCCCAATGCTGACCACCCTGTGGTGCTTTTCTCCATCCTAAATTGCCACTCACTGCCTATCCTAATTCAGACCCTATGATTCACACCACCCCGAGATGTTTTTTCTCACTCCTACAAGTGAATGTAATGTTACAAACCCATACGATGCGCACGACCCCACGATGTTTTTCAGAAACCTATCCTACATTGCCACTGCATTTTTCCTGACCTCCACAAGCTGGCCACGCCGTGGTGCTTTTGTCCATCCTACATTGACACTCACTGCCTATCCTAATTCAGACCCTATGATTCCCACCACCCCGTGATGTTTTTCTCACTCCTACTAGTGAATGTAATGTTACATACCCATGCAATGCGGAACCACCCCGCGATGTTTTTCAGAAACCTATCCTACATTGCCACTGCATGTGTCCTGACTTCCCCATGCTGGCCACCCCGTGGTGCTTTTCTCCATCCTACATTGCCACTCACTGCCTATCCTAATTCAGACCCTATGATTCACACCACCCCGTGATGTTTTTCTCACTCCTTCTAGTGAATGTAATGTTACACACTCATACAATGCGCACCACTCTGTGAAGTTTTTCAGAAAGGTATCCTACATTGCCACTGCATGTTTCCTGACCTCCCCATGCTGACCACCCCGTGTTGCTTTTCTCCATCCTACACTGCAAATCACTGCCTATCCTAATTCAGACCCTATGATTCACACCACCCCGTGATGTTTTTCTATCTCCTACTAGTGAATGTAACGTTACACACCCATACAATGCGCACCACCCCGCGATGTTTTTCAGAAACCTACCCTACATTGCCACTACATGTGTCCTGACCTCCGCATGCTGACCACGACGTGGTGCTTTTCTCCATCCTACATTGCCACTCACTACTTATCCTAATTCAGAACCTATGATTCACACCACCCCGTGATGTTTTTCTCACTCCTACTAGTGAATGTAATGTTACACACTCATACAATGTGCAACACCCTGTGAGGCTTTTCCGAAACCTATCCTACATTGCCACTGCATGTGTACAGACCTCCCCATGCTGACCACCCCGTGGTGCTTTTTTCCATCCTACATTGCCACTCACTTCCTATCCTAATTCAGACCCTACGATTCACACCACCCTGTGATGTATTTCTCACTCCTACAAGTGAATGTAATGTTACACACCCATACCATGCGCACCACCCCGCGATGTTTTTCAGAAACCTACCCAACATTGCCACTGCATGTGTCCTGACCTCCCCTTGCTGACCACCCCGTGGTGCTTTTCTCCATCATACATTGCCACTCACTGCCTATCCTAATTCAGACCCTATGATTCACACCACCCCGTAATGTTTTTCTCACTCCTACTAGTGAATGTAATGTTACACACCCATACAATGCGCACCACCCCGCGATGTTTTTCAGAAACCTATCCTACATTGCCACTGCATGTTTCCTGACCTCCCCATGATGACTACCCCGTGGTGCTTTTCTCCATCCTACATTGCCACTCACTGCCTATCCTAACTCAGACCCTATGATTCACACCACCCCGTGATGTTTTTCTCACTCCTACTAGTGAATGTAATGTTACACACCCATACAATGCGCACCACCCCGCGATGTTTTTCAGAAACCTATCCTACATTGCCACTGCATGTTTCCTGATCTCCCCATGCTGACCACCCCGTGGTGTTTTCTCCATCCTACATTGCCACTCACTGCCTATCCTAATTCAGACTCTATGATTCACACCACCACGTGATGTTTTTCTCACTCCTACTAGTGAATATAATCTTACACACCCATACAATGCGCACCGCCCCGCGATGTTTTTCAGAAACCTATCCTACATTGCCACTGCATGTTTCCTGACCTCCCCATGCTGACCATCCGTGGTGCTTTTCTCCATCCTACATTGCCACTCACTGCCTATCCTAATTCAGACCCTATGATTCACACCACCCCGTAATGTTTTTCTCACTCCTACTAGTGAATGTAATTTTACACACCAATTCAATGCGCACCACCCCGCGATGTTTTTCAGAAACCTATCCTACATTGCCACTGCATGTGTCCTGAACTCCGCATGCTGACCACCACGTGGTGCTTTTCTCCATCCTACATTGCCTCTCACTGCCTATGCTAATTCAGACCCTATGATTCACACCACCCCGTGATGTTTTTCTCTCTCCTACTATTGAATGTAATGTTACACACTCATACAATGCGCACCACCCTGCGAGGTTTTTTAGAAACCTATCCTACAATGCCAAAGCATGTGTCTTGACCTCCCCATGCTGTCCACCCAGTGGTGCTTTTCTCCATCCTACATTGCCACTCACTGCCTATACTAACTCAGACCCTATGATTCACACCACCCCGTGATGTATTTCTCACTCCTACTAGTGAATGTAATGTTACACACCCATACAATGCACACCATCCCGCGATGTTTTTCAGAAACCTATCCTACATTTCCACTGCATGTGTCCTGACCTCCCCATGCTGACCACCCCGTGGTGCTTTTCTCCATCCTACATTGCCACTCACTGCCTATCCTAATTTAGACACTGTGATTCACACCACCCCGTGATGTTTTTCAAACTCCTACTAGTGAATGTAATGTTACACACACATACAATGGGCACCACCCCGCAATGTTTTTCAGAAACTTATCCTACATTGCCACTGCATGTTTCCTGACCTCCCCATGCTAACCACCCCGTGGTGCTTTTCTCCATCCTACATTGCCACTCACTGCCTATACTAATTCAGACCCTATGATTCACACCACCCCGTGATGTTTTTGTAACTCCTACTAGTGAATGAAATGTTACACACTCATGCAATGCGCACCACCCTGCGATGTTTTTCAGAAACCTATCCTACATTGCCACTGTATATGTCCTGACCTCCCCATGCTGACCACCCCGTCGTGCTTTTCTCCATCCTACATTGCCACTCACTGCCTATCCTAAATCAGACCCTATGATTCACACACCCCGTGATGTTTTTCTCACTCCTACTAGTGAATGTATTGTTACACACACATACCATGCGCACCACCCCACGATGTTTTTCAGAAACCTATCCTACATTGCCACTGCATTTTTCCTGACCTCCACAAGCTGGCCACGCCGTGGTGCTTTTGTCCATCCTACATTGACACTCACTGCCTATCCTAATTCAGACCCTATGATTCCCACCACCCCGTGATGTTTTTCTCACTCCTACTAGTGAATGTAATGTTACATACCCATGCAATGCGGAACCACCCCGCGATGTTTTTCAGAAACCTATCCTACATTGCCACTGCATGTGTCCTGACTTCCCCATGCTGGCCACCCCGTGGTGCTTTTCTCCATCCTACATTGCCACTCACTGCCTATCCTAATTCAGACCCTATGATTCACACCACCCCGTGATGTTTTTCTCACTCCTTCTAGTGAATGTAATGTTACACACTCATACAATGCGCACCACTCTGTGAAGTTTTTCAGAAAGGTATCCTACATTGCCACTGCATGTTTCCTGACCTCCCCATGCTGACCACCCCGTGTTGCTTTTCTCCATCCTACACTGCAAATCACTGCCTATCCTAATTCAGACCCTATGATTCACACCACCCCGTGATGTTTTTCTATCTCCTACTAGTGAATGTAACGTTACACACCCATACAATGCGCACCACCCCGCGATGTTTTTCAGAAACCTACCCTACATTGCCACTACATGTGTCCTGACCTCCGCATGCTGACCACGACGTGGTGCTTTTCTCCATCCTACATTGCCACTCACTACTTATCCTAATTCAGAACCTATGATTCACACCACCCCGTGATGTTTTTCTCACTCCTACTAGTGAATGTAATGTTACACACTCATACAATGTGCAACACCCTGTGAGGCTTTTCCGAAACCTATCCTACATTGCCACTGCATGTGTACAGACCTCCCCATGCTGACCACCCCGTGGTGCTTTTTTCCATCCTACATTGCCACTCACTTCCTATCCTAATTCAGACCCTACGATTCACACCACCCTGTGATGTATTTCTCACTCCTACAAGTGAATGTAATGTTACACACCCATACCATGCGCACCACCCCGCGATGTTTTTCAGAAACCTACCCAACATTGCCACTGCATGTGTCCTGACCTCCCCTTGCTGACCACCCCGTGGTGCTTTTCTCCATCATACATTGCCACTCACTGCCTATCCTAATTCAGACCCTATGATTCACACCACCCCGTAATGTTTTTCTCACTCCTACTAGTGAATGTAATGTTACACACCCATACAATGCGCACCACCCCGCGATGTTTTTCAGAAACCTATCCTACATTGCCACTGCATGTTTCCTGACCTCCCCATGATGACGACCCCGTGGTGCTTTTCTCCATCCTACATTGCCACTCACTGCCTATCCTAACTCAGACCCTATGATTCACACCACCCCGTGATGTTTTTCTCACTCCTACTAGTGAATGTAATGTTACACACCCATACAATGCGCACCACCCCGCGATGTTTTTCAGAAACCTATCCTACATTGCCACTGCATGTTTCCTGATCTCCCCATGCTGACCACCCCGTGGTGTTTTCTCCATCCTACATTGCCACTCACTGCCTATCCTAATTCAGACTCTATGATTCACACCACCACGTGATGTTTTTCTCACTCCTACTAGTGAATATAATCTTACACACCCATACAATGCGCACCGCCCCGCGATGTTTTTCAGAAACCTATCCTACATTGCCACTGCATGTTTCCTGACCTCCCCATGCTGACCATCCGTGGTGCTTTTCTCCATCCTACATTGCCACTCACTGCCTATCCTAATTCAGACCCTATGATTCACACCACCCCGTAATGTTTTTCTCACTCCTACTAGTGAATGTAATTTTACACACCAATTCAATGCGCACCACCCCGCGATGTTTTTCAGAAACCTATCCTACATTGCCACTGCATGTGTCCTGAACTCCGCATGCTGACCACCACGTGGTGCTTTTCTCCATCCTACATTGCCTCTCACTGCCTATGCTAATTCAGACCCTATGATTCACACCACCCCGTGATGTTTTTCTCTCTCCTACTATTGAATGTAATGTTACACACTCATACAATGCGCACCACCCTGCGAGGTTTTTTAGAAACCTATCCTACAATGCCAAAGCATGTGTCTTGACCTCCCCATGCTGTCCACCCAGTGGTGCTTTTCTCCATCCTACATTGCCACTCACTGCCTATACTAACTCAGACCCTATGATTCACACCACCCCGTGATGTATTTCTCACTCCTACTAGTGAATGTAATGTTACACACCCATACAATGCACACCATCCCGCGATGTTTTTCAGAAACCTATCCTACATTGCCACTGCATGTGTCCTGACCTCCCCATGCTGACCACCCCGTGGTGCTTTTCTCCATCCTACATTGCCACTCACTGCCTATCCTAATTTAGACACTGTGATTCACACCACCCCGTGATGTTTTTCAAACTCCTACTAGTGAATGTAATGTTACACACACATACAATGGGCACCACCCCGCAATGTTTTTCAGAAACTTATCCTACATTGCCACTGCATGTTTCCTGACCTCCCCATGCTAACCACCCCGTGGTGCTTTTCTCCATCCTACATTGCCACTCACTGCCTATACTAATTCAGACCCTATGATTCACACCACCCCGTGATGTTTTTGTAACTCCTACTAGTGAATGAAATGTTACACACTCATGCAATGCGCACCACCCTGCGATGTTTTTCAGAAACCTATCCTACATTGCCACTGTATATGTCCTGACCTCCCCATGCTGACCACCCCGTCGTGCTTTTCTCCATCCTACATTGCCACTCACTGCCTATCCTAAATCAGACACTATGATTCACACACCCCGTGATGTTTTTCTCACTCCTACTAGTGAATGTATTGTTACACACACATGCCATGCGCACCACCCCACGATGTTTTTCAGAAACCTATCCTACATTGCCACTGCATGTGTCCTGACCTCCCCATGCTGACAACCCCGTGGTGCTTTTATCCATCCTACATTGCGACTCACTGCCTATCCTAACTCAGACCCTATGATTCACACCACCCCGTGATGTTTTTCTCACTCCTACTAGTGAATGTAATGTTACACACCCATACAATGCGCACCACCCCGCGATGTTCTTCAGAAACCTATCCTACATTGCCATTGCATGATTCCTGACCTCCCCATGCTGACCACCCCATGGTGCTTTTCTCCATCCTACATTGCCACTCACTGCCTATCCTTATTCAGCCCCTATGATTCACACCACCCCGTAATGTTTTTCTCACTCCTACTATTGAATGTAATGTTACACACTCATACAATGCGCACCACCCTGCGAGGTTTTTTAGAAACCTATCCTACAATGCCAAAGCATGTGTCCTGACCTCCCCATGCTGACCACCCAGTGGTGCTTTTCTCCATCCTACATTGCCACTCACTGCCTATACTAACTCAGACCCTATGATTCACACCACCCCGTGATGTATTTCTCACTCCTACTAGTGAATATCATGTTACACACCCATACAATGCACACCATCCCGCGATGTTTTTCAGAAACCTATCCTACATTGCCACGGCATGTGTCCTGACCTCCCCATGCTGACCACCCCGTGGTGCTTTTCTCCATCCTACATTGCCACTCACTGCCTATACTAATTTAGACACTATGATTCACACCACCCCGTGATGTTTTTCAAACTCCTACTAGTGAATGTAATGTTACACACCCATACAATGCGCACCACCCCGCAATGTTTTTCAGAAACCTGTCCTACATTGCCACTGCATGTTTCCTGACCTCCCCATGCTGACCACCCCGTGGTGCTTTTCTCCATCCTACATGGCCACTCACTGGCTATCCTAATTCAGACCCTATGATTCACACCACCCCGTGATGTTTTTCTCACTCCTACTAGTGAATGTAATGTTACACACCCATACGATGCTCACCACCCTGCGATGTTTTTCAGAAACCTATCCTACGTTGCCACTGCATGTTTCCTGACCTCCACATGCTGGCCTCCCCGTGGTGCTTTTCTCCATCCTACATTGCCACTCACTGCCTATCCTAATTCAGACCATATGATTCACACCACCCCGTGATGTTTTTCACACTCCTACTAGTGAATGTCATGTTACACACACATACGATGCGCACCACCCCGCGATGTTTTTCAGAAACCTATCCTACATTGCCACTGCATGTTTCCTGACCTCCCCATGCTGGCCACCCCGTGTTACTTTTCTCCATCCTACATTGCCACTCAATGCCTATCCTAATTCAGACCCTATGATTGACACCACCTCGTGATGTTTTTCTCACTCCTACTAGTGAATGTAATGTTACACATTCATACAATGCGCACCACCCTGCGAGGTTTTTCAGAAACCTATCCTACATTGCCACTGCATGTGTCCTGACCTCCCCATGCTGACCACACCGTGGTGCTTTTCTCCATCCTACCTTGCCACTCACTGCCTATCCTAATTCAGACCCTATGATTCACACCACCCCATGATATTTTTCTCTCTCCTACCAGTGAATGTAATGTTACACACCCATACAATGCGCACCACCCCGCGATGATTTTCAGAAACCTATCCTACATTGCCACTGCATGTTTCCTGACCTCCCCATGCTGACCACCCCCTGTTGCTTTTCTCCATCCTACATTGCCACTCACTGCCTATCCTTATTCAGACCCTATGATTCACACCACCCTGTGATGTATTTCTCACTCCTAGTAGTGAATGTAATGTTACACACCCATACGATGAGCACCATCCCGCGATGTTTTTCAGAACCCTAGCCTACATTGCCACTGCATGTTTCCTGACCTCCCCATGCTGACCATCCCGTGGTGCTTTTCTCCATCCTACATTGCCACACCCTGCCTATCCTAATTCAGACCCTATGATTCCCACCACCCCGTGATGTTTTTCAAACTCCTACTAGTGAATGTAATGTTACACACCCATACAATGCGCACCACCCCGCAATGTTTTTCAGAAACCTATCCTACATTGCCACTGCATGTTTCCTGACCTCCACATGCGGACCACCCCGTGGTGCTTTTCTCCATCCTACATGGCCACTCACTGCCTATCCTAATTCAGACCCTATGATTCACACCACCCCGTGATGTTTTTCTCACTCCTACTAGTGAATGCAATGTTACACACCCATACATTGCGCACCACCTGCGATGTTTTTCAGAAACCTACCCTATGTTGCCACAGCATTTGTCCTGACCTCCCCATGGTGTCCACCCCGTGGTGCTTTTCTCCATCCTACATTGCCACTCAGTGCCTATCCTAATTCAGACCCTATGATTCACACCACCCCGTGATGTTTTTCTCACTCCTACTATTGAATGTAAGGTACACACCCATACAATGCGCACCACCCCGCGATGTTTTTCAGAAACCTATCCGACATTGCCACTGCATGTTTCCTGACCTCCCCATGCTGACCACCCCGTGGTGCTTTTCTCCATCCTACATTGCCACTCACTTCCTATCCTAATTCAGACACTATGATTCACACCACCCCGTGGTGTTTTTCTCACTCCTACTAGTGAATGTAATGTTACACACCCATACAATGCGCACCACCCTGCGATGTTTTTCAGAAACCTACCCTAAGTTGCCACAGCATGTGTCCTGACCTCCCCATGGTGACCACCCCGTGGTGCTTTTCTCCATCCTACATTGCCACATACTGCCTATCCCAATTCAGACCCTATGATTCACACCACACCGTGATGTTTTTCTCACTCCTACTAGTGAATGTAATGTTACACACCCATACAATGCACACCATCTCGCGATGTTTTTCAGAAACCTATCCTACATTGCCACTGCATGTGTCCTGACCTCCCCATGCAGAGCACCCCGTGGTGCTTTTCTCCATCCTACATTGCCACTCACTGCCTATCCTAATTCAGACACTATGATTCACACCACTCCGTGATGTTTTTCAAACTCCTACTAGTGAATGTAATGTTATACACCCATACAATGCGCACCACCTCACAATGTTTTTCAGAAACCTATCCTACATTGCCACTGCATGTTTCCTGACCTCCACATGCGGACCACCCCGTGGTGCTTTTCTCCATCCTACATGGCCTCTCACTGCCTATCCTAATTCAGACCCTATGATTCACACCACCCCGTGATGTTTTTCTCACTCCTACTAGTGAATGCAATGTTACACACCCATACAATGCGCACCACCTGCGATCTTTTTCAGAAACCTACCCTATGTTGCCACAGCATGTGTCCTGACCTCTCCATGGTGACCACCCCGTGGTGCTTTTCTCCATCCTACATTGCCACTCACTGCCTATCCTAATTCAGACCCTATGATTCACACCACCCCGTGATGTTTTTCTCACTCCTACTAGTGAATGTAATGTTACACACGCATACGATGCTCACCACCCTGCGATGATTTTGAGAAACCTATCCTACATTGCCACTGCATGTTTCCTGACCTCCCCATGCTGACAAACCCGTGGTGCTTTTCTCCATCCTACATTGCGACTCACTGCCTATCCTAACTCAGACCCTATGATTCACACCACCCCGTGATGTTTTTCTCACTCCTACTAGTGAATGTAATGTTACACACCAGTACAATGCACACCATCCCGCGATGTTTTTCAGAAACCTATCCTACATTGCCATTGCATGTGTCCTGACCTCCCCATGCTGACCACCCCGTGGTGCTTTTCTCCATCCTACATTGTCACTCTCTGCCTATCCTAATTCAGACCCTATGATTCACAGCACCCCGTGATGTTTTTCTCACTCCTACTATTGAATGTAAGGTACACACCCATACAATGCGCACCACCCCGCGATGTTTTTCAGAAACCTATCCGACATTGCCACTGCATGTTTCCTGACCTTCCCATGCTGACCACCCCGTGGTGCTTTTCTCCGTCCTACATTGCCACTCACTGCCTATCCTAATTCAGACTCTATGATTCACACCACCCCGTGATGTTTTTCTCACTCCTACTAGTGAATGTAATGTTACACACCCATACAATGCGCACCACCTCGCGATGTTTTTCAGAAACCCATCCTACATTGGCACTGCATGTTTCCTTACCTCCCCATGCTGACCACCCCGTGGTGCTTTTCTCCATCCTACATTGCCACTCACTGCCTATCCTAATTCACACCCTATGATTCACACCACCCCGTAATGTTTTTCTCACTCCTACTAGTGAATGTAATTTTTCACACCCATACAATGCGTACCACCCCGCGATGTTTTTCAGAAACCTATCCTACATTTCCACTGCATGTGTCCTGACCTCCCCATGCTGACCACCCCGTGGTGCTTTTCTCCATGCTACATTGCAATTCACTGCCTATCCTAACTCAGACCGTATGATTCACACCACCCCGTGATGTTTTTCTCACTCCTACTAATGAACGTAATGTTATAAACCCATACAATGCGCACCACACCGCGATGTTTTTCAGAAACCTATCCAACATGGCCACTGCATGTTTCCTGACCTCCCCATGCTGACCACCCCGTGGTGCTTTTCTCCATCCTACATGGCCAATCACTGCCTATCCTAATTCAGACCCTATGATTCACACTACCCCGTGATGTTTTTCTCACTCCTACTAATGAATGTAATGTTACACACCCATACGATGCTCACCACCCTGCGATGTTTTTCAGAAACCTATCCTACATTGCCACTGCATGTTTCCTGACCTCCACATGCTGGCCTCCCCGTGGTGCTTTTCTCCATCCTACATTGCCACTCACTGCCTATCCTTATTCAGACCCTATGATTCACACAACCCCGTGATGTTTTTCTCACTCCTACTAGTGAATGTAATGTTACACACCCATACGATGCGCACCACCCCGCGATGTTTTTCAGAAACCTATCCTACATTGCCACTGCATGTTTCCTGACCTCCCCATGCTGACCACCCCGTGGTGCTTTTCTCCATCCTACATTGCCACTCACTGCCTATCCTAATTCAGACTCTATGATTCACACCACCCCGTGATGTTTTTCTCACTCCTACTAGTGAATATAATCTTACACACCCATACAATGCGCACCACCCCGCGATGTTTTTCAGAAACCTGTCCTACATTGCCACTGCATGTTTCCTGACCTCCCAATGCTGACCATCCGTGGTGCTTTTCTCCATCCTACATTGCCACTC
The DNA here is from genome assembly GCF_034190915.1 of Cavia porcellus. NCBI lineage: Eukaryota > Metazoa > Chordata > Mammalia > Rodentia > Caviidae > Cavia > Cavia porcellus. The sequence continues at coordinate 28,713,050 of NW_026947510.1, read as the reverse complement.
ACTGCCTATCCTAATTCAGACCCTATGATTCACACCACCCCGTAATGTTTTTCTCACTCCTACTAGTGAATGTAATTTTACACACCAATTCAATGCGCACCACCCCGCGATGTTTTTCAGAAACCTATCCTACATTGCCACTGCATGTGTCCTGAACTCCGCATGGTGACCACCACGTGGTGCTTTTCTCCATCCTACATTGCCTCTCACTGCCTATGCTAATTCAGACCCTATGATTCACACCACCCCGTGATGTTTTTCTCACTCCTACTATTGAATGTAATGTTACACACTCATACAATGCGCACCACCCTGCGAGGTTTTTTAGAAACCTATCCTACAATGCCAAAGCATGTGTCTTGACCTCCCCATGCGGTCCACCCAGTGGTGCTTTTCTCCATCCTACATTGCCACTCACTGCCTATACTAACTCAGACCCTATGATTCACACCACCCCGTGATGTATTTCTCACTCCTACTAGTGAATGTAATGTTACACACCCATACAATGCACACCATCCCGCGATGTTTTTCAGAAACCTATCCTACATTGCCACTGCATGTGTCCTGACCTCCCCATGCTGACCACCCTGTGGTGCTTTTCTCCATCCTACATTGCCACTCACTGCCTATCCTAATTTAGACACTATGATTCACACCACCCCGTGATGTTTTTCAAACTCCTACTAGTGAATGTAATGTTACACACCCATACAATGCGCACCACCCCGCAATGTTTTTCAGAAACCTATCCTACATTGCCACTGCATGTTTCCTGACCTCCCCATGCTAACCACCCCGTGGTGCTTTTCTCCATCCTACATTGCCACTCACTGCCTATACTAATTCAGACCCTATGATTCACATCACCCCGTGATGTTTTTGTAACTCCTACTAGTGAATGAAATGTTACACACTCATGCAATGCGCACCACCCTCGGATGTTTTTCAGAAACCTATCCTACATTGCAACTGTATATGTCCTGACCTCCCCATGCTGACCACCCAGTCGTGCTTTTCTCCATCCTACATTGCCACTCACTGCCTATCCTAAATCAGACCCTATGATTCACACCACCCCGTGATGTTTTTCTCACTCCTACTAGTGAATGTATTGTTACACACCCATACCATGCGCACCACCCCACGATGTTTTTCAGAAACCTATCCTACATTGCCACTGCATGTGTCCTGACCTCCCCATGCTGACAACCCCGTGGTGCTTTTCTCCATCCTACATTGCGACTCACTGCCTATCCTAACTCAGACACTATGATTCACACCACCCCGTGATGTTTTTCAAACTCCTACTAGTGAATGTAATGTTACACACCCATACAATGCGCACCACCCCGCAATGTTTTTCAGAAACCTATCCTACATTGCCACTGCATGTTTCCTGAACTCCCCATGCGGACCACCCCGTGGTGCTTTTCTCCATCCTACATGGCCACTCACTGCCTATCCTAATTCAGACCCTATGATTCACACCACCCCGTGATGTTTTTCTCACTCCTACCAGTGAATGTAATGTTACACACCCATACGATGCTCACCACCCTGCGATGTTTTTCAGAAACCTATCCTACGTTGCCACTGCATGTTTCCTGACCTCCACATGCTGGCCTCCCCGTGGTGCTTTTCTCCATCCTACATTGCTACTCACTGCCTATCCTAATACAGACCCTATGATTCACACCACCCCATGATATTTTTCTCTCTCCTACCAGTGAATGTAATGTTACACACCCATACAATGCCCACCACCCCGCGATGTTTTTCAGAAACCTATCCTACATTGCCACTGCATGTTTCCTGACCACCCCATGCTGACCACCCCCTGTTGCTTTTCTCCATCCTACATTGCCACTCACTGCCTATCCTAATTCAGACACTATGATTCCCACCACCCTGTGATGTATTTCTCACTCCTACTAGTGAATGTAATGTTACACACCCATACGATGAGCACCATCCCGCGTTGTTTTTCAGAACCCTATCCTACATTGCCACTGCATGTTTCCTGACCTCCCCATAATGACCATCCCGTGGTGCTTTTCTCCATCCTACATTGGCACTCCCTGCCTATCCTAATTCAGACCCTATGATTCCCACCACCCCGTGATGTTTTTCAAACTCCTACTAGTGAATGTAATGTTACACACCCATACAATGCGCACCACCCCGCTATGTTTTTCAGAAACCTATCCTACATTGCCACTGCATGTTTCCTGACCTCCACATGCGGACCACCCCGTGGTGCTTTTCTCCATCCTACATTGCCACTCACTGCCTATCCTAATTCAGACCCTATGATTCACACCACCCCGTGATGTTTTTCTCACTCCTACTATTGAATGTAAGGTACACACCCATACAATGCGCACCACCCCGCGATGTTTTTCAGAAACCTATCCGACATTGCCACTGCATGTTTCCTGACCTCCCCATGCTGACCACCCCGTGGTGCTTTTCTCCATCCTACATTGCCACTCACTTCCTATCCTAATTCAGACTCTATGATTCACACCACCCCGTGAGGTTTTTCTCACTCCTACTAGTGAATGTAATGTTACACATTCTTACAATGCGCACCACCCCGCGATGTTTTTCAGAAACCCATCCTACATTGCCATTGCATGTTTCCTGACCTCCCCATGCTGACCACCCCGTGGTGCTTTTCTCCATCCTACATTGCCACTCACTGCCTATCCTAATTCAGACCCTATGATTCACACCACCCCATGATGTTTTTCTCACTCCTACTAGTGAATGTAATGTTACACACCCATACAATGCACACCATCCCGCGATGTTTTTCAGAAACCTATCTTACATTGCCACTGCATGTGTCCTGACCTCCCCATGCTGACCACCCCGTTGTGCTTTTCTCCATCCTACATTGCCACTCACTGCCTATCCTAATTCAGACACTATGATTCACACCACCCCGTGATGTTTTTCAAACTCCTACTAGTGAATGAAATGTTACACACCCATACAATGTGCACCACCCCGCAATGTTTTTCAGAAACCTATCCTACATTGCCACTGCATGTTTGCTGACCTCCCCATGCGGACCACCCCGTGGTGCTTTTCTCCATCCTACATAGCCACTCACTGCCTAACCTAATTCAGACCCTATGATTCACACCACCCCGTGATGTTTTTCTCACTCCTACTAGTGAATGTAATGTTACACACCCATACAATGCGCACCACCTGCGATGTTTTTCAGAAACCTACCCTATGTTGCCACAGCATGTGTCCTGACCTCACCATGGTGACCACCCCGTGGTGCTTTTCTCCATCCTACATTGCCACTCACTGCCTATCCTAATTCAGACCCTATGATTCACACCACCCCGTGATGATTTTCTCACTCCTACTAGTGAATGTAATGTTACACACCCATACGATGCTCACCACACTGCGATGTTTTTCAGAAACCTATCCTACATTGCCACTGCATGTTTCCTGACCTCCACATGCTGGCCTCCCCGTCGTGCTTTTCTCCATCCTACATTGCCACTCACTGCCTATCCTAATTCAGACCCTATGATTCACACCACCCCGTGATGTTTTTCTCACTCCTACTAGGGAATGTCATGTTACACACACATACGATGCGCACCACCCCGCGATGTTTTTCAGAAACCTATCCTACATTGCCACTGCATGTTTCCTGACCTCCCCATGCTGGCCACCCCGTGTTGCTTTTCTCCATCCTACATTGCCACTCACTGCCTATCCTAATTCAGACCCTATGATTGACATCACCTCGTGATGTTTTTCTCACTCCTACTAGTGAATGTAATGTTACACACTCATACAATGCGCACCACCCTGCGAGGTTTTTCAGAAACCTATCCTACATTGCCACTGCATGTGTCCTGACCTCCCCATGCTGAACACACCGTGGTGCTTTTCTCCATCCTACCTTGCCACTCACTGCCTATCCTAATTCAGACCCTATGATTCACACCACCCCATGATATTTTTCTCTCTCCTACCAGTGAATGTAATGTTACACACCAATACAATGCGCACCACCCCGCGATGTTTTTCAGAAACCTATCCTACATTGCCACTGCATGTTTCCTGACCTCCCCATGCTGACCACCCCCTGTTGCTTTTCTCCATCCTACATTGCCACTCACTGCCTATCCTAATTCAGCCACTATGATTCACACCACCCTGTGATGTATTTCTCACTCCTACTAGTGAATGTAATGTTACACACCCATACGATGAGCACCATCCCGCGATGTTTTTCAGAACCCTATCCTACATTGCCACTGCATGTTTCCTGACTTCCCCATGCTGACCACCCCGTGGTGCTTCTCTCCATCCTACATTGCCACTCACTGCCTATCCTAATTCAGACCTATGATTCACACCACCCTGTGATGTTTTTCTCACTCCTACTAGTGAATGTAATGTTACACACCCATACCATGCGCACCACCCCGCGATGTTTTTCAGAAACCTATCCTACATTGCCACTGCATGTATCCTGACCTCCCCATGCTCACCACCCCGTGGTGCTTTTCTCCATCCTACATTGCCACTCACTGCCTATCCTAATTCCGACCCTAAGATTCACACCACCAAGTGATATTTTTCTCACTCTTACTAGTGAATGTAATATTCCACACCCATACAATGTGCACCACCCCGCGATGTTTTTCAGAAACCTATCCTACATTGCCACTGCATGTGTTCGGACCTCCCCATGCTGACCACCCCGTGGTGCTTTTCTCCATCCTACATTGCCACTCACTGCCTATCCTAATTCAGACCCTATGATTCACAGCACCCCGTGATGTTTTTCTCACTCCTACTATTGAATGTAAGGTACACACCCATACAATGCGCACCACCGCGCGATGTTTTTCAGAAACCTATCCGACATTGCCACTGCATGTTTCCTGACCTCCCCATGCTGACCACCCCGTGGTGCTTTTCTCCATCCTACATTGCCACTCACTTCCTATCCTAATTCAGACTTTATGATTCACACCACCCCGTGATGTTTTTCTCACTCCTACTAGTGAATGTAATGTTACACACCCATACAATGCGCACCACCCCGCGATGTTTTTCAGAAACCTATCCTACATTGCCACTGCATGTGTCCTGAATTCCGCATGCTGACCACCACGTTGTGCTTTTCTCCATCTTACATTGCCACTCACTGCCTATCCTAATTCAGACCCTATGATTCACACCACCCCGTGATGTTTTTCTCACTCCTACTATTGAATGTAATGTTACACACTCATACAATGCGCACCACCCTGCGAGGTTTTTTAGAAACCTATCCTACAATGCCAAAGCATGTGTCCTGACCTCCCCATGCTGACCACCCAGTGGTGCTTTTCTCCATCCTACATTGCCACTCACTGCCTATCCTAATTCAGACCCTATGATTCACACCACCCCATGATGTTTTTCTCACTCCTACTAGTGAATGTAATGTTACACACCCATACAATGCACACCATCCCGCGATGTTTTTCAGAAACCTATCTTACATTGCCACTGCATGTGTCCTGACCTCCCCATGCTGACCACCCCGTTGTGCTTTTCTCCATCCTACATTGCCACTCACTGCCTATCCTAATTCAGACACTATGATTCACACCACCCCGTGATGTTTTTCAAACTCCTACTAGTGAATGAAATGTTACACACCCATACAATGTGCACCACCCCGCAATGTTTTTCAGAAACCTATCCTACATTGCCACTGCATGTTTGCTGACCTCCCCATGCGGACCACCCCGTGGTGCTTTTCTCCATCCTACATAGCCACTCACTGCCTAACCTAATTCAGACCCTATGATTCACACCACCCCGTGATGTTTTTCTCACTCCTACTAGTGAATGTAATGTTACACACCCATACAATGCGCACCACCTGCGATGTTTTTCAGAAACCTACCCTATGTTGCCACAGCATGTGTCCTGACCTCCCCATGGTGACCACCCCGTGGTGCTTTTCTCCATCCTACATTGCCACTCACTGCCTATCCTAATTCAGACCCTATGATTCACACCACCCCGTGATGATTTTCTCACTCCTACTAGTGAATGTAATGTTACACACCCATACGATGCTCACCACACTGCGATGTTTTTCAGAAACCTATCCTACATTGCCACTGCATGTTTCCTGACCTCCACATGCTGGCCTCCCCGTCGTGCTTTTCTCCATCCTACATTGCCACTCACTGCCTATCCTAATTCAGACCCTATGATTCACACCACCCCGTGATGTTTTTCTCACTCCTACTAGGGAATGTCATGTTACACACACATACGATGCGCACCACCCCGCGATGTTTTTCAGAAACCTATCCTACATTGCCACTGCATGTTTCCTGACCTCCCCATGCTGGCCACCCCGTGTTGCTTTTCTCCATCCTACATTGCCACTCACTGCCTATCCTAATTCAGACCCTATGATTGACATCACCTCGTGATGTTTTTCTCACTCCTACTAGTGAATGTAATGTTACACACTCATACAATGCGCACCACCCTGCGAGGTTTTTCAGAAACCTATCCTACATTGCCACTGCATGTGTCCTGACCTCCCCATGCTGAACACACCGTGGTGCTTTTCTCCATCCTACCTTGCCACTCACTGCCTATCCTAATTCAGACCCTATGATTCACACCACCCCATGATATTTTTCTCTCTCCTACCAGTGAATGTAATGTTACACACCAATACAATGCGCACCACCCCGCGATGTTTTTCAGAAACCTATCCTACATTGCCACTGCATGTTTCCTGACCTCCCCATGCTGACCACCCCCTGTTGCTTTTCTCCATCCTACATTGCCACTCACTGCCTATCCTAATTCAGCCACTATGATTCACACCACCCTGTGATGTATTTCTCACTCCTACTAGTGAATGTAATGTTACACACCCATAAGATGAGCACCATCCCGCGATGTTTTTCAGAACCCTATCCTACATTGCCACTGCATGTTTCCTGACTTCCCCATGCTGACCACCCCGTGGTGCTTCTCTCCATCCTACATTGCCACTCACTGCCTATCCTAATTCAGACCTATGATTCACACCACCCTGTGATGTTTTTGTCACTCCTACTAGTGAATGTAATGTTACACACCCATACAATGCGCACCACCCCGCGATGTTTTTCAGAAACCTATCCTACATTGCCACTGCATGTATCCTGACCTCCCCATGCTCACCACCCCGTGGTGCTTTTCTCCATCCTACATTGCCACTCACTGCCTATCCTAATTCCGACCCTAAGATTCACACCACCAAGTGATATTTTTCTCACTCTTACTAGTGAATGTAATATTCCACACCCATACAATGTGCACCACCCCGCGATGTTTTTCAGAAACCTATCCTACATTGCCACTGCATGTGTTCGGACCTCCCCATGCTGACCACCCCGTGGTGCTTTTCTCCATCCTACATTGCCACTCACTGCCTATCCTAATTCAGACCCTATGATTCACAGCACCCCGTGATGTTTTTCTCACTCCTACTATTGAATGTAAGGTACACACCCATACAATGCGCACCACCGCGCGATGTTTTTCAGAAACCTATCCGACATTGCCACTGCATGTTTCCTGACCTCCCCATGCTGACCACCCCGTGGTGCTTTTCTCCATCCTACATTGCCACTCACTTCCTATCCTAATTCAGACTTTATGATTCACACCACCCCGTGATGTTTTTCTCACTCCTACTAGTGAATGTAATGTTACACACCCATACAATGCGCACCACCCCGCGATGTTTTTCAGAAACCTATCCTACATTGCCACTGCATGTGTCCTGAATTCCGCATGCTGACCACCACGTTGTGCTTTTCTCCATCTTACATTGCCACTCACTGCCTATCCTAATTCAGACCCTATGATTCACACCACCCCGTGATGTTTTTCTCACTCCTACTATTGAATGTAATGTTACACACTCATACAATGCGCACCACCCTGCGAGGTTTTTTAGAAACCTATCCTACAATGCCAAAGCATGTGTCCTGACCTCCCCATGCTGACCACCCGGTGGTGCTTTTCTCCATCCTACATTGCCACTCACTGCCTATACTAACTCAGACCCTATGATTCACACCACCCCGTGATGTATTTCTCACTCCTACTAGTGAATGTCATGTTACACACCCATACAATGCACACCATCCCGCGATGTTTTTCAGAAACCTATCCTACATTGCCACTGCATGTGTCCTGACCTCCCCATGCTGACCACCCCGTGGTGCTTTTCTCCATCCTACATTGCCACTCACTGCCTATCATAATTTAGACACTATGATTCACACCACCCCGTGATGTTTTTCAAACTCCTACTAGTGAATGTAATGTTAAACACCCATACAATGCGCACCACCCCACAATGTTTTTCAGAAACCTGACCTACATTGCCACTGCATGTTTCCTGACCTCCGCATGCTGACCACCCCGTGGTGCTTTTCTCCATCCTACATGGCCACTCACTGCCTATCCTAATTCAGACCCTATGATTCACACCACCCCGTGATGTTTTTCTCACTCCTACTAGTGAATGTAATGTTACACACCCATACAATGCGCACCACCCTGCGATGTTTTTCAGAAACCTACCCTATGTTGCCACAGCATGTGTCCTGACCTCCCCATGGTGACCACCCCGTGGTGCTTTTCTCTATCCTACATTGCCACTAACTGCCTATACTAATTCAGACCCTATGATTCACACCACCCCATGATGTTTTTCTCACTCCTACTAGTGAATGTAATGTTACACACCCATACAATGCACACCATCCCGCGATGTTTTTCAGAAACCTATCTTACATTGCCACTGCATGTGTCCTGACCTCCCCATGCTGACCACCCCGTGGTGCTTTTCTCCATCCTACATTGCCACTCACTGCCTATCCTAATTCAGACACTATGATTCACACCACCCCGTGATGTTTTTCAAACTCCTACTAGTGAATGAAATGTTACACACCCATACAATGCGCACCACCCAGCAATGTTTTTCAGAAACCTATCCTACATTGCCACTGCATGTTTCCTGACCTCCCCATGCGGACCACCCCGTGGTGCTTTTCTCCATCCTACATGGCCACTCACTGCCTATCCTAATTCAGACCCTATGATTCACACCACCCCGTGATGTTTTTCTCACTCCTACTAGTGAATGAAATGTTACACACCCATACAATACGCACCACCTGCGATGTTTTTCAGAAACCTACCCTATGTTGCCACAGCATGTGTCCTGACCTCCCCATGGTGACCACCCCGTGGTGCTTTTCTCCATCCTACATTGCCACTCACTGCCTATCCTAATTCAGACCCTATGATTCACACCACCCCGTGATGATTTTCTCACTCCTAATAGTGAATGTAATGTTACACACCCATACGATGCTCACCACACTGCGATGTTTTTCAGAAACCTATCCTACATTGCCACTGCATGTTTCCTGACCTCCACATGCTGGCCTCCCCGTGGTGCTTTTCTCCATCCTACATTGCCACTCACTGCCTATCCTAATTCCGACCCTATGATTCACAGCACCCCGTGATGTTTTTCTCACTCCTACTATTGAATGTAAGGTACACACCCATACAATGCGCACCACCGCGCGATGTTTTTCAGAAACCTATCCGACATTGCCACTGCATGTTTCCTGACCTCCCCATGCTGACCACCCCGTGGTGCTTTTCTCCATCCTACATTGCCACTCACTTCCTATCCTAATTCAGACTCTATGATTCACACCACCCCGTGATGTTTTTCTCACTCCTACTAGTGAATGTAATGTTACACACCCATACAATGCGCACCACCCCGCGATGTTTTTCAGAAACCTATCCTACATTGCCACTGCATGTGTCCTGAACTCCGCATGCTGACCACCACGTTGTGCTTTTCTCCATCTTACATTGCCACTCACTGCCTATCCTAATTCAGACCCTATGATTCACACCACCCCGTGATGTTTTTCTCACTCCTACTATTGAATGTAATGTTACACACTCATACAATGCGCACCACCCTGCGAGGTTTTTTAGAAACCTATCCTACAATGCCAAAGCATGTGTCCTGACCTCCCCATGCTGACCACCCAGTGGTGCTTTTCTCCATCATACATTGCCACTCACTGCCTATACTAACTCAGACCCTATGATTCACACCACCCCGTGATGTATTTCTCACTCCTACTAGTGAATGTCATGTTACACACCCATACAATGCACACCATCCCGCGATGTTTTTCAGAAACCTATCCTACATTGCCACTGCATGTGTCCTGACCTCCCCATGCTGACCACCCCGTGGTGCTTTTCTCCATCCTACATTGCCACTCACTGCCTATCCTAATTTAGACACTATAATTCACACCACCCCGTGATGTTTTTCAAACTCCTACTATTGAATGTAATGTTAAACACCCATACAATGCGCACCACCCCACAATGTTTTTCAGAAACCTGTCCTACATTGCCACTGCATGTTTCCTGACCTCCCCATGCTGACCACCCCGTGGTGCTTTTCTCCATCCTACATGGCCACTCACTGCCTATCCTAATTCAGACCCTATGATTCACACCACCCCGTGATGTTTTTCTCACTCCTACTTGTGAATGTAATGTTACACACCCATACAATGCGCACCACCCTGCGATGTTTTTCAGAAACCTACCCTATGTTGCCACAGCATGTGTCCTGACCTCCCCATGTTGACCACCCCATGGTGCTTTTCTCTATCCTACATTGCCACTAACTGCCTATCCTAATTCAGACCCTATGATTCACACCACCCCATGATGTTTTTCTCACTCCTACTAGTGAATGTAATGTTACACACCCATACAATGCACACCATCCCGCGATGTTTTTCAGAAACCTATCTTACATTGCCACTGCATGTGTCCTGACCTCCCCATGCTGACCACCCCGTTGTGCTTTTCTCCATCCTACATTGCCACTCACTGCCTATCCTAATTCAGACACTATGATTCACACCACCCCGTGATGTTTTTCAAACTCCTACTAGTGAATGAAATGTTACACACCCATACAATGTGCACCACCCCGCAATGTTTTTCAGAAACCTATCCTACATTGCCACTGCATGTTTGCTGACCTCCCCATGCGGACCACCCCGTGGTGCTTTTCTCCATCCTACATAGCCACTCACTGCCTATCCTAATTCAGACCCTATGATTCACACCACCCCGTGATGTTTTTCTCACTCCTACTAGTGAATGTAATATTACACACCCATACAATGCGCACCACCTGCGATGTTTTTCAGAAACCTACCCTATGTTGCCACAGCATGTGTCCTGACCTCCCCATGGTGACCACCCCGTGGTGCTTTTCTCCATCCTACATTGCCACTCACTGCCTATCCTAATTCAGACCCTATGATTCACACCACCCCGTGATGATTTTCTCACTCCTACTAGTGAATGTAATGTTACACACCCATAAGATGCTCACCACACTGCGATGTTTTTCAGAAACCTATCCTACATTGCCACTGCATGTTTCCTGACCTCCACATGCTGGCCTCCCAGTCGTGCTTTTCTCCATCCTACATTGCCACTCACTGCCTATCCTAATTCAGACCCTATGATTCACACCACCCCGTGATGTTTTTCTCACTCCTACTAGGGAATGTCATGTTACACACATATATGATGCGCACCACCCCGCGATGTTTTTCAGAAACCTATCCTACATTGCCACTGCATGTTTCCTGACCTCCCCATGCTGGCCACCCCGTGTTGCTTTTCTCCATCCTACATTGCCACTCACTGCCTATCCTAATTCAGACCCTATGATTGACATCACCTCGTGATGTTTTTCTCACTCCTACTAGTGAATGTAATGTTACACACTCATACAATGCGCACCACCCTGCGAGGTTTTTCAGAAACCTATCCTACATTGCCACTGCATGTGTCCTGACCTCCACATGCTGAACACACCGTGGTGCTTTTCTCCATCCTACCTTGCCACTCACTGCCTATCCTAATTCAGACCCTATGATTCACACCACCCCATGATATTTTTCTCTCTCCTACCAGTGAATGTAATGTTACACACCCATACAATGCGCACCACCCCGCGATGTTTTTCAGAAACCTATCCTACATTGCCACTGCATGTTTCCTGACCTCCCCATGCTGACCACCCCCTGTTGCTTTTCTCCATCCTACATTGCCACTCACTGCCTATCCTAATTCAGCCACTATGATTCACACCACCCTGTGATGTATTTCTCACTCCTACTAGTGAATGTAATGTTACACACCCATACGATGAGCACCATCCCGCGATGTTTTTCAGAACCCTATCCTACATTGCCACTGCATGTTTCCTGACTTCCCCATGCTGACCACCCCGTGGTGCTTCTCTCCATCCTACATTGCCACTCACTGCCTATCCTAATTCAGACCTATGATTCACACCACCCTGTGATGTTTTTCTCACTCCTACTAGTGAATGTAATGTTACACACCCATACCATGCGCACCACCCCGCGATGTTTTTCAGAAACCTATCCTACATTGCCACTGCATGTATCCTGACCTCCCCATGCTCACCACCCCGTGGTGCTTTTCTCCATCCTACATTGCCACTCACTGCCTATCCTAATTCCGACCCTAAGATTCACACCACCAAGTGATGTTTTTCTCACTCTTACTAGTGAATGTAATATTCCACACCCATACAATGTGCACCACCCCGCGATGTTTTTCAGAAACCTATCCTACATTGCCACTGCATGTGTTCGGACCTCCCCATGCTGACCACCCCGTGGTGCTTTTCTCCATCCTACATTGCCACTCACTGCCTATCCTAATTCAGACCCTATGATTCACAGCACCCCGTGATGTTTTTCTCACTCCTACTATTGAATGTAAGGTACACACCCATACAATGCGCACCACCGCGCGATGTTTTTCAGAAACCTATCCGACATTGCCACTGCATGTTTCCTGACCTCCCCATGCTGACCACCCCGTGGTGCTTTTCTCCATCCTACATTGCCACTCACTTCCTATCCTAATTCAGACTTTATGATTCACACCACCCCGTGATGTTTTTCTCACTCCTACTAGTGAATGTAATGTTACACACCCATACAATGCGCACCACCCCGCGATGTTTTTCAGAAACCTATCCTACATTGCCACTGCATGTGTCCTGAATTCCGCATGCTGACCACCACGTTGTGCTTTTCTCCATCTTACATTGCCACTCACTGCCTATCCTAATTCAGACCCTATGATTCACACCACCCCGTGATGTTTTTCTCACTCCTACTATTGAATGTAATGTTACACACTCATACAATGCGCACCACCCTGCGAGGTTTTTTAGAAACCTATCCTACAATGCCAAAGCATGTGTCCTGACCTCCCCATGCTGACCACCCAGTGGTGCTTTTCTCCATCCTACATTGCCACTCACTGCCTATACTAACTCAGACCCTATGATTCACACCACCCCGTGATGTATTTCTCACTCCTACTAGTGAATGTCATGTTACACACCCATACAATGCACACCATCCCGCGATGTTTTTCAGAAACCTATCCTACATTGCCACTGCATGTGTCCTGACCTCCCCATGCTGACCACCCCGTGGTGCTTTTCTCCATCCTACATTGCCACTCACTGCCTATCATAATTTAGACACTATGATTCACACCACCCCGTGATGTTTTTCAAACTCCTACTAGTGAATGTAATGTTAAACACCCATACAATGCGCACCACCCCACAATGTTTTTCAGAAACCTGACCTACATTGCCACTGCATGTTTCCTGACCTCCGCATGCTGACCACCCCGTGGTGCTTTTCTCCATCCTACATGGCCACTCACTGCCTATCCTAATTCAGACCCTATGATTCACACCACCCCGTGATGTTTTTCTCACTCCTACTAGTGAATGTAATGTTACACACCCATACAATGCGCACCACCCTGCGATGTTTTTCAGAAACCTACCCTATGTTGCCACAGCATGTGTCCTGACCTCCCCATGGTGACCACCCCGTGGTGCTTTTCTCTATCCTACATTGCCACTAACTGCCAATACTAATTCAGACCCTATGATTCACACCACCCCATGATGTTTTTCTCACTCCTACTAGTGAATGTAATGTTACACACCCATACAATGCACACCATCCCGCGATGTTTTTCAGAAACCTATCTTACATTGCCACTGCATGTGTCCTGACCTCCCCATGCTGACCACCCCGTGGTGCTTTTCTCCATCCTACATTGCCACTCACTGCCTATCCTAATTCAGACACTATGATTCACACCACCCCGTGATGTTTTTCAAACTCCTACTAGTGAATGAAATGTTACACACCCATACAATGCGCACCACCCAGCAATGTTTTTCAGAAACCTATCCTACATTGCCACTGCATGTTTCCTGACCTCCCCATGCGGACCACCCCGTGGTGCTTTTCTCCATCCTACATGGCCACTCACTGCCTATCCTAATTCAGACCCTATGATTCACACCACCCCGTGATGTTTTTCTCACTCCTACTAGTGAATGAAATGTTACACACCCATACAATGCGCACCACCCCGCGATGTTTTTCAGAAACCTATCCTACATTGCCACTGCATGTGTCCTGAACTCCGCATGCTGACCACCACGTTGTGCTTTTCTCCATCTTACATTGCCACTCACTGCCTATCCTAATTCAGACCCTATGATTCACACCACCCCGTGATGTTTTTCTCACTCCTACTATTGAATGTAATGTTACACACTCATACAATGCGCACCACCCTGCGAGGTTTTTTAGAAACCTATCCTACAATGCCAAAGCATGTGTCCTGACCTCCCCATGCTGACCACCCAGTGGTGCTTTTCTCCATCATACATTGCCACTCACTGCCTATACTAACTCAGACCCTATGATTCACACCACCCCGTGATGTATTTCTCACTCCTACTAGTGAATGTCATGTTACACACCCATTCAATGCACACCATCCCGCGATGTTTTTCAGAAACCTATCCTACATTGCCACTGCATGTGTCCTGACCTCCCCATGCTGACCACCCCGTGGTGCTTTTCTCCATCCTACATTGCCACTCACTGCCTATCATAATTTAGACACTATGATTCACACCACCCCGTGATGTTTTTCAAACTCCTACTAGTGAATGTAATGTTAAACACCCATACAATGCGCACCACCCCGCAATGTTTTTCAGAAACCTGTCCTACATTGCCACTGCATGTTTCCTGACCTCCCCATGCTGACCATCCCGTGGTGCTTTTCTCCATCCTACATGGCCACTCACTGCCTATCCTAATTCAGACCCTATGATTCACACCACCCCGTGATGTTTTTCTCACTCCTACTAGTGAATGTAATGTAACACACACCCATACAATGCGCACCACCCCGTGATGTTTTTCTCACTCCTACTAGTGAATGTAATGTAACACACACCCATGCAATGCGCACCACCCCGCGATGTTTTTCAGAAACCTATCCTACATTGCCACTGCATGTATCCTGACCTCCCCATGCTCACCACCCCGTGGTGCTTTTCTCCATCCTACATTGCCACTGCATGTTTCCTGACCTCCACATGCTGGCCACCCCGTGGTGCTTTTCTCCATCCTACATTGTCACTCACTGCCTATCCTAATTCAGACCCTATGATTCACACCACCCCGTGATGTATTTGTAACTCCTACTAGTGAATGAAATGTTACACACTCATGCAATGCGCACCACCCTGAGATGTTTTTCAGAAACCTATCCTACATTGCCACTGTATATGTCCTGACCTCCCCATGCTGACCACCCCGTCGTGCTTTTCTCCATCCTAAATTGCCACTCATTGCCTATCCTAAATCAGACCCTATGATTCACACCACCCCGTGATTTTTTTCTCAATCCTACTAGTGAATGTATTGTTACACACCCATACCATGCGCACCACCCCACGATGTTTTTCAGAAACCTATCCTACATTGCCACTGCATGTTTCCTGACCTCCCCATGCTGACAACCCCGTTCTGCTTTTCTCCATCCTACATTGCGACTCACTGCCTATCCTAACTCAGACCCTATGATTCACACCACCCCGTGATGTTTTTCTCACTCCTAGTAGTGAATGTAATGTTACACAACCATACAATGCACACCATCCCGGGATGTTTTTCAGAAACCTATCCTACCTTGCCATTGCATGTGTCCTGACCTCCCCATGCTGACCACCCCGTGGTGCTTTTCTCCATGCTACATTGCCATTCACTGCCTATCCTAATTCAGACCCTATGATTCACACCACCCCGTAATGTTTTTCTCACTCCTACTAGTGAATGTAATTTTACACACCCATACAATGCGCACCACCCCGCGATGTTTTTCAGAAACCTATCCTACATTGCCACGGCATGTGTCCTGACCTCCCCATGCTGACCACCCCGTGGTGCTTTTCTCCATCCTACATTGCCACTCACTGCCTATCCTAATTCAGACCGTATGATTCACACCACCCCGTGATGTTTTTCTCACTCCTACTAGTGAATGTAATGTTACACACCCATACAATGCGCACCACACCGCGATGTTGTTCAGAAACCTATCCAACATGGCCACTGAATGTTACTTGACCTCCCCATGCTGACCACCCCGTGGTGCTTTTCTCCATCCTACATGGCCAATCACTGCCTATCCTAATTCACACCCTATGATTCACACCACCCCGTGATGTTTTCCTCACTCCTACCTAGTGAATGCAATGTTACACACCCATACAATGCGCACCACCCTGCGATGTTTTTCAGAAACCTACCCAATGTTGCCACAGCATGTGTCCTGACCTCCCCATGGTGACCACCCCGTGGTGCTTTTCTCCATCCTACATTGCCACTCACTGCCTATCCTAATTCAGACCAAATGATTCACACCACCCCGTGATGTTTTTCTCACTCCTACTAGTGAATATAATCTTATACACCCATACAATGCGCACCAAACCGCGATGTTTTACAGAAACCTATCCTACATTGCCACTGCATGTTTCCTGACCTCCCCATGCTGACCATCCGTGGTGCTTTTCTCCATCCTACATTGCCACTCACTGCCTATCCTAATTCAGACCCTATGATTTACACCACCCCGTGATGTTTTTCTCACTCCTACTAGTGAATGTAATGTTACACACCCATACAATGCGCACCAGCCTGCAAGGTTTTTTAGAAACCTATCCTACAATGCCAAAGCATGTGTCTTGACCTCCCCATGCTGACCACCCAGTGGTGCTTTTCTCCATCCTACATTGCCACTCACTGCTTATACTAACTCAGACCCTATGATTCACACCACCCCGTGATGTTTTTCTCACTCCTACTAGTGAATGTAATGTTACACACCCATACAATGCACACCATCCCGCACTGTTTTTCAGAAACCTATCCTACATTGCCACTGCATGTGTCCTGACCTCCCCATGCTGACCACCCCGTGGTGCTTTACTCCATCCTACATTGCCACTCACTGCCTATCCTAATTCAGACCCTATGATACACACCACCCCGTGATGTTTTTCTCACTCCTACTATTGAATGTAAGGTACACACCCATACAATGCGCACAACCCCGCGATGTTTTTCAGAAACCTATCCTACATTGCCACTGCATGTTTCCTGACCTCCACATGCTGGCCTCCCCGTGGTGCTTTTCTCCATCCTACATTGCCATTCACTGCCTATCCTAATTCAGATCCTATGATTCACACCACCCCGTGATGTTTTTCTCACTCCTACTAGGGAATGTCACGTTACACACACATACGATGCGCACCACCCCGCGATGTTTTTCAGAAACCTATCCTACATTGCCACTGCATGTTTCCTGACCTCCCCATGCTGGCCACCCCGTGTTGCTTTTCTCCATCCTACATTGCCACTCACTGCCTATCCTAATTCAGACCCTATGATTGACATCACCTCGTGATGTTTTTCTCACTCCTACTAGTGAATGTAATGTTACACACTCATACAATGCGCACCACCCTGCGAGGTTTTTCAGAAACCTATCCTACATTGCCACTGCATGTGTCCTGACCTCCCCATGCTGAACACACCGTGGTGCTTTTCTCCATCCTACCTTGCCACTCACTGCCTATCCTAATTCAGACCCTATGATTCACACCACCCCATGATATTTTTCTCTCTCCTACCAGTGAATGTAATGTTACACACCCATACAATGCACACCACCCCGCGATGTTTTTCAGAAACCTATCCTACATTGCCACTGCATGTTTCCTGACCTCCCCATGCTGACCACCCCCTGTTGCTTTTCTCCATCCTACATTGCCACTCACTGCGTATCCTAATTCAGACACTATGATTCACACCACCCTGTGATGTATTTCTCACTCCTACTAGTGAATGTAATGTTACACACCCATACGATGAGCACCATCCCGCGATGTTTTTCAGAACCCTATCCTACATTGCCACTGCATGTTTCCTGACTTCCCCATGCTGACCACCCCGTGGTGCTTCTCTCCATCCTACATTGCCACTCACTGCCTATCCTAATTCAGACCTATGATTCACACCACCCTGTGATGTTTTTCTCACTCCTACTAGTGAATGTAATGTTACACACCCATACCATGCGCACCACCCCGCGATGTTTTTCAGAAACCTATCCTACATTGCCACTGCATGTATCCTGACCTCCCCATGCTCACCACCCCGTGGTGCTTTTCTCCATCCTACATTGCCACTGCATGTTTCCTGACCTCCACATGCTGGCCACCCCGTGGTGCTTTTCTCCATCCTACATTGTCACTCACTGCCTATCCTAATTCAGACCCTATGATTCACACCACCCCGTGATGTATTTGTAACTCCTACTAGTGAATGAAATGTTACACACTCATGCAATGCGCACCACCCTGAGATGTTTTTCAGAAACCTATCCTACATTGCCACTGTATATGTCCTGACCTCCCCATGCTGACCACCCCGTCGTGCTTTTCTCCATCCTAAATTGCCACTCATTGCCTATCCTAAATCAGACCCTATGATTCACACCACCCCGTGATTTTTTTCTCAATCCTACTAGTGAATGTATTGTTACACACCCATACCATGCGCACCACCCCACGATGTTTTTCAGAAACCTATCCTACATTGCCACTGCATGTTTCCTGACCTCCCTATGCTGACAACCCCGTTCTGCTTTTCTCCATCCTACATTGCGACTCACTGCCTATCCTAACTCAGACCCTATGATTCACACCACCCCGTGATGTTTTCTCACTCCTAGTAGTGAATGTAATGTTACACAACCATACAATGCACACCATCCCGGGATGTTTTTCAGAAACCTATCCTACCTTGCCATTGCATGTGTCCTGACCTCCCCATGCTGACCACCCCGTGGTGCTTTTCTCCATGCTACAATGCCATTCACTGCCTATCCTAATTCAGACCCTATGATTCACACCACCCCGTAATGTTTTTCTCACTCCTACTAGTGAATGTAATTTTACACACCCATACAATGCGCACCACCCCGCGATGTTTTTCAGAAACCTATCCTACATTGCCACGGCATGTGTCCTGACCTCCCCATGCTGACCACCCCGTGGTGCTTTTCTCCATCCTACATTGCCACTCACTGCCTATCCTAATTCAGACCGTATGATTCACACCACCCCGTGATGTTTTTCTCACTCCTACTAGTGAATGTAATGTTACACACCCATACAATGCGCACCACACCGCGATGTTGTTCAGAAACCTATCCAACATGGCCACTGAATGTTACTTGACCTCCCCATGCTGACCACCCCGTGGTGCTTTTCTCCATCCTACATGGCCAATCACTGCCTATCCTAATTCACACCCTATGATTCACACCACCCCGTGATGTTTTCCTCACTCCTACCTAGTGAATGCAATGTTACACACCCATACAATGCGCACCACCCTGCGATGTTTTTCAGAAACCTACCCAATGTTGCCACAGCATGTGTCCTAACCTACCCATGGTGACCACCCCGTGGTGCTTTTCTCCATCCTACATTGCCACTCACTGCCTATCCTAATTCAGACCCAATGATTCACACCACCCCGTGATGTTTTTCTCACTCCTACTAGTGAATATAATCTTATACACCCATACAATGCGCACCAAACCGCGATGTTTTACAGAAACCTATCCTACATTGCCACTGCATGTTTCCTGACCTCCCCATGCTGACCATCCGTGGTGCTTTTCTCCATCCTACATTGCCACTCACTGCCTATCCTAATTCAGACCCTATGATTTACACCACCCCGTAATGTTTTTCTCACTCCTACTAGTGAATGTAATTTTACACGCCCATACAATGCGCACCACCCCGCGATGTTTTTCAGAAACCTATCCTACATTGCCACTGCATGTGTCCTGAACTCCGCATGCTGACCACCACGTGGTGCTTTTCTCCATCCTACATTGCCACTCACTGCCTATGCTAATTCAGACCCTATGATTCACACCACCCCGTGATGTTTTTCTCACTCCTACTAGTGAATGTAATGTTACACACCCATACAATGCGCACCACCCTGCAAGGTTTTTTAGAAACCTATCCTACAATGCCAAAGCATGTGTCTTGACCTCCCCATGCTGACCACCCAGTGGTGCTTTTCTCCATCCTACATTGCCACTCACTGCTTATACTAACTCAGACCCTATGATTCACACCACCCCGTGATGTTTTTCTCACTCCTACTAGTGAATGTAATGTTACACACCCATACAATGCACACCATCCCGCGCTGTTTGTCAGAAACCTATCCTACATTGCCACTGCATGTGTCCTGACCTCCCCATGCTGACCACCCCGTGGTGCTTTTCTCCATCCTACATTGCCACTCACTGCCTATCCTAATTCAGACCCTATGATACACACCACCCCGTGATGTTTTTCTCACTCCTACTATTGAATGTAAGGTACACACCCACACAATGCGCACCACCCCGCGATGTTTTTCAGAAACCTAACCGACATTGCCACTGCATGTTTCCTGACCTCCCCATGCTGACCACCCCGTGGTGCTTTTCTCCATCCTACATTGCCACTCACTGCCTATCCTAATTCAGACTCTATGATTCACACCACCCCGTGATGTTTTTCTCACTCCTACTAGTGAATGTAATGTTACACACCCATACAATGCGCACCACCCCGCGATGTTTTTCAGAACCCCATCCTACATTGCCACTGCATGTTTCCTGACCTCCCCATGCTGACCACCCCGTGGTGCTTTTCTCCATCCTACATTGCCACTCACTGCCTATCCTAATTCAGACCCTATGATTCACATCACCCCGTAATGTTTTTCTCACTCCTACTAGTGAATGTAATTTTACACACCCATACAATGCGCACCACCCCGCGATGTTTTTCAGAAACCTATCCTACATTGCCACCGCATGTGTCCTGACCTCCCCATGCTGACCACCCCGTGGTGCTTTTCTCCATCCTACATTGCCACTCACTGCCTATCCTAATTCAGACCCTATGATTCACACCACCCCATGATATTTTTCTCTCTCCTACCAGTGAATGTAATGTTACCCACCCATACAATGCGCACCACACCGCGATGTTGTTCAGAAACCTATTCAACATGGCCACTGCATGTTTCCTGACCTCCCCATGCTGACCACCCCGTGGTGCTTTTCTCCATCCTACATGGCCAATCACTGCCTATCCTAATTCAGACCCTATTATTCACACCACCCTGTGATGTTTTCCTCACTCCTACCTAGTGAATGCAATGTTACACACCCATACGATGCGCACCACCTCGCGATGTTTTTCAGAAACCTATCCTACATTGCCACTGCATGTTTCCTGACCTCCCCATGCTGA
This sequence comes from Cavia porcellus, assembly GCF_034190915.1. Taxonomy (NCBI): domain Eukaryota; kingdom Metazoa; phylum Chordata; class Mammalia; order Rodentia; family Caviidae; genus Cavia; species Cavia porcellus. The sequence continues at coordinate 28,691,065 of NW_026947510.1, read as the reverse complement.
CCACCCCGTGGTGCTTTTCTCCATCCTACATTGCCACTCACTGCCTATCCTAATTCAGACTCTATGATTCACACCACCCCGTGATGTTTTTCTCACTCCTACTAGTGAATATAATCTTACACACTCATACAATGCGCACCACCCTGCGAGGTTTTTTAGAAACCTATACTACAATGCCAAAGCATGTGTCTTGACCTCCCCATGCTCACCACCCAGTGGTGCTTTTCTCCATCCTACATTGCCACTCACTGCCTATACTAACTAAGACCCTATGATTCACACCACCCCGTGATGTATTTCTCACTCCTACTAGTGAATGTAATGTTACACACCCATACAATGCACACCGTCCCACGATGTTTTTCAGAAACCTATCCTACATTGCCACTGCATGTGTCCTGACCTCCCCATGCTGACCACCCCGTGGTGCATTTCTCCAACCTACATTGCCACTCACTGCCTATCCTAATTTAGACACTATGATTCACACCACCCCATGATGTTTTTCAAACTTCTACTAGTGAATGTAATGTTATACACCCATACAATGCGCACCACCCCGCAATGTTTTTCAGAATCCTATCCTACATTGCCACTGCATGTTTCCTGACCTCCCCATGCTGACCACCCCGTGATGCTTTTCTCCATCCTACATTGCCACTCACTGCCTATACTAATTCAGACCCTATGATTCACACCACCCCGTGATGTTTTTGTAACTCCTACTAGTGAATGAAATGTTACACACTCATGCAATGCGCACCACCCTGCGATGTTTTTCAGAAACCTATCCTACATTGCCACTGCATGTGTCCTGACCTCCCCATGCTGACCACCCCGTGGTGCTTTTCTCCATCCTACATTGCCACTCACTGCCTATCCTAATTCAGACCCTATGATTCACACCACCCCGTAATGTTTTTCTCACTCCTACTAGTGAATGTAATGTTACACACCCATATGATGCGCACCACCCCGCGATGTTTTTCATAAACCTATCCTACATTGCCACTGCATATTTCCTGACCTCCCCATGCTGACCACCCCGTGGGGCTTTTCTCCATCCTACATTGCCACTCACTGCCTATCCTAATTCAGACTCTATGATTCACACCACCCCGTGATGTTTTTCTCACTCCTACTAGTGAATGTAATCTTACACCCATACAATGCGCACCACCCCGCGATGTTTTTCAGAAACCTATCCTACACTGCCACTGCATGTTTCCTGACCTCCCCATGCTGACCATCCGTGGTGCTTTTCTCCATCCTACATTGCCACTCACTGCCTATACTAATTCAGACCCTATGATTCACAGCACCCCGTAATGTTTTTCTCACTCCTACTATTGAATGTAAGGTACACACCCATACAATGCGCACCACCCCGCGATGTTTTTCAGAAACCTATCCGACATTGCCACTGCATGTTTCCTGACCTCCCCATGCTGACCACCCTGTGGTGCTTTTCTCCATCCTACATTGCCACTCACTGCCTATCCTAATTCAGCCCCTATGATTCACACCACCCCGTAATGTTTTTCTCACTCCTACTAGTGAATGTAATGTTACACACCCATATGATGCGCACCACCCCGCGATATTTTTCAGAAACCTATCCTACATTGCCACTGCATATTTCCTGACCTCCCCATGCTGACCACCCCGTGGGGCTTTTCTCCATCCTACATTGCCACTCACTGCCTATCCTAATTCAGACTCTATGATTCACACCACCCCGTGATGTTTTTCTCACTCCTACTAGTGAATGTAATCTTACACCCATACAATGCGCACCACCCCGCGATGTTTTTCAGAAACCTATCCTACACTGCCACTGCATGTTTCCTGACCTCCCCATGCTGACCACCCGTGGTGCTTTTCTCCATCCTACATTGCCACTCACTGCCTATCCTAATTCAGACCCTATGATTCACAGCACCCCGTAATGTTTTTCTCACTCCTACTAGTGAATGTAATTTTACACACCCATACAATGCGCACCACCCCTTGATGATTTTCAGAAACCTATCCTACATTGTCACTGCATGTTTCCTGAACTCCGCATGCTGACCACCACGTGGTGCTTTTCTCCATCCTACATTGCCACTCACTGCCTATCCTAATTCAGACCCTATGATTCACACCACCCCGAGATGTTTTTCTCACTCCTACTATTGAATGTAATGTTACACACTCATACAATGCGCACCACCCTGCGAGGTTTTTTAGAAACCTATCCTACTATGCCAAAGCATGTGTCCTGACTTTCCCATGCTGACAACCCAGTGGGGCTTTTCTCCATCCTACATTGCCACTCACTGCCTATGCTAACTCAGACCCTATGATTCACACCACCCCGTGAAGTTTTTCTCACTCCTACTAGTGAATGTAATGTTACACACCCATACAATGCGCACCACCCCGCAATGTTTTTCAGAAACCTATCCTATATTGCCACTGCATGTTTCCTGACCTTCACATGCTGACCAACCCGTGGTGCTTTTCTCCATCCTACATGGCCACTCACTGCCTATCCTAATTCAGACCCTATGATTCACACCACCCTGTGATCTTTTTCTCTCTCCTACTAGTGAATGTAATGTTACACACCCATACGATGCTCACCACCCTGCGATGTTTTTCAGAAACCTATCCTACATTGCCACTGCATGTTTCCTGACCTCCACATGCTGGCCTCCCCGTGGTGCTTTTCTCCATCCTACATTGCCACTCACTGCCTGTACTAATTCAGACCCTATGATTAACACCACCCCGTGATGTTTTTGTAACTCCTCCTAGTGAATGAAATGTTACACACTCATACAATGTGCACCACCCTGCGATGTTTTTCAGAAACCTATCCTACATTGCCACTGCATATGTCCTGACCTCCTCATGCTGACCACCCCGTCGTGCTTTTCTCCATCCTACATTGCCACTTACTGCCTATCCTAATTCAGACCTATGATTCACACCACCCTGTGATGTTTTTCTCACTCTTACTAGTGAATGTAATGTTACACACCCATACCATGCGCACTACCCCGCCATGTTTTTCAGAAACCTATCCTACATTGCCACTGCATGTGTCCTGACATCCCCATGCTGACCACCCCGTGGTGCTTTTCTCCATCCTATATTGCCACTCACTGCCTTTCCTAATTCAGACCCTATGTTTCACACCACCAAGTGATGTTTTTCTCACTCCTACTAGTGAATGTAATATTCCACAACCATACAATGCGCACCACCCCGCGATGTTTTTCAGAAACCTATCCTACATTGCCACTGCATGTGTCCTGACCTCCCCATGCTGACCACCCCGTGGTGCTTTTTTCCATCCTACATTGCGACTCACTGCTTATCCTAACTCAGACCCTATGATTCACACAACCCCGTGATGTTTTTCTCACTCCTACTAGTGAATGTAATGTTACACACCCATACAATGCACACCATCCCGCGATGTTTTTCAGAAACCTATCCTACATGGCCACTGCATGTGTGCTGACCTCCACATGCTGACCACCCCGTGGTGCTTTTCTCCATCCTACATTGCCACTCACTGCCTATCCTAATTCAGACCCTATGATTCACACCACCCCGTAATGCTTTTCTCACTCCTACTAGTGAATGTAATTTTACACACCCATACAATGCGCACCACCCCGCGATGTTTTTCAGAAACCTATCCTACATTGCCACTGCATGTGTCCTGAACTCCGCATGCTGACCACCACGTGGTGCTTTTCTCCATCCTACATTGCCACTCACTGCCTATCCTAATTCAGACCCTATGTTTCACACCACCCCGTGATGTTTTTCTCACTCCTACTATTGAATGTAATGTTACACACCCATACCATGCGCACCACCCCGCGATGTTTTTCAGAAACCTACCCAACGTTGCCACTGCATGTGTCCTGACCTCCTCGTGGTGACCACCCAGTGGTGCTTTTCTCCATCCTACATTGCCACTCACTGCCTATACTAACTCATACCCTATGATTTACATCACCCCGTGATGTATTTCTCACTCCTACTTGTGAATGTAATGTTACACACCCATACAATGCACACCATCCCGCGATGTTTTTCAGAAACCTACCCTATGTTGCCACAGCATGTGTCCTGACCTCCTCGTGGTGACCACCCCGTGGTGCTTTTCTCTATACTACATTGCCACTCACTGCCTATCCTAATTCAGACCCTATGATTCACACCACCCCGTGATGTTTTTCTCACTCCTACTAGTGAATGTAATGTTACACACCCATACGATGCTTTCCACCCTGCGATGTTTTTCAGAAACCTATCCTACATTGCCACTGCATGTTTCCTGACCTCCACATGCTGGCCTCCCCGTGGTGCTTTTCTCCATCCTACATTGCCACTCACTGCCTATCCTAATTCAGACCCTATGATTCACACCACCCCGTGATGTTTTTCTAACTCCTACTAGTGAATGTAATGTTACACACCCATACGATGCGCACCACCCCGCGATGTTTTTCAGAAACCTATCCTACATTGCCACTGCATGTTTCCTGACCTCCCCATGCTGACCACTCCGTGGTGCTTTTCTCCATCGTACATTGCCACTCACTGCCCATCCTAATTCAGACTCTATGATTCACACCACCCCCTGCTGTTTTTCTCACTCCTACTAATGAATGTAATGTTACAAACCCATACAATGCGCACCACCCCGCGATGTTTTTCAGAAACCTATCCTACAATGCCACTGCATGTTTCCTGACCTCCCCATGCTGACCACCCCGTGGTGCTTTTCTCCATCCTACATTGCCACTCACTGCCTATACTAACTAAGACCCTATGATTCACACCACCCCGTGATGTATTTCTCACTCCTACTAGTGAATGTAATGTTACACACCCATACAATGCACACCGTCCCACGATGTTTTTCAGAAACCTATCCTACATTGCCACTGCATGTGTCCTGACCTCCCCATGCTGACCACCCCGTGGTGCATTTCTCCAACCTACATTGCCACTCACTGCCTATCCTAATTTAGACACTATGATTCACACCACCCCATGATGTTTTTCAAACTTCTACTAGTGAATGTAATGTTATACACCCATACAATGCGCACCACCCCGCAATGTTTTTCAGAATCCTATCCTACATTGCCACTGCATGTTTCCTGACCTCCCCATGCTGACCACCCCGTGATGCTTTTCTCCATCCTACATTGCCACTCACTGCCTATACTAATTCAGACCCTATGATTCACACCACCCCGTGATGTTTTTGTAACTCCTACTAGTGAATGAAATGTTACACACTCATGCAATGCGCACCACCCTGCGATGTTTTTCAGAAACCTATCCTACATTGCCACTGCATGTGTCCTGACCTCCCCATGCTGACCACCCCGTGGTGCTTTTCTCCATCCTACATTGCCACTCACTGCCTATCCTAATTCAGACCCTATGATTCACACCACCCCGTAATGTTTTTCTCACTCCTACTAGTGAATGTAATGTTACACACCCATATGATGCGCACCACCCCGCGATGTTTTTCATAAACCTATCCTACATTGCCACTGCATATTTCCTGACCTCCCCATGCTGACCACCCCGTGGGGCTTTTCTCCATCCTACATTGCCACTCACTGCCTATCCTAATTCAGACTCTATGATTCACACCACCCCGTGATGTTTTTCTCACTCCTACTAGTGAATGTAATCTTACACCCATACAATGCGCACCACCCCGCGATGTTTTTCAGAAACCTATCCTACACTGCCACTGCATGTTTCCTGACCTCCCCATGCTGACCATCCGTGGTGCTTTTCTCCATCCTACATTGCCACTCACTGCCTATACTAATTCAGACCCTATGATTCACAGCACCCCGTAATGTTTTTCTCACTCCTACTATTGAATGTAAGGTACACACCCATACAATGCGCACCACCCCGCGATGTTTTTCAGAAACCTATCCGACATTGCCACTGCATGTTTCCTGACCTCCCCATGCTGACCACCCTGTGGTGCTTTTCTCCATCCTACATTGCCACTCACTGCCTATCCTAATTCAGCCCCTATGATTCACACCACCCCGTAATGTTTTTCTCACTCCTACTAGTGAATGTAATGTTACACACCCATATGATGCGCACCACCCCGCGATATTTTTCAGAAACCTATCCTACATTGCCACTGCATATTTCCTGACCTCCCCATGCTGACCACCCCGTGGGGCTTTTCTCCATCCTACATTGCCACTCACTGCCTATCCTAATTCAGACTCTATGATTCACACCACCCCGTGATGTTTTTCTCACTCCTACTAGTGAATGTAATCTTACACCCATACAATGCGCACCACCCCGCGATGTTTTTCAGAAACCTATCCTACACTGCCACTGCATGTTTCCTGACCTCCCCATGCTGACCACCCGTGGTGCTTTTCTCCATCCTACATTGCCACTCACTGCCTATCCTAATTCAGACCCTATGATTCACAGCACCCCGTAATGTTTTTCTCACTCCTACTAGTGAATGTAATTTTACACACCCATACAATGCGCACCACCCCTTGATGATTTTCAGAAACCTATCCTACATTGTCACTGCATGTTTCCTGAACTCCGCATGCTGACCACCACGTGGTGCTTTTCTCCATCCTACATTGCCACTCACTGCCTATCCTAATTCAGACCCTATGATTCACACCACCCCGAGATGTTTTTCTCACTCCTACTATTGAATGTAATGTTACACACTCATACAATGCGCACCACCCTGCGAGGTTTTTTAGAAACCTATCCTACTATGCCAAAGCATGTGTCCTGACTTTCCCATGCTGACAACCCAGTGGGGCTTTTCTCCATCCTACATTGCCACTCACTGCCTATGCTAACTCAGACCCTATGATTCACACCACCCCGTGAAGTTTTTCTCACTCCTACTAGTGAATGTAATGTTACACACCCATACAATGCGCACCACCCCGCAATGTTTTTCAGAAACCTATCCTATATTGCCACTGCATGTTTCCTGACCTTCACATGCTGACCAACCCGTGGTGCTTTTCTCCATCCTACATGGCCACTCACTGCCTATCCTAATTCAGACCCTATGATTCACACCACCCTGTGATCTTTTTCTCTCTCCTACTAGTGAATGTAATGTTACACACCCATACGATGCTCACCACCCTGCGATGTTTTTCAGAAACCTATCCTACATTGCCACTGCATGTTTCCTGACCTCCACATGCTGGCCTCCCCGTGGTGCTTTTCTCCATCCTACATTGCCACTCACTGCCTGTACTAATTCAGACCCTATGATTAACACCACCCCGTGATGTTTTTGTAACTCCTCCTAGTGAATGAAATGTTACACACTCATACAATGTGCACCACCCTGCGATGTTTTTCAGAAACCTATCCTACATTGCCACTGCATATGTCCTGACCTCCTCATGCTGACCACCCCGTCGTGCTTTTCTCCATCCTACATTGCCACTTACTGCCTATCCTAATTCAGACCTATGATTCACACCACCCTGTGATGTTTTTCTCACTCTTACTAGTGAATGTAATGTTACACACCCATACCATGCGCACTACCCCGCCATGTTTTTCAGAAACCTATCCTACATTGCCACTGCATGTGTCCTGACATCCCCATGCTGACCACCCCGTGGTGCTTTTCTCCATCCTATATTGCCACTCACTGCCTTTCCTAATTCAGACCCTATGTTTCACACCACCAAGTGATGTTTTTCTCACTCCTACTAGTGAATGTAATATTCCACAACCATACAATGCGCACCACCCCGCGATGTTTTTCAGAAACCTATCCTACATTGCCACTGCATGTGTCCTGACCTCCCCATGCTGACCACCCCGTGGTGCTTTTTTCCATCCTACATTGCGACTCACTGCTTATCCTAACTCAGACCCTATGATTCACACAACCCCGTGATGTTTTTCTCACTCCTACTAGTGAATGTAATGTTACACACCCATACAATGCACACCATCCCGCGATGTTTTTCAGAAACCTATCCTACATGGCCACTGCATGTGTGCTGACCTCCACATGCTGACCACCCCGTGGTGCTTTTCTCCATCCTACATTGCCACTCACTGCCTATCCTAATTCAGACCCTATGATTCACACCACCCCGTAATGCTTTTCTCACTCCTACTAGTGAATGTAATTTTACACACCCATACAATGCGCACCACCCCGCGATGTTTTTCAGAAACCTATCCTACATTGCCACTGCATGTGTCCTGAACTCCGCATGCTGACCACCACGTGGTGCTTTTCTCCATCCTACATTGCCACTCACTGCCTATCCTAATTCAGACCCTATGTTTCACACCACCCCGTGATGTTTTTCTCACTCCTACTATTGAATGTAATGTTACACACCCATACCATGCGCACCACCCCGCGATGTTTTTCAGAAACCTACCCAACGTTGCCACTGCATGTGTCCTGACCTCCTCGTGGTGACCACCCAGTGGTGCTTTTCTCCATCCTACATTGCCACTCACTGCCTATACTAACTCATACCCTATGATTTACATCACCCCGTGATGTATTTCTCACTCCTACTTGTGAATGTAATGTTACACACCCATACAATGCACACCATCCCGCGATGTTTTTCAGAAACCTACCCTATGTTGCCACAGCATGTGTCCTGACCTCCTCGTGGTGACCACCCCGTGGTGCTTTTCTCTATACTACATTGCCACTCACTGCCTATCCTAATTCAGACCCTATGATTCACACCACCCCGTGATGTTTTTCTCACTCCTACTAGTGAATGTAATGTTACACACCCATACGATGCTTTCCACCCTGCGATGTTTTTCAGAAACCTATCCTACATTGCCACTGCATGTTTCCTGACCTCCACATGCTGGCCTCCCCGTGGTGCTTTTCTCCATCCTACATTGCCACTCACTGCCTATCCTAATTCAGACCCTATGATTCACACCACCCCGTGATGTTTTTCTAACTCCTACTAGTAAATGTAATGTTACACACCCATACGATGCGCACCACCCCGCGATGTTTTTCAGAAACCTATCCTACATTGCCACTGCATGTTTCCTGACCTCCCCATGCTGACCACTCCGTGGTGCTTTTCTCCATCGTACATTGCCACTCACTGCCCATCCTAATTCAGACTCTATGATTCACACCACCCCCTGCTGTTTTTCTCACTCCTACTAATGAATGTAATGTTACAAACCCATACAATGCGCACCACCCCGCGATGTTTTTCAGAAACCTATCCTACAATGCCACTGCATGTTTCCTGACCTCCCCATGCTGACCACCCCGTGGTGCTTTTCTCCATCCTACATTGCCACTCACTGCCTATCCTAACTCAGACCCTATGATTCACAACACCCCGTAATGTTTTTCTCACTCCTACTAGTGAATGTAATTTTACACACCCATACAATGCACACCATCCCGCGATGTTTTTCAGAAACCTATCTTACATGGCCACTGCATGTGTGCTGACCTCCACATGCTGACCACCCCGTGGTGCTTTTCTCCATCCTACATTGCCACTCACTGCCTATCCTATTTCAGACTCTATGATTCACACCACCACATGATGTTTTTCTCACTCCTACTAGTGAATGTAATGTTACACACCCATACAATGCGCACCACCCCGCCAAGTTTTTCAGAAACCTATCCTACATTGCCACTGCATGTTTCCTGACCTCCCCATGCTGACGACCCCGTGGTGCTTTTCTCCATCCTACATTGCCACTCACTGCCTATCCTAATTCAGACCCTATGATTCACACCACCCCGTAATGTTTTTCTCACTCCTACTAGTGAATGTAATTTTACACACCCATACAATGCGCACCACCCCGCGATGTTTTTCAGAAACCTATCCTACATTGCCACTGCATGTGTCCTGAACTCCGCATGCTGACCACCACGTGGTGCTTTTCTCCATCCTACATTGCCACTCACTGCCTATCCTAATTCAGACCCTATGTTTCACACCACCCCGTGATGTTTTTCTCACTCCTACTATTGAATGTAATGTTACACACTCATACAATGCGCACCACCCTGCGAGGTTTTTAGAAACCTATCCTACAATGCCAAAGCATGTGTCCTGTCCTCCCCATGCTGACCACCCAGTGGTGCTTTTCTCCATCCTACATTGCCACTCACTGCCTATCCTAACTCAGACCCTATGATTCACAACACCCCGTAATGTTTTTCTCACTCCTACTAGTGAATGTAATTTTACATACCCATACAATGCGCACCACCCCGCGATGTTTTTCAGAAACCTATCCTACATTGCCACTGCATGTGTCCTGACCTCCCCATGCTGACCACCCCGTGGTGCATTTTTCCATCCTACATTGCGACTCACTGCTTATCCTAACTCAGACCCTATGATTCACACAACCCCGTGATGTTTTTCTCCCTCCTACTAGTGAATGTAATGTTACACACCCATACAATGCACACCATCCCGCGATGTTTTTCAGAAACCTATCCTACATGGCCACTGCATGTGTGCTGACCTCCACATGCTGACAACCCCGTGGTGCCTTTCTCCATCCTACATTGCCACTCACTGCCTATCCTAATTCAGACCCTATGATTCACACCACCCCGTGATGTTTTTCTCACTCCTACAAATGAATGTAAGGTACACACCCATACAATGCGCACCACCCCGCGATGTTTTTCAGAAACCTAGCCGACATTGCCACTGCATGTTTCCTAACCTCCCCATGCTGACCACCCCGTGGTGCTTTTCTCCATCCTACATTGCCACTCACTGCCTATCCTAATTCAGACTCTATGATTCACAACACCCCGTAATGTTTTTCTCACTCCTACTAGTGAATGTAATTTTACACACCCATACAATGCGCACCACCCCGCGATGTTTTTCAGAAACCTATCCTACAATGCCAAAGCATGTGTCCTGACCTCCCCATGCTGACCACCCAGTGGTGCTTTTCTCCATCCTACATTGCCACTCACTGCCTATCCTAATTCAGACCCTATGATTCACACCACCCCGTGATGTTTTTCTCACTCCTACTATTGAATGTAATGTTACACACTCATACAATGCGCACCACCCTGCGAGGTTTTTTAGAAACCTATCCTACAATGCCAAAGCATGTGTCCTGACCTCCCCAAGCTGACCACCCAGTGGTGCTTTTCTCCATCCTACATTGCCACTCACTGCCTATACTAACTCAGACCCTATGATTCACACCACCCCGTGATGTATTTCTCACTCCTACTAGTGAATGTAATGTTACAAACCCATACAATGCACACCGTCTCGCGATGTTTTTCAGAAACCTATCCTACATTGCCACTGCATGTGTCCTGACCTCCCCATGCTGACCACCCCGTGGTGCTTTTCTCCATCCTACATGGCCACTCACTGCCTATCCTAATTCAGACCCTATGATTCACACCACCCCGTGATGTTTTTCTCACTCCTACTAGTGAATCCAATGTTACACACCCATACAATGCGCACCACCCTGCGATGTTTTTCAGAAACCTACCCTATGTTGCTACAGCATGTGTCCTGTCCTCCCCATGGTGACCACCCCGTGGTGCTTTTCTCCATCCTACATTGCCACTCTCTGCCTATCCTAATGCAGACCTATGATTCACACCACCCTGTGATGTTTTTCTCACTCCTACTAGTGAATGTAATGTTACACACCCATACCATGCGCACCACCCCGTGATGTTTTTCAGAAACCTATCCTACATTGCCACTGCATGTGTCCTGACCTCCCCATGCTGACCACCCCGTGGTGCTTTTCTCCATCCTACATTGCCACTCACTGCCTATCCTAATTTAGACTCTATGATTCACACCACCCCATGATGTTTTTCTCACTCCTACTAGTGAATGTAATGTTACACACCCATACAATGCGCACCACCCCGCGAAGTTTTTCAGAAACCTATCCTACATTGCCACTGCATGTGTCCGGAACTCCGCATGCTGACCACCACGTGGTGCTTTTCTCCATCCTACATTGCCACTCACTGCCTATCCTAATTCAGACCGTATGTTTCACACCACCCCGTGATGTTTTTCTCACTCCTACTATTGAATGTAATGTTACACACTCATACAATGCGCACCACCCTGCGAGGTTTTTTAGAAACCTATCCTACAATGCAAAGCATGTGTCCTGACCTCCCCATGCTGACCACCCAGTGGTGCTTTTCTCCATCCTACATTGCCACTCACTGCCTATGCTAACTCAGACCCTATGATTCACATCACCCCGTGATGTATTTCTCACTCATACTAGTGAATGTAATGTTACACACCCATACAATGCACACAATCCCGCGATGTTTTTCAGAAACCTACCCTATGTTGCCACAGCATGTGTCCTGACCTCCCCGTGGTGACCACCCCGTGGTGCTTTTCTCCATACTACATTGCCACTCACTGCCTATCCTAATTCAGACCCTATTATTCACACCACCCCGTGATGTTTTTCTCACTCCTACTAGTGAATGTAATGTTACACACCCATACCATGCTCTCCACCCTGCGATGTTTTTCAGAATCCTATCCTACATTGCCACTGCATGTTTCCTGACCTCCACATGCTGGCCTCCCCGTGGTGCTTTTCTCCATCCTACATTGCCACTCACTGCCTATCCTAATTCAGACCCTATGATTCACACCACCCCGTGATGTTTTTCTAACTCCTACTAGTGAATGTAATGTTACACACCCATACGATGCGCACCACCCCGCGATGTTTTTCAGAAACCTATCCTACAATGCCACTGCATGTTTCCTGACCTCCCCATGCTGACCACCCCGTGGTGCTTTTCTCCATCCTACATTGCCACTCACTGCCTATCCTAACTCAGACCCTATGACTCACAACACCCCGTAATGTTTTTCTCACTCCTGCTAGTGAATGTAATTTTACACACCCATACAATGCGCACCACCCCGCGATGTTTTTCAGAAACCTATCCTACATTGCCACTGCATTTGTCCTTAACTCCGCATGCTGACCACCACGTGGTGCGTTTCTCCATCCTACATTGCCACTCACTGCCTATCCTAATTCAGACCCTATGATTCACACCACCCCGTGATGTTTTTCTCACTCCTACTATTGAATGTAATGTTACACACTCATACAATGCGCACCACCCTGCGAGGTTTTTTAGAAACCTATCCTACAATGCCAAAGCATGTGTCCTGACCTCCCCATGCTGACCACCCAGTGGTGCTTTTCTCCATCCTACATTGCCACTCACTGCCTATACTAACTCAGACCCTATGATTCACACCACCCCGTGATGTATTTCTCACTCCTACTAGTGAATGTAATGTTACAAACCCATACAATGCACACCGTCTCGCGATGTTTTTCAGAAACCTATCCTACATTGCCACTGCATGTGTCCTGACCTCCCCATGCTGACCACCCCGTGGGGCTTTTCTCCATCCTACATTGCCACTCACTGCCTATCCTAATTTAGACACTATGATTCACACCACCCCGTGATGTTTTTCAAACTCCTACTAGTGAATGTAATGTTACACACCCATACAATGCGCACCACCCCGCAATGTTTTTCAGAAACCTATCCTACATTGCCACTGCATGTTTCCTGACCTCCCCATGCTGACCACCCCGTGGTGCTTTTCTCCATCCTACATGGCCACTCACTGCCTATCCTAATTCAGACCCTATGATTCACACCACCCCGTGATGTTTTTCTCACTCCTACTAGTGAATCCAATGTTACACACCCATACAATGCGCACCACCCTGCGATGTTTTTCAGAAACCTACCCTATGTTGCCACAGCATGTGTCCTGTCCTCCCCATGGTGATCACCCCGTGGTGCTTTTCTCCATCCTACATTGCCACTCACTGCCTATCCTAATGCAGACCTATGATTCACACCACCCTGTGATGTTTTTCTCACTCCTACTAGTGAATGTAATGTTACACACCCATACCATGCGCACCACCCCGTGATGTTTTTCAGAAACCTATCCTACATTGCCACTGTATGTGTCCTGACCTCCCCATGCTGACCACCCCGTGGTGCTTTTCTCCGTCCTACATTGCCACTCACTGCCTATCATAATTCAGACCCTATGATTCACACCACCAAGTGATGTTTTTCTCACTCCTACTAGTGAATGTAATATTCCACACCCATACAATGCGCACCACCCCGCGATGTTTTTCAGAAACCTATCCTACATTGCCACTGCATGTGTCCTGACCTCCCCATGCTGACCACCCCGTGGTGCTTTTCTCCATCCTACATTGCCACTCACTGCCTATCCTAATTCAGACCGTATGATTCACACCACCCCGTGATGTTTTTCTCACTCCTACTAGTGAATGTACTGTTACACACACATACGATGCGCACCACCCCGCGATGTTTTTCAGAAACCTATCTTACATTGCCACTGCATGTTTCCTGACCTCCCCATGCTGGCCACCTCGTGGTGCTTTTTTCCATCCTACATTGCCACTCACTGCCTATCCTAATTCAGACCCTAAATTCACACCACCCCGTGATGTTTTTCTCACTCCTACTAGTGAATGTAATGTTACACACCCATACAATGCGCACCACACCGCGATGTTTTTCAGAAACCTATCCAACATGTCCACTGCATGTTTCCTGACCTCCGCATGCCGACCACCGCGTGGTGCTTTTCTCCATCCTACATTGCAACTCACTGCCTATCCTAATTCAGATCCTATGATTCACACCACCCCGTGATGGTTTTCTCACTCCTACTAGTGAATGTAATGTTTCACACTCATACAATGCGCACCACCCCGCGATGTTTTCCAGAAACCTATCCTACATTGCCCCTGCATGTTTCCTGACTTCCCCATGCTGGCCACCCCGTGGTGCTTTTCTCTATCCTACATTGCCACTCACTGCCTATCCTAATTCAGACCCTATGATTCACACCACCCCGTGATGTTTTTCTCACTCCTACTAGTGACTGTAATGTTACACACTCATACAATGCGCACCACGCTGCGAGGTTTTTCAGAAACCTATCATACATTGCCACTGCATGTGTCCTGACCTCCCCATGATGACTACCCCGTGGTGCTTTTCTCCATCCTACATTGTCACTCACTGCCTATCCTAACTCAGACCCTATGATTCACACCACCCCGTGATGTTTTTCTCACTCTTACTACTGAATGTAATTTTACACAACCATACAATGCGCACCATCCCGCGATGTTTTTCAACAACCTATCCTACATTGCCACTGCATGTGTCCTGACCTCCCCATGCTGACCACCCCGTGGTGCTTTTCTCCATCCTACATTGCCACTCACTGCCTATCCTAATTCAGACCGTATGATTCACACCACCCCGTGATGTTTTTCTCACTCCTACTAGTGAATGTAATGTTACACACCCATACAATGCGCACCACACCGCGATGTTTTTCAGAAACCTATCCAACATGGCCACAGCATGTTTCCTGACCTCCCCATGCTGACCACCCCGTGGTGCTATTCTCCATCCTACATTGCCACTCACTGCCTATCCTAAATCAGACCTTATGATTCACACCACCCCGTGGTGTTTTTCTCACTCCTACTAGTGAAGGTAATGTTACACACCCATACCATGCGCACCACCCCACGATGTTTTTCAGAAACCTATCCTACATTGCCACTGCATGTTTCCTGACCTCCACATGCAGGCCACCCCATGGTGCTTTTCTCCATCCTACATTGTCACTCACTGCCTATCCTAATTCAGACCCTATGATTCACCCCACCCCGTGAAGTTTATCTCACTCCTACTAGTGAATGTACTGTTACACACACATACGATGCGCACCACCCCGCGATGTTTTTCAGAATCCTATCATACATTGCCACTGCATGTTTCCTGACCTCCCCATGCTGACCACCCCGTGGTGCTTTTCTCCATCCTACATTGCCACTCACTGCCTATCCTAATTCAGACCCTATTATTCACACCACCCCGTTATGTTTTTCTCACTCCTACTAGTGAATGTAATGTTTCACACTCATACGATGCGCACCACCCCGCGATGTTTTCCAGAAACCTATCCTACATTGCCCCTGCATGTTTCCTGAGTTCCCCATGCTGGCCACCCCGTGGTGCTTTTCTCTATCCTACATTGCCACTCACTGCCTATCCTAATTCAGACCCTATGATTCACACCACCCCGTGATGTTTTTCTCACTCCTACTAGTGAATGTAATGTTACACACTCATACAATGCGCACCACCCTGCGAGGTTTTTCAGAAACCTATCCAACATTGCCACTGCATGTGTCCTGACCTCCCCATGATGACTACCCCGTGGTGCTTTTCTCCATCCTACATTGTCACTCACTGCCTATCCTAACTCAGACCCTATGATTCACACCACCCCGTGATGTTTTTCTCACTCTTACTACTGAATGTAATGTTACACAACCATACAATGCGCACCATCCCGCGATGTTTTTCAACAACCTATCCTACATTGCCACTGCATCTGTCCTGACCTCCCCATGCTGACCAACCCGTGGTGCTTTTCTCCATACTACATTGGCACTCACTGCCTATCCTAATTCAGAACCCATGATTCACACCACCCCGTGATGTTTTTCAAACTCCTACTAGTGAATGTAATGTTACACACCCATACGATGCGCACCACCCCGCGATGTTTTTCAGAAACCTATCCTACATTGCCACTGCATGTGTCCTGACCTGCACATGCTGACCACCCCGTGGTGCTATTCTACCTCCTACATTGCCACTCACTGCCTATCCTAATTCAGACCCTATGATTCACACCACCCCGTTATGTTTTTCTCACTCCTACTAGTGAATGTAATGTTACACACCCAAACAATGCGCACCACCCGGCGAGGTTTTTCAGAAACCTATCCTACATTGCCACTGCATGTGTCCTGACCTCCCCATGGTGACCACCCCGTGGTGCTTTTCACCATCCTACATTGCCACTCACTGCCTATCCTAATTCAGACCCTATGATTCACACCACCCCGTGATGTTTTTCTCACTACTACTAGTGAATGTAATGTTACACAACCATACAATGCGCTCCACCCCACGATGTTTTTCAGAAACCTATCCTACCTTGCGACTGCATGTTTCCTGACCTCCCCATGCGGACCACCCCGTGGTGCTTTTCTCCATCCTACATTGCGACTCACTGCCTATCCTAACTCAGATCCTATGATTCACACCACCCCGAGATATTTTACTCACTCCTACAAGTGAATGTAATGTTACACACCCATACGATGCACACGACCCCACGATGTTTTTCAGAAACCTATCCTACATTGCCACTGCATGTTTCCTGACCTCCACATGCTGGCCACCCCGTGGTGCTTTTCTCCATCCTACATTGCCACTCACTGCCTATCCTAATTCAGACCCTATGATTCACAATACCCCGTGATGTTTTTCTCACTCCTACTAGTGAATGTAATTTTACACACCCATACGATGCGCACCACCCCGCGATGTTTTTCAGAAACCTATCCTACATTGCCACTGCATGTTTCCTGACTTCCCCATGCTGGCCACCCCGTGGTGCTTTTCTCCATCCTACATTGCCACTCACTGCCTATCCTAATTCAGATCCTATGATTCACACCACCCCGTGATGTTTTTCTCACTCCTACTAGTGAATGTAATGTTACACACTCATACAATGCGCACCACCCTGCGAAGTTTTTCAGAAATGTATCCTACATTGCCAATGCATGTTTCCTGACCTCCCCATGCTGACCACCCCGTGTTGCTTTTCTCCATCCTACACTGCAACTCACTGCCTATCCTAATTGAGACCCTATGATTCACACCACCCCGTGATGTTTTTCTATCTCCTACTAGTGAATGTAATGTTACACAACAATACAATGCGCACCACCCCGCGATGTTTTTCAGAAATCTATCCTACATTGCCACTGCATGTTTCGTGTCCTCCCCATGCTGACCACTCCGTGGTGCTTTTCTCCATCCTACATTGCCACTCACTGCCTATCCTAATTCAGACCCTATGATTCACACCACCCCGTGATGTTTTTCTATCTCCTACTAGTGAATGTAATGTTACACACCCATACAATGCGCACCACCCCGCGATGTTTTCCAGAAACCTATCCTACATTGCCACTACATGTGTCCTGACCTCCGCATGCTGACCACCACGTGGTGCTTTTCTCCATCCTACATTGCCACTCACTACTTATCCTAATTCAGAACCTATGATTCACACCACCCCGTGATGTTTTTCTCACTCCTACTAGTGAATGTAATGTTACACACTCATACAATGTGCAACACCCTGTGAGGCTTTTCAGAAACCTATCCTACATTGCCACTTCATGTGTCCTGACCTCCCCATGCTGACCACCCCGTGTTGCTTTACTCCATCCTACACTGCCACTCACTACCTATCCTAATTCAGACCCTATGATTCACACCACCCCGCGATGTTTTTCAGAAACCTACCCAACATTGCCACTGCATGTGTCCTGACCTCCCCTTGCTGACCACCCCGTGGTGCTTTTCTCCATCATACATTGCCACTCACTGCCTATCCTAATTCAGACCCTATGATTCACACCACCCCGTGATGTTTTTCTCACTCCTACTAGTGAATGTAATGTTACACACCCATACAATGCGCACCACCCCGCGATGTTTTTCAGAAACCTATCCCGACATTGCCACTGCATGTATCCTGACCTCCCCATGATGACTACCCCGTGGTGCCTTTCTCCATCCTACATTGAAACTCACTGCCTATCCTAACTCAGACCCTATGATTCACACCACCCCGTAATGTTTTTCTCACTCCTACTAGTGAATGTAATGTTACACACTCATACAATGCGCACCACTCTGCGAGGTTTTTCAGAAAGTTTTCCTACATTGCCACTGCATGTGTCCTTACCTGCCCATGCTGACCACCCCGTGGTGATTTTCTCCATCCCACATTGCCACTCACTGCCTATCCTAATTCAGACCCTATGATTCACACCACCCCGTGATGTTTTTCTCACTCCTACTAGTGATTGTAATGTTACACACCCATACAATGCGCACCACCCCGCGATGTTTTTCAGAAACCTATCCTACATTGCCACTGCATGTTTCCTGACTTCCCCATGCTGGCCACCCCGTGGTGCTTTTCTCCATCCTACATTGCCACTCACTGCCTAGCCTAATTCAGACCCTATGATTCACACCACCCCGTGATGTTTTTCTCACTCCTACTAGTGAATGTAATGTTACACAACCATACTATGCGCACCACCCCACGATGTTTTTCAGCAACCTATCCTACATTGCCACTGCATGTTTCCTGACCTCCCCATGCTGACCACCCCGTGTTGCTTTTCTCCATCCTACACTGCCACTCACTGCCTATCCTAATTGAGACCCTATGATTCACACGACCCCGTGATGTTTTCCTATCTCCTACTAGTGAATGTAATGTTACACAACAATACAATGCGCACCGCCCCGCGATGTTTTTCAGAAATCTATCCTACATTGTCACTGCATGTTTCGTGTCCTCCCCATGCTGACCACTCCGTGGTGCTTTTCTCCATCCTACATTGCCACTCACTGCCTATCCTATTTCAGACCCTATGATTCACACCACCCCGAGATGTTTTTCTCACTCCTACAAGTAAATGTAATGTTACACCCCCATACGATGCGCACGACCCCACGATGTTTTTCAGAAACCTATCCTACATTGCCACTGCATGTTTCCTGACCTCCACATGCTGGCCACGCCATGGTGCTTTTGTCCATCCTACATTGACACTCACTGCCTATCCTAATTCAGACCCTATGATTCACACCACCCCGTGATGTATTTCTCACTCCTACTAGTGAATGTAATGTTACAAACCCATACAATGCACACCGTCTCGCGATGTTTTTCAGAAACCTATCCTACATTGCCACTGCATGTGTCCTGACCTCCCCATGCTGACCACCCCGTGGGGCTTTTCTCCATCCTACATTGCCACTCACTGCCTATCCTAATTTAGACACTATGATTCACACCACCCCGTGATGTTTTTCAAACTCCTACTAGTGAATGTAATGTTACACACCCATACAATGCGCACCACCCCGCAATGTTTTTCAGAAACCTATCCTACATTGCCACTGCATGTTTCCTGACCTCCCCATGCTGACCACCCCGTGGTGCTTTTCTCCATCCTACATGGCCACTCACTGCCTATCCTAATTCAGACCCTATGATTCACACCACCCCGTGATGTTTTTCTCACTCCTACTAGTGAATCCAATGTTACACACCCATACAATGCGCACCACCCTGCGATGTTTTTCAGAAACCTACCCTATGTTGCCACAGCATGTGTCCTGTCCTCCCCATGGTGATCACCCCGTGGTGCTTTTCTCCATCCTACATTGCCACTCACTGCCTATCCTAATGCAGACCTATGATTCACACCACCCTGTGATGTTTTTCTCACTCCTACTAGTGAATGTAATGTTACACACCCATACCATGCGCACCACCCCGTGATGTTTTTCAGAAACCTATCCTACATTGCCACTGTATGTGTCCTGACCACCCCATGCTGACCACCCCGTGGTGCTTTTCTCCGTCCTACATTGCCACTCACTGCCTATCATAATTCAGACCCTATGATTCACACCACCAAGTGATGTTTTTCTCACTCCTACTAGTGAATGTAATATTCCACACCCATACAATGCGCACCACCCCGCGATGTTTTTCAGAAACCTATCCTACATTGCCACTGCATGTGTCCTGACCTCCCCATGCTGACCACCCCGTGGTGCTTTTCTCCATCCTACATTGCCACTCACTGCCTATCCTAATTCAGACCGTATGATTCACACCACCCCGTGATGTTTTTCTCACTCCTACTAGTGAATGTACTGTTACACACACATACGATGCGCACCACCCCGCGATGTTTTTCAGAAACCTATCTTACATTGCCACTGCATGTTTCCTGACCTCCCCATGCTGGCCACCTCGTGGTGCTTTTTTCCATCCTACATTGCCACTCACTGCCTATCCTAATTCAGACCCTAAATTCACACCACCCCGTGATGTTTTTCTCACTCCTACTAGTGAATGTAATGTTACACACCCATACAATGCGCACCACACCGCGATGTTTTTCAGAAACCTATCCAACATGTCCACTGCATGTTTCCTGACCTCCGCATGCCGACCACCGCGTGGTGCTTTTCTCCATCCTACATTGCAACTCACTGCCTATCCTAATTCAGATCCTATGATTCACACCACCCCGTGATGGTTTTCTCACTCCTACTAGTGAATGTAATGTTTCACACTCATACAATGCGCACCACCCCGCGATGTTTTCCAGAAACCTATCCTACATTGCCCCTGCATGTTTCCTGACTTCCCCATGCTGGCCACCCCGTGGTGCTTTTCTCTATCCTACATTGCCACTCACTGCCTATCCTAATTCAGACCCTATGATTCACACCACCCCGTGATGTTTTTCTCACTCCTACTAGTGACTGTAATGTTACACACTCATACAATGCGCACCACGCTGCGAGGTTTTTCAGAAACCTATCATACATTGCCACTGCATGTGTCCTGACCTCCCCATGATGACTACCCCGTGGTGCTTTTCTCCATCCTACATTGTCACTCACTGCCTATCCTAACTCAGACCCTATGATTCACACCACCCCGTGATGTTTTTCTCACTCTTACTACTGAATGTAATTTTACACAACCATACAATGCGCACCATCCCGCGATGTTTTTCAACAACCTATCCTACATTGCCACTGCATGTGTCCTGACCTCCCCATGCTGACCACCCCGTGGTGCTTTTCTCCATCCTACATTGCCACTCACTGCCTATCCTAATTCAGACCGTATGATTCACACCACCCCGTGATGTTTTTCTCACTCCTACTAGTGAATGTAATGTTACACACCCATACAATGCGCACCACACCGCGATGTTTTTCAGAAACCTATCCAACATGGCCACAGCATGTTTCCTGACCTCCCCATGCTGACCACCCCGTGGTGCTATTCTCCATCCTACATTGCCACTCACTGCCTATCCTAAATCAGACCTTATGATTCACACCACCCCGTGGTGTTTTTCTCACTCCTACTAGTGAAGGTAATGTTACACACCCATACCATGCGCACCACCCCACGATGTTTTTCAGAAACCTATCCTACATTGCCACTGCATGTTTCCTGACCTCCACATGCAGGCCACCCCATGGTGCTTTTCTCCATCCTACATTGTCACTCACTGCCTATCCTAATTCAGACCCTATGATTCACCCCACCCCGTGAAGTTTATCTCACTCCTATTAGTGAATGTACTGTTACACACACATACGATGCGCACCACCCCGCGATGTTTTTCAGAATCCTATCATACATTGCCACTGCATGTTTCCTGACCTCCCCATGCTGACCACCCCGTGGTGCTTTTCTCCATCCTACATTGCCACTCACTGCCTATCCTAATTCAGACCCTATGATTCACACCACCCCGTGATGTTCTTCTCACTCCTACTAGGGAATGTAATGTTACACACCGATACGTTGCACACTATCCCGCGATGTTTTTCAGAACCCTATCCTACATTGCCACTGCATGTTTCCTGACCTCCCCATGCTGACCACCCCGTGGTGCTTTTCTCCATCCTACATTGCCACTCACTGCCTATCCTAATTCAGACCCTATTATTCACACCACCCCGTTATGTTTTTCTCACTCCTACTAGTGAATGTAATGTTTCACACTCATACGATGCGCACCACCCCGCGATGTTTTCCAGAAACCTATCCTACATTGCCCCTGCATGTTTCCTGAGTTCCCCATGCTGGCCACCCCGTGGTGCTTTTCTCTATCCTACATTGCCACTCAATGCCTATCCTAATTCAGACCCTATGATTCACACCACCCCGTGATGTTTTTCTCACTCCTACTAGTGAATGTAATGTTACACACTCATACAATGCGCACCACCCTGCGAGGTTTTTCAGAAACCTATCCAACATTGCCACTGCATGTGTCCTGACCTCCCCATGATGACTACCCCGTGGTGCTTTTCTCCATCCTACATTGTCACTCACTGCCTATCCTAACTCAGACCCTATGATTCACACCACCCCGAGATGTTTTTCTCACTCTTACTACTGAATGTAATGTTTCACAACCATACAATGCGCACCATCCCGCGATGTTTTTCAACAACCTATCCTACATTGCCACTGCATCTGTCCTGACCTCCCCATGCTGACCAACCCGTGGTGCTTTTCTCCATACTACATTGGCACTCACTGCCTATCCTAATTCAGAACCCATGATTCACACCACCCCGTGATGTTTTTCAAACTCCTACTAGTGAATGTAATGTTACACACCCATACGATGCGCACCACCCCGCGATGTTTTTCAGAAACCTATCCTACATTGCCACTGCATGTGTCCTGACCTGCCCATGCTGACCACCCCGTGGTGCTATTCTACCTCCTACATTGCCACTCACTGCCTATCCTAATTCAGACCCTATGATTCACACCACCCCGTTATGTTTTTCTCACTCCTACTAGTGAATGTAATGTTACACACCCAAACAATGCGCACCACCCGGCGAGGTTTTTCAGAAACCTATCCTACATTGCCACTGCATGTGTCCTGACCTCCCCATGGTGACCACCCCGTGGTGCTTTTCACCATCCTACATTGCCACTCACTGCCTATCCTAATTCAGACACTATGATTCACACCACCCCGTGATGTTTTTCTCACTACTACTAGTGAATGTAATGTTACACAACCATACAATGCGCTCCACCCCACGATGTTTTTCAGAAACCTATCCTACCTTGCGACTGCATGTTTCCTGACCTCCCCATGCGGACCACCCCGTGGTGCTTTTCTCCATCCTACATTGCGACTCACTGCCTATCCTAACTCAGATCCTATGATTCACACCACCCCGAGATATTTTACTCACTCCTACAAGTGAATGTAATGTTACACACCCATACGATGCACACGACCCCACGATGTTTTTCAGAAACCTATCCTACATTGCCACTGCATGTTTCCTGACCTCCACATGCTGGCCACCCCGTGGTGCTTTTCTCCATCCTACATTGCCACTCACTGCCTATCCTAATGCAGACCTATGATTCACACCACCCTGTGATGTTTTTCTCACTCCTACTAGTGAATGTAATGTTACACACCCATACCATGCGCACCACCCCGTGATGTTTTTCAGAAACCTATCCTACATTGCCACTGTATGTGTCCTGACCTCCCCATGCTGACCACCCCGTGGTGCTTTTCTCCGTCCTACATTGCCACTCACTGCCTATCATAATTCAGACCCTATGATTCACACCACCAAGTGATGTTTTTCTCACTCCTACTAGTGAATGTAATATTCCACACCCATACAATGCGCACCACCCCGCGATGTTTTTCAGAAACCTATCCTACATTGCCACTGCATGTGTCCTGACCTCCCCATGCTGACCACCCCGTGGTGCTTTTCTCCATCCTACATTGCCACTCACTGCCTATCCTAATTCAGACCGTATGATTCACACCACCCCGTGATGTTTTTCTCACTCCTACTAGTGAATGTACTGTTACACACACATACGATGCGCACCACCCCGCGATGTTTTTCAGAAACCTATCTTACATTGCCACTGCATGTTTCCTGACCTCCCCATGCTGGCCACCTCGTGGTGCTTTTTTCCATCCTACATTGCCACTCACTGCCTATCCTAATTCAGACCCTAAATTCACACCACCCCGTGATGTTTTTCTCACTCCTACTAGTGAATGTAATGTTACACACCCATACAATGCGCACCACACCGCGATGTTTTTCAGAAACCTATCCAACATGTCCACTGCATGTTTCCTGACCTCCGCATGCCGACCACCGCGTGGTGCTTTTCTCCATCCTACATTGCAACTCACTGCCTATCCTAATTCAGATCCTATGATTCACACCACCCCGTGATGGTTTTCTCACTCCTACTAGTGAATGTAATGTTTCACACTCATACAATGCGCACCACCCCGCGATGTTTTCCAGAAACCTATCCTACATTGCCCCTGCATGTTTCCTGACTTCCCCATGCTGGCCACCCCGTGGTGCTTTTCTCTATCCTACATTGCCACTCACTGCCTATCCTAATTCAGACCCTATGATTCACACCACCCCGTGATGTTTTTCTCACTCCTACTAGTGACTGTAATGTTACACACTCATACAATGCGCACCACGCTGCGAGGTTTTTCAGAAACCTATCATACATTGCCACTGCATGTGTCCTGACCTCCCCATGATGACTACCCCGTGGTGCTTTTCTCCATCCTACATTGTCACTCACTGCCTATCCTAACTCAGACCCTATGATTCACACCACCCCGTGATGTTTTTCTCACTCTTACTACTGAATGTAATTTTACACAACCATACAATGCGCACCATCCCGCGATGTTTTTCAACAACCTATCCTACATTGCCACTGCATGTGTCCTGACCTCCCCATGCTGACCACCCCGTGGTGCTTTTCTCCATCCTACATTGCCACTCACTGCCTATCCTAATTCAGACCGTATGATTCACACCACCCCGTGATGTTTTTCTCACTCCTACTAGTGAATGTAATGTTACACACCCATACAATGCGCACCACACCGCGATGTTTTTCAGAAACCTATCCAACATGGCCACAGCATGTTTCCTGACCTCCCCATGCTGACCACCCCGTGGTGCTATTCTCCATCCTACATTGCCACTCACTGCCTATCCTAAATCAGACCTTATGATTCACACCACCCCGTGGTGTTTTTCTCACTCCTACTAGTGAAGGTAATGTTACACACCCATACCATGCGCACCACCCCACGATGTTTTTCAGAAACCTATCCTACATTGCCACTGCATGTTTCCTGACCTCCACATGCAGGCCACCCCATGGTGCTTTTCTCCATCCTACATTGTCACTCACTGCCTATCCTAATTCAGACCCTATGATTCACCCCACCCCGTGAAGTTTATCTCACTCCTATTAGTGAATGTACTGTTACACACACATACGATGCGCACCACCCCGCGATGTTTTTCAGAATCCTATCATACATTGCCACTGCATGTTTCCTGACCTCCCCATGCTGACCACCCCGTGGTGCTTTTCTCCATCCTACATTGCCACTCACTGCCTATCCTAATTCAGACCCTATGATTCACACCACCCCGTGATGTTCTTCTCACTCCTACTAGGGAATGTAATGTTACACACCGATACGTTGCACACTATCCCGCGATGTTTTTCAGAACCCTATCCTACATTGCCACTGCATGTTTCCTGACCTCCCCATGCTGACCACCCCGTGGTGCTTTTCTCCATCCTACATTGCCACTCACTGCCTATCCTAATTCAGACCCTATTATTCACACCACCCCGTTATGTTTTTCTCACTCCTACTAGTGAATGTAATGTTTCACACTCATACGATGCGCACCACCCCGCGATGTTTTCCAGAAACCTATCCTACATTGCCCCTGCATGTTTCCTGAGTTCCCCATGCTGGCCACCCCGTGGTGCTTTTCTCTATCCTACATTGCCACTCACTGCCTATCCTAATTCAGACCCTATGATTCACACCACCCCGTGATGTTTTTCTCACTCCTACTAGTGAATGTAATGTTACACACTCATACAATGCGCACCACCCTGCGAGGTTTTTCAGAAACCTATCCAACATTGCCACTGCATGTGTCCTGACCTCCCCATGATGACTACCCCGTGGTGCTTTTCTCCATCCTACATTGTCACTCACTGCCTATCCTAACTCAGACCCTATGATTCACACCACCCCGTGATGTTTTTCTCACTCTTACTACTGAATGTAATGTTACACAACCATACAATGCGCACCATCCCGCGATGTTTTTCAACAACCTATCCTACATTGCCACTGCATCTGTCCTGACCTCCCCATGCTGACCAACCCGTGGTGCTTTTCGCCATACTACATTGGCACTCACTGCCTATCCTAATTCAGAACCCATGATTCACACCACCCCGTGATGTTTTTCAAACTCCTACTAGTGAATGTAATGTTACACACCCATACGATGCGCACCACCCCGCGATGTTTTTCAGAAACCTATCCTACATTGCCACTGCATGTGTCCTGACCTGCCCATGCTGACCACCCCGTGGTGCTATTCTACCTCCTACATTGCCACTCACTGCCTATCCTAATTCAGACCCTATGATTCACACCACCCCGTTATGTTTTTCTCACTCCTACTAGTGAATGTAATGTTACACACCCAAACAATGCGCACCACCCGGCGAGGTTTTTCAGAAACCTATCCTACATTGCCACTGCATGTGTCCTGACCTCCCCATGGTGACCACCCCGTGGTGCTTTTCACCATCCTACATTGCCACTCACTGCCTATCCTAATTCAGACCCTATGATTCACACCACCCCGTGATGTTTTTCTCACTACTACTAGTGAATGTAATGTTACACAACCATACAATGCGCTCCACCCCACGATGTTTTTCAGAAACCTATCCTACCTTGCGACTGCATGTTTCCTGACCTCCCCATGCGGACCACCCCGTGGTGCTTTTCTCCATCCTACATTGCGACTCACTGCCTATCCTAACTCAGATCCTATGATTCACACCACCCCGAGATATTTTACTCACTCCTACAAGTGAATGTAATGTTACACACCCATACGATGCACACGACCCCACGATGTTTTTCAGAAACCTATCCTACATTGCCACTGCATGTTTCCTGACCTCCACATGCTGGCCACCCCGTGGTGCTTTTCTCCATCCTACATTGCCACTCACTGCCTATCCTAATTCAGACCCTATGATTCACAATACCCCGTGATGTTTTTCTCACTCCTACTAGTGAATGTAATTTTACACACCCATACGATGCGCACCACCCCGCGATGTTTTTCAGAAACCTATCCTACATTGCCACTGCATGTTTCCTGACTTCCCCATGCTGGCCACCCCGTGGTGCTTTTCTCCATCCTACATTGCCACTCACTGCCTATCCTAATTCAGATCCTATGATTCACACCACCCCGTGATGTTTTTCTCACTCCTACTAGTGAATGTAATGTTACACACTCATACAATGCGCACCACCCTGCGAAGTTTTTCAGAAATGTATCCTACATTGCCAATGCATGTTTCCTGACCTCCCCATGCTGACCACCCCGTGTTGCTTTTCTCCATCCTACACTGCAACTCACTGCCTATCCTAATTGAGACCCTATGATTCACACCACCCCGTGATGTTTTTCTATCTCCTACTAGTGAATGTAATGTTACACAACAATACAATGCGCACCACCCCGCGATGTTTTTCAGAAATCTATCCTACATTGCCACTGCATGTTTCGTGTCCTCCCCATGCTGACCACTCCGTGGTGCTTTTCTCCATCCTACATTGCCACTCACTGCCTATCCTAATTCAGACCCTATGATTCACACCACCCCGTGATGTTTTTCTATCTCCTACTAGTGAATGTAATGTTACACACCCATACAATGCGCACCACCCCGCGATGTTTTCCAGAAACCTATCCTACATTGCCACTACATGTGTCCTGACCTCCGCATGCTGACCACCACGTGGTGCTTTTCTCCATCCTACATTGCCACTCACTACTTATCCTAATTCAGAACCTATGATTCACACCACCCCGTGATGTTTTTCTCACTCCTACTAGTGAATGTAATGTTACACACTCATACAATGTGCAACACCCTGTGAGGCTTTTCAGAAACCTATCCTACATTGCCACTTCATGTGTCCTGACCTCCCCATGCTGACCACCCCGTGTTGCTTTTCTCCATCCTACACTGCCACTCACTACCTATCCTAATTCAGACCCTATGATTCACACCACCCCGCGATGTTTTTCAGAAACCTACCCAACATTGCCACTGCATGTGTCCTGACCTCCCCTTGCTGACCACCCCGTGGTGCTTTTCTCCATCATACATTGCCACTCACTGCCTATCCTAATTCAGACCCTATGATTCACACCACCCCGTGATGTTTTTCTCACTCCTACTAGTGAATGTAATGTTACACACCCATACAATGCGCACCACCCCGCGATGTTTTTCAGAAACCTATCCCGACATTGCCACTGCATGTATCCTGACCTCCCCATGATGACTACCCCGTGGTGCCTTTCTCCATCCTACATTGAAACTCACTGCCTATCCTAACTCAGACCCTATGATTCACACCACCCCGTAATGTTTTTCTCACTCCTACTAGTGAATGTAATGTTACACACTCATACAATGCGCACCACTCTGCGAGGTTTTTCAGAAAGTTTTCCTACATTGCCACTGCATGTGTCCTTACCTGCCCATGCTGACCACCCCGTGGTGATTTTCTCCATCCCACATTGCCACTCACTGCCTATCCTAATTCAGACCCTATGATTCACACCACCCCGTGATGTTTTTCTCACTCCTACTAGTGATTGTAATGTTACACACCCATACAATGCGCACCACCCCGCGATGTTTTTCAGAAACCTATCCTACATTGCCACTGCATGTTTCCTGACTTCCCCATGCTGGCCACCCCGTGGTGCTTTTCTCCATCCTACATTGCCACTCACTGCCTAGCCTAATTCAGACCCTATGATTCACACCACCCCGTGATGTTTTTCTCACTCCTACTAGTGAATGTAATGTTACACAACCATACTATGCGCACCACCCCACGATGTTTTTCAGCAACCTATCCTACATTGCCACTGCATGTTTCCTGACCTCCCCATGCTGACCACCCCGTGTTGCTTTTCTCCATCCTACACTGCCACTCACTGCCTATCCTAATTGAGACCCTATGATTCACACGACCCCGTGATGTTTTCCTATCTCCTACTAGTGAATGTAATGTTACACAACAATACAATGCGCACCGCCCCGCGATGTTTTTCAGAAATCTATCCTACATTGTCACTGCATGTTTCGTGTCCTCCTCATGCTGACCACTCCGTGGTGCTTTTCTCCATCCTACATTGCCACTCACTGCCTATCCTATTTCAGACCCTATGATTCACACCACCCCGAGATGTTTTTCTCACTCCTACAAGTAAATGTAATGTTACACCCCCATACGATGCGCACAACCCCACGATGTTTTTCAGAAACCTATCCTACATTGCCACTGCATGTTTCCTGACCTCCACATGCTGGCCACGCCATGGTGCTTTTGTCCATCCTACATTGACACTCACTGCCTATCCTAATTCAGACCCTATGATTCACACCACCCCGTGATGTTTTTCTCACTCCTACTAGTGAATGTAATGTTACACACCCATGCGATGCGCACCACCCCGCGATGTTTTTCAGAAACCTATCCTACACTGCCACTGCATGTTTCCTGACTTCCCCATGCTGGCCACCCCTTGGTGCTTTTGTCCATCCTACATTGACACTCACTGCCTATCCTAATTCAGACCCTACGATTCACACCACCCCGTGATGTATTTCTCACTCCTACTAGTGAATGTAATGTTACACACCCATACAATGCGCACCACCCCACGATGTTTTTCAGAAACCTATCCTACATTGCCACTACATGTGTCCTGACCTCCGCATGCTGACCACCGCGTGGTGCTTTTCTCCATCCTACATAGCAACTCACTGCCTATCCTAATTCAGATCCTATGATTCACACCACCCCGTGATGGTTTTCTCACTCCTACTAGTGAATGTAATGTTTCACACTCATACAATGCGCACCACCCCGCGATGTTTTCCAGAAACCTATCCTACATTGCCCCTGCATGTTTCCTGACTTCCCCATGCTGGCCACCCCGTGGTGCTTTTCTCTATCCTACATTGCCACTCACTGCCTATCCTAATTCAGACCCTATGATTCACACCACCCCGTGATGTTTTTCTCACTCCTACTAGTGAATGTAATGTTACACACTCATACAATGCGCACCACCCTGCGAGGTTTTTCAGAAACCTATCCAACATTGCCACGGCATGTGTCCTGACCTCCCCATGATGACTACCCTGTGGTGCTTTTCTCCATCCTACATTGTCACTCACTGCCTATCCTAACTCAGACCCTATGATTCACACCACCCCGTGATGTTTTTCTCACTCTTACTACTGAATGTAATGTTACACAACCATACAATGCGCACCATCCCGCGATGTTTTTCAACAACCTATCCTACATTGCCACTGCATCTGTCCTGACCTCCCCAGGCTGACCACCCCATGGTGCTTTTGTCCATCCTACATTGCCACTCACTGCCTATCCTAATTCAGAACGCATGATTCACACCACCCCGTGATGTTTTTCAAACTCCTTCTAGTGAATGTAATGTTACACACCCATACGATGCGCACCACCCCGCGATGTTTTTAGGAAACCTATCCTACATTGCCACTGCATGTGTCCTGACCTGCCCATGCTGACCACCCCGTGGTGCTATTCTACCTCCTACATTGCCACTCACTGCCTATCCTAATTCAGACCCTATGATTCACACAACCCCGTGATGTTTTTCTCACTCCTACTAGTGAAGGTAATGTTACACACCCATACCATGCGCACCACCCCACGATGTTTTTCAGAAACCTATCCTACATTGCCACTGCATGTTTCCAGACCTCCACATGCAGGCCACCCCGTGGTGCTTTTCTCCATCCTACATTTTCACTCACTGCCTATCCTAATTCAGACCCTATGATTCACCCCACCCCGTGAAGTTTATCTCACTCCTACTAGTGAATGTACTGTTACAGACACATACGATGCGCACCACCCCGCGATGTTTTTCAGAATCCTATCCTACATTGCCACTGCATGTTTCCTGACCTCCCCATTCTGACCACCCCGTGGTGCTTTTCTCCATCCTACATTGCCACTCACTGCCTATCCTAATTCAGACCCTATGATTCACACCACCCCGTGATGTTCTTCTCACTCCTACTAGGGAATGTAATGTTACACACCCATACGTTGGACACTATCCCGCGATGATTTCAGAACCCTATCCTACATTGCCACTGCATGTTTCCTGACCTCCCCATGCTGACCACCCCGTGGTGCTTTTCTCCATCCTACATTGCCACTCACTGCCTATCCTAATTCAGACCCTATTATTCACACCACCCCGTTATGTTTTTCTCACTCCTACTAGTGAATGTAATGTTACACACCCAAACAATGCGCACCACCCGGCGAGGTTTTTCAGAAACCTATCCTACATTGCCACTGCATGTGTCCTGACCTCCCCATGCTGACCACCCCGTGGTGCTTTTCACGATCCTACATTGCCACTCACTGCCTATCCTAATTCAGACCCTATGATTCACACCACCCCGTGATGTTTTTCTCACTACTACTAGTGAATGTAATGTTACACAACCATACAATGAGCACCACCCCACGATGTTTTTCAGAAACCTATCCTACATTGCCACTGCATGTTTCCTGACCTCCCCATGCGGACCACCCCGTGGTGCTTTTCTCCATCCTACATTGTGACTCACTGCCTATCCTAACTCAGATCCTATGATTCACACCACCCCGAGATGTTTTACTCACTCCTACAAGTGAATGTAATGTTACACACCCATACGATGCGCACGACCCCACGATGTTTTTCAGAAACCTATCCTACATTGCCACTGCATGTTTCCTGACCTCCACATGCTGGCCACCCCGTGGTGCTTTTCTCCATCCTACATTGCCACTCACTGCCTATCCTAATTCAGACCCTATGATTCACACTACCCCGTGATGTTTTTCTCACTCCTACTAGTGAATGTAATTTTACACACCCATACGATGCGCACCACCCCGCGATGTTTTTCAGAAACCTATCCTACATTGCCACTGCATGTTTCCTGACTTCCCCATGCTGGCCACCCCGTGGTGCTTTTTTCCATCCTACATTGCCACTCACTGCCTATCCTAATTCAGACCTTATGATTCACACCACCCCGTGATGTTTTTCTCACTCCTACTAGTGAATGTAATGTTACAAACTCATACAATGCGCACCACCCTGCGAAGTTTTTCAGAAATGTATCCTACATTGCCAATGCATGTTTCCTGACCTCCCCATGCTGACCACCCCGTGTTGCATTTCTCCATCCTACACTGCCACTCACTGCCTATCCTAATTGAGACCCTATGATTCACACCACCCCGTGATGTTTTTCTATCTCCTACTAGTGAATGGAATGTTACACAACAATACAATGCGCACCACCCCGCGATGTTTTTCAGAAATCTATCCTACATTGCCACTGCATGTTTCGTGTCCTCCCCATGCTGACCACTCCGTGGTGCTTTTCTCCATCGTACATTGCCACTCACTGCCTATCCTAATTCAGACCCTATGATTCACACCACCCCGAGATGTTTTTCTCACTCCTACAAGTGAATGTAATGTTACAAACCCATATGATGCGCACGACCCCACGATGTTTTTCAGAAACCTATCCTACATTGCCACTGCATTTTTCCTGACCTCCACAAGCTGGTCACGCCGTTGTGCTTTTGTCCATCCTACATTGACACTCATTGCCTATCCTAATTCAGACCCTATGATTCCCACCACCCCGTGATGTTTTTCTCACTCCTACTAGTGAATGTAATGTTACACACCCATGCAATGCGGAACCACCCCGCGATGTTTTTCAGAAACCTATCCTACATTGCCACTGCATGTTTCCTGACCTCCCCATGCTGACCACCACGTGGTGCTTTTCTCCATCCTACATTGCCACTCACTACTTATCCTAATTCAGAACCTATGATTCACACCACCCCGTGATGTTTTTCTCACTCCTACTAGTGAATGTAATGTTACACACTCATACAATGTGCAACACCAGGTGAGGCTTTTCAGAAACCTATCCTACATTGCCACTTCATGTGTCCTGACCTCCCCATGCTGACCACCCCGTGTTGCTTTTCTCCATCCTACACTGCCACTCACTACCTATCCTAATTCAGACCCTATGATTCAAACCACCCCGTGATGTTTTTCTATCTCCTACTAGTGAATGTAATGTTACACACCTATACAGTGCGCACCACCCCGCGATGTTTTTCAGAAACCTATCCTACATTGCCACAGCATGTGTACAGACCTCCCCATGCTGACCACCCCGTGGTGCTTTTTTCCATCCTACATTGCCACTCACTTCCTATCCTAATTCAGACCCTACAATTCACACCATTCTGTGATGTATTTCTCACTCCTACTAGTGAATGTAATGTTACACACACTTACGATGCGCACCACCCTGCGATGCTTTTCAGAAACCTATCCTACATTGCCACTGCATGTGTCCTGACCTGCCCATGCTGACCCCCCCGTGGTGCTATTCTACCTCGTACATTGCCACTCACTGCCTATTCTAATTCAGACCTATGATTCACACCACCCTGTGATGTTTTTCTCACTCCTACTAGTGAAGGTAATGTTAGACACCCATACCATGCGCACCACCCCACGATGTTTTTCAGAAACCTATCCTACATTGCCACTGCATGTTTCCTCACCTCCACATGCAGGCCACCCCGTGGTGGTTTTCTCCATCCTACATTTTCACTCACTGCCTATCCTAATTCAGAACCTATGATTCACCCCACCCCGTGAAGTTTATCTCACTCCTACTAGTGAATGTACTGTTACACACACATACGATGCGCACCACCCCGCGATATTTTTCAGAATCCTATCCTACATTGCCACTGCATGTTTCCTGACCTCCCCATGCTGACCACCAAGTGGTGCTTTTCTCCATCCTACATTGCCACTCACTGCCTATCCTAATTCAGACCCTATGATTCACACCACCCTGTGATATTCTTCTCACTCCTACTAGGGAATGTAATGTTACACACCCATACGTTGGACACTATCCCGCGATGTTTTTCAGAACCCTATCCTACATTGCCACTGCATGTTTCCTGACCTCCCCATGCTGACCACCCCGTGGTGCTTTTCTCCATCCTACATTGCCACTCACTGCCTATCCTAATTCAGACCCTATTATTCACACCACCCCGTTATGTTTTTCTCACTCCTACAAGTGAATGTAATGTTACAAACCCATATGATGCGCACGACCCCACGATGTTTTTCAGAAACCTATCCTACATTGCCACTGCATTTTTCCTGACCTCCACAAGCTGGCCACGCCGTTGTGCTTTTGTCCATCCTACATTGACACTCACTGCCTATCCTAATTCAGACCCTATGATTCCCACCACCCCGTGATGTTTTTCTCACTCCTACTAGTGAATGTAATGTTACACACCCATGCAATGCGGAACCACCCCGCGATGTTTTTCAGAAACCTATCCTACATTGCCACTGCATGTTTCCTGACCTCCCCATGCTGACCACCACGTGGTGCTTTTCTCCATCCTACATTGCCACTCACTACTTATCCTAATTCAGAACCTATGATTCACACCACCCCGTGATGTTTTTCTCACTCCTACTAGTGAATGTAATGTTACACACTCATACAATGTGCAACACCATGTGAGGCTTTTCAGAAACCTATCCTACATTGCCACTTCATGTGTCCTGACCTCCCCATGCTGACCACCCCGTGTTGCTTTTCTCCATCCTACACTGCCACTCACTACCTATCCTAATTCAGACCCTATGATTCAAACCACCCCGTGATGTTTTTCTATCTCCTACTAGTGAATGTAATGTTACACACCTATACAATGCGCACCACCCCGCGATGTTTTTCAGAAACCTATCCTACATTGCCACTGCATGTGTACAGACCTCCCCATGCTGACCACCCCGTGGTGCTTTTTTCCATCCTACATTGCCACTCACTTCCTATCCTAATTCAGACCCTACAATTCACACCATTCTGTGATGTATTTCTCACTCCTACTAGTGAATGTAATGTTACACACACTTACGATGCGCACCACCCTGCGATGCTTTTCAGAAACCTATCCTACATTGCCACTGCATGTGTCCTGACCTGCCCATGCTGACCACCCCGTGGTGCTATTCTACCTCGTACATTGCCACTCACTGCCTATCCTAATTCAGACCCTATGATTCACACCACCCCGTGATGTTTTTCTCATTCCTCCTAGTGAAGGTAATGTTAGACACCTATACCATGCGCACCACCCCACGATGTTTTTCAGAAACCTATCCTACATTGCCACTGCATGTTTCCTCACCTCCACATGCAGGCCACCCCGTGGTGCTTTTCTCCATCCTACATTTTCACTCACTGCCTATCCTAATTCAGAACCTATGATTCACCCCACCCCGTGAAGTTTATCTCACTCCTACTAGTGAATGTACTGTAACACACACATACGATGCGCACCACCCCGCGATATTTTTCAGAATCCTATCCTACATTGCCACTGCATGTTTCCTGACCTCCCCATGCTGACCACCCCGTGGTGCTTTTCTCCATCCTACATTGCCACTCACTGCCTATCCTAATTCAGACCCTATGATTCACACCACCCTGTGATGTTCTTCTCACTCCTACTAGGGAATGTAATGTTACACACCCATACGTTGGACACTATCCCGCGATGTTTTTCAGAACCCTATCCTACATTGCCACTGCATGTTTCCTGACCTCCCCATGCTGACCACCCCGTGGTGCTTTTCTCCATCCTACATTGCCACTCACTGCCTATCCTAATTCAGACCCTATTATTCACACCACCCCGTTATGTTTTTCTCACTCCTACTAGTGAATGTAATGTTACACACCCAAACAATGCGCACCACCCGGCGAGGTTTTTCAGAAACCTATCCTACATTGCCACTGCATGTGTCCTGACCTCCCCATGCTGACCACCCCGTGGTGCTTTTCACCATCCTACATTGCCACTCACTGCCTATCCTAATTCAGACCCTATGATTCACACCACCCCGTGATGTTTTTCTCACTACTACTAGTGAATGTAATGTTACACAACCATACAATGCGCACCACCCCACGATGTTTTTCAGAAACCTATCCTACATTGCCACTGCATGTTTCCTGACCTCCCCATGCGGACCACCCCGTGGTGCTTTTCTCCATCCTACATTGCGACTCACTGCCTATCCTAACTCAGATCCTATGATTCACACCACCCCGAGATGTTTTACTCACTCCTACAAGTGAATGTAATGTTACACACCCATACGATGCGCACGACCCCACGATGTTTTTCAGAAACCTATCCTACATTGCCACTGCATGTTTCCTGACCTCCACATGCTGGCCACCCCGTGGTGCTTTTCTCCATCCTACATTGCCACTCACTGCCTATCCTAATTCAGACCCTATGATTCACACTACCCCGTGATATTTTTCTCACTCCTACTAGTGAATGTAATTTTACACACCCATACGATGCGCACCACCCCGCGATGTTTTTCAGAAACCTATCCTACATTGCCACTGCATGTTTCCTGACTTCCCCATGCTGGCCAACCCGTGGTGCTTTTCTCCATCCTACATTGCCACTCACTGCCTATCCTAATTCAGACCCTATGATTCACAGCACCCCGTGATGTTTTTCTCACTCCTACTAGTGAATGTAATGTTACAAACTCATGCAAAGCGCACCACCCTGCGAAGTTTTTCAGAAATGTATCCTACATTGCCAATGCATGTTTCCTGACCTCCCCATGCTGACCACCCCGTGTTGCTTTTCTCCATTCTACACTGCCACTCACTGCCTATCCTAATTTAGACCCTATGATTCACACCACCCCGTGATGTTTTTCTATCTCCTACTAGTAAATGGAATGTTACACAACAATACAATGCGCACCACCCCGCGATGTTTTTCAGAAATCTATCCTACATTGCCACTGCATGTTTCGTGTCCTCCCCATGCTGACCACTCCGTGGTGCTTTTCTCCTTCGTACATTGCCACTCACTGCCTATCCTAATTCAGACCCTATGATTCACACCACCCCGAGATGTTTTTCTCACTCCTACAAGTGAATGTAATGTTACAAACCCATACGATGCGCACGACCCCACGATGTTTTTCAGAAACCTATCCTACATTGCCACTGCATTTTTCCTGACCTCCACAAGCTGGCCACGCCGTTGTGCTTTTGTCCATCCTACATTGACACTCACTGCCTATCCTAATTCAGACCCTATGATTCCCACCACCCCGTGATGTTTTTCTCACTCCTACTAGTGAATGTAATGTTACACACCCATGCAATGCGGAACCACCCCGCGATGTTTTTCAGAAACCTATCCTACATTGCCACTGCATGTTTCGTGTCCTCCCCATGCTGACCACTCCGTGGTGCTTTTCTCCTTCGTACATTGCCACTCACTGCCTATCCTAATTCAGACCCTATGATTCACACCACCCCGAGATGTTTTTCTCACTCCTACAAGTGAATGTAATGTTACAAACCCATACGATGCGCACGACCCCACGATGTTTTTCAGAAACCTATCCTACATTGCCACTGCATTTTTCCTGACCTCCACAAGCTGGCCACGCCGTTGTGCTTTTGTCCATCCTACATTGACACTCACTGCCTATCCTAATTCAGACCCTATGATTCCCACCACCCCGTGATGTTTTTCTCACTCCTACTAGTGAATGTAATGTTACACACCCATGCAATGCGGAACCACCCCGCGATGTTTTTCAGAAACCTATCCTACATTGCCACTGCATGTTTCCTGACTTCCCCATGCTGTCCAACCCGTGGTGCTTTTCTCCATCCTACATTGCCACTCACTGCCTATCCTAATTCAGACCCTATGATTCACACCACCCCGTGATGTTTTTCTCACTCCTACTAGTGAATGTAATGTTTCACACTCATACAATGCGCACCACCCTGTGAAGTTTTTCAGAAACGTATCCTACATTGCCACTGCATGTTTCCTGACCTCCCCATGCTGACCACCACGTGGTGCTTTTCTCCATCCTACATTGCCACTCACTACTTATCCTAATTCAGAACCTATGATTCACACCACCCCGTGATGTTTTTCTCACTCCTACTAGTGAATGTACTGTTACACACTCATAAAATGTGCAACACCCTGTGAGGCTTTTCAGAAACCTATCCTACATAGCCACTTCATGTGTCCTGACCTCCCCATGCTGACCACCCCGTGTTGCTTTTCTCCATCCTACACTGCCACTCACTACCTATCCTAATTCAGACCCTATGATTCACACCACCCCGTGATGTTTTTCTATCTCCTACTAGTGAATGTAATGTTACACACCTATACAATGCGCACCACCCCGCGATGTTTTTCAGAAACCTATCCTACATTGCCACTGCATGTGTACAGACCTCCCCATGATGACCACCCCGTGGTGCTTTTTTCCATCCTACATTGCCACTCACTTCCTATCCTAATTCAGACCCTACGATTCACACCATCCTGTGATGTATTTCTCACTCCTACTAGTGAATGTAATGTTACACAACCATACCATGCGCACCACCCCGCGATGTTTTTCAGAAACCTACTCAACATTGCCACTGCATGTGTCCTGACCTCCCCTTGCTGACCACCCCGTGGTGCTTTTCTCCATCATACATTGCCACTCACTGCCTATCCTAATTCAGACCCTATGATTCACACCACCCGTGATGTTTTTCTCACTCCTACTAGTGAATGTAATGTTACACACCCATACAATGCGCACCACCCCGCGATGTTTTTCAGAAACCTATCCGACATTGCCACTGCATGTATCCTGACCTCCCCATGATGACTACCCCGTGGTGCCTTTCTCCATCCTACATTGCCACTCACTGCCTATCCTAACTCAGACCCTATGATTCACCCCACCCCGTAATGTTTTTCTCACTCCTACTACTGAATGTAATGTTTCACACTCATACAATGCGCACCACTCTGCGAGGTTTTTCAGAAAGTTTTCCTACATTGCCACTGCATGTGTCCTTACCTGCCCATGCTGACCACCCCGTGGTGTTTTTCTCCATCCCACATTGCCACTAACTGCCTATCCTAATTCAGACCCTATGATTCACACCACCCCGTGATGTTTTTCTCACTCCTACTAGTGATTGTAATGTTACACACCCATACAATGCGCACCACCCCGCAATGTTTTTCAGAAACCTATCCTACATTGCCACTGCATGTTTCCTGACCTCCCCATGCTGACCACCCCGTGTTGCTTTTCTGCATCCTACATTGCCACTCACTGCCTATCCTAATTCAGACCCTATGATTCACACCACCCAGGGATGTTTTTCTCACTCCTACTAGTGAATGTAATGTTACACACCCATGCAATGCGGAACCACCCCGCGATGTTTTTCAGAAACCTATCCTACATTGCCACTGCATGTTTGCTGACTTCCCCATGCTGGCCACCCCGTGGTGCTTTTCTCCATCCTACATTGCCACTCACTGCCTATCCTAATTCAGACCCTATGATTCACACCACCCCGTGATGTTTTTCTATCTCCTACTAGTGAATGTAATGTTTCACACTCATACAATGCGCACCACCCTGTGAAGTTTTTCAGAAACGTATCCTACATTGCCACTGCATGTTTCCTGACCTCCCCATGCTGACCACCACGTGGTGCTTTTCTCCATCCTACATTGCCACTCACTACTTATCCTAATTCAGAACCTATGATTCACACCACCCCGTGATGTTTTTCTCACTCCTACTAGTGAATGTAATGTTACACACTCATACAATGTGCAACACCCTGTGAGGCTTTTCAGAAACCTATCCTACATTGCCACTTCATGTGTCCTGACCTCCCCATGCTGACCACCCCGTGTTGCTTTTCTCCATCCTACACTGCCACTCATTACCTATGCTAATTCAGACCCTATGATTCACACCACCCCGTGATGTTTTTCTATCTCCTACTAGTGAATGTAATGTTACACACCTATACAATGCGCACCACCCCGCGATGTTTTTCAGAAACCTATCCTACATTGCCACTGCATGTGTACAGACCTCCCCATGATGACCACCCCGTGGTGCTTTTTTCCATCCTACATTGCCACTCACTTCCTATCCTAATTCAGACCCTACGATTCACACCATCCTGTGATGTATTTCTCACTCCTACTAGTGAATGTAATGTTACACACCCATACCATGCGCACCACCCCGCGATGTTTTTCAGAAACCTACCCAACGTTGCCAGTGCATGTGTCCAGATCTCCCCTTGCTGACCACCCCGTGGTGCTTTTCTCCATTATACATTGCCACTCACTGCCTATCCTAATTCAGACCCTATGATTCACACCACCCTGTGATGTTTTTCTCACTCCTACTAGTGAATGTAATGTTACACACCCATACAATGCGCACCACCCCGCGATGTTTTTCAGAAACCTATCCGACATTGCCACTGCATGTATCCTGACCTCCCCATGATGACTACCCCGTGGTGCCTTTCTCCATCCTACATTGCCTCTCACTGCCTATCCTAACTCAGACCCTATGATTCACCCCACCATGTAATGTTTTTCTCACTCCTACTAGTGAATGTAATGTTACACACTCATACAATGCGCACCACTCTGCGAGGTTTTTCAGAAAGTTTTCCTACATTGCCACTGCATGTGTCCTTACCTGCCCATGCTGACCACCCCGTGGTGATTTTCTCCATCCCACATTGCCACTAACTGCCTATCCTAATTCAGACCCTATGATTCACACCGCCCCGTGATGTTTTTCTCACTCCTACTAGTGATTGTAATGTTACACACCCATACAATGCGCACCACGCCGTGATGTTTTTCAAAAACCTATCCTACATTGCCACTGCATGTTTACAGACCTCCCCATGCTGACCACCCCGTGGTGCTTTTGTCCATCCTACATTGACACTCACTGCCTATCCTAATTCAGACCCTACGATTCACACCACCCCGTGATGTATTTCTCACTCCTACTAGTGAATGTAATGTTACACACCTATACAATGCACAACACCCCGCAATGTTTTTCAGAAACCGATCCTACATTGCCACTGCATGTTTCGTGTCCTCCCCATGCTGACCATCCCGTGGTGCTTTTCTCCATCCTAGATTGCCACTCACTACCTATCCTAATTCAGACCCCATGATTCACACCACTCCGTGATGTTTTTCTCACTCCTACAAGTGAATGTAATGTTACATACCCATACAATGCGCACCACCCCGCGATGTTTTTCAGAAACCTATCCTACATTGCCACTGCATGTTTCCTGACCTCCCCATGCTGACCACCCCGTGGTGCTTTTCTCCATCCTACATTGCCACTCACTGCTTATCCTAATTCAGACCCTATGATTCACACCACCCCGTGATGTTTTTCTCACTCCTACTAGTGAATGTAATATTATACACCCATACAATGTGCACTACCTCGCGATGTTTTTCAAAAACCTACCCTACATTTCCACTGCATGTGTCCTGACCTCCCCATGCTGACCACCCCGTGGTGCTTTTCTCCATCCTACATTGCCACTCACTGCCTATCCTAATTCAGACCCTATGATTCACACCACCCCGTGATGTTCTTCTCACTCCTACTAGGGAATGTAATGTTACACACCTATACGTTGCACACTATCCCGCGATGTTTTACAGAACCCTATCCTACATTGCCACTGCATGTTTCCTGACCAACCCATGCTGACCACCCCGTGGTGCTTTTCTCCATCCTACATTGCCACTCACTGCCTATCCTAATTCAGGCCCTATTATTCACACCACCTCGTTATGTTTTTCTCACTCCTACTAGTGAATGTAATGTTACACACCCAAACAATGCGCACCACCCGGCGAGGTTTTTCAGAAACCTATCCTACATTGCCACTGCATGTGTCCTGACCTCCCCATGCTGACCACAACCTGGTGCTTTTTTCGATCCTATATTGCCACTCACTGCCTATCCTAATTCAGACCCTATGATTCACACCACCCGTGATGTTTTTCTCACTACTACTAGTGAATGTAATGTTACACAACCATACAATGCGCACCACCCCACGATGTTTTTCAAAAACCTATCCTACATTGCCACTGCATGTTTCCTGACCTCCCCATGCGGACAACCCCGTGGTGCTTTTCTCCATCC
Source organism: Cavia porcellus (assembly GCF_034190915.1). Lineage (NCBI taxonomy): Eukaryota > Metazoa > Chordata > Mammalia > Rodentia > Caviidae > Cavia > Cavia porcellus. The sequence continues at coordinate 28,647,720 of NW_026947510.1, read as the reverse complement.
TACATTGCCACTCACTGCCTATCCTAATTCAGACCCTATGATTCACACCACCCCGTGATGTTCTTCTCACTCCTACTAGGGAATGTAATGTTACACACCCATACGTTGCACACTATCCCGCGATGTTTTACAGAACCCTATCCTACATTGCCACTGCATGTTTCCTGACCTCCCCATGCTGACCACCCCGTGGTGCTTTTCTCCATCCTACATTGCCACTCACTGCCTATCCTAATTCAAACCCTATTATTCACACCACCCCGTTATGTTTTTCTCACTCCTACTAGTGAATGTAATGTTACACACCCAAACAATGCGCACCACCCGGCGAGGTTTTTCAGAAACCTATCCTACATTGCCACTGCATGTGTCCTGACCTCCCCATGCTCACCACCCCCTGGTGTTTTTCTCCATCCTCCATTGCCACTCACTGCCTATCCTAATTCAGACCCTATGATTCACACCACCCCGTGATGTTTTTCTCACTCCTACTAGTGAATGTAATGTTACACACTCATACAATGCGCACCACCCTGCAAAGTTTTTCAGAAATGTATCCTACATTGCCAATGCATGTTTCCTGACCTCCCCATGCTGACCACCCAGTGTAGCTTTTCTCCATCCTACACTGCCACTCACTGCCTATCCTAATTGAGCCCCTATGATTCACACCACCCCGTGATGATTTTCTATCTCCTACTAGTGAATGTAATGTTACACAACAATACAATGCGCACCACCCCGCGATGTTTTTCAGAAATCTATCCGATATTGCCACTGCATGTTTCGTGTCCTCCCCATGCTGACCACTCCGTGGTGCTTTTCTCCATCCTACATTGACACTCACTGCCTATCCTAAATCAGACCCTATGATTCCCACCACCCCGTGCTGTTGTTCTCACTCCTACTAGTGCATGTAATGTTACACACCCATGCAATGCGGAACCACCCCGCGATGTTTTTCAGAAACCTATCCTACATTGCCACTGCATGTTTCCTGACTTCCCCATGCTGGCCACCCCGTGGTTCTTTTCTCCATCCTACATTGCCACACACTGCCTATCCTAATTCAGACCCTATGATTCACACCATCCCGTGATGTTTTTCTCACTCCTACTAGTGAATGTAATGTTACACACTCATACAATGCGCACCACCCTGTGAAGTTTTTCAGAAACGTATCCTACATTGCCACTGCATGTTTCCTGACCTCCCCATGCTGACCACCCCGTGTTGCTTTTCTCCATCCTACACTGCAAATCACTGCCTATCCTAATTCAGACCCTATGATTCACACCACCCCGTGATGTTTTTCTATCTCCTACTAGTGAATGTAATGTTACACACCCATACAATGCGCACCACCCCGCGATGTTTTTCAGAAACCTATCCTACATTGCCACTACATGTGTCCTGACCTCCGCATGCTGACCACCACGTGGTGCTTTTCTCCATCCTACATTGCCACTCACTACTTATCCTAATTCAGAACCTATGATTCACACCACCCCGTGATGTTTTTCTCACTCCTACTAGTGAATGTAATGTTACACACTCATACAATGTGCAACACCCTGTGAGGCTTTTCAGAAACCTATCCTACATTGCCACTTCATGTGTCCTGACCTCCCCATGCTGACCACCGCGTGTTGCTTTTCTCCATCCTACACTGCCACTCACTAACTATCCTAATTCAGACCCTATGATTCACACCACCCCGTGATGTTTTTCTATCTCCTACTAGTGAATGTAATGTTACACACCTATACAATGCGCACCACCCCGCGATGTTTTTCAGAAACCTATCCGACCTTGCCACTGCATGTATCCTGACCTTCCCATGATGACTACCCCGTGGTGCCTTTCTCCATCCTACATTGCCACTCACTGCCTATCCTAACTCAGACCCTATGATTCACACCACCCCGTAATGTTTTTCTCACTCCTACTAGTGAATGTAATGTTACACACTCATACAATGCGCACCACTCTGCGAGGTTTTTCAGAAAGTTTTCCTACATTGCCACTGCATGTGTCCTTACCTGACCATGCTGACCACCCCGTGGTGATTTTCTCCATCCCACATTGCCACTCACTGCCTATCCTAATTCAGACCCTATGATTCACACCACCCCGTGATGTTTTTCTCACTCCTACTAGTGATTGTAATGTTACACACCCATACAATGCGCACCACCCCGCGATGTTTTTCAGAAACCTATCCTACATTGCCACTGCATGTGTACAGACCTCCCCATGCTGACCACCCCGTGGTGCTTTGGTCCATCCTACATTGACACTCACTGCCTATCCTAATTCAGACCCTACGATTCACACCACCCCGTGATGTATTTCTCACTCCTACTAGTGAATGTAATGTTACACACCTATACAATGCACAACATCCCGCAATGTTTTTCAGAAACCTATCCTACATTGCCACTGCATGTTTCGTGTCCTCCCCATGCTGACGATCCCGTGGTGCTTTTCTCCATCCTAGATTGCCACTCACTACCTATCCTAATTCAGACCCCATGATTCACACCACCCTGTGATGTATTTCTCACTCCTACTAGTGTATGTAATGTTACACACCCATACGATGAGCACCATCCCGCGATGTTTTTCAGAACCCTATACTACATTGCCACTGCATGTGTCCTGACCTCCCCATGCTGACCACACCGTGGTGCTTTTCTCCATCCTACCTTGCCACTCACTGCTTATCCTAATTCAGACCCTATGATTCACACCACCCTGTGATGTATTTCTCACTCCTACTAGTGTATGTAATGTTACACACCCATACGATGAGCACCATCCCGCGATGTTTTTCAGAACCCTATACTACATTGCCACTGCATGTTTCCTGACCTGCCCATGGTGACCACCCCGTGGTGCTTTTCTCCATCCTAAATTGCCACTCACTGCCCAAACTAATTCAGACCCTATGATTCACACCACCCCGTGATGTTTTTGTAACTCCTACTAGTGAATAAAATGTTACACACTCATGCAATGCGCAGCACCCTGCGATGTTTTTCAGAAACCTATCCAACATTGCCACTGTATATGTCCTGACCTCCCCATGCTGACCACCCCGTGGTGCTTTTCTCCATCCTACATTGCCACTTACTGCCTATCCTAATTAAGACCGTATGATTCACTCCACCCCGTGATGTTTTTCTCACTCCTACTAGTGAATGTAATGTTACACACCCATACGATGAGCACCATCCCGCGATGTTTTTCAGAACCCTATCCTACATTGCCACTGCATGTTTCCTGACCTCACCATGCTGACCACCCCGTGGTGCTTCTCTCCATCCTACTTTGCCACTCACTGCCTATACTAATTCAGACCCTATGATTAACACCACCCCGTGATGTTTTTGTAACTCCTACTAGTGAATGAAATGTTACACACTGATACAATGTGCACCACCCTGCGATGTTTTTCAGAAACCTATCCTACATTGCCACTGCATGTGTCCTGACCTCCCCATGCTGACCACCCCGTGGTGCTTTTCTCCATCCTACATTGCCACTCACTGCCTATCCTAATTCAGACCCTATGATTCACACCACCCCGTGATGTTTTTCTCACTCCTCCTATTGAATGTAATGTTACACACTCATACAATGCGCACCAACTTGCGAGGTTTTTTAGAAACCTATCCTACAATGCCAAAGCATGTGTCCTGACCTCCCCATGCTGACCACCCAGTGGTGCTTTACTCCATCCTACATTGCCACTCACTGCCTATACTAACTCAAACCCTATGATTCACACCACCCCGTGATGTATTTCTCACTCCTACTAGTGAATGTAATGTTACACACCCATACAATGCACACCATCCCGCGATGTTTTTCAGAAACCTATCCTACATTGCCACTGCATGTGTCCTGACCTCCCCATGCTGACCACCCCGTGGTGCTTTTCTCCATCCTACATTGCCACTCACTGCCTATCCTAATTCAGACACTATGATTCACACCACCCCGTGATGTTTTTCTCACTCCTACTAGTGAATGTAATGTTACACACCCATACGATGCTCACCACCCTGCGATGTTTTTCAGAAACCTATCCTACATTGCCAATGCATGTGTCCTGACCTCCACATGCTGACCACCCCGTGGTGCTTTTCTCCATCCTACATTGCCACTCACTGCCTAACCTAATTCAGGCCCTATTATTCACACCACCTCGTTATGTTTTTCTCACTCCTACTAGTGAATGTAATGTTACACACCCAAACAATGCGCACCACCCGGCGAGGTTTTTCAGAAACCTATCCTACATTGCCACTGCATGTGTCCTGACCTCCCCATGCTGACCACAACCTGGTGGTTTTTTCGATCCTACATTGCCCCTCACTGCCTATCCTAATTCAGACCCTATGATTCACACCAACCGTGATGTTTTTCTCACTACTACTAGTGAATGTAATGTTACACAACCATACAATGCGCACCACCCCACGATGTTTTTCAGAAACCTATCCTACATTGCCACTGCATGTTTCCTGACCTCCCCATGCGGACAACCCCGTGGTGCTTTTCTCCATCCTACATTGCCACTCACTGCCTATCCTAATTCAGACCCTATGATTCACACCACCCCGTGATGTTCTTCTCACTCCTACTAGGGAATGTAATGTTACACACCCATACGTTGCACACTATCCCGCGATGTTTTACAGAACCCTATCCTACATTGCCACTGCATGTTTCCTGACCTCCCCATGCTGACCACCCCGTGGTGCTTTTCTCCATCCTACATTGCCACTCACTGCCTATCCTAATTCAAACCCTATTATTCACACCACCCCGTTATGTTTTTCTCACTCCTACTAGTGAATGTAATGTTACACACCCAAACAATGCGCACCACCCGGCGAGGTTTTTCAGAAACCTATCCTACATTGCCACTGCATGTGTCCTGACCTCCCCATGCTCACCACCCCCTGGTGTTTTTCTCCATCCTCCATTGCCACTCACTGCCTATCCTAATTCAGACCCTATGATTCACACCACCCCGTGATGTTTTTCTCACTCCTACTAGTGAATGTAATGTTACACACTCATACAATGCGCACCACCCTGCAAAGTTTTTCAGAAATGTATCCTACATTGCCAATGCATGTTTCCTGACCTCCCCATGCTGACCACCCAGTGTAGCTTTTCTCCATCCTACACTGCCACTCACTGCCTATCCTAATTGAGCCCCTATGATTCACACCACCCCGTGATGTTTTTCTATCTCCTACTAGTGAATGTAATGTTACACAACAATACAATGCGCACCACCCCGCGATGTTTTTCAGAAATCTATCCGATATTGCCACTGCATGTTTCGTGTCCTCCCCATGATGACCACTCCGTGGTGCTTTTCTCCATCCTACATTGACACTCACTGCCTATCCTAAATCAGACCCTATGATTCCCACCACCCCGTGCTGTTGTTCTCACTCCTACTAGTGCATGTAATGTTACACACCCATGCAATGCGGAACCACCCCGCGATGTTTTTCAGAAACCTATCCTACATTGCCACTGCATGTTTCCTGACTTCCCCATGCTGGCCACCCGGTGGTTCTTTTCTCCATCCTACATTGCCACACACTGCCTATCCTAATTCAGACCCTATGATTCACACCATCCCGTGATGTTTTTCTCACTCCTACTAGTGAATGTAATGTTACACACTCATACAATGCGCACCACCCTGTGAAGTTTTTCAGAAACGTATCCTACATTGCCACTGCATGTTTCCTGACCTCCCCATGCTGACCACCCCGTGTTGCTTTTCTCCATCCTACACTGCAAATCACTGCCTATCCTAATTCAGACCCTATGATTCACACCACCCTGTGATGTTTTTCTATCTCCTACTAGTGAATGTAATGTTACACACCCATACAATGCGCACCACCCCGCGATGTTTTTCAGAAACCTATCCTACATTGCCACTACATGTGTCCTGACCTCCGCATGCTGACCACCACGTGGTGCTTTTCTCCATCCTACATTGCCACTCACTACTTATCCTAATTCAGAACCTATGATTCACACCACCCCGTGATGTTTTTCTCACTCCTACTAGTGAATGTAATGTTACACACTCATACAATGTGCAACACCCTGTGAGGCTTTTCAGAAACCTATCCTACATTGCCACTTCATGTGTCCTGACCTCCCCATGCTGACCACCGCGTGTTGCTTTTCTCCATCCTACACTGCCACTCACTACCTATCCTAATTCAGACCCTATGATTCACACCACCCCGTGATGTTTTTCTATCTCCTACTAGTGAATGTAATGTTACACACCTATACAATGCGCACCACCCCGCGATGTTTTTCAGAAACCTATCCGACCTTGCCACTGCATGTATCCTGACCTTCCCATGATGACTACCCCGTGGTGCCTTTCTCCATCCTACATTGCCACTCACTGCCTATCCTAACTCAGACCCTATGATTCACACCACCCCGTAATGTTTTTCTCACTCCTACTAGTGAATGTAATGTTACACAATCATACAATGCGCACCACTCTGCGAGGTTTTTCAGAAAGTTTTCCTACATTGCCACTGCATGTGTCCTTACCTGACCATGCTGACCACCCCGTGGTGATTTTCTCCATCCCACATTGCCACTCACTGCCTATCCTAATTCAGACCCTATGATTCACACCACCCCGTGATGTTTTTCTCACTCCTACTAGTGATTGTAATGTTACACACCCATACAATGCGCACCACCCCGCGATGTTTTTCAGAAACCTATCCTACATTGCCACTGCATGTGTACAGACCTCCCCATGCTGACCACCCCGTGGTGCTTTGGTCCATCCTACATTGACACTCACTGCCTATCCTAATTCAGACCCTACGATTCACACCACCCCGTGATGTATTTCTCACTCCTACTAGTGAATGTAATGTTACACACCTATACAATGCACAACATCCCGCAATGTTTTTCAGAAACCTATCCTACATTGCCACTGCATGTTTCGTGTCCTCCCCATGCTGACCATCCCGTGGTGCTTTTCTCCATCCTAGATTGCCACTCACTACCTATCCTAATTCAGACCCCATGATTCACACCACCCTGTGATGTATTTCTCACTCCTACTAGTGTATGTAATGTTACACACCCATACGATGAGCACCATCCCGCGATGTTTTTCAGAACCCTATACTACATTGCCACTGCATGTGTCCTGACCTCCCCATGCTGACCACACCGTGGTGCTTTTCTCCATCCTACCTTGCCACTCACTGCTTATCCTAATTCAGACCCTATGATTCACACCACCCTGTGATGTATTTCTCACTCCTACTAATGTATGTAATGTTACACACCCATACGATGAGCACCATCCCGCGATGTTTTTCAGAACCCTATACTACATTGCCACTGCATGTTTCCTGACCTGCCCATGGTGACCACCCCGTGGTGCTTTTCTCCATCCTCCATTGCCACTCACTGCCCATACTAATTCAGACCCTATGATTCACACCACCCCGTGATGTTTTTGTAACTCCTACTAGTGAATAAAATGTTACACACTCATGCAATGCGCAGCACCCTGCGATGTTTTTCAGAAACCTATCCAACATTGCCACTGTATATGTCCTGACCTCCCCATGCTGACCACCCCGTGGTGCTTTTCTCCATCCTACATTGCCACTTACTGCCTATCCTAATTAAGACCGTATGATTCACTCCACCCCGTGATGTTTTTCTCACTCCTACTAGTGAATGTAATGTTACACACCCATACGATGAGCACCATCCCGCGATGTTTTTCAGAACCCTATCCTACATTGCCACTGCATGTTTCCTGACCTCACCATGCTGACCACCCCGTGGTGCTTCTCTCCATCCTACTTTGCCACTCACTGCCTATACTAATTCAGACCCTATGATTAACACCACCCCGTGATGTTTTTGTAACTCCTACTAGTGAATGAAATGTTACACACTGATACAATGTGCACCACCCTGCGATGTTTTTCAGAAACCTATCCTACATTGCCACTGCATGTGTCCTGACCTCCCCATGCTGACCACCCCGTGGTGCTTTTCTCCATCCTACATTGCCACTCACTGCCTATCCTAATTCAGACCCTATGATTCACACCACCCCGTGATGTTTTTCTCACTCCTCCTATTGAATGTAATGTTACACACTCCTACAATGCGCACCAACTTGCGAGGTTTTTTAGAAACCTATCCTACAATGCCAAAGCATGTGTCCTGACCTCCCCATGCTGACCACCCAGTGGTGCTTTTCTCCATCCTACATTGCCACTCACTGCCTATACTAACTCAAACCCTATGATTCACACCACCCCGTGATGTATTTCTCACTCCTACTAGTGAATGTAATGTTACACACCCATACAATGCACACCATCCCGCGATGTTTTTCAGAAACCTATCCTACATTGCCACTGCATGTGTCCTGACCTCCCCATGCTGACCACCCCGTGGTGCTTTTCTCCATCCTACATTGCCACTCACTGCCTATCCTAATTCAGACACTATGATTCACACCACCCCGTGATGTTTTTCTCACTCCTACTAGTGAATGTAATGTTACACACCCATACGATGCTCACCACCCTGCCATGTTTTTCAGAAACCTATCCTACATTGCCACTGCATGTTTCCTGACCTCCACATGCTGGCCTCCCCGTGGTGCTTTTCTCCATCCTACATTGCCACTCACTGCCTATCCTAATTCAGACCCTATGATTCACACCACCCTGTGATGTATTTCTCACTCCTACTAGTGAATGTAATGTTACACACCCATACGATGAGCACCATCCCGCGATGTTTTTCAGAACCCTATCCTACATTGCCACTGCATGTTTCCTGACTTCCCCATGCGGACCACCCCGTGGTGCTTCTCTCCATCCTACTTTGCCACTCACTGCCTATACTAATTCAGACCCTATGATTAACACCCCCCGTGATGTTTTTAAAACTGCTACTAGTGAATGAAATGTTACACACTCATACAATGTGCACCACCCTGCGATGTTTTTCAGAAACCTATCCTACATTGCCACTGCATATGTCCTGACCTCCCCATGCTGACCACCCCGTCGTGCTTTTCTCCATCCTACATTGCCACTCACTGCCTATCCTAATTCAGACCCTATGATTCACACCACCCCATGATATTTTTCTCTCTCCTACCAGTGAATGTAATGTTACACACCCATACAATGCGCACCACACCGCGATGTTTTTAAGAAACCTATCCTACATTGCCACTGCATGTTTCCTGACCTCCCCATGCTGACCACCCCCTGTTGCTTATCTCCATCCTAATTGCCACTCACTGCCTATCCTAATTCAGACCTTATGATTCACACCACCCTGTGATGTATTTCTCACTCCTACTAGTGAATGTAATGTTACACACCCATACGATGAGCACAATGCCGCGATGTTTTTCAGAACCCTATACTACATTGCCACGGCATGTTTCCTGACCTCCCCATGCTGACCACATCGTGGTGCTTTTCTCCATCCTCCATTGCCACTCACTGCCTATACTAATTCAGACCCTATGATTCACACCACCCCATGATGTTTTTCTCACTCCTACTAGTGAATGTAAGTTACACACCCATACAATGCGCACCACCCCGCGATGTTTTTCAGAAACCTATCCAACATTGCCACTGCATGGTTCCTGACATCCCCATGCTGACCACCCCGTGGTGCTTTTCTCCATCCTACATTGCCACTCACTGCCTATTCTAATTCAGACCCTATGATTCACACCACCCCGTGATGTTTTTCTCACTCCTACTAGTGAATGTAATATTACACACCCATACGATGCGCACCACCCCGCGATGTTTTTCAGAAACCTATCCTACATTGCCACTGCATGTGTCCTGACCTCCCCATGCTGACCACACCGTGGTGCTTTTCTCCATCCTACCTTGCCACTCACTGCTTATCCTAATTCAGACCCTATGATTCACACCACCCCGTGATGTTTTTCTCACTCCTACCAGTGAATGTAATGTTACACACCCATACAATGCGCACCACCCCGCGATGTTTTTCAGAAACCTATCCTACATTGCCACTGCATGTTTCCTGACCTCCCCATGCTGACCACCCCCTGTTGCTTATCTCCATCCTAATTGCCACTCACTGCCTATCCTAATTCAGACCCTATGATTCACACCACTCTGTGATGTATTTCTCACTCCTACTAGTGAATGTAATGTTACACACCCATACGATGAGCACCACCCCGCGATGTTTTTCAGAAACCTATCCTACATTGCCACTGCATGTTTCCTGACCTGCCCATGGTGACCACCCCGTGGTGCTTTTCTCCATCCTCCATTGCCACTCACTGCCTATACTAATTCAGACCCTATGATTCACACCACCCCGTGATGTTTTTGTAACTCCTACTAGTGAATAAAATGTTACACACTCATGCAATGCGCAGCACCCTGCGATGTTTTTCAGAAACCTATCCTACATTGCCACTGTATATGTCCTGACCTCCCCATGCTGACCACCCCGTGGTGCTTTTCTCCATCCTACATTGCCACTCACTGGCTATCCTAATTCAGACCGTATGATTCACTCCACCCTGTGATGTTTTTCTCACTCCTACTAGTGAATGTAATGTTACACACCCATACGATGAGCACCATCCCGCGATGTTTTTCAGAACCCTATCCTACATTGCCACTGCATGTTTCCTGACCTCACCATGCTGACCACCCCGTGGTGCTTCTCTCCATCCTACTTTGCCACTCACTGCCTATACTAATTCAGACCTTATGATTAACACCATCCCGTGATGTTTTTCTCACTCCTACTAGTGAATGTAATGTTACACACTCATACAATGCGCACCACCCTGTGAAGTTTTTCAGAAACGTATCCTACATTGCCACTGCATGTTTCCTGACCTCCCCATGCTGACCACCCCGTGTTGCTTTTCTCCATCCTACACTGCAAATCACTGCCTATCCTAATTCAGACCCTATGATTCACCCCACCCCGTGATGTTTTTCTATCTCCTACTAGTGAATGTAATGTTACACACCCATGCAATGCGCACCACCCCGCGATGTTTTTCAGAAACCTATCCTACATTGCCACTACATGTGTCCTGACCTCCGCATGCTGACCACCACGTGGTGCTTTTCTCCATCCTACATTGCCACTCACTACTTATCCTAATTCAGAACCTATGATTCACACCACCCCGTGATGTTTTTCTCACTCCTACTAGTGAATGTAATGTTACACACTCATACAATGTGCAACACCCTGTGAGGCTTTTCAGAAACCTATCCTACATTGCCACTTCATGTGTCCTGACCTCCCCATGCTGACCACCGCGTGTTGCTTTTCTCCATCCTACACTGCCACTCACTACCTATCCTAATTCAGACCCTATGATTCACACCACCCCGTGATGTTTTTCTATCTCCTACTAGTGAATGTAATGTTACACACCTATACAATGCGCACCACCCCGCGATGTTTTTCAGAAACCTATCCGACATTGCCACTGCATGTATCCTGACCTTCCCATGATGACTACCCCGTGGTGCCTTTCTCCATCCTACATTGCCACTCACTGCCTATCCTAACTCAGACCCTATGATTCACACCACCCCGTAATGTTTTTCTCACTCCTACTAGTGAATGTAATGTTACACACTCATACAATGCGCACCACTCTGCGAGGTTTTTCAGAAAGTTTTCCTACATTGCCACTGCATGTGTCCTTACCTGACCATGCTGACCACCCCGTGGTGATTTTCTCCATCCCACATTGCCACTCACTGCCTATCCTAATTCAGACCCTATGATTCACACCACCCCGTGATGTTTTTCTCACTCCTACTAGTGATTGTAATGTTACACACCCATACAATGCGCACCACCCCGCGATGTTTTTCAGAAACCTATCCTACATTGCCACTGCATGTGTACAGACCTCCCCATGCTGACCACCCCGTGGTGCTTTGGTCCATCCTACATTGACACTCACTGCCTATCCTAATTCAGACCCTACGATTCACACCACCCCGTGATGTATTTCTCACTCCTACTAGTGAATGTAATGTTACACACCTATACAATGCACAACATCCCGCAATGTTTTTCAGAAACCTATCCTACATTGCCACTGCATGTTTCGTGTCCTCCCCATGCTGACCATCCCGTGGTGCTTTTCTCCATCCTAGATTGCCACTCACTACCTATCCTAATTCAGACCCCATGATTCACACCACTCCGTGATGTTTTTCTCACTCCTACAAGTGAATGTAATGTTACACACACATACAATGCGCACCACCCCGCGATGTTTTTCAGAAACCTATCCTACATTGCCACTGCATGTTTCCTGACCTCCCCATGCTGACCACCCCGTGGTGCTTTTCTCCATCCTACATTGCCACTCACTGCCTATCCTAATTCAGACCCTATGATTCACACCACCCCGTGATGTTTTTCTCACTCCTACTAGTGAATGTAATATTATACACCCATACAATGCGCACCACCCCGCGATGTTTTTCAAAAACCTACCCTACATTTCCACTGCATGTGTCCTGACCTCCCCATGCTGACCACCCCGTGGTGCTTTTCTCCATCCTCCATTGCCACTCACTGCCTATCCTAATTCAGACCCTATGATTCACACCACCCCGTGATGTTTTTCTCACTCCTACTAGTGAATGTAAGTTACACACCCATACAATGCGCACCACCCCGCGATGTTTTTCAGAAACCTATCCAACATTGCCACTGCATGGTTCCTGACCTCCCCATGCTGACCACCCCGTGGTGCTTTTCTCCATCCTACATTGCCACTCACTGCCTATTCTAATTCAGACCCTATGATTCACACCACCCCGTGATGTTTTTCTCACTCCTACTAGTGAATGTAATATTACACACCCATACGATGCGCACCACCCCGCGATGTTTTTCAGAAACCTATCCTACATTGCCACTGCATGTGTCCTGACCTCCCCATGCTGACCACACCGTGGTGCTTTTCTCCATCCTACCTTGCCACTCACTGCTTATCCTAATTCAGACCCTATGATTCACACCACCCCGTGATGTTTTTCTCACTCCTACCAGTGAATGTAATGTTACACACCCATACAATGCGCACCACCCCGCGATGTTTTTCAGAAACCTATCCTACATTGCCACTGCATGTTTCCTGACCTCCCCATGCTGACCACCCCCTGTTGCTTATCTCCATCCTAATTGCCACTCACTGCCTATCCTAATTCAGACCCTATGATTCACACCACCCTGTGATGTATTTCTCACTCCTACTAGTGAATGTAATGTTACACACCCATACGATGAGCACCATCCCGCGATGTTTTTCAGAACCGTATACTACATTGCCACTGCATGTTTCCTGACCTGCCCATGGTGACAACCCCGTGGTGCTTTTCTCCATCCTCCATTGCCACTCACTGCCTATACTAATTCAGACCCTATGATTCACACCACCCCGTGATGTTTTTGTAACTCCTACTAGTGAATAAAATGTTACACACTCATGCAATGCGCAGCACCCTGCGATGTTTTTCAGAAACCTATCCTACATTGCCACTGTATATGTCCTGACCTCCCCATGCTGACCACCCCGTGGTGCTTTTCTCCATCCTACATTGCCACTCACTGCCTATCCTAATTCAGACCCTATGATTCACACCACCCCGTGATGTTTTTCTCACTCCTCCTATTGAATGTAATGTTACACACCCATACAATGCACACCATCCCGCGATGTTTTTCAGAAACCTATCCTACATTGCCACTGCATGTGTCCTGACCTCCCCATGCTGACCACCCCGTGGTGCTTTTCTCCATCCTACATTGCCACTCACTGCCTATCCTAATTCAGACCCTATGATTCACACCACCCCGTGATGTTTTTCTCACTCCTACTAGTGAATGTAATGTTACACACCCACACGTTGCTCACCACCTTGCGATGTTTTTCAGAAACCTATCCTACATTGCCACTGCATGTTTCCTGACCTCCACATGCTGGCCTCCCCGTGGTGCTTTTCTCCATCCTACATTGCCACTCACTGCCTATCCTAATTTAGACCCTATGATTCACACCACCCTGTGATGTATTTCTCACTCCTACTAGTGAATGTAATGTTACACACCCATACGATGAGCACCATCCCGCGATGTTTTTCAGAACCCTATCCTACATTGCCTCTGCATGTTTCCTGACTTCCCCATGCGGACCACCCCGTGGTACTTCTCTCCATCCTACTTTGCCACTCACTGCCTATACTAATTCAGACCCTATGATAAACACCACCCCGTGATGTTTTTAAAACTCCTACTAGTGAATGAAATGTTACACACTCATACAGTGTGCACCACCCTGCGATGTTTTTCAGAAACCTATCCTACATTGCCACTGCATATGTCCTGACCTCCCCATGCTGACCACCACGTCGTGCTTTTCTCCATCCTACATTGCCACTCACTGCCTATCCTAATTCAGACCCTATGATTCACACCACCCCATGATATTTTTCTCTCTCCTACCAGTGAATGTAATGTTACACACCCATACAATGCGCACCACCACGCGATGTTTTTCAGAAACCTATCCTACATTGCCACTGCATGTTTCCTGACCTCCCCATGCTGACCACCCCCTGTTGCTTATCTCCATCCTAATTGCCACTCACTGCCTATCCTAATTCAGACCCTATGATTCACACCACCCTGTGATGTATTTCTCACTCCTACTAGTGAATGTAATATTACACACCCATACGATGCGCACCACCCCGCGATGTTTTTCAGAAACCTATCCTACATTGCCACTGCATGTGTCCTGACGTCCCCATGCTGACCACACTGTGGTGCTTTTCTCCATCCTACCTTGCCACTCACTGCTTATCCTAATTCAGACCCTATGATTCACACCACCCCGTGATGTTTTTCTCACTCCTACCAGTGAATGTAATGTTACACACGCATACAATGCGCACCACCCCGCGATGTTTTTCAGAATCCTATCCTACATTGCCACTGCATGTTTCCTGAACTCCCCATGCTGACCACCCCCTGTTGCTTATCTCCATCCTAATTGCCACTCACTGCCTATCCTAATTCAGACCCTATGATTCACACCACCCCGTGATGTTTTTGTAACTCCTACTAGTGAATAAAATGTTACACACTCATGCAATGCGGAGCACCCTGCGATGTTTTTCAGAAACCTATCCTACATTGCCACTGTATATGTCCTGACCTCCCCATGCTGACCACCCCGTGGTGCTTTTCTCCATCCTACATTGCCACTCACTGGCTATCCTAATTCAGACCGTATGATTCACTCCACCCCGTGATGTTTTTCTCACTCCTACTAGTGAATGTAATGTTACACACCCATACGATGAGCACCATCCCGCGATGTTTTTCAGAACCCTATCCTACATTGCTACTGCATGTTTCCTGACCTCACCATGCTGACCACCCCGTGGTGCTTCTCTCCATCCTACTTTGCCACTCACTGCCTATACTAATTCAGACCTTATGATTAACACCACCCCGTGATGTTTTTGTAACTCCTACTAGTGAATGAAATGTTACACACTCATACAATGTGCACCACCCTGCGATGTTTTTCAGAAACCTATCCTACATTGCCACTGCATGTGTCCTGACCTCCCCATGCTGACCACCCCGTGGTGCTTTTCTCCATCCTACATTGCAACTCACTGCCTATCCTAATTCAGACCCTATGATTCACACCACCCCGTGATGTTTTTCTCACTCCTCCTATTGAATGTAATGTTACACACTCATACAATGCGCACCAACTTGCGAGGTTTTTTAGAAACCTATCCTACAATGCCAAAGCATGTGTCCTGACCTCCCCATGCTGACCACCCAGTGGTGCTTTTCTCCATCCTACATTGCCACTCACTGCCTATACTAACTCAAACCCTATGATTCACACGACCCCGTGATGTATTTCTCACTCCTACTAGTGAATGTAATGTTACACACCCATACAATGCACACCATCCCGCGATGTTTTTCAGAAACCTATCCTACATTGCCACTGCATGTGTCCTGACCTCCCCATGCTGACCACCCCGTGGTGCTTTTCTCCATCCTACATTGCCACTCACTGCCTATCCTAATTCAGACCCTATGATTCACACCACCCCGTGATGTTTTTCAAACTCCTACTAGTGAATGTAATGTTACACACCCATACAATGCGCAGCACCACGCAATGTTTTTCAGAAACCTATCCTACATTGCCACTGCATGTTTCCTGACCTCCACATGCGGACCACCCCGTGGTGCTTTTCTCCATCCTACATGGCCACTCACTGCCTATCCTAATTCAGACCCTATGATTCACACCACCCCGTGATGTTTTTCTCACTCCTACTAGTGAATGTAATGTTACACACCCATACGATGAGCACCATCCCGCGATGTTTTTCAGAACCCTATCCTACATTGCCACTGCATGTTTCCTGACTTCCCCATGCGGACCACCCCGTGGTGCTTCTCTCCATCCTACTTTGCCACTCACTGCCTATACTAATTCAGACGCTATGATTAACACCACCCCGTGATGTTTTTAAAACTCCTACTAGTGAATGAAATGTTACACACTCATACAATGTGCACCACCCTGCGATGTTTTTCAGAAACCTATCCTACATTGCCACCACATATGTCCTGACCTCCCCATGCTGACCACCCTGTTGTGCTTTTCTCCATCCTACATTGCCACTCACTGCCTATCCTAATTCAGACCCTATGATTCACACCACCCCGTGATGTTTTTCTCACTCCTACTAGTGATTGTAATGTTACACACCCATACAATGCGCACCACCCCGCGATGTTTTTCAGAAACCTATCCTACATTGCCACTGCATGTGTACAGACCTCCCCATGCTGACCACCCCGTGGTGCTTTGGTCCATCCTACATTGACACTCACTGCCTATCCTAATTCAGACCCTACGATTCACACCACCCCGTGATGTATTTCTCACTCCTACTAGTGAATGTAATGTTACACACCTATACAATGCACAACATCCCGCAATGTTTTTCAGAAACCTATCCTACATTGCCACTGCATGTTTCGTGTCCTCCCCATGCTGACCATCCCGTGGTGCTTTTCTCCATCCTAGATTGCCACTCACTACCTATCCTAATTCAGACCCCATGATTCACACCACTCCGTGATGTTTTTCTCACTCCTACAAGTGA
This sequence comes from Cavia porcellus, assembly GCF_034190915.1. NCBI lineage: Eukaryota > Metazoa > Chordata > Mammalia > Rodentia > Caviidae > Cavia > Cavia porcellus. Next base: position 28,630,381 of record NW_026947510.1, on the reverse strand, counting down.
ATGTAATGTTACACACACATACAATGCGCACCACCCCGCGATGTTTTTCAGAAACCTATCCTACATTGCCACTGCATGTTTCCTGACCTCCCCATGCTGACCACCCCGTGGTGCTTTTCTCCATCCTACATTGCCACTCACTGCCTATCCTAATTCAGACCCTATGATTCACACCACCCCGTGATGTTTTTCTCACTCCTACTAGTGAATGTAATATTATACACCCATACAATGCGCACCACCCCGCGATGTTTTTCAAAAACCTACCCTACATTTCCACTGCATGTGTCCTGACCTCCCCATGCTGACCACCCCGTGGTGCTTTTCTCCATCCTCCATTGCCACTCACTGCCTATCCTAATTCAGACCCTATGATTCACACCACCCCGTGATGTTTTTCTCACTCCTACTAGTGAATGTAAGTTACACACCCATACAATGCGCACCACCCCGCGATGTTTTTCAGAAACCTATCCAACATTGCCACTGCATGGTTCCTGACCTCCCCATGCTGACCACCCCGTGGTGCTTTTCTCCATCCTACATTGCCACTCACTGCCTATTCTAATTCAGACCCTATGATTCACACCACCCCGTGATGTTTTTCTCACTCCTACTAGTGAATGTAATATTACACACCCATACGATGCGCACCACCCCGCGATGTTTTTCAGAAACCTATCCTACATTGCCACTGCATGTGTCCTGACCTCCCCATGCTGACCACACCGTGGTGCTTTTCTCCATCCTACCTTGCCACTCACTGCTTATCCTAATTCAGACCCTATGATTCACACCACCCCGTGATGTTTTTCTCACTCCTACCAGTGAATGTAATGTTACACACCCATACAATGCGCACCACCCCGCGATGTTTTTCAGAAACCTATCCTACATTGCCACTGCATGTTTCCTGACCTCCCCATGCTGACCACCCCCTGTTGCTTATCTCCATCCTAATTGCCACTCACTGCCTATCCTAATTCAGACCCTATGATTCACACCACCCTGTGATGTATTTCTCACTCCTACTAGTGAATGTAATGTTACACACCCATACGATGAGCACCATCCCGCGATGTTTTTCAGAACCGTATACTACATTGCCACTGCATGTTTCCTGACCTGCCCATGGTGACCACCCCGTGGTGCTTTTCTCCATCCTCCATTGCCACTCACTGCCTATACTAATTCAGACCCTATGATTCACACCACCCCGTGATGTTTTTGTAACTCCTACTAGTGAATAAAATGTTACACACTCATGCAATGCGCAGCACCCTGCGATGTTTTTCAGAAACCTATCCTACATTGCCACTGTATATGTCCTGACCTCCCCATGCTGACCACCCCGTGGTGCTTTTCTCCATCCTACATTGCCACTCACTGCCTATCCTAATTCAGACCCTATGATTCACACCACCCCGTGATGTTTTTCTCACTCCTCCTATTGAATGTAATGTTACACACCCATACAATGCACACCATCCCGCGATGTTTTTCAGAAACCTATCCTACATTGCCACTGCATGTGTCCTGACCTCCCCATGCTGACCACCCCGTGGTGCTTTTCTCCATCCTACATTGCCACTCACTGCCTATCCTAATTCAGACCCTATGATTCACACCACCCCGTGATGTTTTTCTCACTCCTACTAGTGAATGTAATGTTACACACCCACACGTTGCTCACCACCTTGCGATGTTTTTCAGAAACCTATCCTACATTGCCACTGCATGTTTCCTGACCTCCACATGCTGGCCTCCCCGTGGTGCTTTTCTCCATCCTACATTGCCACTCACTGCCTATCCTAATTTAGACCCTATGATTCACACCACCCTGTGATGTATTTCTCACTCCTACTAGTGAATGTAATGTTACACACCCATACGATGAGCACCATCCCGCGATGTTTTTCAGAACCCTATCCTACATTGCCTCTGCATGTTTCCTGACTTCCCCATGCGGACCACCCCGTGGTACTTCTCTCCATCCTACTTTGCCACTCACTGCCTATACTAATTCAGACCCTATGATAAACACCACCCCGTGATGTTTTTAAAACTCCTACTAGTGAATGAAATGTTACACACTCATACAGTGTGCACCACCCTGCGATGTTTTTCAGAAACCTATCCTACATTGCCACTGCATATGTCCTGACCTCCCCATGCTGACCACCACGTCGTGCTTTTCTCCATCCTACATTGCCACTCACTGCCTATCCTAATTCAGACCCTATGATTCACACCACCCCATGATATTTTTCTCTCTCCTACCAGTGAATGTAATGTTACACACCCATACAATGCGCACCACCACGCGATGTTTTTCAGAAACCTATCCTACATTGCCACTGCATGTTTCCTGACCTCCCCATGCTGACCACCCCCTGTTGCTTATCTCCATCCTAATTGCCACTCACTGCCTATCCTAATTCAGACCCTATGATTCACACCACCCTGTGATGTATTTCTCACTCCTACTAGTGAATGTAATATTACACACCCATACGATGCGCACCACCCCGCGATGTTTTTCAGAAACCTATCCTACATTGCCACTGCATGTGTCCTGACGTCCCCATGCTGACCACACTGTGGTGCTTTTCTCCATCCTACCTTGCCACTCACTGCTTATCCTAATTCAGACCCTATGATTCACACCACCCCGTGATGTTTTTCTCACTCCTACCAGTGAATGTAATGTTACACACGCATACAATGCGCACCACCCCGCGATGTTTTTCAGAATCCTATCCTACATTGCCACTGCATGTTTCCTGAACTCCCCATGCTGACCACCCCCTGTTGCTTATCTCCATCCTAATTGCCACTCACTGCCTATCCTAATTCAGACCCTATGATTCACACCACCCCGTGATGTTTTTGTAACTCCTACTAGTGAATAAAATGTTACACACTCATGCAATGCGGAGCACCCTGCGATGTTTTTCAGAAACCTATCCTACATTGCCACTGTATATGTCCTGACCTCCCCATGCTGACCACCCCGTGGTGCTTTTCTCCATCCTACATTGCCACTCACTGGCTATCCTAATTCAGACCGTATGATTCACTCCACCCCGTGATGTTTTTCTCACTCCTACTAGTGAATGTAATGTTACACACCCATACGATGAGCACCATCCCGCGATGTTTTTCAGAACCCTATCCTACATTGCTACTGCATGTTTCCTGACCTCACCATGCTGACCACCCCGTGGTGCTTCTCTCCATCCTACTTTGCCACTCACTGCCTATACTAATTCAGACCTTATGATTAACACCACCCCGTGATGTTTTTGTAACTCCTACTAGTGAATGAAATGTTACACACTCATACAATGTGCACCACCCTGCGATGTTTTTCAGAAACCTATCCTACATTGCCACTGCATGTGTCCTGACCTCCCCATGCTGACCACCCCGTGGTGCTTTACTCCATCCTACATTGCAACTCACTGCCTATCCTAATTCAGACCCTATGATTCACACCACCCCGTGATGTTTTTCTCACTCCTCCTATTGAATGTAATGTTACACACTCATACAATGCGCACCAACTTGCGAGGTTTTTTAGAAACCTATCCTACAATGCCAAAGCATGTGTCCTGACCTCCCCATGCTGACCACCCAGTGGTGCTTTTCTCCATCCTACATTGCCACTCACTGCCTATACTAACTCAAACCCTATGATTCACACGACCCCGTGATGTATTTCTCACTCCTACTAGTGAATGTAATGTTACACACCCATACAATGCACACCATCCCGCGATGTTTTTCAGAAACCTATCCTACATTGCCACTGCATGTGTCCTGACCTCCCCATGCTGACCACCCCGTGGTGCTTTTCTCCATCCTACATTGCCACTCACTGCCTATCCTAATTCAGACCCTATGATTCACACCACCCCGTGATGTTTTTCAAACTCCTACTAGTGAATGTAATGTTACACACCCATACAATGCGCAGCACCACGCAATGTTTTTCAGAAACCTATCCTACATTGCCACTGCATGTTTCCTGACCTCCACATGCGGACCACCCCGTGGTGCTTTTCTCCATCCTACATGGCCACTCACTGCCTATCCTAATTCAGAACCTATGATTCACACCACCCCGTGATGTTTTTCTCACTCCTACTAGTGAATGTAATGTTACACACCCATACGATGAGCACCATCCCGCGATGTTTTTCAGAACCCTATCCTACATTGCCACTGCATGTTTCCTGACTTCCCCATGCGGACCACCCCGTGGTGCTTCTCTCCATCCTACTTTGCCACTCACTGCCTATACTAATTCAGACGCTATGATTAACACCACCCCGTGATGTTTTTAAAACTCCTACTAGTGAATGAAATGTTACACACTCATACAATGTGCACCACCCTGCGATGTTTTTCAGAAACCTATCCTACATTGCCACTGCATATGTCCTGACCTCCCCATGCTGACCACCCTGTCGTGCTTTTCTCCATCCTACATTGCCACTCACTGCCTATCCTAATTCAGACCCTATGATTCACACCACCCCATGATATTTTTCTCTCTCCTACCAGTGAATGTAATGTTACACACCCATACAATGCGCACCACCCCGCGATGTTTTTCAGAAACCTATCCTACATTGCCACTGCATGTTTCCTGACCTCCCCATGCTGACCACCCCCTGTTGCTTATCTCCATCCTAATTGATACTCACTGCCTATCCTAATTCAGACCCTATGATTCACACCACCCTGTGATGTATTTCTCACTCCTACTAGTGAATGTAATATTACACACCCATACGATGAGCACAATGCCGCGATGTTTTTCAGAACCCTATACTACATTGCCACTGCATGTTTCCTGACCTCCCCATGCTGACCACATCGTGGTGCTTTTCTCCATCCTCCATTGCCACTCGCTGCCTATACTAATTCAGACCCTATGATTCACACCACCCCGTGATGTTTTTGTAACTCCTACTAGTGAATAAAACGTTACACACTCATGCAATGCGCAGCACCCTGCGATGTTTTTCAGAAACCTAACCTACATTGCCACTGTATATGTCCTGACCTCCCCATGCTGACCACCCCGTGGTTCTTTTCACAATCCTACATTGCCACTCACAGCCTATCCTAATTCAGACCGTATGATTCACACCACCCTGTGATGTTTTTCTCACTCCTACTAGTGAATGTAATGTTACACACCCATACAATGCGCACCACACCGCGATGTTGTTCAGAAACCTATCCAAAATGGCCACTGCATGTTTCCTGACCTCCCCATGCTGACCACCCCGTGGTGCTTTTCTCCATCCTACATGGCCAATCACTGCCTATCCTAATTCAGACACTATGATTGACACCACCTCGTGATGTTTTTCTCACTCCTACTAGTGAATGTAATGTTACACACTCATACAATGCGCACCACCCTGCGAGGTTTTTCAGAAACCTATCCTACATTGCCACTGCATGTGTCCTGACCTCCCCATGCTGACCACACCGTGGTGCTTTTCTCCATCCTACCTTGCCACTCACTGCCTATCCTAATTCAGACCCTATGATTCACACCACCCTGTGATGTATTTCTCACTCCTACTAGTGAATGTAATGTTACACACCCATACAATGAGCACCATCCCGCGTTGTTTTTCAGAACCCTATCCTATATTGCCACTGCGTGTTTCCTGACCTCACCATGCTGACCACCCCGTGGTGCTTCTCTCCATCCTACTTAGCCACTCACTGCCTATACTAATTCAGACCCTATGATTAACACCACCCCGTGATGTTTTTGTAACTCCTACTAGTGAATGAAATGTTACACACTCATGCAATGTGCACCACCCTGCGATGTTTTTCAGAAACCTATCCTACATTGCCACTGCATGTGTCCTGACCTCCCCATGCTGACCACCCCGTGGTGCTTTTCTCCATCCTACATTGCCACTCACTGCCTATCCTAATTCAGACCCTATGATTCACACCACCCCGTGATGTTTTTCTCACTCCTCCTATTGAATGTAATGTTACACACTCATACAATGCGCACCACCCTGCGAGGTTTTTTAGAAACCTATCCTACAATGCCAAAGCATGTGTCCTGACCTCCCCATGCTGACCACCCAGTGGTGCTTTTTTCCATCCTACATTGCCACTCACTGCCTATACTAACTCAGACCCTATGATTCACACCACCCCGTGATGTTTTTCTCACTCCTACTAGTGAATGCAATGTTACACACCCATACAATGCGCACCACATGCGATGTTTTTCAGAAACCTAGCCTATGTTGCCACAGCATGTGTCCTAACCTCCCCATGGTGACCACCCCGTGGTGCTTTTCTCCATCCTACATTGCCACTCACTGCCTATCAAATTCAGACCCTATGATTCACACCACCCCGTGATGTTTTTCTCACTCCTACTAGTGAATGTAATGTTACACACCCATACGATGCTCACCACCCTGCGATGTTTTTCAGAAACCTATCCTACATTGCCACTGCATGTTTCCTGACCTCCACATGCTGGCCTCTCCGTGGTGCTTTTCTCCATCCTACATTGCCACTCACTGCCTATCCTAATTCAGACCCTATGAATCACACCACCCCGTGATGTTTTTCTCACTCCTACTAGTGAATGTCATGTTACACACACATACGATGCGCACAACCCCGCGATGTTTTTCAGAAACCTATCCTACATTGCCACTGCATGTTTCCTGACCTCCCATGCTGGCCACCCCGTGTTGCTTTTCTCCATCCTACATTGCCACTCACTGCCTATCCTAATTCAGACCCTATGATTGACACCACCTCGTGATGTTTTTCTCACTCCTACTAGTGAATGTAATGTTACACACTCATACAATGCGCACCACCCCGCGATGTTTTTCAGAAACCTATCCTACATTGCCATTGCATGTGTCCGGACCTCCCCATGCGGACCACCCCGTGGTGCTTTTCTCCATCCTACATTGCCACTCACTGCCTATCCTAATTCAGACCGTATGATTCACACCACACCGTGATGTTTTTCTCACTCCTACTAGTGAATGTAATGTTACACACCCATACAATGCGCACCACACCGCGATGTTTTTCAGAAACCTATCCAACATGGCCACTGCATGTTTCCTGACCTCCCCATGCTGACCACCCCGTGGTGCTATTCTCCATCCTACATTGCCACTCACTGCCTATCCTAATTCACACCCTATGATTCACACCACCCCGTGATGTTTTTCTCACTCCTACTAGTGAATGTAACGTTACACACACATACCAGGCGCACCACCCCACGATGTTTTTCAGAAACCTATCCTACATTGCCACTGCATGTTTCCTGAGCTCCACATGCTGGCCGCCCCGTGGAGCTTTTCTCCATCCTACATTGTCACTCACTGCCTATCCTAATTCAGACCCTATGATTCACACCACCCCGTGATGTTTTTGTAACTCCTACTAGTGAATGAAATGTTACACACTCATGCAATGCGCACCACCCTGAGATGTTTTTCAGAAACCTATCCTACATTGCCACTGTATATGTCCTGACCTCCCCATGCTGACCACCCCGTCGTGCTTTTCTCCATCCTACATTGCCACTCACTGCCTATCCTAAATCAGACACTATGATTCACACCACCCCATGATGTTTTTCTCACTCCTACTAGTTAATGCAATGTTGCAAACCCATACAATGCGCACAACCCTGCGATGTTTTTCAGAAACCTACCCTATGTTGCCACAGCATGTGTCCTGATCTCCCCATGCTGACAACCCCGTGGTGCTTTTCTCCATCCTACATTGTCACTCACTGCCTATCCTAATTCAGACTCTATGATTCACATCACCCCGTGATGTTTTTCTCACTCCTACTAGTGAATGTAATGTTACACACCCATACAATGCGCACCACACCACGATGTTTTTCAGAAACCTATCCTACATTGCCAATGCATGTTTCTGACCTCCCCATGCTCACCACCCCGTGCTGCTTTTCTCCATCCTACATTGCCACTCACTGCCTATCCTAATTCAGACCCTATGATTCACACCACCCCGTGATGTTTTTCTCACTCCTACCAGTGAATGTAATGTTACACACCCATACAATGCGCACCACCCCGCGATGTTTTTCAGAAACCTATCCTACATTGCCACTGCATGTTTCCTGACCTCCCCATGCTGACCACCCCCTGTTGCTTATCTCCATCCTAATTGCCACTCACTGCCTATCCTAATTCAGACCCTATGATTCACACCACCCTGTGATGTATTTCTCACTCCTACTAGTGAATGTAATGTTACACACCCATACGATGAGCACCATCCCGCGATGTTTTTCAGAACCGTATACTACATTGCCACTGCATGTTTCCTGACCTGCCCATGGTGACCACCCCGTGGTGCTTTTCTCCATCCTCCATTGCCACTCACTGCCTATACTAATTCAGACCCTATGATTCACACCACCCCGTGATGTTTTTGTAACTCCTACTAGTGAATAAAATGTTACACACTCATGCAATGCGCAGCACCCTGCGATGTTTTTCAGAAACCTATCCTACATTGCCACTGTATATGTCCTGACCTCCCCATGCTGACCACCCCGTGGTGCTTTTCTCCATCCTACATTGCCACTCACTGCCTATCCTATTTCAGACCCTATGATTCACACCACCCCGTGATGTTTTTCTCACTCCTCCTATTGAATGTAATGTTACACACCCATACAATGCACACCATCCCGCGATGTTTTTCAGAAACCTATCCTACATTGCCACTGCATGTGTCCTGACCTCCCCATGCTGACCACCCCGTGGTGCTTTTCTCCATCCTACATTGCCACTCACTGCCTATCCTAATTCAGACCCTATGATTCACACCACCCCGTGATGTTTTTCTCACTCCTACTAGTGAATGTAATGTTACACACCCACACGTTGCTCACCACCTTGCGATGTTTTTCAGAAACCTATCCTACATTGCCACTGCATGTTTCCTGACCTCCACATGCTGGCCTCCCCGTGGTGCTTTTCTCCATCCTACATTGCCACTCACTGCCTATCCTAATTTAGACCCTATGATTCACACCACCCTGTGATGTATTTCTCACTCCTACTAGTGAATGTAATGTTACACACCCATACGATGAGCACCATCCCGCGATGTTTTTCAGAACCCTATCCTACATTGCCTCTGCATGTTTCCTGACTTCCCCATGCGGACCACCCCGTGGTACTTCTCTCCATCCTACTTTGCCACTCACTGCCTATACTAATTCAGACCCTATGATAAACACCACCCCGTGATGTTTTTAAAACTCCTACTAGTGAATGAAATGTTACACACTCATACAATGTGCACCACCCTGCGATGTTTTTCAGAAACCTATCCTACATTGCCACTGCATATGTCCTGACCTCCCCATGCTGACCACCCCGTCGTGCTTTTCTCCATCCTACATTGCCACTCACTGCCTATCCTAATTCAGACCCTATGATTCACACCACCCCATGATATTTTTCTCTCTCCTACCAGTGAATGTAATGTTACACACCCATACAATGCGCACCACCCCGCGATGTTTTTCAGAAACCTATCCTACATTGCCACTGCATGTTTCCTGACCTCCCCATGCTGACCACCCCCTGTTGCTTATCTCCATCCTAATTGCCACACACTGCCTATCCTAATTCAGACCCTATGATTCACACCACCCTGTGATGTATTTCTCACTCCTACTAGTGAATGTAATATTACACACCCATACGATACGCACCACCCCGCGATGTTTTTCAGAAACCTATCCTACATTGCCACTGCATGTGTCCTGACCTCCCCATGCTGACCACACTGTGGTGCTTTTCTCCATCCTACCTTGCCACTCACTGCTTATCCTAATTCAGACCCTATGATTCACACCACCCCGTGATGTTTTTCTCACTCCTACCAGTGAATGTAATGTTACACACGCATACAATGCGCACCACCCCGCGATGTTTTTCAGAATCCTATCCTACATTGCCACTGCATGTTTCCTGAACTCCCCATGCTGACCACCCCCTGTTGCTTATCTCCATCCTAATTGCCACTCACTGCCTATCCTAATTCAGACCCTATGATTCACACCACCCCGTGATGTTTTTGTAACTCCTACTAGTGAATAAAATGTTACACACTCATGCAATGCGGAGCACCCTGCGATGTTTTTCAGAAACCTATCCTACATTGCCACTGTATATGTCCTGACCTCCCCATGCTGACCACCCCGTGGTGCTTTTCTCCATCCTACATTGCCACTCACTGGCTATCCTAATTCAGACCGTATGATTCACTCCACCCCGTGATGTTTTTCTCACTCCTACTAGTGAATGTAATGTTACACACCCATACGATGAGCACCATCCCGCGATGTTTTTCAGAACCCTATCCTACATTGCTACTGCATGTTTCCTGACCTCACCATGCTGACCACCCCGTGGTGCTTCTCTCCATCCTACTTTGCCACTCACTGCCTATACTAATTCAGACCTTATGATTAACACCACCCCGTGATGTTTTTGTAACTCCTACTAGTGAATGAAATGTTACACACTCATACAATGTGCACCACCCTGCGATGTTTTTCAGAAACCTATCCTACATTGCCACTGCATGTGTCCTGACCTCCCCATGCTGACCACCCCGTGGTGCTTTTCTCCATCCTACATTGCAACTCACTGCCTATCCTAATTCAGACCCTATGATTCACACCACCCCGTGATGTTTTTCTCACTCCTCCTATTGAATGTAATGTTACACACTCATACAATGCGCACCAACTTGCGAGGTTTTTTAGAAACCTATCCTACAATGCCAAAGCATGTGTCCTGACCTCCCCATGCTGACCACCCAGTGGTGCTTTTCTCCATCCTACATTGCCACTCACTGCCTATACTAACTCAAACCCTATGATTCACACGACCCCGTGATGTATTTCTCACTCCTACTAGTGAATGTAATGTTACACACCCATACAATGCACACCATCCCGCGATGTTTTTCAGAAACCTATCCTACATTGCCACTGCATGTGTCCTGACCTCCCCATGCTGACCACCCCGTGGTGCTTTTCTCCATCCTACATTGCCACTCACTGCCTATCCTAATTCAGACCCTATGATTCACACCACCCCGTGATGTTTTTCAAACTCCTACTAGTGAATGTAATGTTACACACCCATACAATGCGCAGCACCACGCAATGTTTTTCAGAAACCTATCCTACATTGCCACTGCATGTTTCCTGACCTCCACATGCGGACCACCCCGTGGTGCTTTTCTCCATCCTACATGGCCACTCACTGCCTATCCTAATTCAGACCCTATGATTCACACCACCCCGTGATGTTTTTCTCACTCCTACTAGTGAATGTAATGTTACACACCCATACGATGAGCACCATCCCGCGATGTTTTTCAGAACCCTATCCTACATTGCCACTGCATGTTTCCTGACTTCCCCATGCGGACCACCCCGTGGTGCTTCTCTCCATCCTACTTTGCCACTCACTGCCTATACTAATTCAGACGCTATGATTAACACCACCCCGTGATGTTTTTAAAACTCCTACTAGTGAATGAAATGTTACACACTCATACAATGTGCACCACCCTGCGATGTTTTTCAGAAACCTATCCTACATTGCCACTGCATATGTCCTGACCTCCCCATGCTGACCACCCTGTCGTGCTTTTCTCCATCCTACATTGCCACTCACTGCCTATCCTAATTCAGACCCTATGATTCACACCACCCCATGATATTTTTCTCTCTCCTACCAGTGAATGTAATGTTACACACCCATACAATGCGCACCACCCCGCGATGTTTTTCAGAAACCTATCCTACATTGCCACTGCATGTTTCCTGACCTCCCCATGCTGACCACCCCCTGTTGCTTATCTCCATCCTAATTGATACTCACTGCCTATCCTAATTCAGACCCTATGATTCACACCACCCTGTGATGTATTTCTCACTCCTACTAGTGAATGTAATATTACACACCCATACGATGAGCACAATGCCGCGATGTTTTTCAGAACCCTATACTACATTGCCACTGCATGTTTCCTGACCTCCCCATGCTGACCACATCGTGGTGCTTTTCTCCATCCTCCATTGCCACTCGCTGCCTATACTAATTCAGACCCTATGATTCACACCACCCCGTGATGTTTTTGTAACTCCTACTAGTGAATAAAATGTTACACACTCATGCAATGCGCAGCACCCTGCGATGTTTTTCAGAAACCTAACCTACATTGCCACTGTATATGTCCTGACCTCCGCATGCTGACCACCCCGTGGTTCTTTTCACAATCCTACATTGCCACTCACAGCCTATCCTAATTCAGACCGTATGATTCACACCACCCTGTGATGTTTTTCTCACTCCTACTAGTGAATGTAATGTTACACACCCATACAATGCGCACCACACCGCGATGTTGTTCAGAAACCTATCCAAAATGGCCACTGCATGTTTCCTGACCTCCCCATGCTGACCACCCCGTGGTGCTTTTCTCCATCCTACATGGCAAATCACTGCCTATCCTAATTCAGACACTATGATTGACACCACCTCGTGATGTTTTTCTCACTCCTACTAGTGAATGTAATGTTACACACTCATACAATGCGCACCACCCTGCGAGGTTTTTCAGAAACCTATCCTAAATTGCCACTGCATGTGTCCTGACCTCCCCATGCTGACCACACCGTGGTGCTTTTCTCCATCCTACCTTGCCACTCACTGCCTATCCTAATTCAGACCCTATGATTCACACCACCCTGTGATGTTTTTCTCACTCCTACTAGTGAATGTAATGTTACACACCCATACAATGAGCACCATCCCGCGTTGTTTTTCAGAACCCTATCCTATATTGCCACTGCGTGTTTCCTGACCTCACCATGCTGACCACCCCGTGGTGCTTCTCTCCATCCTACTTAGCCACTCACTGCCTATACTAATTCAGACCCTATGATTAACACCACCCCGTGATGTTTTTGTAACTCCTACTAGTGAATGAAATGTTACACACTCATGCAATGTGCACCACCCTGCGATGTTTTTCAGAAACCTATCCTACATTGCCACTGCATGTGTCCTGACCTCCCCATGCTGACCACCCCGTGGTGCTTTTCTCCATCCTACATTGCCACTCACTGCCTATCCTAATTCAGACCCTATGATTCACACCACCCCGTGATGTTTTTCTCACTCCTCCTATTGAATGTAATGTTACACACTCATACAATGCGCACCAACCTGCGAGGTTTTTTAGAAACCTATCCTACAATGCCAAAGCATGTGTCCTGACCTCCCCATGCTGACCACCCAGTGGTGCTTTTTTCCATCCTACATTGCCACTCACTGCCTATACTAACTCAGACCCTATGATTCACACCACCCCGTGATGTTTTTCTCACTCCTACTAGTGAATGCAATGTTACACACCCATACAATGCGCACCACATGCGATGTTTTTCAGAAACCTAGCCTATGTTGCCACAGCATGTGTCCTAACCTCCCCATAGTGACCACCCCGTGGTGCTTTTCTCCATCCTACATTGCCACTCACTGCCTATCAAATTCAGACCCTATGATTCACACCACCCCGTGATGTTTTTCTCACTCCTACTAGTGAATGTAATGTTACACACCCATACGATGCTCACCACCCTGCGATGTTTTTCAGAAACCTATCCTACATTGCCACTGCATGTTTCCTGACCTCCACATGCTGGCCTCTCCGTGGTGCTTTTCTCCATCCTACATTGCCACTCACTGCCTATCCTAATTCAGACCCTATGAATCACACCACCCCGTGATGTTTTTCTCACTCCTACTAGTGAATGTCATGTTACACACACATACGATGCGCACCACCCCGCGATGTTTTTCAGAAACCTATCCTACATTGCCACTGCATGTTTCCTGACCTCCCATGCTGGCCACCCCGTGTTGCTTTTCTCCATCCTACATTGCCACTCACTGCCTATCCTAATTCAGACCCTATGATTGACACCACCTCGTGATGTTTTTCTCACTCCTACTAGTGAATGTAATGTTACACACTCATACAATGCGCACCACCCCGCGATGTTTTTCAGAAACCTATCCTACATTGCCATTGCATGTGTCCGGACCTCCCCATGCGGACCACACCGTGGTGCTTTTCTCCATCCTACATTGCCACTCACTGCCTATCCTAATTCAGACCGTATGATTCACACCACACCGTGATGTTTTTCTCACTCCTACTAGTGAATGTAATGTTACACACCCATACAATGCGCACCACACCGCGATGTTTTTCAGAAACCTATCCAACATGGCCACTGCATGTTTCCTGACCTCCCCATGCTGACCACCCCGTGGTGCTATTCTCCATCCTACATTGCCACTCACTGCCTATCCTAATTCACACCCTATGATTCACACCACCCCGTGATGTTTTTCTCACTCCTACTAGTGAATGTAACGTTACACACACATACCAGGCGCACCACCCCACGATGTTTTTCAGAAACCTATCCTACATTGCCACTGCATGTTTCCTGAGCTCCACATGCTGGCCACCCCGTGGAGCTTTTCTCCATCCTACATTGTCACTCACTGCCTATCCTAATTCAGACCCTATGATTCACACCACCCCGTGATGTTTTTGTAACTCCTACTAGTGAATGAAATGTTACACACTCATGCAATGCGCACCACCCTGAGATGTTTTTCAGAAACCTATCCTACATTGCCACTGTATATGTCCTGACCTCCCCATGCTGACCACCCCGTCGTGCTTTTCTCCATCCTACATTGCCACTCACTGCCTATCCTAAATCAGACACTATGATTCACACCACCCCATGATGTTTTTCTCACTCCTACTAGTTAATGCAATGTTGCACACCCATACAATGCGCACAACCCTGCGATGTTTTTCAGAAACCTACCCTATGTTGCCAAAGCATGTGTCCTGATCTCCCCATGCTGACAACCCCGTGGTGCTTTTCTCCATCCTACATTGTCACTCACTGCCTATCCTAATTCAGACTCTATGATTCACATCACCCCGTGATGTTTTTCTCACTCCTACTAGTGAATGTAATGTTACACACCCATACAATGCGCACCACACCACGATGTTTTTCAGAAACCTATCCTACATTGCCAATGCATGTTTCTGACCTCCCCATGCTCACCACCCCGTGCTGCTTTTCTCCATCCTACATTGCCACTCACTGCCTATCCTAATTCAGACCCTATGATTCACACCATCAGGTGATGTATTTCTCACCCCTACTAGTGAATGTAATGTTACACACCCATACAATGCGCACCACCCCGCGATGTTTTTCAGAAACCTATCCTACATTGCCACTGCATGTGTCCTGACCTCCCCATGCTGGCCTCCCCGTGGTGCTTTTCTCCATCCTACATTGGCACTCACTGCCTATCCTAATTCCGACCCTATGATTCACACCACCAAGTGATGTTTTTCTCTCTCCTACTAGTGAATGTAATATTACAAACCCATACAATGCGCACCACCCCGCGATGTTTTTCAGAAACCTATCCTATATTGCCACTGCATGTGTCCTGACCTCCCCATGCTGACCAACCCGTGGTGCTTTTCTCCATCCTACATTGCCACTCACTACCTATCCCAATTCAGACCGTATGATTCACACCACCCTGTGATGTTTTTCTCACTCCTACTAGTGAATGTAATGTTACACACCCATACAATGCGCACCACACTGCAATGTTTTTCAGAAACCTATCCTACATTGCCACTGCATGTTTCCTGACCTCCCCATGCTGACCACCCCGTGTTGCTTTTCTCCATCCTACATTGCCACTCACTGCCTATCCTAAATCAGACCCTATGATTCACACCACCCCGTGATGTTTTTCTGACTCCTACTAGTGAATGTAATGTTACACACCCATACCATGCGCACCACCCCACGATGTTTTTCAGAAACCTATCCTACATTGCCACTGCATGTGTCCTGCCCTCCCCATGCTGACAACCCCGTGGTGCATTTCTCCATCCTACATTGCGACTCACTGCCTATCCTAATTCAGTCCCTTTGATTCACACCACAACGTGATGTTTTTCTGACTCCTAGTAGTGAATGTAATGTTACACACCCATACAATGCACACCAACCCGCGATGTTTTTCAGAAACCTATCCTACATTGCCAATGCATGTGTCCTGACCTCCCCATGCTGACCACTCCGTGGTGCTTTTCTCCATCCTACATTGCCACTCACTGCCTATCCTAATTCAGACTCTATGATTCACACCACCCCGTGATGTTTTTCTCACTCCTACTAGTGAATGTAATGTTACACACCCATACAATGCGCACCACCCCGCGATGTTGTTCAGAAACCTATCCAACATGGCCACTGCATGTTTCCTGACCTCCCCATGCTGACCACCCCGTGGTGCTTTTCTCCATCCTACATGGCCAATCACTGCCTATCCTAATTCAGACACTATGATTGACACCACCTCGTGATGTTTTTCTCACTCCTACTAGTGAATGTAATGTTACACACTCATACAATTCTCACCACCCCGCGATGTTTTTCAGAAACCTATCCTACATTGCCACTGTATGTGTCCGGACCTCCCCATGCTGACCACCCCGTGGTGCTTTTCTCCATCCTACATTGCCACTCACTGCCTATCCTAATTCAGACCGTATGATTCACACCACACCGTGATGTTTTTCTCACTCCTACTAGTGAATGTAATGTTACACACCCATACAATGCGCACCACACCGCGATGTTTTTCAGAAACCTATCCTACATTGCCACTGCATGTTTCCTGACCTCCCCATGCTGACAACCCCGTGGTGCTTTTCTCCATCCTACATTGCGACTCACTGCCTATCCTAACTCAGACCCTATGATTCACACCACCCCGTGATGTTTTTCTCACTCCTACTAGTGAATGTAATGTTACACACCCATACAATGCACACCATCCCGCGATGTTTTTCAGAAACCTATCCGACATTGCCACTGCATGTTTCCTGACCTCCCCATGCTGACCACCCCGTGGTGCTTTTCTCCATCCTACATTGCCACTCACTGCCTATCCTAATTCAGACTCTATGATTCACACCACCCAGTGATGTTTTTCTCACTCCTACTAGTGAATGTAATGTTACACACCCATACAATGCGCACCACCCCGCGATGTTTTTCAGAAACCCATCCTACATTGCCACTGCATGTTTCCTGACCTCCCCATGCTGACCACCCCGTGGTGCTTTTCTCCATCCTACATTGCCACTCACTGCCTATCCTAATTCAGGCCCTATGATTCACATCACCCCGTAATGTTTTTCTCACTCCTACTAGTGAATGTAATTTTACACACCCATACAATGCGCACCACCCCGCGATGTTTTTCAGAAACCTATCCTACATTGCCACTGCATGTGTCCTGACCTCCCCATGCTGACCACCCCGTGGTGCTTTTCTCCATCCTACATGGCCACTCACTGCCTATCCTAATTCAGACCCTATGATTCACACCACCCCGTGATGTTTTTCTCACTCCTATTAGTGAATGCAATGTTGCACACCCATACAATGCGCACCACCCTGCGATGTTTTTCAGAAACCTACCCTATGTTGCCACAGCATGTGTCCTGATCTCCCCATGGTGACCACCCCGTGGTGCTTTTCTCCATCCTACATTGTCACTCACTGCCTATCCTAATTCAGACTCTATGATTCACATCACCCCGTGATGTTTTTCTCACTCCTACTAGTGAATGTAATGTTACACACCCATACAATGCGCACCACACCACGATGTTTTTCAGAAACCTATCCTACATTGCCACTGCATGTTTCTGACCTCCCCATGCTCACCACCCCGTGCTGCTTTTCTCCATCCTACATTGCCACTCACTGCCTATCCTAATTCAGACACTATGATTCACACCATCAGGTGATGTTTTTCTCACTCCTACTAGTGAATGTAATGTTACACACCCATACAATGCGCACCACACTGCAATGTTTTTCAGAAACCTATCCTACATTGCCACTGCATGTTTCCTGACCTCCCCATGCTGACCACCCCGTGTTGCTTTTCTCCATCCTACATTGCCACTCACTGCCTATCCTAAATCAGACCCTATGATTCACACCACCCCGTGATGTTTTTCTGACTCCTACTAGTGAATGTAATGTTACACACCCATACAATGCGCACCACCCCGCGATGTTTTTCAGAAACCTATCCTACATTGCCATTGCATGTTTCCTGACCTCCCCATGCTGACCACCCCGTGGTGCTTTTCTCCATCCTACATTGCCACTCACTGCCTATCCTAATTCAGACCCTATTATTCACACCACCCCGTGATGTTTTTGTAACTCCTACTAGTGAATGAAATGTTACACACTCATACAATGCGCACCACCCGGTGATGTTTTTCAGAACCCTATCCTACATTGCCACTGTATATGTCCTGACCTCCCCATGCTGACCACCCCATCGTGCTTTTCTCCATCCTACATTGCCACTCACTGCCTATCCTAATTCAGACCCTATGATTCACACCAACCCGTGATGTTTTTCTAACTCCTACTAGTGAATGAAATGTTACACACTCATAAAATGCGCAACACCCTGCGAGGTTTTTCAGAAACCGATCCTACATTGCCACTGCATATGTCCTGACCTCCCCATGCTGACGACCCCGTGGTGCTTTTCTCCATCTTACATTGCCACTCACTGCGTATTCTAATTCAGACCCTATGATTCACACCAGCCCGTGATGTTATTCTCACTCCTACTAGTTAATGTAGTGTTACACACCCATACGTTGCACACCATCCTGCGATGTTTTTCAGAACCCTATCATACATTGCCACTGCAAGTTTCCTGACCTCCCCCTGCTGACCACCCCGTGGTGCTTTTCTCCATCCTACATTGCCACTCACTGCGTATACTAATTCATACCCTATGATTCACACCACCAAGTGATGTTTTTCTCACTCCTACTAGTGAATGTAATATTACAAACCCATACGATGCGCACCACCCCGCGACGTTTTTCAGAAACCTATCCTACATTGCCACTGCATGTTTCCTGACCTCCCCATGCTGAACACCCCGTGGTGCTTTTCTCCATCCTACATTGCCACTCACTGCCTATCCTAATTCAGACCCTATGATTCACACCACCCCGTGATGTTTTTCTCACTCCTACTAGTGAATGTAATGTTACACAGTCATACAATGCGCACCACCCTGCGAGGTTTTTCAGAAACCTATCCTACATTGCCACTGCATGTGTCCTGACCTCCCCATGGTGACCACCCCGTCGTGCTTTTCTCCATCGTACATTGCCACTCCCTGCCTATCCTAATTCAGACCCTATGATTCACACCACCCCGTGATGTTTTTCTCACTCCTACTAGTGAATGTAATGTTACACACCCATACGATGCGCACCATACCGCGATGTTTTTCAGAAACCTATCCTACATTGCCACTGCATGTTTCCTGACCTCCACATGCTGACCACCCCGTGTTACTTTTATCCATCCTACATTGCTACTCACTGCCTGTACTAATTCAGACCCTATGATACACACCACCCCGTGATGTTTGTCTCACTCCTACTAGTGAATGTAATGTTACACACCCATGCAATGCGCACCACCCCGCAATGTTTTTCAGAAACCTATCCTACATTGCCACTGCATGTGTCCTGATCTCCCCATGCT
This sequence comes from Cavia porcellus, assembly GCF_034190915.1. Taxonomy (NCBI): domain Eukaryota; kingdom Metazoa; phylum Chordata; class Mammalia; order Rodentia; family Caviidae; genus Cavia; species Cavia porcellus. The sequence continues at coordinate 28,610,541 of NW_026947510.1, read as the reverse complement.
GACCACCCCGTGGTGCTTTTCTCCATCCTATATTGCCACTCACTGCCTATCCTAATTCAGACACTATGATTCACACCACCCCGTGATGTTTTTCAAACTCCTACTAGTGAATGTAATGTTACACACCCATACAATGCGCACCACCCCGCGATGTTTTTCAGAAACCTATCCTACATTGCCACTGCATGTGTCCTGACATCCCCATGCTGACCACCCCGTGGTGCTTTTCTCCATCCTACATTGCCACTCACTGCCTATCCTAAATCACACCCTATGATTCACACCACCAAGTGATGTTTTTCTCACTCCTACTATTGAATGTAATATGACACACCCATACAATGCGAAACAACCCCTTGATGTTTATCAGAAACCTACCCTACATTGCCACTGCATGTGTCCTGACCTCCCCATGCTGAACACCCCGTGGTGCTTTTCTCCATCCTACATTGACACTCACTGCCTATCCTAAATCAGACCCAATGATTCACACCACCCTGTGATGTTTTTCTCACTACTACTAGTGAATGTAATGTTACATACACATACAATGCGCACCACCCCGCGATGTTTTTCAGAAACCTATCCTACATTGCCAGTGCCTGTGTCCTGACTTCCCCATGCTGACTTCCCCATGGTGCTTTTGTCCATCCTACATTGACACTCACTGCCGATACTAATTCAGACGCTACGATACACACCACCCAGTGATGTATTTCTCACTCCTACTAGTGAATGTAATGTTACACACCCATACAATGCGCACCACCCGCGATGTTTTTAAGAAACCTATCCTACATTGCCACTGCATGTTTCCTGACCTCCCCATGCTGACCACCCCGTGGTGCTTTTCTCCATACTACATTGCCACTCACTGCCTATCCTAATTCAGACCCTATGATTCACACCACCCCGTGATGTTTTTCTCACTCCTACTATTGAATGTAATATTACACACCCATACAATGCGAAACCACCCCTTGATGTTTATCAGAAACCTACCCTACATTGCCACTTCATGTGTCCTGACCTCCCCATGTTGACCACCCCGTGGTGCTTTTCTCCAACCTACATTGCCACTCACTGCCTATCCTAATTCAGACCCTATGATTCACACCACCCCGTGATATTTTTCTCCCTCCTACTACTGAAAGTAATGTTACACACCCATACAATGCGCACCACCCGGCGATGTTTTTCAGAAACATATCCTACGTTGCCACTGCATGTTTCCTGACCTCCCCATGCTGACCACCCCGTGGTGCTTTTCTCCATCCTACATTGTGACTCACTGCTTATCCTAACACAGACCCTATGATTCACACCACCCCGGGATGTTTTTCTCACTCCTACAAGTGAATGTAATGTTACACACCCATACGATGTGCACGACCCCACGATGTTTTTCAGAAACCTATCCTACATTTCCACTGCATGTTTCCTGACCTCCACAGGCTGGCCACCCCGTGGTGCTTTTCTCCATCCTACATTGCCACTCACTGCCTATCCTAATTCAGACCCTATGATTCACACCACCCTGTGATGTTTTTTCTCACTCCTACTAGTGAATGTAATGTTACACACTCATATAATGTGCACCAGCCTGCGAAGTCTTTCAGAAACGTATCCTACATTGTCACTGCATGTTTCGTGACCTCCCCATGCAGACCAACCCGTGTTGCTTTTCTCCATCCTACACTGCCACTCACTTCCGATCCTAATTGAGACCCTATGATTCACACCACCCCGTGATGATTTTCTATCTCCTACTAGTGAATGTAATGTTACACAACAATACAATGCGCACCACCCCGCGATGTTTTTCAGAAACCTATCCTACATTGCCACTGCATTTTTCGTGTCTTCCCCATGTTGACCACTCCGTGGTGCTTTTCTCCATCCGACATTGCCACTCACTGCCTATCCTAATTCAGACCCTATGATTCACACCACCCAGCGATGTTTTTCTCACTCCTACTAGTGAACGTAATGTTACACACCCTACATCGTGCACCACCCCGCGATGTTTTTCAGAAACCTATGCTACATTGCCACTGCATGTTTCCTGACCTCCCATGCTGACGACCCCGTGGTGCTTTTCTCCATCCTAAATTGCCACTCACTGCCTATCCTAATTCAGCCCCTATGATTCACACCACCCCGAGATGTTTTTCTCACTCCTACAAGTGAATGTAATGTTACACACCCATACGATGCGCACGACCCCACGATGTTTTTCAGAAACCTATCCGACATTGCCACTGCATTTTTCCTGACCTCCACAAGCTGGCCACGCCGTGGTGCTTTTGTCCATCCTACATTGACACTCACTGCCTATCCTAATTCAGACCCTATGATTCCCACCACCCCGTGATGTTTTTCTCACTCCAACTAGTGAATGTAATGTTACACACCCATGCAATGCGGAACCACCCCGCGATGTTTTTCAGAAACCTATCCTACATTGCCACTGCATGTTTCCTGACTTCCCCATGCTGGCCACCCCGTGGTGCTTTTCTCCATCCTACATTGCCACTCACTGCCTATCCTAATTCAGACCCTATGATTCACACCACCCCGTGATGTTTTTCTCACTCCTACTAGTGAATGTAATGTTACACACTCATACAATGCCCACCACCCTGTGAAGTTTTTCAGAAACGTATCCTACATTGCCACTGCATGTTTCCTGACCTCCCCATGCTGACCACCCCGTGTTGCTTTTCTCCATCCTACACTGCAACTCACTGCCTATCCTAATTCAGACCCTATGATTCACACCACCCCATGATGTTTTTCTCACTCCTACTAGTGAATGTAATGTTACACACTCATACAATGCGCACCACTCTGCGAGGTTTTTCTGAAAGTTTTCCTACTTTGCCACTGCATGTGTCCTTACCTGCCCATGCTGACCACCCCGTGGTGCTTTTCTCCATCCCATATTGCCACTCACTGCCTATCCTAATTCAGACCCTATGATTCACACCAACCCGTGATGTTTTTCTCACTCCTACTAGTGATTGTAATGTTACACACCCATACAATGCGCACCACCCCGCGATGTTTTTCAGAAACATATCCTACATTGCCACTGCATGTTTCCTGACCTCCCCATGCTGACCACCCAGTGTTGCTTTTCTCCATCCTACATTGCCACTCACTGCCTATCCTAATTCAGACCCTATGATTCACACCACCCCGTGATGTTTTTCTCACTCCTACTAGTGAATGTAATATTATACACCCATACAATGCGCACCACCCCGCGATGTTTTTCAAAAACCTACCCTACATTTCCACTGCATGTGTCCTGACCTCCCCATGCTGACCACCCCGGGGTGCTTTTCTCCATCCTACATTGCCACTCACTGGCTATCCTAATTCAGACCCTATGATTCACACCACCCCGTGATGTTTTTCTCACTCCTACTAGTGAATGTAAGTTACACACCCATACAATGCGCACCACGCCGCGATGTTTTTCAGAAACCTATCCAACATTGCCACTGCATGGTTCCAGACCTCCCCATGCTGACCACCCCGTGGTGCTTTTCTCCATCCTACCTTGCCACTCACTGCTTATCCTAATTCAGACCCTATGATTCACACCACCCCGTGATGTTTTTCTCACTCCTATCAGTGAATGTAATGTTACACACCCATACAATGCGCACCACCCCGCGATGTTTTTCAGAAACCTATCCTACATTGCAACTGCATTTTTCCTGACCACCCCATGCTGACCACCCCCTGTTGCTTATCTCCATCCTAATTGCCACTCACTGCCTATCCTAATTCAGACCCTATGATTCACACCACCCTGTGATGTATTTCTCACTCCTACTAGTGAATGTAATGTTACACACCCATACGATGAGCACCATCCCGCGATGTTTTTCAGAACCCTATACTACATTGCCACTGCATGTTTCCTGACCTCCCCATGCTGACCACCCCGTGGTGCTTTTCTCCATCATCCATTGCCACTCACTGCCTATACTAATTCAGACCCTATGATTCACACCACCCCGTGATGTTTTTGTAACTCCTACTAGTGAATAAAATGTTACACACTCATGCAATGCGCAGCACCCTGCGATGTTTTTCAGAAACCTATCCTACATTGCCACTGTATATGTCCTGACCTCCCCATGCTGACCACCCCGTGGTGCTTTTCTCCATCCTACATTGCCACTCACTGCCTATGCTAATTCAGACCTTATGATTCACACCACCCCGTGATGTTTTTCTCACTCCTACTAGTGAATGTAATGTTACACTCCCATACAATGCGCACCACACCGCGATGTTGTTCAGAAACCTATCCAACATGGCCACTGCATGTTTCCTGACCTCCCCATGCTGACCACCCCGTGGTGCTTTTCTCCATCCTACATGGCCAATCACTGCCTATCCTTATTCAGACCCTATGATTGACACCACCTCGTGATGTTTTTCTCACTCCTACTAGTGAATGTAATGTTACACACTCATACAATGCGCACCACCCTGCGAGGTTTTTCAGAAACCTATCCTACATTGCCACTGCATGTGTCCTGACCTCCCCATGCTGACCACACCATGGTGCTTTTCTCCATCCTACCTTGCCACTCACTGCCTATCCTAATTCAGACCCTATGATTCACACCACCCCATGATATTTTTCTCTCTCCTACCAGTGAATGTAATGTTACACACCCATACAATGCGCACCACCCCGCGATGTTTTTCAGAAACCTATCCTACATTGCCACTGCATGTTACCTGACCTCACCATGCTGACCACCCCCTGTTGCTTTTCTCCATCCTACATTGCCACTCACTGCCTATCCTAATTCAGACCCTATGATTCACACCACCCTGTGATGTATTTCTCACTCCTACTAGTGAATGTAATGTTACAAACCCATACAATGCGCACCACCCCGCGATGTTTTTCAGAAACCTATCCTACATTGCCACTGCATGTTACCTGACCTCCCCATGCTGACCACCCCCTGTTGCTTTTCTCCATCCTACATTGCCACTCACTGCCTATCCTAATTCAGACCCTATGATTCACACCACCGCATGATATTTTTCTCTCTCCTACCAGTGAATGTAATTTTACACACCCATACAATGCGCACCACCCCGCGATGTTTTTCAGAAACCTATCCTACATTGCCACTGCATGTTTCCTGACCTCAGCATGCTGACCACCCCGTGGTGTTTCTCTCCATCCTACTTTGCCACTCACTGCCTATACTAATTCAGACCCTATGATTAACACCACCCCGTGATGTTTTTGTAACTCCTACTAGTGAATGAAATGTTACACACTCATACAATGTGCACCACCCTGCGATGTTTTTCAGAAACCTATCCTACATTGCCACTGCATGTGTCCTGACCTCCCCATGCTGACCACCCCGTGGTGCTTTTCTCCATCCTACATTGCCACTCACTGCCTATCCTAATTCAGACCCTATGATTCACAGCACCCCGTGATGTTTTTCTCACTCCTACTATTGAATGTAAGGTACACACCCATACAATGCGCACCACTCCGCGATGTTTTTCAGAAACCAATCCGACATTGCCACGGCATGTTTCCTGACCTCCCCATGCTGACCACCCCATGGTGCTTTTCTCCATCCTACATTGCCACTCACTGCCTATCCTAATTCAGACTCTATGATTCACACCACCCCGTGATGTTTTTCTCACTCCTACTAGTGAATGTAATGTTACACACCCATACAATGCGCACCACCCCGCGATGTTTTTCAGAAACCCATCCTACATTGCCACTGCATGTTTCCTGACCTCCCCATGCTGACCACCCCGTGGTGCTTTTCTCCATCCTACATTGCCACTCACTGCCTATCCTAATTCAGACCCTATGATTCACACCACCCCGTAATGTTTTTCTCACTCCTACTAGTGAATGTAATTTTACACACCCATACAATGCGCACCACCCCGCGATGTTTTTCAGAAACCTATCCTACATTGCCACTGCATGTGTCCTGACCTCCCCATGCTGACCACCCCGTGGTGCTTTTCTCCATGGTACATTGCAATTCACTGCCTATCCTAATTCAGACCGTATGATTCACACCACCCCGTGATGTTTTTCTCACTCCTACTAGTGAATGTAATGTTACACACCCATACAATGCGCACCACACCGCGATGTTGTTCAGAAACCTATCCAACATGGCCACTGCATGTTTCCTGACCTCCCCATGCTGACCACCCCGTGGTGCTTTTCTCCATCCTACATGGCCAATCACTGCCTATCCTAATTCAGACCCTATGATTCACACCACCCCGTGATGTTTTCCTCACTCCTACCTAGTGAATGCAATGTTACACACCCATACAATGCGCACCACGCTGCGATGTTTTTCAGAAACCTACCCAATGTTGCCACAACATGTGTCCTGACCTCCCCATGGTGACCACCCCGTGGTGCTTTTCTCCATCCTACATTGCCACTCACTGCCTATCCTAATTCAGACCCTATGATTCACACCACCCCGTGATGTTTTTCTCACTGCTACTAGTGAATGTAATGTTACACACCCATACGATGCTCACCAGCCTGCGATGTTTTTCAGAAACCCATCCTACATTGCCACTGCATGTTTCCTGACCTCCACATGCTGGCCTCCCCGTGGTGCTTTTCTCCATCCTACATTGCCACTCACTGCCTATCCTAATTCAGACCCTATGATTCACACCACCCCGTGATGTTTTTCTCACTCCTACTAGTGAATGTAATGTTACACACCCATACGATGCGCACCACCCCGCGATGATTTTCAGAAACCTATCCTACATTGCCACTGCATGTTTCCTGACCTCCCCATGCTGACCACCCCGTGGTGCTTTTCTCCATCCTACATTGCCACTCACTGTTTATCCTAATTCAGACCCTATGATTCACACCACCCCGTGATGTTTTTCTCACTCCTACTATTGAATGTAAGGTACACACCCATACAATGCGCACCACCCCGCGATGTTTTTCAGAAACCTATCCGACATTGCCACTGCATTTTTCCTGACCTCCCCATGCTGTCCACCCCGTGGTGCTTTTCTCCATCCTACATTGCCACTCACTGCCTATCCTAATTCAGACTCTATGATTCACACCACCCCGTGATGTTTTTCTCACTCCTACTAGTGAATGTAATGTTACACACCCATACAATGCGCACCACCCCGCGATGTTTTTCAGAAACCTAACCTACATTGCCACTGCATGTGTCCTGAACTCCGCATGCTGACCACCACGTGGTGCTTTTCTCCATGTTACATTGCCACTCACTGCCTATCCTAATTCAGACCCTATGATTCACACCACCCCGTGATGTTTTTCTCACTCCTACTAGTGAATGTAATGTTACACACCCATACAATGCACACCATCCCGCGATGTTTTTCAGAAACCTATCCTACATTGACACTGCATGTGTCCTGACCTCCCCATGCTGACCACCCCGTGGTGCTTTTCTCCATCCTACATTGCCACTCACTGCCTATCATAATTTAGACACTATGATTCACACCACCCCGTGATGTTTTTCAAACTCCTACTAGTGAATGTAATGTTACACACCCATACAATGCGCACCACCCCGCAATGTTTTTCAGAAACCTGTCCTACATTGCCACTGCATGTTTCCTGACCTCCCCATGCTGACCACCCCGTGGTGCTTTTCTCCATCCTACATGGCCACTCACTGCCTATCGTAATTCAGACCCTATGATTCACACCACCCCGTGATGTTTTTCTCACTCCTACTAGTGAATGTAATGTTACACACCCATACAATGTGCACCACCCTGCGATGTTTTTCAGAAACCTACCCTAGGTTGCCACAGCATGTGTCCTGACCTCCCCATGGTGACCACCCCCTGGTGCTTTTCCCCATCCTACATTGCCCCTCACTGCCTATCCTAATTCAGACCCTATGATTCACACCAACCCGTGATGTTTTTCTCACTACTACTAGTGAATGTAATGTTACACACCCATACAATGCACACCATATCGCGATGTTTTTCAGAAACCTATCCTACATTGCCACTGCATGTGTCCTGACCTCCCCATGCTGACCACCCCGTGGTGCTTTTCTCCATCCTACATTGCCACTCACTGCCTATCCTAATTCAGACACTATGATTCACACCACCCCGTGATGTTTTTCAAACTCCTACTAGTGAATGTAATGTTATACACCCATACAATGCGCACCACCCCGCAAAGTTTTTCAGAAACCTATCCTACATTGCCACTGCATGTTTCCTGACCTCCCCATGCGGACCACCCCGTGGTGCTTTTCTCCATCCTACATGGCCACTCACTGCCTATCCTAATTCAGACCCTATGATTCACACCACCCCATGATGTTTTTCTGACTCCTACTAGTGAATGCAATGTTACACACCCATACGATGCACACCACCTGCGATGTTTTTCAGAAACCTACCCTATGTTGCCACAGCATGTGTCCTGACCTCCCCATGGTGACCACCCCGTGGTGCTTTTCTCCATCCTACATTGCCACTCACTGCCTATCCTAATTCAGACCCTATGATTCACACCACCCCGTAATGTTTTTCTCACTCCTACTAGTGAATGTAATTTTACACACTTATACAATGCGCACCACCCCGCGATGTTTTTCAGAAACCTATCCTACATTGCCACTGCATGTGTCCTGACCTCCCCATGCTGACCACCCCGTGGTGCTTTTCTCCATGCTACATTGCAATTCACTGCCTATCCTAATTCAGACCGTATGATTCACACCACCCCGTGATGTTTTTCTCACTCCTACTAGTGAATGTAATGTTACACACCCATACAATGCGCACCACACCGCGATGTTGTTCAGAAACCTATCCAACATGGCCACTGCATGTTTCCTGACCTCCCCATGCTGACCACCCCGTGGTGCTTTTCTCCATCCTACATGCCCAATCACTGCCTATCCTAATTCAGACCCTATGATTCACACCACCCCGTGATGTTTTACTCACTCCTACCTAGTGAATGCAATGTTACACACCCATACAATGCGCACCACCCTGCGATGTTTTTCAGAAACCTACCCAATGTTGCCACAGCATGTGTCCTGACCTCCCCATGGTGACCACCCCGTGGTGCTTTTCTCCATCCTACATTGCCACTCACTGCCTATCCTAATTCAGACCCTATGATTCACACCACCCCGTGATGTTTTTCTCACTCCTACTAATGAATGTAATGTTACACACCCATACGATGCTCACCACCCTGCGATGTTTTTCAGAAACCTATCCTACATTGCCACTGCATGTTTCCTGACCTCCACATGCTGGCCTCCCCGTGGTGCTTTTCTCCATCCTAAATTGCCACTCACTGCCTATCCTAATTCAGACCCTATGATTCACACCACCCCGTGATGTTTTTCTCACTCCTACTAGTGAATGTAATGTTACACACCCATACGATGCGCGCCACCCCGCGATGTTTTTCAGAAACCTATCCTACATTGCCACTGCATGTTTCCTGACCTCCCCATGCTGACCACCCCGTGGTGCTTTTCTCCATCCTACATTGCCACTCACTGCCTATCCTAACTCAGACTCTATGATTCACACCACCCCGTGATGTTTTTCTCACTACTACTAGTGAATGTAATGTTACAAACCCATACGATGCGCACCACCCCGCAATGTTTTTCACAAACCTATCCTACATTGCCACAGCATGTTTCCTGACCTCCCCATGCTGGCCACCCCGTGGTGCTTTTCTCCATCCTACATTGCCACTCACTGCCTATCCTAATTCAGACACTATGATTCACACCACCCCGTGATGTTTTTCTCACTACTACTAGTGAATGTAATGTTACACACCCATACAATGCGCACCACTCCGCGATGTTTTTCAGAAACCTATCCTACATTGCCACTGCATGTGTCCTGACTTCCCCATGCTGGTCATCCCGTGGTGCTTTTCTCCATCCTACATTGCCACTCACTGCCTATCCTAATTCAGACCCTATGATTCACACCACTGCGTGATGGTTTTCTCACTCCTACTAGTGAATGTAATGTTACACACACATTCAATCCGCACCACCCCGCGATATTTTTCAGAAACCTATCCTACATTGCCACTGCATGTGTCCTGACCTCCCCATGCTGACCACCCCGTGGTGCTTTTCTCCATCCTACATTGCCACTCACTGCCTATCCTAAATCATACTCTATGATTCACACCACCCTGTGATGTATTTCTCACTCCTACTAGTGAATGTAATGTTACACACCCATACAATGCACACCATCCCGCGATGTTTTTCATAATCCTATCCTACATTGCAACTGCATGTTTCCTGACCTCCCCATGCTGACAACCCCGTGGTGCTTTTTTCCATCCTACATTGACACTCACTGCCTATCCTAATTCAGACTCTACGATTCACACCACCCCGTGATGTATTTCTCACTCCTACTATTGTATGTAATATTACACACCCATACAATGCACACCATGCCGCGATGTTTTTCAGAAACCTATCCTACATTGCCACTGCATGTGTCCTGACCTCCCCATGCTGACTACCCCGTGGTGCTTTTCTCCATCCTACATTGCCACTCACTGCCTATCCTAATTCAGACACTATGATTCACACCACCCCGTGATGTTTTTCAAACTCCTATTAGTGAATGTAATGTTACACCCCCATACAATGCGCACCACGCTGCAATGTTTTTCAGAAACCTATCCTACATTGCCACTGCATGTTTCCGGACCTCCCCATGCTGACCACCCCGTGGTGCTTTTCTCCATCCTACATGGCCACTCACTGCCTATCCTAATTCAGACCCTATGATTCACACCACCCCGTGATGTTTTTCTCACTCCTTCTAGTGAATGCAATGTTGCACACCCATACAATGCGCACCACCCTGCGATGTTTTTCAGAAACCTACCCTATGTTGCCACAGCATGTGTCCTCATCTCCCCATGGTGACCACACCGTGGTACTTTTCTCCATCCTACATTGCCACTCACTGCCTATCCTAATTCAGACTCTATGAATCACATCACCCCGTGATGTTTTTCTCACTCCTACTAGTGAATGTAATGTTACACACCCATAATATGCTCACCACCCTGCGATGTTTTTCAGAAACCTATCCTAATTTGCCACTGCATGTTTCCTGACCTCCACATGCTGGCCTCCCCGTGGTGCTTTTCTCCATCCTACATTGCCACTCACTGCCTATCCTAATTCAGACCCTATGATTAACACCACCAAGTGATGTTTTTCTCTCTCCTACTAGTGAATGTAATATTACACACCCATACAATGCGCACCACCCCGCGATGTTTTTCAGAAACCTATCCTACATTGCCACTGCATGTGTCCTGACCTCCCCATGCTGACCAACCCGTGGTGCTTTTCTCCATCCTACATTGCCACTCACTACCTAGCCTAATTCAGACCGTATGATTCACACCACCCTGTGATGTTTTTCTCACTCCTACTAGTGAATGTAATGTTACACACCCTTACCATGCGCACCACCCCACGATGTTTTTCAGAAACCTATCCTACATTGCCACTACATGTGTCCTGACCTCCCCATGCTGACCACCCAGTGGTGCTTTTCTCCATCCTACATTGCCATTCACTGCCTATACTAACTCAGACCCTATGATTCACACCACCCCGTGATGTATTTCTCACTCCTACTAGTGAATGTAATGTTACACACCCATACAATGCACACCATCCCGCGATGATTTTCAGAAACCTGTCCTACATTGCCACTGCATGTGTCCTGACCTCCCCATGCTGACTACCCCGTGTTGCTTTTCTCCATCCTACATTGCCACTCACTGCCTATTCTAATTCAGACACTATGATTCACACCGCCCCGTGATGTTTTTCAAACTCCTACTAGTGAATGTAATGTTACACATCCATACAATGCGGACCACCCCGCAATGGTTTTCAGAAACCTATCCTAAATTGCCACTGCATGTTTCCTGACCTCCCCATGCTGACCACCCCGTGGTGCTTTGCTCCATGCTACATGGCCACTCACTGCCTATCCTAATTCAGACCCAATGATTCACACCACCCCGTGATGTTTTTCTCACTCATACTAGTGAATGCAATGTTACACACCCATACAATGCGCACCACCCTGCGATGTTTTTCAAAAACCTACCCTATGTTGCCACAGCATGTGTCCTAATCTCCCCATGGTGACCACACCGTGGTACTTTTCTCCATCCTACATTGCCACTCACTGCCTATCCTAATTCAGACTCTATGATTCACATCATCCCTTGATGTTTTTCTCACTCCTACTAGTGAATGTAATGTTACACACCCATACAATGCGCACCACACCGCGATGTTTTTCTGAAACCTATCCTACATTGCCACTGCATGTTTCTGACCTCCCCATGCTCACCACCTCGTGGTGCTTTTCTCCATCCTACATTGCCACTCACTGCCTATCCTAATTCAGACACTATGATTCACACCACCCCGTGATGTTTTTCTCACTACTACTAGTGAATGTAATGTTACACACCCATACAATGCGAACCACTCTGCGATGTTTTTCAGAAACCTATCCTACATTGCCACTGCATGTGTCCTGACTTCCCCATGCTGGTCATCCCGTGGTGCTTTTCTCCATCCTACATTGCCACTCACTGCCTATCCTAATTCAGACCCTATGATTCACACCACCCCGTGATGTTCTTCTCACTCCTACTAGTGAATGTAATGTTACACACCCATACAATGCGCACCACCCCGCGATGTTTTTCAGAAACCTAACCTACATTGCCACTGCATGTGTCCTGAACTCCGCATGCTGACCACCACGTGGTGCTTTTCTCCATGTTACATTGCCACTCACTGCCTATCCTAATTCAGACCCTATGATTCACACCACCCCGTGATGTTTTTCTCACTCCTACTAGTGAATGTAATGTTACACACCCATACAATGCACACCATCCCGCGATGTTTTTCAGAAACCTATCCTACATTGACACTGCATGTGTCCTGACCTCCCCATGCTGACCACCCCGTGGTGCTTTTCTCCATCCTACATTGCCACTCACTGCCTATCATAATTTAGACACTATGATTCACACCACCCCGTGATGTTTTTCAAACTCCTACTAGTGAATGTAATGTTACACACCCATACAATGCGCACCACCCCGCAATGTTTTTCAGAAACCTGTCCTACATTGCCACTGCATGTTTCCTGACCTCCCCATGCTGACCACCCCGTGGTGCTTTTCTCCATCCTACATGGCCACTCACTGCCTATCGTAATTCAGACCCTATGATTCACACCACCCCGTGATGTTTTTCTCACTCCTACTAGTGAATGTAATGTTACACACCCATACAATGTGCACCACCCTGCGATGTTTTTCAGAAACCTACCCTAGGTTGCCACAGCATGTGTCCTGACCTCCCCATGGTGACCACCCCCTGGTGCTTTTCCCCATCCTACATTGCCCCTCACTGCCTATCCTAATTCAGACCCTATGATTCACACCAACCCGTGATGTTTTTCTCACTACTACTAGTGAATGTAATGTTACACACCCATACAATGCACACCATATCGCGATGTTTTTCAGAAACCTATCCTACATTGCCACTGCATGTGTCCTGACCTCCCCATGCTGACCACCCCGTGGTGCTTTTCTCCATCCTACATTGCCACTCACTGCCTATCCTAATTCAGACAGTATGATTCACACCACCCCGTGATGTTTTTCAAACTCCTACTAGTGAATGTAATGTTATACACCCATACAATGCGCACCACCCCGCAATGTTTTTCAGAAACCTATCCTACATTGCCACTGCATGTTTCTTGACCTCCCCATGCGGACCACCCCGTGGTGCTTTTCTCCATCCTACATGGCCACTCACTGCCTATCCTAATTCAGACCCTATGATTCACACCACCCCATGATGTTTTTCTGACTCCTACTAGTGAATGCAATGTTACACACTCATACGATGCACACCACCTGCGATGTTTTTCAGAAACCTACCCTATGTTGCCACAGCATGTGTCCTGACCTCCCCATGGTGACCACCCCGTGGTGCTTTTCTCCATCCTACATTGCCACTCACTGCCTATCCTAATTCAGACCCTATGATTCACACCACCCCGTAATGTTTTTCTCACTCCTACTAGTGAATGTAATTTTACACACTTATACAATGCGCACCACCCCGCGATGTTTTTCAGAAACCTATCCTACATTGCCACTGCATGTGTCCTGACCTCCCCATGCTGACCACCCCGTGGTGCTTTTCTCCATGCTACATTGCAATTCACTGCCTATCCTAATTCAGACCGTATGATTCACACCACCCCGTGATGTTTTTCTCACTCCTACTAGTGAATGTAATGTTACACACCCATACAATGCGCACCACACCGCGATGTTGTTCAGAAACCTATCCAACATGGCCACTGCATGTTTCCTGACCTCCCCATGCTGACCACCCCGTGGTGCTTTTCTCCATCCTACATGCCCAATCACTGCCTATCCTAATTCAGACCCTATGATTCACACCACCCCGTGATGTTTTACTCACTCCTACCTAGTGAATGCAATGTTACACACCCATACAATGCGCACCACCCTGCGATGTTTTTCAGAAACCTACCCAATGTTGCCACAGCATGTGTCCTGACCTCCCCATGGTGACCACCCCGTGGTGCTTTTCTCCATCCTACATTGCCACTCACTGCCTATCCTAATTCAGACCCTATGATTCACACCACCCCGTGATGTTTTTCTCACTCCTACTAATGAATGTAATGTTACACACCCATAGGATGCTCACCACCCTGCGATGTTTTTCAGAAACCTATCCTACATTGCCACTGCATGTTTCCTGACCTCCACATGCTGGCCTCCCCGTGGTGCTTTTCTCCATCCTAAATTGCCACTCACTGCCTATCGTAATTCAGACCCTATGATTCACACCACCCCGTGATGTTTTTCTCACTCCTACTAGTGAATGTAATGTTACACACCCATACGATGCGCGCCACCCCGCGATGTTTTTCAGAAACCTATCCTACATTGCCACTGCATGTTTCCTGACCTCCCCATGCTGACCACCCCGTGGTCCTTTTCTCCATCCTACATTGCCACTCACTGCCTATCCTAACTCAGACTCTATGATTCACACCACCCCGTGATGTTTTTCTCACTACTACTAGTGAATGTAATGTTACAAACCCATACGATGCGCACCACCCCGCAATGTTTTTCACAAACCTATCCTACATTGCCACAGCATGTTTCCTGACCTCCCCATGCTGGCCACCCCGTGGTGCTTTTCTCCATCCTACATTGCCACTCACTGCCTATGCTAATTCAGACACTATGATTCACACCACCCCGTAATGTTTTTCTCACTACTACTAGTGAATGTAATGTTACACACCCATACAATGCGCACCACTCCGCGATGTTTTTCAGAAACCTATCCTACATTGCCACTGCATGTGTCCTGACTTCCCCATGCTGGTCATCCCGTGGTGCTTTTCTCCATCCTACATTGCCACTCACTGCCTATCCTAATTCAGACCCTATGATTCACACCACTGCGTGATGGTTTTCTCACTCCTACTAGTGAATGTAATGTTACACACACATTCAATCCGCACCACCCCGCGATATTTTTCAGAAACCTATCCTACATTGCCACTGCATGTGTCCTGACCTCCCCATGCTGACCACCCCGTGGTGCTTTTCTCCATCCTACATTGCCACTCACTGCCTATCCTAAATCATACTCTATGATTCACACCACCCTGTGATGTATTTCTCACTCCTACTAGTGAATGTAATGTTACACACCCATACAATGCACACCATCCCGCGATGTTTTTCATAATCCTATCCTACATTGCAACTGCATGTTTCCTGACCTCCCCATGCTGACAACCCCGTGGTGCTTTTTTCCATCCTACATTGACACTCACTGCCTATCCTAATTCAGACTCTACGATTCACACCACCCCGTGATGTATTTCTCACTCCTACTATTGTATGTAATATTACACACCCATACAATGCACACCATGCCGCGATGTTTTTCAGAAACCTATCCTACATTGCCACTGCATGTGTCCTGACCTCCCCATGCTGACTACCCCGTGGTGCTTTTCTCCATCCTACATTGCCACTCACTGCCTATCCTAATTCAGACACTATGATTCACACCACCCCGTGATGTTTTTCAAACTCCTATTAGTGAATGTAATGTTACACCCCCATACAATGCGCACCACGCTGCAATGTTTTTCAGAAACCTATCCTACATTGCCACTGCATGTTTCCGGACCTCCCCATGCTGACCACCCCGTGGTGCTTTTCTCCATCCTACATGGCCACTCACTGCCTATCCTAATTCAGACCCTATGATTCACACCACCCCGTGATGTTTTTCTCACTCCTTCTAGTGAATGCAATGTTGCACACCCATACAATGCGCACCACCCTGCGATGTTTTTCAGAAACCTACCCTATGTTGCCACAGCATGTGTCCTCATCTCCCCATGGTGACCACACCGTGGTACTTTTCTCCATCCTACATTGCCACTCACTGCCTATCCTAATTCAGACTCTATGAATCACATCACCCCGTGATGTTTTTCTCACTCCTACTAGTGAATGTAATGTTACACACCCATAATATGCTCACCACCCTGCGATGTTTTTCAGAAACCTATCCTAATTTGCCACTGCATGTTTCCTGACCTCCACATGCTGGCCTCCCCGTGGTGCTTTTCTCCATCCTACATTGCCACTCACTGCCTATCCTAATTCAGACCCTATGATTAACACCACCAAGTGATGTTTTTCTCTCTCCTACTAGTGAATGTAATATTACACACCCATACAATGCGCACCACCCCGCGATGTTTTTCAGAAACCTATCCTACATTGCCACTGCATGTGTCCTGACCTCCCCATGCTGACCAACCCGTGGTGCTTTTCTCCATCCTACATTGCCACTCACTACCTAGCCTAATTCAGACCGTATGATTCACACCACCCTGTGATGTTTTTCTCACTCCTACTAGTGAATGTAATGTTACACACCCTTACCATGCGCACCACCCCACGATGTTTTTCAGAAACCTATCCTACATTGCCACTACATGTGTCCTGACCTCCCCATGCTGACCACCCAGTGGTGCTTTTCTCCATCCTACATTGCCATTCACTGCCTATACTAACTCAGACCCTATGATTCACACCACCCCGTGATGTATTTCTCACTCCTACTAGTGAATGTAATGTTACACACCCATACAATGCACACCATCCCGCGATGATTTTCAGAAACCTGTCCTACATTGCCACTGCATGTGTCCTGACCTCCCCATGCTGACTACCCCGTGTTGCTTTTCTCCATCCTACATTGCCACTCACTGCCTATTCTAATTCAGACACTATGATTCACACCGCCCCGTGATGTTTTTCAAACTCCTACTAGTGAATGTAATGTTACACACCCATACAATGCACACCATCCCGCGATGATTTTCAGAAACCTGTCCTACATTGCCACTGCATGTGTCCTGACCTCCCCATGCTGACTACCCCGTGTTGCTTTTCTCCATCCTACATTGCCACTCACTGCCTATTCTAATTCAGACACTATGATTCACACCGCCCCGTGATGTTTTTCAAACTCCTACTAGTGAATGTAATGTTACACATCCATACAATGCGGACCACCCCGCAATGTTTTTCAGAAACCTATCCTAAATTGCCACTGCATGTTTCCTGACCTCCCCATGCTGACCACCCCGTGGTGCTTTTCTCCATGCTACATGGCCACTCACTGCCTATCCTAATTCAGACCCAATGATTCACACCACCCCGTGATGTTTTTCTCACTCATACTATTGAATGCAATGTTACACACCCATACAATGCGCACCACCCTGCGATGTTTTTCAAAAACCTACCCTACGTTGCCACAGCATGTGTCCTAATCTCCCCATGGTGACCACACCGTGGTACTTTTCTCCATCCTACATTGCCACTCACTGCCTATCCTAATTCAGACTCTATGATTCACATCATCCCTTGATGTTTTTCTCACTCCTACTAGTGAATGTAATGTTACACACCCATACAATGCGCACCACACCGCGATGTTTTTCTGAAACCTATCCTACATTGCCACTGCATGTTTCTGACCTCCCCATGCTCACCACCCCGTGGTGCTTTTCTCCATCCTACATTGCCACTCACTGCCTATCCTAATTCAGACACTATGATTCACACCACCCCGTGATGTTTTTCTCACTACTACTAGTGAATGTAATGTTACACACCCATACAATGCGCACCACTCTGAGATGTTTTTCAGAAACCTATCCTACATTGCTACTGCAGGTGGCCTGACTTCCCCATGCTGGTCATCCCGTGGTGCTTTTCTCCATCCTACATTGCCACTCACTGCCTATCCTAATTCAGACCCTATGATTCACACCACTGCGTGATGGTTTTCTCACTCCTACTAGTGAATGTAATGTTACACACACATTCAATGCGCACCACCCCGCGATAGTTTTCAGAAACCTATCCTACATTGCCACTGCATGTGTCCTGACCTCCCCATGCTGACCACCCCATGGTGCTTTTCTCCATCCTACATTGCCACTCACTGCCTATCCTAAATGATACTCTATGATTCACACCACCCTGTGATGTATTTCTCACTCCTACTAGTGAATGTAATGTTACACACCCATACAATGCACACCATCCCGCGATGTTTTTCATAATCCTATCCTACATTGCCACTGCATGTTTCCTGACCTCCCCATGATGACAACCCCGTGGTGCTTTTGTCCATCCTACATTGACACTCACTGCCTATCCTAATTCAGACCCTACGATTCACACCACCCCGTGATGTATTTCTCACTCCTACTATTGTATGTAATATTACACACCCATACAATGCACACCATGCCGCGATGTTTTTCAGAAACCTATCCTACATTGCCACTGCAGGTGTCCTGACCTCCCCATGCTGACTACCCCGTGGTGCTTTTCTCCATCCTACATTGCCACTCACTGCCTATCCTAATTCAGACACTATGATTCACACCACCCCGTGATGTTTTTCAAACTCCTACTAGTGAATGTAATGTTACACACCCATACAATGCGCACCACCCTGCAATGTTTTTCAGAAACCTATCCTACATTGCCACTGCATGTTTCCGGACCTCCCCATGCTGACCACCCCGTGGTGCTTTTCTCCATCCTACATGGCCACTCACTGCCTATCCTAATTCAGACCCTATGATTCACACCACCCCGTGATGTTTTTCTCACTCCTACTAGTGAATGCAATGTTTCACACCCATACAATGCGCACTACCCTGCGATGTTTTTCAGAAACCTACCCTATGTTGCCACAGCATGTGTCCTGATCTCCCCATGGTGACCACACCGTGGTACTTTTCTCCATCCTACATTGCCACTCACTGCCTATCGTAATTCAGACTCTATGATTCACATCACCCCGTGATGTTTTTCTCACTCCTACTAGTGAATGTAATGTTACACATCCATAATATGCTCACCACCCTGTGATGTTTTTCAGAAACCTATCATAATTTGCCCCTGCATGTTTCCTGACCTCCACATGCTGGCCTCCCCGTGGTGCTTTTCTCCATCCTACATTGCCACTCACTGCCTATCCTAATTCAGACCCTATGATTCACACCACCAAGTGATGTTTTTCTCTCTCCTACTAGTGAATGTAATATTACACACCCATACAATGCGCACCACCCCGCGATGTTTTTCAGAAACCCATCCTACATTGCCACTCATGTTTCCTGACCTCCCCATGCTGACCACCCCGTGGTGATTTTCTCCATCCTACATTGCCACTCACTGCCTATCCTAATTCAGACCCTATGATCCACACCACCCCGTAATGTTTTTCTCACTCCTATTAGTGAATGTAATTTTACACACCCATACAATGCGCACCACCCCGCGATGTTTTTCAGAAACCTATCCTACATTGCCACTGCATGTGTCTTGACCTCCCCATGCTGACCACCCCGTGGTGCTTTTCTCCATCCTACATGGCCACTCACTGCCTATCCTAATTCAGACCCTATGATTCACACCACCCCGTGATGTTTTTCTCACTCCTACTAGTGAATGCAATGTTGCACACCCATACAATGCGCACCACCCTGCGATGTTTTTCAAAAACCTACCCTATGTTGCCACAGCATGTGTCCTAATCTCCCCATGGTGACCACACCGTGGTACTTTTCTCCATCCTACATTGCCACTCACTGCCTATCCTAATTCAGACTCTATGATTCACATCATCCCTTGATGTTTTTCTCACTCCTACTAGTGAATGTAATGTTACACACCCATACAATGCGCACCACACCGCGATGTTTTTCTGAAACCTATCCTACATTGCCACTGCATGTGGCCTGACTTCCCCATGCTGGTCATCCCGTGGTGCTTTTCTCCATCCTATATTGCCACTCACTGCCTATCCTAATTCAGACCCTATGATTCACACCACTGCGTGATGGTTTTCTCACTCCTACTAGTGAATGTAATGTTACACACACATTCAATGCGCACCACCCCGCGATATTTTTCAGAAACCTATCCTACATTGCCACTGCATGTGTCCTGACCTCCCCATGCTGACCACCCCATGGTGCTTTTCTCCATCCTACATTGCCACTCACTGCCTATCCTAAATGATACTCTATGATTCACACCACCCTGTGATGTATTTCTCACTCCTACTAGTGAATGTAATGTTACACACCCATACAATGCACACCATCCCGCGATGTTTTTCATAATCCTATCCTACATTGCCACTGCATGTTTCCTGACCTCCCCATGATGACAACCCCGTGGTGCTTTTGTCCATCCTACATTGACACTCACTGCCTATCCTAATTCAGACCCTACGATTCACACCACCCCGTGATGTATTTCTCACTCCTACTATTGTATGTAATATTACACACCCATACAATGCACACCATGCCGCGATGTTTTTCAGAAACCTATCCTACATTGCCACTGCAGGTGTCCTGACCTCCCCATGCTGACTACCCTGTGGTGCTTTTCTCCATCCTAAAATTGCCACTCACTGCCTATCCTAACCCAGACACTATGATTCACACCACACCGTGATGTTTTTCAAACTCCTACTAGTGAATGTAATGTTACACACCCATACAATGCGCACCACCCTGCAATGTTTTTCAGAAACCTATCCTACATTGCCACTGCATGTTTCCGGACCTCCCCATGCTGACCACCCCGTGGTGCTTTTCTCCATCCTACATGGCCACTCACTGCCTATCCTAATTCAGACCCTATGATTCACACCACCCCGTGATGTTTTTCTCACTCCTACTAGTGAATGCAATGTTTCACACCCATACAATGCGCACTACCCTGCGATGTTTTTCAGAAACCTACCCTATGTTGCCACAGCATGTGTCCTGATCTCCCCATGGTGACCACACCGTGGTACTTTTCTCCATCCTACATTGCCACTCACTGCCTATCCTAATTCAGACTCTATGATTCACATCACCCCGTGATGTTTTTCTCACTCCTACTAGTGAATGTAATGTTACACATCCATAATATGCTCACCACCCTGTGATGTTTTTCAGAAACCTATCCTAATTTGCCACTGCATGTTTCCTGACCTCCACATGCTGGCCTCCCCGTGGTGCTTTTCTCCATCCTACATTGCCACTCACTGCCTATCCTAATTCAGACCCTATGATTCACACCACCAAGTGATGTTTTTCTCTCTCCTACTAGTGAATGTAATATTACACACCCATACAATGCGCACCACCCCGCGATGTTTTTCAGAAACCCATCCTACATTGCCACTCATGTTTCCTGACCTCCCCATGCTGACCACCCCGTGGTGCTTTTCTCCATCCTACATTGCCACTCACTGCCTATCCTAATTCAGACCCTATGATCCACACCACCCCGTGATGTTTTTCTCACTCCTACTAGTGAATGCAATGTTGCACACCCATACAATGCGCACCACCCTGCGATGTTTTTCAGAAACCTACCCTATGTTGCCACAGCATGTGTCCTGATCTCCCCATGGTGACCACACCGTGGTACTTTTCTCCATCCTACATTGCCACTCACTGCCTATCCTAATTCAGACTCTATGATTCACATCACCCCTTGATGTTTTTCTCACTCCTACTAGTGAATGTAATGTTACACACCCATACAATGCGCACCACACCGCGATGTTTTTCAGAAACCTATCCTACATTGCCACTGCATGTTTCTGACCTCCCCATGCTCACTACCCCGTGGTGCTTTTCTCCATCCTACATTGCCACTCACTGCCTATCCTAATTCAGACCCTATGATTCACACCATCAGGTGATGTATTTCTCACTCCTACTAGTGAATGTAATATTACAAACCCATACGATGCGCACCACCCCGCAATGTTTTTCACAAACCTATCCTACATTGCCACAGCATGTTTCCTGACCTCCCCATGCTGGCCACCCCGTGGTGCTTTTCTCCATCCTACATTGCCACTCACTGCCTATCCTAATTCAGACACTATGATTCACACCACCCCGTGATGTTTTTCTCACTACTACTAGTGAATGTAATGTTACACACCTATACAATGCGCACCACTCCGCGATGTTTTTCAGAAACCTATCCTACATTGCCACTGCATGTGTCCTGACTTCCCCATGCTGGTCATCCCGTGGTGCTTTTCTCCATCCTACATTGCCACTCACTGCCTATCCTAATTCAGACACTATGATTCACACCACCCCGTGATGTTTTTCTCACTACTACTAGTGAATGTAATGTTACACACCTATACAATGCGCACCACCCCGCGATATTTTTCAGAAACCTATCCTACATTGCCACTGCATGTGTCCTGACCTCCCCATGCTGACCACCCCGTGGTGCTTTTCTCCATCCTACATTGCCACTCACTGCCTATCCTAAATCATACTCTATGATTCACACCACCCTGTTATGTATTTCTCACTCCTACTAGTGAATGTAATGTTACACACCCATACAATGCACACCATCCCGCGATGTTTTTCATAATCCTATCCTACATTGCCACTGCATGTTTCCTGACCTCCCCATGCTGACAACCCCGTGGTGCTTTTGTCCATCCTACATTGACACTCACTGCCTATCCTAATTCAGACACTATGATTCACACCACCCCGTGATGTTTTTCAAACTCCTATTAGTGAATGTAATGTTACACCCCCATACAATGCGCACCACCCTGCAATGTTTTTCAGAAACCTATCCTACATTGCCACTGCATGTTTCCGGACCTCCCCATGCTGACCACCCCGTGGTGCTTTTCTCCATCCTACATGGCCACTCACTGCCTATCCTAATTCAGACCCTATGATTCACACCACCCCGTGATGTTTTTCTCACTCCTACTAGTGAATGCAATGTTGCACACCCATACAATGCGCACCACCCTGCGATGTTTTTCAGAAACCTACCCTATGTTGCCACAGCATGTGTCCTCATCTCCCCATGGTGACCACACCGTGGTACTTTTCTCCATCCTACATTGCCACTCACTGCCTATCCTAATTCAGACTCTATGATTCACATCACCCCGTGATGATTTTCTCACTCCTACTAGTGAATGTAATGTTACACACCCATAATATGCTCACCACCCTGCGATGTTTTTCAGAAACCTATCCTAATTTGCCACTGCATGTTTCCTGACCTCCACATGCTGGCCTCCCCGTGGTGCTTTTCTCCATCCTACATTGCCACTCACTGCCTATCCTAATTCAGACCCTATGATTCACACCACCAAGTGATGTTTTTCTCTCTCCTACTAGTGAATGTAATATTACACACCCATACAATGCGCACCACCCCGCGATGTTTTTCATAAACCTATCCTACATTGCCACTGCATGTGTCCTGACCTCCCCATGCTGACCAACCCGTGGTGCTTTTCTCCATCCTACATTGCCACTCACTACCTAGCCTAATTCAGACCGTATGATTCACACCACCCTGTGATGTTTTTCTCACTCCTACTAGTGAATGTAATGTTACACACCCATACAATGCGCACCACACCGCGATGTTTTTCAGAAACCTATCCTACATTGCCACTGCATGTTTCCTGATCTCCCCATGCTGACCACCACGTGTTGCTTTTCTCCATCCTACATTGCCACTCACTGCCTATCCTAAATCAGACCCTATGATTCACACCACCCCGTGATGTTGTTGTGACTCCTACTAGTGAATGTAATGTTACACACCCATACCATGCGCACCACCCCACGATGTTTTTCAGAAACCTATCCTACATTGCCACTACATGTGTCCTGACCTCCCCATGCTGACCACCCAGTGGTGCTTTTCTCCATCCTACATTGCCATTCACTGCCTATACTAACTCAGACCCTATGATTCACACCACCCCGTGATGTATTTCTCACTCCTACTAGTGAATGTAATGTTACACACCCATACAATGCACACCATCCCGCGATGATTTTTAGAAACCTGTCCTACATTGCCACTGCATGTGTCCTGACCTCCCCATGCTGACTACCCCGTGTTGCTTTTCTCCATCCTACATTGCCACTCACTGCCTATTCTAATTCAGACACTATGATTCACACCACCCCGTGATGTTTTTCAAACTCCTACTAGTGAATGTAATGTTACACATCCATACAATGCGGACCACCCCGCAATGTTTTTCAGAAACCTATCCTAAATTGCCACTGCATGTTTCCTGACCTCCCCATGCTGACAACCCCGTGGTGCTTTTCCCCATGCTACATGGCCACTCACTGCCTATCCTAATTCAGACCCAATGATTCACACCACCCCGTGATGTTTTTCTCACTCCTACTAGTGAATGCAATGTTACACACCCATACAATGCGCACCACCCTGCGATGTTTTTCAAAAACCTACCCTATGTTGCCACAGCATGTGTCCTAATCTCCCCATGGTGACCACACCGTGGTACTTTTCTCCATCCTACATTGCCACTCACTGCCTATCCTAATTCAGACTCTATGATTCACATCATCCCTTGATGTTTTTCTCACTCCTACTAGTGAATGTAATGTTACACACCCATACAATGCGCACCACACCGCGATGTTTTTCAGAAACCTATCCTACATTGCCACTGCATGTTTCTGACCTCCCCATGCTCACCACCTCGTGGTGCTTTTCTCCATCCTACATTGCCACTCACTGCCTATCCTAATTCAGACACTATGATTCACACCACCCCGTGATGTTTTTCTCACTACTACTAGTGAATGTAATGTTACACACCCATACAATGCGAACCACTCTGCGATGTTTTTCAGAAACCTATCCTACATTGCCACTGCATGTGTCCTGACTTCCCCATGCTGGTCATCCCGTGGTGCTTTTCTCCATCCTACATTGCCACTCACTGCCTATCCTAATTCAGACCCTATGATTCACACCACTGCGTGATGGTTTTCTCACTCCTACTAGTGAATGTAATGTTACACACACATTCAATGCGCACCACCCCGCGATATTTTTCAGAAACCTATCCTACATTGCCACTGCATGTGTCCTGACCTCCCCATGCTGACCACCCCATGGTGCTTTTCTCCATCCTACATTGCCACTCACTGCCTATCCTAAATGATACTCTATGATTCACACCACCCTGTGATGTATTTCTCACTCCTACTAGTGAATGTAATGTTACACACCCATACAATGCACACCATCCCGCGATGTTTTTCATAATCCTATCCTACATTGCCACTGCATGTTTCCTGACCTCCCTATGCTGACAACCCCGTGGTGCTTTTGTCCATCCTACATTGACACTCACTGCCTATCCTATTTCAGACCCTACGATTCACACCACCCCGTGATGTATTTCTCACTCCTACGATTGTATGTAATATTACAAACCCATACGATGCGCACCACCCCGCAATGTTTTTCACAAACCTATCCTACATTGCCACTGCATGTTTCCTGACCTCCCCATGCTGGCCACCCCGTGGTGCTTTTCTCCATCCTACATTGCCACTCACTGCCTATCCTAATTCAGACTCTATGATTCACATCACCCCTTGATGTTTTTCTCACTCCTACTAGTGAATGTAATGTTACACACCCATACAATGCGCACCACACCGCGATGTTTTTCAGAAACCTATCCTACATTGGCACTGCATGTTTCGGACCTCCCCATGCTCACTACCCCGTGGTGCTTTTCTCCATCCTACATTGCCACTCACTGCCTATCCTAATTCAGACCCTGTGATTCACACCATCAGGTGATGTATTTCTCACTCCTACTAGTGAATGTAATATTACAAACCCATACGATGCGCACCACCCCGCAATGTTTTTCACAAACCTATCCTACATTGCCACAGCATGTTTCCTGACCTTCCCATGCTGGCCACCCCGTGGTGCTTTTCTCCATCCTACATTGCCACTCACTGCCTATCCTAATTCAGACACTATGATTCACACCACCCCGTGATGTTTTTCTCACTACTACTAGTGAACGTAATGTTACACACCCATACAATGCGCACCACTCCGCGATGTTTTTCAGAAACCTATCCTACATTGCCACTGCATGTGTCCTGACTTCCACATGCTGGTCATCCAGGTGGTGCTTTTCTCCATCCTACATTGCCACTCACTGCCTATCCTAATTCAGACCCTATGATTCACACCACTGCGTGATGGTTTTCTCACTCCTACTAGTGAATGTAATGTTACACACACATTCAATGCGCACCACCCCGCGATATTTTTCAGAAACCTATCCTACATTGCCACTGCATGTGTCCTGACCTCCCCATGCTGACCACCCCGTGGTGCTTTTCTCCATCCTACATTGCCACTCACTGCCTATCCTAAATCATACTCTATGATTCACACCACCCTGTGATGTATTTCTCACTCCTACTAGTGAATGTAATGTTACACACCCATACAATGCACACCATCCCGCGATGTTTTTCATAATCCTATCCTACATTGCCACTGCATGTTTCCTGACCTCCCCATGCTGACAACCCCGTGGTGCTTTTGTCCATCCTACATTGACACTCACTGCCTATCCTAATTCAGACACTATGATTCACACCACCCCGTGATGTTTTTCAAACTCCTATTAGTGAATGTAATGTTACACCCCCATACAATGCGCACCACCCTGCAATGTTTTTCAGAAACCTATCCTACATTGCCACTGCATGTTTCCGGACCTCCCCATGCTGACCACCCCGTGGTGCTTTTCTCCATCCTACATGGCCACTCACTGCCTATCCTAATTCAGACCCTATGATTCACATCACCCCGTGATGTTTTTCTCACTCCTACTAGTGAATGCAATGTTGCACACCCATACAATGCGCACCACCCTGCGATGTTTTTCAGAAACCTACCCTATGTTGCCACAGCATGTGTCCTCATCTCCCCATGGTGACGACACCGTGGTACTTTTCTCCATCCTACATTGCCACTCACTGCCTATCCTAATTCAGACTCTATGATTCACATCACCCCGTGATGTTTTTCTCACTCCTACTAGTGAATGTAATGTTACACACCCATAATATGCTCACCACCCTGCGATGTTTTTCAGAAACCTATCCTAATTTGCCACTGCATGTTTCCTGACCTCCACATGCTGGCCTCCCCGTGGTGCTTTTCTCCATCCTACATTGCCACTCACTGCCTATCCTAATTCAGACCCTATGATTCACACCACCAAGTGATGTTTTTCTCTCTCCTACTAGTGAATGTAATATTACACACCCATACAATGCGCACCACCCCGCGATGTTTTTCATAAACCTATCCTACATTGCCACTGCATGTGTCCTGACCTCCCCATGCTGACCAACCCGTGGTGCTTTTCTCCATCCTACATTGCCACTCACTACCTAGCCTAATTCAGACCGTATGATTCACACCACCCTGTGATGTTTTTCTCACTCCTACTAGTGAATGTAGTGTTACACACCCATACAATGCGCACCACACCGCGATGTTTTTCAGAAACCTATCCTACATTGCCACTGCATGTTTCCTGATCTCCCCATGCTGACCACCACGTGTTGCTTTTCTCCATCCTACATTGCCACTCACTGCCTATCCTAAATCAGACCCTATGATTCACACCACCCCGTGATGTTGTTGTGACTCCTACTAGTGAATGTAATGTTACACACCCATACCATGCGCACCACCCCACGATGTTTTTCAGAAACCTATCCTACATTGCCACTACATGTGTCCTGACCTCCCCATGCTGACCACCCAGTGGTGCTTTTCTCCATCCTACATTGCCATTCACTGCCTATACTAACTCAGACCCTATGATTCACACCACCCCGTGATGTATTTCTCACTCCTACTAGTGAATGTAATGTTACACACCCATACAATGCACACCATCCCGCGATGATTTTCAGAAACCTGTCCTACATTGCCACTGCATGTGTCCTGACCTCCCCGTGCTGACTACCCCGTGTTGCTTTTCTCCATCCTACATTGCCACTCACTGCCTATTCTAATTCAGACACTATGATTCACACCACCCCGTGATGTTTTTCAAACTCCTACTAGTGAATGTAATGTTACACATCCATACAATGCGGACCACCCCGCAATGTTTTTCAGAAACCTATCCTAAATTGCCACTGCATGTTTCCTGACCTCCCCATGCTGACCACCCCGTGGTGCTTTTCTCCATGCTACATGGCCACTCACTGCCTATCCTAATTCAGACCCAATGATTCACACCACCCCGTGATGTTTTTCTCACTCCCACTAGTGAATGCAATGTTACACACCCATACAATGCGCACCACCCTGCGATGTTTTTCAAAAACCTACCCTATGTTGCCACAGCATGTGTCCTAATCTCCCCATGGTGACCACACCGTGGTACTTTTCTCCATCCTACATTGCCACTCACTGCCTATCCTAATTCAGACTCTATGATTCACATCATCCCTTGATGTTTTTCTCACTCCTACTAGTGAATGTAATGTTACACACCCATACAATGCGCACCACACCGCGATGTTTTTCAGAAACCTATCCTACATTGCCACTGCATGTTTCTGACCTCCCCATGCTCACCACCTCGTGGTGCTTTTCTCCATCCTACATTGCCACTCACTGCCTATCCTAATTCAGACACTATGATTCACACCACCCCGTGATGTTTTTCTCACTACTACTAGTGAATGTAATGTTACACACCCATACAATGCGAACCACTCTGCGATGTTTTTCAGAAACCTATCCTACATTGCCACTGCATGTGTCCTGACTTCCCCATGCTGGTCATCCCGTGATGCTTTTCTCCATCCTACATTGCCACTCACTGCCTATCCTAATTCAGACCCTATGATTCACACCACTGCGTGATGGTTTTCTCACTCCTACTAGTGAATGTAATGTTACACACACATTCAATGCGCACCACCCCGCGATATTTTTCAGAAACCTATCCTACATTGCCACTGCATGTGTCCTGACCTCCCCATGCTGACCACCCCATGGTGCTTTTCTCCATCCTACATTGCCACTCACTGCCTATCCTAAATGATACTCTATGATTCACACCACCCTGTGATGTATTTCTCACTCCTACTAGTGAATGTAATGTTACACACCCATACAATGCACACCATCCCGCGATGTTTTTCATAATCCTATCCTACATTGCCACTGCATGTTTCCTGACCTCCCCCTGCTGACAACCCCGTGGTGCTTTTGTCCATCCTACATTGACACTCACTGCCTATCCTAATTCAGACCCTACGATTCACACCACCCCGTGATGTATTTCTCACTCCTACTATTGTATGTAATATTACACACCCATACAATTCACACCATGCCGCGATGTTTTTCAGAAACCTATCCTACATTGCCACTGCAGGTGTCCTGACCTCCCCATGCTGACTACCCCGTGGTGCTTTTCTCCATCCTACATTGCTACTCACTGCCTATCCTAATTCAGACACTATGATTCACACCACCCCGTGATGTTTTTCAAACTCCTACTAGTGAATGTAATGTTACACACCCATACAATGCGCACCACCCTGCAATGTTTTTCAGAAACCTATCCTACATTGCCACTGCATGTTTCCGGACTTCCCCATGCTGACCACCCCGTGGTGCTTTTCTCCATCCTACATGGCCACTCACTGCCTATCCTAATTCAGACCCTATGATTCACACCACCCCGTGATGTTTTTCTCACTCCTACTAGTGAATGCAATGTTTCACACCCATACAATGCGCACTACCCTGCGATGTTTTTCAGAAACCTACCCTATGTTGCCACAGCATGTGTCCTGATCTCCCCATGGTGACCACACCGTGGTACTTTTCTCCATCCTACATTGCCACTCACTGCCTATCCTAATTCAGACTCTATGATTCACATCACCCCGTGATGTTTTTCTCACTCCTACTAGTTAATGTAATGTTACACATCCATAATATGCTCACCACCCTGCGATGTTTTTCAGAAACCTATCCTAATTTGCCACTGCATGTTTCCTGACCTCCACATGCTGGCCTCCCCGTGGTGCTTTTCTCCATCCTACATTGCCACTCACTGCCTATCCTAATTCAGACCCTATGATTCACACCACCAAGTGATGTTTTTCTCTCTCCTACTAGTGAATGTAATATTACACACTCATACAATGCGCACCACCCCGCGATGTTTTTCAGAAACCCATCCTACATTGCCACTCATGTTTCCTGACCTCCCCATGCTGACCACCCCGTGGTGCTTTTCTCCATCCTACATTGCCACTCACTGCCTATCCTAATTCAGACCCTATGATCCACACCACCCCGTAATGTTTTTCTCACTCCTATTAGTGAATGTAATTTTACACACCCATACAATGCGCACCACCCCGCGATGTTTTTCAGAAACCTATCCTACATTGCCACTGCATGTGTCTTGACCTCCCCATGCTGACCACCCCATGGTGCTTTTCTCCATCCTACATGGCCACTCACTGCCTATCCTAATTCAGACCCTATGATTCACACCACCCCGTGATGTTTTTCTCACTCCTACTAGTGAATGCAATGTTGCACACCCATACAATGCGCACCACCATGCGATGTTTTTCAGGAACCTACCCTATGTTGCCACAGCATGTGTCCTGATCTCCCCATGGTGACCACACCGTGGTACTTTTCTCCATCCTACATTGCCACTCACTGCCTATCCTAATTCAGACTCTATGATTCACATCACCCCTTGATGTTTTTCTCACTCCTACTAGTGAATGTAATGTTACACACCCATACAATGCGCACCACACCGCGATGTTTTTCAGAAAACTATCCTACATTGCCACTGCATGTTTCTGACCTCCCCATGCTCACTACCCCGTGGTGCTTTTCTCCATCCTACATTGCCACTCACTGCCTATCCTAATTCAGACCCTATGAATCACACCATCAGGTGATGTATTTCTCACTCCTACTAGTGAATGTAATATTACAAACCCATACGATGCGCACCACCCCGCAATGTTTTTCACAAACCTATCCTACATGGCCACAGCATGTTTCCTGACCTCCCCATGCTGGCCACCCCGTGGTGCTTTTCTCCATCCTACATTGCCACTCACTGCCTATCCTAATTCAGACACTATGATTCACACCACCCCGTGATGTTTTTCTCACTACTACTAGTGAATGTAATGTTACACACCCATACAATGCGCACCACTCCGCGATGTTTTTCAGAAACCTATCCTACATTGCCACTGCATGTGTCCTGACTTCCCCATGCTGGTCATCCCGTGGTGCTTTTCTACATCCTACATTGCCACTCACTGCCTATCCTAATTCAGACCCTATGATTCACACCACTGCGTGATGGTTTTCTCACTCCTACTAGTGAATGTAATGTTACACACACATTCAATGCGCACCACCCCGCGATATTTTTCAGAAACCTATCCTACATTGCCACTGCATGTGTCCTGACCTCCCCATGCTGACCACCCCGTGGTGCTTTTCTCCATCCTACATTGCCACTCACTGCCTATCCTAAATCATACTCTATGATTCACACCACCCTGTGATGTATTTCTCACTCCTACTATTGAATGTAATGTTACACACCCATACAATGCACACCATCCCGCGATGTTTTTCATAATCCTATCCTACATTGCCACTGCATGTTTCCTGACCTCCCCATGCTGACAACCCCGTGGTGCTTTTGTCCATCCTACATTGACACTCACTGCCTATCCTAATTCAGACCCTACGATTCACACCACCCCGTGATGTATTTCTCACTCCTACTATTGTATGTAATATTACACACCCATACAATGCACACCATGCCGCGATGTTTTTCAGAAACCTATCCTACATTGCCACTGCATGTGTCCTGACCTCCCCATGCTGACTACCCCGTGGTGCTTTTCTCCATCCTACATTGCCACTCACTGCCTATCCTAATTCAAACTCTATTATTCACACCACCCCGTGATGTTTTTGTAACTCCTACTAGTGAATGAAATGTTACACACTCATACAATGCGCACCACCCTGCGATGTTTTTCAGAACCCTATCCTACATTGCCACTGTATATGTCCTGACCTCCCCATGCTGACCACCCCGTCGTGCTTTTCTCCATCCTACATTGCCACTCACTGCCTATCCTAATTCAGACCCTATGATTCACACCACCCTGTGATGTTTTTCTCACTCCTACTATTGAATGTAATGTTACACACCCATACCATGCGCACCACCCCGCGATGTTTTTTAGAAACCTATCCGACATTGCCACTGCATGTGTCCAGACCTCCCCATGCTGACCACCCCGTGGTGCTTTTCTCCATCCTACATTGCCACTCACTGCCTATCCTAATTCAGACCTTATGATTCACACCACCAAGTGATGTTTTTCTCACTCCTACTAGTGAATGTAATATTACACACCCATACAATGCGCACCACCCCGCGATGTTTTTCAGAAACCTATCCTACATTGCCACTGCATGTGTCCTGACCTCCCCATGATGACCACCCCGTGGTGCTTTTCTCCATCCTACATTGCCACTCACTGCCTATCCTAAATCAGACCCTATGATTCAGACCACCCCGTGATGTTTTTCTCACTCCTACTAGTGAATGTAATGTTACACACCCATACCATGCGCACGACCCCACGATGTTTTTCAGAAACCTATCCTACATTACCACTGCATGTTTCCTGACCTCCACATGCTGGCCACCCCGTGGTGCTTTTCTCCATCCTACATTGTCACTCACTGCCTATACTAATTCAGACCCTATGATTCACCCCACCCCGTGATGTTTATCTCACTCCTACTAGTGAATGTACTGTTACACACACATACGATGCGCACCAACCAGCGATGTTTTTCAGAAACATATCCTACATTGCCACTGCATGTTTCCTGACCTCCCCATGCTGGCCACCCCGTGGTGCTTTTCTCCATCCTACATTGCCACTCACTGCCTATTCTAATTCAGACCCTATGATTCACAGCACACCGTGATGTTTTTCTCACTCCTACTAGTGAATGTGATGTGAAACACTCATACAAAGCGCACCACCCTGCGAGGTTTTTCAGAAACCTATCCTACATTGCCACTGCATGTGTCCAGACCTCCCCATGCTGACGGCCCCGTGGTGCTTTTCTCCATCCTATATTGCCACTCACTGCCTATCCTAATTCAGACCCTATGATTCACACCCTCCCTGATGTTCTTCTCACTCCTACTAGTAAATGTAATGTTACACACCCATACGTAGCACACTATCCCGCGATGTTTTTCATAACCCTATCCTACATTGCCACTGCATGTTTACTGACCTCCCCATGCTGAACACCCCGTGGTGCTTTTCTCCATCCTACATTGCCATTCACTGCCTATCCTAATTCAAATCCTATGATTCACACCACACCGTAATGTTTTTCTCACTCCTACTAGTGAATGAAATGTTACACACTCATACAATGGGCACCAGCCTGCGAGGTTTTTCAGAAAACTATCCTACATTGCCACTGCCTGTGTCTGACCTCCCCATGCTGACCATCCCGTGGTGCTTTTCTCCATCCTACATTGCCACTCACTGCCTATCCTAATTCAGACCCTATGATTCACACAACCCCGTGATGTTTTTCTAACTCCTACTAGTGAATGAAATGTTACACACTCATAAAATGCGCACCACCCTGCGAGGTTTTTCAGAAACCTATCCTACATTGCCACTGCATTTGTCCTGACCTCCCCATGCTGACTACCCCGTGGTGCTTTTCTCCATCTTACATTGCCACTCACTGCCTATTCTAATTCCGACCCTATGATTCACACCACCCCGTGATGTTCTTCTCACTCCTACTAGTGAATGTACTGTTACACACCCATACGTTGCACACCATCCTGCGATGTTTTTCAGAACCCTATCGTACATTGCCACTGCAAGTTTCCTGACCTCCCCCTGCTGACCACCCCGTGGTGCTTTTCTCCATCCTACATTTCACTCACTGCCTATACTAATTCAGACACTATGATTCACACCACCAAGTGATGTTTTTCTCACTCCTACTAGTGAATGTAATATTACAAAACCATACGATGCGCACCACACCGCGCCGTTTTTCAGAAACCTATCCTACATTGCCACTGCATGTTTCCTGACCTCCCCATGCTGAACACCCCCTGGTGCTTTTCTCCATCCTACATTGCCACTCACTGCCTATCCTAATTCAGACGCTATGATTCACACCACCCCGTAATGTTTTTCTCACTCCTACTAGTGAATGTAATGTTACACAGTCATACAATGCGCACCACCCTGCGAGGTTTTTCAGAAACCTATCCTACATTGCCACTGCATGTGTCCTGACCTCCCCATGGTGACCACCCCGTCGTGCTTTTCTCCATCCTACATTGCCACTCACTGCCTACCCTAATTCAGACCCTATGATTCACACCAACCTGTGATGTTTTTCTCACTCCTACTAGTGAATGTAATGTTACACACCCATACGATGCGCACCATTCCGCGATGTTTTTCAGAAACCTATCCTACATTGCCACTGCATGTTTCCTGACCTCCACATGCTGACCACCCCGTGTTACTTTTATCCATCCTACATTGCTACTCACTGCCTGTACTAATTCAGACCCTATGATTCACACCACCCCGTGATGTTTTTCTCACTCCTACTAGTGAATGTAATGTTACACACCCATACAATGCGCACCACCCCGCGATGTTTTTCAGAAACCTATCCTACATTGCCACTGCATGTGTCCTGACCTCCCCATGCTGAACACCCCGTGGTGCTTTTCTCCATCCCACATTGCCACTCAATGCCTATCCTAATTCAGACCCTATGATTCACACCACCCCGTGATGTTTTTCTCACTCCTACTAGTGATTGAAATGTTACACACCCATACAATGCGCACCACCCCGCGATGTTTTTCAGAAACCTATCCTACATTGCCAGTGCATGTGTCCTGACATCCCCATGCTGACCACCCCGTGGTGCTTTTCTCCATCCTACATTGCCACTCACTGCCTATCCTAAATCACACCCTATGATTCACACCACCAAGTGATGTTTTTCTCACTCCTACTATTGAATGTAATATTACACACCCATACAATGCGAAACAACCCCTTTA
Organism: Cavia porcellus; assembly: GCF_034190915.1. Lineage (NCBI taxonomy): Eukaryota > Metazoa > Chordata > Mammalia > Rodentia > Caviidae > Cavia > Cavia porcellus. Next base: position 28,574,626 of record NW_026947510.1, on the reverse strand, counting down.
TGTTTATCAGAAACCTACCCTACATTGCCACTGCATGTGTCCTGACCTCCCCATGCTGAACACCCCGTGGTGCTTTTCTCCATCCTACATTGACACTCACTGCCTATCCTAAATCAGACCCAATGATTCACACCACCCCGTGATGTTTTTCTCACTACTACTAGTGAATGTAATGTTACATACCCATACAATGCGCACCACCCCGCGATGTTTTTCAGAAACCTATCCTACATTGCCAGTGCATGTGTCCTGACTTCCCCATGCTGACCTCCCTATGGTGCTTTTGTCCATCCTACATTGACACTCACTGCCGATCCTAATTCAGACCCTACGATTCACACCACCCCGTGATGTATTTCTCACTCCTACTAGTGAATGTAATGTTACACACCCATACAATGCGCACCACCCCGCGATGTTTTTCAGAAACCTATCCTACATTGCCACTACATGTGTCCTGACCTCCGCATGCTGAACACCCCGTGGTGCTTTTCTCCATCCTACATTGCCACTCACTGCCTATCCTAAATTACACCCTATGATTCACACCACCAAGTGATGTTTTTCTCATTCCTACTATTGAATGTAATATTACACATCCATACAATGCGAAACAACCCCTTGATGTTTATCAGAAACCTACCCTACATTGCCACTGCATGTGTCCTGACCTCCCCATGCTGACCACCCCGTGGTGCTTTTCTCCATCCTACATTGCCACTCACTGCCTATCCAATTCAGACCCTATGATTCACACCACCCCGTGATGTTTTTCTCACTCCTACTAGTGAATGTAATGTTACACACCCATACAATGCGCACCACCCGCGATGTTTTTAAGAAACCTATCCTACATTGCCACTGCATGTGTCCTGACCTGCCCATGATGACTACCCCGTGGTGCTTTTCTCCATCCTACATTGCCACTCACTGCCTATCCTAATTCAGACCCTATGATTCACACCACGCCGGGATGTTTTTCAAACTCCTACTAGTGAATGTAATGTTACACAACCATACAATGTGCACCACCCCGCGATGTTTTTCAGAAACCTATCCTACATTGCCAAAGCATGTTTCCTGACCTCCCCATGCTGACCACCCCGTGGTGATTTTCTCCATCCTACATTGCCACTCACTGCCTATCCTAATTCAGACCCTATGATTCACACCACCCCGTGATGTTTTTCTCACTCCTACTAGTGAATGTAATGTTACACACCCATACAATGCGCACCACCCGCGATGTTTTTAAGAAACCTATCCTACATTGCCACTGCATGTGTCCTGACCTGCCCATGATGACTACCCCGTGGTGCTTTTCTCCATCCTACATTGCCACTCACTGCCTATCCTAATTCAGACCCTATGATTCACACCACGCCGGGATGTTTTTCAAACTCCTACTAGTGAATGTAATGTTACACAACCATACAATGTGCACCAGCCTGCGAAGTCTTTCAGAAACGTATCCTACATTGTCACTGCATGTTTCCTGACCTCCCCATGCTGACCAACGCGTGTTGCTTTTCTCCATCCTACACTGCCACTCACTGCCGATCCTAACTGAGACCCTATGATTCACACCACCCCGTGATGTTTTTCTATCTCCTACTAGTGAATGTAATGTTACACACTCATACAATGCGCACCACTCTGCGAGGTTTTTCAGAAAGTTTTCCTACATTGCCACTGCATGTGTCCTTACCTGCCCATGCTGACCACCCCGTGGTGATTTTCTCCATCCCACATTGCCACTCACTGCCTATCCTAATTCAGACCCTATGATTCACACCACCCCGTGATGTTTTTCTCACTCCTACTAGTGATTGTAATGTTACACACCCATACAATGCGCACCACCCTGCGATGTTTTTCAGAAACCTATCCTACATTGCCACTGCATGTTTCCTGACCTCCCCATGCTGACCACCCCGTGTTGCTTTTCTCCATCCTACATTGCCACTCACTGCCTATCCTAATTCAGACCCTATGATTCACACCACCCCGGGATGTTTTGCTCACTCCTACTAGTGAATGTAATGTTAAACACCCATACAATGGGCACCACGCCGTGATGTTTTTCAGAAACCTATCCTACATTGCCACTGCATGTGTACAGACCTCCCCATGCTGACCACCCCGTGGTGCTTTTGTCCATCCTACATTGACACTCACTGCCTATCCTAATTCAGACACTACGATTCACACCACCCCGTGATGTATTTCTCACTCCTACTAGTGAATGTAATGTTACACACCTGTACAATGCACAACACCCCGCAATGTTTTTCAGAAACCTATCCTACATTGCCACTGCATGGTTCCTGACCTCCCCATGCTGACCACCCCGTGGTGCTTTTCTCCATCCAACCTTGCCACTCACTGCTTATCCTAATTCAGACCCTATGATTCACACCACCCCGTGATGTTTTTCTCCCTCCTATCAGTGAATGTAATGTTACACACCCATACAATGCGCACCACCCCGCGATGTTTTTCAGAAACCTATCCTACATTGCAACTGCATGTTTCCTGACCTCCCCAAGCTGACCACCCCCTGTTGCTTATCTCCATCCTAATTGCCACTCACTGCCTATCCTAATTCAGACCCTATGATTCACACCACCCTGTGATGTATTTCTCACTTCTACTAGTGAATGTAATGTTACACACCCATACGATGAGCACCATCCCGCGATGTTTTTCAGAACCCTATACTACATTGCCACTGCATGTTTCCTGACCTACCCATGCTGACCACCCCGTGGTGCTTTTCTCCATCCTCCATTGCCACTCACTGCCTATACTAATTCAGACCCTATGATTCACACCACCCTGTGATGTTTTTGTAACTCCAACTAGTGAATAAAATGTTACACACTCATGCAATGCGCAGCACCCTGCGATGTTTTTCAGAAACCTATCCTACATTGCCACTGTATATGTCCTGACCTCCCCATGCTGACCACCCCGTGGTGCTTTTCTCCATCCTACATTGCCACTCACTGCCTATCCTAATTCAGACCCTATGATTGACACCACCTCGTGATGTTTTTCTCACTCCTACTAGTGAATGTAATGTTACACACTCATACAATGCGCACCACCCTGCGAGGTTTTTCAGAAACTTATCCTACATTGCCACTGCATGTGTCCTGACCTCCCCATGCTGACCACACCATGGTGCTTTTCTCCATCCTATCTTGCCACTCACTGCCTATCCTAATTTAGACCCTATGATTCACACCACCCCATGATATTTTTCTCTCTCCTACCAGTGAATGTAATGTTACACACTCATACAATGCGCACCACCCCGCGATGTTTTTCAGAAACCTATCCTACATTGCCACTGCATGTTACCTGACCTCCCCATGCTGACCACCCCCTGTTGCTTTTCTCCATCCTACATTGCCACTCACTGCCTATCCTAATTCAGACCCTATGATTCACACCACCCTGTGATTTATTTCTCACTCCTACTAGTGAATGTAATGTTACACACCTATACGATGAGCACCATCCCGCGATGTTTTTCAGAACCCTATCCTACATTGCCACTGCATGTTTCCTGACCTCACCATGCTGACCACCCCGTGGTGCTTCTCTCCATCCTACTTTGCCACTCACTGCCTATACTAATTCAGACCCTATGATTAACACCACCCCGTGATGTTTTTGTAACTCCTACTAGTGAATGAAATGTTACACACTCATACAATGTGCACCACCCTGCGATGTTTTTCAGAAACCTATCCTACATTGCCACTGCATGTATCCTGACCTCCCCATGCTGACCACCCCGTGGTGCTTTTCTCCATCCTACATTGCCACTCACTGCCTATCCTAATTCAGACCCTATGATTCACACCACCCCGTGATGTTTTTCTCTCTCCTACTATTGAATGTAATGTTACACACTCATACAATGCGCACCAACCTGCGAGGTTTTTTAGAAACCTATCCTACAATGCCAAAGCATGTGTCCTGACCTCCCCATGCTGACCACCCAGTGGTGCTTTTCTCCATCCTACATTGCCACTCACTGCCTATACTAACTCAGACCCTATGATTCACACCACCCCTTGATGTATTTCTAACTCCTACTAGTGAATGTAATGTTACACACCCATACAATGCACACCATCCCGCGATGTTTTTCAGAAACCTATCCTATATTGCCACTGCACGTGTCCTGACCTCCCCATGCTGACCACCCCGTGGTGCTTTTCTCCATCCTACATTGCCACTCACTGCCTATCCTAATTCAGACACTATGATTCACACCACCCCGTGATGTTTTTCAAACTCCTACTAGTGAATGTAATGTTACACACCCATACAATGCGCACCACCTGCGATGTTTTTCAGAAACCTACCCTATGTTGCCACAGCATGTGTCCTGACCTCCCCATGGTGACCACCACGTGGTGCTTTTCTCCATCCTACATTGCCACTCACTTCCGATCCTAATTCAGACCCTATGATTCTCACCACCCCGTGATGTTTTTCTCACTCCTACTAGTGAATGTAATGTTTCCCACCCATACGATGCTCACCACCCTGCGATGTTTTTCAGAAACCTATCCTACATTTCCACTGCATGTTTCCTGACCTCCCCATGCTGGCCACCCCGTGTTGCTTTTCTCCATCCTACATTGCCACTCACTGCCTATCCTAATTCAGACCGTATGATTGACACCACCTCGTGATGTTTTTCTCACTCCTACTAGTGAATGTAATGTTACACACTCATACAATGCGCACCACCCTGCGAGGTTTTTCAGAAACCTATCCTACATTGCCACTGCATGTGTCCTGACCTCCCCATGCTGACCACACCGTGGTGCTTTTCTCCATCCTACCTTGCCACTCACTGCCTATCCTAATTCAGACCCTATGATTCACACCACCCTGTGATGTATTTCAAACTCCTATTAGTGAATGTAATGTTACACACCCATACGATGAGCACCATCCCGCGATGTTTTTCAGAACCCTATCCTACATTGCCACTGCATGTTTCCTGACTTCCCCATGCTGACCACCCCGTGGTGCTTCTCTCCATCCTACTTTGCCACTCACTGCCTATACTAATTCAGACCCTATGATTAACACCACCCCGTGATGTTTTTAAAACACCTACTAGTGAATGAAATGTTACACACTCATACAATGTGCACCACCCTGCGATGTTTTTCAGAAACCTATCCTACGTTGCCACTGCCTATGTCCTGACCTCCCCATGCTGACCACCCCGTCGTGCTTTTCTCCATCCTACATTGCCACTCACTGCCTATCCTAATTCAGACCTATGATTCACACCACCCTGTGATGTTTTTCTCACTCCTACTAGTGAATGTAATGTTACACACCCATACCATGCGCACCACCCCGCGATGTTTTTCAGAAACCTATCCTACATTGCCACTGCATGTGTCCGGACCTCCCCATGCTGACCACCCCGTGGTGCTTTTCTCCATCCTACATTGCCACTCACTGCCTATCCTAATTCAGACCGTATGATTCACACCACCCCGTGATGTTTTTCTCACTCCTACTAGTGAATGTAATGTTACACACCCAAAAAATGCGCACCACACCGCGATGTTTTTCAGAAACCTATCCAACATGGCCACTGCATGTTTCCTGCCCTCCCCATGCTGACCACCCCTTGGTGCTATTCTCCATCCTACATTGCCACTCACTGCCTATCCTAATTCAGACCCTATGATTCACACCACCCCGTGATGTTTTTCTCACTCCTACTAGTGAATGTAACGTTACACACCCATACCATGCGCACCACCCCACGATGTTTTTCAGAAACCTATCCTACATTGCCACTGCATGTTTCCTGACCTCCACATGCTGGCCACCCCGTGGTGCTTTTCTCCATCCTACATTGTCACTCACTGCCTATCCTAATTCAGTCCCTATGATTCACACCACCCCGTGATGTTTTTGTAACTCCTACTAGTGAATGAAATGTTACACACTCATGCAATGAGCACCACCCTGAGATGTTTTTCAGAAACCTATCCTACATTGCAACTGTATATGTCCTGACCTCCCCATGCTGACCACCCCGTGGTGCTTTTCTCCATCCTACATTGCGACTCACTGCCTATCCTAACTCAGACCCTATGATTCACACCACCCCGTGATGTTTTTCTCACTCCTACTAGTGAATGTAATGTTACACACCCATACAATGCACACCATCCCGCCATGTTTTTCAGAAACCTATCCTACATTGCCATTGCATGTGTCCTGACCTCCCCATGCTGAGCACCCCGTGGTGCTTTTCTCCATCCTACATTGTCACTCACTTCCTAACCTAATTCAGACCCTATGATTCACAGCACCCCGTGATGTTTTTCTCACTCCTACTATTGAATGTAAGGTACACACCCATACAATGCGCACCACCCCGCGATGTTTTTCAGAAACCCATCCTACATTGCCACTGCATGTTTCCTGACCTCCCCATGCTGACCACCCCGTGGTGCTTTTCTCCATCCTACATTGCCACTCACTGCCTATCCTAATTCAGACCCTATGATTCACACCACCCCGTGATGTTTTTCTCACTCCTACTAGTGAATGTAATTTTACACACCCATACAATGCGCACCACCCCGCGATGTTTTTCAGAAACCTATCCTACATTGCCACTGCATGTGTCCTGACCTCCCCATGCTGACCACCCCGTGGTGCTTTTCTCCATGGTACATTGCAATTCACTGCCTATCCTAATTCAGACCCTATGATTCACACCACCCCGTGATGTTTTTCTCACTCCTACTATTAAATGTAATGTTACACACTCATACAATGCGCACCACCCTGCGAGGTTTTTTAGAAACCTATCCTACAATGCCAAAGCATGTGTCCTGACTTCCCCATGCTGACCACCCAGTGGTGCTTTTCTCCATCCTACATTGCCACTCACTGCCTATACTAACTCAGACCCTATGATTCACACCACCCCGTGATGTATTTCTCACTCCTACTAGTGAATGTAATGTTACACACCCATACAATGCACACCACCCTGCGATGTTTTTCAGAAACCTATCCTACATTGCCACTGCATGTTTCCTGACCTCCCCATGATGACAACCACGTGGTGCTTTTCTCCATCCTACATTGCGACTCGCTGCCTATCCTAACTCAGACCCTATGATTCACACCACCCCGTGATGTTTTTCTCACTCCTACTAGTGAATGTAATGTTACACACCCATACAATGCGCACCACCCCGCGATGTTTTTCAGAAACCCATCCTACATTGGCACTGCATGTTTCCTGACCTCCCCATGCTGACCACCCCGTGGTGCTTTTCTCCATCCTACATTGCCACTCACTGCGTATCCTAATTCAGACCCTATGATTCACACCACCCAGTAATGTTTTTCTCACTCCTACTAGTGAATGTAATTTTACACACCCATACAATGTGCACCACCCCGCGATGTTTTTCAGAAACCAATCCTACATTGCCACTGCATGTGTCCTGACCTCCCCATGCTGACCACCCCGTGGTGCTTTTCTCCATGCTACATTGCAATTCACTGCCTATCCTAATTCAGACCCTATGATTCACATCACCCCGTGATGTTTTTCTCACTCCTACTAGTGAATGTAATGTTACACACCCATACGATGCGCACCACCCCGCGATGTTTTAAAGAAACCTATCCTACATTGCCACTGCATGTTTCCTGACCTCCCCATGCTGACCACCCCGTGGTGCTTTTCTCCATCCTACATTGCCACTCACTGCCTATCCTAATTCAGACTCTATGATTCACACCACCCCGTGATGTTTTTCTCACTCCTACTAGTGAATATAATCTTACACACCCATACAATGTGCACCACCCCGCGATGTTTTTCAGAAACCTATCCTACATTGCCATTGCATGTGTCCTGACCTCCCCATGCTGACCACCCCGTGGTGCTTTTCTCCATCCTACATTGTCACTCACTGCCTATCCTAATTCAGACCCTATGATTCACAGCACCCCGTGATGTTTTTCTCACTCCTACTATTGAATGTAAGGTACACACCCATACAATGCGCACCACACCGCGATTTTGTTCAGAAACCTATCCAACATGGCCACTGCATGTTTCCTGACCTCCCCATGCTGACCACCCCGTGGTGCTTTTCTCCATCCTACATGGCCAATCACTGCCTATCCTAATTCAGACCCTATGATTCACACCACCCCGTGATGTTTTCCTCACTCCTACCTAGTGAATGCAATGTTATACACCCATACAATGCGCACCACCCTGCGATGTTTTTCAGAAACCTACCCAATGTTGCCACAGCATGTGTCCTGACCTCCCCATGGTGACCACCCCGTGGTGCTTTTCTCCATCCTACATTGCCACTCACTGCCTATCCTAATTTAGACAGTATGATTCACACCACCCCGTGATGTTTTTCAAACTCCTACTAGTGAATGTAATGTTACACACCCATACAATGCGCACCACCCCGCAATGTTTTTCAGAAACCTATCCTACATTGCCACTGCATGTTTCCTGACCTCCCCATGCTGACCACCTCGTGGTGCTTTTCTCCATCCTACATTGCCACTCACTGCCTATACTAATTCAGACCCTATGATTCACACCACCCCGTGATGTTTTTGTAACTCCTACTAGTGAATGAAATGTTACACACTCATGCAATGTGCACCACCTTGCGATGTTTTTCAGAAACCTATCCTACATTGCCACTGTATATGTCCTGACCTCCCCATGCTGACCACCCCGTCGTGCTTTTCTCCATCCTACATTGCCACTCACTGCCTATCCTAAATCAGACCCTATGATTCACACCACCCCGTGATGTTTTTCTCACTCCTACTAGTGAATGTATTATTACACACCCATACCATGCGCACCACGACACGATGTTTTTCAGAAACCTATCCTACATTGCCACTGCATGTGTCCTGACCTCCCCATGCTGACAACCCTGTGGTGCTTTTCTCCATCCTACATTGCGACTCACTGCGTATCCTAACTCAGACCCTATGATTCACACCACCCCGTGATGTTTTTCAAACTCCTACTAGTGAATGTAATGTTACACACCCATACAATGCACACCATCCCGCGATGTTTTTCAGAAACCTATCCTACATTGAAACTGCATGTTTCCTGACCTCCCCATGCTGACCACCCCGTGGTGCTTTTCTCCATCCTAAATTGCCACTCACGGCCTATCCTAATTCAGACCCTATGATTCACACCACCCCGTGATGTTTTTCTCACTCCTACTATCGAATGTAAGGTACACACCCATACAATGCGCACCACCCCTTGATGTTTTTCAGAAACCTATCCTACATTGCCACTGCATGTGTCCTGAACTCCGCATGCTGACCACCACGTGGTGCTTTTCTCCATCCTACATTGCCACTCACTGCCTATCCTAATTCAGACCCTATATTTCACACCACCCCGAGATGTTTTTCTCACTCCTACTATTGAATGTAATGTTACACACCCATACAATGCGCACCACACCGCGATGTTGTTCAGAAACCTATCCAACATGGCCACTGCATGTTTCCTGACCTCCCCATGCTGACCACCCCGTGGTGCTTTTCTCCATCCTACATTGCCAATCACTGCCTATCCTAATTCAGACCCTATGATTCACACCACCCCGTGATGTTTTCCTCACTCCTACCTAGTGAATGCAATGTTACACACCCATACAATGCGCACCACCCTGCGATGTTTTTCAGAAACCTACCCAATGTTGCCACAGCATGTGTCCTGACCTCCCCATGGTGACCACCCCGTGGTGCTTTTCTCCATCCTACATTGCCACTCACTGCCTATCCTAATTCAGACCCTATGATTCACACCACCTCGTGATGTTTTTCTCACTCCTACTAATGAATGTAATGTTACACACCCATACGATGCTCACCACCCTGCGATGTTTTTCAGAAACCTATCCTACATTGCCACTGCATGTTTCCTGACCTCCCCATGCTGACCATCCGTGGTGCTTTTCTCCATCCTACATTGCCACTCACTGCCTATCCTAATTCAGACCCTATGATTCACACCACCCCGTAATGTTTTTCTCACTCCTACTAGTGAATGTAATTTTACACACCCATACAATGCGCACCACTCCGCGATGTTTTTCAGAAACCTATCCTACATTGCCACTGCATGTATCCTGAACTCTGCATGCTGACCACCACGTGGTGCTTTTCTCCATCCTACATTGCCACTCACTGCCTATACTAACTCAGACCCTATGATTCACACCACCCCGTGATGTATTTCTCACTCCTACTAGTGAATGTAATGTTACACACCCATACAATGCACACCATCCCGCGATGTTTTTCAGAAACCTATCCTACATTGCCACTGCATGTGTCCTGACCTCCCCATGGTGACCACCCCGTGGTGCTTTTCTCCATCCTACATTGCCACTCACTGCCTATCCTAAATTAGACACTATGATTCACACCACACCGTGATGTTTTTCAAACTCCTACTAGTGAATGTAATGTTACACACCCATACAATGCGCACCACCCCGCAATGTTTTTCAGAAACCTATCCTACATTGCCACTGCATGTTTCCTGACCTCTCCATGCTGACCACCTCGTGGTGCTTTTCTCCATCCTACATTGCCACTCACTGCCTATACTAATTCAGACCCTATGATTCACACCACCCCGTGATGTTTTTGTAACTCCTACTAGTGAATGAAATGTTACACACTCATGCAATGTGCACCACCCTGCGATGTTTTTCAGAAACCTATCCTACATTGCCACTGTATATGTCCTGACCTCCCCATGCTGACCACCCCGTCGTGATTTTCTCCATCCTACATTGCCACTCACTGTCTATCCTAAATCAGACCCTATGATTCACACCACCCCGTGATGTTTTTCTCACTCCTACTAGTGAATGTATTATTACACACCCATACCATGCGCACCACGACACGATGTTTTTCAGAAACCTATCCTACATTGCCACTGCATGTGTCCTGACCTCCCCATGCTGACAACCCCGTGGTGCTTTTCTCCATCCTACATTGCGACTCACTGCCTATCCTAACTCAGACCCTATGATTCACACCACCCCGTGATGTTTTTCTCACTCCTACTAGTGAATGTAATGTTACACACCCATACAATGCACACCATCCCGCGATGTTTTTCAGAAACCTATCCTACATTGAAACAGCATGTGTCCTGACCTCCCCATGCTGACCAGCCCGTGGTGCTTTTCTCCATCCTAAATTGCCACTCACGGCCTATCCTAATTCAGACACTATGATTCACACCACCCCGTGATGTTTTTCTCACTCCTACTATCGAATGTAAGGTACACACGCATACAATGCGCACCACCCCGCGATGTTTTTCAGAAACCTATCCAACATTGCCACTGCATGTTTCCTGACCTCCCCATGCTGACCACGCCGTGGTGCTTTTCTCCATCCTACATTGCCACTCACTGCCTATCCTAATTCAGACTCTATGATTCACACCAACCCGTAATGTTTTTCTCACTCCTACTAGTGAATGTAATGTTACACACCCATACATTGCGCACCACCCCTTGATGTTTTTCAGAAACCTATCCTACATTGCCACTGCATGTGTCCTGAACTCCGCATGCTGACCACCACGTGGTGCTTTTCTCCATCCTACATTGCCACTCACTGCCTATCCTAATTCAGACCCTATATTTCACACCACCCCGAGATGTTTTTCTCACTCCTACTATTGAATGTAATGTTACACACTCATACAATGCGCACCACCCTGCAAGGTTTTTTAGAAACCTATCCTACTATGCCAAAGCATGTGTCCTGACCTCCCCATGCTGACAACCCAGTGGTGCTTTTCTCCATCCTATATTGCCACTCACTGCCTATGCTAACTCAGAACCTATGATTCACACCACCCCGTGATGTTTTTCTCACTCCTACTAGTGAATGTAATGTTACACACCCATACAATGCGCACCATCCCGCGATGTTTTTCAGAAACCTATCCTACATTGCCACTGCATGTGTCCTGACCTCCCCATGCTGACCACCCCGTGGTGCTTTTCTCCATCCTACATTGCCACACACTGCCTATCCTAATTCAGACCCTATGATTCACACTACCCCGTGATGTTTTTCTCACTCCTACTAGTGAATGTAATGTTACACACCCATACGATGCACACCATCCCGCGATGTTTTTCAGAAACCTATCCTACATTGCCACTGCATGTTTCTTGACCTCCCCATGCTGACCACCCCGTGGTGCTTTTCTCCATCCTACATTGCCACTCACTGCCTATCCTAATTCAGACTCTATGATTCACACCACCCCGTGATGTTTTTCTCACTCCTACTAGTGAATATAATCTTACACACTCATACAATGTGCACCACCCTGCGAGGTTTTTTAGAAACCTATCCTACAATGCCAAAGCATGTGTCTTGACCTCCCCATGCTGACCACCCAGTGGTGCTTTTCTCCATCCTACATTGCCACTCACTGCCTATACTAACTCAGACCCTATGATTCACACCACCCCGTGATGTATTTCTCACTCCTACTAGTGAATGTAATGTTACACACCCATACAATGCACACCGTCCCGCGATGTTTTTCAGAAACCTATCCGACATTGCCACTGCATGTTTCCTGACCTCCCCATGCTGACCACCCCGTGGTGCTTTTCTCCATCCTACATGGCCAATCACTGCCTATCCTAATTCAGACCCTATGCTTCACACCACCCCGTGATGTTTTCCTCACTCCTACCTAGTGAATGTAATGTTACACACCCATACGATGCTCACCACCCTGCGATGTTTTTCAGAAACCTATCCTACATTGCCACTGCATGTTTCCTGACCTCCACATGCTGGCCTCCCCGTGGTGCTTTTCTCCATCCTACATTGCCACTCACTGCCTATCCTAATTCAGTCCCTATGATTCACACCACCCCGTGATGTTTTTCTCACTCCTACTAGTGAATGTAATGTTACACACCCATACGATGCGCACAACCCCGCGATGTTTTTCAGAAACCTATCCTACACTGCCACTGCATGTTTCCTGACCTCCCCATGCTGACCACCCCGTGGTGCTTTTCTCCATCCTACATTGCCACTCACTGCCTATCCTAATTCAGACTCTATGATTCACACCACCCCGTGATGTTTTTCTCACTCCTACTAGTGAATATAATCTTACACACTCATACAATGTGCACCACCCTGCGAGGTTTTTTAGAAACCTATCCTACAATGCCAAAGCATGTGTCTTGACCGCCCCATGCTGACCACCCAGTGGTGCTTTTCTCCATCCTACATTGCCACTCACTGCCTATACTAACTCAGACCCTATGATTCACACCACCCCGTGATGTATTTCTCACTCCTACTAGTGAATGTAATGTTACACACCCATACAATGCACACCGTCCCGCGATGTTTTTCAGAAACCTATCCTACATTGCCACTGCATGTGTCCTGACCTCCCCATGCTGACCACCCCGTGTTGCATTTCTCCATCCTACATTGCCACTCACTGCCTTTCCTAATTTAGACACTATGATTCACACCACCCCGTGATGTTTTTCAAACTCCTACTAGTGAATGTAAAGTTACACACCCATACAATGCGCACCACCCCGCAATGTTTTTCAGAATCCTATCCTACATTGCCACTGCATGTTTCCTGACCTCCCCATGCTGACCACCCCGTGGTGCTTTTCTCCATCCTACATTGCCACTCACTGCCTATACTAATTCAGACCCTATGATTCACACCACCCCGTGATGTTTTTGTAACTCCTACTAGTGAATGAAATGTTACACACTCATGCAATGCGCACCACCCTGCGATATTTTTCAGAAACCTATCCTACATTGCCACTGTATATGTCCTGACCTCCCCATGCTGACCACCCCGTCGTGCTTTTCTCCATCCTACATTGCCACTCAATGCCTATCCTAAATCAGACCCTATGATTCACACCACCCCGTGATGTTTTTCTCACTCCTACTATTGAATGTATTGTTACACACCCATACCATGCGCACCACCCCACGATGTTTTTCAGAAACCTATCCTAGATTGCCACTGCATGTGTCCTGACCTCCCCATGCTGACAACCCCGTGGTGCTTTTCTCCATCCTACATTGCGACTCACTGCCTATCCTAACTCAGACCCTATGATTCACACCACCCCGTGATGTTTTTCTCACTCCTACTAGTGAATGTAATGTTACACACCCATACAATGCACACCATCCCGCGATGTTTTTCAGAAACCTATCCGACATTGCCACTGCATGTTTCCTGACCTCCCCATGCTGACCACCCCGTGGTGCTTTTCGCCATCCTACATTGCCACTCACTGCCTATCCTAATTCAGACTCTATGATTCACACCACCCCGTGATGTTTTTCTCACTCCTACTAGTGAATGTAATGTTACACACCCATACAATGCGCACCACCCCGCGATGTTTTTCAGAAACCTATCCTACATTGCCACTGAATGTGTCCTGAGCTCCGCATGCTGACCACCACGTGGTGCTTTTCTCCATCTTACATTGCCACTCACTGCCTATTCTAATTCAGACCCTATGATTCACACCACCCCGTGATGTTTTTCTCACTCCTACTATTGAATGTAATGTTACACACTCATACAATGCGCACCACCCTGCGAGGTTTTTTAGAAACCTATCCTACAATGCCAAAGCATGTGTCCTGACCTCCCCATGCTGACCACCCAGTGGTGCTTTTCTCCATCCTACATTGCCACTCACTGCCTATACTAACTCAGACCCTATGATTCACAACACCCCGTGATGTTTTTCTCACTCCTACTAGTGAATATAATGTTACACACCCATACAATGCACACCATCCGGCGATGTTTTTCAGAAACCTATCCTACATTGCCACTGCATGTTTCCTGACCTCCCCATGCTGACCACCCCGTGGTGCTTTTCTCCATCCTACATTGCCACTCACTGCCTATCCTAATTCAGACCCTATGATTCACACCACCCCGTGATGTTTTTCTCACTCCTACTAGTGAATGTAATGTTACACACCCATACGATGCTCACCACCCTGCGATGTTTTTCAGAAACCTATCCTACATTGCCACTGCATGTTTCCTGACCTCCACAGGCTGGCCTCAACGTGGTGCTTTTCTCCATCCTACATTGCCACTCACTGCCTATCCTAATTCAGACCCTATGATTCACACCACCCCGTGATGTTTTTCTAACTCCTACTAGTGAATGTAATGTTACACACCCATATGATGCGCACCACCACACGATGTTTCTCAGAAACCTATCCTACATTGCCACTGCATGTTTCCTGACCTCCCCATGCTGACCACCCCGTGGTGCTTTTCTCCATCCTACATTGCCACTCACTGCCTATCCTAATTCAGACCCTATGATTCACACCACCCGGTGATGTTTTTCTCACTCCTACTAGTGAATGTAATTTTACACACCCATACAATGCGCACCACCCCGCGATGTTTTTCAGAAACCTATTGTACATTGCCACTGCATGTTTCCTGACCTCCCCATGCTGACCACGCCGTGGTGCCTTTCTCCATCCTACATTGCCACTCACTGCCTATCCTAATTCAGACCCTATATTTCACACCACCCCGAGATGTTTTTCTCACTCCTACTATTGAATGTAATGTTACACACTCATACAATGCGCACCACCCTGCGAGGTTTTTTAGAAACCTATCCTACTATGCCAAAGCATGTGTCCTGACCTCCCCATGCTGACAACCCAGTGGTGCTTTTCTCCGTCCTATATTGCCACTCACTGCCTATGCTAACTCAGACCCTATGATTCACACCACCCCGTGATGTTTTTCTCACTCCTACTAGTGAATGTAATGTTACACACCCATACAATGCGCACCATCCCGCGATGTTTTTCAGAAACCTATCCTACATTGCCACTGCATGTGTCCTGACCTCCCCATGCTGACCACCCCGTGGTGCTTTTCTCCATCCTACATTGCCACACACTGCCTATCCTAATTCAGACCCTATGATTCACACTACCCCGTGATGTTTTTCTCACTCCTACTAGTGAATGTAATGTTACACACCCATACGATGCACACCACCCCGCGATGTTTTTCAGAAACCTATCCTACATTGCCACTGCATGTTTCTTGACCTCCCCATGCTGACCACCCCGTGGTGCTTTTCTCCATCCTACATTGCCACTCACTGCCTATCCTAATTCAGACTCTATGATTCACACCACCCCGTGATGTTTTTCTCACTCCTACTAGTGAATATAATCTTACACACTCATACAATGTGCACCACCCTGCGAGGTTTTTTAGAAACCTATCCTACAATGCCAAAGCATGTGTCTTGACCGCCCCATGCTGACCACCCAGTGGTGCTTTTCTCCATCCTACATTGCCACTCACTGCCTATACTAACTCAGACCCTATGATTCACACCACCCCGTGATGTATTTCTCACTCCTACTAGTGAATGTAATGTTACACACCCATACAATGCACACCGTCCCGCGATGTTTTTCAGAAACCTATCCTACATTGCCACTGCATGTGTCCTGACCTCCCCATGCTGACCACCCCGTGTTGCATTTCTCCATCCTACATTGCCACTCACTGCCTTTCCTAATTTAGACACTATGATTCACACCACCCCGTGATGTTTTTCAAACTCCTACTAGTGAATGTAAAGTTACACACCCATACAATGCGCACCACCCCGCAATGTTTTTCAGAATCCTATCCTACATTGCCACTGCATGTTTCCTGACCTCCCCATGCTGACCACCCCGTGGTGCTTTTCTCCATCCTACATTGCCACTCACTGCCTATACTAATTCAGACCCTATGATTCACACCACCCCGTGATGTTTTTGTAACTCCTACTAGTGAATGAAATGTTACACACTCATGCATTGCGCACCACCCTGCGATATTTTTCAGAAACCTATCCTACATTGCCACTGTATATGTCCTGACCTCCCCATGCTGACCACCCCGTCGTGCTTTTCTCCAACCTACATTGCCACTCAATGCCTATCCTAAATCAGACCCTATGATTCACACCACCCCGTGATGTTTTTCTCACTCCTACTAGTGAATGTATTGTTACACACCCATACCATGCGCACCACCCCACGATGTTTTTCAGAAACCTATCCTAGATTGCCACTGCATGTGTCCTGACCTCCCCATGCTGACAACCCCGTGGTGCTTTTCTCCATCCTACATTGCGACTCACTGCCTATCCTAACTCAGACCCTATGATTCACACCACCCCGTGATGTTTTTCTCACTCCTACTAGTGAATGTAATGTTACACACCCATACAATGCACACCATCCCGCGATGTTTTTCAGAAACCTATCCGACATTGCCACTGCATGTTTCCTGACCTCCCCATGCTGACCACCCCGTGGTGCTTTTCGCCATCCTACATTGCCACTCACTGACTATCCTAATTCAGACTCTATGATTCACACCACCCCGTGATGTTTTTCTCACTCCTACTAGTGAATGTAATGTTACACACCCATACAATGCGCACCACCCCGCGATGTTTTTCAGAAACCTATCCTACATTGCCACTGAATGTGTCCTGAGCTCCGCATGCTGACCACCACGTGGTGCTTTTCTCCATCTTACATTGCCACTCACTGCCTATCCTAATTCAGACCCTATGATTCACACCACCCCGTGATGTTTTTCTCACTCCTACTATTGAATGTAATGTTACACACTCATACAATGCGCACCACCCTGCGAGGTTTTTTAGAAACCTATCCTACAATGCCAAAGCATGTGTCCTGACCTCCCCATGCTGACCACCCAGTGGTGCTTTTCTCCATCCTACATTGCCACTCACTGCCTATACTAACTCAGACCCTATGATTCACAACACCCCGTGATGTTTTTCTCACTCCTACTAGTGAATATAATGTTACACACCCATACAATGCACACCATCCGGCGATGTTTTTCAGAAACCTATCCTACATTGCCACTGCATGTTTCCTGACCTCCCCATGCTGACCACCCCGTGGTGCTTTTCTCCATCCTACATTGCCACTCACTGCCTATCCTAATTCAGACCCTATGATTCACACCACCCCGTGATGTTTTTCTCACTCCTACTAGTGAATGTAATGTTACACACCCATACGATGCTCACCACCCTGCGATGTTTTTCAGAAACCTATCCTACATTGCCACTGCATGTTTCCTGACCTCCACAGGCTGGCCTCAACGTGGTGCTTTTCTCCATCCTACATTGATACTCACTGCCTATCCTAATTCAGACCCTATGATTCACACCACCCCGTGATGTTTTTCTAACTCCTACTAGTGAATGTAATGTTACACACCCATATGATGCGCACCACCACACGATGTTTTTCAGAAACCTATCCTACATTGCCACTGCATGTTTCCTGACCTCCCCATGCTGACCACCCCGTGGTGCTTTTCTCCATCCTACATTGCCACTCACTGCCTATCCTAATTCAGACCCTATGATTCACACCACCCGGTGATGTTTTTCTCACTCCTACTAGTGAATGTAATTTTACACACCCATACAATGCGCACCACCCCGCGATGTTTTTCAGAAACCTATCCTACATTGCCACTGCATGTTTCCTGACCTCCCCATGCTGACCACGCCGTGGTGCTTTTCTCCATCCTACATTGCCACTCACTGCCTATCCTAATTCAGACCCTATATTTCACACCACCCCGAGATGTTTTTCTCACTCCTACTATTGAATGTAATGTTACACACTCATACAATGCGCACCACCCTGCGAGGTTTTTTAGAAACCTATCCTACTATGCCAAAGCATGTGTCCTGACCTCCCCATGCTGACAACCCAGTGGTGCTTTTCTCCATCCTATATTGCCACTCACTGCCTATGCTAACTCAGACCCTATGATTCACACCACCCCGTGATGTTTTTCTCACTCCTACTAGTGAATGTAATGTTACACACCCATACAATGCGCACCATCCCGCGATGTTTTTCAGAAACCTATCCTACATTGCCACTGCATGTGTCCTGACCTCCCCATGCTGACCACCCCGTGGTGCTTTTCTCCATCCTACATTGCCACACACTGCCTATCCTAATTCAGACCCTATGATTCACACTACCCCGTGATGTTTTTCTCACTCCTACTAGTGAATGTAATGTTACACACCCATACGATGCACACCACCCCGCGATGTTTTTCAGAAACCTATCCTACATTGCCACTGCATGTTTCTTGACCTCCCCATGCTGACCACCCCGTGGTGCTTTTCTCCATCCTACATTGCCACTCACTGCCTATCCTAATTCAGACTCTATGATTCACACCACCCCGTGATGTTTTTCTCACTCCTACTAGTGAATATAATCTTACACACTCATACAATGTGCACCACCCTGCGAGGTTTTTTAGAAACCTATCCTACAATGCCAAAGCATGTGTCTTGACCTCCCCATGCTGACCACCCAGTGGTGCTTTTCTCCATCCTACATTGCCACTCACTGCCTATCCTAAATCAGACCCTATGATTCACACCACCCCGTGATGTTTTTCTCACTCCTACTATTGAATGTAAGGTACACACCCATACAATGCGCACCACCCCGCGATGTTTTTCAGAAACCTATCCGACATTGCCACTGCATGTTTCCTGACCTCCCCATGCTGACCACCCCGTGGTGCTTTTCTCCATCCTACATGGCCAATCACTGCCTATCCTAATTCAGACCCTATGCTTCACACCACCCCGTGATGTTTTCCTCACTCCTACCTAGTGAATGTAATGTTACACACCCATACGATGCTCACCACCCTGCGATGTTTTTCAGAAACCTATCCTACATTGCCACTGCATGTTTCCTGACCTCCACATGCTGGCCTCCCCGTGGTGCTTTTCTCCATCCTACATTGCCACTCACTGCCTATCCTAATTCAGACCCTATGATTCACACCACCCCGTGATGTTTTTCTCACTCCTACTAGTGAATGTAATGTTACACACCCATACGATGCGCACAACCCCGCGATGTTTTTCAGAAACCTATCCTACACTGCCACTGCATGTTTCCTGACCTCCCCATGCTGACCACCCCGTGGTGCTTTTCTCCATCCTACATTGCCACTCACTGCCTATCCTAATTCAGACTCTATGATTCACACCACCCCGTGATGTTTTTCTCACTCCTACTAGTGAATATAATCTTACACACTCATACAATGTGCACCACCCTGCGAGGTTTTTTAGAAACCTATCCTACAATGCCAAAGCATGTGTCTTGACCGCCCCATGCTGACCACCCAGTGGTGCTTTTCTCCATCCTACATTGCCACTCACTGCCTATACTAACTCAGACCCTATGATTCACACCACCCCGTGATGTATTTCTCACTCCTACTAGTGAATGTAATGTTACACACCCATACAATGCACACCGTCCCGCGATGTTTTTCAGAAACCTATCCTACATTGCCACTGCATGTGTCCTGACCTCCCCATGCTGACCACCCCGTGTTGCATTTCTCCATCCTACATTGCCACTCACTGCCTTTCCTAATTTAGACACTATGATTCACACCACCCCGTGATGTTTTTCAAACTCCTACTAGTGAATGTAAAGTTACACACCCATACAATGCGCACCACCCCGCAATGTTTTTCAGAATCCTATCCTACATTGCCACTGCATGTTTCCTCACCTCCCCATGCTGACCACCCCGTGGTGCTTTTCTCCATCCTACATTGCCACTCACTGCCTATACTAATTCAGACCCTATGATTCACACCACCCCGTGATGTTTTTGTAACTCCTACTAGTGAATGAAATGTTACACACTCATGCAATGCGCACCACCCTGCGATATTTTTCAGAAACCTATCCTACATTGCCACTGTATATGTCCTGACCTCCCCATGCTGACCACCCCGTCGTGCTTTTCTCCATCCTACATTGCCACTCAATGCCTATCCTAAATCAGACCCTATGATTCACACCACCCCGTGATGTTTTTCTCACTCCTACTAGTGAATGTATTGTTACACACCCATACCATGCGCACCACCCCACGATGTTTTTCAGAAACCTATCCTAGATTGCCACTGCATGTGTCCTGACCTCCCCAAGCTGACAACCCCGTGGTGCTTTTCTCCATCCTACATTGCGACTCACTGCCTATCCTAACTCAGACCCTATGATTCACACCACCCCGTGATGTTTTTCAAACTCCTACTAGTGAATGTAATGTTACACACCCATACAATGCACACCATCCCGCGATGTTTTTCAGAAACCTATCCGACATTGCCACTGCATGTTTCCTGACCTCCCCATGCTGACCACCCCGTGGTGCTTTTCGCCATCCTACATTGCCACTCACTGCCTATCCTAATTCAGACTCTATGATTCACACCACCCCGTGATGTTTTTCTCACTCCTACTAGTGAATGTAATGTTACACACCCATACAATGCGCACCACCCCGCGATGTTTTTCAGAAACCTATCCTACATTGCCACTGAATGTGTCCTGAGCTCCGCATGCTGACCACCACGTGGTGCTTTTCTCCATCTTACATTGCCACTCACTGCCTATCCTAATTCAGACCCTATGATTCACACCACCCCGTGATGTTTTTCTCACTCCTACTATTGAATGTAATGTTACACACTCATAAAATGCGCACCACCCTGCGAGGTTTTTTAGAAACCTATCCTACAATGCCAAAGCATGTGTCCTGACCTCCCCATGCTGACCACCCAGTGGTGCTTTTCTCCATCCTACATTGCCACTCACTGCCTATACTAACTCAGACCCTATGATTCACAACACCCCGTGATGTTTTTCTCACTCCTACTAGTGAATATAATGTTACACACCCATACAATGCACACCATCCGGCGATGTTTTTCAGAAACCTATCCTACATTGCCACTGCATGTTTCCTGACCTCCCCATGCTGACCACCCCGTGGTGCTTTTCTCCATCCTACATTGCCACTCACTGCCTATCCTAATTCAGACCCTATGATTCACACCACCCCGTGATGTTTTTCTCACTCCTACTAGTGAATGTAATGTTACACACCCATACGATGCTCACCACCCTGCGATGTTTTTCAGAAACCTATCCTACATTGCCACTGCATGTTTCCTGACCTCCACAGGCTGGCCTCAACGTGGTGCTTTTCTCCATCCTACATTGCCACTCACTGCCTATCCTAATTCAGACCCTATGATTCACACCACCCCGTGATGTTTTTCTAACTCCTACTAGTGAATGTAATGTTACACACCCATATGATGCGCACCACCACACGATGTTTTTCAGAAACCTATCCTACATTGCCACTGCATGTTTCCTGACCTCCCCATGCGGACCACCCCGTGGTGCTTTTCTCCATCCTACATTGCCACTCACTGCCTATCCTAATTCAGACCCTATGATTCACACCACCCAGTGATGTTTTTCTCACTCCTACTAGTGAATGTAATTTTACACACCCATACAATGCGCACCACCCCGCGATGTTTTTCAGAAACCTATCCTACATTGCCACTGCATGTTTCCTGACCTCCCCATGCTGACCACCCGTGGTGCTTTTCTCCATCCTACATTGCCACTCACTGCCTATCCTAATTCAGACCCTATGATTCACAGCACCCCGTAATGTTTTTCTCACTCCTACTAGTGAATGTAATTTTACACACCCATACAATGCGCACCACCCCTTGATGTTTTTCAGAAACCTATCCTACATTGCCACTGCATGTGTCCTGAACTCCGCATGCTGACCACCACGTGGTGCTTTTCTCCATCCTACATTGCCACTCACTGCCTATCCTAATTCAGACCCTATATTTCACACCACCCCGAGATGTTTTTCTCACTCCTACTATTTAATGTAATGTTACACACTCATACAATGCGCACCACCCTGCGAGGTTTTTTAGAAACCTATCCTACTATGCCAAAGCATGTGTCTTGACCTCCCCATGCTGACAACCCAGTGGTGCTTTTCTCCATCCTATATTGCCACTCACTGCCTATGCTAACTCAGACCCTATGATTCACACCACCCCGTGATGTTTTTCTCACTCCTACTAGTGAATGTAATGTTACACCCCCATACAATGCGCACCATCCCGCGATGTATTTCAGAAACCTATCCTACATTGCCACTGCATGTGTCCTGACCTCCCCATGCTGACCACCCCGTGGTGCTTTTCTCCATCCTACATTGCCACACACTGCCTATCCTAATTCAGACCCTATGATTCACACTACCCCGTGATGTTTTTCTCACTCCTACTAGTGAATGTAATGTTACACACCCATACGATGCGCACCACCCCGCGATGTTTTTCAGAAACCTATCCTACATTGCCACTGCATGTTTCTTGACCTCCCCATGCTGACCACCCCGTGGTGCTTTTCTGCATCCTACATTGCCACTCACTGCCTATCCTAATTCAGACTCTATGATTCACACCACCCCGTGATGTTTTTCTCACTCCTACTAGTGAATATAATCTTACACACTCATACAATGTGCACCACCCTGCGCGGTTTTTTAGAAACCTATCCTACAATGCCAAAGCATGTGTCTTGACCTCCCCATGCTGACCACCCAGTGGTGCTTTTCTCCATCCTACATTGCCACTCACTGCCCAAACTAACTCAGACCCTATGATTCACACCAACCCGTGATG
This sequence comes from Cavia porcellus, assembly GCF_034190915.1. Classification (NCBI taxonomy): domain Eukaryota; kingdom Metazoa; phylum Chordata; class Mammalia; order Rodentia; family Caviidae; genus Cavia; species Cavia porcellus. The sequence goes on along the minus strand of NW_026947510.1, from coordinate 28,550,777 downwards.
TATTTCTCACTCCTACTAGTGAATGTAATGTTACACACCCATACAATGCACACCGCCCCGCGATGTTTTTCAGAAACCTATCCTACATTGCCACTGCATGTGTCCTGACCTCCCCATGCTGACCACCCCGTGTTGCATTTCTCCATCCTACATTGCCACTCACTGCCTTTCCTAATTTAGACACTATGATTCACACCACCCCGTGTTGTATTTCAAACTCCTACTAGTGAATGTAATGTTACATACCCATACAATGCGCACCACCCCGCAATGTTTTTCAGAATCCTATCCTACATTGCCACTGCATGTTTCCTGACCTCCCCATGCTAACCACCCCGTGGTGCTTTTCTCCATCCTACATTGCCACTCACTGCCTATACTAATTCAGACCCTATGATTCACACCACCCCGTGATGTTTTTGTAACTCCTACTAGTGAATGAAATGTTACACACTCATGCAATGCGCACCACCCTGCGATATTTTTCAGAAACCTATCCTACATTGCCACTGTATATGTCCTGACCTCCCCATGCTGACCACCCCGTCGTGCTTTTCTCCACCCTACATTGCCACTCACTGCCTATCCTAAATCAGACCCTATGATTCACACCACCCCGTGATGTTTTTCTCACTCCTACTAGTGAATGTATTGTTACACACCCATACCATGCGCACCACCCCACGATGTTTTTCAGAAACCTATCCTACATTGCCACTGCATGTGTCCTGACCTCCCCATGCTGACAACCCCGTGGTGCTTTTCTCCATCCTACATTGCGACTCACTGCCTATCCTAACTCAGACCCTATGATTCACACCACCCCGTGATGTTTTTCTCACTCCTACTAGTGAATGTAATGTTACACACCCATACAATGCACACCATCCCGCGATGTTTTTCAGAAACCTATCCGACATTGCCACTGCATGTTTCCTGACCTCCCCATGCTGACGACCCCGTGGTGCTTTTCTCCATCCTACATTGCCACTCACTGCCTATCCTAATTCAGACCCTATGATTCACACCACCCCGTGATGTTTTTCTCACTCCTACTAGTGAATGTAATGTTACACACCCATACGATGCTCACCACCCTGCGATGATTTTCAGAAACCTATCCTACATTGCCACTGCATGTTTCCTGACCTCCACATGCTGGCCTCAAGGTGGTGCTTTTCTCCTTCCTACATTGCCACTCACTGCCTATCCTAATTCAGACCCTATGATTCACACCACCCCGTGATGTTTTTCTAACTCCTACTAGTGAATGTAATGTTACACACCCATATGATGCGCACCACCACACGATGTTTTTCAGAAACCTATCCTACATTGCCACTGCATGTTTCCTGACCTCCCCATGCTGACCACCCCGTGGTGCTTTTCTCCATCCTACATTGCCACTCACTGCCTATCCTAATTCAGACTCTATGATTCACACCACCCCGTGATGTTTTTCTCACTCCTACTAGTGAATGTAATCTTACACACCCATACAATGCGCACCACCCCGCGATGTTTTTCAGAAACCTATCCTACATTGCCACTGCATGTTTCCTGACCTCCCCATGCTGACCACCCGTGGTGCTTTTCTCCATCCTACATTGCCACTCACTGCCTATCCTAATTCAGACCCTATGATTCACAGCACCCCGTAATGTTTTTCTCACTCCTACTAGTGAATGTAATTTTACACACCCATACAATGCGCACCACCCCTTGATGTTTTTCAGAAACCTATCCTACATTGCCACTGCATGTGTCCTGAACTCCGCATGCTGACCACCACGTGGTGCTTTTCTCCATCCTACATTGCCACTCACTGCCTATCCTAATTCAGACCCTATATTTCACACCACCCCGAGATGTTTTTCTCACTCCTACTATTGAATGTAATGTTACACACTCATACAATGCGCACCATCCCGCGATGTTTTTCAGAAACCTATCCTACATTGCCACTGCATGTGTCCTGACCTCCCCATGCTGACCACCCCGTGGTGCTTTTCTCCATCCTACATTGCCACTCACTGCCTATCCTAATTCAGACACTATGATTCACACCACCCCGTGATGTTTTTCAAACTCCTACTAGTGAATGTAATGTTACACACCCATACAATGCGCACCACCCCGCAATGTTTTTCAGAAACCTATCCTACATGGCCACTGCATGTTTCCTGACCTCCACATGCTGGCCTCCCCGTGGTGCTTTTCCCCATCCTACATTGCCACTCACTGCCTATCCTAATTCAGACCCTATGATTCACACCACCCCGTGATGTATTTCTCACTCCTACTAGTGAATGTAATGTTACACACCCATACAATGCGCACCACCCTGCAATGTTTTTCAGAAACCTATCCTGCATTGCCACTGCATGTTTCCTGACCTCCCCATGCTGGCCACCCCGTGTTGCTTTTCTCCATCCTACATTGCCACTCACTGCCAATCCTAATTCAGACCCTATGATTGACACCACCTCGTGATGTTTTTCTCACTCCTACTAGTGAATGAAATGTTACACACTCATACAATGCGCACCACCCTGCGAGGTTTTTCAGAAACCTATCCTACATTGCCACTGCATGTCTCCTGACCTCCCCATGCTGACCACACCGTGGTGCTTTTCTCCATCCTACCTTGCCACTCACTGCCTATCCTAATTCAGACCCTATGATTCACACAACCCCATGATATTTTTCTCTCTCCTACCAGTGAATGTAATGTTACACACCCATACAATGCGCACCACCCCGCGATGTTTTTCAGAAACCTATCCTACATTGCCACTGCATGTTTCCTGACCTCCCCATGCTGACCACCCCCTGTTGCTTTTCTCCATCCTACATTGCCACTCACTGCCTATCCTAATTCAGACACTATGATTCACACCACCCTGTGATGTATTTCTCACTCCTACTAGTGAATGTAATGTTATACACGCATACGATGAGCACCATCCCGCGATGTTTTTCAGAACCCTATCCTACATTGCCACTGCATGTTTCCTGACTTCCCCATGCTGACCACCCCGTGGTGCTTCTCTCCATCCTACTTTGCCACTCACTGCCTATACTAATTCAGACCGTATGATTAACACCACCCCGTGATGTTTTTTTAACTCCTACTACTGAATGAAATGTTACACACACATACAATGTGCACCACCCTGCGATGTTTTTCAGAAACCTATCCTACATTGCCACTGCATATGTCCTGACCTCCCCATGCTGACCACCCCGTCGTGCTTTTCTCCATCCTACATTGCCACTCACTGCCTATCCTAATTCAGACCTATGATTCACACCACCCCGTGATGTTTTTCTCACTCCTACTAGTGAATGTATTGTTACACACCCATACCATGCGCACCACCCCACGATGTTTTTCAGAAAACTATCCTACATTGCCACTGCATGTTTCCTGACCTCCCCATGCTGACAACCCCGTGGTGCTTTTCTCCATCCTACATTGCGACTCACTGCCTATCCTAACTCAGACCCTATGATTCACACCACCCCGTGATGTTTTTCTAACTCCTACTATTGAATGTAATGTTACACACTCATACAATGCGCACCACCCTGCGATGTTTTTCAGAAACCTATCCTACATTGCCACTGCATGTTTCCTGACCTCCACATGCTGGCCTCAACGTGGTGCTTTTCTCCATCCTACATTGCCACTCACTGCCTATCCTAATTCAGACCCTATGATTCACACCACCCCGTGATGTATTTCTCACTCCTACTAGTGAATGTAATGTTACACACCCATACAATGCGCACCACCCTGCAATGTTTTTCAGAAACCTATCCTGCATTGCCACTGCATGTTTCCTGACCTCCCCATGCTGGCCACCCCGTGTTGCTTTTCTCCATCCTACATTGCCACTCACTGCCAATCCTAATTCAGACCCTATGATTGACACCACCTCGTGATGTTTTTCTCACTCCTACTAGTGAATGAAATGTTACACACTCATACAATGCGCACCACCCTGCGAGGTTTTTCAGAAACCTATACTACATTGCCACTGCATGTCTCCTGACCTCCCCATGCTGACCACACCGTGGTGCTTTTCTCCATCCTACCTTGCCACTCACTGCCTATCCTAATTCAGACCCTATGATTCACACCACCCCATGATATTTTTCTCTCTCCTACCAGTGAATGTAATGTTACACACCCATACAATGCGCACCACCCCGCGATGTTTTTCAGAAACCTATCCTACATTGCCACTGCATGTTTCCTGACCTCCCCATGCTGACCACCCCCTGTTGCTTTTCTCCATCCTACATTGCCACTCACTGCCTATCCTAATTCAGACACTATGATTCACACCACCCTGTGATGTATTTCTCACTCCTACTAGTGAATGTAATGTTATACACGCATACGATGAGCACCATCCCGCGATGTTTTTCAGAACCCTATCCTACATTGCCACTGCATGTTTCCTGACTTCCCCATGCTGACCACCCCGTGGTGCTTCTCTCCATCCTACTTTGCCACTCACTGCCTATACTAATTCAGACCGTATGATTAACACCACCCCGTGATGTTTTTTTAACTCCTACTACTGAATGAAATGTTACACACACATACAATGTGCACCACCCTGCGATGTTTTTCAGAAACCTATCCTACATTGCCACTGCATATGTCCTGACCTCCCCATGCTGACCACCCCGTCGTGCTTTTCTCCATCCTACATTGCCACTCACTGCCTATCCTAATTCAGACCTATGATTCTCACCACCCCGTGATGTTTTTCTCACTCCTACTAGTGAATGTATTGTTACACACCCATACCATGCGCACCACCCCACGATGTTTTTCAGAAAACTATCCTACATTGCCACTGCATGTTTCCTGACCTCCCCATGCTGACAACCCCGTGGTGCTTTTCTCCATCCTACATTGCGACTCACTGCCTATCCTAACTCAGACCCTATGATTCACACCACCCCGTGATGTTTTTCTAACTCCTACTATTGAATGTAATGTTACACACTCATACAATGCGCACCACCCTGCGATGTTTTTCAGAAACCTATCCTACATTGCCACTGCATGTTTCCTGACCTCCACATGCTGGCCTCAACGTGGTGCTTTTCTCCATCCTACATTGCCACTCACTGCCTATCCTAATTCAGACCCTATGATTCACACCACCCCGTGATGTTTTTCTAACTCCTACTAGTGAATGTAATGTTACACACCCATATGATGCGCACCACCCCGCAATGTTTTTCAGAAACCTATCCTACATGGCCACTGCATGTTTCCTGACCTCCACATGCTGGCCTCCCCGTGGTGCTTTTCCCCATCCTACATTGCCACTCACTGCCTATCCTAATTCAGACCCTATGATTCACACCACCCCGTGATGTATTTCTCACTCCTACTAGTGAATGTAATGTTACACACCCATACAATGCGCACCACCCTGCAATGTTTTTCAGAAACCTATCCTGCATTGCCACTGCATGTTTCCTGACCTCCCCATGCTGGCCACCCCGTGTTGCTTTTCTCCATCCTACATTGCCACTCACTGCCAATCCTAATTCAGACCCTATGATTGACACCAACTCGTGATGTTTTTCTCACTCCTACTAGTGAATGAAATGTTACACACTCATACAATGCGCACCACCCTGCGAGGTTTTTCAGAAACCTATCCTACATTGCCACTGCATGTCTCCTGACCTCCCCATGCTGACCACACCGTGGTGCTTTTCTCCATCCTACCTTGCCACTCACTGCCTATCCTAATTCAGACCCTATGATTCACACCACCCCATGATATTTTTCTCTCTCCTACCAGTGAATGTAATGTTACACACCCATACAATGCGCACCACCCCGCGATGTTTTTCAGAAACCTATCCTACATTGCCACTGCATGTTTCCTGACCTCCCCATGCTGACCACCCCCTGTTGCTTTTCTCCATCCTACATTGCCACTCACTGCCTATCCTAATTCAGACACTATGATTCACACCACCCTGTGATGTATTTCTCACTCCTACTAGTGAATGTAATGTTATACACGCATACGATGAGCACCATCCCGCGATGTTTTTCAGAACCCTATCCTACATTGCCACTGCATGTTTCCTGACTTCCCCATGCTGACCACCCCGTGGTGCTTCTCTCCATCTTACTTTGCCACTCACTGCCTATACTAATTCAGACCGTATGATTAACACCACCCCGTGATGTTTTTTTAACTCCTACTACTGAATGAAATGTTACACACACATACAATGTGCACCACCCTGCGATGTTTTTCAGAAACCTATCCTACATTGCCACTGCATATGTCCTGACCTCCCCATGCTGACCACCCCGTCGTGCTTTTCTCCATCCTACATTGCCACTCACTGCCTATCCTAATTCAGACCTATGATTCACACCACCCCGTGATGTTTTTCTCACTCCTACTAGTGAATGTATTGTTACACACCCATACCATGCGCACCACCCCACGATGTTTTTCAGAAAACTATCCTACATTGCCACTGCATGTTTCCTGACCTCCCCATGCTGACAACCCCGTGGTGCTTTTCTCCATCCTACATTGCGACTCACTGCCTATCCTAACTCAGACCCTATGATTCACACCACCCCGTGATGTTTTTCTAACTCCTACTATTGAATGTAATGTTACACACTCATACAATGCGCACCACCCTGCGATGTTTTTCAGAAACCTATCCTACATTGCCACTGCATGTTTCCTGACCTCCACATGCTGGCCTCAACGTGGTGCTTTTCTCCATCCTACATTGCCACTCACTGCCTATCCTGATTCAGACCCTATGATTCACACCACCCCGTGATGTTTTTCTAACTCCTACTAGTGAATGTAATGTTACACACCCATATGATGCGCACCACCCCGCAATGTTTTTCAGAAACCTATCCTACATTGCCACTGCATGTTTCCTGACCTCCCCATGCTGACCACCCCGTGGTGCTTTTCTCCATCCTACATTGCCACTCACTGCCTATCCTAATTCAGACTCTATGATTCACACCACCCCGTGATGTTTTTCTCACTCCTACTAGTGAATGTAATCTTACACACCCATACAATGTGCACCACCCCGCGATGTTTTTCAGAAACCTATCCTACATTGCCACTGCATGTTTCCTGACCTCCCCATGCTGACCACCCGTGGTGCTTTTCTCCATCCTACATTGCCACTCACTGCCTATCCTAATTCAGACCCTATGATTCACAGCACCCCGTAATGTTTTTCTCACTCCTACTAGTGAATGTAATTTTACACACCCATACAATGCGCACCACCCCTTGATGTTTTTCAGAAACCTATCCTACATTGCCACTGCATGTGTCCTGAACTCCGCATGCTGACCACCACGTGGTGCTTTTCTCCATCCTACATTGCGACTCACTGCCTATCCTAACTCAGACCCTATGATTCACACCACCCCGTGATGTTTTTCTCACTCCTACTAGTGAATGTAATGTTACACACCCATACAATGCACACCATCCCGCGATGTTTTTAAGAAACCTATCCTACATTGCCACTGCATGTGTCCTGACCTCCCCATGCTGACCACCCCGTGGTGCATTTCTCCGTCATATATTGCCACTCACTTCCTATCCTAATTCAGACCCTATGATTCACACCACCCCGTGATGTTTTTCTCACTCCTACTATTGAATGTAAGGTACACACCCATACAATGCGCACCACCCCGCGATGTTTTTCAGAAACCTATCCGACATTGCCACTGCATGTTTCCTGACCTCCCCATGCTGACCACCCCGTGGTGCTTTTCTCCATCCTACATTGCCACTCACTGCCTATCCTAATTCAGACTCTATGATTCACACCACCCCGTGATGTTTTTCTCACTCCTACTAGTGAATGTAATGTTACACACCCATACAATGCGCACCACCACGCGATGTTTTTCAGAAACATATCCTACATTGCCATTGCATGTTTCCTGACCTCCCCATGCTGACCACCCCGTGGTGCTTTTCTCCATCCTACATTGCCACTCACTGCCTATCCTAATTCAGCCCCTATGATTCACACCACCCCGTAATGTTTTTCTCACTCCTACTAGTGAATGTAATTTTACACACCCATACAATACGCACCACCCCGCGATGTTTTTCAGAAACCTATCCTACATTGCCACTGCATGTTTCCTGACCTCCCCATGCTGACCACCCCGTGGTGCTTTTCTCCATCCTACATTGCCACTCATGCCTATCCTAATTCAGACCCTATGATTCACACCACCCCGTGATGTTTTTCTCACTCCTACTAGTGAATGTAATGTTACACACCCATACAATGCTCACCACCCTGCGATGTTTTTCAGAAACCTATCCTACATTGCCACTGCATGTTTCCTGACCTCCCCATGCTGACCACCCCGTGGTGCTTTTCTCCATCCTACATTGCCACTCATGCCTATCCTAATTCAGACCCTATGATTCACACCACCCCGTGATGTTTTTCTCACTCCTACTAGTGAATGTAATGTTACACACCCATACGATGCGCACCACCCCGCAATGTTTTTCAGAAACCTATCCTACATTGCCACTGCATGTTTCTTGACCTCCCCATGCTGACCACCCCGTGGTGCTTTTCTCCATCCTACATTGCCACTCACTGCCTATCCTAATTCAGACTCTATGATTCACACCACCCCGTGATGTTTAACTCACTCCTACTAGTGAATATAATCTTACACACTCATACAATGTGCACCACCCTGCGAGGTTTTTTAGAAACCTATCCTACAATGCCAAAGCATGTGTCTTGACCTCCCCATGCTGACCACCCAGTGGTGCTTTTCTCATTCCTACATTGCCACTCACTGCCTATACTAACTCAGACCCTATGATTCACACCACCCCGTGATGTATTTCTCACTCCTACTATTGAATATAATGTTACACACCCATACAATGCACACCGTCCCGCGATGTTTTTCAGAAACCTATCCTACATTGCCACTGCATGTGTCCTGACCTCCCCATGCTGATCACCCCGTGGTGCATTTCTCCATCCTACATTGCCACTCACTGCCTTTCCTAATTTAGACACTATGATTCACACCACCCCGTGATGTTTTTCAAACTCCTACTAGTGAATGTAATGTTACACACCCATACAATGCGCACCACCCCGCAATGTTTTTCAGAATACTATCCTACATTGCCACTGCATGTTTCCTGACCTCCCCATGCTGACCACCCCGTGGTGCTTTTCTCCATCCTACATTGCCACTCACTGCCTATACTAATTAAGACCCTATGATACACACCACCCCGTGATGTTTTTGTAACTCCTACTAGTGAATGAAATGTTACACACTCATGCAATGCGCACCACCCTGCGATGTTTTTCAGAAACCTATCCTACATTGCCACTGTATATGTCCTGACCTCCCCATGCTGACCACCCCGTCGTGCTTTTCTCCATCCTACATTGCCACTCACTGCCTATCCTAAATCAGACCCTATGATTCACACCACCCCGTAATGTTTTTCTCACTCCTACTAGTGAATGTATTGTTACACACCCATACCATGCGCACCACCCCACGATGTTTTTCAGAAACCTATCCTACATTGCCACTGCATGTGTCCTGACCTCCCCATGCTGACAACCCCGTGGTGCTTTTCTCCATCCTACATTGCGACTCACTGCCTATCCTAACTCAGACCCTATGATTCACACCACCCCGTGATGTTTTTCTCACTCCTACTTGTGAATGTAATGTTACCCACCCATACAATGCACACCATCCCGCGATGTTTTTCAGAAACCTATCCTACATTGCCACTGCATGTGTCCTGACCTCCCCATGCTGACCACCCCGTGGTGCTTTTCTCCATCATACATTGCCACTCACTACCTATGCTAACTCAGACCCTATGATTCACACCACCCCGTGATGTTTTTCTCACTCCTACTATTGAATGTAAGGTACACACCCATACAATGCGCACCACCCCGCGATGTTTTTCAGAAACCTATCCGACATTGCCACTGCATGTTTCCTGACCTCCCCATGCTGACCACCCCGTGGTGCTTTTCTCCATCCTACATTGCCACTCACTGCCTATCCTAATTCAGACTCTATGATTCACACCACCCCGTGATGTTTTTCTCACTCCTACTAGTGAATGTAATGTTACACACCAATACAATGCGCACCACCACGCGATGTTTTTCAGAAACATATCCTACATTGCCATTCATGTTTCCTGACCTCCCCATGCTGACCACCCCGTGGTGCTTTTCTCCATCCTACATTGCCACTCACTGCCTATCCTAATTCAGCCCCTATGATTCACACCACCCCGTAATGTTTTTATCACTCCTACTTGTGAATGTAATTTTACACACCCATACAATACGCACCAATCCGCGATGTTTTTCAGAAACCTATCCTACATTGCCACTGCATGTGTCCTGAACTCCGCATGCTGACCACCACGTGGTGCTTTTCTCCATCTTACATTGCCACTCACTGCCTATCCTAATTCAGACCCTATGATTCACACCACCCCGTGATGTTTTTCTCACTCCTACTATTGAATGTAATGTTACACACTCATACAATGCGCACCACCCTGCGAGGTTTTTTAGAAACCTATCCTACAATGCCAAAGCATGTGTCCTGACCTCCCCATGCTGACCACCCAGTGGTGCTTTTCTCCATCCTACATTGCCACTCACTGCCTATACTAACTCAGACCCTATGATTCACACCAACCCGTGATGTATTTCTCACTCCTACTAGTGAATGTAATGTTACACACCCATACAATGCACACCATCCCACGATGTTTTTCAGAAACCTATCCTACATTGCCACTGCATGTTTCCTGACCTCCCCATGCTGACCACCCCCTGGTGCTTTTCTCCATCCTACATTGCCACTCACTGCCTATCCTAATTCAGACCCTATGATTCACACCACCCCGTGATGTTTTTCTCACTCCTACTAGTGAATGTAATGTTACACACCCATACGATGCTCACCACCCTGCGATGTTTTTCAGAAACCTATCCTACATTGCCACTGCATGTTTCCTGACCTCCACATGCTGGCCTCAACGTGGTGCTTTTCTCCATCCTACATTGCCACTCACTGCCTATCCTAATTCAGACCCTATGATTCACACCACCCCGTGATGTTTTTCTAACTCCTACTAGTGAATGAAATGTTACACACCCATATGATGCGCACCACCCCACGATGTTTTTCAGAAACCTATCCTACATTGCCACTGCATGTTTCCTGACCTCCCCATGCTGACCACCCCGTGGTGCTTTTCTCCATCCTACATTGCCACTCACTGCCTATCCTAATTCAGACTCTATGATTCACACCACCCCGTGATGTTTTTCTCAGTGCTACTAGTGAATGTAATCTTACACACCCATACAATGCGCACCACCCCGCGATGTTTTTCAGAAACCTATCCTACATTGCCAGTGCATGTTTCCTGACCTCCCCATGCTGACCACCCGTGGTTCTTTTCTCCATCCTACATTGCCACTCACTGCCTATCCTAATTCAGACCCTATGATTCACAGCACCCCGTAATGTTTTTCTCACTCCTACTAGTGAATGTAATTTTACACACCCATACAATGCGCACCACCACTTGATGTTTTTCAGAAACCTATCCTACATTGCCACTGCATGTGTCCTGAACTCCGCATGCTGACCACCACGTGGTGCTTTTCTCCATCCTACATTGCCACTCACTGCCTATCCTAATTCAGACCCTATTATTCACACCACCCCGAGATGTTTTTCTCACTCCTACTATTGAATGTAATGTTACACACTCATACAATGCGCACCACCCTGCGAGGTTTTTTACAAAACTATCCTACTATGCCAAAGCATGTGTCCTGACCTCCCCATGCTGACAACCCAGTGGTGCTTTTCTCCATCCTACATTGCCACTCACTGCCTATGCTAATTCAGACCCTATGATTCACACCACCCTGTGATGTTTTTCTCACTCCTACTAGTGAATGTAATGTTACACACCCATACAATGCACACCATCCCGCGATGTTTTTCAGAAACCTATCCTACATTGCCACAGCATGTGTCCTGACCTCCCCGTGGTGACCACCCCGTGGTGCTTTTCTCCATCCTACATGGCCACTCACTGCCTATCCTAATTCAGACCCTATGAATCACAAAACCCCGTGATGTTTTTCTCACTCCTACTAGTGAATCCAATATTACACACCCATACAATGCGCACCACCCTGCGATGTTTTTCAGAAAGCTATCCTATATTGCCACTGAATATGTCCTGACCTCCCCATGCTGACCACCCCGTGGTGCTTTTCTCCATCCTACTTTGCCACTCACTACCTATCCTAATTCAGACCCTAGGATTCACACCACCAAGTGATGTTTTTCTCACTCCTACTAGTGAATGTAATATTCCACACCCATACAATGAGCACCACCCCGCGATGTTTTTCAGAAACCTATCCTACATTGCCACTGCATGTGTCCTGACCTCCCCATGCTGACCACCCCGTGGTGCTTTTCTCCATCCTACATTGCCACTCACTGCCTATCCTAATTCAGACCGTATGATTCACACCACCCCGTGATGTTTTTCTCACTCCTACTAGTGAATGTAATGTTACACACCCATACAATGCGCACCACACCGCGATGTTTTTCAGAAACCTATCCAAAATGTCCACTGCATGTTTCCTGACCTCCCCATGCTGACCACTCCGTGGTGCTATTCTCCATCCTACATTGCCACTCACTGCCTATCCTAAATCAGACCCTATGATTCACACCACCCCGTGATGTTTTTCTCACTCCTACTAGTGAAGGTAATGTTACACACACATACCATGCGCACCACCCCACGATGTTTTTCAGAAACCTATCCTACATTGCCACTGCATGTGTCCTGACCTCCCCATTCTGACCACCCCGTGGTGCTTTTCTCCATCCTACTTTGCCACTCACTGCCTATCCTAATTCAGACCCTATGATTCACACCACCAAGTGATGTTTTTCTCACTCCTACTAGTGAATGTAATATTCCACACCCATACAATGAGCACCACCCCGCGATGTTTTTCAGAAAACTATCCTACATTGCCACTGCATGTGTCCTGACCTCCCCATGCTGACCACCCCGTGGTGCTTTTCTCCATCCTACATTGCCACTCACTGCCTATCCTAATTCAGACCGTATGATTCACAACACGCCGTGATGTTTTTCTCACTCCTACTAGTGAATGTAATGTTACACACCCATACAATGCGCACCACACCGCGATGTTTTTCAGAAACCTATCCAAAATGTCCACTGCATGTTTCCTGACCTCCCCATGCTGACCACCCCGTGGTGCTATTCTCCATCCTACATTGCCACTCACTGCCTATCCTAAATCAGACCCTATGATTCACACCACCCCGTGATGTTTTTCTCACTCCTACTAGTGAAGGTAATGTTACACACCCATACGATGCGCACCACCCCGCGATGCTTTTCACAAGCCTATCCTACATTGCCACTGCATGTTTCCTGACCTCCCCATGCTGACCACCCCGTGGTGCTTTTCTCCATCCTACATTGCCACTCACTGCCCATCCTAATTCAGACTCTATGATTCACACCACCCCGTGATGTTTTTCTCACTCCTACTAGTGAATGTAATGTTACACACACATTCAATGCGCACCACCCCGCGATGTTTTTCAGAAACCTATCCTACATTGCCACTGCATGTTTCCTGACCTCCCCATGCTGACCACCCCGTGGTGCTTTTCTCCATCCTACATTGCCACTCACTGCCTATCCTAATTTAGACACTATGATTCACACCACCCCGTGATTTTTTCAAACTCCTACTAGTGAATGTAATGTTACACACCCATACAATGCGCACCACGCCACAATGTTTTTCAGAAACCTATCCTACATTGCCAGTGCATGTTTCCTGACCTCCCCATGCTGACCACCCAGTGGTGCTTTTCTCCATCCTACATGGCCACTCACTGCCTATCCTAATTCAGACCCTATGATTCACACCACCCCGTGATGTTTTTCTCACTCCTACTAGTGAATCCAATGTTACACACTCATACAATGCGCACCCCCCTGCGATGTTTTTCAGAAACCTACCCTATGTTGCCACAGCATGTGTCCTGTCCTCCCCATGGTGACCACCCCGTGGTGCTTTTCTCCATCCTAAATTGCCACTCACTGCCTATCCTAATTCAGACCTATGATTCACACCACCCTGTGATGTTTTTCTCACTCCTACTAGTGAATGTAATGTTACACACCCATACCATGCGCACCACCCCGCAATGTTTTTCAGAAACCTATCCTACATTGCCACTGCATGTGTCCTGACCTCCCCATGCTGACCACCCCGTGGTGCTTTTCTCCATCCTACATTGCCACTCACTGCCTATCCTAATTCAGACCCTATGATTCACACCACCAAGTGATGTTTTTCTCACTCCTACTAGTGAATGTAATATTCCACACCCATACAATGAGCACCACCCCGCGATGTTTTTCAGAAACCTATCCAAAATATCCACTGCATGTTTCCTGACCTCCCCATGCTGACCACCCCGTGGTGCTATTCTCCATCCTACATTGCCACTCACTGCCTATCCTAAATCAGACCCTATGATTCACACCACCCCGTGATGTTTTTCTCACTCCTACTAGTGAAGGTAATGTTACACACACATACCATGCGCACCACCCCACGATGTTTTTCAGAAACCTATCCTACATTGCCACTGCATGTTTCCTGACCTCAACATGCTGGCCACCCCGTGGTGCTTTTCTCCATCCTACATTGTCACTCACTGCCTATCCTAATTCAGACCCTATGATTCACCCCACCCCGTGAAGATTATCTCACTCCTACTAGTGAATGTACTGTTACACACACATACGATGCGCACCACCCCGCGATGTTTTTCAGAAACCTATCCTACATTGCCACTGCATGTTTCCTGACCTCCCCATGCTGGCCACCCCGTGGTGCTTTTCTCCATCCTACATTGCCACTCACTGCCTATCCTAATTCAGACCCTATGATTCACAGCACCCCGTGATGTTTTTCTCACTCCTACTAGTGAATGTGATGTTAAACACTCATACAATGCGCACCACCCTGCGAAGTTTTTCAGAAACCTATCCTACATTGCCACTGCATGTGTCCTGACCTCCCCATGCTGACCACCCCGTGGTGCTTTTCTCCATCCAACATTGTCACTCACTGCCTATCCTAATTCAGACCCTATGATTCACACCACCCCGTGATGTTTTTCTCACTACTACTAGTAAATGTAATGTTACACAACCATACAATGCGCACCACCCTGCGAGGTTTTTTAGAAACCTATCCTACAATGCCAAAGCATGTGTCCTGACCTCCCCATGCTGACCACCCAGTGGTGCTTTTCTCCATCCTACATTGCCACTCACTGCCTATACTAACTCAGACCCTATGATTCACACCAACCTGTGATGTATTTCTCACTCCTACTAGTGAATGTAATGTTACACACCCATACAATGCACACCATCCCACGATGTTTTTCAGAAACCTATCCTACATTGCCACTGCATGTTTCCTGACCTCCCCATGCTGACCACCCCCTGGTGCTTTTCTCCATCCTACATTGCCACTCACTGCCTATCCTAATTCAGACCCTATGATTCACACCACCCCGTGATGTTTTTCTCACTCCTACTAGTGAATGTAATGTTACACACCCATACGATGCTCACCACCCTGCGATGTTTTTCAGAAACCTATCCTACATTGCCACTGCATGTTTCCTGACCTCCACATGCTGGCCTCAACGTGGTGCTTTTCTCCATCCTACATTGCCACTCACTGCCTATCCTAATTCAGACCCTATGATTCACACCACCCCGTGATGTTTTTCTAACTCCTACTAGTGAATGTAATGTTACACACCCATATGATGCGCACCACCCCACGATGTTTTTCAGAAACCTATCCTACATTGCCACTGCATGTTTCCTGACCTCCCCATGCTGACCACCCCGTGGTGCTTTTCTCCATCATACATTGCCACTCACTGCCTATCCTAATTCAGACTCTATGATTCACACCACCCCGTGATGTTTTTCTCAGTGCTACTAGTGAATGTAATCTTACACACCCATACAATGCGCACCACCCCGCGATGTTTTTCAGAAACCTATCCTACATTGCCAGTGCATGTTTCCTGACCTCCCCATGCTGACCACCCGTGGTTCTTTTCTCCATCCTACATTGCCACTCACTGCCTATCCTAATTCAGACCCTATGATTCACAGCACCCCGTAATGTTTTTCTCACTCCTACTAGTGAATGTAATTTTACACACCCATACAATGCGCACCACCACTTGATGTTTTTCAGAAACCTATCCTACATTGCCACTGCATGTGTCCTGAACTCCGCATGCTGACCACCACGTGGTGCTTTTCTCCATCCTACATTGCCACTCACTGCCTATCCTAATTCAGACCCTATTATTCACACCACCCCGAGATGTTTTTCTCACTCCTACTATTGAATGTAATGTTACACACTCATACAATGCGCACCACCCTGCGAGGTTTTTTACAAAACTATCCTACTATGCCAAAGCATGTGTCCTGACCTCCCCATGCTGACAACCCAGTGGTGCTTTTCTCCATCCTACATTGCCACTCACTGCCTATGCTAATTCAGACCCTATGATTCACACCACCCTGTGATGTTTTTCTCACTCCTACTAGTGAATGTAATGTTACACACCCATACAATGCACACCATCCCGCGATGTTTTTCAGAAACCTATCCTACATTGCCACAGCATGTGTCCTGACCTCCCCGTAGTGACCACCCCGTGGTGCTTTTCTCCATCCTACATGGCCACTCACTGCCTATCCTAATTCAGACCCTATGAATCACAAAACCCCGTGATGTTTTTCTCACTCCTACTAGTGAATCCAATATTACACACCCATACAATGCGCACCACCCTGCGATGTTTTTCAGAAAGCTATCCTATATTGCCACTGAATATGTCCTGACCTCCCCATGCTGACCACCCCGTGGTGCTTTTCTCCATCCTACTTTGCCACTCACTACCTATCCTAATTCAGACCCTAGGATTCACACCACCAAGTGATGTTTTTCTCACTCCTACTAGTGAATGTAATATTCCACACCCATACAATGAGCACCACCCCGCGATGTTTTTCAGAAACCTATCCTACATTGCCACTGCATGTGTCCTGACCTCCCCATGCTGACCACCCCGTGGTGCTTTTCTCCATCCTACATTGCCACTCACTGCCTATCCTAATTCAGACCGTATGATTCACACCACCCCGTGATGTTTTTCTCACTCCTACTAGTGAATGTAATGTTACACACCCATACAATGCGCACCACACCGCGATGTTTTTCAGAAACCTATCCAAAATGTCCACTGCATGTTTCCTGACCTCCCCATGCTGACCACCCCGTGGTGCTATTCTCCATCCTACATTGCCACTCACTGCCTATCCTAAATCAGACCCTATGATTCACACCACCCCGTGATGTTTTTCTCACTCCTACTAGTGAAGGTAATGTTACACACACATACCATGCGCACCACCCCACGATGTTTTTCAGAAACCTATCCTACATTGCCACTGCATGTGTCCTGACCACCCCATTCTGACCACCCCGTGGTGCTTTTCTCCATCCTACTTTGCCACTCACTGCCTATCCTAATTCAGACCCTATGATTCACACCACCAAGTGATGTTTTTCTCACTCCTACTAGTGAATGTAATATTCCACACCCATACAATGAGCACCACCCCGCGATGTTTTTCAGAAAACTATCCTACATTGCCACTGCATGTGTCCTGACCTCCCCATGCTGACCACCCCGTGGTGCTTTTCTCCATCCTACATTGCCACTCACTGCCTATCCTAATTCAGACCGTATGATTCACAACACGCCGTGATGTTTTTCTCACTCCTACTAGTGAATGTAATGTTACACACCCATACAATGCGCACCACACCGCGATGTTTTTCAGAAACCTATCCAAAATGTCCACTGCATGTTTCCTGACCTCCCCATGCTGACCACCCCGTGGTGCTATTCTCCATCCTACATTGCCACTCACTGCCTATCCTAAATCAGACCCTATGATTCACACCACCCCGTGATGTTTTTCTCACTCCTACTAGTGAAGGTAATGTTACACACCCATACGATGCGCACCACCCCGCGATGCTTTTCACAAGCCTATCCTACATTGCCACTGCATGTTTCCTGACCTCCCCATGCTGACCACCCCGTGGTGCTTTTCTCCATCCTACATTGCCACTCACTGCCCATCCTAATTCAGACTCTATGATTCACACCACCCCGTGATGTTTTTCTCACTCCTACTAGTGAATGTAATGTTACACACACATTCAATGCGCACCACCCCGCGATGTTTTTCAGAAACCTATCCTACATTGCCACTGCATGTTTCCTGACCTCCCCATGCTGACCACCCCGTGGTGCTTTTCTCCATCCTACATTGCCACTCACTGCCTATCCTAATTTAGACACTATGATTCACACCACCCCGTGATTTTTTCAAACTCCTACTAGTGAATGTAATGTTACACACCCATACAATGCGCACCACGCCACAATGTTTTTCAGAAACCTATCCTACATTGCCAGTGCATGTTTCCTGACCTCCCCATGCTGACCACCCAGTGGTGCTTTTCTCCATCCTACATGGCCACTCACTGCCTATCCTAATTCAGACCCTATGATTCACACCACCCCGTGATGTTTTTCTCACTCCTACTAGTGAATCCAATGTTACACACTCATACAATGCGCACCCCCCTGCGATGTTTTTCAGAAACCTACCCTATGTTGCCACAGCATGTGTCCTGTCCTCCCCATGGTGACCACCCCGTGGTGCTTTTCTCCATCCTAAATTGCCACTCACTGCCTATCCTAATTCAGACCTATGATTCACACCACCCTGTGATGTTTTTCTCACTCCTACTAGTGAATGTAATGTTACACACCCATACCATGCGCACCACCCCGCAATGTTTTTCAGAAACCTATCCTACATTGCCACTGCATGTGTCCTGACCTCCCCATGCTGACCACCCCGTGGTGCTTTTCTCCATCCTACATTGCCACTCACTGCCTATCCTAATTCAGACCCTATGATTCACACCACCAAGTGATGTTTTTCTCACTCCTACTAGTGAATGTAATATTCCACACCCATACAATGAGCACCACCCCGCGATGTTTTTCAGAAACCTATCCAAAATATCCACTGCATGTTTCCTGACCTCCCCATGCTGACCACCCCGTGGTGCTATTCTCCATCCTACATTGCCACTCACTGCCTATCCTAAATCAGACCCTATGATTCACACCACCCCGTGATGTTTTTCTCACTCCTACTAGTGAAGGTAATGTTACACACACATACCATGCGCACCACCCCACGATGTTTTTCAGAAACCTATCCTACATTGCCACTGCATGTTTCCTGACCTCAACATGCTGGCCACCCCGTGGTGCTTTTCTCCATCCTACATTGTCACTCACTGCCTATCCTAATTCAGACCCTATGATTCACCCCACCCCGTGAAGATTATCTCACTCCTACTAGTGAATGTACTGTTACACACACATACGATGCGCACCACCCCGCGATGTTTTTCAGAAACCTATCCTACATTGCCACTGCATGTTTCCTGACCTCCCCATGCTGGCCACCCCGTGGTGCTTTTCTCCATCCTACATTGCCACTCACTGCCTATCCTAATTCAGACCCTATGATTCACAGCACCCCGTGATGTTTTTCTCACTCCTACTAGTGAATGTGATGTTAAACACTCATACAATGCGCACCACCCTGCGAAGTTTTTCAGAAACCTATCCTACATTGCCACTGCATGTGTCCTGACCTCCCCATGCTGACCACCCCGTGGTGCTTTTCTCCATCCAACATTGTCACTCACTGCCTATCCTAATTCAGACCCTATGATTCACACCACCCCGTGATGTTTTTCTCACTACTACTAGTAAATGTAATGTTACACAACCATACAATGCGCACCACCCCACGATGTTTTTCAGAAACCTATCCTACATTGCCACTGCATGTTTCCTGACCTCCCCATGCGGACCACCCCGTGGTGCTTTTCTCCATCCTACATTGCGACTCACTGCCTATCCTAACACAGACCCTATGATTCACACCAACCCGAGATGTTTTTCTCACTCCTACTAGAGAATGTAATGTTACACACCCATACAATGCGCACCACCCCTCTATGTTTTCGGAAACCTGTCCTACATTGCCACTGCATGTTTCCTGACCTCTCCATGCTGACCTCCCCGTGGTGCTTTTCTCCATCCTACATTGCCACTCACTGCCTATCCTAATTCAGACCCTATGATTCACACCACCCCGTGATGTTTTTCTCACTCCTACTAATGAATGTAATGTTACACACTCATACAATGCGCACCACCCTGCGAGGTTTTTTAGAAACCTATCCTACAATGCCAAAGCATGTGTCCTGACCTCCCCATGCTGACAACCCAGTGGTGCTTTTCTCCATCCTACATTGCCACTCACTGCCTATACTAACTCAGACCCTATGATTCACACTACCCCGTGATGTATTTCTCACTCCTACTAGTGAATGTAATGTTACACACCCATACAGTGCACACCATCTCGCGATGTTTTTCAGAAACCTATGCTACATTGCCACTGCATGTGTCCTGACCTCCCCATGCTGACCACCCCGTGGTGCTTTTCTCCATCCTACATTGCCACTCACTGCCTATCCTAATTTAGACACTATGATTCACACCACCCCGTGATGTTTTTCAAACTCCTACTTGTGAATGTAATGTTACACACCCATACAATGCGCACCACCCCGCAATGTTTTTCAGAAACCTATCCTACATTGCCACTGCATGTTTCCTGACCTCCCCATGCTGACCACCCCGTGGTGCTTTTCTCCTACCTACATGGCCACTCACTGCCTATCCTAATTCAGACCCTATGATTCACACCACCCCGTGATGTTTTTCTCACTCCTACTAGTGAATGTGATGTTAAACACTCATACAATGCGCACCACCCTGCGAGGTTTTTCAGAAACCTATCCTACATTGCCACTGCATGTGTCCTGACCTCTCCATGCTGAACACCCCGTGGTGCTATTCTCCATCCTACATTGCCACTCACTGCCTATCCTAAATCAGACCTTATGATTCACACCACCCCGTGATGTTTTTCTCACTCCTACTAGTGAAGGTAATGTTACACACCCATACCATGCGCACCACCCCACGATGTTTTTCAGAAACCTATCCTACATTGCCACTGCATGTTTCCTGACCTCCACATGCTGGCCACCCCGTGGTGCTTTTCTCCATCCTACATTGTCACTCAATGCCTATCCTAATTCAGACCCTATGATTCACCCCACCCCGTGAAGTTTATCTCACTCCTACTAGTGAATGTACTGTTACACATACATACGATGCGCACCACCCCGCGATGTTTTTCAGAAACCTATCCTACATTGCCACTGCATGTTTCCTGACCTCCCCATGCTGGCCACCCCGTGGTGCTTTTCTCCATCCTACATTGCCACTCACTGCCTATCCTAATTCAGACCCTATGATTCACAGCACCCCGTGATGTTTTTATCACTCCTACTAGTGAATGTGATGTGAAACACTCATACAATGCGCACCACCCTGCGAGGTTTTTCAGAAACCTATCCTACATTGCCACTGCATGTGTCCTGAGCTCCCCATGCTGACGACCCCGTGGTGCTTTTCTCCATCCTACATTGCCACTCACTGCCTATCCTAATTCAGACCCTATTATTCACACCACCCCGTTATTTTTTCTCACTCCTACTAGTGAATGTAATGTTACACACCCAAACAATGCGCACCACCCGGCGAGGTTTTTCAGAAACCTATCCTACATTGCCACTGCATGTTTCCTGACCTCCCCATGCTGACCACCCCGTGGTGCTTTTCTCCATCCTACATTGACACTCACTGCCTATCCTAAATCAGACCCAATGATTCACACCACCCCGTGATGTTTTCCTCACTACAACTAGTGAATGTAATGTTACATACCCATACAATGCGCACCACCCCACGATGTTTTTCAGAAACCTATCCTACATTGCCACTGCATGTTTCCTGACCTCCCCATGCGGACCACCCCGTGGTGCTTTTCTCCATCCTACATTGCCACTCACTGCCTATCCTAACTCAGACCCTATGATTCACACCACCCCGAGATGTTTTTCTCACTCCTACAAGTGAATGTAATGTTACACACCCATACAATGCGCACCACCCCGCGATGTTTTTCAGAAACCTATCCTACATTGCCACTGCATGTTTCCTGACCTCCCCATGCGGACCACCCCGTGGTGCTTTTCTCCATCCTACATTGACACTCACTGCCTATCCTAATTCAGACACTACGATTCACACCACCCCGTGATGTATTTCTCACTCCTACTAGTGAATGTAATGTTACACACCCATACAATGCGCACCACCCCGCGATGTTTTTCAGAAACCTATCCTACATTGCCACTACATGTGTCCTGACCTCCGCATGCCGACCACCGCGTGGTGCTTTTCTCCATCCTACATTGCAACTCACTGCCTATCCTAATTCAGATCCTACGATTCACACCACCCCGTGATGGTTTTCTCACTCCTACTAGTGAATGTAATATTTCACACTCATACAATGCGCACCACCCCACGATGTTTTCCAGAAACCTATCCTACGTTGCCCCTGCATGTTTCCTGACTTCCCCATGCTGGCCACCCCGTGGTGCTTTTCTCTATCCTACATTGCCACTCACTGCCTATCCTAATTCACACCCTTTGATTCACACCACCCCGTGATGTTTTTCTCACTCCTACTAGTGAATGTAATGTTACACACTCATACAATGCGCAACACCCTGCGAGGATTTTCAGAAACCTATCCTACATTGCCACTGCATGTGTCCTGACCACCCCATGCTGACCACCCCGTGGTGCTTTTCTCCATCCTACATTGCCACTCATTGCCTATCCTAATTCAGACCCTATGATTCACACCACCAAGTGATGTTTTTCTCACTCCTACTATTGAATGTAATATTACACACCCATACAATGAGCAACAACCCCATGAAGTTTTTCAGAAACCTACCCTACATTGCCAATGCATGTGTCCTGACCTCCCCATGCTGACCACCCCGTGGTGCTTTTCTGTATCCTACACTGCCACTCACTGCCTATCCTAATTGAGACCCTATGATTCACACCACCCCGTGATGTTTTCCTATCTCCTACTAGTGAATGTAATGTTACAAAACAATACAATGCGCACCGCCCCGCGATGTTTTTCAGAAATCTATCCTACATTGCCACTGCATGTTTCGTGTCCTCCCCATGCTGACCACTCCGTGGTGCTTTTCTCCATCCTACATTGCCACTCACTGCCTATCCTAATTCAGACCCTATGATTCACACCAGCCCGAGATCTTTTTCTCACTCCTACAAGTAAATGTAATGTTACACCCCCATACGATGCGCACGACCCCAGGATGTTTTTCAGAAACCTATCCTACATTGCCACTGCATGTTTCCTGACCTCCACATGCTGGCCACGCCATGGTGCTTTTGTCCAGACTACATTGACACTCACTGCCTATCCTAATTCAGACCCTATGATTCACACCAGCCCGTGATGTTTTTCTCACTCCTACTAGTGAATGTAATGTTACACACCCATGCGATGCGCACCACCCCGCGATGTTTTTCAGAAACCTATCCTACATTGCCACTGCATGTTTCCTGACCTCCCCATGATGACTACCCCGTGGTGCTTTTCTCCATCCTACATTGTCACTCACTGCCTATCCTAACTCAGACCCTATGATTCACACCACCCCGTGATGTTTTTCTCACTACTACTACTGAATGTAATGTTACACAACCATACAATGCGCACCATCCCGCGATGTTTTTCAACAACCTATCCTACATTGCCACTGCATGTGTCCTGACCTCCCCATGCTGACCACCCCGTGGTGCTTTTCTCCATCCTACATTGCCACTCACTGCCTATTCTAATTCAGACCGTATGATTCACACCACCCCGTGATGTTTTTCTCACTCTTACTAGTGAATGTAATGTTACACACCCATACAATGCGCACCACACCGCGATGTTTTTCAGAAACCTATCCAACATGGCCACTGCATGTTTCCTGACCTCCCCATGCTGACCACCCCGTGGTGCTTTTCTCCATCCTACATGGCCACTCACTGCCTATCCTAATTCAGACCCTATGATTCACACCACCCCGTGATGTTTTTCTCACTCCTACTAGTGAATGTAATGTTACACACCCATACGATGCTCACCACACTGCCATGTTTTTCAGAAACATATCCTACATTGCCACTGCATGTTTCCTGACCTCCACATGTTGGCCTCCCCGTGGTGCTTTTCTCCATCCTACATTGCCACTCACTGCCTACCTAATTCAGACCCTATGATTCACACCAACCCGTGATATCTTTCTCACTCCTACTAGTGAATGTAATGTTACACACCCATACGATGCGCACCACCCCGCGATGTTTTTCAGAAACCTATCCTACATTGCCACTGCATGTTTCCTGACCTCCCCATGCTGACCACCCCGTGGTGCTTTTCTCCATCCTACATTGCCACTCACTGCCTATACTAATTCAGACCCCATGATTCACACCACCCCGTGATGTTCTTCTCACTCCTACTAGGGAATGTAATGTTACACACCCATACGTTGCACACTATCCCGCGATGTTTTTCAGAACCCTATCCTACATTGCCACTGCATGTTTCCTGACCTCCCCATGCTGACCACCCCGTGGTGCTTTTCTCCATCCTACATTGCCACTCACTGCCTATCCTAATTCAGACCCTATTATTCACACCACCCCGTTATGTTTTTCTCACTCCTACTAGTGAATGTAATGTTACACACCCAAACAATGTGCACCACTAGGCGAGGTTTTTCAGAAACCTATCCTACATTGCCACTGCATGTGTCCTGACCTCCCCATGCTGACCACCCCGTGGTGCTTTTCTCCATCCTACATTGCCACTCACTGCCTATCCTAATTCAGACCCTATGATTCACACCACCCCGTGATGTTTTTCTCACTAATATTAGTGAATGTAATGTTACACAACCATACAATGAGCACCACCCCACGATGTTTTTCAGAAACCTATCCTACATTGCCACTGCATGTTTCCTGACCTCCCCATGCAGACCACCCCGTGGTGCTTTTCTCCATCCTACACTGCCACTCACTGCCTATCCTAATTGAGACCCTATGATTCACACCACCCCGTGATGTTTTTCTATCTCCTACTAGTGAATGTAATGTTACACAACAATACAATGCACACCACCCCGCGATGTTTTTCAGAAATCTATCCTACATTGCCACTGCATGTTTCGTGTCCTCCCCATGCTGACCATTCCGAGGTGCTTTTCTCCATCCTAAATTGCCACTCACTGCCTATCGTAATTCAGACCCTATGATTCACACCACCCCGAGATGTTTTTCTCACTCCAACAAGTAAATGTAATGTTACACACCCATACGATGCGCACGACCCCACGATGTTTTTCACAAACCTATCTTACATTGCCACTGCATTTTTCCTGACCTCCACATGCTGGCCACGCTGTGGTGCTTTTGTCCATCCTACATTGACACTCACTGCCTATCCTAATTCAGACCCTATGATTCACAGCACCCCGTGATGTTTTTCTCACTCCTACTAGTGAATGTAATGTTACACACCCATGCGATGCGCACCACCCCGCGATGTTTTTCAGAAACCTATCCTACATTGCCACTGCATGTTTCCTGACTTCCCCATGCTAGCCACACCGTGGTGCTTTTCTCCATCCTACATTGCCATTCACTGCCTATCCTAATTCAGACCCTATGATTCACACCACCCCGTGATGTTTTTCTCACTCCTACTAGTGAATGAAATGTTACACACTCATACAATGCGCACCACCCTGCGAAGTTTTTCAGAAACGTATCCTACATTGCCACTGCATGTTTCCTGACCTCCCCATGCTGACCACACCGGTTTGCTTTTCTCCATCCTACACTGCCACTTACTGCCTATCCTAATTGAGACCCTATGATTCACACCACCCCGTGATGTTTTTCTATCTCCTACTAGTGAATGTAATGTTACACACCCATACAATGCGCACCACCCCGCGATGTTTTTCAGAAACCTATCCTACATTGCCACTGCATGTTTCCTGACCTCCCCATGCTGACCACCCCGTGGTGCTTTTCTCCTTCCTACATTGACACTCACTGCCTATCCTAAATCAGACCCAATGATTCACACCACCCCGTGATGTTTTTCACACTACAACTAGTGAATGTAATGTTACATACCAATACAATGCGCACCACCCCTCAATGTTTTTCAGAAACCTATCCTACATTGCCAGTGCATGTGTCCTGACCTCCCCATGCTGACCACCCCGTGGTGCTTTTCTCCATCCTACATTGCCACTCACTGCCTATCCTAATTCAGACCGTATGATTCACACTACCCCGTGATGTTTTTCTCACTCCTACTAGTGAATGTAATGTTACACACCCATACAATGCGCACCACACCGCGATGTTTTTCAGAAACCTATCCAACATGGCCACTGCATGTTTCCTGACCTCCCCATGCTGACCACCCCGTGGTGCTTTTCTCCATCCTACATGGCCACTCACTGCCTATCCTAATTCAGACCCTATGATTCACACCACCCCGTGATGTTTTTCTCACTCCTACTAGTGAATGTAATGTTACACACCCATACGATGCTCACCACACTGCCATGTTTTTCAGAAACATATCCTACATTGCCACTGCATGTTTCCTGACCTCCACATGCTGGCCACGCCGTGGTGCTTTTGTCCATCCTACATTAACACTCACTGCCTATCCTAATTCAGACCCTATGATTCACAGCACCCCGTGATGTTTTTCTCACTCCTACTAGTGAATGTAATGTTACACACCCATGCGATGCGCACCACCCCGCGATGTTTTTCAGAAACCTATCCTACATTGCCACTGCATGTTTCCTGACTTCCCCATGCTAGCCACACCGTGGTGCTTTTCTCCATCCTACATTGCCATTCACTGCCTATCCTAATTCAGACCCTATGATTCACACCACCCCGTGATGTTTTTCTCACTCCTACTAGTGAATGAAATGTTACACACTCATACAATGCGCACCACCCTGCGAAGTTTTTCAGAAACGTATCCTACATTGCCACTGCATGTTTCCTGACCTCCCCATGCTGACCACCCCGGTTTGCTTTTCTCCATCCTACACTGCCACTCACTGCCTATCCTAATTGAGACCCTATGATTCACACCACCCCGTGATGTTTTTCTATCTCCTACTAGTGAATGTAATGTTACACACCCATACAATGCGCACCACCCCGCGATGTTTTTCAGAAACCTATCCTACATTGCCACTGCATGTTTCCTGACCTCCCCATGCTGACCACCCCGTGGTGCTTTTCTCCTTCCTACATTGACACTCACTGCCTATCCTAAATCAGACCCAATGATTCACACCACCCCGTGATGTTTTTCACACTACAACTAGTGAATGTAATGTTACATACCAATACAATGCGCACCACCCCTCAATGTTTTTCAGAAACCTATCCTACATTGCCAGTGCATGTGTCCTGAACTCCCTATGCTGAACACCCCGTGGTGCTTTTGTCCATCCTACATTGACACTCACTGCCTATCCTAATTCAGACACTACGATTCACACCACCCCGTGATGTATTTCTCACTCCTACTAGTGAATGTAATGTTACACACCCATACAATGCGCACCACCCCACGATGTTTTTCAGAAACCTATCCTACATTGCCACTACATGTGTCCTGACCTCCGCATGCCGACCACCGCGTGGTGCTTTTCTCCATCCTACATTGCAACTCACTGCCTATCCTATTTCAGATCCTATGATTCACACCACCCCGTGATGGTTTTCTCACTCCTACTAGTGAATGTAATGTTTCACACTCATACAATGCGCACCACCCCACGATGTTTTTCAGAAACCTATCCTACATTGCCACTGCATGTTTCCTGACCTCCACATGCTGGCCACGCCGTGGTGCTTTTGTCCAGACTACATTGACACTCACTGCCTATCCTAATTCAGACCCTATGATTCACACCACCCCGTGATGTTTTTCTCACTCCTACTAGTGAATGTAATGTTACACACCCATGCGATGCGCACCACCCCGCGATGTTTTTCAGAAACCTATCCTACATGGCCACCTTATGTTTCCTGACTTCCCCATGCTGGCCACCCCGTGGTGCTTTTGTCCATCCTACATTGACAATCACTGACTATCCTAATTCAGACCCTACGATTCACACCACCCCGTGATGTATTTCTCACTCCTACTAGTGAATGTAATGTTACACACCCATACAATGCGCACCACCTCGCAATGTTTTTCAGAAACCTATCCTGCATTGCCACTACATGTGTCCTGACCTCCGCATGCCGACCACCGCGTGGTGCTTTTCTCCATCCTACATTGCAACTCACTGCCTATCCTAATTCAGATCCTATGATTCACACCACCCCGTGATGGTTTTCTCACTCCTACTAGTGAATGAAATGTTTCACACTCATACAATGTGCACCACCCCGCGATGTTTTCCAGAAACCTATCCTACATTGCCCCTGCATGTTTCCTGACTTCCCCATGCTGGCCACCCCGTGGTGCTTTTCTCTATCCTACATTGTCACTCACTGCCTATCCTAATTCAGACCCTATGATTCACACCACCCCGTGATGTTTTTCTCATTCCCACTAGTGAATGTAATGTTACACACTCATACAATGCGCACCACCCTGCGAGGTTTTTCAGAAACCTATCCTACATTGCCACTGCATGTGTCCTGACCTCCCCATGATGACTACCCCGTGGTGCTTTTCTCCATCCTACATTGTCACTCACTGCCTATCCTAACTCAGACCCTATGATTCACATCACCCCGTGATGTTTTTCTCACTCTTACTACTGAATGTAATGTTACACAACCATACAATGCGCACCATCCCGCGATGTTTTTCAACAACCTATCCTACATTGCCACTGCATGTGTCCTGACCTCCCCATGCTGACCACCCCGTGGTGCTTTTCTCCATCCTACATTGCCACTCACTGCCTATCCTAATTCAGACCGTATGATTCACACCACCCCGTGATGTTTTTCTCACTCCTACTAGTGAATGTAATGTTACACACCCATACAATGCGCACCACACCGCGATGTTTTTCAGAAACCTATCCAACATGGCCACTGCATGTTTCCTGACCTCCCCATGCTGACCACCCCGTGGTGCTTTTCTCCATCCTACATGGCCACTCACTGCCTATCCTAATTCAGACCCTATGATTCACACCACCCCGTGATGTTTTTCTCACTCCTACTAGTGAATGTAATGATACACACCCATACGATGCTCACCACACTGCCATGTTTTTCAGAAACATATCCTACATTG
The DNA here is from genome assembly GCF_034190915.1 of Cavia porcellus. Lineage (NCBI taxonomy): Eukaryota > Metazoa > Chordata > Mammalia > Rodentia > Caviidae > Cavia > Cavia porcellus. The sequence continues at coordinate 28,520,961 of NW_026947510.1, read as the reverse complement.
CCACTGCATGTTTCCTGACCTCCACATGTTGGCCTCCCCGTGGTGCTTTTCTCCATCCTTCATTGCCACTCACTGCCTACCTAATTCAGACCCTATGATTCACACCAACCCGTGATGTTTTTCTCACTCCTACTAGTGAATGTAATGTTACACACCCATACGATGCGCACCACCCCGCGATGTTTTTCAGAAACCTATCCTACATTGCCACTGCATGTTTCCTGACCTCCCCATGCTGACCACCCCGTGGTGCTTTTCTCCATCCTACATTGCCACTCACTGCCTATACTAATTCAGACCCTATGATTCACACCACCCCGTGATGTTCTTCTCACTCCTACTAGGGAATGTAATGTTACACACCCATACGTTGCACACTATCCCGCGATGTTTTTCAGAACCCTATCCTACATTGCCACTGCATGTTTCCTGACCTCCCCATGCTGACCACCCCGTGGTGCTTTTCTCCATCCTACATTGCCACTCACTGCCTATCCTAATTCAGACCCTATTATTCACACCACCCCGTTATGTTTTTCTCACTCCTACTAGTGAATGTAATGTTACACACCCAAACAATACGCACCACCAGGCGAGGTTTTTCAGAAACCTATCCTACATTGCCACTGCATGTGTCCTGACCTCCCCATGCTGACCACCCCGTGGTGCTTTTCTCCATCCTACATTGCCACTCACTGCCTATCCTAATTCAGACCCTATGATTCACACCACCCCGTGATGTTTTTCTATCTCCTACCTGTGAATGTAATGTTACACAACAATACAATGCGCACCACCCCGCGATGTTTTTCAGAAACCTATCCTACATTGCCACTGCATGTTTCGTGTCCTCCCCATGCTGACCACTCCGTGGTGCTTTTCTCCATCCTAAATTGCCACTCACTGCCTATCGTAATTCAGACCCTATGATTCACACCACCCCGAGATGTTTTTCTCACTCCAACAATTAAATGTAATGTTACACACCCATACGATGCGCACGACCCCACGATGTTTTTCACAAACCTATCTTACATTGCCACTGCATTTTTCCTGACCTCCACATGCTGGATACGCCGTGGTGCTTTTGTCCATCCTACATTGACACTCACTGCCTATCCTAATTCAGACCCTATGATTCACAGCACCCCGTGATGTTTTTCTCACTCCTACTAGTGAATGTAATGTTACACACCCATGCGATGCGCACCACCCCGCGATGTTTTTCAGAAACCTATCCTACATTGCCACTGCATGTTTCCTGACTTCCCCATGCTAGCCACACCGTGGTGCTTTTCTCCATCCTACATTGCCATTCACTGCCTATCCTAATTCAGACCCTATGATTCACACCACCCCGTGATGTTTTTCTCACTCCTACTAGTGAATGTAATGTTACACACTCATACAATGCGCACCACCCTGCGAAGTTTTTCAGAAACGTATCCTACATTGCCACTGCATGTTTCCTGACCTCCCCATGCTGACCACCCCGGTTTGCTTTTCTCCATCCTACACTGCCACTCACTGCCTATCCTAATTGAGACCCTATGATTCACACCACCCCGTGATGTTTTTCTATCTCCTACTAGTGAATGTAATGTTACACACCCATACAATGCGCAACACCCCGCGATGTTTTTCAGAAACCTATCCTACATTGCCACTGCATGTTTCCTGACCTCCCCATGCTGACCACCCCGTGGTGCTTTTCTCCTTCCTACATTGACACTCACTGCCTATCCTAAATCAGACCCAATGATTCACACCACCCCGTGATGTTTTTCACACTACAACTTGTGAATGTAATGTTACATACCAATACAATGCGCACCACCCCTCAATGTTTTTCAGAAACCTATCCTACATTGCCAGTGCATGTGTCCTCAACTCCCTATGCTGAACACCCCGTGGTGCTTTTGTCCATCCTACATTGACACTCAATGCCTATCCTAATTCAGACACTACGATTCACACCACCCCGTGATGTATTTCTCACTCCTACTAGTGAATGTAATGTTACACACCCATACAATGCGCACCACCCCACGATGTTTTTCAGAAACCTATCCTACATTGCCACTACATGTGTCCTGACCTCCGCATGCCGACCACCGCGTGGTGCTTTTCTCCATCCTACATTGCAACTCACTGCCTATCCTAATTCAGATCCTATGATTCACACCACCCCGTGATGGTTTTCTCACGCCTACTAGTGAATGTAATGTTTCACACTCATACAATGCGCACCACCCCGCGATGTTTTCCAGAAACCTATCCTACGTTGCCCCTGCATGTTTCCTGACTTCCCCATGCTGGCCACCCCGTGGTGCTTTTCTCTATCCTACATTGCCACTCACTGCCGATCCTAATTCAGACCCTATGATTCACACCACCCCGTGATGTTTTTCTCACTCCTACTAGTGAATGTAATGTTACACACTCATACAATGCGCAACACCCTGCGAGGTTTTTCAGAAACCTATCCTACATTGCCACTGCATGTGTCCTGACCTCCCCATTCTGACCACCCCGTGGTGCTTTTCTCCATCCTACATTGCCACTCACTGCCTATCCTAATTCATACCCTATGATTCACACCACCAAGTGATGTTTTTCTCACTCCTACTAGTGAATGTAATGTTACACACCCATACAATGCGCACAACCCCGCGATGTTTTTCAGAAACCTATCCTACATTGCCACTGCATGTTTCCTGACCTCCCCATGCTGACCACCCCGTGGTGCTTTTCTCCATCCTACATTGCCACTCACTGCCTATCCTAACTCAGACCCTATGATTCACAACACCCCGTAATGTTTTTCTCACTCCTACTAGTGAATGTAATTTTACACACCCATACAATGCGCAACACCCCGCGATGTCTTTCAGAAACCTATCCTACATTGCCACTGCATGTTTCCTGAACTCCCCATGCTGACCACCCCGTGGTGCTTTTCTCCATCCTACATGGCCACTCACTGCCTATCCTAATTCAGACGCAATGATTCACACCACCCCGTGATGTTTTTCTCACTCCTACTAATGAATCCAATGTTACACACCCATACAATGCGCACCACCCTGCGATGTTTTTCAGAAACCTACCCTATGTTGCCACAGCATGTGTCCTGTCCTCCCCATGGTGACCACCCCGTGGTGCTTTTCTCCATCCTACATTGCCACTCACTACCTATCCTAATTCAGACCTATGATTCACACCACCCTGTGATGTTTTTCTCACTCCTACTAGTGAATGTAATGTTACACACCCATACCATGCGCACCACCCCACAATGTTTTTCAGAAACCTATCCTACATTGCCACTGCATGTGTCCTGACCTCCCCATGCTGACCACCCCGTGGTGCTTTTCTCCATCCTACTTTGCCTCTCACTGCCTATCCTAATTCAGACCGTATGATTCACACCACCCCGTGATGTTTTTCTCACTCCTACTAGTGAATGTAATGTTACACACCCATACAATGCGCACCACACCGCGATGTTTTTCAGAAACCTATCCAAAATGTCCACTGCATGTTTCCTGAACTCCCCATGCTGACCACCTCGTGGTGCTTTTCTCCATCCTACATTGCCACTCACTGCCTATCCTAAATCAGACCCTATGATTCACACCACCCCGTGATGTTTTTCTCACTCCTGCTAGTGAAGGTAATGTTACACACACATACCATGCGCACCACCCCACGATGTTTTTCAGAAACCTATCCTACATTGCCACTGCATGTTTCCTGACCTCCACATGCTGGCCACCCCGTGGTGCTTTTCTCCATCCTACATTGTCACTCACTGCCTATCCTAATTCAGACCCTATGATTCACCCCACCCCGTGAAGTTTATCTCACTCCTACTAGTGAATGTACTGTTACACACACATACGATGCGCACCACCCCGGGATGTTTTTCAGAAACCTATCCTACATTGCCACTGCATGTTTCCTGACCTCCCCATGCTGGCCACCCAGTGGTGCTTTTCTCCATCCTACATTGCCACTCACTGCCTATACTAATTCAGACCCTATGATTCACAGCACCCCGTGATGTTTTTCTCACTCCTACTAGTGAATGTGATGTTAAACACTCATACAATGCGCACCACCCTGCGAGGTTTTTCAGAAACCTATCCTACATTGCCACTGCATGTGTCCTGACCTCCCCATGCTGACCACCCCGTGGTGCTTTTCTCCATCCTACATTGTCACTGACTGCCTATCCTAATTCAGACCCTATGATTCACACCACCCCGTGATGTTTTTCTCACTACTACTAGTAAATGCAATGTTACACAACCATACAATGCGCACCACCCCACGATGTTTTTCAGAAACCTATCCTACATTGCCACTGCATGTTTCCTGACCTCTCCATGCGGACCACCCTGTGGTGCTTTTCTCCATCCTACATTGCGACTCACTGCCTATCCTAACTCAGACCCTATGAATCACACCAACCCGAGATGTTTTTCTCACTCCTACTAGAGAATATAATGTTACACACCCATACAATGCGCACCACCCCTCGATGTTTTCGGAAACCTGTCCTACATTGCCACTGCATGTTTCCTGACCTCTCCATGCTGACCTCCCCGTGGTGCTTTTCTCCATCCTACATTGCCACTCACTGCCTATCCTATTTCAGACACTATGATTCACACCACCAAGTGATGTTTTTCTTACTCCTACTATGGAATGTAATATTCCACACCCATAAAATGCGCACCACCCCGCGATGTTTTTCAGAAACCTATCCTACATTGCCACTGCATGTGTCCTGACCTCCCCATGCTGACCACCCCGTGGTGCTATTCTCCATCCTACATTGCCACTCACTGCCTATCCTAAATCAGACCTTATGATTCACACCACCCCCTGATGTTTTTCTCACTCCTACTAGTGAAGGTAATGTTACACACCCATACCATGCGCACCACCCCACGATGTTTTTCAGAAACCTATCCTACATTGCCACTGCATGTTTCCTGACCTCCACATGCTGGCCACCCCGTGGTGCTTTTCTCCATCCTACATTGTCACTCACTGCCTATCCTAATTCAGACCCTATGATTCACCCCACCCCGTGAAGTTTATCTCACTCCTACTAGTGAATGTACTGTTACACACACATACGATGCGCACCACCCCGCGATGTTTTTCAGAAACCTATCCTACATTGCCACTGCATGTTTCCTGACCTCCCCATGCTGGCCACCCCGTGGTGCTTTTCTCCATCCTACATTGCCACTCACTGCCTATCCTAATTCAGACCCTATGATTCACAGCACCCCGTGATGTTTTTCTCACTCCTACTAGTGAATGTGATGTGAAACACTCATACAATGCGCACCACCCTGCGAGGTTTTTCAGAAACCTATCCTACATTGCCCCTGCATGTGTCCTGACCTCCCCATGCTGACGACCCCGTGGTGCTTTTCTCCATCCTACATTGTCACTCACTGCCTATCCTAATTCAGACCCTATGATTCACACCACCCCGTGATGTTCTTCTCACTCCTACTAGGGAATGTAATGTTACACACCCATACGTTGCACACTGTACCGCGATGTTTTTCAGAACACTATCCTACATTGCCACTGCATGTTTCCTGACCTCCCCATGCTGACCACCCCGTGGTGCTTTTCTCCATCCTACATTGCCACTCACTGCCTACCCTAATTCAGACCCTATTATTCACACCACCCCGTTATGTTTTTCTCACTCCTACTAGTGAATGTAATGTTACACACCCAAACAATGCGCACCACCCGGCGAGGTTTTTCAGAAACCTATCCTACATTGCCACTGCATGTGTCCTGACCTCCCCATGCTGACCACCCCTTGGTGCTTTTCTCCATGCTACATTGCCACTCACTGCCTATCCTATTTCAGACCCTATGATTCACACCACCCCGTGATGTTTTTCTCACTACTACTAGTGAATGTAATGTTACACAACCATACAATGCACACCACCCCACGATGTTTTTCAGAAACCTATCCTACATTGCCACTGCATGTTTCCTGACCTCCCCATGCGGACCACACCGTGGTGCTTTTCTCCATCCTACACTGCCACTCACTGCCTATCCTAATTGAGACCCTATGATTCACACCACCCCGTGATGTTTTTCTATCTCCTACTAGTGAACGCAATGTTGCACACCCATACAATGCGCACCACCCTGCGATGTTTTTCAGAAACCTACCCTATGTTACCACAGCATGTGTCCTGACCTCCCCATGGTGACCACGCCGTGGTGCTTTTCTCCATCCTACATTGCCACTCACTGCCTATCCTAATTCAGACCCTATGATTCACACCACCCCGTGATGTTTTTCTCACTCCTACTAGTGAATGTAGTGTTACACACCCATACGATGCTCACCACCCTGCCATGTTTTTCAGAAACATATCCTACATTGCCACTGCATTTTCCCTGACCTCCACATGCTGGCCACGCCGTGGTGCTTTTGTCAATCCTACATTGACACTCACTGCCTATCCTAATTCAGACCCTATGATTCACAGCATCCCGTGATGTTTTTCTCACTCCTACTAGTGAATGTAATGTTACACACCCATGCGATGCGCACCACCCCGCGATGTTTTTCAGAAACCTATCCTACATTGCCACTGCATGTTTCCTGACTTCCCCATGCTAGCCACACCGTGGTGCTTTTCTCCATCCTACATTGCCATTCACTGCCTATCCTAATTCAGACCCTATGATTCACACCACCCCGTGATGTTTTTCTCACTCCTACTACTGAATGTAATGTTACACACTCATACAATGCGCACCACCCTGCGAAGTTTTTCAGAAACGTATCCTACATTGCCACTGCATGTTTCCTGACTTCCCCATGCTGACCACCCCGGTTTGCTTTTCTCCATCCTACACTGCCACTCACTGCCTATCCTAATTGAGAACCTATGATTCACACGACCCCGTGATGTTTTTCTATCTCCTACTAGTGAATGTAATGTTACACACCCATACAATGCACACCACCCCGCGATGTTTTTCAGAAACCTATCCTACATTGCCACTGCATGTTTCCTGACCTCCCCATGCTGACCACCCCGTGGTGCTTTTCTCCATCCTACATTGACACTCACTGCCTATCCTAAATCAGACCCAATGATTCACCCCACCCCGTGATATTTTTCTCACTACAACTAGTGAATGTAATGTTACATACCAATACAATGCGCACCACCCCTCAATGTTTTTCAGAAACCTATCCTACATTGCCAGTGCATGTGTCCTGACCTCCCTATGCTGAACACCCCGTGGTGCTTTTGTCCATCCTACATTGACACTCACTGCCTATCCTAATTCAGACCCTATGATTCACACCACCCCGTGATGTTTTTCTCACTCCTACTATTGAATGTAATGTTACACACTCATACAATGCGCACCACCCTGCGAGGTTTTTTAGAAACCTATCCTACAATGCCAAAGCATGTGTCCTGACCTCCCCATGCTGACAACCCAGTGGTGCTTTTCTCATTCCTACATTGCCACTCACTGCCTATACTAACTCAGACCCTATGATTCACACCACCCCGTGATGTATTTCTCACTCCTACTAGTGAATGTAATGTTACACACCCATACAGTGCACACCATCTCGCGATGTTTTTCAGAAACCTATCCTACATTGCCACTGCATGTGTCCTGACCTCCCCATGCTGACCACCCCGTGGTGCTTTTGTCCATCCTACATTGCCACTCACTGCCTATCCTAATTTAGACACTATGATTCACACCACCCAGTTATGTTTATCAAACTCCTACTAGTGAATGTAATTTTACACACCCATACAATGCGCACCACCCCGCAATGTTTTTCAGAAACCTATCCTACATTGCCACTGCATGTTTCCTGACCTCCCCATGCTGACCACCCCGTGGTGCTTTTCTCCATCATACATGGCCACTCACTGCCTATCCTAATTCAGACCCTATGATTCACACCACCCCGTGATGTTTTTCTCACTCCTACTAGTGAATGCAATGTTGCACACCCATACAATGCGCACCACCCTGCGATGTTTTTCAGAAACCTACCCTATGTTACCACAGCATGTGTCCTGACCTCCCCATGGTGACCACCCCGTGGTGCTTTTCTCCATCCTACATTGCCACTCACTGCCTATCCTAATTCAGACCCTATGATTCACACCACCCCGTGATGTTTTTCTCACTCCTACTAGTGAATGTAATGTTACACACCCATACGATGCTCACCACCCTGCCATGTTTTTCAGAAACATATCCTACATTGCCACTGCATTTTTCCTGACCTCCACATGTTGGCCTCCCCGTGGTGCTTTTCTCCATCCTACATTGCCACTCACTGCCTACCTAATTCAGACCTATGATTCACACCACCCTGTGATGTTTTTCTCACTCCTACTAGTGAATGTAATGTTACACACCGATACCATGCGCACCACCCCACCATGTTTTTCAGAAACCTATCCTACATTGCCACTGCATGTGTCCTGACATCCCCATGCTGACCACCCCGTGGTGCTTTTCTCCATCCTACATTGCCACTCACTGCCTATCCTATTTCAGACCCTATGATTCACACCACCAAGTGATGTTTTTCTTACTCCTACTAGTGAATGTAATATTCCACACCCATACAATGCGCACCACCCCGCGATGTTTTTCAGAAACCTATCCTACATTGCCACTGCATGTGTCCTGACCTCCCCATGCTGACCACCCCGTGGTGCTATTCTCCATCCTACATTGCCACTCACTGCGTATCCTAAATCAGACCTTATGATTCACACCACCCCCTGATGTTTTTCTCACTCCTACTAGTGAAGGTAATGTTACACACCCATACCATGCGCACCACCCCACGATGTATTTCAGAAACCTATCCTACATTGCCAGTGCATGTTTCCTGACCTCCACATGCTGGCCATCCCGTGGTTCTTTTCTCCATCCTACATTGTCACTCAATGCCTATCCTAATTCAGACCCTATGATTCACCCCACCCCGTGAAGTTTATCTCACTCCTACTAGTGAATGTACTGTTACACACACATACGATGCGCACCACCCCGCGATGTTTTTCAGAAACCTATCCTACATTGCCACTGCATGTTTCCTGACCTCCACATGCTGGCCACCCCGTGGTGCTTTTCTCCATCCTACTTTGCCACTCACTACCTATCCTAATTCAGACCCTATGATTCACAGCACCCCGTGATGTTTTTCTCACTCCTACTAGTGAATGTGATGTGAAACACTCATACAATGCGCACCACCCTGCGAGGTTTTTCAGAAACCTATCCTACATTGCCCCTGCATGTGTCCTGACCTCCCCATGCTGACGACCCCGTGGTGCTTTTCTCCATCCTACATTGTCACTCCCTGCCTATCCTAATTCAGACCCTATGATTCACACCACCCCGTGATGTTCTTCTCACTCCTACTAGGGAATGTAATGTTACACACCCATACGTTGCACACTGTACTGCGATGTTTTTCAGAACACTATCCTACATTGCCACTGCATGTTTCCTGACCTCCCCATGCTGACCACCCCGTGGTGCTTTTCTCCATCCTACATTGCCACTCACTGCCTATCCTAATTCAGACCCTATTATTCACACCACCCCGTTATGTTTTTCTCACTCCTACTAGTGAATGTAATGTTACACACCCAAACAATGCGCACCACCCGGCGAGGTTTTTCAGAAACCTATCCTACATTGCCACTGCATGTGTCCTGACCTCCCCATGCTGACCACCCCTTGGTGCTTTTCTCCATTCTACATTGCCACTCACTGCCTATCCTATTTCAGACCCTATGATTCACACCACCCCGTGATGTTTTTCTCACTACTACTAGTGAATGTAATGTTACACAACCATACAATGCACACCACCCCACGATGTTTTTAAGAAACCTATCCTACATTGCCACTGCATGTTTCCTGACCTCCCCATGCGGACCACCCCGTGGTGCTTTTCTCCATCCTACACTGCCACTCACTGCCTATCCTAATTGAGACCCTATGATTCACACCACCCCGTGATGTTTTTCTATCTCCTACTAGTGAATGTAATGTTACACAACAATACAATGCGCACCTCCCCGCGATGTTTTTCAGAAATCTATCCTACATTGCCACTGCATGTTTCGTGTCCTCCCCATGCTGACCACTCCGTGGTGCTTTTCTCCATCCTAAATTGCCACTCACTGCCTATCGTAATTCAGACCCTATGATTCACACCACCCCGAGATGTTTTTCTCACTCCAACAAGTAAATGTAATGTTACACACCCATACGATGCGCACGACCCCACGATGTTTTTCACAAACCTATCTTACATTGCCACTGCATTTTTCCTGACCCCCCATGCTGGCCACGCCGTGGTGCTTTTGTCAATCCTACATTGACACTCACTGCCTATCCTAATTCAGACCCTATGATTCACAGCATCCCGTGATGTTTTTCTCACTCCTACTAGTGAATGTAATGTTACACACCCATGCGATGCGCACCACCCCGCGATGTTTTTCAGAAACCTATCCTACATTGCCACTGCATGTTTCCTGACTTCCCCATGCTAGCCACACCGTGGTGCTTTTCTCCATCCTACATTGCCATTCACTGCCTATCCTAATTCAGACCCTATGATTCACACCACCCCGTGATGTTTTTCTCACTCCTACTAGTGAATGTAATGTTACACACTCATACAATGTGCACCACCCTGCGAAGTTTTTCAGAAACGTATCCTGCATTGCCACTGCATGTTTCCTGACCTCCCCATGCTGACCACCCCGGTTTGCTTTTCTCCATCCTACACTGCCACTCACTGCCTATCCTAATTGAGAACCTATGATTCACACCACCCCGTGATGTTTTTCTATCTCCTACTAGTGAATGTAATGTTACACACCCATACAATGCACACCACCCCGCGATGTTTTTCAGAAACCTATCCTACATTGCCACTGCATGTTTCCTGACCTCCCCATGCTGACCACCCCGTGGTGCTTTTCTCCATCCTACATTGACACTCACTGCCTATCCTAAATCAGACCCAATGATTCACCCCACCCCGTGATATTTTTCTCACTACAACTAGTGAATGTAATGTTACATACCAATACAATGCGCACCACCCCTCAATGTTTTTCAGAAACCTATCCTACATTGCCAGTGCATGTGTCCTGACCTCCCTATGCTGAACACCCCGTGGTGCTTTTGTCCATCCTACATTGACACTCACTGCCTATCCTAATTCAGACACTACGATTCACACCACCCCGTGATGTATTTCTCACTCCTACTAGTGAATGTAATGTTACACACCCATACAATGCGCACCACCCCGCGATGTTTTTCAGAAACCTATCCTACATTGCCACTGCATGTTTCCTGACCTCCCCATGCTGACCACCCCGTGGTGCTTTTCTCCATCCTACATTGCCACTCACTGCCTATCCTAACTCAGACCCTATGATTCACAACACCCCGTAATGTTTTTCTCACTCCTACTAGTGAATGTAATTTTACACACCCATACAATGCGCAACACCCCGCGATGTTTTTCAGAAACCTATCCTACGTTGTCACTGCATGTTTCCTGACCCCCCCATGCGACCACCCCGTGGTGCTTTTCTCCATCCTACATTGCCACTCACTGCCTATCCTAATTGAGACCTATGATTCACACCACCCTGTGATGTTTTTCTCACTCCTACTAGTGAATGTAATGTTACACACCCATACCATGCGCATCACCCCGCAATGTTTTTCAGAAACCTATCCTACATTGCCACTGCATGTGTCCTGACCTCCCCATGCTGACCACCCCGTGGTGCTTTTCTCCATCCTACTTTGCCACTCACTGCCTATCCTAATTCAGACCCTATGATTCACACCACCAAGTGATGTTTTTCTCACTCCTACTAGTGAATGTAATATTCCACACCCATACAATGAGCACCACCCCGCGATGTTTTTCAGAAACCTATCCTACATTGCCACTGCATGTGTCCTGACCTCCCCATGCTGACCACCCCGTGGTGCTTTTCTCCATCCTACATTGCCACTCACTGCCTATCCTAATTCAGACCGTATGATTCACACCACCCCGTGATGTTTTTCTCACTCCTACTAGTGAATGTAATGTTACACACCCATACAATGCGCACCACACCGCGATGTTTTTCAGAAACCTATCCAAAATGTCCACTGCATGTTTCCTGACCTCCCCATGCTGACCACCCCGTGGTGCTATTCTCCATCCTACATTGCCACTCACTGCCTATCCTAAATCAGACCCTATGATTCACACCACTCCGTGATGTTTTTCTCACTCCTACTAGTGAAGGTAATGTTACACACACATACAATGCGCACCACCCAACGATGTTTTTCAGAAACCTATCCTACATTGCCACTGCATGTTTCCTGACCTCCACATGCTGGCCACCCCGTGTTGCTTTTCTCCATCCTACATTGTCACTCACTGCCTATACTAATTCAGACCCTATGATTCACCCCACCCCGTGAAGTTTATCTCACTCCTACTAGTGAATGTACTGTTACACACACATACGATGCGCACCACCCCGCGATGTTTTTCAGAAACCTATCCTACATTGCCACTGCATGTTTCCTGACCTCCCCATGCTGGCCACCCCGTGGTGCTTTTCTGCATCCTACATTGCCACTCACTGCCTATCCTAATTCAGACCCTATGATTCACAGCACCCCGTGATGTTTTTCTCACTCCTACTAGTGAATGTGATGTTAAACACTCATACAATGCGCACCACCCTGCGAGGTTTTTCAGAAACCTATCCTACATTGCCACTGCATGTGTCCTGACCTCCCCATGCTGACCACCCCGTGGTGCTTTTCTCCATCCTACATTGTCACTCACTGCCTATCCTAATTCAGACCCTATGATTCACACCACCCCGTGATGTTTTTCTCACTACTACTAGTAAATGTAATGTTACACAACCATACAATGCGCACCACCCCACGATGTTTTTCAGAAACCTATCCTACATTGCCACTGCATGTTTCCTGACCTCTCCATGCGGACCACCACGTGGTGCTTTTCTCCATCCTACATTGCGACTCACTGCCTATCCTAACTCAGACCCTATGATTCACACCAACCCGAGATGTTTTTCTCACTCCTACTAGAGAATGTAATGTTACACACCCATACAATGCGCACCACCCCTCGATGTTTTCGGAAACCTGTCCTACATTGCCACTGCATGTTTCCTGACCTCTCCATGCTGACCTCCCCGTGGTGCTTTTCTCCATCCTACATTGCCACTCACTGCCTATCCTAATTCAGACCCTATTATTCACACCACCCCGTGATGTTTTTCTCACTCCTACTATTGAATGTAATGTTACACACTCATACAATGCGCACCACCCTGCGAGGTTTTTTAGAAACCTATCCTACAATGCCAAAGCATGTGTCCTGACCTCCCTATGCTGACCACCCCGTGGTGCTTTTCTCCATCCTACATTGTCACTCACTGCCTATCCTAATTTAGACACTATGATTCACACCACCCAGTGATGTTTTTCAAACTCCTACTAGTGAATGTAATGTTACACACCCATACAATGCGCACCCCCCCGCAATGTTTTTCAGAAACCTATCCTACATTGCCACTGCATGTTTCCTGACCTCCCCATGCTGACCACCCCGTGGTGCTTTTCTCCATTCTACATGGCCACTCACTGCCTATCCTATTTCAGACCCTATGATTCACACCACCCCGTGATGTTTTTCTCACTCCTACTAGTGAATGCAATGTTGCACACCCATACAATGCGCACCACCCTGCGATGTTTTTCAGAAACCTACCCTATGTTACCACAGCATGTGTCCTGACCTCCCCATGGTGACCACCCCGTGGTGCTTTTCTCCATCCTACATTGCCACTCACTGCCTATCCTAATTCAGACCCTATGATTCACACCACCCCGTGATGTTTTTCTCACTCCTACTAGTGAATGTAATGTTACACACCCATACGATGCGCACCACCCCGCGATGTTTTTCAGAAACCTATTCTACATTGCCACTGCATGTTTCCTGACCTCCCCATGCTAACCACCCGGTGGTGCTTTTCTCCATCCTACATTGCCACTCACTGCCTATACTAATTCAGACCCTATGATTAACACCACCCCGTGATGTTTTTGTAACTCCTATTAGTGAATGAAATGTTACACACTCATACAATGTGCACCACCCTGCGATGTTTTTCAGAAACCTATCCTACATTGCCACTCCATATGTCCTGACCTCCCCATGCTGACCACCCCGTCGTGCTTTTCTCCATCCTACATTGCCACTCACTGCCTATCCTAATTCAGACCTATGATTCACACCACCCTGTGATTTTTTCTCACTCCTACTAGTGAATGTAATGTTACACACCCATACCATGCGCACCACCCCGCGATGTTTTTCAGAAACCTATCCTACATTGCCACTGCATGTGTCCTGACATCCCCATGCTGACCACCCCGTGGTGCTTTTCTCCATCCTACATTGCCACTCACTGCCTATCCTATTTCAGACCCTATGATTCACACCACCAAGTGATGTTTTTCTTACTCCTACTAGTGAATGTAATATTCCACACCCATACAATGCGCACCACCCCGCGATGTTTTTCAGAAACCTATCCTACATTGCCACTGCATGTGTCCTGACCTCCCCATGCTGACCACCCCGTGGTGCTATTCTCCATCCTACATTGCCACTCACTGCCTATCCTAAATCAGACCTTATGATTCACACCACCCCGTGATGTTTTCCTCACTCCTACTAGTGAAGGTAATGTTACACACCCATACCATGCGCACCACCACACGATGTTTTTCAGAAACCTATCCTACATTGCCACTGCATGTTTCCTGACCTCCACATGCTGGCCACCCCGTGGTGCTTTTCTCCATCCTACATTGTCACTCAATGCCTATCCTAATTCAGACCCTATGATTCACCCCACCCCGTGAAGTATATCTCACTCCTACTAGTGAATGTACTGTTACACACACATACGATGCGCACCACCCCGCGATGTTTTTCAGAAACCTATCCTACATTGCCACTGCATGTTTCCTGACCTCCCCATGCTGGCCACCCCGTGGTGCTTTTCTCCATCCTACATTGCCACTCACTGCCTATCCTAATTCAGACCCTATGATTCACAGCACCCCGTCATGTTTTTCTCACTCCTACTAGTGAATGTGATGTGAAACACTCATACAATGCGCACCACCCTGCGAGGTTTTTCAGAAACCTATCCTACATTGCCCCTGCATGTGTCCTGACCTCCCCATGCTGACGACCCCGTGGTGCTTTTCTCCATCCTACATTGCCACTCACTGCCTATCCTAATTCAGACCCTATGATTCACACCACCCCGTGATGTTCTTCTCACTCCTACTAGGGAATGTAATGTTACACACCCATACGTTGCACACTATACCGCGATGTTTTTCAGAACCCTATCCTACATTGCCACTGCATGTTTCCTGACCTCCCCATGCTGACCACCCCGTGGTGCTTTTCTCCATCCTACATTGCCACTCACTGCCTATCCTAATTCAGACCCTATTATTCACACCACCCCGTTATGTTTTTCTCACTCCTACTAGTGAATGTAATGTTACACACCCAAACAATGCGCACCACCCAGCGAGGTTTTTCTGAAACCTATCCTACATTGCCACTGCATGTGTCCTGACCTCCCCATGCTGACCACCCCTTGGTGCTTTTCTCCATCCTACATTGCCACTCACTGCCTATCCTAATTCAGACCCTATGATTCACACCACCCCGTGATGTTTTTCTCACTACTACTAGTGAATGTAATGTTACACAACCATACAATGCACACCACCCCACGATGTTTTTCAGAAACCTATCCTTCATTGCCACTGCATGTTTCCTGACCTCCCCATGCGGACCACCCCGTGGTGCTTTTCTCCATCCTACACTGCCACTCACTGCCTATCCTAATTGAGACCCTATGATTCACACCACCCCGTGATGTTTTTCTATCTCCTACTAGTGAATGTAATGTTACACAACAATACAATGCGCACCACCCCGCGATGTTTTTCAGAAATCTATCCTACATTGCCACTGCATGTTTCGTGTCCTCCCCATGCTGACCACTCCGTGGTGATTTTCTCCATCCTAAATTGCCACTCACTGCCTATCGTAATTCAGACCCTATGATTCACACCACCCCGAGATGTTTTTCTCACTCCAACAAGTAAATGTAATGTTACACACCCATACGATGCGCACGACCCCACGATGTTTTTCACAAACCTATCTTACATTGCCACTGCATTTTTCCTGACCTCCACATGCTGGCCACGCCGTGGTGCTTTTGTCAATCCTAATTGACACTCACTGCCTATGATAATTCAGACCCTATGATTCACAGCACCCCGTGATGTTTTTCTCACTCCTACTAGTGAATGTAATGTTACACACCCATGCGATGCGCACCACCCCGCGATGTTTTTCAGAAACCTATCCTACATTGCCACTGCATGTTTCCTGACTTCCCCATGCTAGCCACACCGTGGTGCTTTTCTCCATCCTACATTGCCATTCACTGCCTATCCTAATTCAGACCCTATGATTCACACCACCCCGTGATGTTTTTCTCACTCCTACTAGTGAATGTAATGTTACACACTCATACAATGCGCACCACCCTGCGAAGTTTTTCAGAAACGTATCCTACATTGCCACTGAATGTTTCCTGACCTCCCCATGCTGACCTCCCCGGTTGGCTTTTCTCCATCCTACACTGCCACTCACTGCCTATCCTAATTGAGACCCTATGATTCACACCACCCCGTGATGTTTTTCTATCTCCTACTAGTGAATGTAATGTTACACACCCATACAATGCGCACCACCCCTCAATGTTTTTCAGAAACCTATCCTACATTGCCAGTGCATGTGTCCTGACCTCCCTATGCTGAACACCCCGTGGTGCTTTTGTCCATCCTACATTGACACTCACTGCCTATCCTAATTCAGACACTACGATTCACACCACCCCGTGATGTATTTCTCACTCCTACTAGTGAATGTAATGTTACACACCCATACAATGCGCACCACCCCGCGATGTTTTTCAGAAACCTATCCTACATTGCCACTACATGTGTCCTGACCTCCGCATGCCGACCACCGCGTGGTGCTTTTCTCCATCCTACATTGCAACTCACTGCCTATCCTAATTCAGATCCTATGATTCACACCACCCCGTGATGGTTTTCTCACTCCTACTAGTGAATGTAATGTTTCACACTCATACAATGTGCACCACCCCGCGATGTTTTCCAGAAACCTATCCTACGTTGCACCTGCATGTTTCCTGACTTCCCCATGCTGGCCACCCCGTGGTGCTTTTCTCTATCCTACATTGCCACTCACTGCCTATCCTAACTCAGACCCTATGATTCACACCACCCTGTGATGTTTTTCTCACTCCTACTAGTGAATGTAATGTTACACACTCATACAATGCGCAACACCCTGCGAGGTTTTTCAGAAACCTATCCTACATTGCCACTGCATGTGTCCTGACCTCCCCATGCTGACCACACCGTGGTGCTTTTCTCCATCCTACTTTGCCACTCACTGCCTATCCTAATTCAGACCCTATGATTCACACCACCAAGTGATGTTTTTCTCACTCCTACTATTGAATGTAATATTACACACCCATACAATGAGCAACAACCCCATGATGTTTTTCAGAAACCTATCCTACATTGCCACTGCATGTTTCCTGACCTCGCCAGGCGGACCACCCCGTGGTGCTTTTCTCCATCCTACATTGCCACTCACTGCCTATCCTAATTCAGACCCTATGATTCACACCACCCCGTTATGTTTTTCTCACTCCTACTAGTGAATGCAATGTCACACACCCATACAATGCGCACCACCCCACGATGTTTTTCAGAAACCTATTCTACACTGCCACTGCATGTTTCCTTACCTCCCCATGCTGACCACCCCGTGGTGCTTTTCTCCATTATACATTGCCACTCACTGCCTAGCCTAATTCAGACCCTATGATTCACACCACCCCGTGATGTTTTTCTCACTCCTACTAGTGAATGTAATGTTACAAAACCATACTATGCGTACCACCCCACGATGTTTTTCAGCAACCTATCCTACATACCCACTGCATGTTTCGTGACCTCCCCATGCTGACAACCCCGTGTTGCTTTTCTCCATCCTACACTGCCACTCACTGCCTATCCTAATTGAGACCCTATGATTCACACCACCCCGTGATGTTTTCCTATCTCCTACTAGTGAATGTAATGTTACAAAACAATACAATGCGCACCGCCCCGCGATGTTTTTCAGAAATCTGTCCTACATTGCCACTGCATGTTTCGTGTCCTCCCCATGCTGACCACTCCGTGGTGCTTTTCCCCATCCTACGTTGCCACTCACTGCCTATCCTAATTCAGACCCTATGATTCACACCACCCCAAGATGTTTTTCTCACTCCTACAAGTAAATGAAATGTTACACCCCATATGATGCGCACGACCCCAGGATGTTTTTCAGAAACCTATCCTACATTGCCACTGCATGTTTCCTGACCTCCACATGCTGGCCACGCCGTGGTGCTTTTGTCCAGACTACATTGACACTCACTGCCTATCCTAATTCAGACCCTATGAATCACACCACCCCGTGATGTTTTTCTCACTCCTACTAGTGAATGTAATGTTACACACCCATGCGATGCGCACCACCCCGCGATGTTTTTCAGAAACCTATCCTACATGGCAACTGTATGTTTCCTGACTTCCCCATGCTGGCCACCCCGTGGTGCTTTTGTCCATCCTACATTGACACTCACTGAGTATCCTAATTCAGACCCTACGATTCACACCACCCCGTGATGTATTTCTCACTCCTACTAGTGAATGTAATGTTACACACCCATACAATGCGCACCACCCCGCGATGTTTTTCAGAAACCTATCCGACATTGCCACTACATGTGTCCTGACTTCCGCATGCCCACCACCGCGTGGTGCTTTTCTCCATCCTACATTGCAACTCACTGCCTATCCTAATTCAGATCCTATGATTCACACCACCCCGTGATGATTTTCTCACTCCTACTAGTGAATGAAATGTTTCACACTCATACAATGCGCACCACCCCGCGATGTTTTCCAGAAACCTATCCTACATTGCCCCTGCATGTTTCCTGACTTCCCCATGCTGGCCACCCCGTGGTGCTTTTCTCTATCCTACATTGTCACTCACTGCCTATCCTAATTCAGACCCTATGATTCACACCACCCCGTGATGTTTTTCTCACTCCCACTAGTGAATGTAATGTTACACACTCATACAATGCGCACCACCCAGCGAGGTTTTTCAGAAACCTATCCTACATTGCCACTGTATGTGTCCTGACCTCCCCATGATGACTACCCCGTGGTGCTTTTCTCCATCCTACATTGTCACTCACTGCCTATCCTAACTCAGACCCTATGATTCACACCACCCCGTGATGTTTTTCTCACTCTTACTACTGAATGTAATGTTAAACAACCATACAATGCGCACCATCCCGCGATGTTTTTCAACAACCTATCCTACATTGCCACTGCATGTGTCCTGACCACCCCATGCTGACCACCCCGTGGTGCTTTTCTATATCCTACATTGCCACTCACTGCCTATCCTAATTTAGACACTATGATTCACACCACCCCGTGATGTTTTTAAAACTCCTACTAGTGAATGTAATGTTACACACCCATACAATGCGCACCACCCCGCAATGTTTTTCAGAAACCTTTCCTACATTGCCACTGCATGTTTCCTGACCTCCCCATGCTGACCACCCCGTGGTGCTTTTCTCCATCCTACATGGCCACTCACTGCCTATCCTAATTCAGACCCTATGATTCACACCACCCCGTGATGTTTTTCTCACTCCTACTAGTGAATGCAATGTTGCACACCCATACAATGCGCACCACCCTGCGATGTTTTTCAGAAACCTACCCTATGTTACCACAGCATGTGTCCTGACCTCCCCATGGTGACCACCCCGTGGTGCTTTTCTCCATCCTACATTGCCACTCACTGCCTATCCTAATTCAGACCCTATGATTCACACCACCCCGTGATGTTTTTCTCACTCCTACTAGTGAATGTAATGTTACACACCCATACGATGCTCACCACCCTGCCATGTTTTTCAGAAACATATCCTACATTGCCACTGCATGTTTCCTGACCTCCACATGTTGGCCTCCCCGTGGTGCTTTTCTCCATCCTACATTGCCACTCACTGCCTACCTAATTCAGACCCTATGATTCACACCACCCCGTGATGTTTTTCTCACTCCTACTAGTGAATGTAATGTTACACACACATACGATG
The DNA here is from genome assembly GCF_034190915.1 of Cavia porcellus. Lineage (NCBI taxonomy): Eukaryota > Metazoa > Chordata > Mammalia > Rodentia > Caviidae > Cavia > Cavia porcellus. The sequence goes on along the minus strand of NW_026947510.1, from coordinate 28,500,424 downwards.
CGCACCACCCCGCGATGTTTTTCAGAAACCTATCCTACATTGCCACTGCATGTTTCCTGACCTCCCCATGCTGACCACCCCGTGGTGCTTTTCTCCATCCTACATTGCCAATCACTGCCTATATTAATTCAGACCCTATGATTAACACCACCCCGTGATGTTTTTGTAACTCCTACTAGTGAATGAAATGTTACGCACTCATACAATGTGCACCACCCTGCGATGTTTTTCAGAAACCTATCCTACATTGCCACTGCATATGTCCTAACCTCCCCATGCTGACCACCCCGTCGTGCTTTTCTCCATCCTACATTGCCACTCACTGCTTATCCTAATTCAGACCTATGATTCACACCACCCTGTGATGTTTTTCTCACTCCTACTAGTGAATGTAATGTTACACACCCATACCATGCGCACCACCCCGCGATGTTTTTCAGAAACCTATCCTACATTGCCACTGCATGTGTCCTGACCTCCCCATGCTGACCACCCCGTGTTGCTTTTCTCCATCCTACATTGCCACTCACTGCCTATCCTATTTCAGACCCTATGATTCACACCAGCAAGTGATGTTTTTCTCACTCCTACTAGTGAATGAAATATTCCACACCCATACAATGCGCACCACCCCGCGATGTTTTTCAGAAACCTATCCTACATTGCCACAGCATGTGTCCTGACCTCCCCATGCTGACCACCCCGTGGTGCTATTCTCCATCCTACATTGCCACTCACTGCCTATCCTAAATCAGACCTTATGATTCACACTACCCCGTGATGTTTTTCTCACTCCTACTAGTGAAGGTAATGTTACACACTCATACAATGCGCACCACCCTGCGAAGTTTTTCAGAAACGTATCCTACATTGCCACTGAATGTTTCCTGACCTCCCCATGCTGACCACCCCGGTTGGCTTTTCTCCATCCTACACTGCCACTCACTGCCTATCCTAATTGAGACCCTATGATTCACACCACCCCGTGATGTTTTTCTATCTCCTACTAGTGAATGTAATGTTACACACCCATACAATGCGCACCACCCCTCAATGTTTTTCAGAAACCTATCCTACATTGCCAGTGCATGTGTCCTGACCTCCCTATGCTGAACACCCCGTGGTGCTTTTGTCCATCCTACATTGACACTCACTGCCTATCCTAATTCAGACACTACGATTCACACCACCCCGTGATGTATTTCTCACTCCTACTAGTGAATGTAATGTTACACACCCATACAATGCGCACCACCCCGCGATGTTTTTCAGAAACCTATCCTACATTGCCACTACATGTGTCCTGACCTCCGCATGCCGACCACCGCGTGGTGCTTTTCTCCATCCTACATTGCAACTCACTGCCTATCCTAATTCAGATCCTATGATTCACACCACCCCGTGATGGTTTTCTCACTCCTACTAGTGAATGTAATGTTTCACACTCATACAATGTGCACCACCCCGCGATGTTTTCCAGAAACCTATCCTACGTTGCACCTGCATGTTTCCTGACTTCCCCATGCTGGCCACCCCGTGGTGCTTTTCTCTATCCTACATTGCCACTCACTGCCTATCCTAACTCAGACCCTATGATTCACACCACCCTGTGATGTTTTTCTCACTCCTACTAGTGAATGTAATGTTACACACTCATACAATGCGCAACACCCTGCGAGGTTTTTCAGAAACCTATCCTACATTGCCACTGCATGTGTCCTGACCTCCCCATGCTGACCACACCGTGGTGCTTTTCTCCATCCTACTTTGCCACTCACTGCCTATCCTAATTCAGACCCTATGATTCACACCACCAAGTGATGTTTTTCTCACTCCTACTATTGAATGTAATATTACACACCCATACAATGAGCAACAACCCCATGATGTTTTTCAGAAACCTATCCTACATTGCCACTGCATGTTTCCTGACCTCGCCAGGCGGACCACCCCGTGGTGCTTTTCTCCATCCTACATTGCCACTCACTGCCTATCCTAATTCAGACCCTATGATTCACACCACCCCGTTATGTTTTTCTCACTCCTACTAGTGAATGCAATGTCACACACCCATACAATGCGCACCACCCCACGATGTTTTTCAGAAACCTATTCTACACTGCCACTGCATGTTTCCTTACCTCCCCATGCTGACCACCCCGTGGTGCTTTTCTCCATTATACATTGCCACTCACTGCCTAGCCTAATTCAGACCCTATGATTCACACCACCCCGTGATGTTTTTCTCACTCCTACTAGTGAATGTAATGTTACAAAACCATACTATGCGTACCACCCCACGATGTTTTTCAGCAACCTATCCTACATTCCCACTGCATGTTTCGTGACCTCCCCATGCTGACAACCCCGTGTTGCTTTTCTCCATCCTACACTGCCACTCACTGCCTATCCTAATTGAGACCCTATGATTCACACCACCCCGTGATGTTTTCCTATCTCCTACTAGTGAATGTAATGTTACAAAACAATACAATGCGCACCGCCCCGCGATGTTTTTCAGAAATCTGTCCTACATTGCCACTGCATGTTTCGTGTCCTCCCCATGCTGACCACTCCGTGGTGCTTTTCCCCATCCTACGTTGCCACTCACTGCCTATCCTAATTCAGACCCTATGATTCACACCACCCCAAGATGTTTTTCTCACTCCTACAAGTAAATGAAATGTTACACCCCATATGATGCGCACGACCCCAGGATGTTTTTCAGAAACCTATCCTACATTGCCACTGCATGTTTCCTGACCTCCACATGCTGGCCACGCCGTGGTGCTTTTGTCCAGACTACATTGACACTCACTGCCTATCCTAATTCAGACCCTATGAATCACACCACCCCGTGATGTTTTTCTCACTCCTACTAGTGAATGTAATGTTACACACCCATGCGATGCGCACCACCCCGCGATGTTTTTCAGAAACCTATCCTACATGGCAACTGTATGTTTCCTGACTTCCCCATGCTGGCCACCCCGTGGTGCTTTTGTCCATCCTACATTGACACTCACTGAGTATCCTAATTCAGACCCTACGATTCACACCACCCCGTGATGTATTTCTCACTCCTACTAGTGAATGTAATGTTACACACCCATACAATGCGCACCACCCCGCGATGTTTTTCTGAAACCTATCCGACATTGCCACTACATGTGTCCTGACTTCCGCATGCCCACCACCGCGTGGTGCTTTTCTCCATCCTACATTGCAACTCACTGCCTATCCTAATTCAGATCCTATGATTCACACCACCCCGTGATGATTTTCTCACTCCTACTAGTGAATGAAATGTTTCACACTCATACAATGCGCACCACCCCGCGATGTTTTCCAGAAACCTATCCTACATTGCCCCTGCATGTTTCCTGACTTCCCCATGCTGGCCACCCCGTGGTGCTTTTCTCTATCCTACATTGTCACTCACTGCCTATCCTAATTCAGACCCTATGATTCACACCACCCCGTGATGTTTTTCTCACTCCCACTAGTGAATGTAATGTTACACACTCATACAATGCGCACCACCCAGCGAGGTTTTTCAGAAACCTATCCTACATTGCCACTGTATGTGTCCTGACCTCCCCATGATGACTACCCCGTGGTGCTTTTCTCCATCCTACATTGTCACTCACTGCCTATCCTAACTCAGACCCTATGATTCACACCACCCCGTGATGTTTTTCTCACTCTTACTACTGAATGTAATGTTAAACAACCATACAATGCGCACCATCCCGCGATGTTTTTCAACAACCTATCCTACATTGCCACTGCATGTGTCCTGACCACCCCATGCTGACCACCCCGTGGTGCTTTTCTATATCCTACATTGCCACTCACTGCCTATCCTAATTTAGACACTATGATTCACACCACCCCGTGATGTTTTTAAAACTCCTACTAGTGAATGTAATGTTACACACCCATACAATGCGCACCACCCCGCAATGTTTTTCAGAAACCTTTCCTACATTGCCACTGCATGTTTCCTGACCTCCCCATGCTGACCACCCCGTGGTGCTTTTCTCCATCCTACATGGCCACTCACTGCCTATCCTAATTCAGACCCTATGATTCACACCACCCCGTGATGTTTTTCTCACTCCTACTAGTGAATGCAATGTTGCACACCCATACAATGCGCACCACCCTGCGATGTTTTTCAGAAACCTACCCTATGTTACCACAGCATGTGTCCTGACCTCCCCATGGTGACCACCCCGTGGTGCTTTTCTCCATCCTACATTGCCACTCACTGCCTATCCTAATTCAGACCCTATGATTCACACCACCCCGTGATGTTTTTCTCACTCCTACTAGTGAATGTAATGTTACACACCCATACGATGCTCACCACCCTGCCATGTTTTTCAGAAACATATCCTACATTGCCACTGCATGTTTCCTGACCTCCACATGTTGGCCTCCCCGTGGTGCTTTTCTCCATCCTACATTGCCACTCACTGCCTACCTAATTCAGACCCTATGATTCACACCACCCCGTGATGTTTTTCTCACTCCTACTAGTGAATGTAATGTTACACACACATACGATGCGCACCACCCCGCGATGTTTTTCAGAAACCTATCCTACATTGCCACTGCATGTTTCCTGACCTCCCCATGCTGACCACCCCGTGGTGCTTTTCTCCATCCTACATTGCCAATCACTGCCTATATTAATTCAGACCCTATGATTAACACCACCCCGTGATGTTTTTGTAACTCCTACTAGTGAATGAAATGTTACGCACTCATACAATGTGCACCACCCTTCGATGTTTTTCAGAAACCTATCCTACATTGCCACTGCATATGTCCTAACCTCCCCATGCTGACCACCCCGTCGTGCTTTTCTCCATCCTACATTGCCACTCACTGCTTATCCTAATTCAGACCTATGATTCACACCACCCTGTGATGTTTTTCTCACTCCTACTAGTGAATGTAATGTTACACACCCATACCATGCGCACCACCCCGCGATGTTTTTCAGAAACCTATCCTACATTGCCACTGCATGTGTCCTGACCTCCCCATGCTGACCACCCCGTGTTGCTTTTCTCCATCCTACATTGCCACTCACTGCCTATCCTATTTCAGACCCTATGATTCACACCAGCAAGTGATGTTTTTCTCACTCCTACTAGTGAATGAAATATTCCACACCCATACAATGCGCACCACCCCGCGATGTTTTTCAGAAACCTATCCTACATTGCCACAGCATGTGTCCTGACCTCCCCATGCTGACCACCCCGTGGTGCTATTCTCCATCCTACATTGCCACTCACTGCCTATCCTAAATCAGACCTTATGATTCACACTACCCCGTGATGTTTTTCTCACTCCTACTAGTGAAGGTAATGTTACACACCCATACAATGCGCACCACACCGCGATGTTTTTCAGAAACCTATCCTACATTGCCACTGCATGTTTCCTGACCTCCCCATGCTGGCCACCCCGTGGTGCTTTTCTCCATCCTACATTGCCACTCACTGCCTATCCTAATTCAGACCCTATGATTCACAGCACCCCGTGATGTTTTTCTCACTCCTACTAGTGAATGTGATATGAAACACTCATACAATGTGCACCACCCTGCGAGGTTTTTCAGAAACCTATCCTACGTTGCCACTGCATGTGTCCTGACCTCCCTATGCTGACGACCCCGTGGTGCTTTTCTCCATCCTACATTGCCACTCACTGCCTATCCTAATTCAGACCCTATGATTCACACCACCCCGTGATGTTCTTCTCACTCCTACTAGGGAATGTAATGTTACACACCCATACGTTGCACACTATCCCGCGATGTTTTTTAGAACCCTATCCTACATTGCCACTGCATGTTTCCTGACCTCCCCATGATGACCACCCCATGTTGCTTTTCTCCATCCTACATTGCCACTCACTGCCTATCCTAATTCAGACCCTATTATTCACACCACCCCGTTATGTTTTTCTCACTCCTACTAGTGAATGTAATGTTACACACCCAAACTATGCGCACCACCCGGCGAGGTTTTTCAGAAACCTATCCTACATTGCCACTGCATGTGTCCTGACCTCCCCATGCTGACCACCCCGTGGTGCTTTTCTCCATCCTACATTGCCACTCACTGCCTATCCTAATTCAGACCCTATGATTCACACCACCCCGTGATGTTTTTCTCACTACTACTAGTGAATGTAATGTTACACAACCATACAATGCGCACCACCCCACGATGTTTTTCAGAAACCTATCCTACATTGCCACTGCATGTTTCCTGACCTCCCCATGCGGACCAACCCGTGGTGCTTTTCTCCATCCTACACTGCCACTCACTGCCTATCCTAATTGAGACCCTATGATTCACACCAGCCCGTGATGTTTTTCTATCTCCTACTAGTGAATGTAATGTTACACAACAATACAATGCGCACCACCCCGCGATGTTTTTCAGAAATCTATCCTACATTGCCACTGCATGTTTCGTGTCCTCCCCATGCTGACCACTCCGTGGTGCTTTTCTCCATCCTAAATTGCCACTCACTGCCTATCGTAATTCAGACCCTATGATTCACACCACCCCGAGATGTTTTTCTCACTCCAACAAGTAAATGTAATGTTACACACCCATACGATGCGCACGACCCCACGATGTTTTTCACAAACCTATCTTACATTGCCACTGCATTTTTCCTGACCTCCACATGCTGGCCACGCTGTGGTGCTTTTGTCCATCCTACATTGCCATTCACTGCCTATCCTAATTCAGACCCTATGATTCACACCACCCCGTGATGTTTTTCTCACTCCTACTAGTGAATGTAATGTTACACACTCATACAATGCGCACCACCCTGCGAAGTTTTTCAGAAAGGTATCTTACATTGCCAGTGCATGTTTCCTGACCTACCCATGCTGACCACCCCGGTTTGCTTTTCTCCATCCTACACTGCCACTCACTGCCTATCCTAATTGAGACCCTATGATTCACACCACCCCGTGATGTTTTTCTATCTCCTACAAGTGAATGTAATGTTACACACCCATACAATGCGCACCATCCCGCGATGTTTTTCAGAAACCTATCCTACATTGCCACTGCATGTTTCCTGACCTCCCCATGCTGACCAACCCGTGGTGCTTTTCTCCATCCTACATTGACCCTCACTGCCTATCCTAAATCAGACCCAATGATTCACACCACCCCGTGATGTTTTTCTCACTACAACTAGTGAATGTAATGTTACATACCAATACAATGCGCACCACCCCTCAATGTTTTACAGAAACCTATCCTACATTGCCAGTGCATGTGTCCTGACCTCCCTATGCTGAACACCCCGTGGTGCTTTTGTCCATCCTACATTGACACTCACTGCCTATCCTAATTCAGACACTACGATTCACACCACCCCGTGATGTATTTCTCACTCCTACTAGTGAATGTAATGTTACACACCCATACAATGCGCACCACCCCGCGATGTTTTTCAGAAACCTATCCTACATTGCCACTACATGTGTCCTGACCTCCGCATGCCGACCACCGTGTGGTGCTTTTCTCCATCCTACATTGCAACTCACTGCCTATCCTAATTCAGATCCTATGATTCACACCACCCCGTGGTGGTATTCTCACTCCTACTAGTGAATGTAATGTTTCACACTCATACAATGCGCACCACCCCGCGATGTTTTCCAGAAACCTATCCTACGTTGCCCCTGCATGTTTCCTGACTTCCCCATGCTGGCCACCCCGTGGTGCTTTTCTCTATCCTACATTGCCACTCACTGCCTATCCTAATTCAGACCCTATGATTCACACCACCCCGTGATGTTTTTCTCACTCCTACTAGTGAATGTAATGTTACACACTCATACAATGCGCAACACCCTGCGAGGTTTTTCAGAAACCTATCCTACATTGCCACTGCATATGTCCTGACCTCCACATGCTGACCACCCCGTGGTGCTTTTCTCCATCCTACATTGCCACTCATTGCCTATCCTAATTCAGACCCTATGATTCACACCACCAAGTGATGTTTTTCTCACTCCTACTATTGAATGTAATATTACACACAAATACAATGAGCAACAACCCCATGATGTTTTTCAGAAACCTACCCTACATTGCCACTGCATGTGTCCTGACCTCCCCATGCTGACCACCCCGTGGTGCTTTTCTCCAGCCTACATTGCCACTCACTGCCTATCCTAATTCAGACCCTATGATTCACACCACCCCGTTATGTTTTTCTCACTCCTACTAGTGAATGCAATGTCACACACCCATACAATGCGCACCACCCCACGATGTTTTTCAGAAACCTATCCTACACTGCCACTGCATGTTTCCTGACCTCCCCATGCTGACCACCCCGTGTTGCTTTTCTCCATCCTACACTGCCACTCACTGCCTATCCTAATTGAGACCCTATGATTCACACCACCCCGTGATGTTTTCCTATCTCCTACTAGTGAATGTAATGTTACACAACAATACAATGCGCACCGCCCCGCGATGTTTTTCAGAAATCTATCCTACATTGCCACTGCATGTTTCGTGTCCTCCCCATGCTGACCACTCCGTGGTGCTTTTCTCCATCCTACATTGCCACTCACTGCCTATCCTAATTCAGACCCTATGATTCACACCACCCCGAGGTGTTTTTCTCACTCCTACAAGTAAATGTAATGTTACACCCACATACGATGCGCACGACACCACTATGTTTTTCAGAAATCTATCCTACATTGCCACTGCATGTTTCCTGACCTCCACATGCTGGCCACGCCGTGGTGCTTTTGTCCAGACTACATTGACACTCACCGCCTATCCTAATTTAGACCCTATGATTCACACCACCCCGTGATGTTTTTCTCACTCCTACTAGTGAATGTAATGTTACACACCCATGCGATGCGCAAAACCCCGCGATGTTTTTCAGAAACCTATCCTACATTGCCACTGCATGTTTCCTGACTTCCGCATGCTGGCCACCCCGTGGTGCTTTTGTCCATCCTACATTGACACTCACTGACTATCCTAATTCAGACCATACGATTCTCACCACCCCGTGATGTATTTCTCACTCCTACTAGTGAATGTAATATTACACACCCATACAATGCGCACCACCCCGTGATGTTTTTCAGAAACCTATCCTACATTGCCACTACATGTGTCCTGACCTCCGCATGCCGACCACCGCGTGGTGCTTTTCTCCATCCTACATTGCAACTCACTGCCTATCCTAATTCAGATCCTATGATTCACACCACCCCGTGATGGTTTTCTCACTCCTACTAGTGAATGAAATGTTTCACACTCATACAATGCGCACCACCCCGCGATGTTTTCCAGAAACCTATCCTACATTGCCCCTGCATGTTTCCTGACTTCCCCATGCTGGCCACCCCGTAGTGCTTTTCTCTATCCTACATGACACTCACTGCCTATCGTAATTCAGACCCTATGATTCACACCACCCCGTGATGTTTTTCTCACTCCCACTAGTGAATGTAATGTTACACACTCATACAATGCGCACCACCTGCGAGGTTTTTCAGAAACCTATCCTACATTGCCACTGCATGTGTCCTGACCTCCCCATGATGACTACCCCGTGGTGCTTTTCTCCATCCTACATTGTCACTCACTGCCTATCCTAACTCAGACCCTATTATTCACACCACCCCGTGATGTTTTTCTCACTCTTACTACTGAATGTAATGTTACACACCCATACAATGCGCACCACACCGTGATGTTTTTCAGAAACCTATCCAACATGGCCACTGCATGTTTCCTGACCTCCCCATGCTGACCACCCCGTGGTGCTATTCTCCATCCTACATTGCCACTCACTGCCTATCCTAATTCAGGCCCTATGATTCACACCATCCCGTGATGTTCTTCTCACTCCTACTAGGGAATGTAATGTTACACATCCATACGTGGCACACTATCCCGCGATGTTTTTCAGAACCCTATCCTACATTGCCACTGCATGTTTCCTGACCTCCCCATGCTGACCACCCCGTGGTGCTTTTCTCCATCCTACATTGCCACTCACGGCCTATCCTAATTCAGACCCTATTATTCACACCACCCCGTTATGTTTTTCTCACTCCTACTAGTGAGTGTAATGTTACACACCCAAACAATGCGCACCACCCGGCGAGGTTTTTCAGAAACCTATCCTACATTGCCACTGCATGTGTCCTGACCTCCCCATGCGGGCCACCCCGTGGTGCTTTTCTGCATTATACATTGCGATTCACTGCCTATCCTAACTCAGACCCTATGATTCACACCACCCCGAGATGTTTTACTCACTCCTACAAGTGAATGTAATGTTACACACCCATACGATGCGCACGACCCCACGATGTTTTTCAGAAACCTATCCTACATTGCCACTGCATGTTTCCTGACTTCCCCATGCTGGCCACCCCGTGGTGCTTTTCTCCATCCTACATTGCCACTCACTGCATATCCTAATTCAGACCCTATTATTCACAACACCCCGTGATGTTTTTCTCACTCCTACTAGTGAATGTAATGTTACACACTCATACAATGCGCACCACCCTGCGAAGTTTTTCAAAATGTATCCTACATTGCCAATGCATGTTTCCTGACCTCCCCATGCTGACCACCCCGTGTTGCTTTTCTCCATCCTACACTGCCACTCACTGCCTATCCTAATTGAGACCCTATGATTCACACCACCCCGTGATGTTTTTCTATCTCCTACTAGTGAATGTAATGTTACACAACAATACAATGCGCACCACCCCGCGATGTTTTTCAGAAATCTATCCTACATTGCCACTGCATGTTTCGTGTCCTCCCCATGCTGACCACTCCGTGGTGCTTTTCTCCATCCTACATTGCCACTCACTGCCTATCCTAATTCAGACCCTATGATTCACACCACCCCGTGATGTTTTTCTCACTCCTACTAGTGAATGTAATGTTACACACCCTACAATGTGCCCCACCACGCGATGTTTTTCAGAAACCTATCCTACATTGCCACTGCATGTTTCCTGACTTCCCCATGCTGACCACCCCGTGGTGCTTTTCTCCATCCTACATTGACACTCACTGCCTATCGTAATTCAGACCCTATGATTCACACCACCCCGAGATGTTTTTCTCACTCCTACAAGTAAATGTAATGTTACACACCCATACGATGCGCAAGACCCCACGATGTTTTTCACAAACCTATCTTACATTGCCACTGCATTTTTCCTGACCTCCACATGCTGGCCACGCCGTGGTGCTTTTGTCCATCCTACATTGACACTCACTGCCTATCCTAATTCAGACCCTATGATTCACAGCACCCCGTGATGTGTTTCTCACTCCTAGTAGTGAATGTAATGTTACACACCCATGCGATGCGCACAACCCCGCGATGTTTTTCAGAAACCTATCCTACATTGCCACTGCATGTTTCCTGACTTCCACATGCTAGCCACACCGTGGTGCTTTTCTCCATCCTACATTGCCACTCACTGCCTATCCTAATTCAGACCCTATGATTCACACCACCCCGTGATGTTTTTCTCACTCCTACTAGTGAATGTAATGTTAAACAACCATACAATGCGCACCACACCACGATGTTTTTCACAAACTTATCCTACATTGCCACTGCATGTTTCCTAACCTCCCCATGCGGACCACCCCGTGGTGCTTTTGTCCATCCTACATTGCGACTCACTGCCTATCCTAACTCAGACCCTATGATTCACACCACCCCGAGATGTTTTTCTCACTCCTACAAGTGAACGTAATGTTACACACCCATACGATGCGCACGACCCCACGATGTTTTTCAGAAACCTATCCTACATTGCCACTGCATGTTTTCTGACCTCCACATGCTGGCCACCCCGTGGTGCTTTTCTCCATCCTACATTGCCACTCACTGCCTATCCTAATTCAGACCCTATGATTCACACCACCCCGTGATGTTTTTCTCACTCCTACTAGTGAATGTAATGTTACACACCCATACGATGCGCACGACCCCACGATGTTTTTCACAAACCTATCCTACATTGCCACTGAATTTTTCCTGTCCTCCACATGCTGGCCACGCCATGGTGCTTTTGTCCATCCTACTTTGACACTCACTGCCTATCCTAATTCAGACCCTATGATTCACAGCACCCCGTGATGTTTTTCTCACTCCTACTAGTGAATGTAATGTTACACACCCATGCGATGCGCACCACCCCGCGATGCTTTTCAGAAACCTATCCTACATTGCCACTGCATGTTTCCTGATTTCCCCATGCTGGCCACACCGTGGTTCTTTTCTCCATCCTACATTGCCACTCACTGCCTATCCTAAATCAGACCCTATGATTCACACCACCCCGTGATGTTTTTCTCACTCCTACTAGTTAATGTAATGTTACACACTCATACAATGCGCACCACCCTGCGAAGTTTTTCAGAAACGTATCCTACATTGCCACTGCATGTTTCCTGACCTCCCCATGCTGACCACCCCGTGTTGCTTTTCTCCATCCTACACTGCCACTCACTGCCTATCCTAATTCAGACCCTATGATTCACACCACCCCGTGCTGTTTTTCTATCTCCTACTAGTTAATGTAATGTTACACACCCATACAATGCGCACCACCCCGCGATGTTTTTCAGAAACCTATCCTACATTGCCACTGCATGTTTCCTGACCTCCCCATGCTGACCACCCCGTGGTGCTTTTCTCCATCCTACATTGACACTCACTGCCTATCCTAAATCAGACCCAATGATTCACACAACCCCGTGATGTTTTTCTCACTACTCCTAGTGAATGTAATGTTACATACCCATACAATGCTCACCACCCCGCAATGTTTTTCATAAACCTATCCTACATTGCCAGTGCATGTGTCCTGACCTCCCTATGCTGACCACCCCGTGGTGCTTTTCTCCATCCTACATTGACACTCACTGCCTATCCTAATTCAGACCCTACGATTCACACCACCCCGTGATGTATTTCTCACTCCTACTAGTGAATGTAATGTTACACACCCATACAATGCGCACCACCCCGCGATGTTTTTCAGAAACCTATCCTACATTGCCACTACATGTGTCCTGACCTCCGCATGCCGACCACCGCGTGGTGCTTTTCTCCATCCTACATTGCAACTCACTGCCTATCCTCATTCAGACCCTATGATTCACACCACCCCGTTATGTTTTTCTCACTCCTACTAGTGAATGCAATGTTACACACCCATACAATGCGCACCACCCCGCGATGTTTTTCAGAAACCTATCCTACACTGCCACTGCATGTTTCCTGACCTCCCCATGCTGACCACCCCGTGGTGCTTTTCTCCATTATACATTGCCACTCACTGCCTAGCCTAATTCAGACCCTATGATTTACACCACCCCGTGATGTTTTTCTCACTCCTACTAGTGAATGTAATGTTACACAACCATACAATGCGCACCACCCCACGATGTTTTTCAGCAACCTATCCTACATTGCCACTGCATGTTTCCTGACCTCCCCATGCGGACCACCCCGTGGTGCTTTTCTCCAACATACATTGCGACACACTGCCTATCCTAACTCAGACCCTATGATTCACACCACCCCGAGATGTTTTTCTCACTCCTACAAGTGAATGTAGTGTTACACACCCATAAGATGCGCACGACCCCACGATGTTTTTCAGAAACCTATCCTACATTGCCACTGCATGTTTCCTGACCTCCACATGCTGTCCACCCCGTGGTGCTTTTCTCCATCCTACATTGCCACTCACTGCCTATCCTAATTTCAGACCCTATGATTCACACAACCCAGTGATGTTTTTCTCACTCCTACTAGTGAATGTAATGTTACACACCCATACAATGCGCACCACCGCGCGATGTTTTTCAGAAACCTATACTACATTGCCACTGCATGTTTCCTGACATCCCCATTCTGGCCACCCCGTGGTGCTTTTCTCCATCCTACATTGCCACTCACTGCCTATCCTAATTCAGACCCTATGATTCACACCACCCCGTGATGTTTTTCTCACTCCTACTAGTGAATGTAATGTTACACACTCATACAATGCGCACCACCCTGCGAAGTTTTTCAGAAACGTATCCACATTGCCAATGCATGTTTCCTGACCTCCCCATGCTGACCACCCCGTGTTGCTTTTCTCCATCCTACACTGCCACTCACTGCCTATGCTAATTGAGACCCTATGATTCACACCACCCCGTGATGTTTTTCTATCTCCTACTAGTGAATGTAATGTTACACAACAATACAATGCGCACCGCCCCGCGATGTTTTTCAGAAATCTATCCTACATTGCCACTGCATGTTTCGTGTCCTCCCCATTCTGACCACTCCGTGTTGCTTTTCTCCATCCTACATTGCCACTCACTGCCTATCCTAATTCAGACCCTATGATTCACACCACCCCGAGATCTTTTTCTCACTCCTACAATTAAATGTAATGTTACACCCCCATACGATGCGCACGACCCCACGATGTTTTTCAGAAACCTATCCTACATTGCCAGTGCATGTGTCCTGACCTCCCTATGCTGGCCACCCCGTGGTGCTTTTCTCCATCCTACATTGACACTCACTGCCTATCCTAAATCAGACCCAATGATACACACCACCCCGTGATGTTTTTCTCACTCCTACTAGTGAATGTAATGTTACACACCCATACAATGCGCACCACCCCGCGATGTTTTTCAGAAACCTATCCTACATTGCCACTACATGTGTCCTGACCTCCGCATGCCGACCACCGCGTGGTGCTTTTCTCCATCCTACATTGCAACTCACTCCCTATCCTAATTCAGATCCTATGATTCACACCAACCCGTGATGGTTTTCTCACTCCTACTAGTGAATGTAATGTTTCACACTCATACAATGCGCACCACCCCGCGATATTTTCCAGAAACCTATCCTACATTGCCTCTGCATGTTTCCTGACTTCTCCATGCTGCCCACCCCGTGGTGCTTTTCTCTATCCTACATTGCCACTCACTGCCTATCCTAATTCAGACCCTATGATTCACACCACCCCGTGATGTTTTTCTCACTCCTACTAGTGAATGTAATGTTACACACTCATACAATGCGCACCACCCTGCGAGGTTTTTCAGAAACCTATCCTACATTGCCACTGCATGTGTCCTGACCTCCCCATGATGACTACCCCGTGGTGCTTTTCTCCATCCTACATTGCCACTCACTGCCTATCGTAACTCAGACCATATGATTCAAACCACCCCGTGATGTTTTTCTCACTCTTACTACTGAATGTAATGTTACACAACCATACAATGCGCACCATCCCGCGATGTTTTTCAAAAACCTATCCTACATTGCCACTGCATGTGTCCTGACCTCCCCATGCTGACCACCCCGTGGTGCTTTTCTCCATCCTACATTGCCACTCACTGCCTATACTAATTCAGACACTATGATTCAAACCACCACGTGATGTTTTTCAAACTCCTACTAGTGAATGTAATGTTACACACACATACAATGCGCACCACCCGCTATGTTTTTCAGAATCCTATCCTACATTGCCACTGCATGTTTCCTGACCTCCCCATGCTGACCACCCCGTGGTGCTTTTCTCCATCCTACATTGCCACTCACTGCCTATCCTAATTCAGACCCTATGATTCACACCACCAAGTGATGTTTTTCTCACTCCTACTATTGAATGTCATATTACACACCCATACAATGAGCAACAACCCCTTGATGTTTTTCAGAAACCTACCCTACATTGCCACTGCATGTGTCCTGACCTCCCCATGCTGACCAACCCGGGGTGCTTTTCTCCATCCTACATTGCCACTCACTGCCTATCCTAATTCAGACCCTATGATTCACACCACCCCGTGACCTTTTTCTCACCCCTACTAGTGAAAGCAATGTTACACACCCATACAATGCGCACCACCCCAAGATGTTTTTCAGAAACCTATCCTACACTGCCACTGCATGTTTCCTGACCTCCCCATGCTGACCACCCCGTGGTGCTTTTCTCCATTATACATTGCCACTCACTGCCTAGCCTAATTCAGACCCTATGATTCACACCACCCCATGATGTTTTTCTCACTACTACTAGTGAATGTAATGTTAAACTACCATACAATGCGCACCACACCACGATGTTTTTCACAAACCTATCCTACATTGCCACTGCATGTTTCCTGACCTCCCCAGGCGGACCACCCCGTGGTGCTTTTGTCCATCCTACATTGCGACTCACTGCCTATCCTAACTCAGACCCTATGAGTCACACCACCCCGAGATGTTTTTCTCACTCCTACAAGTGAACGTAATGTTACACACCCATACGATGCGCACGACCCCACGATGTTTTTCAGAAACCGACCCTACATTGCCACTGCATGTTTTCTGACCTCCACATGCTGGCCACCCCGTGGTGCTTTTCTCCATCCTACATTGCCACTCACTGCCTATCCTAATTCAGACACTATGATTCACAGCAGCCCGTGATGTTTTTCTCACTCCTAGTAGTGAATGTAGTGTTACACACCCATGTGATGCGCACCACCCCGCGATGATTTTAGAAACCTATCCTACATTGCCACTGCATGTTTCCTGACTTCCCCATGCTGGCCACACCGTGGTGCTTTTCTCCATCCTACATTGCCACTCACTGCCTATCCTAATTCAGACCCTATGATTCACACCACCCCGTGATGTTTTTCTCACTCCTACTAGTGAATGTAATGTTACACACACATACAATGCGCCGCACCCTGCGAAGTTTTTCAGAAACGTATCCTACATTGCCACTGCATGTTTCCTGACCTCCCCATGCTGACCACCCCGTGTTGCTTTTCTCCATCCTACACTGCCACTCACTGCCTATCCTAATTCAGACCCTATGATTCACACCACCCCGTGATGTTTTTCTATCTCCTACTATTGAATGTAATGTTACACAACCATACAATGCGCACCACCCCGCGATGTTTTTCAGAAACCTATCCTGCATTGCCACTGCATGTTTCCTGACCTCCCCATGCTGACCACCCCGTGGTGCTTTTCTCCATTCTACATTGACACTCACTGCCTATCCTAAATCAGACCCAATGATTCACACCACCCCGTGATGTTTTTCTCACTACTACTAGTGAATGTAATGTTACATACCTATACAATGCGCACCACCCCGCAATGTTTTTCATAAACCTAGCCTACATTGCCAGTGCATGTGTCCTGACCTCCCTATGCTGACCACCACGTGGTGCTTTTGTTCATCCTACATTGACACTCACTGCCTATCCTAATTCAGACCCTACGATTCACACCACCCCGTGATGTATTTCTCACTCCTACTATTGAATGTAATGTTACACACACATACAATGCGCACCACCCCGCGATGTTTTTCAGAAACCTATCCTACATTGCCACTAAAAGTGTCCTGACCTCCGCATGCCGACCACCGCGTGGTGCTTTTCTCCATCCTACATTGCAACTCACTGCCTATCCTAATTCAGATCCCATGATTCACACCACCCTGTGATGGTTTTCTCACTCCTACTAGTGAATGTAATGTTTCACACTCATACAATGCGCACCACCCCGCGATGTTTTCCAGAAACCTATCCTACATTGCCCCTGCATGTTTCCTGACTTCCCCATGCTGGCCACCCCGTGTTGCTTTTCTCTATCCTACATTGCCACTCACTGCCTATCCTAATTCACACCCTATGGTTCACACCACCCCGTGATGTTTTTCTCACTCCTACTAGTGAATGTAATGTTACACACTCATACAATGCGCACCACCCTGCGAGGTTTTTCAGAAACCTATCCTACATTGCCACTGCATGTGTCCTGACCTCCCCATGATGACTACCCCGTGGTGCTTTTCTCCATCCTACATTGCCACTCACTGCCTATCGTAACTCAGACCATATGATTCAAACCACCCCGTGATGTTTTTCTCACTCTTACTACTGAATGTAATGTTACACAACCATACAATGCGCACCATCCCGCGATGTTTTTCAAAAACCTATCCTACATTGCCACTGCATGTGTCCTGACCTCCCCATGCTGACCACCCCGTGGTGCTTTTCTCCATCCTACATTGCCACTCACTGCCTATACTAATTCAGACACTATGATTCAAACCACCACGTGATGTTTTTCAAACTCCTACTAGTGAATGTAATGTTACACACACATACAATGCGCACCACCCGCTATGTTTTTCAGAATCCTATCCTACATTGCCACTGCATGTTTCCTGACCTCCCCATGCTGACCACCCCGTGGTGCTTTTCTCCATCCTACATTGCCACTCACTGCCTATCCTAATTCAGACCCTATGATTCACACCACCAAGTGATGTTTTTCTCACTCCTACTATTGAATGTCATATTACACACCCATACAATGAGCAACAACCCCTTGATGTTTTTCAGAAACCTACCCTACATTGCCACTGCATGTGTCCTGACCTCCCCATGCTGACCAACCCGGGGTGCTTTTATCCATCCTACATTGCCACTCACTGCCTATCCTAATTCAGACCCTATGATTCACACCACCCCGTGACCTTTTTCTCACCCCTACTAGTGAAAGCAATGTTACACACCCATACAATGCGCACCACCTCAAGATGTTTTTCAGAAACCTATCCTACACTGCCACTGCATGTTTCCTGACCTCCCCATGCTGACCACCCCGTGGTGCTTTTCTCCATTATACATTGCCACTCACTGCCTAGCCTAATTCAGACCCTATGATTCACACCACCCCATGATGTTTTTCTCACTACTACTAGTGAATGTAATGTTAAACTACCATACAATGCGCACCACACCACGATGTTTTTCACAAACCTATCCTACATTGCCACTGCATGTTTCCTGACCTCCCCAGGCGGACCACCCCGTGGTGCTTTTGTCCATCCTACATTGCGACTCACTGCCTATCCTAACTCAGACCCTATGAGTCACACCACCCCGAGATGTTTTTCTCACTCCTACAAGTGAACGTAATGTTACACACCCATACGATGCGCACGACCCCACGATGTTTTTCAGAAACCGACCCTACATTGCCACTGCATGTTTTCTGACCTCCACATGCTGGCCACCCCGTGGTGCTTTTCTCCATCCTACATTGCCACTCACTGCCTATCCTAATTCAGACCCTATGATTCACAGCAGCCCGTGATGTTTTTCTCACTCCTAGTAGTGAATGTAGTGTTACACACCCATGTGATGCGCACCACCCCGCGATGATTTTAGAAACCTATCCTACATTGCCACTGCATGTTTCCTGATTTCCCCATGCTGGCCACACCGTGGTGCTTTTCTCCATCCTACATTGCCACTCACTGCCTATCCTAATTCAGACCCTATGATTCACACCACCCCGTGATGTTTTTCTCACTCCTACTAGTGAATGTAATGTTACACACACATACAATGCGCCGCACCCTGCGAAGTTTTTCAGAAACGTATCCTACATTGCCACTGCATGTTTCCTGACCTCCCCATGCTGACCACCCCGTGTTGCTTTTCTCCATCCTACACTGCCACTCACTGCCTATCCTAATTCAGACCCTATGATTCACACCACCCCGTGATGTTTTTCTATCTCCTACTATTGAATGTAATGTTACACAACCATACAATGCGCACCACCCCGCGATGTTTTTCAGAAACCTATCCTGCATTGCCACTGCATGTTTCCTGACCTCCCCATGCTGACCACCCCGTGGTGCTTTTCTCCATTCTACATTGACACTCACTGCCTATCCTAAATCAGACCCAATGATTCACACCACCCCGTGATGTTTTTCTCACTACTACTAGTGAATGTAATGTTACATACCTATACAATGCGCACCACCCCGCAATGTTTTTCATAAACCTAGCCTACATTGCCAGTGCATGTGTCCTGACCTCCCTATGCTGACCACCACGTGGTGCTTTTGTTCATCCTACATTGACACTCACTGCCTATCCTAATTCAGACCCTACGATTCACACCACCCCGTGATGTATTTCTCACTCCTACTATTGAATGTAATGTTACACACACATACAATGCGCACCACCCCGCGATGTTTTTCAGAAACCTATCCTACATTGCCACTAAAAGTGTCCTGACCTCCGCATGCCGACCACCGCGTGGTGCTTTTCTCCATCCTACATTGCAACTCACTGCCTATCCTAATTCAGATCCCATGATTCACACCACCCTGTGATGGTTTTCTCACTCCTACTAGTGAATGTAATGTTTCACACTCATACAATGCGCACCACCCCGCGATGTTTTCCAGAAACCTATCCTACATTGCCCCTGCATGTTTCCTGACTTCCCCATGCTGGCCACCCCGTGTTGCTTTTCTCTATCCTACATTGCCACTCACTGCCTATCCTAATTCACACCCTATGGTTCACACCACCCCGTGATGTTTTTCTCACTCCTACTAGTGAATGTAATGTTACACACTCATACAATGCGCAACACCCTGCGAGGTTTTTCAGAAACCTATCCTACATTGCCACTGCATGTGTCCTGACCTCCCCATGCTGACCACCCCGTGGTGCTTTTCTCCATCCTCTATTGACACTCACTGCCTATCCTAAATCAGACCCAATGATTCACATCACCCCGTGATGTTTTTCTCACTACTACTAGTGAATGTAATGTTACATACCCATACAATGCGCACCACCCCGCAATGTTTTTCAGAAACCTATCCTACATTGCCAGGGCATGTGTCCTGACCTCCCTATGCTGACCACCCCGTGGTGCTTTTCTCCATCCTACATTGACACTCACTGCCTATCCTAAATCAGACCCAATGATTCACACCACCCCGTGATGTTTTTCTCACTCCTACTAGTGAATGTAATGTTACACACCCATACAATGCGCACCACCCCGCGATGTTTTTCAGAAACCTATCCTACATTGCCACTACATGTGTCCTGACCACCGCATGCCGACCACCGCGTGGTGCTTTTCTCCATCCTACATTGCAACTCACTGCCTATCCTAATTCAGATCCTATGATTCACACAACCCCGTGATGGTTTTCTCACTCCTACTAGTGAATGTAATGTTTCACACTCATACAATGCGCACCACCCCGCGATGTTTTCCAGAAACCTATCCTACATTGCCTCTGCATGTTTCCTCACTTCCCCATGCTGGCCACCCCGTGGTGCTTTTCTCTATCCTACATTGCCACTCACTGCCTATCCTAATTCAGACCCTACGATTCACACCACCCCGTGATGTTTTTCTCACTCCTACTAGTGAATTTAATGTTACACACTCATACAATGCGCACCACCCTGCGAGGTTTTTCAGAAACCTATCCTACATTGCCACTGCATGTGTCCTGGCCTCCCCATGATGACTACCCCGTGGTGCTTTTCTCCATCCTACATTGCCACTCACTGCCTATCCTAACTCAGACCCTATGATTCACACCACCCCGTGATGTTTTTCTCACTCTTACTACTGAATGTAATGTTACACAACCATACAATGCGCACCATCCCGCGATATTTTTCAACAACCTATCCTACATTGCCACTGCATGTGTCCTGATCTCCCCATGCTGACCAACCCGTGGTGCTTTTCTCCATCCTACATTGCCACTCACTGCCTATCCTAATTCAGACACTATGATTCACACCACCACGTGAGGTTTTTCAACTCCTACTAGTGAACGTAATGTTACACACCCATACAATGCGCACCACCCGCGATGTTTTTCAGAAACCTATCCTACATTGCCACTGCATGTTTCCTGAACTCCCCATGCTGACCACCCCGTGGTGCTTTTCTCCATCCTACATTGCCACTCACTGCCTATCCTAATTCAGACCCTATGATTCACACCACCAAGTGATGTTTTTCTCACTCCTACTATTGAATGTCATATTACACACCCATACAATGAGCAACAACACCTTGATGTTTTTCAGAAACCTACCCTACATTGCCACTGCATGTGTCCTGACCTCCCCATGCTGACCACCCCGTGGTGCTTTTCTCCATCCTACATTGCCACTCACTGCCTATCCTAATTCAGACCCTATGATTCACACCACCAAGTGATGTTTTTCTCACTCCTACTATTGAATGTCATATTACACACCCATACAATGTGCACCACCCCAAGATGTTTTTCAGAAACCTATCCTACACTGCCACTGCATGTTTCCTGACCTCCCCATGCTGACCACCCCTTGGTGCTTTTCTCCATTATACATTGCCACTCACTGCCTAGCCTAATTCAGACCCTATAATTCACACCACCCCATGATGTTTTTCTCACTACTACTAGTGAATGTAATGTTAAACAACCATACAATGCGCACCACACCACGATGTTTTTCACAAACCTATCCTACATTGCCACTGCATGTTTTGTGACCTCCACATGCTGGCCACCCCGTGGTGCTTTTCTCCATCCTATATTGCCACTCACTGCCTATCCTAATTCAGACCCTATGATTCACACCACCCCGTGATGTTTTTCTCACTCCTACTAGTGAATGTAATGTTACACACCCATACGATGTGCACGACCCCACGATGTTTTTCACAAACCTATCCTACATTGCCACTGAATTTTTCCTGTCCTCCACATGCTGGCCACGCCGTGGTGCTTTTCTTCATCCTACATTGCCACTCACTGCCTAGCCTAATTCAGACCCTAGGATTCACACCACCCCGTGATGTTTTTCTCACTCCTACTAGTGAATGTAATGTTACACAACCATACAATGCGCACCAACCCACGATGTTTTTCAGCAACCTATCATACATTGCCACTGCATGTTTCCTGACCTCCCCATGCGGACCACCCCGTGGTGCTTTTCTCCAACATACATTGCGACTCACTGCCTATCCTAACTCATACCATATGATTCACACCACCCCGAGATGTTTTTCTCACTCCTACAAGTGAATGTAATGTTACACACCCATACGATGCGCACCACCCCGCGATGTTTTTCAGAAACCTATACTACATTGCCACTGCATGTGTCCTGACCTCCCCATGCTGACCACCCCGTGATGCTTTTCTCCATCCTACATTGCCACTCACTGCCTATCCTAATTCAGACCCTATGATTCACACCACCCCGAGATGTTTTTCTCACTCCTACAAGTAAATGTAATGTTACACCCCCATACGATGCGCATGACCCCACGATGTTTTTCAGAAACCTATCCTACATTGCCACTGCATGTTTCCTGACCTCCACATGCTGGCCACGCCGTGGTGCTTTTGTCCATCCTACATTGACACTCACTGCCTATCCTAATTCAGACCCTATGATTCACACCACCCCGTGATGTTTTTGTCACCCCTACTAGTGAATGTAATGTTACACACCCATGCGATGCGCACCACCCCGCGATGTTTTTCAGAAATCTATCCTACATTGCCACTGCATGTTTCCTGACTTCCCGATGCTGGCCACACCGTGGTGCTTTTCTCCATCCTACATTGCCACTCGCTGCCTATCCTAATTCAGACCCTATGATTCACACCACCCCGTGATGTTTTTCTCACTCCTACTAGTGAATGTAAGGTTACACACTCATACAATGCGCACCACCCTGCGAAGTTTTTCAGAAAAGTATCCTACATTGCCACTGCATGTTTCCTGACCTCCCCATGCTGACCACCCCGTGGTGCTTTTCTCCATACTACATTGACACTCACTGCCTATCCTAAATCAGACCCAATGATTCACACCACCCCGTGATGTTTTTCTCACTACTACTAGTGAATGTAATGTTACATACCCATACAATGCTCACCACCCCGCAATGTTTTTCAGAAACCTATTCTACATTGCCAGTGCATGTGTCCTGACCTCCCTATGCTGACCACCCCATGGTGCTTTTCTCCATCCTACATTGACACTCACTGCCTATCCTAAATCAGACCCAATGATTCACACCACCCCGTGATGTTTTTCTCACTCCTACTAGTGAATGTAATGTTACACACCCATACAATGCGCACCACCCCGCGATGTTTTTCAGATACCTATCCTACATTGCCACTACATGTGTCCTGACCTCCGCATGCCGACCACCGCGTGGTGCTTTTCTCCATCCTACATTGCAACTCACTGCCTATCCTAATTCAGATCCTATGATTCACACCACCCCGTGATGGTTTTCTCACTCCTACTAGTGAATGTAACGTTTCACACTCATACAATGCGCACCACCCCGCGATGTTTTCCAGAAACCAATCCTACATTGCCTCTGCATGTTTCCTGACTTCCCCATGCTGGCCACCCCGTGGTTTTTTCTCTATCCTACAATGCCACTCACTGCCTATCCTAATTCAGACCCTATGATTCACACCACCCCGTGATGTTTTTCTCACTCCTACTAGTGAATGTAATGTTACACACCCATACAATGTGCACCACCCGCATGTTTTTCAGAAACCTATCCTACATTGCCACTGCATGTTTCCTGACCTCCCCATGCTGACCACCCCGTGGTGCTTTTCTCCATCCTACATTGACACTCACTGCCTATCCTAAATCAGACCCAATGATTCACACCACCCCGTGATGTTTTTCTCACTACTACTAGTGAATGTAATGTTACATACCCATACAATGCGCACCACCCCGCAATGTTTTTCAGAAACCTATCCTACATTGCCAGTGCATGTGTCCTGACCTCCCTATGCTGACCACCCCGTGGTGCTTTTGTCAATCCTACATTGACACTCATTGCCTATCCTAATTTAGACCCTACGATTCACACCACCCCGTGATGTATTTCTCACTCCTACTAGTGAATGTAATGTTACACACCAATACAATACGCAGCACCCCGCGATGTTTTTCAGAAACCTATCCTACATTGCTACTATATGTGTCCTGAACTCCACATGCCGACCACCGCGTGGTGCTTTTCTCCATCCTACATTGCAACTCACTGCCTATCCTAATTCAGATCCTATGATTCACACCACCCCGTGATGGTTTTCTCACTCCTACTCGTGAATGGAATGATTCACACTCATACAATGCGCACCACCCCGCGATGTTTTCCAGAAACCTATCCTACATTGCCCCTGCATGTTTCCTGACTTCCCCATGCTGGCCACCCCGTGGTGCTTTTCTCTATCCTACATTGACACTCACTGCCTATCCTAATTCAGACCCTATGATTCACACCACCCCGTGATGTTTTTCTCACTCCTACTAGTGAATGTAATGTTACACACCCATACAATGCGCACCAGCCGCATGTTTTTCAGAAACCTATCCTACATTGCCACTGCATGTTTCCTGACCTCCCCATGCTGACCACCCCGTGGTGCTTTTCTCCATCCTACATTGCCACTCACTGCCTATCCTAATTCAGACCCTATGATTCACACCACCAAGTGATATTTTCTCACTCCTACTATTGAATGTAATATTACAGACACATACAATGAGCAACAACCCCTTGATGTTTTTCAGAAACCTACCCTACATTGCCACTGCATGTGTCCTGACTTCCCCATGCTGACCACCCCGTGGTGCTTTTCTCCATCCTACATTGCCACGCACTGCCTATCCTAATTCAGACCCTATGATTCACACCACCCCGTTATGTTTTTCTCACTCCTACTAGTGAATGTAATGTTACACACCCATACAATGCGCACCACCCCACGATGTTTTTCAGAAACCTATCCTACATTGCCACTGCATGTTTCCTGACCTCCCCATGCGGACCACCCCGTGGTGCTTTTCTCCATCCTACATTGCCACTCACTGCCTATCCTAACTCAGACCCTATGATTCACACCACCCCGAGATGTTTTTCTCACTCCTACAAGTGAATGTAATGTTACACACCCATACGATGCGCACGACCCCACGATGTTTTTCAGAAACCTATCCTACATTGCCACTGCATGTTTCCTGACCTCCACATGATGGCCACCCCGTGGTGCTTTTCTCCATCCTACATTGCCTCTCACTGCCTATCCTAATTCAGACCGTATGATTCACACCACCCCGTGATGTTTTTCTCACTCCTACTAGTGAATGTAATGTTACACACCCATACGATGCGCACCACCCCACGATGTTTTTCAGAAACCTATCCTACATTGCCACTGCATGTTTCCTGACCTCCCCATGCTGACCACCCTGTGGTGCTTTTCCCATCCTGAATTTCCACTCACTGCCTATCGTAATTCAGACCCTATGATTCACACCACCCCGAGATGTTTTTCTCACTCCTACAAGTAAATGTAATGTTACACACCCATACGATGGGCACGACCCCACGATGTTTTTCAGAAACATGTCCTACATTGCCACTGCATTTTTCCTGACCTCCACATGCTGGCCACGCCGTGGTGCTTTTGTCCATCCTACATTGACACTCACTGCCTATCCTAATTCAGACCCTATGATTCACACCACCCCGTGATGTTTTTCTCACTCCTACTAGTGAATGAAATGTTACACACCAATGCGATGCGCACCACCCCGCGATGTTTTTCAGAAACCTATCCTACATTGCCACTGCATGTTTCCTGACTTCCCCATGCTGGCCACACCGTGGTGCTTTTCTCCATCCTACATTGCCACTCACTGCCTATCCTAATTCAGCCCCTATGATTCACACCACCCCGTGATGTTTTTCTCACTCCTACTAGTGAATGTAATGTTACACACTCATACAATGCGCACCACTCTGCGAAGTTTTTCAGAAACGTATCCTACATTGCCACTGCATGTTTCCTGACCTCCCCATGCTGACCACCCCTTGTTGCTTTTCTCCATCCTACACTGCCACTCACTGCCTATCCTAATTCAGACCCTATGATTCACACCACCCCGTGATGTTTTTCTATCTCCTACTAGTGAATGCAATGTTACACACCCATACAATGCGAACCACCCCGCGTTGTTTTTCAGAAACCTATCCTACATTGCCACTGCATGTGTACAGACCTCCCCATGCTGACCACCCCGTGGTGCTTTTGTCCATCCTACATTGCCACTCACTTCCTATCCTAATTCAGACCCTACGATTCACACCACCCCGTGATGTATTTCTCACTCCTACTAGTGAATGTAACGTTACACACCCATACCATGCGCACCACCCCGCGATGTTTTTCTGAAACCTACCCTACATTGCCACTGCATGTGTCCTGACCTCCCCTTGCTGACCACCCCGTGGTGCTTTTCTCCATCATACATTGCCACTCACTACCTATCCTTATTCAGGCCCTATGATTCAAACCACCCCGTGATGTTTTTCTCACTCCTACTAGTGAATGTAATGTTACACACCCATACAATGCGCACCACCGCGCGATGTTTTTCAGAAACCTATCCGACATTGCCACTGCATGTGTCCTGACCTCCCCATGATGACTACCCCGTGGTGATTTTCTCCATAATACATTGCCACTCACTGCCTATCCTAACTCAGACCCTATGATTCACACCACCCCGTGATGTTTTTCTCACTACTACTAGTGAATGTAATGTTACATACCCATACAATGCGCACCACCACACAATGTTTTTCAGAAACCTATCCTAAATTGCCAGTGCATGTGTCCTGACCTACCTATGCTGACCACCCCATGGTGCTTTTCTCCATCCTACATTGACACTCACTGCCTATCCTAAATCAGACCCAATGATTCATACCACCCCGTGATGTTTTTCTCACTCCTACTAGTGAATGTAATGTTACACACCCATACAATGCGCACCACCCCGCGATGTTTTTCAGATACCTATCCTACATTGCCACTACATGTGTCCTGACCTCCGCATGCCGACCACCGCGTGGTGCTTTTCTCCACCCTACATTGCAACTCACTGCCTATCCTAATTCAGATCCTATGATTCACACCACCCCGTGATGTTTTTCTCACTCCTACTAGTGAATGTAACGTTTCACACTCATACAATGCGCACCACCCCGCGATGTTTTCCAGAAATCTATCCTACATTGCCTCTGCATGTTTCCTGACTTCCCCATGCTGGCCACTCCGTGGTGCTTTTCTCTATCCTACGTTGCTACTCACTGCCTATCCTAATTCAGACCCTGTGATTCACACCACCCCGTGATGTTTTTCTCACTCCTACTAGTGAATGTAATGTTACACACTCATACAATTTGCACCACCCTGCGAGGTTTTTCAGAAACCTATCCTACATTGCCACTGCATGTGTCCTGACCTCCCCATGATGACTACCCCGTGGTGCTTTTCTCCATCCTACATTGCCACTCACTGCCTATCCTAACTCAGACCCTAAGATTCACACCACCCCGTGATGTTTTTCTCACTCTTACTACTGAATGTAATGTTACACAACCATACAATGCACACCATCCCGCGATGTTTTTCAACAACCTATCCTACATTGCCACTACATGTGTCCTGACCTCCCCATGCTGACCACCCCGGGGTGCTTTTCTCCATTCTACATTGCCACTCACTGCCTATCCTAATTCAGACCCTATGATTCACACCACCCCGTTATGTTTTTCTCACTCCTACTAGTGAATGTAATGTTACACCCCCATACAATGCGCACCACCCCACGATGTTTTTCAGAAACCTATCCTACACTGCCACTGCATGTTTCTTGACCTCCCCATGCTGACCACCCCGTGGTGCTTTTCTCCATCCTACATTGCCACTCACTGCCTAGCCTAATTCAGACCCTATGATTCACACCACCCCGTGATGTTTTTCTCACTACTACTAGTGAATGTAATGTTACACAACCATACAATGCGCACTACCCCACGATGTTTTTCAGAAACCTATCCTACATTGCCACTGCATGTTTCCTGACCTCCCCATGCGGACCACCCCGTGGTGCTTTTCTCCATCCTACATTGCCACTCACTGCCTATCCTAACTCAGACCCTATGACTCACACCACCCCGAGATGTTTTTCTCACTCCTACAAGTGAATGTAATGTTACACACCCATACGATGCGCACGACCCCACGATGTTTTTCAGAAACCTATCTTACATTGCCACTGCATGTTTCCTGACCTCCACATGCTGGCCACCCCGTGTTGCTTTTCTCCATCCTACACTGCCACTCACTGCCTACCCTAATTCAGACCCTATGATTCACACCACCCCGTGATGTTTTTCTATCTCCTACTAGTGAATGTAATGTTACACAACAATACAATGCGCACCACCCCGCGATGTTTTTCAGAAATCTATCCTACTTTGCCACTGCATGTTTCGTGTCCTCCCCATGCTGACCACTCCGTGGTGCTTTTCTCCATCCTACATTGACACTCACTGCCTATCCTAATTCAGACCCTACGATTCACACCACCCCGTGATGGTTTTCTCACTCCTACTAGTATATGTAATGTTACACACCCATACGATGCGCACCACCCCGCGATGTTTTTCAGAAACCTATCCTACATTGCCACTGCATGTTTCCTGACCTCCACATGCTGGCCACCCCGTGGTGCTTTTCTCCATCCTACATTGCCACTCACTGCCTATCCTAATTCAGACACTATGATTCACACCACCCCGTGATGTTTTTCTCACTCCTACTAGTGAATGTAATGTTACACACCCATACGATGCGCACCACCCCACGATGTTTTTCAGAAACCTATCCTACATTGCCACTGCATGTTTCCTGACTTCCCCATGCTGGCCACCCCGTGGTGCTTTTCTCCATCCTACATTGCCACTCACTGCCTATCCTAATTCAGACCCTATGATTCACACCACCCCGTGATGTTTTTCTCACTCCTACTAGTGAATGTAATGTTACACACTCATACAAGGCGCACCACCCTGCGAAGTTTTTCAGAAACGTATCCTACATTGCCACTGCATGTTTCCTGACCTCCCCATGCTGACCACCCCGTGTTGCTTTTCTCCATCCTACACTGCCACTCACTGCCTATCCTAATTCAGACCCTATGATTCACACCACCCCGTGATGTTTTTCTATCTCCTACTACTGAATGTAATGTTACACAACAATACAATGCGCAACGCCCCGCGATGTTTTTCAGAAATCTATCCTACTTTGCCACTGCATGTTTCGTGACCTCCCCATGCTGACCACTCCGTGGTGCTTTTCTCCATCCTACATTGCCACTCACTGCCTATCCTAATTCAGACCCTATGATTCACACCACCCCGTGATGTTTTTCTCACTCCTACTAGTGAATGTAATGTTACACAACCATGCGATGCGCACCACCCCGCCATGTTTTTCAGAAACCTATCCTAGATTGCCACTGCATGTTTCCTGACTTCCCCATGCTGGCCACACCGTTGTGCTTTTCTCCATCCTACATTGCCACTCACTGCCTATCCTAATTCAGCCCCTATGATTCACACCACCCCGTGATGTTTTTCTCACTCCTACTAGTGAATGTAATGTTACACACTCATACAATGCGCACCACCCTGCGAAGTTTTTCAGAAACGTATCCTACATTGCCACTGCATGTTTCCTGACCTCCCCATGTTGACCACCCCGTGTTGCTTTTCTCCATCCTACACTGCCACTCACTGCCTATCCTAATTCAGACCCTATGATTCACACCACCCCGTGATGTTTTTCTATCTCCTACTAGTAAATGCAATGTTACACACCCATACAATGCGCACCACCCCGCGTTGTTTTTCAGAAACCTATCCTACATTGCCACTGCATGTGTACAGACCTCCCCATGCTGACCACCCCGTGGTGCTTTTGTCCATCCTACATTGCCACTCACTTCCTATCCTAATTCAGACCCTACGATTCACACCACCCCGTGATGTATTTCTCACTCCTACTAGTGAAGGTAACGTTACACACCCATACCATGCGCACCACCCCGCGATGTTTTTCAGAAACCTACCCTACATTGCGACTGCATGTGTCCTGACCTCCCCTTGCTGACCACCCCGTGGTGCTTTTCTTCATCATACATTGCCACTCACTACCTATCCTTATTCAGACCCTATGATTCACACCACCCCGTGATGTTTTTCTCACTCCTACTAGTGAATGTAATGTTACACACCCATACGATGCGCACCACCCCGCGATGTTTTTCAGAAACCTATACTACATTGCCACTGCATGTGTCCTGACCTCCCCATGCTGACCACCCCGTGATGCTTTTCTCCATCCTACATTGCCACTCACTGCCTATCCTAATTCAGACCCTATGATTCACACCACCCCGAGATGTTTTTCTCACTCCTACTAGTAAATGTAATGTTACACCCCCATACGATGCGCATGACCCCACGATGTTTTTCAGAAACCTATCCTACATTGCCACTGCATGTTTCCTGACCTCCACATGCTGGCCACGCCGTGGTGCTTTTGTCCATCCTACATTGACACTCACTGCCTATCCTAATTCAGACCCTATGATTCACACCACCCCGTGATGTTTTTGTCACCCCTACTAGTGAATGTAATGTTACACACCCATGCGATGCGCACCACCCCGCGATGTTTTTCAGAAATCTATCCTACATTGCCACTGCATGTTTCCTGACTTCCCGATGCTGGCCACACCGTGGTGCTTTTCTCCATCCTACATTGCCACTCGCTGCCTATCCTAATTCAGACCCTATGATTCACACCACCCCGTGATGTTTTTCTCACTCCTACTAGTGAATGTAAGGTTACACACTCATACAATGCGCACCACCCTGCGAAGTTTTTCAGAAAAGTATCCTACATTGCCACTGCATGTTTCCTGACCTCCCCATGCTGACCACCCCGTGGTGCTTTTCTCCATACTACATTGACACTCACTGCCTATCCTAAATCAGACCCAATGATTCACACCACCCCGTGATGTTTTTCTCACTACTACTAGTGAATGTAATGTTACATACCCATACAATGCTCACCACCCCGCAA
This sequence comes from Cavia porcellus, assembly GCF_034190915.1. Classification (NCBI taxonomy): domain Eukaryota; kingdom Metazoa; phylum Chordata; class Mammalia; order Rodentia; family Caviidae; genus Cavia; species Cavia porcellus. The sequence continues at coordinate 28,468,392 of NW_026947510.1, read as the reverse complement.
TGTTTTTCAGAAACCTATCCTACATTGCCAGTGCATGTGTCCTGACCTCCCTATGCTGACCACCCCATGGTGCTTTTCTCCATCCTACATTGACACTCACTGCCTATCCTAAATCAGACCCAATGATTCACACCACCCCGTGATGTTTTTCTCACTCCTACTAGTGAATGTAATGTTACACACCCATACAATGCGCACCACCCCGCGATGTTTTTCAGATACCTATCCTACATTGCCACTACATGTGTCCTGACCTCCGCATGCCGACCACCGCGTGGTGCTTTTCTCCATCCTACATTGCAACTCACTGCCTATCCTAATTCAGATCCTATGATTCACACCACCCCGTGATGGTTTTCTCACTCCTACTAGTGAATGTAACGTTTCACACTCATACAATGCGCACCACCCCGCGATGTTTTCCAGAAACCAATCCTACATTGCCTCTGCATGTTTCCTGACTTCCCCATGCTGGCCACCCCGTGGTTTTTTCTCTATCCTACAATGCCACTCACTGCCTATCCTAATTCAGACCCTATGATTCACACCACCCCGTGATGTTTTTCTCACTCCTACTAGTGAATGTAATGTTACACACCCATACAATGTGCACCACCCGCATGTTTTTCAGAAACCTATCCTACATTGCCACTGCATGTTTCCTGACCTCCCCATGCTGACCACCCCGTGGTGCTTTTCTCCATCCTACATTGACACTCACTGCCTATCCTAAATCAGACCCAATGATTCACACCACCCCGTGATGTTTTTCTCACTACTACTAGTGAATGTAATGTTACATACCCATACAATGCGCACCACCCCGCAATGTTTTTCAGAAACCTATCCTACATTGCCAGTGCATGTGTCCTGACCTCCCTATGCTGACCACCCCGTGGTGCTTTTGTCAATCCTACATTGACACTCATTGCCTATCCTAATTTAGACCCTACGATTCACACCACCCCGTGATGTATTTCTCACTCCTACTAGTGAATGTAATGTTACACACCAATACAATACGCAGCACCCCGCGATGTTTTTCAGAAACCTATCCTACATTGCTACTATATGTGTCCTGAACTCCACATGCCGACCACCGCGTGGTGCTTTTCTCCATCCTACATTGCCACTCACTGCCTATCCTAATTCAGACCCTATGATTCACACCACCAAGTGATATTTTCTCACTCCTACTATTGAATGTAATATTACAGACACATACAATGAGCAACAACCCCTTGATGTTTTTCAGAAACCTACCCTACATTGCCACTGCATGTGTCCTGACTTCCCCATGCTGACCACCCCGTGGTGCTTTTCTCCATCCTACATTGCCATGCACTGCCTATCCTAATTCAGACCCTATGATTCACACCACCCCGTTATGTTTTTCTCACTCCTACTAGTGAATGTAATGTTACACACCCATACAATGCGCACCACCCCACGATGTTTTTCAGAAACCTATCCTACATTGCCACTGCATGTTTCCTGACCTCCCCATGCGGACCACCCCGTGGTGCTTTTCTCCATCCTACATTGCCACTCACTGCCTATCCTAACTCAGACCCTATGATTCACACCACCCCGAGATGTTTTTCTCACTCCTACAAGTGAATGTAATGTTACACACCCATACGATGCGCACGACCCCACGATGTTTTTCAGAAACCTATCCTACATTGCCACTGCATGTTTCCTGACCTCCACATGATGGCCACCCCGTGGTGCTTTTCTCCATCCTACATTGCCTCTCACTGCCTATCCTAATTCAGACCATATGATTCACACCACCCCGTGATGTTTTTCTCACTCCTACTAGTGAATGTAATGTTACACACCCATACGATGCGCACCACCCCACGATGTTTTTCAGAAACCTATCCTACATTGCCACTGCATGTTTCCTGACCTCCCCATGCTGACCACCCCGTGGTGCTTTTCCCATCCTAAATTTCCACTCACTGCCTATCGTAATTCAGACCCTATGATTCACACCACCCCGAGATGTTTTTCTCACTCCTACAAGTAAATGTAATGTTACACACCCATACGATGGGCACGACCCCACGATGTTTTTCAGAAACATGTCCTACATTGCCACTGCATTTTTCCTGACCTCCACATGCTGGCCACGCCGTGGTGCTTTTGTCCATCCTACATTGACACTCACTGCCTATCCTAATTCAGACCCTATGATTCACACCACCCCGTGATGTTTTTCTCACTCCTACTAGTGAATGAAATGTTACACACCAATGCGATGCGCACCACCCCGCGATGTTTTTCAGAAACCTATCCTACATTGCCACTGCATGTTTCCTGACTTCCCCATGCTGGCCACACCGTGGTGCTTTTCTCCATCCTACATTGCCACTCACTGCCTATCATAATTCAGCCCCTATGATTCACACCACCCCGTGAGGTTTTTCTCACTCCTACTAGTGATTGTAATGTTACACACTCATACAATGCGCACCACTCTGCGAAGTTTTTCAGAAACGTATCCTACATTGCCACTGCATGTTTCCTGACCTCCCCATGCTGACCACCCCTTGTGGCTTTTCTCCATCCTACACTGCCACTCACTGCCTATCCTAATTCAGACCCTATGATTCACACCACCCCGTGATGTTTTTCTATCTCCTACTAGTGAATGCAATGTTACACACCCATACAAAGCGAACCACCCCGCGTTGTTTTTCAGAAACCTATCCTACATTGCCACTGCATGTGTACAGACCTCCCCATGCTGACCACCCCGTGGTGCTTTTGTCCATCCTACATTGCCACTCACTTCCTATCCTAATTCAGACCCTACGATTCACACCACCCCGTGATGTATTTCTCACTCCTACTAGTGAATGTAACGTTACACACCCATACCATGCGCACCACCCCGCGATGTTTTTCTGAAACCTACCCTACATTGCCACTGCATGTGTCCTGACCTCCCCTTGCTGACCACCCGGTGGTGCTTTTCTCCATCATACATTGCCACTCACTACCTATCCTTATTCAGGCCCTATGATTCAAACCACCCCGTGATGTTTTTCTCACTCCTACTAGTGAATGTAATGTTACACACCCATACAATGCGCACCACCGCGCGATGTTTTTCAGATACCTATCCGACATTGCCACTGCATGTGTCCTGACCTCCCCATGATGACTACCCCGTGGTGATTTTCTCCATAATACATTGCCACTCACTGCCTATCCTAACTCAGACCCTATGATTCACACCACCCCGTGATGTTTTTCTCACTACTACTAGTGAATGTAATGTTACATACCCATACAATGCGCACCACCACACAATGTTTTTCAGTAACCTATCCTACATTGCCAGTGCATGTGTCCTCACCTACCTATGCTGACCACCCCATGGTGCTTTTCTCCATCCTACATTGACACTCACTGCCTATCCTAAATCAGACCCAATGATTCATACCACCCCGTGATGTTTTTCTCACTCCTACTAGTGAATGTAATGTTACACACCCATACAATGCGCACCACCCCGCGATGTTTTTCAGATACCTATCCTACATTGCCACTACATGTGTCCTGACCTCCGCATGCCGACCACCGCGTGGTGCTTTTCTCCACCCTACATTGCAACTCACTGCCTATCCTAATTCAGATCCTATGATTCACACCACCCCGTGATGGTTTTCTCACTCCTACTAGTGAATGTAACGTTTCACACTCATACAATGCGCACCACCCCGCGATGTTTTCCAGAAATCTATCCTACATTGCCTCTGCATGTTTCCTGACTTCCCCATGCTGGCCACTCCGTGGTGCTTTTCTCTATCCTACGTTGCTACTCACTGCCTATCCTAATTCAGACCCTGTGATTCACACCACCCCGTGATGTTTTTCTCACTCCTACTAGTGAATGTAATGTTACACACTCATACAATTTGCACCACCCTGCGAGGTTTTTCAGAAACCTATCCTACATTGCCACTGCATGTGTCCTGACCTCCCCATGATGACTACCCCGTGGTGCTTTTCTCCATCCTACATTGCCACTCACTGCCTATCCTAACTCAGACCCTAAGATTCACACCACCCCGTGATGTTTTTCTCACTCTTACTACTGAATGTAATGTTACACAACCATACAATGCACACCATCCCGCGATGTTTTTCAACAACCTATCCTACATTGCCACTGCATGTGTCCTGACCTCCCCATGCTGACCACCCCGGGGTGCTTTTCTCCATTCTGCATTGCCACTCACTGCCTATCCTAATTCAGACCCTATGATTCACACCACCCCGTTATGTTTTTCTCACTCCTACTAGTGAATGTAATGTTACACCCCCATACAATGCGCACCACCCCACGATGTTTTTCAGAAACCTATCCTACACTGCCACTGCATGTTTCTTGACCTCCCCATGCTGACCACCCCGTGGTGCTTTTCTCCATCCTACATTGCCACTCACTGCCTAGCCTAATTCAGACCCTATGATTCACACCACCCCGTGATGTTTTTCTCACTACTACTAGTGAATGTAATGTTACACAACCATACAATGCGCACTACCCCATGATGTTTTTCAGAAACCTATCCTACATTGCCACTGCATGTTTCCTGACCTCCCCATGCGGACCACCCCGTGGTGCTTTTCTCCATCCTACATTGCCACTCACTGCCTATCCTAACTCAGACCCTATGACTCACACCACCCCGAGATGTTTTTCTCACTCCTACAAGTGAATGTAATGTTACACACCCATACGATGCGCACGACCCCACGATGTTTTTCTGAAACCTATCTTACATTGCCACTGCATGTTTCCTGACCTCCACATGCTGGCCACCCCGTGTTGCTTTTCTCCATCCTACACTGCCACTCACTGCCTACCCTAATTCAGACCCTATGATTCACACCACCCCGTGATGTTTTTCTATCTCCTACTAGTGAATGTAATGTTACACAACAATACAATGCGCACCACCCCGCGATGTTTTTCAGAAATCTATCCTACTTTGCCACTGCATGTTTCGTGTCCTCCCCATGCTGACCACTCCGTGGTGCTTTTCTCCATCCTACATTGACACTCACTGCCTATCCTAATTCAGACCCTACGATTCACACCACCCCGTGATGGTTTTCTCACTCCTACTAGTATATGTAATGTTACACACCCATACGATGCGCACCACCCCGCGATGTTTTTCAGAAACCTATCCTACATTGCCACTGCATGTTTCCTGACCTCCACATGCTGGCCACCCCGTGGTGCTTTTCTCCATCCTACATTGCCACTCACTGCCTATCCTAATTCAGACACTATGATTCACACCACCCCGTGATGTTTTTCTCACTCCTACTAGTGAATGTAATGTTACACACCCATACGATGCGCACCACCCCACGATGTTTTTCAGAAACCTATCCTACATTGCCACTGCATGTTTCCTGACTTCCCCATGCTGGCCACCCCGTGGTGCTTTTCTCCATCCTACATTGCCACTCACTGCCTATCCTAATTCAGACCCTATGATTCACACCACCCCGTGATGTTTTTCTCACTCCTACTAGTGAATGTAATGTTACACACTCATACAAGGCGCACCACCCTGCGAAGTTTTTCAGAAACGTATCCTACATTGCCACTGCATGTTTCCTGACCTCCCCATGCTGACCACCCCGTGTTGCTTTTCTCCATCCTACACTGCCACTCACTGCCTATCCTAATTCAGACCCTATGATTCACACCACCCCGTGATGTTTTTCTATCTCCTACTACTGAATGTAATGTTACACAACAATACACTGCGCAACGCCCCGCGATGTTTTTCAGAAATCTATCCTACTTTGCCACTGCATGTTTCGTGACCTCCCCATGCTGACCACTCCGTGGTGCTTTTCTCCATCCTACATTGCCACTCACTGCCTATCCTAATTCAGACCCTATGATTCACACCACCCCGTGATGTTTTTCTCACTCCTACTAGTGAATGTAATGTTACACAACCATGCGATGCGCACCACCCCGCCATGTTTTTCAGAAACCTATCCTAGATTGCCACTGCATGTTTCCTGACTTCCCCATGCTGGCCACACCGTGGTGCTTTTCTCCATCCTACATTGCCACTCACTGCCTATCCTAATTCAGCCCCTATGATTCACACCACCCCGTGATGTTTTTCTCACTCCTACTAGTGAATGTAATGTTACACACTCATACAATGCGCACCACCCTGCGAAGTTTTTCAGAAACGTATCCTACATTGCCACTGCATGTTTCCTGACCTCCCCATGTTGACCACCCCGTGTTGCTTTTCTCCATCCTACACTGCCACTCACTGCCTATCCTAATTCAGACCCTATGATTCACACCACCCCGTGATGTTTTTCTATCTCCTACTAGTAAATGCAATGTTACACACCCATACAATGCGCACCACCCCGCGTTGTTTTTCAGAAACCTATCCTACATTGCCACTGCATGTGTACAGACCTCCCCATGCTGACCACCCCGTGGTGCTTTTGTCCATCCTACATTGCCACTCACTTCCTATCCTAATTCAGACCCTACGATTCACACCACCCCGTGATGTATTTCTCACTCCTACTAGTGAAGGTAACGTTACACAACCATACCATGCGCACCACCCCGCGATGTTTTTCAGAAACCTACCCTACATTGCGACTGCATGTGTCCTGACCTCCCCTTGCTGACCACCCCGTGGTGCTTTTCTTCATCATACATTGCCACTCACTACCTATCCTTATTCAGACCCTATGATTCACACAACCCCGTGATGTTTTTCTCACTCCTACTAGTGAATGTAATGTTACACACCCATACAATGCGCACCACCCCGCGTTGTTTTTCAGAAACCTATCCTACATTGCCACTGCATGTGTACAGACCTCCCCATGCTGACGACCCCGTGGTGCTTTTGTCCATCCTACATTGCCACTCACTTCCTATCCTAATTCAGACCCTACGATTCACACCACCCCGTGATGTATTTCTCACTCCTACTAGTGAATGTAACGTTACACACCCATACCATGCGCACCACCCCGCGTTGTTTTTCAGAAACCTACCCTACATTGCCACTGCATGTGTCCTGACCTCCCCTTGCTGACCACACCGTGGTGCTTTTCTCCATCATACATTGCCACTCACTACCTATCCTTATTCAGACCCTATGATTCACACCACCCCGTGATGTTTTTCTCACTCCTACTAGTGAATGTAATGTTACACACCCATACAATGCGCACCACCCCGCGATGTTTTTCAGAAACCTATCCGACATTGCCACTGCATGTTTCCTGACCTCCCCATGCAGACCACACTGTGGTGCTTTTCTCCATCCTACATTGCCAATCACTGCCTATCCTAATTCAGACCCCATGATTCACACAACCCCGTGATGTTTTTCTCACTCCTACTAGTGAATGTAATGTGACACACACATACGATGCGCACCATTCCGGGATGTTTTTCAGAAACCTATCCTACATTGCCACTGCATGTTTCCTGACCTCCGCATCCTGGCCACCCCGTGGTGCTTTTCTCCATCCTACATTGCCACTCACTGCCTATCCTAATTCAGACCCTATGATTCACACCACCCCGTGATGTTTTTCTCACTCCTACTAGTGAATGCAATGTTACACACTCATACAATGCGCAGCACCCTGCGAGGTTTTTCAGGAACCTATCCTACATTGCCACTGCATGTGTACTGACCTGCCCATGCTGACCACCCCGTGGTGTTTTTCTCCATCCTACAAGGCCACTCACTGCCTATCCTAATTCAGACCCTATGATTCACACTACCCCGTGATGTTTTTCTCACTCCTACTAGTGAATGTAATGTTACACACCCATACGATGCGCACCACCCCACGATGTTTTTCAGAAACCTATCCTACATTGCCACTGCATGTTTCCTGACTTCCCCATGCTGGCCACCCCGTGGTGCTTTTCTCCATCCTACATTGCCACTTACTGATTATCCTAATTCAGACCCTATGATTCACACCACCCCGTGATGTTTTTCTCACTCCTACTAGTGAATGTAATGTTACACACTCATACAATGCGCACCACCCTGTGAAGTTTTTCAGAAACGTATCCTACATTGCCAATTCATGTCATGCTGACCACCCCGTGTTGCTTTTCTCCATCCTACACTGCCACTCACTGCCTATCCTAATTCAGACCCTATGATTCACACCACCCCGTGATGTTTTTCTATCTCCTACTAGTGAATGTAATGTTACACAACAATACAATGCGCACCACCCCGCGATGTTTTTCAGAAATCTATCCTACTTTGCCACTGCATGTTTCGTGTCCTCCCCATGCTGACCACTCCGTGGTGCTTTTCTCCATCCTACATTGCCACTCACTGCCTATCCTAATTCAGACCCTATGATTCACACCACCCCGTGATGTTTTTCTCACTCCTACTAGTGAATGTAATGTTACACACCCATGCGATGCGCACCACCCCGCGATGTTTTTCAGAAACCTATCCTACATTGCCACTGCATGTTTCCTGACTTCCCCATGCTGGCCACACCGTGGTGCTTTTCTCCATCCTACATTGCCACTCACTGCCTATCCTAATTCAGCCCCTATGATTCACACCACCCCGTGATGTTTTTCTATCTCCTACTAGTGAATGCAATGTTACACACCCATACAATGCGCACCACCCCGCGTTGTTTTTCAGGAACCTATCCTACATTGCCACTGCATGTGTAAAGACCTCCCCATGCTGACCACCCCGTGGTGCTTTTGTCCATCCTACATTGCCACTCACTTCCTATCCTAATTCAGACCCTACGATTCACACCACCCCGTGATGTATTTCTCCCTCCTACTAGTGAATGTAACGTTACAAACCCATACCATGCGCACCACCCCGCGATGTTTTTCAGAAACCTACCCTACATTGCCACTGCATGTGTCCTGACCTCCCCTTGCTGACCACCCCGTGGTGCTTTTCTCCATCATACATTGCCACTCACTACCTATCCTTATTCAGACCCTATGATTCACACCACCCCGTGATGTTTTTCTCACTCCTACTAGCGAATGTAATGTTACACACTCATACAATGCGCACCACTCTGCGAGGTTTTTCAGAAACTTTTTCTACATTGCCACTGCATGTGTCCTGAATTCGCCATGCTGGCCACACCGTGGTGCTTTTCTCCATCCTACATTGCCACTCACTGCCTATCCTAATTCAGACCCTATGATTCACACCACTCCGTGATGTTTTTCTCACTCCTACTAGTGAATGTAATGTTACACACTCATACAATGCGCACCACCCTGCGAAGTTTTTCAGAAACGTATCCTACATTGCCACTGCATGTTTCCTGACCTCCCCATGCTGACCACCCCGTTTTGCTTTTCTCCATCCTACACTGCCACTCACTGCCTATCCTAATTGAGACCCTATGATTCACACCACCCCGTGATGTTTTTCTATCTCCTACTAGTGAATGTAATGTTACACACCCATACAATGCGCACCACCCGCGATGTTTTTCAGAAACCTATCCTACATTGCCACTGCATGTTTCCTGACCTCCCCATGCTGACCACCCCGTGGTGCTTTTCTCCATCCTACATTGCCACTCACTGCCTATCCTAATTCAGACACTATGATTCACACCACCACGTGATGTTTTTCAAACTCCTACTAGTGAATGTAATGTTACACACCCATACAATGCGCACCACCCGCGATGTTTTTCAGAAACCTATCCTACATTGCCACTGCATGTTTCCTGAACTCCACATGCTGGCCACCCCGTGGTGCTTTTCTCCATCCTACATTGCCACTCACTGCCTATCCTAATTCAGACCCTATGATTCACACCACCAAGTGATGTTTTTCTCACTCCTACTATTGAATGTCATATTACACACCCATACAATGAGCAACAACCCCTTGATGTTTTTCAGAAACCTACCCTACATTGCCACTGCATGTGTCCTGACCTCTCCATGCTGACCACCCTGGGGTGCTTTTCTCCATCCTACATTGACACTCACTGCCTATCCTAATTCAGACCCTATGATTCACACCACCCCGTGATCTTTTTCTCACCCCTACTAGTGAATGCAATGTTACACACCCATACAATGCGCACCACCCCAAGATGTTTTTCAGAAACCTATCCTACACTGCCACTGCATGTTTCCTGACCTCCACATGCTGACCACCCCGTGGTGCTTTTCTCCATTATACATTGCCACTCACTGCCTAGCCTAATTCAAACCCTATGATTCACACCACCCCATGAAGTTTTTCTCACTGCTACTAGTGAATGTAATGTTACTCAACCATACAATGCGCACCACCCCACGATGTTTTTCACAAACCTATCGTACATTGCCACTGCATGTTTCCTGACCTCCCCATGCGGACCACCTCGTGGTGCTTTTCTCCATCCTACATTGCGACTCACTGCCTATCCTAACTCAGACCCTATGATTCACACCACCCCGAGATGTTTTTCTCACTCCTACAAGTGAATGTAATGTTACACACCCATATGATGCGCACGACCCCACGATGTTTTTCAGAAACCTATCCTACATTGCCACTGCATGTTTCCTGACCTCCACATGCTGGCCACCCCGTGGTGCTTTTCTCCATCCTACATTGCCACTCACTGCCTATCCTAATTCAGACCCTATGATTCACACCACCCCGTGATGTTTTTCTCACTCCTACTAGTGAATGTAATGTTACACACCCATACGATGCGCACCACCCCGCGATGTTTTTCAGAAACCTATCCTACATTGTCACTGCATGTTTCCTGACATCCCCATGCTGGCCACCCCGTGGTGCTTTTCTCCATCCTACATTGCCACTCACTGCCTATCCTAATTCAAACACTATGATTCACACCACCCCGTGATGTTTTTCTCACTCCTACTAGTGAATGTAATGTTACACACTCATACGATGCGCACCACCCCGCGATGTTTTTCAGAAATCTATCCTACATTGCCACTGCATGTTTCGTGTCCTCTCCATGCAGACCACTCCGTGGTGCTTTTCTCCATCCTACATTGCCACTCACTGCCTATCCTAATTCAGACCCTATGATTGACACCACCCCGTGATGTTTTTCTCACTCCTACTAGTGAATGTAATGTTACACACTCATACAATGCGCACCAACCTGCGAAGTTTTTCAGAAACATATCCTACATTGCCACTGCATGTTTCCTGACCTCCCCATGCTGACTACCCCGTGGTGCTTTTCTCCATCCTACATTGACACTCACTGCCTATCCTAAATCAGACCCAATGATTCACACCACCCTGTGATGTTTTTCTCTCTACTACTAGTGAATGTAATATTACATACCCATACAATTCGTACCACCCCGCAATGTTTTTCAGAAACCTATCCTACATTGCCAGTGGATGTGTCCTGACCTCCCTATGCTGACCACCCCGTGGTGCTTTTGTCCATCCTACATTGACACTCATTGCCTATCCTAATTTAGACCCTACGATTCACACCACCCCGTGATGTATTTCTCACTCCTACTAGTGAATGTAGTGTTACACACCCATACAATGCGCACCACCCCGCGATGTTTTTCAGAAACCTATCCTACATAGCCACTACATGTGTCCTGACCTCCGCATGCCGACCACCGCGTGGTGTTTTCTCCATCCTACATTGCAACTCACTGCCTATCCTAATTCAGATCCTATGATTCACACCACCCCGTGATGGTTTTCTCACTCCTACTCGTGAATGGAATGTTTCACACTCATACAATGCGCACCACCCCGCGATGTTTTCCAGAAACCTATCCTACATTGCCCCTGCATGTTTCCTGAATTCCCCATGCTGGCCACCCCGTGGTGCTTTTCTCTATCCTACAATGCCACTCACTGCCTATCCTAATTCAGACCCTATGATTCACACCACCCCGTGATGTTTTTCTCACTCCTACTAGTGAATGTAATGTTACACACCCATACAATGCACACCAGCCGCATGTTTTTCAGAAACCTATCCTACATTGTCACTGCATGTCTCCTGACCTCCCCATGCTGACCACCCCGTGGTGCTTTTCTCCATCCTACATTGCCACTTACTGCCTATCCTAATTCAGACCCTATGATTCACACCAAGTGATGTTTTTCTCACTCCTACTATTGAATGTAATATTACACACCCATACAATGAGCAACAACCCCTTGATGTTTTTCAGAAACCTACTCTACATTGCCACTGCATGTGTCCTGACCTCCCCATGCTGACCACCCCGTGGTGCTTTTCTCCATCCTACATTGCCACTCACTGCCTATCCTAAATCAGACCCTATGATTCACACCACCCCGTTATGTTTTTCTCACTCCTACTAGTGAATGTAATGTTACACACCCATACAATGCGCACCACCCCACGATGTTTTTCAGAAACTTATCCTACACTGATACTGCATGTTTCCTGACCTCCCCATGCTGACCACCCCGTGGTGCTTTTCTCCATTCTACATTGCCACTCACTGCCTAGCCTAATTCAGACCCTATGATTAACACCACCCCGTGATGTTTTTCTCACTACTACTAGTGAATGTAATGTTACACAACCATACAATGCGCACCACCCCACGATGTTTTTCAGAAACCTATCCTACATTGCCACTGCATGTTTCCTGACCTCCCCATGCGGACCACCCCGTGGTGCTTTTCTCCATCCTACATTGCGACTCACTGCCTATCCTAACTCAGACCCTATGATTCACACCACCCCGAGATGTTTTTCTCACTCCTACAAGTGAATGTAATGTTACACACCCATACGATGCGCACGACCCCACGATGTTTTTCAGAAACCTATCCTACATTGCCACTGCATGTTTCCTGACTTCCCCATGCTGGCCACCCCGTGGTGCTTTTCTCCAGCCTACATTGCCACTCACTGCCTATCCTAATTCAGACCCTATGATTCACACCACCCCGTGATGTTTTTCTCACTCCTACTAGTGAATGTAATGTTACACACTCATACAATGCGCACCACCCTGTGAAGTTTTTCAGAAACGTATCCTACATTGCCACTGCATGTTTCCTGACCTCCCCATGCTGACCAACCCGTGTTGCTTTTCTCCATCCTACACTGCCACTCACTGCCTATCCTAATTCAGACCCTATGATTCACACCACCCCGTGATGTTTTTCTATCTCCTACTAGTGAATGTAATGTTACACAACAATACAATGCGCACCACCCCGCGATGTTTTTCAGAAATCTATCCTACTTTGCCACTGCATGTTTCGTGTCCTCCCCATGCTGACCATTCCGTGGTGCTTTTCTCCATCCTACATTGCCAATCACTGTCTATCATAATTCAGACCCTATGATTCACACCACCCCGTGATGTTTTTCTCACTCCTACTAGTGAATGTAATGTTACACAACCTACAATGTGCACCACCCCGCGATGTTTTTCAGAAACCTATCCTACATTGCCACTGCATGTTTCCTGACCTCCCCATGGTGACCACCCCGTGGTGCTTTTCCCATCCTAAATTTCCACTCACTGCCTATCGTAATTCAGACCCTATGATTCACACCACCCCGAGATGTTTTTCTCACTCCTACAAGTAAATGTAATGTTACACACCCATACGATGGACACGACCCCACGATGTTTTTCAGAAACCTGTCCTACATTGCCACTGCATTTTTCCTGACCTCCACGTGGTGGCCACGCCGTGGTACTTTTGTCCATCCTACATTGACACTCACTGCCTATCCTAATTCACACCCTATGATTCACACCACCCCGTGATGTTTTTCTCACTCCTACTAGTGAATGATATGTTACACACCCATGCGATGCGCACCACCCCGCGATGTTTTTCAGAAACCTATCCGACATTGCCACTGCATGTTTCCTGACTTCCCCATGCTGGCCACACCGTGGTGCTTTTCTCCATCCTACATTGCCACTCACTGCCTATCCTAATTCAGCCCCTATGATTCCCACCACCCCGTGATGTTTTTCTCACTCCTACTAGTGAATGTAATGTTACACACTCATACAATGCGCACCACCCTGCGAAGTTTTTCAGAAACGTATCCTACATTGCCACTGCATGTTTCCTAACCTCCCCATGCTGACCACCCCGTGTTGCTTTTCTCCATCCTACACTGCCACTCACTGCCTATCCTAATTCAGACCCTATGATTCACACCACCCCGTGATGTTTTTCTATCTCCTACTAGTGAATGCAATGTTACACACCCATACAATGCCCACCTCCCCACGTTGTTTTTCAGAAGCCTACCCTACATTGCCACTGCATGTGTCCTGACCTCCCCTTGCTGACCACCCCGTGGTGCTTTTCTCCATCATACATTGCCACTCACTACCTATCCTTATTCAGACCCTATGATTCACACCACCCCGTGATGTTTTTCTCACTCCTACTAGTGAATGTAACGTTACACACCCATACCATGCGCACCACCCCGCGATGTTTTTCAGAAACCTACCCTACATTGCCACTGCATGTGTCCTGACCTCAACTTGCTGAACACCCCGTGGTGCTTTTCTCCATCATACATTGCCACTCACTACCTATCCTTATTCAGACCCTATGATTCACACCACCCCGTGATGTTTTTCTCACTCCTACTAGTGAATGAAATGTTACACACTCATACATTGTGCACCACTCTGCGAGGTTTTTCAGAAACTTTTTCTACATTGCCACTGCATGTGTCCTGAACTGCCCATGCTGACTACGCCGTGTTGCTTTTCTCCATCCCACATTGCCACTCACTGCCTATCCTAATTCAGACCCTATGATTCACACCACCCCGTGATGTTTTTCTCACTCCTACTAGTGAATGTAATGTTACAAACCCATACGATGCGCACCACCGCGCGATGTTTTTCAGAAACCTATCCTACATTGCCACTGCATGTTTCCTGACCTCCCCATGCTGACCACCCCGTGGTGCTTTTCTCCATCCTACATTGCCACTCACTGCCTATCCTAATTCAGACCCTATGATTCACACCACCCCGTGATGTTTTTCTCACTCCTACTAGTGAATGTAATGTTACACACTCATACAATGCGCACCACCCCGCGATGTTTTTCAGAAACCTATCCTACATTGCCAGTGGATGTGTCCTGACCTCCCTATGCTGACCACCCCGTGGTGCTTTTGTCCATCCTACATTGACACTCATTGCCTATCCTAATTTAGACCCTACGATTCACACCACCCCGTGATGTATTTCTCACTCCTACTAGTGAATGTAGTGTTACACACCCATACAATGCGCACCACCCCGCGATGTTTTTCAGAAACCTATCCTACATTGCCACTACATGTGTCCTGACCTCCGCATGCCGACCACCGCGTGGTGTTTTCTCCATCCTACATTGCAACTCACTGCCTATCCTAATTCAGATCCTATGATTCACACCACCCCGTGATGGTTTTCTCACTCCTACTCGTGAATGGAATGTTTCACACTCATACAATGCGCACCACCCCGCGATGTTTTCCAGAAACCTATCCTACATTGCCCCTGCATGTTTCCTGACTTCCCCATGCTGGCCACCCCGTGGTGCTTTTCTCTATCCTACAATGCCACTCACTGCCTATCCTAATTCAGACCCTATGATTCACACCACCCCGTGATGTTTTTCTCACTCCTACTAGTGAATGTAATGTTACACATCCATACAATGCGCACCAGCCGCATGTTTTTCAGAAACCTATCCTACATTGCCACTGCATGTCTCCTGACCTCCCCATGCTGACCACCCCGTGGTGCTTTTCTCCATCCTACATTGCCACTTACTGCCTATCCTAATTCAGACCCTATGATTCACACCAAGTGATGTTTTTCTCACTCCTACTATTGAATGTAATATTACACACCCATACAATGAGCAACAACCACTTGATGTTTTTCAGAAACCTACTCTACATTGCCACTGCATGTGTCCTGACCTCCCCATGCTGACCACCCCGTGGTGCTTTTCTCCATCCTACATTGCCACTCACTGCCTATCCTAAATCAGACCCTATGATTCACACCACCCCGTTATGTTTTTCTCACTCCTACTAGTGAATGTAATGTTACACACCCATACAATGCGCACCACCCCACGATGTTTTTCAGAAACTTATCCTACACTGATACTGCATGTTTCCTGACCTCCCCATGCTGACCACCCCGTGGTGCTTTTCTCCATTCTACATTGCCACTCACTGCCTAGCCTAATTCAGACCCTATGATTAACACCATCCCGTGATGTTTTTCTCACTACTACTAGTGAATGTAATGTTACACAACCATACAATGCGCACCACCCCACGATGTTTTTCAGAAACCTATCCTACATTGCCACTGCATGTTTCCTGACCTCCCCATGCGGACCACCCCGTGGTGCTTTTCTCCATCCTACATTGCGACTCACTGCCTATCCTAACTCAGACCCTATGATTCACACCACCCCGAGATGTTTTTCTCACTCCTACAATGAATGTAATATTACACACCCATACGATGCGCACGACCCCACGATGTTTTTCAGAAACCTATCCTACATTGCCACTGCATGTTTCCTGACTTCCCCATGCTGGCCACCCCGTGGTGCTTTTCTCCAGCCTACATTGCCACTCACTGCCTATCCTAATTCAGACCCTATGATTCACACCACCCCGTGATGTTTTTCTCACTCCTACTAGTGAATGTAATGTTACACACTCATACAATGCGCACCACCCTGTGAAGTTTTTCAGAAACGTATCCTACATTGCCACTGCATGTTTCCTGACCTCCCCATGCTGACCAACCCGTGTTGCTTTTCTCCATCCTACACTGCCACTCACTGCCTATCCTAATTCAGACCCTATGATTCACACCACCCCGTGATGTTTTTCTATCTCCTACTAGTGAATGTAATGTTACACAACAATACAATGCGCACCACCCCGCGATGTTTTTCAGAAATCTATCCTACTTTGCCACTGCATGTTTCGTGTCCTCCCCATGCTGACCATTCCGTGGTGCTTTTCTCCATCCTACATTGCCAATCACTGTCTATCATAATTCAGACCCTATGATTCACACCACCCCGTGATGTTTTTCTCACTCCTACTAGTGAATGTAATGTTACACAACCTACAATGTGCACCACCCCGCGATGTTTTTCAGAAACCTATCCTACATTGCCACTGCATGTTTCCTGACCTCCCCATGCTGACCACCCCGTGGTGCTTTTCCCATCCTAAATTTCCACTCACTGCCTATCGTAATTCAGACCCTATGATTCACACCACCCCGAGATGTTTTTCTCACTCCTACAAGTAAATGTAAAGTTACACACCCATACGATGGACACGACCCCACGATGTTTTTCAGAAACCTGTCCTACATTGCCACTGCATTTTTCCTGACCTCCACATGGTGGCCACGCCGTGGTACTTTTGTCCATCCTACATTGACACTCACTGCCTATCCTAATTCACACCCTATGATTCACACCACCCCGTGATGTTTTTCTCACTCCTACTAGTGAATTATATGTTACACACCCATGCGATGCGCACCACCCCGCGATGTTTTTCATAAACCTATCCTACATTGCCACTGCATGTTTCCTGACTTCCCCATGCTGGCCACACCGTGGTGCTTTTCTCAATCCTACATTGCCACTCACTGCCTATCCTAATTCAGCCCCTATGATTCCCACCACCCCGTGATGTTTTTCTCACTCCTACTAGTGAATGTAATGTTACACACTCATACAATGCGCACCACCCTGCGAAGTTTTTCAGAAACGTATCCTACATTGCCACTGCATGTTTCCTAACCTCCCCATGCTGACCACCCCGTGTTGCTTTTCTCCATCCTACACTGCCACTCACTGCCTATCCTAATTCAGACCCTATGATTCACACCACCCCGTGATGTTTTTCTATCTCCTACTAGTGAATGCAATGTTACACACCCATACAATGCCCACCTCCCCACGTTGTTTTTCAGAAGCCTACCCTACATTGCCACTGCATGTGTCCTGACCTCCCCTTGCTGACCACCCCGTGGTGCTTTTCTCCATCATACATTGCCACTCACTACCTATCCTTATTCAGACCCTATGATTCACACCACCCCGTGATGTTTTTCTCACTCCTACTAGT
Organism: Cavia porcellus; assembly: GCF_034190915.1. Taxonomy (NCBI): domain Eukaryota; kingdom Metazoa; phylum Chordata; class Mammalia; order Rodentia; family Caviidae; genus Cavia; species Cavia porcellus. The sequence continues at coordinate 28,450,164 of NW_026947510.1, read as the reverse complement.
GAATGTAACGTTACACACCCATACCATGCGCACCACCCCGCGATGTTTTTCAGAAACCTACCCTACATTGCCACTGCATGTGTCCTGACCTCCCCTTGCTGACCACCCCGTGGTGCTTTTCTCCATCATACATTGCCACTCACTACCTATCCTTATTCAGACCCTATGATTCACACCACCCCGTGATGTTTTTCTCACTCCTACTAGTGAATGAAATGTTACACACTCATACATTGTGCACCACTCTGCGAGGTTTTTCAGAAACTTTTTCTACATTGCCACTGCATGTGTCCTGAACTGCCCATGCTGACTACGCCGTGTTGCTTTTCTCCATCCCACATTGCCACTCACTGCCTATCCTAATTCAGACCCTATGATTCACACCACCCCGTGATGTTTTTCTCACTCCTACTAGTGAATGTAATGTTACAAACCCATACGATGCGCACCACCGCGCGATGTTTTTCAGAAACCTATCCTACATTGCCACTGCATGTTTCCTGACCTCCCCATGCTGACCACCCCGTGGTGCTTTTCTCCATCCTACATTGCCACTCACTGCCTATCCTAATTCAGACCCTATGATTCACACCACCCCGTGATGTTTTTCTCACTCCTACTAGTGAATGTAATGTTACACACTCATACAATGCGCACCACCCCGCGTTGTTTTTCAGAAACCTATCCTACATTGCCAGTGGATGTGTCCTGACCTCCCTATGCTGACCACCCCGTGGTGCTTTTGTCCATCCTACATTGACACTCATTGCCTATCCTAATATAGACCCTACGATTCACACCACCCCGTGATGTATTTCTCACTCCTACTAGTGAATGTAATGTTACACACCCATACAATGCGCACCACCCCGCGATGTTTTTCAGAAACCTATCCTACATTGCCACTACATGTGTCCTGACCTCCGCATGCCGACCACCGCGTGGTGTTTTCTCCATCCTACATTGCAACTCACTGCCTATCCTAATTCAGATCCTATGATTCACACCACCCCGTGATGGTTTTCTCACTCCTACTCGTGAATGGAATGTTTCACACGCATACAATGCGCACCACCCCGCGATGTTTTCCAGAAACCTATCCTACATTGCCCCTGCATGTTTCCTGACTTCCCCATGCTGGCCACCCCATGATGCTTTTTTCTATCCTACATTGCCACTCACTGCCTATCCTAATTCAGACCCTATGATTCACACCACCCCGTGATGTTTTTCTCACTCCTACTATTGAATGTAATATTACACACCGATACAATGAGCAACAACCCCTTGATGTTTTTCAGAAACGTACCCTACATTGCCACTGCGTGTGTCCTGACCTCCCCATGCTGACCACCCCGTGGTGCTTTTCTCCATCCTACATTGCCACTCACTGCCTATCCTAAATCAGACCCTATGATTCACACCACCCCGTTATGTTTTTCTCACTCCTACTAGTGAATGTAATGTTACACACCCATACAATGCGCACCACCCCACGATGTTTTTCAGAAACCTATCCTACACTGATACGGCATGTTTCCTTACCTCCCCATGCTGACCACCCCGTGGTGCTTTTCTCCATCCTACATTGCCACTCACTGCCTAGGCTAATTCAGACCCTATGATTAACACCACCCCGTGATGTTTTTCTCACTACTACTAGTGAATGTAATGTTACACAACCATACAATGCGCACCACCCCACGATGTTTTTCAGAAACCTATCCTACATTGCCACTGCATGTTTCCTGACCTCCACATGCGGACCACCCCGTGGTGCTTTTCTCCATCCTACATTGCGACTCACTGCCTATCCTAACTCAGACCCTATGATTCACACCACCCCGAGATGTTTTTCTCACTCCTACAAGTGAATGTAATGTTACACACCCATACGATGCGCACGACCCCACGATGTTTTTCAGAAACCTATCCTACACTGATACTGCATGTTTCCTGACCTCCCCATGCTGACCACCCCGTGGTGCTTTTCTCCATCCTACATTGCCACTCACTGCCTAGCCTAATTCAGACCCTATGATTAACACCACCCCGTGATGTTTTTCTCACTACTACTAGTGAATGTAATGTTACACAACCATACAATGCGCACCACCCCACGATGTTTTTCAGAAACCTATCCTATATTGCCACTGCATGTTTCCTGACCTCCCCATGCGGACCACCCCGTGGTGCTTTTCTCCATCCTACATTGCGACTCACTGCCTATTCTAACTCAGACCCTATGATTCACACCACCCCGAGATGTTTTTCTCACTCCTACAAGTGAATGTAATGTTACACACCCATACGATGCGCACGACCCCACGATGTTTTTCAGAAACCTATCCTACATTGCCACTGCATGTTTCCTGACTTCCCCATGCTGGCCACCCGGTGGTGCTTTTCTCCATCCTACATTGCCACTCACTGCATATCCTAATTCAGACCCTATGATTCACACCACCCCGTGATGTTTTTCTCACTCCTACTAGTGAATGTAATGTTACACACTCATACATTGCGCACCACCCTGTGAAGTTTTTCAGAAACGTATCCTACATTGCCACTGCATGTTTCCTGACCTCCCCATGCTGACCACCCCGTGTTGCTTTTCTCCATCCTACACTGCCACTCACTGCCTATCCTAATTCAGACCCTATGATTCACACCACCCCGTGATGTTTTTCTATCTCCTACTAGTGAATGTAATGTTACACAACAATACAATGCGCACCACCCCGCGATGTTTTTCAGAAATCTATCCTACTTTGCCACTGCATGTTTCGTGTCCTCCCCATGCTGACCATTCCGTGGTGCTTTTCTCCATCCTACATTGCCACTCACTGCCTATCCTAATTCAGACCCTATGATTCACACCACCCCGTGATATTTTTCTCACTCCTACTAGTGAATGTAATGTTATACACCCTACAATGTGCACCACCCCGCGATGTTTTTCAGAAACCTACCCTACATTGCCACTGCATGTGTCCTGACCTCCCCTTGCTGACCACCCCGTGGTGCTTTTCTCCATCATACATTGCCACTCACTACCTATCCTTATTCAGACCCTATGATTCACACCACCCCGTGATGTTTTTCTCACTCCTACTAGTGAATGTAATGTTACACACCCATACAATGCGCACCACCAAGCGATGTTTTTCAGAAACCTATCCGACATTGCCACTGCATGTGTCCTGACCTCCCCATCCTGACCACCCCGTGGTGCTTTTCTCCATCCTACATTGCCACTCACTGACTATACTAACTCAGACCCTATGATTCACACCACCCCGTAATGTTTTTCTCACTCCTACTAGTGAATGAAATGTTACACACTCATACAATGCTCACCACTCTGCGAGGTTTTTCAGAAACTTTTTCTACATTGCCACTGCAAGTGTCCTGACCTGCCCATGCTGACTACGCCGTGTTGCTTTTCCCCATCCCACATTGCCACTCACTGCCTACCCTAATTCAGACCCTATGATTCACACCACCCCGTGATGTTTTTCTCACTCCTACTAGTGAATGAAATGTTACACACTCATACAATGCTCACCACTCTGCGAGGTTTTGCAGAAACTTTTTCTACATTGCCACTGCAAGTGTCCTGACCTGCCCATGCTGACTACGCCGTGTTGCTTTTCTCCATCCCACATTGCCACTCACTGCCTATCCTAATTCATACCCTATGATTCACACCACCCCGTGATGTTTTTCTCACTCCTACTAGTGAATGTAATGTTACACACTCATACAATGCGCACCACCCCGCGATGTTTTTCAGAAATCTATCCTACATTGCCACTGCATGTTTCCTGACCTCCACATGCGGACCACCCCGTGGTGCTTTTCTCCATCCTACATTGCCACTCACTGACTATACTAACTCAGACCCTATGATTCACACCACCCCGAGATGTTTTTCTCACTCCTACAAGTGAATGTAATGTTACACACCCATACGATGCGCACGACCCCACGATGTTTTTCAGAAACCTATCCTACATTGCCACTGCATGTTTCCTGACTTCCCCATGCTGGCCACCCCGTGGTGCTTTTCTCCATCCTACATTGCCACTCACTGCATATCCTAATTCAGACCCTATGATTCACACCACCCCGTGATGTTTTTCTCACTCCTACTAGTGAATGTAATGTTACACACTCATACAATGCGCACCACCCTGTGAAGTTTTTCAGAAACGTATCCTACATTGCCACTGCATGTTTCCTGACCTCCCCATGCTGACCACCCCGTGTTGCTTTTCTCCATCCTACACTGCCACTCACTGCCTATTCTAATTCAGACCCTATGATTCACACCACCCCGTGATGTTTTTCTATCTCCTACTAGTGAATGTAATGTTACACAACAATACAATGCGCACCACCCGCGATGTTTTTCAGAAATCTATCCTACTTTGCCACTGCATGTTTCGTGTCCTCCCCATGCTGACCATTCCGTGGTGCTTTTCTCCATCCTACATTGCCACTCACTGCCTATCCTAATTCAGACCCTATGATTCAAACCACCCCGTGATGTTTTTCTCACTCCTACTAGTGAATGTAATGTTACACACCCTACAATGTGCACCACCCCGCGATGTTTTTCAGAAACCTATCCTACATTGCCACTGCATGTTTCCTGACCTCCCCATGCTGACCACCCCGTGGTGCTTTTCCCATCCTAAATTTCCACTCACTGCCTATCGTAATTCAGACCCTATGATTCACACCACCCCGAGATGTTTTTCTCACTCCTACAAGTAAATGTAATGTTACACACCCATACGATGGACACGACCCCACGATGTTTTTCAGAAACCTGTCCTACATTGCCACTGCATTTTTCCTGACCTCCACATGGTGGCAACCCCGTGGTGCTTTTGTCCATCCTACATTGACACTCACTGCCTATCCTAATTCACACCCTATGATTCACACCACCCCGTGATGTTTTTCTCACTCCTACTAGTGAATGATATGTTACACACCCATGCGATGCGCACCACCCCGCGATGTTTTTCAGAAACCTATCCTACATTGCCACTGCATGTTTCCTGACTTCCCCATGCTGGCCACACCGTGGTGCTTTTCTCCATCCTACATTGCCACTCACTGCCTATCCTAATTCAGCCCCTATGATTCACACCACCCCGTGATGTTTTTCTCACTCCTACTAGTGAATGTAATGTTACACACTCATACAATGCGCACCACCCTGCGAAGTTTTTCAGAAACGTATCCTACATTGCCACTGCATGTTTCCTGACCTCCCCATGCTGACCACCCCGTGTTGCTTTTCTCCATCCTACACTGCCACTCACTGCCTATCCTAATTCAGACCCTATGATTCACACCACCCCGTGATGTTTTTCTATCTCCTACTAGTGAATGCAATGTTACACACCCATACAATGCGCACCTCCCCGCGTTGTTTTTCAGAAACCTATCCTACATTGCCACTGCATGTGTACAGACCCCCCCATGCTGACCACCCCTTGGTGCTTTTGTCCATCCTACATTGCCACTCACTTCCTATCCTAATTCAGACCCTACGATTCACACCACCCCGTAATGTATTTCTCACTCCTACTAGTGAATGTAACGTTACACACCCATACCATGCGCACCACCCCGCGATGTTTTTCAGAAACCTACCCTACATTGCCACTGCATGTGTCCTGACCTCCCCTTGCTGAACACCCCGTGGTGCTTTTCTCCATCATACATTGCCACTCACTACCTATCCTTATTCAGACCCTATGATTCACACCACCCCGTGATGTTTTTCTCACTCCTACTAGTGAATGTAATGTTACACACCCATACAATGCGCACCACCAAGCGATGTTTTTCAGAAACCTATCCGACATTGCCACTGCATGTGTCCTGACCTCCCCATCCTGACCACCCCGTGGTGCTTTTCTCCATCCTACATTGCCACTCACTGACTATACTAACTCAGACCCTATGATTCACACCACCCCGTAATGTTTTTCTCACTCCTACTAGTGAATGAAATGTTACACACTCATACAATGCTCACCACTCTGCGAGGTTTTTCAGAAACTTTTTCTACATTGCCACTGCAAGTGTCCTGACCTGCCCATGCTGACTACGCCGTGTTGCTTTTCTCCATCCCACATTGCCACTCACTGCCTATCCTAATTCAGACCCTATGATTCACACCACCCCGTGATGTTTTTCTCACTCCTACTAGTGAATGTAATGTTACACACTCATACAATGCGCACCACCCCGCGATGTTTTTCAGAAATCTATCCTACATTGCCACTGCATGTTTCGTGTCCTCCCCATGCAGACCACTCCGTGGTGCTTTTCTCCATCCTACATTGCCACTCACTGCCTATCCTAATTCAGACCCTATGAGTCACACCACCCCGTGATGTTTGTCTCACTCCTACTAGTGAATGTAATATTACACACTCATACAATGCGCACCACCCTGCGAAGTTTTTCAGAAACGTATCCTACATTGCCACTGCATGTTTCCTGACCTCCCTATGCTGACCACCCCGTGGTGCTTTTGTCCATCCTACATTGACACTCATTGCCTATCCTAATTTAGACCCTACGATTCACACCACCCCGTGATGTATTTCTCACTCCTACTAGTGAATGTAATGTTACACACCCATACAATGCGCACCACCCCGCGATGTTTTTGAGAAACCTATCCTACATTGCCACTACATGTGTCCTGACCTCCGCATGCCGACCACCGCGTGGTGTTTTCTCCATCCTACATTGCAACTCACTGCCTATCCTAATTCAGATCCTATGATTCACACCACCCCGTGATGATTTTCTCACTCCTACTCGTGAATGGAATGTTTCACACTCATACAATGCGCACCACCCCGCGATGTTTTCCAGAAACCTATCCTACATTGCCCCTGCATGTTTCCTTACTTCCCCATGCTGGCCACCCCGTGGTGCTTTTCTCTATCCTACATTGCCACTCACTGCCTATCCTAATTCAGACCCTATGATTCACACCACCCCGTGATGTTTTTCTCACTCCTACTAGTGAATGTAATGTTACACACCCATACAATGCGCACCAGCCGCATGTTTTTCAGAAACCTATCCTACATTGCCACTGCATGTTTCCTGACCTCCCCATGCTGACCACCCCGTGGTGCTTTTCTCCATCCTACATTGCCACTCACTGCCTATCCTAATTCAGACCCTATGATTCACACCACCAAGTGATGTTTTTCTCACTCCTACTATTGAATGTAATATTACACACCCATACAATGAGCAACAACCCCTTGATGTTTTTCAGAAACCTACCCTACATTGCCACTGCATGTGGCCTGACCTCCCCATGCTGACCACCCCGTGGTGCTTTTCTCCATCCTACATTGCCACTCACTGCCTATCCTAATTCAGACCCTATGATTCACACCACCCCGTGATGTTTTTCTCACTCCTACTAGTGAATGAAATGTTACACACTCATACAATGCTCACCACTCTGCGAGGTTTTTCAGAAACTTTTTCTACATTGCCACTGCAAGTGTCCTGACCTGCCCATGCTGACTACGCCGTGTTGCTTTTCTCCATCCCACATTGCCACTCACTGACTATCCTAATTCAGACCCTATGATTCACACCACCCCGTGATGTTTTTCTCACTCCTACTAGTGAATGAAATGTTACACACTCATACAATGCTCACCACTCTGCGAGGTTTTTCAGAAACTTTTTTAAATTGCCACTGCAAGTGTCCTGACCTGCCCATGCTGACTACGCCGTGTTGCTTTTCTCCATCCCACATTGCCACTCACTGCCTATCCTAACACAGACCCTATGATTCACACCACCCCGTGATGTTTTTCTCACTCCTACTAGTGAATGTAATGTTACACACTCATACAATGCGCACCACCCCGCGATGTTTTTCAGAAATCTATCCTACATTGCCACTGCATGTTTCCTGACCTCCACATGCGGACCACCCAGTGGTGCTTTTCTCTATCCTACATTGCGACTCACTGCCTATCCTAACTCAGACCCTATGATTCACACCACCCCGAGATGTTTTTCTCACTCCTACAAGTGAATGTAATGTTACACACCCATACGATGCGCACGACCCCACGATGTTTTTCAGAAACCTATCCTACACTGATACTGCATGTTTTCTGACCTCCCCATGCTGACCACCCCGTGGTGCTTTTCTCCATCCTACATTGCCACTCACTGCCTAGCCTAATTCAGACCCTATGATTAACACCACCCCGTGGTGTTTTTCTCACTACTACTAGTGAATGTAATGTTACACAACCATACAATGCGCACCACCCCACGATGTTTTTCAGAAACCTATCCTACATTGCCACTGCATGTTTCCTGACCTCCCCATGCGGACCACCCCGTGGTGCTTTTCTCCATCCTACATTGCGACTCACTGCCTATCCTAACTCAGACCCTATGATTCACACCACCCCGAGATGTTTTTCTCACTCCTACAAGTGAATGTAATGTTACACACCCATACGATGCGCACGACCCCACGATGTTTTTCAGAAATCTATCCTACATTGCCACTGCATGTTTCCTGACTTCCCCATGCTGGCCACCCCGTGGTGCTTTTCTCCATCCTACACTGCCACTCACTGCCTATCCTAATTCAGACCCTATGATTCACACCACCCCGTGATGTTTTTCTCACTACTACTAGTGAATGTAATGTTACACATGCATACAATGCGCACCACCCTGTGAAGTTTTTCAGAAACGTATCCTACATTGTCACTGCATGTTTCCTGACCTCCCCATGCTGACCACCCCGTGTTGTTTTCTCCATCCTACACTGCCACTCACTGCCTATCCTAATTCAGACCCTATGATTCACACCACCCCGTGATGTTTTTCTATCTCCTACTAGTGAATGTAATGTTACACAGCAATACAATGCGCACCACCCCGCGATGTTTTTCAGAAATCTATCCTACTTTGCCACTGCATGTTTCGTGTCCTCCCCATGCTGACCATTCCGTGGTGCTTTTCTCCATCCTACATTGCCACTCACTGCCTATCCTAATTCAGACCCTATGATTCACACCACCCCGTGATGTTTTTTTCACTCCTACTAGTGAATGTAATGTTACACACCCTACAATGTGCACCACCCCGCGATGTTTTTCAGAAACCTATCCTACATTGCCACTGCATGTTTCCTGACCTCCCCATGCTGACCACCCCGTGGTGCTTTTCCCATCCTAAATTTCCACTCACTGCCTATCGTAATTCAGACCCTATGATTCACACCACCCCGAGATGTTTTTCTCACTCCTACAAGTAAATGTAATGTTACACACCCATACGATGGACACGACCCCACGATGTTTTTCAGAAACCTATCCTACATTGCCACTGCATGTTTCCTGACCTCCCCATGCTGACCACCCCGTGGTGCTTTTCTCCATCCTACATTGCGACTCACTGCCTATCCTAACTCAGACCCTATGATTCACACCACCCCGAGATGTTTTTCTCACTCCTACTAGTGAATGTAATGTTACACACCCATGCGATGCGCACCACCCCGCGATGTTTTTCAGAAACCTATCCTACATTGCCACTGCATGTTTCCTGACTTCCCCATGCTGGCCACACCGTGGTGCTTTTCTCCATCCTACATTGCCACTCACTGCCTATCCTAATTCAGCCCCTATGATTCACACCACCCCGTGATGTTTTTCTCACTCCTACTAGTGAATGTAATGTTACACACTCATACAATGCGCACCACCCTGCGAAGTTTTTCAGAAACGTATCCTACATTGCCACTGCATGTTTCCTGACCTCCCCATGCTGACCACCCCGTGTTGCTTTTCTCCATCCTACACTGCCACTCACTGCCTATCCTAATTCAGACCCTATGATTCACACCACCCCGTGATGTTTTTCTATCTCCTACTAGTGAATGCAATGTTACACACCCATACAATGCGCACCTCCCCGCGTTGTTTTTCAGAAACCTATCCTACATTGCCACTGCATGTGTACAGACTTTCCCATGCTGACCACCCCTTGGTGCTTTTGTCCATCCTACATTGCCACTCACTTCCTATCCTAATTCAGACCCTACGATTCACACCACCCCGTAATGTATTTCTCACTCCTACTAGTGAATGTAACTTTACACACCCATACCATGCGCACCACCCCGCGATGTTTTTCAGAAACCTACCCTACATTGCCACTGCATGTGTCCTGACCTCCCCTTGCTGACCACCCCGTGGTGCTTTTCTCCATCATACATTGCCACTCACTACCTATCCTTATTCAGACCCTGTGATTCACACCACCCCGTGATGTTTTTCTCACTCCTACTAGTGAATGTAATGTTACACACCCATACAATGCGCACCACCAAGCGATGTTTTTCAGAAAACTATCCGACATTGCCACTGCATGTGTCCTGACCTCCCCATCCTGACCACCCCGTGGTGCTTTTCTCCATCCTACATTGCCACTCACTGACTATACTAACTCAGACCCTATGATTCACACCACCCCGTAATGTTTTTCTCACTCCTACTAGTGAATGAAATGTTACACAATCATACAATGCTCACCACTCTGCGAGGTTTTTCAGAAACTTTTTCTACATTGCCACTGCAAGTGTCCTGACCTGCCCATGCTGACTACGCCGTGTTGCTTTTCTCCATCCCACATTGCCACTCACTGCCTATCCTAATTCAGACCCTATGATTCACACCACCCCGTGACGTTTTTCTCACTCCTACTAGTGAATGTAATGTTACACACTCATACAATGCGCACCACCCCGCGATGTTTTTCAGAAACCTATCCTACACTGATAATTCATGTTTCCTGACCTCCCCATGCTGACCACCCCGTGGTGCTTTTCTCCATCCTACATTGCCACTCACTGCCTAGCCTAATTCAGACCCTATGATTAACACCACCCCGTGATGTTTTTCTCACTACTACTAGTGAATGTAATGTTACACAACCATACAATGCGCACCACCCCACGATGTTTTTCAGAAATCTATCCTACATTGCCACTTTATGTTTCCTGACCTCCCCATGCGGACCACCCCGTGGTGCTTTTCTCCATCCTACATTGCGACTCACTGCCTATCCTAACTCAGACCCTATGATTCACACCACCCCGAGATGTTTTTCTCACTCCTACAAGTGAATGTAATGTTACACACCCATACGATGCGCACGACCCAACGATGTTTTTCAGAAACCTATCCTACATTGCCACTGCATGTTTCCTGACTTCCCCATGCTGGACACCCCGTGGTGCTTTTCTCCATCCTACATTGCCACTCACTGCCTATCCTAATTCAGACCCTATGATTCACACCACCCCGTGATGTTTTTCTCACTCCTACTAGTGAATGTAATTTTACAAACTCATACAATGCGCACCACCCTGTGAAGTTTTTCAGAAACGTATCCTACATTGCCACTGAATTTTTCCTGACCTCCCCATGCTGACCACCCCGTGTTGCTTTTCTCCATCCTACACTGCCACTCACTGGCTATCCTAATTCAGACCCTATGATTCACACCTCCCCGTGATGTTTTTCTATCTCCTACTAGTGAATGTAATGTTACACAACAATACAATGCGCACCATCCCGCGATGTTTTTCAGAAATCTATCCTACTTTGCCACTGCATGTTTCGTGTCCTCCCCATGCTGACCATTCCGTGGTGCTTTTCTCCATCCTACATTGCCACTCACTGCCTATCCTAATTCAGACCCTATGATTCACACCACCCCGTGATGTTTTTCTCACTCCTACTAGTGAATGTAATGTTACACACCCTAAAATGTGCACCACCCCGCGATGTTTTTCAGAAACCTATCCTACATTGCCACTGCATGTTTCCTGACCTCCCCATGCTGACCACCCCGTGGTGCTTTTCCCATCCTAAATTTCCACTCACTGCCTATCGTAATTCAGACCCTATGATTCACACCACCCCGAGAGGTTTTTCTCACTCCTTCAAGTAAATGTAATGTTACACACCCATACGATGGACACGACCCAACGACGTTTTTCAGAAACCTGTCCTACATTTCCACTGCATTTTTCCTGACCTCCACATGGTGGCCACGCCGTGGTGCTTTTGTCCATCCTACATTGACACTCACTGCCTATCCTAATTCACACCCTATGATTCACACCACCCCGTGATGTTTTTCTCACTCCTACTAGTGAATGATATGTTACACACTCATACAATGTGCACCCCCCCGCGTTGTTTTTCAGAAACCTATCCTACATTGCCACTGCATGTGTACAGACCTCCCCATGCTGACCACCCCTTGGTGCTTTTGTCCATCCTACATTGCCACTCACTTCCTATCCTAATTCAGACCCTACGATTCACACCACCCCGTGATGTATTTCTCACTCCTACTAGTGAATGTAACGTTACACACACATACCATGTGCACCACCCCGCGATGTTTTTCAGAAACCTATCCGACATTGCCACTGCATGTGTCCTGACCTCCCCATGATGACTACCCCGTGGTGCTTTTCTCCATCCTACATTGCCACTCACTGCCTATACTAACTCAGACCCTATGATTCACACCACCCCGTAATGTTTTTATCACTCCTACTAGTGAATGAAATGTTACACACTCATACAATGCGCACCACTCTGCGAGGTTTTTCAGAAACTTTTTCTACATTGCCACTGCATGTGTCCTGACCTGCCCATGCTGACTACGCCGTGTTGCTTTTCTCCATCCCACATTGCCACTCACTGCCTATCCTAATTCAGACCCTATGATTCACACCACCCCGTGATGTTTTTCTCACTCCTACTAGTGAATGTAATGTTACACACTCATACAATGCGCACCACCCCGCAATGTTTTTTAGAAATCTCTCCTACATTGCCACTGCATGTTTCATGTCCTCCCCATGCAGACCACTCCGTGGTGCTTTTCTCCATCCTACATTGCCACTAACTGCCTATCCTAATTCAGACCCTATGATTCACACCACCCCGTGATGTTTTTCTCACTCCTACTAGTGAATGTAATGTTACACACTCATACAATGCGCACCACCCTGCAAAGTTTTTCAGAAACGTATCCTACATTGCCACTGCATGTTTCCTGACCTCCCCATGCTGACCACCCCGTGGTGCTTTTCTCCATCCTACATTGACAGTCACTGCCTATCCTAAATCAGACCCAATGATTCACACCACCCTGTGATGTTTTTCTCTCTACTACTAGTGAATGTAATGTTACATACCCATACAATGCGTACCACCCCGCAATGTTTTTCAGAAACCTATCCTACATTGCCAGTGGATGTGTCCTGACCTCCCTATGCTGACCACCCCGTGGTGCTTTTGTCCATCCTACATTGACACTCATTGCCTATCCTAATTTAGACCCTACGATTCACACCACCCCGTGATGTATTTCTCACTCCTACTAGTGAATGTAATGTTACACAGCCGTACAATGCGCACCACCCCGCGATGTTTTTCAGAAACCTATCCTACATTGCCACTACATGTGTCCAGACCTCCGCATGCCGAGCACCGCGTGGTGTTTTCTCCATCCTACATTGCAACTCACTGCCTATCCTAATTCAGATCCTATGATTCACACCACTCCGTGATGGTTTTCTCACTCCTACTCGTAAATGGAATGTTTCACACTCATATAATGTGCACCACCCCGCGATGTTTTCCAGAAACCTATCCTACATTGCCCCTGCATGTTTCCTTACTTCCCCATGCTGGCCACCCCGTGGTGCTTTTCTCTATCCTACATTGCCACTCACTGCCTATCCTAATTCAGACCCTATGATTCACACCACCCCGTGATGTTTTTCTCACTCCTACTAGTGAATGTAATGTTACACACCCATACAATGCGCACCAGCCGCATGTTTTTCAGAAACCTATCCTACATTGCCACTGCATGTCTCCTGACCTCCCCATGCTCACAACCCCGTGGTGCTTTTCTCCATCCTACATTTCCACTCACTGCCTATCCTAATTCAGACCCTATGATTCACACCACCAAGTGATGTTTTTCTCACTCCTACTATTGAATGTAATATTACACACCCATACAATGAGCAACAACCCCTTGATGTTTTTCAGAAACCTACCCTACATTGCCACTGCATGTGTCCTGACCTCCCCATGCTGACCACCCCGTGGTGCTTTTCTCCATCCTACATTGCCACTCACTGCCTATCCTTATTCAGACCCTATGATTCACACCACCCCGTTATGTTTTTCTCACTCCTACTAGTGAATGTAATGTTACACACCCATACAATGCGCACCACCCCACAATGTTTTTCAGAAACCTATCCTACACTGATACTGCATGTTTCCTGACCTCCCCATGCTGACCACCCCGTGGTGCTTTTCTCCATCCTACATTGCCACTCACTGCCTATCCTAATTCAGACCCTATGATTCACACCACCCCGTGATGTTTTTCTCACTCCTACTACTGAATGTAATGTTACACACCCTACAATGTGCACCACCCCGCGATGTTTTTCAGAAACCTATCCTACATTGCCACTGCATGTTTCCTGACCTCCCCATGCTGACCACCCCGTGGTGCTTTTCCCATCCTAAATTTCCACTCACTGCCTATCGTAATTCAGACCCTATGATTCACACCACCCCGAGATGTTATTCTCACTCCTACAAGTGAATGTAATGTTACACACCCATACGATGGACACGACCCAACGATGTTTTTCAGAAACCTGTCCTACATTGCCACTGCATTTTTCCTGACCTCCACATGGTGGCCACGCCGTGGTGCTTTTGTCCATCCTACATTGACACTCACTGCCTATCCTAATTCACACCCTATGATTCACACCACCCCGTGATGTTTTTCTCACTCCTACTAGTGAATGATATGTTACACACCCATGCGATGCGCACCACACCGCGATGTTTTTCAGAAACCTATCCTACATTGCCACTGCATGTTTCCTGACTTCCCATGCTGGCCACACCGTGGTGCTTTTCTCCATCCTACATTGCCACTCACTGCCTATCCTAATTCAGCCCCTATGATTCACACGACCCCGTGATGTTTTTCTCACTCCTACTAGTGAATGTAATGTTACAGACTCATACAATGCGCACCACCCTGCGAAGTTTTTCAGAAACGTATCCTACATTGCCACTGCATGTTTCCTGACCTCCCCATGCTGACCAGCCCGTGTTGCTTTTCTCCATCCTACACTGCCACTCACTGCCTATCCTAATTCAGACCCTATGATTCACACCACCCCGTGATGTTTTTCTATCTCCTACTAGTGAATGCAATGTTACACACCCATACAATGCGCACCTCCCTGCGTTGTTTTTCAGAAACCTATCCTACATTGCCACTGCATGTGTACAGACCTCCCCATGCTGACCACCCCTTGGTGCTTTTGTCCATTCTACATTGCCACTCACTTCCTATCCTAATTCAGACCCTACGATTCACACCACCCCGTGATGTATTTCTCACTCCTACTAGTGAATGTAACGTTACACTCCCATACCATGCGCACCACCCTGCGATGTTTTTCAGAAACCTACCCTATATTGCCACTGCATGTGTCCTGACCTCCCCTTGCTGACCACCCCGTGGTGCTTTTCTCCATCATACATTGCCACTCACTACCTATCCTTATTCAGACCCTATGATTCACACCACCCCGTGATGTTTTTCTCACTCCTACTAGTGAATGTAATGTTACACACCCATACAATGCGCACCACCACGCGATGTTTTTCAGAATCCTATCCGACATTGCCACTGCATGTGTCCTGACCTCCCCATGATGACTACCCCGTGGTGCTTTTCTCCATCCTACATTGCCACTCACTTCCTATACTAACTCAGACCCTATGATTCACACCACCCCGTAATGTTTTTCTCACTCCTACTAGTGAATGAAATGTTACACACTCATACAATGCGCACCACTCTGCGAGGTTTTTCAGAAACTTTTTCTACATTGCCACTGCATGTGTCCTGACCTGCCCATGCTGACTACGCCGTGTTGCTTTTCTCCATCCCACATTGCCACTCACTGCCTATCCTAATTCAGACCCTATGATTCAAACCACCCCGTGATGTTTTTCTCACTCCTACTAGTGAATATAAGATACACACTCATACAATGCTCACCACTCCGCGATGTTTTTCACAAACCTATCCAACATTGCCACTGCATGGTTCCTGACCTCCCCATGCTGACCACCCCGTGGTGCTTTTCTCCATCCTACATTGCCACTCACTGCCTATCCTAATTCAGACCCTATGATTCACACCACCCCGTGATGTTTTTCTCACTCCTACTAGTGAATGTAATGTTACACACCCATACAATGCGCACCACCCAGCGATGTTTTTCAGAAACCTATCCTACATTGCCACTGCATGTATCCACACCTCCCCATGCTGACCACCCCATTGTGCTATTCTCCATCCTACATTGCCACTCACTGCCTATCCTAATTCAGACCCTATGATTCAAACCACCCCAAGATGTTTTTCTCACTCCTACAAGTGAATGTAATGTTACACACCCATACGATGCGCACGACCCCACGGTGTTTTTCAGAAACCTATCCTACATTGCCACTGCATGTTTCCTAACCTCCCCATGCTGGCCACCCCGTGGTGCTTTTCTCCATCCTACATTGCCAATCACTGCCTATCCTAATTCAGACCCTATGATTCACACCACCCCGTGATGTTTTTCTCACTCCTACTTGTGAATATAAGTTACACACCCATACAATGCGCACCACCCCGCGATGTTTTTCAGAAACCTATCCGACATTGCCACTGCATGTTTCCTGACCTCCCCATGCGGACCACCCTGTGGTGCTTTTCTCCATCCTCCATTGCCAATCACTGCCTATCCTAATTCAGACCCTATGATTCACACCACCCCGTGATGTTTTTCTCACTCCTACTAGTGAATGGAATGTGACACACCCATACGATGCGCACCACCCCGCGATGTTTTTCAGAAACCTATCCTACATTGCCACTGCATGTTTCCTGACCTCCCCATCCTGGCCACCCCGTGGTGCTTTTCTCCATCCTACATTGCCACTCACTGCCTATCCTAATTCAGACCCTATGATTCACACCACCCCGTGATGTTTTTCTCACTCCTACTAGTGAATGTAATGTTACACACTCATACAAAATGCAGCACCCTGCGAGGTTTTTCAGAAACCTATCCTACATTGCCACTGCATGTGTACTGACCTCCCCATGCTGACCACCCCGTGGTGCTTTTCTCCATCCTACATTGCCACTCACTGCCTATCCTAATTCAGACCCTATGATTCACACCACCCCGTAATGTTTTTCTCACTCCTACTAGTGAATCTAATGTTACACACCCATACAATGCCCAAGACCCCGAGACGTATTTCAGAAATCTATCCTACTTTGCCACTGCATGTTTCGTGTCCTCCCCATGCTGACCACTCCGTGGTGCTTTTCTCCATCCTACATTGCCACTCACTGCCTATCCTAATTCAGACCCTATGATTCACACCACCCCGTGATGTTTTTCTCACTCCTACTAGTGAATGTAATGTTACACACCCTACAATGTAAACCACCCCGCGATGTTTTTCAGAAAACTATCCTACATTGCCACTGCATGTTTCCTGACCTCCCCATGCTGACCACCCCGTGGTGCTTTTCCCATCCTAAATTGCCAATCACTGCCTATCGTAATTCAGACCCTATGATTCACACCAACCCGAGATGTTTTTCTCACTCCTACAAGTAAATGTAATGTTACACACCCATACGATGGGCACGACCCCACGATGTTTTTCAGAAACCTGTCCTACATTGCCACTGCATTTTTCCTGACCTCCACATGCTGGCCACGCCGTGGTGCTTTTGTCCATCCTACATTGACACTCACTGCCTATCCTAATTCAGACCCTATGATTCACACCACCCCGTGATGTTTTTCTCACTAGTACTAGTGAATGAAATGTTACACACCCATGCGATGCGCACCACCCCGCGATGTTTTTCAGAAACCTATCCTACATTGCCACTGCATGTTTCCTGACATCCCCATGCTGGCCACACCGTGGTGCTTTTCTCCATCCTACATTGCCACTCACTGCCTATCCTAATTCAGCCCCTATGATTCACACCACCCCGTGATGTTTTTCTCACTCCTACTAGTGAATGTAATGTTACACACTCATACAATTCGCACCACCCTGCGAAGTTTTTCAGAAACGTATCCTACATTGCCACTGCATGTTTCCTGACCTCCCCATGCTGACCACCCCGTGTTGCTTTTCTCCATCCTACACTGCCACTCACTGCCTATCCTAATTCAGACCCTATGATTCACACCACCCCGTGATGTTTTTCTATCTCCTACTAGTGAATGCAATGTTACACACCCATACAATGCGCACCACCCCGCGTTGTTTTTCAGAAACCTATCCTACATTGCCACTGCATGTGTACAGACCTCCCCATGCTGACCACCCCGTGGTGGTTTGTCCATCCTACATTGCCACTCACTGCCTATCCTAATTCAGACCCTGTGATTCACACCACCCCGTGATGTATTTCTCACTCCTACTAGTGAATGTAACGTTACACACCCATACCATGCGCACCACCCCGCGATGTTTTTCAGAAACCTACCCTACGTTGCCACTGCATGTGTCCTGACCTCCCCTTGTTAACCACCCCGTGGTGCTTTTCTCCATCATACATTGCCACTCACTACCTATCCTTATTCAGACCCTATGATTCACACCACCCCGTGATGTTTTTCTCACTCCTACTAGTGAATGAAATGTTACACACTCATACAATTCGCACCACTCTGCGAGGTTTTTCAGAAACTTTTTTTACATTGCCACTGCATGTGTCCTGACCTGCCCATGCTGACGACGCCGTGGTGCTTTTCTCCATCCCACATTGCCACTCCCTGCCTATCCTAATTCAGACCCTATGATTCACACCACCCCGTGATGTTTTTCTCACTCCTACTAGTGAATGTAATGTTACACACCCTACAATGTGCACCACCCCGCGATGTTTTTCAGAAACCTATCCTACATTGCCACTGCATGTTTCCTGACCTCCCCATGCTGACCACCCCGTGGTGCTTTTCCCATCCTAAATTTCCACTCACTGCCTATCGTAATTCAGACCCTATGATTCACACCACCCCGAGATGTTTTTCTCACTCCTACAAGTAAATGTAATGTTACACACCCATACGATGGGCACGACCCCACGATGTTTTTCAGAAACCTGTCCTACATTGCCACTGCATTTTTCCTGTACTCCACATGGTGGCCACGCCGTGTTGCTTTTGTCCATCCTACATTGACACTCACTGCCTATCCTAACTCAGACCCTATGATTCACACCACCCCGTAATGTTTTTCTCACTCCTACTAGTGAATGAAATGTTACACACTCATACAATGCGCACCACTCTGCGAGGTTTTTCAGAAACTTTTTCTACATTGCCACTGCATGTGTCCTGACCTGCCCATGCTGACGACGCCGTTGTGCTTTTCTCCATCCCACATTGCCACTCACTGCCTATCCTAATTCAGACCCTATGATTCACACCACCCCGTGATGTTTTTCTCACTCCTACTAGTGAATGTAAGTTACACACTCATACAATGCTCACCACCCTGCGATGTTTTTCAGAAACCTATCCAACATTGCCACTGCATGGTTCCTGACCTCCCCATGCTGACCACCCCGTGGTGCTTTTCTCCATCCTACATTGCCACTCACTGCCTATCCTAATTCAGACCCTATGATTCACACCACCCCGTGATGTTTTTCTCACTCCTACTAGTGAATGTAATGTTACACACCCATACAATGCGCACCACCCAGCGATGTTTTTCAGAAACCTATCCTACATTGCCACTGCATGTTTCCTGACCTCCCCATGCTGACCACCCTGTGGTGCTTTTCTCCATCCTACATTGCCACTCACTGCCTATCCTAATTCAGACCCCATGATTCACACCACCCCGTGATGTTTTTCTCACTCCTACTAGTGAATGTAATGTTACTCACCCATACAATGCGCACCACCCCGCGATGTTTTTCAGAAACCTATCCTACATTTCCACTGCATGTATCAAGACCTCCCCATGCTGACCACCCCATGGTGCTATTCTCCATCCTACATTGCCACTCACTGCCTATCCTAATTCAGACCCTATGATTCAAACCACCCCGAGATGTTTGTCTCACTCCTACAAGTGAATGTAATGTTACACACCCATACGATGCGCACAACCCCACGATGTTTCTCACAAACCTATCCTACATTGCCACTGCATGTTTCCTAACCTCCCCATGCTGGCCAGCCCGTGGTGATTTTCTCCATCCTACATTGCCACTCACTGCCTATCCTAATTCAGACCCTATGATTCACACCACCCCGTGATGTTTTTCTCACTCCTACTAGTGAATGTAATGTTACACACCCATACAATGCGCACCACCCCGCGATGTTTTTCAGAAACCTATCCTACATTGCCACTGCATGTGTACAGACCTCCCCATGCTGACCACCCTGTGGTGCTTTTGTCCATCCTACATTGCCACTCACTGCCTATCCTAATTCAGACCCTATGATTCACACCACCCCGTGATGTTTTTCTCACTCCTACTAGTGAATGTAATGTTACACACTCATACAATGCGCAGCACCCTGCGATGTTTTTCAGAAACCTATCCGACATTGCCACTGCATGTGTCCTGACCTCCCCATGATGACTACCCCGTGGTGCTTTTCTCCATCCTACATTGCCACTCACTGCCTATCCTAATTCAGACCCTATGATTCACACCACCCCGTAATGTTTTTCTCACTCCTACTAGTGAATCTAATGTTACACACCCATACAATGCCCACGACCCCGTGACGTTTTTCAGAAACCTATCCTACATTGCCACTGCATGTGTACAGACCTCCCCATGCTGACCACCCCGTGGTGCTTTTGTCCATCCTACATTGACACTCACTGCCTATCCTAATTCAGACCCTACGATTCACACCACCCCGTGATGTATTTCTCACTCCTACTAGTATATGTAATGTTACACACCCATACGGTGCGCACCACCCCCGATGTTTTTCAGAAACCTATCCTAAATTGCACTACATGTGTCCTGACCTCAACATGCTGACCACCACGTGGTGCTTTTCCCCATCCTACATTGCCACTCACTGCCTATCCTAATTCAGACCCTATGATTCACACCACCCCGTGATGTTTTTCAAACTCCTACTAGTGAATGTAATGTTTTTCACAACCATACAATGCGCACCACCCCGCGATGTTTTTCAGAAACCTATCCTACATTGCCACTGCATGTGTCCTGACCTCCCCATGCTGACCACCCCGTGGTGCTTTTCTCCATCTTACATTGCCACTCACTGCCTATCGTAATTCAGACCCTATGATTCACACCACCTCGTGATGTTTTTCAAACTCCTACTAGTGAATGTAATGTTACAACCCATACAATGCGCACCACACCGCGATGTTTTTCAGAAATCTATCCTACATTGCCACTGCATGTTTCCTGACCTCCCCATGCTACCACCCCGTGGTGCTTTTCTCCATCCTACATTGCCACTCACTGCCTATCCTAATTCAGACCCTATGATTCACACCACCCCGTGATGTTTTTCTCACTCCTACTAGTGAATGTAATTTACACACCCATACAATGCGCACCACCCCGCGATGTTTTTCAGAAACATATCCGACATTGCCACTGCATGTGTTCTGACCTCCCCATGCTGACCAACCCGTGGTGCTTTTCTCCATCCTACGTTGCCACTCACTGCCTATCCTAATTCAGACTCTATGATTCACACCACCCCGTGATGTTTTTCTCACTCCTACTAGTGAATGTAATGTTACACACCCATACAATGCGCACCACCCCGCGATGTTTTTCAGAAACCTATCCTACATTGCCACTGCATGTTTCCTGACCGCTCCATGCTGACCACCCCTTGGTGCTTTTCTCCATCCTATATTGCCACTCACTGCCTATCCTAATTCAGACCCTATGATTCACACCACCCCGTAATGTTTTTCTCACTCCTACTAGTGAATGTAATTTTACACACCCATACAATGCGCACCACCCCGCGATGTTTTTCAGAAACCTATCCTTCATTGCCACTACATGTTTCCTGAACTCCTCATGCTGACCACCACGTGGTGCTTTTCTCCATCCTACATTGCCACTCACTGCCTATCCTAATTCAGACCCTATGATTCACACCACCCCGTGATGTTTTTCTCACTCCTACTAGTGAATGTAATGTTACACACTCATACAATGCGCACCAGAATGCGAGGTTTTTCAGAAACCTATCCTACATTGCCAAAGCATGTGTCCTGACCTCCCCATGCTCACCACCCCGTGGTGCTTTTCTCCATCCTACATGGCCACTCACTGCCTATCCTAATTCAGACCCTACGATTCACACCACCCCGTGATGTATTTCTCACTCCTACTAGTGAATGTAATGTTACACACCCATACCATGCGCACCACCCCACGATGTTTTTCAGAAACCTACCCTACATTGCCACTGCATGTGTCCTGACCTCCCCTTGCTGACCACCCCGTGGTGCTTTTCTCCATCATACATTGCCACTCACTACCTATCCTTATTCAGACCCCATGATTCACACCACCCCGTGATGTTTTTCTCACTCCTACTAGTGAATGTAATGTTACGCACCGATACAATGCGCACCACCCCGCGATGTTTTTCAGAAACCTATCCGACATTGCCACTGCATGTTTCCTGACCTCCCCATGCTGACCACCCCATGGTGCTATTCTCCACCCTACATTGCCACTCACTGCCTATCCTAATTCAGACCCTATGATTCAAACCACCCCGAGATGTTTTTCTCACTCCTGCAAGTGAATATAATGTTACACACCCATACGATGCGCACGACACCACGATGTTTTCCAGAAACCTATCCTACGTTGCCACTGCATGTTTCCTGACCTCCCCATGCTGACCACCCTGTGGTGCTTTTCTCCATCCTACATTGCCAATCACTGCCTATCCTAATTCAGACCCTATGATTCACACCACCCCGTGATGTTTTTCTCACTCCTACTAGTGAATGTAATGTGACACACCCATACGATGCGCACCACACCGCGATGTTTTTCAGAAACCTATCCTACATTGCCACTGCATGTTTTCTGACCTCCCCATCCTGGCTACCACGTGGTGCTTTTCTCCATCCTACATTGCCACTCACTACCTATCCTAATTCAGACCCTATGATTCACACCACCCCGTGATGTTTTTCTCACTCCTACTAGTGAATGTAATGATACACACTCATACAATGCGCACCACCCCGCGATGTTTTTCAGAAACCTATCCTACATTGCCACTGCATTTTTCCTGACCTCCCCATTCTGACCACCCCGTGGTGCTTTTCTCCATCCTACATTGTCACTCACTGCCTATCCTAATTCAGACCCTATGATTCACACCACCCCGTAATGTTTTTCTCACTCCTACTAGTGAATCTAATGTTACACACCCATACAATGCGCACGACCCCGCGATGTTTTTCAGAAACCTATCCTACATTGTCACTGCATGTGTACAGACCTCCCCATGCTGACCACCCCGTGGTGCTTTTGTCCATCCTACATTGACACTCACTGCCTATCCTAATTCAGACCCTATGATTCACACCACCCCGTGATGTATTTCTCACTCCTACTAGTGTATGTAATGTTACACACCCATACGATGCGCACCACCCCACGATGTTTTTCAGAAACCTATCCTAAATTGAACTACATGTGTCCTGACCTCAACATGCTGACCACCACGTGGTGAATTTCTCCATCCTACATTGCCACTCACTGTCTATCCTAATTCAGACCCTATGATTCACTCCACCCCGTAATGTTTTTCTCACTCCTACTAGTGAATGAAATGTTACACACTCATACAAGGCGCACCACTCTGCGAGGTTTTTCAGAAACTTTTCCTACATTGCCACTGCATGTGTCCTGACCTTCCCATGCTGACCACCCCGTGGTGCTTTTCTCCATCCCACATTGCCACTCACTGCCTATCCTAATTCGGACTCTATGATTCACACCACCCCGTGATGTTTTTCTCACTCCTACAAGTGAATATAATGTTATACACCCATACGATGCGCACAACACCACGATGTTTTTCAGAAACCTATCCTACATTGCCACTGCATGTTTCCTAACCTCCCCATGCTGGCCACCCCGTGGTGCTTTTCTCCTTCCTACATTGCCACTCACTGCCTATCCTAATTCAGACCCTATGATTCACACCACCCCGTGATGTTTTTCTCACTCCTACTAGTGAATGTAATGTTAAAGAGTCATACAATGCGCACCACCCTGCGACGTTTTTCAGAAACCTATCCTACATTGCCACTGCATGTGTCCTGACCTCCCCATGCTGACGTCGCCGTGGTGCTTTTCTCCATCCTACATTGCCACTCACTGCCTATCCTAATTCAGACCCTATGATTCACACCACCCCGTGATGTTTTTTAAACTCCTACTGGTGAATGTAATGTTACACACCCATACAATGTGCACCACCCCGCGATGTTTTTCAGAAGCCTGTCCTACATTGCCACTGCATGTTTCCTGACCTCCCCATGCTGACCACCCCGTGGTGCTTTTCTCCATCCTACATTGCCCCTCAGTGCCTATCCTAATTCAGACCCTATGATTCACACCACCCCGTGATGTTTTTCTCACTCCTACAAGTGAATGTAATGTTACCCACCCATACCATGCGCACCACCCAGCGATGTATTTCTGAAACCTATCCTACATTGCCACTGCATATGTCCTGACCTCCCCATGCTGACCACCCCGTGGTGTTTTTCTCCATCCTACATGGCCACTCACTGCCTATCCTAATTCAGACCCTATGATTCACACTACCCCGTGATGTTTTTTTCACTCCTACTAGTGAATGTAATGTTACACACCCATACAATGCGCACCACCCCGCGACGTTTTTCAGAAACCTATCCTACATTGCCACTGCATGTGTACAGACCTCCCCATGCTGACAACCCCGTGGTGCTTTTGTCCATCCTACATTGCCACTCACTTCCTATCCTAATTCAGACCCTACGATTCACACCACCCCGTGATGTATTTCTCACTCCTACTAGTGAATGTAACGTTACACACCCATACAATGCGCACCACCCAGCGATGTTTTTCAGAAACTTATCCTACATTGCCACTCCATGTTTCCTGACCTCCTCATGCTGACCACCCTGTGGTGCTTTTCTCCATCCTACATTGCCACTCACTGCCTATCCTAATTCAGACCCCATGATTCACACCACCCCGTGATGTTTTTCTCACTCCTACTAGTGAATGTAATGTTACACACCCATACAATGCGCACCACCCCGCGATGTTTTTCAGAAACCTATCCTACATTGCCACTGCATGTATCCTGACCTCCCCATGCTGACCACCCCATGGTGCTGTTCTCCATCCTATATTGCCACTCACTGCCTATCCTAATTCAGACCATATGATTCAAACCGCCCCGAGATGTTTTTCTCACTCCTACAAGTGAATGTAATGTTACACACCCATACGATGCGCACGACCCCACGATGTTTTTCAGAAACCTATCCTACATTGCCACTGCATGTTTCCTAACCTCCCCATGCTGGCCACCCCGTGGTGCTTTTCTCCATCCTACATTGCCACTCACTGCCTATCCTAATTCAGACCCTATGATTCACACCACCCCGTGATGTTTTTCTCACTCCTACTAGTGAATGTAATGTTACAACCCATACAATGCGCACCACACCGCGATGTTTTTCAGAAACCTATCCGACATTGCCACTGCATGTGTCCTGACCTCCCCATGATGACTACCCCGTGGTGCTTTTCTCCATCCTACATTGCCACTCACTGCCTATCCTAACTCAGACCCTATGGTTCACACCACCCCGTAATGTTTTTCTCACTCCTACTAGTGAATGAAATGTTACACACTCATACAATTCGCACCACTCTGCGAGGTTTTTCAGAAACTTTTTCTACATTGCCACTGCATGTGTCCTGAACTGCCCATGCTGACGACGCCGTGGTGCTTTTCTCCATCCCACATTGCCACTCACTGCCTATCCTAATTCATACCCTATGATTCACACCACCCCGTGATGTTTTTCTCACTCCTACTAGTGAATGTAATGTTACACACCCATACAATGCGCACCACCCAGCGATGTTTTTCAGAAACCTATCCTACATTGCCACTCCATGTTTCCTGACCTCCTCATGCTGACCACCCTGTGGTGCTTTTCTCCATCCTACATTGCCACTCAATGCCTATCCTAATTCAGACCCCATGATTCACACCACCCCGTGATGTTTTTCTCACTCCTACTAGTGAATGTAATGTTACACACCCATACAATGCGCACCACCCCGCGATGTTTTTCAGAAACCTATCCTACATTGCCACTGCATGTATCCTGACCTCCCCATGCTGACCACCCCATGGTGCCGTTCTGCATCCTACATTGCCACTCACTGCCTATCCTAATTCAGACCCTATGATTCAAACCGCCCCGAGATGTTTTTCTCACTCCTACAAGTGAATGTAATGTTACACACCCATAAGATGCGCACGACCCCACGATGTTTTTCAGAAACCTATCCTACATTGCCACTGCATGTTTCCTAACCTCCCCATGCTGGCCACCCCGTGGTGCTTTTCTCCATCCTACATTGCCACTCACTGCCTATCCTAATTCAGACCCTATGATTCACACCACCCCGTGATGTTTTTCTCACTCCTACTAGTGAATGTAAGTTACACACCCATACAATGCGCACCACCCCGCGATGTTTTTCTGAAACCTATCCGACATTGCCACTGCATGTTTCCTGACCTCCCCATGCTGACCACCCTGTGGTGCTTTTCTCCATCCTACATTGCCAATCACTGCATATCCTAATTCAGACCCTATGATTCACACCACCCCGTGATGTTTTTCTCACTCCTACTAGTGAATGTAATGTGACACACCCATACGATGCGCACCACCCCGCGATGTTTTTCAGAAACCTATCCTACATTGCCACTGCATGTTTCCTGACCTCCCCATCCTGGCCACCCCGTGGTGCTTTTCTCCATCCTAAATTGCCACTCACTGCCTATCCTAATTCAGACCCTATGATTCACACCACCCCGTGATGATTTTCTCACTCCTACTAGTGAGTGTAATGTTACACACTCATACAATGCGCAGCACCCTGCGAGGTTTTTCAGAAACCTATCCTACATTGCCACTGCATGTGTACTGACCTGCCCATGCTGACCACCCCGTGGAGTTTTTCTCCATCCTACATGGCCACTCACTGCCTATCCTAATTCAGACCCTATGATTCACACTACCCCGTGATGTTTTTCTCACTCCTACTAGTGAATGTAATGTTACACACCCATACGATGCGCACCACCCGGCGATGTTTTTCAGAAACCTATCCTAAATTGCACTACACGTGTCCTGACCTCAACATGCTGACCACCACGTGGTGCTTTTCCCCATCCTACATTGCCACTCACTGCCTATCCTAATTCAGACCCTATGATTCACACCACCCCGTGATGTTTTTCTCACTCCTACTAGTGAATGTAATGTTACACACTCATACAATGCGCACCACCCTGCGAGGTTTTTCAGAAACCTATCCTACATTGCCACTGCATGTGTCCTGACTTCCCCATGCTGAGCACCCCGTGGTGCTTTTCTCCATCCTACATAGCGACTCACTGCCTATCCTAACTCAGACCCTATGATTCACACCACCCCGTGATGTTATTCAAACTCCTACTAGTGAATGTAATGTTACACAACCATACAATGCGCACCACCCCGCGATGTTTTTCAGAAACCTATCCTACATTGCCACTGCATGTGTCCTGACCTCCCCATGATGACTACCCCGTGGTGTTTTCTCCATCCTACATTGCCACTCACTGCCTATCCTAATTCAGACCCTATGATTCACACCACCCCGTAATGTTTTTCTCACTCCTACTAGTGAATGAAATGTTACACACTCATACAATTCGCACCACTCTGCGAGGTTTTTCAGAAACTTTTTCTACATTGCCGATGCATGTGTCCTGACCTGCCCATGCTGACGACGCCGTGGTGCTTTTCTCCATCCCACATTGCCACTCACTGCCTATCCTAATTCATACCCTATGATTCACACCACCCCGTGATGTTTTTCTCACTCCTACTAGTGAATGTAATGTTACACACCCATACAATGCGCACCACCCAGCGATGTTTTTCAGAAACCTATCCTAAATTGCCACTCCATGTTTCCTGACCTCCTCATGCTGACCACCCTGTGGTGCTTTTCTCCATCCTACATTGCCACTCACTGCCTATCCTAATTCAGACCCCATGATTCACACCACCCCGTGATGTTTTTCTCACTCCTACTAGTGAATGTAATGTTACACACCCATACAATGCGCACCACCCCGCGATGTTTTTCATAAACCTATCCTACATTGCCACTGCATGTATCCTGACCTCCCCATGCTGACCACCCCATGGTGCTGTTCTCCATCCTACATTGCCACTCACTGCCTATCCTAATTCAGACCCTATGATTCAAACCGCCCCGAGATGTTTTTCTCACTCATACAAGTGAATGTAATGTTACACACCCGTACGATGCGCACGACCCCACGATGTTTTTCAGAAACCTATCCTACATTGCCACTGCATGTTTCCTAACCTCCCCATGCTGGCCACCCCGTGGTGCTTTTCTCCATCCTACATTGCCACTCACTGCCTATCCTAATTCAGACCCTATGATTCACACCACCCCGTGATGTTTTTCTCACTCCTACTAGTGAATGTAAGTTACACACCCATACAATGCGCACCACCCCGCGATGTTTTTCTGAAACCTATCCGACATTGCCACCGCATGTTTCCTGACCTCCCCATGCTGACCACCCTGTGGTGCTTTTCTCCATCCTACATTGCCAATCACTGCATATCCTAATTCAGACCCTATGATTCACAACACCCCGTGATGTTTTTCTCACTCCTACTAGTGAATGTAATGTGACACACCCATACGATGCGCACCACCCCGCGATGTTTTTCAGAAATCTATCCTACATTGCCACTGCATGTTTCCTGACCTCCCCATCCTGGCCACCCCGTGGTGCTTTTCTCCATCCTAAATTGCCACTCACAGCCTATCCTAATTCAGACCCTATGATTCACACCACCCCGTGATGATTTTCGCACTCCTACTAGTGAATGTAATGTTACACACTCATACAATGCGCAGCACCCTGCGAGGTTTTTCAGAAACCTATCCTACATTGCCACTGCATGTGTACTGACCTGCCCATGCTGACCACCCCGTGGTGTTTTTCTCCATCCTACATGGCCACTCACTGCCTATCCTAATTCAGACCCTATGATTCACACTACCCCGTGATGTTTTTCTCACTCCTACTAGTGAATGTAATGTTACACACCCATACAATGCGCACCACCCCGCGATGTTTTTCAGAAACCTATCCTACATTGCCACTGCATGTTTCCTCACCTCCCCATGCTGACCACCCCATGGTGCTTTTCTCCATCCTACATTGCCACTCACTGCCTATCCTAATTCAGACCCTATGATTCACACCACCCCGTAATGTTTTTCTACTCCTACTAGTAAATCTAATGTTACACACCCATACAATGCCCACGACCCCGTGACGTTTTTCAGAAACCTATCCTACATTGCCACTGCATGTGTACAGACCTCCCCATGCTGACCACCCCGTGGTGCTTTTGTCCATCCTACATTGACACTCACTGCCTATCCTAATTCAGAACCTACGATTCACACCACCCCGTGATGTATTTCTCACTCCTACTAGTATATGTAATGTTACACACCCATACGATGCGCACCACCCCGCGATGTTTTTCAGAAACCTATCCTAAATTGCACTACACGTGTCCTTACCTCAACATGATGACCACCACGTGTTGCTTTTCCCCATCCTACATGGCCACTCACTGCCTATCCTAATTCAGACCCTATGATTCACACCACCCCGTGATGTTTTTCTCACTCCTACTAGTGAATGTAATGTTACACACTCATACAATGCGCACCACCCTGCGAGGTTTTTCAGAAACCTATCCTACATTGCCACTGCATGTGTCCTGACTTCCCCATGTTGACCACCCGGTGGTGCTTTTCTCCATCCTACATAGCGACTCACTGCCTATACTAACTCAGACCCTATGATTCACACCGCCCCGTGATGTTTTTCAAACTCCTACTAGTGAATGTAATGTTACACAACCATACAATGCGCACCACCCCGCGATGTTTTTCATAAACCTATCCTACATTGCCACTGCATGTGTCCTGACCTCCCCATGCTGACCACCCCGTGGTGCTTTTCTCCATCTTACATTGCCACTCACTGCCTATCCTAATTCAGACCCTATGATTCACACCACCTCGTGATGTTTTTCAAACTCCTACTAGTGAATGTAATGTTACAACCCATACAATGCGCACCACACCGCGATGTTTTTCAGAAACCTATCCTACATTGCCACTGCATGTTTCCTGACCTCCCCATGCTACCACCCCGTGGTGCTTTTCTCCATCCTACATTGACACTCACTGCCTATCCTAATTCAGACCCTATGATTCACACCACCCCGTTATGTTTTTCTCACTCCTACTAGTGAATGTAATATTATACACACATACAATGCGCACCACCCCTTAATGTTTTTCAGAAACCCACCCTACATTGCCACTGCATGTGTCCTGACCTCCCCATGCTCACCAGCCCGTTGTGCTTTTCTCCATCCTACATTGCCAATCACTGCCTATCCTAATTCAGACCCTATGATTCACACCACCCCGTGATGTTTTTCTCACTCCTACTAGTGAATGTAAGTTACACACCCATACAATGCGCACCACCCCGCGATGTTTTTCAGAAACATATCTGACATTGCCACTGCATGTTTCCTGACCTCCCCATGCTGACCAACCCGTGGTGCTTTTCTCCATTATACATTGCCACTCACTGCCTATCCTAATTCAGACTCTATGATTCACACCACCCCGTGATGTTTTTCTCACTCCTACTAGTGAATGTAATTTTACACACCCATACAATGCGCACCACCCCGCGATGTTTTTCAGAAACCTATCCTACATTGCCACTGCATGTTTCCTGACCTCCCCATGCTGACCACCCCTTGGTGCTTTTCTCCATCCTATATTGCCACTCACTCCCTATTCTAATTCAGACCCTATGATTCACACCACCCCGTAATGTTTTTCTCACTCCTACTAGTGAATGTAATTTTACACACCCATACAATGCGCACCACCCCACAATGTTTTTCAGAAACCTATCCTTCATTGCCACTACATGTGTCCTGAACTCCTCATGCTGACCACCACGTGGTGCTTTTCTCCATCCTACATTGCCACTCACTGCCTATCCTAATTCAGACCCTATGATTCACACCACCCCGTGATGTTTTTCTTACTCCTACTAGTGAATGTAATGTTACACACTCATACAATGCGCACCACAATGCGAGGTTTTTCAGAAACCTATCCTACATTGCCAAAGCATGTGTCCTGACCTCCCCATGCTCACCACCCTGTGGTGCTTTTCTCCATCCTACATGGCCACTCACTGCCTATCCTAATTCAGACCCTACGATTCACACCACCCCGTGATGTATTTCTCACTCCTACTAGTGAATGTAATGTTACACACCCATACCATGCGCACCACCCCGCGATGTTTTTCAGAAACCTACCCTACATTGCCACTGCATGTGTCCTGACCTCCCCTTGCTGACCACCCCGTGGTGCTTTTCTCCATCATACATTGCCACTCACTACCTATCCTTATTCAGACCCCATGATTCACACCACCCCGTGATGTTTTTCTCACTCCTACTAGTGAATGTAATGTTACACACCGATACAATGCGCACCACCCCGCGATGTTTTTCAGTAACCTATCCTACATTGCCACTGCATGTTTCCTGACCTCCCCATGCTGACCACCCCATGGTGCTATTCTCCAACCTACATTGCCACTCACTGCCTATCCTAATTCAGACCCTATGATTCAAACCACCCCGAGATGTTTTTCTCACTCCTACAAGTGAATATAATGTTACACACCCATACGGTGCGCACGACACCACGATGTTTTTCAGAAACCTATCCTACATTGCCACTGCATGTTTCCTGACCTCCCCATCCTGGCTACCCCGTGGTGCTTTTCTCCATCCTACATTGCCACTCACTACCTATCCTAATTCAGACCCTATGATTCACACCACCCCGTGATGTTTTTCTCACTCCTACTAGTGAATGTAATGATACACACTCATACAATGCGCACCACCCCGCGATGTTTTTCAGAAACCTATCCTAAATTGAACTACATGTGTCCTGACCTCAACATGCTGACCACCACGTGGTGAATTTCTCCATCCTACATTGCCACTCACTGTCTATTCTAATTCAGACCCTATGATTCACACCACCCCGTAATGTTTTTCTCACTCCTACTAGTGAATGAAATGTTACACACTCATACAAGGCACACCACTCTGCGAGGTTTTTCAGAAACTTTTCCTACATTGCCACTGCATGTGTCCTGACCTGCCCATGCTGACCACCCCGTGGTGCTTTTCTCCATCCCACATTGCCACTCACTGCCTATCCTAATTCAGACCCTATGATTCACACCACCCCGTGATGTTTTTCTCACTCCTACAAGTGAATATAATGTTATACACCCATACGATGCGCACGACACCACGATGTTTTTCAGAAACCTATCCTACAATGCCATTGCATGTGTCCTGACCTCCACATGCTGGCCACCCCGTGGTGCTTTTCTCCATCCTACATTGACACTCACTGCCTATCCTAATTCAGACCCTATGATTCACACCACCCCGTGATGTTTTTCTCACTCCTACTAGTGAATGTAATATTATACACACATACAATGCGCACCACCCTGCAATGTTTTTCAGAAACCCACCCTACATTGCCACTGCATGTGTCCTGACCTCCCCATGCTGACCACCCCGTGGTGCTTTTCTCCATCCTACATTGCCACTCACTGCCTATCCTAATTCAGACCCTATGATTCACACCACCCCGTGATGTTTTTCTCACTCCTACTAGTGAATGTAAGTTACACACCCATACAATGCGCACCACCCCGCGATGTTTTTCAGAAACATATCCGACATTGCCACTGCATGTTTCCTGACCTCCCCATGCTGACCAACCCGTGGTGCTTTTCTCCATCCTACATTGCCACTCACTGCCTATCCTAATTCAGACTCTATGATTCACACCACCCCGTGATGTTTTTCTCACTCCTACTAGTGAATGTAATGTTACACACCCATACAATGCGCACCACCCCGCGATGTTTTTCAGAAACCTATCTGACATTGCCACTGCATGTTTCCTGACCTCCCCATGCTGACCACCCCTTGGTGCTTTTCTCCATCCTATATTGCCACTCACTCCCTATCCTAATTCAGACCCTATGATTCACACCACCCCGTAATGTTTTTCTCACTCCTACTAGTGAATGTAATTTTACACACCCATACAATGCGCACCACCCCGCGATGCTTTTCAGAAACCTATCCTACATTGCCACTGCATGTTTCCTGACCTCCCCATGCTGACCACCCCATGGTGCTATTCTCCACCCTACATTGCCACTCACTGCCTATCCTAATTCAGACCCTATGATTCAAACCACCCCGAGATGTTTTTCTCACTCCTACAAGTGAATATAATGTTACACACCCATACGATGCGCACGACACCACGATGTTTTTCAGAAACCTATCCTACATTGCCACTGCATGTGTCCTGACCTCCACATGCTGACCACCCCGTGGTGCTTTTCTCCATCCTACATTGCCACTCACTGCCTATCCTAATTCAGACCCTATGATTCACACCACCCCGTGATGTTTTTCTCAATACTACTTGTGAATGTAATGTTACACACCCATACAATGCGCACCACTCTGCGATGTTTTTCAGAAACCTATCCTACATTGCCACTGCACGTTTCCTGACCTCCGCATGCTGACCACCCCGTGGTGCTTTTCTCCATTCTCCATTGCCACTCACTGCCTATCCTAATTCAGACCCTATGGTTCACAACACCCCGTGATGTTTTTCTCTCTCCTACTAGTGAATGTAATGTTAAACACTCATACAATGCGCACCACCCTGCGATGTTTTTCAGAAACCTGTCCTACTTTGCCACTGCATGTTTCCTGACCTCCCCATGCTGACCACCCCGTGGTGCTTTTCTCCATCCTACATTGCCACTCACTGCCTATACTAATTCAGACCCTATGATTCACACCACCAAGGAATGTTTTTATCACTCCTACTAGTGAATGTAATATTACAAACCCATATGATGCGCACCACCCCGCGATGTTTTTCAGAAACCTATGGTACATTGCCACTGCATGTTTCCTGACCTCCCCATGCTACGACCCCGTGGTGCTTTTCTCCATCCTACATTGACACTCACTGCCTATCCTAATTCAGACCCTATGATTCACACCACTCCGTTATGTTTTTCTCACTCCTACTAGTGAATGTAATATTATACACACATACAATGCGCACCACCCCTTAATGTTTTTCAGAAACCCACCCTACATTGCCACTGCATGTGTCCTGACCTCCCCATGCTCACCACCCCGTTGTGCTTTCCTCCATCCTACATTGCCAATCACTGCCTATCCTAATTCAGACCCTATGATTCACACCACCCCGTGATGTTTTTCTCACTCCTAATAGTGAATGTAAGTTACACACCCATACAATGCGCACCACCCCGCGATGTTTTTCAGAAACATATCTGACATTGCCACTGCATGTTTCCTGACCTCCCCATACTGACCAACCCGTGGTGCTTTTCTCCATTATACATTGCCACTCACTGCCTATACTAATTCAGACTCTATGATTCACACCACCCCGTGATGTTTTTCTCACTCCTACTAGTGAATGTAATGTTACACACCCATACAATGCGCACCACCCCGCGATGTTTTTCAGAAACCTATCCTACATTGCCACTGCATGTTTCCTGACCTCCCCATGCTGACCACCCCTTGGTGCTTTTCTCCATCCTATATTGCCACTCACTCCCTATCCTAATTCAGACCCTATGATTCACACCACCCCGTAATGTTTTTCTCACTCCTACTAGTGAATGTAATGTTACACACCCATACAATGCGCACCACCCCGCGATGTTTTTCAGAAACCTATCCTACATTGCCACTGCATGTATCCTGACCTCCCCATGCTGACCACCCCATGGTGCTGTTCTCCATCCTACATTGCCACTCACTGCCTATCCTAATTCAGACCCTATGATTCAAACCGCCCCGAGATGTTTTTCTCACTCCTACAAGTGAATGTAATGTTACACACCCATACGATGCGCACGACCCCACGATGTTTTTCAGAAACCTATCCTACATTGCCACTGCATGTTTCCTAACCTCCCCATGCTGGCCACCCCGTGGTGCTTTTCTCCATCCTACATTGCCACTCACTGCCTATCCTAATTCAGACCCTATGATTCACACCACCCCGTGATGTTTTTCTCACTCCTACTAGTGAATGTAAGTTACACACCCATACAATGCGCACCACACCGCGATGTTTTTCTGAAACCTATCCGACATTGCCACTGCATGTTTCCTGACCTCCCCATGCTGACCACCCTGTGGTGCTTTTCTCCATCCTACATTGCCAATCACTGCATATCCTAATTCAGACCCTATGATTCACACCACCCCGTGATGTTTTTCTCACTCCTACTAGTGAATGTAATGTGACACACCCATACGATGCGCACCACCCCGCGATGTTTTTCAGAAACCTATCCTACATTGCCACTGCATGTTTCCTGACCTCCCCATCCTGGCCACCCCGTGGTGCTTGTCTCCATCCTAAATTGCCACTCACTGCCTATCCTAATTCAGACCCTATGATTCACACCACCCCGTGATGATTTTCTCACTCCTACTAGTGAATGTAATGTTACACACTCATACAATGCGCAGCACCCTGCGAGGTTTTTCAGAAACCTATCCTACATTGCCACTGCATGTGTACTGACCTGCCCATGCTGACCACCCCGTGGTGTTTTTCTCCATCCTACATGGCCACTCACTGCCTATCCTAATTCAGACCCTATGATTCACACTAGCCCGTGATGTTTTTCTCACTCCTACTAGTGAATGTAATGTTACACACCCATACAATGCGCACCACCCCGCGATGTTTTTCAGAAACCTATCCTACATTGCCACTGCATGTTTCCTGACCTCCCCATGCTGACCACCCCGTGGTGCTTTTCTCCATCCTACATTGCCACTCACTGCCTATCCTAATTCAGACCCTATGATTCACAACACACCGTGATGTTTTTCTCACTCCTACATGTGAATGTAATGTTACACACCCATACGATGCGCACCACCCCGCGATGTTTTTCAGAAACCTATCCTACATTGCCACTGCATGTTCAAGGACCTCCCCATGTTGGCCATCCCGTGGTGCTTTTCTCCATCGTATATTGCCCCTCACTGTCTATCCTAATTCAGACCCTATGATTCACACCACCCCGTGATGTTTTTCTCACTCCTACTAGTGAATGTAATGTTAAAGAGTCATGCAATGCGCACCACCCTGCGAGGTTTTTCAGAAACCTATCCTACATTGCCACTGCATGTGTCCTGACCTGCCCATGCTGACGACGCCGTGGTGCTTTTCTCCATCCCACATTGCCACTCACTGCCTATCCTAATTCATACACTATGGTTCACACCACCCCGTGATGTTTTTCTCACTCCTACTAGTGAATGTAATGTTACACACCCATACAATGCGCACCACCCAGCGATGTTTTTCAGAAACCTATCCTACATTGCCACTCCATGTTTCCTGACCTCCTCATGCTGACCACCCTGGGGTGCTTTTCTCCATCCTACATTGCCACTCACTGCCTATCCTAATTCAGACCCTATGATTCAAACCGCCCCGAGATGTTTTTCTCACTCCTACAAGTGAATGTAATGTTACACACCCATACGATGCGCACGACCCCACGATGTTTTTCAGAAACCTATCCTACATTGCCACTGCATGTTTCCTAACCTCCCCATGCTGGCCACCCCGTGGTGCTTTTCTCCATCCTACATTGCCACTCACTGCCTATCCTAATTCAGACCCTATGATTCACACCACCCCGTGATGTTTTTCTCACTCCTACTAGTGAATGTAAGTTACACACCCATACAATGCGCACCACCCCGCGATGTTTTTCTGAAACCTATCCGACATTGCCACTGCGTGTTTCCTGACCTCCCCATGCTGACCACCCTGTGGTGCTTTTCTCCATCCTACATTGCCAATCACTGCATATCCTAATTCAGACCCTATGATTCACACCACCCAGTGATGTTTTTCTCACTCCTACTAGTGAATGTAATGTGACACACCCATACGATGCGCACCACCCCGCGATGTTTTTCAGAAACCTATCCTACATTGCCACTGCATGTTTCCTGACCTCCCCATCCTGGCCACCCCGTGGTGCTTTTCTCCATCCTAAATTGCCACTCACTGCCTATCCTAATTCAGACCCTATGATTCACACCACCCCGTGATGATTTTCTCACTCCTACTAGTGAATGTAAAGTTACACACTCATACAATGCGCAGCACCCTGCGAGGTTTTTCAGAAACCTATCCTACATTGCCACTGCATGTGTACTGACCTGCTCATGCTGACCACCCCGTGGTGTTTTTCTCCATCCTACATGGCCACTCACTGCCTATCCTAATTCAGACCCTATGATTCACACTACCCCGTGATGTTTTTCTCACTCCTACTAGTTAATGTAATGTTACACACCCATACAATGCGCACCACCCCGCGATGTTTTTCAGAAACCTATCCTACATTGCCACTGCATGTTTCCTGACCTCCCCATGCTGACCACCCCGTGGTGCTTTTCTCCATCCTACATTGCCACTCACTGCCTATCCTAATTCAGACCCTATGATTCACACCACCCCGTAATGTTTTTCTACTCCTACTAGTGAATCTAATGTTACACACCCATACAATGCCCACGACCCCGTGACGTTTTTCAGAAACCTATCCTACATTGCCACTGCATGTGTACAGACCTCCCCATGCTGACCACCCCGTGGTGCTTTTGTCCATCCTACATTGACACTCACTGCCTATCCTAATTCAGACCCTACGATTCACACCACCCCGTGATGTATTTCTCACTCCTACTAGTATATGTAATGTTACACACCCATACGATGCGCACCACCCCTCGATGTTTTTCAGAAACCTATCCTAAATTGCACTACACGTGTCCTGACCTCAACATGCTGACCACCACGTGGTGCTTTTCCCCATCCTACATTGCCACTCACTGCCTACCCTAATTCAGACCCTATGATTCACACCACCCCGTGATGTTTTTCTCACTCCTACTAGTGAATGTAATGTTACACACTCATACAATGCGCACCACCCTGCGAGGTTTTTCAGAAACCTATCCTACATTGCCACTGCATGTGTCCTGACTTCCCCATGCTGACCACCCCGTGGTGCTTTTCTCCACCCTACATAGCGACTCACTGCTTATCCTAACTCAGACCCTATGATTCACACCACCCCGTGATGTTTTTCAAACTCCTACTAGTGAATGTAATGTTACACAACCATACAATGCGCACCACCCCGCGATGTTTTTCAGAAACCTATCCTACATTGCCACTGCATGTGTCCTGACCTCCCCATGCTGACCACCCCGTGGTGCTTTTCTCCATCTTACATTGCCACTCACTGCCTATCCTAATTCAGACCCTATGATTCACACCACCTCGTGATGTTTTTCTCTCTCCTACTAGTGAATGTAATGTTAAACACTCATACAATGCGCACCACCCTGCGAGGTTTTTCAGAAACCTGTCCTACTTTGCCACTGCATGTTTCCTGACCTCCCCATGCTGACCACCCCGTGGGGCTTTTCTCCATCCTACATTGCCACTCACTGCCTATACTAATTCAGACCCTATGATTCACACCACCAAGGGATGTTTTTATCACTCCTACTAGTGAATGTAATGTTAAAGAGTCATACAATGCGCACCACCCTGCGAGGTTTTTCAGAAACCTATCCTACATTGCCACTGCATGTGTCCTGACCTCCCCATGCTGACGTCGCCGTGGTGCTTTTGTCCATCCTACATTGCCACTCACTTCCTATCCTAATTCAGACCCTACGATTCACACCACCCCGTGATGTATTTCTCACTCCTTCTAGTGAATGTAACGTTACACACCCATACCATGCCCACCACCCCGCGATGTTTTTCAGAAACCTACCCTACATTGCCACTGCATGTGTCCTGACCTCCCCTTGCTGACCACCCCGTGCTGCTTTTCTCCATCATACATTGCCACTCACTACCTATCCTTATTCAGACCCTATGATTCACACCACCCCGTGATGTTTTTCTCACTCCTACTAGTGAATGTAATGTTACACACCCATACAATGGGCACCACCCCGCGATGTTTTTCAGAAACCTATCCGACATTGCCACTGCATGTGTCCTGACCTCCCCATGATGACTACCCCGTGGTGCTTTTCTCCATCCTACATTGCCACTCACTGCCTATCCTAACTCAGACCCTATGATTCACACCACCCCGTAATGTTTTTCTCACTCCTACTAGTGAATGAAATGTTACACCCTCATACAATTCGCACCACTCTGCGAGGTTTTTCAGAAACTTTTTCTACATTGCCACTGCATGTGTCCTGACCTGCCCATGCTGACGACGCCGTGGTGCTTTTCTCCATCCCACATTGCCACTCACTGCCTATCCTAATTCATACCCTATGATTCACACCACCCCGTGATGTTTTTCTCACTCCTACTAGTGAATGTAATGTTACACACCCATACAATGCGCACCACCCAGCGATGTTTTTCAGAAACCTATCCTACATTGCCACTCCATGTTTCCTGACCTCCTCATGCTGACCACCCTGTGGTGCTTTTCTCCATCCTACATTGCCACTCACTGCCGATCCTAATTCAGACCCCATGATTCACACCACCCCGTGATGTTTTTCTCACTCCTACTAGTGAATGTAATGTTACACACCCATACAATGCGCACCACCCCGCGATGTTTTTCAGAAACCTATCCTACATTGCCACTGCATGTATCCTGACCTCCCCATGCTGACCACCCCATGGTGCTGTTCTCTATCCTACATTGCCACTCACTGCCTATCCTAATTCAGACCCTATGATTCAAACCGCCCCGAGATGTTTTTCTCACTCCTACAAGTGAATGTAATGTTACACACCCATACGATGCGCACGACCCCACGATGTTTTTCAGAAACCTATCCTACATTGCCACTGCATGTTTCCTAACCTCCCCATGCTGGCCACCCCGTGGTGCTTTTCTCCATCCTACATTGCCACTCACTGCCTATCCTAATTCAGACCCTATGATTCACACCACCCCGTGATGTTTTTCTCACTCCTACTAGTGAATGTAAGTTACACACCCATACAATGCGCACCACACCGCGATGTTTTACTGAAACCTATCCGACATTGCCACTGCATGTTTCCTGACCTCCCCATGCTGACCACCCTGTGGTGCTTTTCTTCATCCTACATTGCCAATCACTGCATATCCTAATTCAGACCCTATGATTCACACCACCCCGTGATGTTTTTCTCACTCCTACTAGTGAATGTAATGTGACACACCCATACAATGCGCACCACCGCGCGATGTTTTTCAGAAACCTATCCTACATTGCCACTGAATGTTTCCTGACCTCCCCATCCTGGCCACCCCGTGGTGCTTGTCTCCATCCTAAATTGCCACTCACTGCCTATCCTAATTCAGACCCTATGATTCACACCACCCCGTGATGATTTTCTCACTCCTACTAGTGAATGTAATGTTACACACTCATACAATGCGCAGCACCCTGCGAGGTTTTTCAGAAACCTATCCTACATTGCCACTGCATGTGTACTGACCTGACCATGCTGACCACCCCGTGGTGTTTTTCTCCATCCTTCATGGCCACTCACTGCCTATCCTAATTCAGACCCTATGATTCACACTACCCCGTGATGTTTTTCTCACTCCTACTAGTGAATGTAATGTTACACACCAATACAATGCGCACCACCCCGCGATGTTTTTCAGAAACCTATCCTACATTGCCACTGCATGTTTCCTGACCTCCCCATGCTGACCACCCCGTGGTGCTTTTCTCCATCCTACATTGCCACTCACTGCCTATCCTAATTCAGACCCTATGATTCACAACACACCGTGATGTTTTTCTCACTCCTACATGTGAATGTAATGTTACACACCCATACGATGCGCACCACCCCGCGATGTTTTTCAGAAACCTATCCTACATTGCCACTGCATGTTCAAGGACCTCCCCGTGTTGGCCATCCCATGGTGCTTTTCTCCATCGTACATTGCCCCTCACTGTCTATCCTAATTCAGACCCTATGATTCACACCACCCCGTGATGTTTTTCTCACTCCTACTAGTGAATGTAATCTTAAAGAGTCATACAATGCGCACCACCCTGCGAGGTTTTTCAGAAACCTATCCTACATTGCCACTGCATGTGTCCTGACCTGCCCATGCTGACGACGCCGTGGTGCTTTTCTCCATCCCACATTGCCACTCACTGCCTATCCTAATTCATACCCTATGATTCACACCACCCCGTGATGTTTTTCTCACTCCTACTAGTGAATGTAATGTTGCACACCCATACAATGCGCACCACCCAGCGATGTTTTTCAGAAACCTATCCTACATTGCCACTCCATGTTTCCTGACCTCCTCATGCTGACCACCCTGTGGTGCTTTTCTCCATCCTACATTGCCACTCACTGCCTATCCTAATTCAGACACTATGATTCAAACCGCCCCGAGATGTTTTTCTCACTCCTACAAGTGAATGTAATGTTACACACCCATACGATGCGCACGTCCCCACGATGTTTTTCAGAAACCTATCCTACATTGCCACTGCATGTTTCCTAACCTCCACATGCTGGCCACCCCGTGGTGCTTTTCTCCATCCTACATTGCCACTCACTGCCTATCCTAATTCAGACCCTATGATTCACACCACCCCGTGATGTTTTTCTCACTCCTACTAGTGAATGTAAGTTACACACCCATACAATGCGCACCACCCCGCGATGTTTTTCTGAAACCTATCCGACATTGCCACTGCGTGTTTCCTGACCTCCCCATGCTGACCACCCTGTGGTGCTTTTCTCCATCCTACATTGCCAATCACTGCATATCCTAATTCAGACCCTATGATTCACACCACCCCGTGATGTTTTTCTCACTCCTACTAGTGAATGTAATGTGACACACCCATACGATGCGCACCACCCCGCGATGTTTTTCAGAAACCTATCCTACATTGCCACTGCATGTTTCCTGACCTCCCCATCCTGGCCACCCCGTGGTGCTTTTCTCCATCCTAAATTGCCACTCACTGCCTATCCTAATTCAGACCCTATGATTCACACCACCCCGTGATGATTTTCTCACTCCTACTAGTGAATGTAAAGTTACACACTCATACAATGCGCAGCACCCTGCGAGGTTTTTCAGAAACCTATCCTACATTGCCACTGCATGTGTACTGACCTGCCCATGCTGACCACCC
Organism: Cavia porcellus; assembly: GCF_034190915.1. Lineage (NCBI taxonomy): Eukaryota > Metazoa > Chordata > Mammalia > Rodentia > Caviidae > Cavia > Cavia porcellus. The sequence continues at coordinate 28,407,049 of NW_026947510.1, read as the reverse complement.
CGTGGTGTTTTTCTCCATCCTACATGGCCACTCACTGCCTATCCTAACTAAGACCCTATGATTCACACTACCCCGTGATGTTTTTCTCACTCCTACTAGTGAATGTAATGTTACACACCCATACAATGCGCACCACCCCGCGATGTTTTTCAGAAACCTATCCTACAATGCCACTGCATGTTTCCTGACCTCCCCATGCTGACCACCCCGTGGTGCTTTTCTCCATCCTACATTGCCATTCACTGCTTATCCTAATTCAGACCCTATGATTCACACCACCCCGTAATGTTTTTCTACTCCTACTAGTGAATCTAATGTTACACACCCATACAATGCCCACGACCCCGTGACGTTTTTCAGAAACCTATCCTACATTGCCACTGCATGTGTACAGACCTCCGCATGCTGACCATCCCGTGGTGCTTTTGTCCATCCTACATTGACACTCACTGCCTATCCTAATTCAGACCCTATGATTCACACCACCCCGTAATGTTTTTCTCACTCCTACTAGTGAATGAAATGTTACACACTCATACAAGGCTCACCACTCTGCGAGGTTTTTCAGAAACTTTTCCTACATTGCCACTGCATGTGTCCTGACCTCCCCATCCTGGCTACCCCGTGGTGCTTTTCTCCATCCTACATTGCCACTCACTACCTATCCTAATTCAGACCCTATGATTCACACCACCCCGTGATGTTTTTCTCACTCCTACTAGTGAATGTAATGATACACACTCATACAATGCACACCACCCCGCGATGTTTTTCAGAAACCTATCCTAAATTGAACTACATGTGTCCTGACCTCAACATGCTGACCACCACGTGGTGAATTTCTCCATCCTACATTGCCACTCACTGTCTATTCTAATTCAGACCCTATGATTCACACCACCCCGTAATGTTTTTCTCACTCCTACTAGTGAATGAAATGTTACACACTCATACAAGGCTCACCACTCTGCGAGGTTTTTCAGAAACTTTTCCTACATTGCCACTGCATGTGTCCTGACCTGCCCATGCTAACCACCCCGTGGTGCTTTTCTCCATCCCACATTGCCACTCACTGCCTATCCTAATTCAGACCCTATGATTCACACCACCCCGTGATGTTTTTCTCACTCCTACAAGTGAATATAATGTTATACACCCATACGATGCGCACGACACCACGATGTTTTTCAGAAACCTATCCTACAATGCCATTGCATGTGTCCTGACCTCCACATGCTGGCCACCCCGTGGTGCTTTTCTCCATCCTACATTGACACTCACTGCCTATCCTAATTCAGACCCTATGATTCACACCACCCCGTGATGTTTTTCTCACTCCTACTAGTGAATGTAATATTATACACACATACAATGCGCACCACCCTGCAATGTTTTTCAGAAACCCACCCTACATTGCCACTGCATGTGTCCTGACCTCCCCATGCTGACCACCCCGTGGTGCTTTTCTCCATCCTACATTGCCACTCACTGCCTATCCTAATTCAGACCCTATGATTCACACCACCCCGTGATGTTTTTCTCATTCCTACTAGTGAATGTAAGTTACACACCCATACAATGCGCACCACCCCGCGATGTTTTTCAGAAACATATCCGACATTGCCACTGCATGTTTCCTGACCTCGCCATGCTGACCAACCCGTGGTGCTTTTCTCCATCCTACATTGCCACTCACTGCCTATCCTAATTCAGACTCTATGATTCACACCACCCCGTGATGTTTTTCTCACTCCTACTAGTGAATGTAATGTTACACACCCATACAATGCGCACCACCCCGCGATGTTTTTCAGAAACCTATCCGACATTGCCACTGCATGTTTCCTGACCTCCCCATGCTGACCACCCCTTGGTGCTTTTCTCCATCCTATATTGCCACTCACTCCCTATCCTAATTCAGACCCTATGATTCACACCACCCCGTAATGTTTTTCTCACTCCTACTAGTGAATGTAATTTTACACACCCATACAATGCGCACCACCCCGCGATGCTTTTCAGAAACCTATCCTACATTGCCACTGCATGTTTCCTGACCTCCCGATGCTGACCACACCATGGTGCTATTCTCCACCCTACATTGCCACTCACTGCCTATCCTAATTCAGACCCTATGATTCAAACCTCCCCGAGATGTTTTTCTCACTCCTACAAGTGAATATAATGTTACACACCCATACGATGCGCACGACACCACGATGTTTTTCAGAAACCCACCCTACATTGCCACTGCATGTGTCCTGACCTCCCCATGCTGACCACCCCGTGGTGCTTTTCTCCATCCTACATTGCCACTCACTGCCTATCCTAATTCAGACCCTATGATTCACACCACACCGTGATGTTTTTCTCAATACGACTTGTGAATGTAATGTTACACACCCATACAATGCGCACCACTCCGCGATGTTTTTCAGAAACCTATCCTACATTGCCACTGCACGTTTCCTGACCTCCGCATGCTGACCACCCCGTGGTGCTTTTCTCCATTCTCCATTGCCACTCACTGCCTATCCTAATTCAGACCCTATGATTCACACCACCCCGTGATGTTTTTCTCTCTCCTACTAGTGAATGTAATGTTAAACACTCATACAATGCGCACCACCCTGCGAGGTTTTTCAGAAACCTGTCCTACTTTGCCACTGCATGTTTCCTGACCTCCCCATGCTGACCACCCCGTGGTGCTTTTCTCCATCCTACATTGCCACTCACTGCCTATACTAATTCAGACCCTATGATTCACACCACCAAGGGATGTTTTTATCACTCCTACTAGTGAATGTAATGTTAAAGAGTCATACAATGCGCACCACCCTGCGAGGTTTTTCAGAAACCTATCCTACATTGCCACTGCATGTGTCCTGACCTCCCCATGCTGACGTCGCCGTGGTGCTTTTCTCCATCCTACATTGCCACTCACTGCCTATCCTAATTCAGACCCTATGATTCACACCACCCCGTGATGTTTTTTAAACTCCTACTGGTGAATGTAATGTTACACACCCATACAATGTGCACCACCCCGCGATGTTTTTCAGAAACCTGTCCTACATTGCCACTGCATGTTTCCTGACCTCCCCATGCTCACCACCCCGTGGTGCTTTTCTCCATCCTACATTGCCCCTCACTGCCTATCCTAATTCAGACCCTATGATTCACACCACCCCGTGATGTTTTTCTCACTCCTACAAGTGAATGTAATGTTACACACCCATACCATGCGCACCACCCCGCGATGTATTTCAGAAACCTATCCTACATTGCCACTGCATATGTCCTGACCTCCCCATGCTGACCACCCCGTGGTGTTTTTCTCCATCCTACATGGCCACTCACTGCCTATCCTAATTCAGACCCTATGATTCACACTACCCCGTGATGTTTTTCTCACTCCAACTAGTGAATGTAATATTACACACCCATACAATGCGCACCACCCCGCGATGTTTTTCAGAAACCTATCATACATTGCCACTGCATGTGTACAGACCTCCCCATGCTGACCACCCCGTGGTGCTTTTGTCCATCCTACATTGCCACTCACTTCCTCTCCTAATTCAGACCCTACGATTCACACCACCCCGTGATGTATTTCTCACTCCTACTAGTGAATGTAACGTTACACACCCATACCATGCGCACCACCCCGCGATGTTTTTCAGAAACCTACCCTACATTGCCACTGCATGTGTCCTGACCTCCCCTTGCTGACCACCCCGTGGTGCTTTTCTCCATCATACATTGCCACTCACTACCTATCCTTATTCAGACCCTATGATTCACACCACCCCGTGATGTTTTTCTCACTCCTACTAGTGAATGTAATGTTACACACCCATACAATGGGCACCACCCCGCGATGTTTTTCAGAAACCTATCCGACATTGCCACTGCATGTGTCCTGACCTCCCCATGATGACTACCCCGTGGTGCTTTTCTCCATCCTACATTGCCACTCACTGCCTATCCTAACTCAGACCCTATGATTCACACCACCCCGTAATGTTTTTCTTACTCCTACTAGTGAATGAAATGTTACACACTCATACAATTCGCACCACTCTGCGAGGTTTTTCAAAAACTTTTTCTACATTGCCACTGCATGTGTCCTGACCTGCCCATGCTGACGACGCCGTGGTGCTTTTCTCCATCCCACATTGCCACTCACTGCCTATCCTAATTCATACCCTATGATTCACACCACCCCGTGATGTTTTTCTCACTCCTACTAGTGAATGTAATGTTACACACCCATACAATGCGCACCACCCAGCGATGTTTTTCAGAAACCTATCCTACATTGCCACTCCATGTTTCCTGACCTCCTCATGCTGACCACCCTGTGGTGCTTTTCTCCATCCTACATTGCCACTCACTGCCGATCCTAATTCAGACCCCATGATTCACACCACCCCGTGATGTTTTTCTCACTCCTACTAGTGAATGTAATGTTACACACCCATACAATGCGCACCACCCCGCGATGTTTTTCAGAAACCTATCCTACATTGCCACTGCATGTATCCTGACCTCCCCATGCTGACCACCCCATGGTGCTGTTCTCCATCCTACATTGCCACTCACTGCCTATCCTAATTCAGACCCTATGATTCAAACCGCCCCGAGATGTTTTTCTCACTCCTACAAGTGAATGTAATGTTACACACCCATACGATGCGCACGACCCCACGATGTTTTTCAGAAACCTATCCTACATTGCCACTGCATGTTTCCTAACCTCCCCATGCTGGCCACCCCGTGGTGCTTTTCTCCATCCTACATTGCCACTCACTGCCTATCCTAATTCAGACCCTATGATTCACACCACCCCGTGATGTTTTTCTCACTCCTACTAGTGAATGTAAGTTACACACCCATACAATGCGCACCACACCGCGATGTTTTTCTGAAACCTATCCGACATTGCCACTGCATGTTTCCTGACCTCCCCATGCTGACCACCCTGTGGTGCTTTTCTCCATCCTACATTGCCAATCACTGCATATCCTAATTCAGACCCTATGATTCACACCACCCCTTGATGTTTTTCTCACTCCTACTAGTGAATGTAATGTGACACACCCATACGATGCGCCCCACCCCGCGATGTTTTTCAGAAACCTATCCTACATTGCCACTGCATGTTTCCTGACCTCCCCATCCTGGCCACCCCGTGGTGCTTGTCTCCATCCTAAATTGCCACTCACTGCCTATCCTAATTCAGACCCTATGATTCACACCACCCCGTGATGATTTTCTCACTCCTACTAGTGAATGTAATGTTACACACTCATACAATGCGCAGCACCCTGCGAGGATTTTCAGAAACCTATCCTACATTGCCACTGCATGTGTACTGACCTGCCCATGCTGACCACCCCGTGGTGTTTTTCTCCATCCTACATGGCCACTCACTGCCTATCCTAATTCAGACCCTATGATTCACACTAGCCCGTGATGTTTTTCTCACTCCTACTAGTGAATGTAATGTTACACACCCATACAATGTGCACCACCCCGCGATGTTTTTCAGAAACCTATCCTACATTGCCACTGCATGTTTCCTGACCTCCCCATGCTGACCACCCCGTGGTGCTTTTCTCCATCCTACATTGCCACTCACTGCCTATCCTAATTCAGACCCTATGATTCACAACACACCGTGATGTTTTTCTCACTCCTACAGGTGAATGTAATGTTACACACCCATACGATGCGCACCACCCCGCGATGTTTTTCAGAAACCTATCCTACATTGCCACTGCATGTTCAAGGACCTCCCCATGTTGGCCATCCCGTGGTGCTTTTCTCCATCGTACATTGCCCCTCACTGTCTATCCTAATTCAGACCCTATGATTCACACCACCCCGTGATGTTTTTCTCACTCCTACTAGTGAATGTAATGTTAAAGAGTCATGCAATGCGCACCACCCTGCGAGGTTTTTCAGAAACCTATCCTACATTGCCACTGCATGTGTCCTGACCTGCCCATGCTGACGACGCCGTGGTGCTTTTCTCCATCCCACATTGCCACTCACTGCCTATCCTAATTCATACCCTATGATTCACACTACCCCGTGATGTTTTTCTCACTCCTACTAGTGAATGTAATGTTACACACCCATACAATGCGCACCACCCCGCGATGTTTTTCAGAAACCTATCCTACAATGCCACTGCATGTTTCCTGACCTCCCCATGCTGACCACCCCGTGGTGCTTTTCTCCATCCTACATTGCCATTCACTGCTTATCCTAATTCAGACCCTATGATTCACACCACCCCGTAATGTTTTTCTACTCCTACTAGTGAATCTAATGTTACACACCCATACAATGCCCACGACCCCGTGACGTTTTTCAGAAACCTATCCTACATTGCCACTGCATGTGTACAGACCTCCGCATGCTGACCATCCCGTGGTGCTTTTGTCCATCCTACATTGACACTCACTGCCTATCCTAATTCAGACCCTACGATTCATACCACCCCGTGATGTATTTCTCACTCCTACTAGTATATGTAATGTTACACACCCATACGATGCGCACCACCCCGCGATGTTTTTCAGAAACCTATCCTAAATTGCACTACACGTGTCCTGACCTCAACATGCTGACCACCACGTGGTGCTTTTCCCCATCCTACATTGCCACTCACTGCCTACCCTAATTCAGACCCTATGATTCACACCACCCCGTGATGTTTTTCTCACTCCTACTAGTGAATGTAATGTTACACACTCATTCAATGCGCACCACCCTGCGAGGTTTTTCAGAAACCTATCCTACATTGCCACTGCATGTGTCCTGACTTCCCCATGCTGACCACCCCGTGGTGCTTTTCTCCACCCTACATAGCGACTCACTGCCTATCCTAACTCAGACCCTATGATTCACACCACCCCGTGATGTTTTTCAAACTCCTACTAGTGAATGTAATGTTACACAACCATACAATGCGCACCACCCCGCGATGTTTTTCAGAAACCTATCCTACATTGCCACTGCATGTGTCCTGACCTCCCCATGCTGACCACCCTGTGGTGCTTTTCTCCATCTTACATTGCCACTCACTGCCTATCCTAATTCAGACCCTATGATTCACACCACCTCGTGATGTTTTTCAAACTGCTACTAGTGAATGTAATGTTACAACCCATACAATGCGCACCACACCGCGATGTTTTTCAGAAACCTATCCTACATTGCCACTGCATGTTTCCTGACCTCCCCATGCTACCACCCCGTGGTGCTTTTCTCCATCCTACATTGACACTCACTGCCTATCCTAATTCAGACCCTATGATTCACACCACCCCGTTATGTTTTTCTCACTCCTACTAGTGAATGTAATATTATACACACATACAATGCGCACCACCCCTTAATGTTTTTCAGAAACCCACCCTACATTGCCACTGCATGTGTCCTGACCTCCCCATGCTGACCACCCCGTGGTGCTTTTCTCCATCCTACATTGCCAATCACTGCCTATCCTAATTCAGACCCTATGATTCACACCACCCCGTGATGTTTTTCTCACTCCTACTAGTGAATGTAAGTTACACACCCATACAATGCGCACCACCCCGCGATGTTTTTCAGAAACATATCTGACATTGCCACTGCATGTTTCCTGACCTCCCCATGATGACCAACCCGTGGTGCTTTTCTCCATCCTACATTGCCACTCACTGCCTATCCTAATTCAGACCCTATGATTCACACCCACCCGTAATGGTTTTCTCACTCCTACTAGTGAATGTAATGTTACACACTCATACAATGCGCACCACAATGCGAGGTTTTTCAGAAACCTATCCTACATTGCCAAAGCATGTGTCCTAACCTCCCCATGCTCACCACCCCGTGGTGCTTTTCTCCATCCTACATGGCCACTCACTGCCTATCTTAATTCAGACCCTACAATTCACACCACCCCGTGATGTATTTCACACTCCTACTAGTGAATGTAATGTTACACACCCATACCATGCGCACCACCCCGTGATGTTTTTCAGAAACCTACCCTACATTGCCACTGCATGTGTCCTGACCTCCCCTTGCTGACCACCCCGTGGTGCTTTTCTCCATCATACATTGCCACTCACTACCTATCCTTATTCAGACCCCATGATTCACACCACCCCGTGATGTTTTTCTCACTCCTACTAGTGAATGTAATGTTACACACCGATACAATGCGCACCACCCCGCGATGTTTTTCTGAAACCTATCCTACATTGCCACTGCATGTTTCCTGACCTCCCCATGCTGACCACCCCATGGTGCTATTCTCCACCCTACATTGCCACTCACTGCCTATCCTAATTCAGACCCTATGAATCAAACCACCCCGAGATGTTTTTCTCACTCCTACAAGTGAATATAATGTTACACACCCATACGATGCGCACGACACCACGATGTTTTTCAGAAACCTATCCTACATTGCCACTGCATGTTTCCTGACCTCCCCATCCTGGCTACCCCGTGGTGCTTTTCTCCATCCTACATTGCCACTCACTACCTATCCTAATTCAGACCCTATGATTCACACCACCCCGTGATGTTTTTCTCACTCCTACTAGTGAATGTAATGATACACACTCATACAATGCACACCACCCCGCGATGTTTTTCAGAAACCTATCCTAAATTGAACTACATGTGTCCTGACCTCAACATGCTGACCACCACGTGGTGAATTTCTCCATCCTACATTGCCACTCACTGTCTATTCTAATTCAGACCCTATGATTCACACCACCCCGTAATGTTTTTCTCACTCCTACTAGTGAATGAAATGTTACACACTCATACAAGGCTCACCACTCTGCGAGGTTTTTCAGAAACTTTTCCTACATTGCCACTGCATGTGTCCTGACCTGCCCATGCTGACCACCCCGTGGTGCTTTTCTCCATCCCACATTGCCACTCACTGCCTATCCTAATTCAGACCCTATGATTCACACCACCCCGTGATGTTTTTCTCACTCCTACAAGTGAATATAATGTTATACACCCATACGATGCGCACGACACCACGATGTTTTTCAGAAACCTATCCTACAATGCCATTGCATGTGTCCTGACCTCCACATGCTGGCCACCCCGTGGTGCTTTTCTCCATCCTACATTGACACTCACTGCCTATCCTAATTCAGACCCTATGATTCACACCACCCCGTGATGTTTTTCTCACTCCTACTAGTGAATGTAATATTATACACACATACAATGCGCACCACCCTGCAATGTTTTTCAGAAACCCACCCTACATTGCCACTGCATGTGTCCTGACCTCCCCATGCTGACCACCCCGTGGTGCTTTTCTCCATCCTACATTGCCACTCACTGCCTATCCTAATTCAGACCCTATGATTCACACCACCCCGTGATGTTTTTCTCATTCCTACTAGTGAATGTAAGTTACACACCCATACAATGCGCACCACCCCGCGATGTTTTTCAGAAACATATCCGACATTGCCACTGCATGTTTCCTGACCTCGCCATGCTGACCAACCCGTGGTGCTTTTCTCCATCCTACATTGCCACTCACTGCCTATCCTAATTCAGACTCTATGATTCACACCACCCCGTGATGTTTTTCTCACTCCTACTAGTGAATGTAATGTTACACACCCATACAATGCGCACCACCCCGCGATGTTTTTCAGAAACCTATCCGACATTGCCACTGCATGTTTCCTGACCTCCCCATGCTGACCACCCCTTGGTGCTTTTCTCCATCCTATATTGCCACTCACTCCCTATCCTAATTCAGACCGTATGATTCACACCACCCCGTAATGTTTTTCTCACTCCTACTAGTGAATGTAATTTTACACACCCATACAATGCGCACCACCCCGCGATGCTTTTCAGAAACCTATCCTACATTGCCACTGCATGTTTCCTGACCTCCCCATGCTGACCACACCATGGTGCTATTCTCCACCCTACATTGCCACTCACTGCCTATCCTAATTCAGACCCTATGATTCAAACCTCCCCGAGATGTTTTTCTCACTCCTACAAGTGAATATAATGTTACACACCCATACGATGCGCACGACACCACGATGTTTTTCAGAAACCTATCCTACATTGCCACTGCATGTGTCCTGACCTCCACATGCTGACCACCCCGTGGTGCTTTTCTCCATCCTACATTGCCACTCACTGCCTATCCTAATTCAGACCCTATGATTCACACCACACCGTGATGTTTTTCTCAATACGACTTGTGAATATAATGTTACACACCCATACAATGCGCACCACTCCGCAATGTTTTTCAGAAACCTATCCTACATTGCCACTGCACGTTTCCTGACCTCCGCATGCTGACCACCCCGTGGTGCTTTTCTCCATTCTCCCTTGCCACTCACTGCCTATCCTAATTCAGACCCTATGATTCACACCACCCCGTGATGTTTTTCTCTCTCCTACTAGTGAATGTAATGTTAAACACTCATACAATGCGCACCACCCTGCGAGGTTTTTCAGAAACCTGTCCTACTTTGCCACTGCATGTTTCCTGACCTCCCCATGCTGACCACCCCGTGGTGCTTTTCTCCATCCTACATTGCCACTCACTGCCTATACTAATTCAGACCCTATGATTCACACCACCAAGGGATGTTTTTATCACTCCTACTAGTGAATGTAATGTTAAAGAGTCATACAATGCGCACCACCCTGCGAGGTTTTTCAGAAACCTATCCTACATTGCCACTGCATGTGTCCTGACCTCCCCATGCTGACGTCGCCGTGGTGCTTTTCTCCATCCTACATTGCCACTCACTGCCTATCCTAATTCAGACCCTATGATTCACAACACCCCGTGATGTTTTTTAAACTCCTACTGGTGAATGTAATGTTACACACCCATACAATGTGCACCACCCCGCGATGTTTTTCAGAAACCTGTCCTACATTGCCACTGCATGTTTCCTGACCTCCCCATGCTCACCACCCCGTGGTGCTTTTCTCCATCCTACATTGCCCCTCACTGCCTATCCTAATTCAGACCCTATGATTCACACCACCCCGTGATGTTTTTCTCACTCCTACAAGTGAATGTAATGTTACACACCCATACCATGCGCACCACCCCGCGATGTATTTCAGAAACCTATCCTCCATTGCCACTGCATATGTCCTGACCTCCCCATGCTGACCACCCCGTGGTGTTTTTCTCCATCCTACATGGCCACTCACTGCCTATCCTAATTCAGACCCTATGATTCACACTACCCCGTGATGTTTTTCTCACTCCAACTAGTGAATGTAATATTACACACCCATACAATGCGCACCACCCCGCGATGTTTTTCAGAAACCTATCCTACATTGCCACTGCATGTGTACAGACCTCCCCATGCTGACCACCCCGTGGTGCTTTTGTCCATCCTACATTGCCACTCACTTCCTCTCCTAATTCAGACCCTACGATTCACACCACCCCGTGATGTATTTCTCACTCCTACTAGTGAATGTAACGTTACACACCCATACCATGCGCACCACCCCGCGATGTTTTTCAGAAACCTACCCTACATTGCCACTGCATGTGTCCTGACCTCCCCTTGCTGACCACCCCGTGGTGCTTTTCTCCATCATACATTGCCACTCACTACCTATCCTTATTCAGACCCTATGATTCACACCACCCCGTGATGTTTTTCTCACTCCTACTAGTGAATGTAATGTTACACACCCATACAATGGGCACCACCCCGCGATGTTTTTCAGAAACCTATCCGACATTGCCACTGCATGTGTCCTTACCTCCCCATGATGACTACCCCGTGGTGCTTTTCTCCATCCTACATTGCCACTCACTGCCTATCCTAACTCAGACCCTATGATTCACACCACCCCGTAATGTTTTTCTTACTCCTACTAGTGAATGAAATGTTACACACTCATACAATTCGCACCACTCTGCGAGGTTTTTCAAAAACTTTTTCTACATTGCCACTGCATGTGTCCTGACCTGCCCATGCTGACGACGCCGTGGTGCTTTTCTCCATCCCACATTGCCACTCACTGCCTATCCTAATTCATACCCTATGATTCACACCACCCCGTGATGTTTTTCTCACTCCTACTAGTGAATGTAATGTTACACACCCATACAATGCGCACCACCCAGCGATGTTTTTCAGAAACCTATCCTACATTGCCACTCCATGTTTCCTGACCTCCTCATGCTGACCACCCTGTGGTGCTTTTCTCCATCCTACATTGCCACTCACTGCCGATCCTAATTCAGACCCCATGATTCACACCACCCCGTGATGTTTTTCTCACTCCTACTAGTGAATGTAATGTTACACACCCATACAATGCGCACCACCCCGCGATGTTTTTCAGAAACCTATCCTACATTGCCACTGCATGTATCCTGACCTCCCCATGCTGACCACCCCATGGTGCTGTTCTCCATCCTACATTGCCACTCACTGCCTATCCTAATTCAGACCCTATGATTCAAACCGCCCCGAGATGTTTTTCTCACTCCTACAAGTGAATGTAATGTTACACACCCATACGATGCGCACGACCCCACGATGTTTTTCAGAAACCTATCCTACATTGCCACTGCATGTTTCCTAACCTCCCCATGCTGGCCACCCCGTGGTGCTTTTCTCCATCCTACATTGCCACTCACTGCCTATCCTAATTCAGACCCTATGATTCACACCACCCCGTGATGTTTTTCTCACTCCTACTAGTGAATGTAAGTTACACACCCATACAATGCGCACCACACCGCGATGTTTTTCTGAAACCTATCCGACATTGCCACTGCATGTTTCCTGACCTCCCCATGCTGACCACCCTGTGGTGCTTTTCTCCATCCTACATTGCCAATCACTGCATATCCTAATTCAGACCCTATGATTCACACCACCCCTTGATGTTTTTCTCACTCCTACTAGTGAATGTAATGTGACACACCCATACGATGCGCCCCACCCCGCGATGTTTTTCAGAAACCTATCCTACATTGCCACTGCATGTTTCCTGACCTCCCCATCCTGGCCACCCCGTGGTGCTTGTCTCCATCCTAAATTGCCACTCACTGCCTATCCTAATTCAGACCCTATGATTCACACCACCCCGTGATGATTTTCTCACTCCTACTAGTGAATGTAATGTTACACACTCATACAATGCGCAGCACCCTGCGAGGATTTTCAGAAACCTATCCTACATTGCCACTGCATGTGTACTGACCTGCCCATGCTGACCACCCCGTGGTGTTTTTCTCCATCCTACATGGCCACTCACTGCCTATCCTAATTCAGACCCTATGATTCACACTAGCCCGTGATGTTTTTCTCACTCCTACTAGTGAATGTAATGTTACACACCCATACAATGTGCACCACCCCGCGATGTTTTTCAGAAACCTATCCTACATTGCCACTGCATGTTTCCTGACCTCCCCATGCTGACCACCCCGTGGTGCTTTTCTCCATCCTACATTGCCACTCACTGCCTATCCTAATTCAGACCCTATGATTCACAACACACCGTGATGTTTTTCTCACTCCTACAGGTGAATGTAATGTTACACACCCATACGATGCGCACCACCCCGCGATGTTTTTCAGAAACCTATCCTACATTGCCACTGCATGTTCAAGGACCTCCCCATGTTGGCCATCCCGTGGTGCTTTTCTCCATCGTACATTGCCCCTCACTGTCTATCCTAATTCAGACCCTATGATTCACACCACCCCGTGATGTTTTTCTCACTCCTACTAGTGAATGTAATGTTAAAGAGTCATGCAATGCGCACCACCCTGCGAGGTTTTTCAGAAACCTATCCTACATTGCCACTGCATGTGTCCTGACCTGCCCATGCTGACGACGCCGTGGTGCTTTTCTCCATCCCACATTGCCACTCACTGCCTATCCTAATTCATACCCTATGATTCACACCACCCCGTGATGTTTTTCTCACTCCTACTAGTGAATGTAATGTTACACACCCATACAATGCGCACCACCCAGCGATGTTTTTCAGAAACCTATCCTACATTGCCACTCCATGTTTCCTGACCTCCTCATGCTGACCACCCTGTGGTGCTTTTCTCCATCCTACATTGCCACTCACTGCCTATCCTAATTCAGACCCTATGATTCAAACCGCCCCGAGATGTTTTTCTCACTCCTACAAGTGAATGTAATGTTACACACCCATACGATGCGCACGACCCCACGATGTTTTTCAGAAACCTATCCTACATTGCCACTGCATGTTTCCTAACCTCCCCATGCTGGCCACCCCGTGGTGCTTTTCTCCATCCTACATTGCCACTCACTGCCTATCCTAATTCAGACCCTATGATTCACACCACCCCGTGATGTTTTTCTCACTCCTACTAGTGAATGTATGTTACACACCCATACAATGCGCACCACCCCGCGATGTTTTTCTGAAACCTATCCGACATTGCCACTGCGTGTTTCCTGACCTCCCCATGCTGACCACCCTGTGGTGCTTTTCTCCATCCTACATTGCCAATCACTGCATATCCTAATTCAGACCCTATGATTCACACCACCCCGTGATGTTTTTCTCACTCCTACTAGTGAATGTAATGTGACACACCCATACGATGCGCACCACCCCGCGATGTTTTTCAGAAACCTATCCTACATTGCCACTGCATGTTTCCTGACCTCCCCATCCTGGCCACCCCGTGGTGCTTTTCTCCATCCTAAATTGCCACTCACTGCCTATCCTAATTCAGACCCTATGATTCACACCACCCGGTGATGATTTTCTCACTCCTACTAGTGAATGTAAAGTTACACACTCATACAATGCGCAGCACCCTGCGAGGTTTTTCAGAAACCTATCCTACATTGCCACTGCATGTGTACTGACCTGCCCATGCTGACCACCCCGTGGTGTTTTTCTCCATCCTACATGGCCACTCACTGCCTATCCTAATTCAGACCCTATGATTCACACTACCCCGTGATGTTTTTCTCACTCCTACTAGTGAATGTAATGTTACACACCGATACAATGCGCACCACCCCGCGATGTTTTTCAGAAACCTATCCTACATTGCCACTGCATGTTTCCTGACCTCCCCATGCTGACCACCCCGTGGTGCCTTTCTCCATCCTACATTGCCACTCACTGCCTATCCTAATTCAGACCCTATGATTCAAACCTCCCCGAGATGTTTTTCTCACTCCTACAAGTGAATATAATGTTACACACCCATACGATGCGCACGACACCACGATGTTTTTCAGAAACCTATCCTACATTGCCACTGCATGTGTCCTGACCTCCACATGCTGACCACCCCGTGGTGCTTTTCTCCATCCTACATTGCCACTCACTGCCTATCCTAATTCAGACCCTATGATTCACACCACACCGTGATGTTTTTCTCAATACGACTTGTGAATGTAATGTTACACACCCATACAATGCGCACCACTCCGCGATGTTTTTCAGAAACCTATCCTACATTGCCACTGCACGTTTCCTGACCTCCGCATGCTGACCACCCCGTGGTGCTTTTCTCCATTCTCCATTGCCACTCACTGCCTATCCTAATTCAGACCCTATGATTCACACCACCCCGTGATGTTTTTCTCTCTCCTACTGTGAATGTAATGTTAAACACTCATACAATGCGCACCACCCTGCGAGGTTTTTCAGAAACCTGTCCTACTTTGCCACTGCATGTTTCCTGACCTCCCCATGCTGACCACCCCGTGGTGCTTTTCTCCATCCTACATTGCCACTCACTGCCTATACTAATTCAGACCCTATGATTCACACCACCAAGGGATGTTTTTATCACTCCTACTAGTGAATGTAATGTTAAAGAGTCATACAATGCGCACCACCCTGCGAGGTTTTTCAGAAACCTATCCTACATTGCCACTGCATGTGTCCTGACCTCCCCATGCTGACGTCGCCGTGGTGCTTTTCTCCATCCTACATTGCCACTCACTGCCTATCCTAATTCAGACCCTATGATTCACAACACCCCGTGATGTTTTTTAAACTCCTACTGGTGAATGTAATGTTACACACCCATACAATGTGCACCACCCCGCGATGTTTTTCAGAAACCTGTCCTACATTGCCACTGCATGTTTCCTGACCTCCCCATGCTCACCACCCCGTGGTGCTTTTCTCCATCCTACATTGCCCCTCACTGCCTATCCTAATTCAGACCCTATGATTCACACCACCCCGTGATGTTTTTCTCACTCCTACAAGTGAATGTAATGTTACACACCCATACCATGCGCACCACCCCGCGATGTATTTCAGAAACCTATCCTACATTGCCACTGCATATGTCCTGACCTCCCCATGCTGACCACCCCGTGGTGTTTTTCTCCATCCTACATGGCCACTCACTGCCTATCCTAATTCAGACCCTATGATTCACACTACCCCGTGATGTTTTTCTCACTCCAACTAGTGAATGTAATATTACACACCCATACAATGCGCACCACCCCGCGATGTTTTTCAGAAACCTATCCTACATTGCCACTGCATGTGTACAGACCTCCCCATGCTGACCACCCCGTGGTGCTTTTGTCCATCCTACATTGCCACTCACTTCCTCTCCTAATTCAGACCCTACGATTCACACCACCCCGTGATGTATTTCTCACTCCTACTAGTGAATGTAACGTTACACACCCATACCATGCGCACCACCCCGCGATGTATTTCAGAAACCTACCCTACATTGCCACTGCATGTGTCCTGACCTCCCCTTGCTGACCACCCCGTGGTGCTTTTCTCCATCATACATTGCCACTCACTACCTATCCTTATTCAGACCCTATGATTCACACCACCCCGTGATGTTTTTCTCACTCCTACTAGTGAATGTAATGTTACACACCCATACAATGGGCACCACCCCGCGATGTTTTTCAGAAACCTATCCGACATTGCCACTGCATGTGTCCTGACCTCCCCATGATGACTACCCCGTGGTGCTTTTCTCCATCCTACATTGCCACTCACTGCCTATCCTAACTCAGACCCTATGATTCACACCACCCCGTAATGTTTTTCTTACTCCTACTAGTGAATGAAATGTTACACACTCATACAATTCGCACCACTCTGCGAGGTTTTTCAAAAACTTTTTCTACATTGCCACTGCATGTGTCCTGACCTGCCCATGCTGACGACGCCGTGGTGCTTTTCTCCATCCCACATTGCCACTCACTGCCTATCCTAATTCATACCCTATGATTCACACCACCCCGTGATGTTTTTCTCACTCCTACTAGTGAATGTAATGTTACACACCCATACAATGCGCACCACCCAGCGATGTTTTTCAGAAACCTATCCTACATTGCCACTCCATGTTTCCTGACCTCCTCATGCTGACCACCCTGTGGTGCTTTTCTCCATCCTACATTGCCACTCACTGCCGATCCTAATTCAGACCCCATGATTCACACCACCCCGTGATTTTTTTCTCACTCCTACTAGTGAATGTAATGTTACACACCCATACAATGCGCACCACCCCGCGATGTTTTTCAGAAACCTATCCTACATTGCCACTGCATGTATCCTGACCTCCCCATGCTGACCACCCCATGGTGCTGTTCTCCATCCTACATTGCCACTCACTGCCTATCCTAATTCAGACCCTATGATTCAAACCGCCCCGAGATGTTTTTCTCACTCCTACAAGTGAATGTAATGTTACACACCCATACGATGCGCACGACCCCACGATGTTTTTCAGAAACCTATCCTACATTGCCACTGCATGTTTCCTAACCTCCCCATGCTGGCCACCCCGTGGTGCTTTTCTCCATCCTACATTGCCACTCACTGCCTATCCTAATTCAGACCCTATGATTCACACCACCCCGTGATGTTTTTCTCACTCCTACTAGTGAATGTAAGTTACACACCCATACAATGCGCACCACACCGCGATGTTTTTCTGAAACCTATCCGACATTGCCACTGCATGTTTCCTGACCTCCCAATGCTGACCACCCTGTGGTGCTTTTCTCCATCCTACATTGCCAATCACTGCATATCCTAATTCAGACCCTATGATTCACACCACCCCTTGATGTTTTTCTCACTCCTACTAGTGAATGTAATGTGACACACCCATACGATGCGCCCCACCCCGCGATGTTTTTCAGAAACCTATCCTACATTGCCACTGCATGTTTCCTGACCTCCCCATCCTGGCCACCCCGTGGTGCTTGTCTCCATCCTAAATTGCCACTCACTGCCTATCCTAATTCAGACCCTATGATTCACACCACCCCGTGATGATTTTCTCACTCCTACTAGTGAATGTAATGTTACACACTCATACAATGCGCAGCACCCTGCGAGGATTTTCAGAAACCTATCCTACATTGCCACTGCATGTGTACTGACCTGCCCATGCTGACCACCCCGTGGTGTTTTTCTCCATCCTACATGGCCACTCACTGCCTATCCTAATTCAGACCCTATGATTCACACTAGCCCGTGATGTTTTTCTCACTCCTACTAGTGAATGTAATGTTACACACCCATACAATGCGCACCACCCCGCGATGTTTTTCAGAAACCTATCCTACATTGCCACTGCATGTTTCCTGACCTCCCCATGCTGACCACCCCGTGGTGCTTTTCTCCATCCTACATTGCCACTCACTGCCTATCCTAATTCAGACCCTATGATTCACAACACACCGTGATGTTTTTCTCACTCCTACATGTGAATGTAATGTTACACACCCATACGATGCGCACCACCCCGCGATGTTTTTCAGAAACCTATCCTACATTGCCACTGCATGTTCAAGGACCTCCCCATGTTGGCCATCCCGTGGTGCTTTTCTCCATCGTACATTGCCCCTCACTGTCTATCCTAATTCAGACCCTATGATTCACACCACCCCGTGATGTTTTTCTCACTCCTACTAGTGAATGTAATGTTAAAGAGTCATGCAATGCGCACCACCCTGCGAGGTTTTTCAGAAACCTATCCTACATTGCCACGGCATGTGTCCTGACCTGCCCATGCTGACGACGCCGTGGTGCTTTTCTCCATCCCACATTGCCACTCACTGCCTATCCTAATTCATACCCTATGATTCACACCACCCCGTGATGTTTTTCTCACTCCTACTAGTGAATGTAATGTTACACACCCATACAATGCGCACCACCCAGCGATGTTTTTCAGAAACCTATCCTACATTGCCACTCCATGTTTCCTGACCTCCTCATGCTGACCACCCTGTGGTGCTTTTCTCCATCCTACATTGCCACTCACTGCCTATCCTAATTCAGACCCTATGATTCAAACCGCCCCGAGATGTTTTTCTCACTCCTACAAGTGAATGTAATGTTACACACCCATACGATGCGCACGACCCCACGATGTTTTTCAGAAACCTATCCTACATTGCCACTGCATGTTTCCTAACCTCCCCATGCTGGCCACCCCGTGGTGCTTTTCTCCATCCTACATTGCCACTCACTGCCTATCCTAATTCAGACCCTATGATTCACACCACCCCGTGATGTTTTTCTCACTCCTACTAGTGAATGTATGTTACACACCCATACAATGCGCACCACCCCGCGATGTTTTTCTGAAACCTATCCGACATTGCCACTGCGTGTTTCCTGACCTCCCCATGCTGACCACCCTGTGGTGCTTTTCTCCATCCTACATTGCCAATCACTGCATATCCTAATTCAGACCCTATGATTCACACCACCCCGTGATGTTTTTCTCACTCCTACTAGTGAATGTAATGTGACACACCCATACGATGCGCACCACCCCGCGATGTTTTTCAGAAACCTATCCTACATTGCCACTGCATGTTTCCTGACCTCCCCATCCTGGCCACCCCGTGGTGCTTTTCTCCATCCTAAATTGCCACTCACTGCCTATCCTAATTCAGACCCTATGATTCACACCACCCGGTGATGATTTTCTCACTCCTACTAGTGAATGTAAAGTTACACACTCATACAATGCGCAGCACCCTGCGAGGTTTTTCAGAAACCTATCCTACATTGCCACTGCATGTGTACTGACCTGCCCATGCTGACCACCCCGTGGTGTTTTTCTCCATCCTACATGGCCACTCACTGCCTATCCTAATTCAGACCCTATGATTCACACTACCCCGTGATGTTTTTCTCACTCCTACTAGTGAATGTAATGTTACACACCGATACAATGCGCACCACCCCGCGATGTTTTTCAGAAACCTATCCTACATTGCCACTGCATGTTTCCTGACCTCCCCATGCTGACCACCCCGTGGTGCTTTTCTCCATCCTACATTGCCACTCACTGCCTATCCTAATTCAGACCCTATGATTCACACCACCCCGTAATGTTTTTCTACTCCTACTAGTGAATCTAATGTTACACACCCATACAATGCCCACGACCCCGTGACGTTTTTCAGAAACCTATCCTACATTGCCACTGCATGTGTCCTGACCTGCCCATGCTGACGACGCCGTGGTGCTTTTCTCCATCCCACATTGCCACTCACTGCCTATCCTAATTCATACCCTATGATTCACACTACCCCGTGATGTTTTTCTCACTCCTACTAGTGAATGTAATGTTACACACCCATACAATGCGCACCACCCCGCGATGTTTTTCAGAAACCTATCCTACATTGCCACTGCATGTATCCTGACCTCCCCATGCTGACGACGCCGTGGTGCTTTTCTCCATCCTACATTGCCACTCACTGCCGATCCTAATTCAGACCCCATGATTCACACCACCCCGTGATGTTTTTCTCACTCCTACTAGTGAATGTAATGTTACACAACCATACAATGCGCACCACCCCGCGATGTTTTTCAGAAACCTATCCTACATTGCCACTGCATGTATCCTGACCTCCCCATGCTGACCACCCCATGGTGCTGTTCTCTATCCTACATTGCCACTCACTGCCTATCCTAATTCAGACCCTATGATTCAAACCGCCCCGAGATGTTTTTCTCACTCCTACAAGTGAATGTAATGTTACACACCCATACGATGCGCACGACCCCACGATGTTTTTCAGAAACCTATCCTACATTGCCACTGCATGTTTCCTAACCTCCCCATGCTGGCCACCCCGTGGTGCTTTTCTCCATCCTACATTGCCACTCACTGCCTATCCTAATTCAGACCCTATGATTCACACCACCCCGTGATGTTTTTCTCACTCCTACTAGTGAATGTAAGTTACACACCCATACAATGCGCACCACACCGCGATGTTTTTCTGAAACCTATCCTACATTGCCACTGCATGTTCAAGGACCTCCCCATGTTGGCCATCCCGTGGTGATTTTCTCCATCGTACATTGCCCCTCACTGTCTATCCTAATTCAGACCCTATGATTCACACCACCCCGTGATGTTTTTCTCACTCCTACTAGTGAATGTAATGTTAAAGAGTCATACAATGCGCACCACCCTGCGAGGTTTTTCAGAAACCTATCCTACATTGCCACTGCATGTGTCCTGACCTGCCCATGCTGACGACGCCGTGGTGCTTTTCTCCATCCCACATTGCCACTCACTGCCTATCCTAATTCATACCCTATGATTCACACCACCCCGTGATGTTTTTCTCACTCCTACTAGTGAATGTAATGTTACACACCCATACAATGCGCACCACCCAGCGATGTTTTTCAGAAACCTATCCTACATTGCCACTCCATGTTTCCTGACCTCCTCATGCTGACCACCCTGTGGTGCTTTTCTCCATCCTACATTGCCACTCACTGCCTATCCTAATTCAGACCCTATGATTCAAACCGGCCCGAGATGTTTTTCTCACTCCTACAAGTGAATGTAATGTTACACACCCATACGATGCGCACGACCCCACGATGTTTTTCAGAAACCTATCTTACATTGCCACTGCATGTTTCCTAACCTCCCCATGCTGGCCACCCCGTGGTGCTTTTCTCCATCCTACATTGCCACTCACTGCCTATCCTAATTCAGACCCTATGATTCACACCACCCCGTGATGTTTTTCTCACTCCTACTAGTGAATGTAAGTTACACACCCATACAATGCGCACCACCCCGCGATGTTTTTCTGAAACCTATCCGACATTGCCACTGCGTGTTTCCTGACCTCCCCATGCTGACCACCCTGTGGTGCTTTTCTCCATCCTACATTGCCAATCACTGCATATCCTAATTCAGACCCTATGATTCACACCACCCCGTGATGTTTTTCTCACTCCTACTAGTGAATGTAATGTGACACACCCATACGATGCGCACCACCCCGCGATGTTTTTCAGAAACCTATCCTACATTGCCACTGCATGTTTCCTGACCTCCCCATCCTGGCCACCCCGTGGTGCTTTTCTCCATCCTAAATTGCCACTCACTGCCTATCCTAATTCAGACCCTATGATTCACACCACCCCGTGATGATTTTCTCACTCCTACTAGTGAATGTAAAGTTACACACTCATACAATGCGCAGCACCCTGCGAGGTTTTTCAGAAACCTATCCTACATTGCCACTGCATGTGTACTGACCTGCCCATGCTGACCACCCCGTGGTGTTTTTCTCCATCCTACATGGCCACTCACTGCCTATCCTAATTCAGACCCTATGATTCACACTACCCCGTGATGTTTTTCTCACTCCTACTAGTGAATGTAATGTTACACACCCATACAATGCGCACCACACCGCGATGTTTTTCAGAAACCTATCCTACATTGCCACTGCATGTTTCCTGACCTCCCCATGCTGACCACCCCGTGGTGCTTTTCTCCATCCTACATTGCCACTCACTGCCTATCCTAATTCAGACCCTATGATTCACACCACCCCGTAATGTTTTTCTACTCCTACTAGTGAATCTAATGTTACACACCCATACAATGCCCACGACCCCGTGACGTTTTTCAGAAACCTATCCTACATTGCCACTGCATGTGTACAGACCTCCCCATGCTGACCACCCCGTGGTGCTGTTGTCCATCCTACATTGACACTCACTGCCTATCCTAATTCAGACCCTACGATTCACACCACCCCGTGATGTATTTCTCACTCCTACTACTATATGTAATGTTACACACCCATACGATGCGCACCACCCCGCGATGTTTTTCAGAAACCTATCCTAAATTGCACTACACGTGTCCTGACCTCAACATGCTGACCACCACGTGGTGCTTTTCCCCATCCTACATTGCCACTCACTGCCTACCCTAATTCAGACCCTATGATTCACACCACCCCGTGATGTTTTTCTCACTCCTACTAGTGAATGTAATGTTACACACTCATACAATGCGCACCACCCTGCGAGGTTTTTCAGAAACCTATCCTACATTGCCACTGCATGTGTCCTGACTTCCCCATGCTGACCACCCCGTGGTGCTTTTCTCCACCCTACATAGCGACTCACTGCCTATCCTAACTCAGACCCTATGATTCACACCACCCCGTGATGTTTTTCAAACTCCTACTAGTGAATGTAATGTTACACAACCATACAATGCGCACCACCCCGCGATGTTTTTCAGAAACCTATCCTACATTGCCACTGCATGTGTCCTGACCTCCCCATGCTGACCACCCCGTGGTGCTTTTCTCCATCTTACATTGCCACTCACTGCCTATCCTAATTCAGACCTTATGATTCACACCACCTCGTGATGTTTTTCTCTCTCCTACTAGTGAATGTAATGTTAAACACTCATACAATGCGCACCACCCTGCGAGGTTTTTCAGAAACCTGTCCTACTTTGCCACTGCATGTTTCCTGACCTCCCCATGCTGACCACCCCGTGGTGCTTTTCTCCATCCTACATTGCCACTCACTGCCTATACTAATTCAGACCCTATGATTCACACCACTAAGGGATGTTTTTATCACTCCTACTAGTGAATGTAATGTTAAAGAGTCATACAATGCGCACCACCCTGCGAGGTTTTTCAGAAACCTATCCTACATTGCCACTGCATGTGTCCTGACCTCCCCATGCTGACGTCGCCGTGGTGCTTTTGTCCATCCTACATTGCCACTCACTTCCTATCCTAATTCAGACCCTACGATTCACACCACCCCGTGATGTATTTCTCACTCCTTCTAGTGAATGTAACGTTACACACCCATACCATGCGCACCACCCCGCGATGTTTTTCAGAAACCTACCCTACATTGCCACTGCATGTGTCCTGACCTCCCCTTGCTGACCACCCCGTGGTGCTTTTCTCCATCATACATTGCCACTCACTACCTATCCTTATTCAGACCCTATGATTCACACCACCCCGTGATGTTTTTCTCACTCCTACTAGTGAATGTAATGTTACACACCCATACAATGGGCACCACCCCGCGATGTTTTTCAGAAACCTATCCGACATTGCCACTGCATGTGTCCTGACCTCCCCATGATGACTACCCCGTGGTGCTTTTCTCCATCCTACATTGCCATTCACTGCCTATCCTAACTCAGACCCTATGATTCACACCACCCCGTAATGTTTTTCTCACTCCTACTAGTGAATGAAATGTTACACACTCATACAATTCGCACCACTCTGCGAGGTTTTTCAGAAACTTTTTCTACATTGCCACTGCATGTGTCCTGACCTGCCCATGCTGACGACGCCGTGGTGCTTTTCTCCATCCCACATTGCCACTCACTGCCTATCCTAATTCATACCCTATGATTCACACCACCCCGTGATGTTTTTCTCACTCCTACTAGTGAATGTAATGTTACACACCCATACAATGCGCACCACCCAGCGATGTTTTTCAGAAACCTATCCTACATTGCCACTCCATGTTTCCTGACCTCCTCATGCTGACCACCCTGTGGTGCTTTTCTCCATCCTACATTGCCACTCACTGCCGATCCTAATTCAGACCCCATGATTCACACCACCCCGTGATGTTTTTCTCACTCCTACTAGTGAATGTAATGTTACACACCCATACAATGTGCACCACCCCGCGATGTTTTTCAGAAACCTATCCTACATTGCCACTGCATGTATCCTGACCTCCCCATGCTGACGACCCCATGGTGCTGTTCTCTATCCTACATTGCCACTCACTGCCTATCCTAATTCAGACCCTATGATTCAAACCGCCCCGAGATGTTTTTCTCACTCCTACAAGTGAATGTAATGTTACACACCCATACGATGCGCACGACCCCACGATGTTTTTCAGAAACCTATCCTACATTGCCACTGCATGTTTCCTAACCTCCCCATGCTGGCCACCCCGTGGTGCTTTTCTCCATCCTACATTGCCACTCACTGCCTATCCTAATTCAGACCCTATGATTCACACCACCCCGTGATGTTTTTCTCACTCCTACTAGTGAATGTAAGTTACACACCCATACAATGCGCACCACACAGCAATGTTTTTCTGAAACCTATCCGACATTGCCACTGCATGTTTCCTGACCTCCCCATGCTGACCACCCTGTGGTGCTTTTCTCCATCCTACATTGCCAATCACTGCATATCCTAATTCAGACCCTATGATTCACACCACCCCGTGATGTTTTTCTCACTCCTACTAGTGAATGTAATGTGACACACCCATACGATGCGCACCACCCCGCGATGTTTTTCAGAAACCTATCCTACATTGCCACTGCATGTTTCCTGACCTCCCCATCCTGGCCACCCCGTGGTGCTTGTCTCCATCCTAAATTGCCACTCACTGCCTATCCTAATTCAGACCCTATGATTCACACCACCCCGTGATGATTTTCTCACTCCTACTAGTGAATGTAATGTTACACACTCATACAATGCGCAGCACCCTGCGAGGTTTTTCAGAAACCTATCCTACATTGCCACTGCATGTGTACTGACCTGCCCATGCTGACCACCCCGTGGTGTTTTTCTCCATCCTACATGGCCACTCACTGCCTATCCTAATTCAGACCCTATGATTCACACTACCCCGTGATGTTTTTCTCACTCCTACTAGTGAATGTAATGTTACACACCCATACAATGCGCACCACCCCGCGATGTTTTTCAGAAACCTATCCTACATTGCCACTGCATGTTTCCTGACCTCCCCATGCTGACCACCCCGTGGTGCTTTTCTCCATCCTACATTGCCACTCACTGCCTATCCTAATTCAGACCCTATGATTCACAACACACCGTGATGTTTTTCTCACTCCTACATGTGAATGTAATGTTACACACCCATACGATGCGCACCACCCCGCGATGTTTTTCAGAAACCTATCCTACATTGCCACTGCATGTTCAAGGACCTCCCCATGTTGGCCATCCCGTGGTGCTTTTCTCCATCGTACATTGCCCCTCACTGTCTATCCTAATTCAGACCCTATGATTCACACCACCCCGTGATGTTTTTCTCACTCCTACTAGTGAATGTAATGGTAAAGAGTCATACAATGCGCACCACCCTGCGAGGTTTTTCAGAAACCTATCCTACATTGCCACTGCATGTGTCCTGACCTGCCCATGCTGACGACGCCGTGCTGCTTTTCTCCATCCCACATTGCCACTCACTGCCTATCCTAATTCATACCCTATGATTCACACCACCCCGTGATGTTTTTCTCACTCCTACTAGTGAATGTAATGTTACACACCCATACAATGCGCACCACCCAGCGATGTTTTTCAGAAACCTATCCTACATTGCCACTCCATGTTTCCTGACCTCCTCATGCTGACCAACCTGTGGTGCTTTTCTCCATCCTACATTGCCACTCACTGCCTATCCTAATTCAGACCCTATGATTCAAACCGCCCCGAGATGTTTTTCTCACTCCTACAAGTGAATGTAATGTTACACACCCATACGATGCGCACGACCCCACGATGTTTTTCAGAAACCTATCCTACATTGCCACTGCATGTTTCCTAACCTCCCCATGCTGGCCACCCCGTGGTGCTTTTCTCCATCCTACATTGCCACTCACTGCCTATCCTAATTCAGACCCTATGATTCACACCACCCCGTGATGTTTTTCTCACTCCTACTAGTGAATGTAAGTTACACACCCATACAATGCGCACCACCCCGCGATGTTTTTCTGAAACCTATCCGACATTGCCACTGCGTGTTTCCTGACCTCCCCATGCTGACCACCCTGTGGTGCTTTTCTCCATCCTACATTGCCAATCACTGCATATCCTAATTCAGACCCTATGATTCACACCACCCCGTGATGTTTTTCTCACTCCTACTAGTGAATGTAATGTGACACACCCATACGATGCGCACCACCCCGCGATGTTTTTCAGAAACCTATCCTACATTGCCACTGCATGTTTCCTGACCTCCCCATCCTGGCCACCCCGTGGTGCTTTTCTCCATCCTACATTGCCACTCACTGCCTATCCTAATTCAGACCCTATGATTCACACCACCCCGTAATGTTTTTCTACTCCTACTAGTGAATCTAATGTTACACACCCATACAATGCCCACGACCCCGTGACGTTTTTCAGAAACCTATCCTACATTGCCACTGCATGTGTACAGACCTCCCCATGCTGACCACCCCGTGGTGTTTTTCTCCATCCTACATGGCCACTCACTGCCTATCCTAATTCAGACCCTATGATTCACACTACCCCGTGATGTTTTTCTCACTCCTACTAGTGAATGTAATGTTACACACCCATACAATGCGCACCACCCCGCGATGTTTTTCAGAAACCTATCCTACATTGCCACTGCATGTTTCCTGACCTCCCCATGCTGACCACCCCGTGGTGCTTTTCTCCATCCTACATTGCCATTCACTGCCTATCCTAATTCAGACCCTATGATTCACACCACCCCGTAATGTTTTTCTACTCCTACTAGTGAATCTAATGTTACACACCCATACAATGCCCACGACCCCGTGACGTTTTTCAGAAACCTATCCTACATTGCCACTGCATGTGTACAGACCTCCCCATGCTGACCATCCTGTGGTGCTTTTGTCCATCCTACATTGACACTCACTGCCTATCCTAATTCAGACCCTACGATTCACACCACCCCGTGATGTATTTCTCACTCCTACTAGTATATGTAATGTTACACACCCATACGATGCGCACCACCCCGCGATGTTTTTCAGAAACCTATCCTAAATTGCACTACACGTGTCCTGACCTCAACATGCTGACCACCACGTGGTGCTTTTCCCCATCCTACATTGCCACTCACTGCCTACCCTAATTCAGACCCTATGATTGACACCACCCCGTGATGTTTTTCTCACTCCTACTAGTGAATGTAATGTTACACACTCATACAATGCGCACCACCCTGCGAGGTTTTTCAGAAACCTATCCTACATTGCCACTGCATGTGTCCTGACTTCCCCATGCTGACCACCCCGTGGTGCTTTTCTCCACCCTACATAGCGACTCACTGCCTATCCTAACTCAGACCCTATGATTCACACCACCCCGTGTTGTTTTTCAAACTCCTACTAGTGAATGTAATGTTACACAACCATACAATTCGCACCACACCGCGATGTTTTTCAGAAACCTATCCTACATTGCCACTGCATGTGTCCTGACCTCCCCATGCTGACCACCCTGTGGTGCTTTTCTCCATCTTACATTGCCACTCACTGCCTATCCTAATTCAGACCCTATGATTCACACCACCTCGTGATGTTTTTCAAACTGCTACTAGTGAATGTAATGTTACAACCCATACAATGCGCACCACACCGCGATGTTTTTCAGAAACCTATCCTACATTGCCACTGCATGTTTCCTGACCTCCCCATGCTACCACCCCGTGGTGCTTTTCTCCATCCTACATTGACACTCACTGCCTATCCTAATTCAGACCCTATGATTCACACCACCCCGTTATGTTTTTCTCACTCCTACTAGTGAATGTAATATTATACACACATACAATGCGCACCACCCCTTAATGTTTTTCAGAAACCCACCCTACATTGCCACTGCATGTGTCCT
This sequence comes from Cavia porcellus, assembly GCF_034190915.1. Lineage (NCBI taxonomy): Eukaryota > Metazoa > Chordata > Mammalia > Rodentia > Caviidae > Cavia > Cavia porcellus. The sequence continues at coordinate 28,377,979 of NW_026947510.1, read as the reverse complement.
GACCTCCCCATGCTGACCACCCCGTGGTGCTTTTCTCCATCCTACATTGCCAATCACTGCCTATCCTAATTCAGACCCTATGATTCACACCACCCCGTGATGTTTTTCTCACTCCTACTAGTGAATGTAATGTTACACACTCATACAATGCGCACCACCCTGCGATGTTTTTCAGAAACCTATCCTACATTGCCACTGCATGTTTCCTGACCTCCCCATGCTGACCACCCCGTGGTGCTTTTCTCCATCCTACATTGCCAATCACTGCCTATCCTAATTCAGACCCTATGATTCACACCACCCCGTGATGTTTTTCTCACTCCTACTAGTGAATGTAATGTTACACACCCATACAATGCGCACCACCCCGCGATGTTTTTCAGAAACCTATCCTACATTGCCACTGCATGTATCCTGACCTCCCCATGCTGACGACGCCGTGGTGCTTTTCTCCATCCTACATTGCCACTCACTGCCGATCCTAATTCAGACCCCATGATTCACACCACCCCGTGATGTTTTTCTCACTCCTACTAGTGAATGTAATGTTACACAACCATACAATGCGCACCACCCCGCGATGTTTTTCAGAAACCTATCCTACATTGCCACTGCATGTATCCTGACCTCCCCATGCTGACCACCCCATGGTGCTGTTCTCTATCCTACATTGCCACTCACTGCCTATCCTAATTCAGACCCTATGATTCAAACCGCCCCGAGATGTTTTTCTCACTCCTACAAGTGAATGTAATGTTACACACCCATACGATTCGCACGACCCCACGATGTTTTTCAGAAACCTATCCTACATTGCCACTGCATGTTTCCTAACCTCCCCATGCTGGCCACCCCGTGGTGCTTTTCTCCATCCTACATTGCCACTCACTGCCTATCCTAATTCAGACCCTATGATTCACACCACCCCGTGATGTTTTTCTCACTCCTACTAGTGAATGTAAGTTACACACCCATACAATGCGCACCACACCGCGATGTTTTTCTGAAACCTATCCGACATTGCCACTGCATGTTTCCTGACCTCCCCATGCTGACCACCCTGTGGTGCTTTTCTCCATCCTACATTGCCAATCACTGCATATCCTAATTCAGACCCTATGATTCACACCACCCCGTGATGTTTTTCTCACTCCTACTAGTGAATGTAATGTGACACACCCATACGATGCGCACCACCCCGCGATGTTTTTCAGAAACCTATCCTACATTGCCACTGCATGTTTCCTGACCTCCCCATCCTGGCCACCCCGTGGTGCTTGTCTCCATCCTAAATTGCCACTCACTGCCTATCCTAATTCAGACCCTATGATTCACACCACCCCGTGATGATTTTCTCACTCCTACTAGTGAATGTAATGTTACACACTCATACAATGCACAGCACCCTGCGAGGTTTTTCAGAAACCTATCCTACATTGCCACTGCATGTGTACTGACCTGCCCATGCTGACCACCCCGTGGTGTTTTTCTCCATCCTACATGGCCACTCACTGCCTATCCTAATTCAGACCCTATGATTCACACTACCCCGTGATGTTTTTCTCACTCCTACTAGTGAATGTAATGTTACACACCCATACAATGCGCACCACCCCGCGATGTTTTTCAGAAACCTATCCTACATGGCCACTGCATGTTTCCTGACCTCCCCATGCTGACCACCCCGTGGTGCTTTTCTCCATCCTACATTGCCACTCACTGCCTATCCTAATTCAGACCCTATGATTCACAACACACCGTGATGTTTTTCTCACTCCTACATGTGAATGTAATGTTACACACCCATACGATGCGCACCACCCCGCGATGTTTTTCAGAAACCTATCCTACATTGCCACTGCATGTTCAAGGACCTCCCCATGTTGGCCATCCCGTGGTGCTTTTCTCCATCGTACATTGCCCCTCACTGTCTATCCTAATTCAGACCCTATGATTCACACCACCCCGTGATGTTTTTCTCACTCCTACTAGTGAATGTAATGTTAAAGAGTCATACAATGCGCACCACCCTGCGAGGTTTTTCAGAAACCTATCCTACATTGCGACTGCATGTGTCCTGACCTGCCCATGCTGACGACGCCGTGGTGCTTTTCTCCATCCCACATTGCCACTCACTGCCTATCCTAATTCATACCCTATGATTCACACCACCCCGTGATGTTTTTCTCACTCCTACTAGTGAATGTAATGTTACACACCCATACAATGCGCACCACCCAGCGATGTTTTTCAGAAACCTATCCTACATTGCCACTCCATGTTTCCTGACCTCCTCATGCTGACCACCCTGTGGTGCTTTTCTCCATCCTACATTGCCACTCACTGCCTATCCTAATTCAGACCCTATGATTCAAACCGGCCCGAGATGTTTTTCTCACTCCTACAAGTGAATGTAATGTTACACACCCATACGATGCGCACGACCCCACGATGTTTTTCAGAAACCTATCCTACATTGCCACTGCATGTTTCCTAACCTCCCCATGCTGGCCACCCCGTGGTGCTTTTCTCCATCCTACATTGCCACTCACTGCCTATCCTAATTCAGACCCTATGATTCACACCACCCCGTGATGTTTTTCTCACTCCTACTAGTGAATGTAAGTTACACACCCATACAATGCGCACCACCCCGCGATGTTTTTCTGAAACCTATCCGACATTGCCACTGCGTGTTTCCTGACCTCCCCATGCTGACCACCCTGCGGTGCTTTTCTCCATCCTACATTGCCAATCACTGCATATCCTAATTCAGACCCTATGATTCACACCACCCCGTGATGTTTTTCTCACTCCTACTAGTGAATGTAATGTGACACACCCATACGATGCGCACCACCCCGCGATGTTTTTCAGAAACCTATCCTACATTGCCACTGCATGTTTCCTGACCTCCCCATCCTGGCCACCCCGTGGTGCTTTTCTCCATCCTAAATTGCCACTCACTGCCTATCCTAATTCAGACCCTATGATTCACACCACCCCGTGATGATTTTCTCACTCCTACTAGTGAATGTAAAGTTACACACTCATACAATGCGCAGCACCCTGCGAGGTTTTTCAGAAACCTATCCTACATTGCCACGGCATGTGTACTGACCTGCCCATGCTGACCACCCCGTGGTGTTTTTCTCCATCCTACATGGCCACTCACTGCCTATCCTAATTCAGACCCTATGATTCACACTACCCCGTGATGTTTTTCTCACTCCTACTAGTGAATGTAATGTTACACACCCATACAATGCGCACCACACCGCGATGTTTTTCAGAAACCTATCCTACATTGCCACTGCATGTTTCCTGACCTCCCCATGCTGACCACCCCGTGGTGCTTTTCTCCATCCTACATTGCCACTCACTGCCTATCCTAATTCAGACCCTATGATTCACACCACCCCGTAATGTTTTTCTACTCCTACTAGTGAATCTAATGTTACACACCCATACAATGCCCACGACCCCGTGACGTTTTTCAGAAACCTATCCTACATTGCCACTGCATGTGTACAGACCTCCCCATGCTGACCACCCCGTGGTGCTTTTGTCCATCCTACATTGACACTCACTGCCTATCCTAATTCAGACAATACGATTCACACCACCCCGTGATGTATTTCTCACTCCTACTAGTATATGTAATGTTACACACCCATACGATGCGCACCACCCCGCGATGTTTTTCAGAAACCTATCCTAAATTGCACTACACGTGTCCTGACCTCAACATGCTGACCACCACGTGGTGCTTTTCCCCATCCTACATTGCCACTCACTGCCTACCCTAATACAGACCCTATGATTCACACCACCCCGTGATGTTTTTCTCACTCCTGCTAGTGAATGTAATGTTACACACTCATACAATGCGCACCACCCTGCGAGGTTTTTCAGAAACCTATCCTACATTGCCACTGCATGTGTCCTGACTTCCCCATGCTGACCACCCCGTGGTGCTTTTCTCCACCCTACATAGCGACTCACTGCCTATCCTAACTCAGACCCTATGATTCACACCACCCCGTGATGTTTTTCAAACTCCTACTAGTGAATGTAATGTTACACAACCATACAATGCGCACCACCCCGCGATGTTTTTCAGAAACCTATCCTACATTGCCACTGCATGTGTCCTGACCTCCCCATGCTGACCACCCCGTGGTGTTTTTCTCCATCCTACATGGCCACTCACTGCCTATCCTAATTCAGACCCTATGATTCACACTACCCCGTGATGTTTTTCTCACTCCTACTAGTGAATGTAATGTTACACACCCATACAATGCGCACCACCCCGCGATGTTTTTCAGAAACCTATCCTACATTGCCACTGCATGTTTCCTGACCTCCCCATGCTGACCACCCCGTGGTGCTTTTCTCCATCCTACATTGCCACTCACTGCCTATCCTAATTCAGACCCTATGATTCACAACACACCGTGATGTTTTTCTCACTCCTACATGTGAATGTAATGTTACACACCCATACGATGCGCACCACCCCGCGATGTTTTTCAGAAACCTATCCTACATTGCCACTGCATGTTCAAGGACCTCCCCATGTTGGCCATCCCGTGGTGCTTTTCTCCATCGTACATTGCCCCTCACTGTCTATCCTTATTCAGACCCTATGATTCACACCACCCCGTGATGTTTTTCTCACTCCTACTAGTGAATGTAATGTTAAAGAGTCATACAATGCGCACCACCCTGCGAGGTTTTTCAGAAACCTATCCTACATTGCGACTGCATGTGTCCTGACCTGCCCATGCTGACGACGCCGTGGTGCTTTTCTCCATCCCACATTGCCACTCACTGCCTATCCTAATTCATACCCTATGATTCACACCACCCCGTGATGTTTTTCTCACTCCTACTAGTGAATGTAATGTTACACACCCATACAATGCGCACCACCCAGCGATGTTTTTCAGAAACCTATCCTACATTGCCACTCCATGTTTCCTGACCTCCTCATGCTGACCACCCTGTGGTGCTTTTCTCCATCCTACATTGCCACTCACTGCCTATCCTAATTCAGACCCTATGATTCAAACCGGCCCGAGATGTTTTTCTCACCCCTACAAGTGAATGTAATGTTACACACCCATACGATGCGCACGACCCCACGATGTTTTTCAGAAACCTATCCTACATTGCCACTGCATGTTTCCTAACCTCCCCATGCTGGCCACCCCGTGGTGCTTTTCTCCATCCTACATTGCCACTCACTGCCTATCCTAATTCAGACCCTATGATTCACACCACCCCGTGATGTTTTTCTCACTCCTACTAGTGAATGTAAGTTACACACCCATACAATGCGCACCACCCCGCGATGTTTTTCTGAAACCTATCCGACATTGCCACTGCGTGTTTCCTGACCTCCCCATGCTGACCACCCTGTGGTGCTTTTCTCCATCCTACATTGCCAATCACTGCATATCCTAATTCAGACCCTATGATTCACACCACCCCGTGATGTTTTTCTCACTCCTACTAGTGAATGTAATGTGACACACCCATACGATGCGCACCACCCCGCGATGTTTTTCAGAAACCTATCCTACATTGCCACTGCATGTTTCCTGACCTCCCCATCCTGGCCACCCCGTGGTGCTTTTCTCCATCCTAAATTGCCACTCACTGCCTATCCTAATTCAGACCCTATGATTCACACCACCCCGTGATGATTTTCTCACTCCCACTAGTGAATGTAAAGTTACACACTCATACAATGCGCAGCACCCTGCGAGGTTTTTCAGAAACCTATCCTACATTGCCACTGCATGTGTACTGACCTGCCCATGCTGACCACCCCGTGGTGTTTTTCTCCATCCTACATGGCCACTCACTGCCTATCCTAATTCAGACCCTATGATTCACACTACCCCGTGATGTTTTTCTCACTCCTACTAGTGAATGTAATGTTACACACCCATACAATGCGCACCACACCGCGATGTTTTTCAGAAACCTATCCTACATGGCCACTGCATGTTTCCTGACCTCCCCATGCTGACCACCCCGTGGTGCTTTTCTCCATCCTACATTGCCACTCACTGCCTATCCTAATTCAGACCCTATGATTCACACCACCCCGTAATGTTTTTCTACTCCTACTAGTGAATCTAATGTTACACACCCATACAATGCCCACGACCCCGTGACGTTTTTCAGAAACCTATCCTACATTGCCACTGCATGTGTACAGACCTCCCCATGCTGACCACCCCGTGGTGCTTTTGTCCATCCTACATTGACACTCACTGCCTATCCTAATTCAGACCCTACGATTCACACCACCCCGTGATGTATTTCTCACTCCTACTAGTATATGTAATGTTACACACCCTTACGATGCGCACCACCCCGCGATGTTTTTCAGAAACCTATCCTAAATTGCACTACACGTGTCCTGACCTCAACATGCTGACCACCACGTGGTGCTTTTCCCCATCCTACATTGCCACTCACTGCCTACCCTAATACAGACCCTATGATTCACACCACCCCGTGATGTTTTTCTCACTCCTACTAGTGAATGTAATGTTACACACTCATACAATGCGCACCACCCTGCGAGGTTTTTCAGAAACCTATCCTACATTGCCACTGCATGTGTCCTGACTTCCCCATGCTGACCACCCCGTGGTGCTTTTCTCCACCCTACATAGCGACTCACTGCCTATCCTAACTCAGACCCTATGATTCACACCACCCCGTGATGTTTTTCAAACTCCTACTAGTGAATGTAATGTTACACAACCATACAATGCGCACCACCCCGCGATGTTTTTCAGAAACCTATCCTACATTGCCACTGCATGTGTCCTGACCTCCCCATGCTGACCACCCCGTGGTGTTTTTCTCCATCCTACATGGCCACTCACTGCCTATCCTAATTCAGACCCTATGATTCACACTACCCCGTGATGTTTTTCTCACTCCTACTAGTGAATGTAATGTTACACACCCATACAATGCGCACCACCCCGCGATGTTTTTCAGAAACCTATCCTACATTGCCACTGCATGTTTCCTGACCTCCCCATGCTGACCACCCCGTGGTGCTTTTCTCCATCCTACATTGCCACTCACTGCCTATCCTAATTCAGACCCTATGATTCACAACACACCGTGATGTTTTTCTCACTCCTACATGTGAAAGTAATGTTACACACCCATACGATGCGCACCACCCCGCGATGTTTTTCAGAAACCTATCCTACATTGCCACTGCATGTTCAAGGACCTCCCCATGTTGGCCATCTCGTGGTGCTTTTCTCCATCGTACATTGCCCCTCACTGTCTATCCTTATTCAGACCCTATGATTCACACCACCCCGTGATGTTGTTCTCACTCCTACTAGTGAATGTAATGTTAAAGAGTCATACAATGCGCACCACCCTGCGAGGTTTTTCAGAAACCTATCCTACATTGCCACTGCATGTGTCCTGACCTGCCCATGCTGACGACGCCGTGCTGCTTTTCTCCATCCCACATTGCCACTCACTGCCTATCCTAATTCATACCCTATGATTCACACCACCCCGTGATGTTTTTCTCACTCCTACTAGTGAATGTAATGTTACACACCCATACAATGCGCACCACCCAGCGATGTTTTTCAGAAACCTATCCTACATTGCCACTCCATGTTTCCTGACCTCCTCATGCTGACCACCCTGTGGTGCTTTTCTCCATCCTACATTGCCACTCACTGCCTATCCTAATTCAGACCCTATGATTCAAACCGCCCCGAGATGTTTTTCTCACTCCTACAAGTGAATGTAATGTTACACACCCATACGATGCGCACGACCCCACGATGTTTTTCAGAAACCTATCCTACATTGCCACTGCATGTTTCCTAACCTCCCCATGCTGGCCACCCCGTGGTGCTTTTCTCCATCCTACATTGCCACTCACTGCCTGTCCTAATTCAGACCCTATGATTCACACCACCCCGTGATGTTTTTCTCACTCCTACTAGTGAATGTAAGTTACACACCCATACAATGCGCACCACCCCGCGATGTTTTTCTGAAACCTATCCGACATTGCCACTGCGTGTTTCCTGACCTCCCCATGCTGACCACCCTGTGGTGCTTTTCTCCATCCTACATTGCCAATCACTGCATATCCTAATTCAGACCCTATGATTCACACCACCCCGTGATGTTTTTCTCACTCCTACTAGTGAATGTAATGTGACACACCCATACGATGCGCACCACCCCGCGATGTTTTTCAGAAAGCTATCCTACATTGCCACTGCATGTTTCCTGACCTCCCCATCCTGGCCACCCCGTGGTGCTTTTCTCCATCCTAAATTGCCACTCACTGCCTATCCTAATTCAGACCCTATGATTCACACCACCCCGTGATGATTTTCTCACTCCTACTAGTGAATGTAAAGTTACACACTCATACAATGCGCAGCACCCTGCGAGGTTTTTCAGAAACCTATCCTACATTGCCACTGCATGTGTACTGACCTGCCCATGCTGACCACCCCGTGGTGTTTTTCTCCATCCTACATGGCCACTCACTGACTATCCTAATTCAGACCCTATGATTCACACTACCCCGTGATGTTTTTCTCACTCCTACTAGTGAATGTAATGTTACACACCCATACAATGCGCACCACCCCGCGATGTTTTTCAGAAACCTATCCTACATTGCCACTGCATGTTTCCTGACCTCCCCATGCTGACCACCCCGTGGTGCTTTTCTCCATCCTACATTGCCATTCACTGCCTATCCTAATTCAGACCCTATGATTCACACCACCCCGTAATGTTTTTCTACTCCTACTAGTGAATCTAATGTTACACACCCATACAATGCCCACGACCCCGTGACGTTTTTCAGAAACCTATCCTACATTGCCACTGCATGTGTACAGACCTCCCCATGCTGACCATCCCGTGGTGCTTTTGTCCATCCTACATTGACACTCACTGCCTATCCTAATTCAGACCCTACGATTCACACCACCCCGTGATGTATTTCTCACTCCTACTAGTATATGTAATGTTACACACCCATACGATGCGCACCAACCCGCGTTGTTTTTCAGAAACCTATCCTAAATTGCACTACACGTGTCCTGACCTCAACATGCTGACCACCACGTGGTGCTTTTCCCCATCCTACATTGACACTCACTGCCTACCCTAATTCAGACCCTATGATTCACACCACCCCGTGATGTTTTTCTCACTCCTACTAGTGAATGTAATGTTACACACTCATACAATGCGCACCACCCTGCAAGGTTTTTCAGAAACCTATCCTACATTGCCACTGCATGTGTCCTGACTTCCCCATGCTGACCACCCCGTGGTGCTTTTCTCCACCCTACATAGCGACTCACTGCCTATCCTAACTCAGACCCTATGATTCACACCACCCCGTGATGTTTTTCAAACTCCTACTAGTGAATGTAATGTTACACAACCATACAATGCGCACCACCCCGCGATGTTTTTCAGAAACCTATCCTACATTGCCACTGCATGTGTCCTGACCTCCCCATGCTGACCACCCTGTGGTGCTTTTCTCCATCTTACATTGCCACTCACTGCCTATCCTAATTCAGACCCTATGATTCACACCACCTCGTGATGTTTTTCAAACTGCTACTAGTGAATGTAATGTTACAACCCATACAATGCGCACCACACCGCGATGTTTTTCAGAAACCTATCCTACATTGCCACTGCATGTTTCCTGACCTCCCCATGCTACCACCCCGTGGTGCTTTTCTCCATCCTACATTGACACTCACTGCCTATCCTAATTCAGACCCTATGATTCACACCACCCCGTTATGTTTTTCTCACTCCTACTAGTGAATGTAATATTATACACACATACAATGCGCACCACCCCTTAATGTTTTTCAGAAACCCACCCTACATTGCCACTGCATGTGTCCTGACCTCCCCATGCTGACCACCCCGTGGTGCTTTTCTCCATCCTACATTGCCAATCACTGCCTATCCTAATTCAGACCCTATGATTCACACCACCCCGTGATGTTTTTCTCACTCCTACTAGTGAACGTAAGTTACACTCCCATACAATGCGCACCACCCCGCGATGTTTTTCAGAAACATATCTGACATTGCCACTGCATGTTTCCTGACCTCCCCATGCTGACCATCCCGTGGTGCTTTTCTCCATCCTACATTGCCACTCACTGCCTATCCTAATTCAGACCCTATGATTCACACCCACCCGTAATGGTTTTCTCACTCCTACTAGTGAATGTAATGTTACACACTCATACAATGCGCACCACAATGCGAGGTTTTTCAGAAACCTATCCTACATTGCCAAAGCATGTGTCCTGACCTCCCCATGCTCACCACCCCGTGGTGCTTTTCTCCATCCTACATGGCCACTCACTGCCTATCTTAATTCAGACCCTACGATTTACAACACCCCGTGATGTATTTCACACTCCTACTAGTGAATGTAATGTTACACACCCATACCATGCGCACCACCCCGCGATGTTTTTCAGAAACCTACCCTACATTGCCACTGCATGTGTCCTGACCTCCCCTTGCTGACCACCCCGTGGTGCTTTTCTCCATCATACATTGCCACTCACTACCTATCCTTATTCAGACCCCATGATTCACACCACCCCGTGATGTTTTTCTCACTCCTACTAGTGAATGTAATGTTACACACCGATACAATGCGCACCACCCCGCGATGTTTTTCTGAAACCTATCCTACCTTGCCACTGCATGTTTCCTGACCTCCCCATGCTGACCACCCCATGGTGCTATTCTCCACCCTACATTGCCACTCACTGCCTATCCTAATTCAGACCCTATGATTCAAACCACGCCGAGATGTTTTTCTCACTCCTACAAGTGAATATAATGTTACACACCCATACGATGCGCACGACACCACGATGTTTTTCAGAAACCTATCCTACATTGCCACTGCATGTTTCCTGACCTCCCCATCCTGGCTACCCCGTGGTGCTTTTCTCCATCCTTCATTGCCACTCACTACCTATCCTAATTCAGACCCTATGATTCACACCACCCCGTGATGTTTTTCTCACTCCTACTAGTGAATGTAATGATACACACTCATACAATGCGCACCACCCCGCGATGTTTTTCAGAAACCTATCCTAAATTGAACTACATGTGTCCTGACCTCAACATGCTGACCACCACGTGGTGAATTTCTCCATCCTACATTGCCACTCACTGTCTATTCTAATTCAGACCCTATGATTCACACCACCCCGTAATGTTTTTCTCACTCCTACTAGTGAATGAAATGTTACACACTCATACAAGGCGCACCACTCTGCGAGGTTTTTCAGAAACTTTTCCTACATTGCCACTGCATGTGTCCTGACCTGCCCATGCTGACCACCCCGTGGTGCTTTTCTCCATCCCACATTGCCACTCACTGCCGATCCTAATTCAGACCCTATGATTCACACCACCCCGTGATGTTTTTCTCACTCCTACAAGTGAATATAATGTTATACACCCATACGATGCGCACGACACCACGATGTTTTTCAGAAACCTATCCTACAATGCCATTGCATGTGTCCTGACCTCCACATGCTGGCCACCCCGTGGTGCTTTTCTCCATCCTACATTGACACTCACTGCCTATCCTAATTCAGACCCTATGATTCACACCACCCCGTGATGTTTTTCTCACTCCTACTAATGAATGTAATATTATACACACATACAATGCGCACCCCCCCGCAATGTTTTTCAGAAACCCACCCTACATTGCCACTGCATGTGTCCTGACCTCCCCATGCTGACCACCCCGTGGTGCTTTTCTCCATCCTACATTGCCACTCACTGCCTATCCTTATTCAGACCCTATGATTCACACCACCCCGTGATGTTTTTCTCACTCCTACTAGTGAATGTAAGTTACACACCCATACAATGCGCACCACCCCGCGATGTTTTTCAGAAACATATCCGACATTGCCACTGCATGTTTCCTGACCTCCCCATGCTGACCAACCCGTGGTGCTTTTCTCCATCCTACATTGCCACTCACTGCCTATCCTAATTCAGACTCTATGATTCACACCACCCCGTGATGTTTTTCTCACTCCTACTAGTGAATGTAATGTTACACACCCATACAATGCGCACCACCCCGCGATGTTTTTCAGAAACCTATCCGACATTGCCACTGCATGTTTCCTGACCTCCCCATGCTGACCACCCCTTGGTGCTTTTCTCCATCCTATATTGCCACTCACTCCCTATCCTAATTCAGACCCTATGATTCACACCACCCCGTAATGTTTTTCTCACTCCTACTAGTGAATGTAATTTTACACACCCATACAATGCGCACCACCCCGCGATGTTTTTCAGAAACCTATCCTACATTGCCACTGCATGTTTCCTGACCTCCCCATGCTGACCACCCCATGGTGCTATTCTCCACCCTACATTGCAACTCACTGCCTATCCTAATTCACACCCTATGATTCAAACCACCCCGAGATGTTTTTCTAACTCCTACAAGTGAATATAATGTTACAAACCCATACGATGCGCACGACACCACGATGTTTTTCAGAAACCTATCCTACATTGCCACTGCATGTTTCCTGACCTCCCCATCCTGGCTACCCCGTGGTGCTTTTCTCCATCCTACATTGCCACTCACTACCTATCCTAATTCAGACCCTATGATTCACACCACCCCGTGATGTTTTTCTCACTCCTACTAGTGAATGTAATGATACACACTCATACAATGCGCACCACCCCGCGATGTTTTTCAGAAACCTATCCTAAATTGAACTACATGTGTCCTGACCTCAACATGCTGAACACCACGTGGTGAATTTCTCCATCCTACATTGCCACTCACTGTCTATTCTAATTCAGAAACTATGATTCACACCACCCCGTAATGTTTTTCTCACTCCTACTAGTGAATGAAATGTTACACACTCATACAAGGCGCACCACTCTGCGAGGTTTTTCAGAAACTTTTCCTACATTGCCACTGCATGTATGCTGACCACCCCGTGGTGCTTTTCTCCATCCCACATTGCCACTCACTGCCTATCCTAATTCAGACTCTATGAATCACACCACCCCGTGATGTTTTTCTCACTCCTACAAGTGAATATAATGTTATACACCCATACGATGCGCACGACACCACGATGTTTTTTCAGAAACCCACCCTACATTGCCACTGCATGTGTCCTGACCTCCCCATGCTGACCACCCCGTGGTGCTTTTCTCCATCCTACATTGCCACTCACTACCTATCCTAATTCAGACCCTATGATTCACACCACACCGTGATGTTTTTCTCACTCCTACTAGTGAATGTAAGTTTCACACCCATACAATGCGCACCACCCCGCGATGTTTTTCAGAAACATATCCGACATTGCCACTGCATGTTTCCTGACCTCCCCATGCTGACCAACCCGTGGTGCTTTTCTCCATCCTACATTGCCACTCACTGCCTATCCTAATTCAGACTCTATGATTCACACCACACCGTGATTTTTTTCTCACTCCTACTAGTGAATGTAATGTTACACACCCATACAATGCGCACCACCCCGCGATGTTTTTTAGAAACCTATCCTACATTGCCACTGCATGTTTCCTGACCTCCCCATGCTGACCACCCCTTGGTGCTTTTCTCCATCCTATATTGCCACTCACTGCCTATCCTAATTCAGACCCTATGATTCACACCACCCCGTAATGTTTTTCTCACTCCTACTAGTGAATGTAATTTTACACACCCATACAATGCGCACCACCCCGCGATGTTTTTCAGAAACCTATCCTTCATTGCCACTACATGTGTCCTGAACTCCTCATGCTGACCACCACGTGGTGCTTTTCTCCATCCTACATGGCCACTCACTACCTATCCTTATTCAGACCCCATGATTCACACCACCCCGTGATGTTTTTCTCACTCCTACTAGTGAATGTAATGTTACACACCGATACAATGCGCACCACCCCGCGATGTTTTTCAGAAACCTATCCTACATTGCCACTGCATGTTTCCTGACCTCCCCATGCTGACCACCCCATGGTGCTATTCTCCACCCTACATTGCCACTCACTGCCTATCCTAATTCAGACCTTATGATTCAAACCACCCCGAGATGTTTTTCTCACTCCTACAAGTGAATATAATGTTACACACCCATACGATGCGCACGACACCACGATGTTTTTCAAAAACCTATCCTACATTACCACTGCCTGTTTCCTGACCTCCCCATGCTGACCACCCTGTGGTGCTTGTCTCCATCCTACATTGCCAATCACTGCCTATCCTAATTCAGACCCTATGATTCACACCACCCCGTGATGTTTTTCTCACTGCTACTAGTGAATGTAATGTGACACACCCATACGATGCGCACCACACCGCGATGTTTTTCAGAAATCTATCCTAAATTGGCATTGCATGTTTACAGACCTCCCCATGCTGACCACCCCGTCGTGCTTTTGTCCATCCTACATTGACACTCACTCCTATCCTAATTCAGAACCTACGATTCACACCACCGTGTGATGTATTTCTGACTCCTACTAGTGTATGTAATGTTACACACCCATACGATGCGCACCACACCGCGATGTTTTTCAGAAACCTATCCTAGATTGCACTACATGTGTCCTGATCTAAACATGCTGACCACCACGTGGTGCATTTCTCCATCCTACATTGCCACTCACTGTTTATCCTAATTCAGACCCTATGATTCACACCACCCCGTGATGTTTTTCTCACTCCTACTAGTGAATGTAATGTTACACACTCATACAATGCGCACCAACCTGCGAGGTTTTTCAGAAACCTATCCTACATTGCCACTGCATGTGTCCTGACTTCCCCATGCTGACAACCCCGTGGTGCTTTTCTCCATCCTACATTACGACTCACTGCCTATCCTAATTCAGACCCTATAATTCACACCACCCCGTGATGATTTTCTCACTCCTACTAGTGAATGTAATGTTGCACACCCATAGAATGCACACCATCCCGCGATGTTTTTCAGAAACCTATCCTACATTGCCACTGCATGTGTCCTGACCTCCCCATGCTGACCAACCCGTGGTGCTTTTCTCCATCCTACATTGCCACTCACTGCCTATCCTAATTCAGACTCTATGATTCACACCACACCGTGATGTTTTTCTCACTCCTACTAGTGAATGTAATGTTACACACCCATACAATGCGCACCACCCCGCGATGTTTTTTAGAAACCTATCCTACATTGCCACTGCATGTTTCCTGACCTCCCCATGCTGACCACCCCTTGGTGCTTTTCTCCATCCTATATTGCCACTCACTGCCTATCCTAATTCAGACCCTATGATTCACACCACCCCGTAATGTTTTTCTCACTCCTACTAGTGAATGTAATTTTACACACCCATACAATGCGCACCACCCCGCGATGTTTTTCAGAAACCTATCCTTCATTGCCACTACATGTGTCCTGAACTCCTCATGCTGACCACCACGTGGTGCTTTTCTCCATCCTACATGGCCACTCACTACCTATCCTTATTCAGACCCCATGATTCACACCACCCCGTGATGTTTTTCTCACTCCTACTAGTGAATGTAATGTTACACACCGATACAATGCGCACCACCCCGCGATGTTTTTCAGAAACCTATCCTACATTGCCACTGCATGTTTCCTGACCTCCCCATGCGGACCACCCCATGGTGCTATTCTCCACCCTACATTGCCACTCACTGCCTATCCTAATTCAGACCTTATGATTCAAACCACCCCGAGATGTTTTTCTCACTCCTACAAGTGAATATAATGTTACACACCCATACGATGCGCACGACACCACGATGTTTTTCAAAAACCTATCCTACATTGCCACTGCCTGTTTCCTGACCTCCCCATGCTGACCACCCTGTGGTGCTTGTCTCCATCCTACATTGCCAATCACTGCCTATCCTAATTCAGACCCTATGATTCACACCACCCCGTGATGTTTTTCTCACTGCTACTAGTGAATGTAATGTGACACACCCATACGATGCGCACCACACCGCGATGTTTTTCAGAAATCTATCCTAAATTGGCATTGCATGTTTACAGACCTCCCCATGCTGACCACCCCGTCGTGCTTTTGTCCATCCTACATTGACACTCACTCCTATCCTAATTCAGAACCTACGATTCACACCACCGTGTGATGTATTTCTGACTCCTACTAGTGTATGTAATGTTACACACCCATACGATGCGCACCACCCCGCGATGTTTTTCAGAAACCTATCCTAGATTGCACTACATGTGTCCTGATCTAAACATGCTGACCACCACGTGGTGCATTTCTCTATCCTACATTGCCACTCACTGTTTATCCTAATTCAGACCCTATGATTCACACCACCCCGTGATGTTTTTCTCACTCCTACTAGTGAATGTAATGTTACACACTCATACAATGCGCACCAACCTGCGAGGTTTTTCAGAAACCTATCCTACATTGCCACTGCATGTGTCCTGACTTCCCCATGCTGACAACCCCGTGGTGCTTTTCTCCATCCTACATTACGACTCACTGCCTATCCTAATTCAGACCCTATGATTCACACCACCCCGTGATGATTTTCTCACTCCTACTAGTGAATGTAATGTTGCACACCCATAGAATGCACACCATCCCGCGATGTTTTTCAGAAACCTATCCTACATTGCCACTGCATGTGTCCTGACCTCCCCATGCTGACCACCCCGTGGTGCTTTTCTCCATCTTACATTGCCACTCACTGCCTATCCTAATTCAGACCCTATGATTCACACCACCTCGTGATGTTTTTCAAACTCCTACTAGTGAATGTAATGTTACACACCCATACAATGCGCACCACCCCGCGATGTTTTTCAGAAACCTATCCTACATTGCCCCTGCATGTTTCCTGACCTCCCCATGCTGACCACCCCGTGGTGCTTTTCTCCATCCTACATTGACACTCACTGCCTATCCTAATTCAGACCCCATGATTCACACCACCCCGTGATGTTTTTCTCACTCCTACTAGTGAATGTAAGTTACACACCCATACAATGCGCACCACCCAGCGATGTTTTTCAGAAACCTATCCTACATTGCCACTGCATGTTTCCTGACCTCCCCATGCTGACCACCCCGTGGTGCTTTTCTCCATCCTACATTGCCACTCACTGCCTATCCTAATTCAGACCCTACGATTCACACCACCCCGTGATGTATTTCTCACTCCTACTAGTGTATGTAATGTTACACACCCATACGATGCGCACCACCCCGCGATGTTTTTCAGAAACCTATCCTAAATTGCACTACATGTGTCCTGACCTCAACATGCTGACCACCACGTGGTGCATTTCTCTATCCTACATTGCAACTCACTGCCTATCCTAACTCAGACCCTATGATTCACACCACCCCGTGATGTTTTTCTCACTCCTACTAGTGAATGTAATGTTGCACACCCATAGAATGCACACCATCCCGCGATGTTTTTCAGAAACCTATCCTACATTGCCACTGCATGTGTCCTGACCTCCCCATGTTGACCACCCTGGGGTGCTTTTCTCCATCCTACATTGCCACTCACTGCCTATCCTAATTCAGACCCTATGATTCACACCACCCCGTGATGTTTTTCAAACTCCTACTAGTGAATGTAATGTTACACACCCATACAATGCGCACCATCCCGCGATGTTTTTCAGAAACCTATCCTACATTGCCACTGCATGTTTCCTGACCTCCCCATGCTGACCACCCCGTGGTGCTTTTCTCCATCCTACATGGCCACTCACTGCCTATAATAATTCAGACCCTATGATTCACACCACCCCGTGATGTTTTTCTAACTCCTACTAGTGAATGAAATGTTACACACTCATACAATGCGCACCACCCCGTGATGTCTTTCAGAAACCTATCCTACATTGCCACTGCATAGGTCCTGACCTCCCCATGCTGACCACCCCGTCGTGCTTTTCTCCATCCTACATTGCCAATCACTGCCTATCCTAATTCAGACCCTATGATTCACACCACCCCGTGATGTTTTTCAAACTCCTACTAGTGAATGTAATGTTACACACCCATACAATGCGCACCACCCCGCGATGTTTTTCAAAAACCTATCCTACATTGCCACTACATGTGTCCTGAACTCCTCATGCTGACCACCACGTGGTTTTTTTCTCCATCCTACATTGCCACTCACTGCCTATCCTAATTCAGACCCTATGATTCACACCACCCCGTGATGTTTTCCTCACTCCTACTAGTGAATGTAATGTTACACACTCATACAATGCGCACCACAATGCGAGGTTTTTTAGAAACCTATCCTACATTGCCAAAGCATGTGTCCTGACCTCCCCATGCTGACCACCCCGTGGTGCTTTTCTCCATCCTACATGGCCACTCACTGCTTATCCTAATTCAGACCCTATGATTCACACCACCAAGTGATGTTTTTCTCACTCCTACTAGTGAATGTAATATTACACACCCATACAATGCGCACCACCCTGCGATGTTTTTCAGAAACCTACCCTATGTTGCCACAGCATGTGTCCTGACCTCCCCATGGTGACCACCCCATGGTGCTTTTCTCCATCCTATATTGCCACTCACTGCCTATCCTAATTCAGACACTATGATTCCCACCACCCCGTGATGTTTTTCTCACTCCTACTAGTGAATGGAATGTTACACACCCATACGATGCTCACCACCCTGCGATGTTTTTCAGAAACCTATCCTACATTGCCACTGCATGTTTCCTGACCTCCACATGCTGGCCTCCCCTTGGCGCTTTTGTCCATCCTACATTGACACTCACTGCCTATCCTAATTCAGACCCTAAGATGCACACCACCCAGTGATGTATTTCTCACTCCTACTAGTGTATGTAATGTTACACACCCATACGATGCGCACCAACCCGCGATGTTTTTCAGAAACCTATCCTAAATTGCTACTACATGTGTCCTAACCTCCGCATGCTGACGACCACGTGGTGCTTTTCTCCATCCTATATTGCCACTCACTGCCTATCCTAATTCAGACCCTATGATTCACACCACTCCATGATGTTTTTCTAACTCCTACTAGTGAATGTAATGTTACACACTCATACAATGCGCACCACCCTGCTAGGTTTTTCAGAAACCTGTCCTACATTGCCACTGCATGTGTCCTGACCTCCCCATGCTGACCACCCCGTGGTGCTTTTCTCCATCCTACATTGCGACTCACTGACTATCCTAACTCAAAACCTATGATTCACAACACCCCGTGATGTTTTTCTCACTCCTACTAGTGAATGTAATGTTACACCCCCATAAAATGCACACCATCCCGCGATGTTTTTCCGAAACCTATCCTACATTGCCACTGCATGTGTCCTGACCTCCCCATGCTGACCACCCCGTGGTGCTTTTGTCCATCCTACATTGACACTCACTACCTATCCTAATTCAGACCCTACATTTCACACCACCTCGTGATGTATTTCTCACTCCTACTAGTGTATGTAATGTTACACACCCATATGATGCGCACCACCCCGCGATGTTTTTCAGAAACCTATCCTAAATCGAACTACATGTGTCCTGACCTCCACACGCTGACCACCACGTGGTGCATTTCTACATCCTACATTGCCACTCAGTGCCTATCCTAATTCAGACCCTATGATTCACACAACCCCGTGATGTTTTTCTCACTCCTACTAGTGAATGTAATGTTACACACTCATACAAAGCGCACCACCCTGCGAGGTTTTTCAGAAACCTATCCTACATTGCCACTGCATGTGTCCTCACCTCCCCATGCTGACAACCCCGTGGTGCTTTTCTCCATCCTACATTGCGACTCACTGCCTATCCTAACTCAGACCCTATGATTCACACCACCCCGTGATGTTTTTCTCACTCATACTAGTGAATGTAATGTTACACAGCCATACAATGCACACCATCCCGCGATGTTTTTCAGAAAACTATCCTACATTGCCACTGCATGTGTCCTGACCTCACCATGCTGACCACCCCGTGGTGCTTTTCTCCGTCCTACATTCACACTCACTGCCTATCCTAATTCATACCCTATGATTCACACCACCTCGTGATGTTTTTCTCTCTCCTACTAGTGAATGTAATGTTAAACACTCATACAATGCGCACCACCCTGCGAGGTTTTTCAGAAACCTGTCCTACTTTGCCACTGCATGTTTCCTGACCTCCCCATGCTGACCACCCCGTCGTGCTTTTCTCCATCCTACATTGCCACTCACTGCCTCTACTAATTCAGACCCTATGATTCACACCACCAAGGGATGTTTTTCTCACTCCTACTAGTGAATGTAATATTACAAACCCATACGATGCGCACCACCCCGCGATGTTTTTCAGAAACCTATCATACATTGCCACTGCATGTTTCCTGACCTCCCCATGCTGACCACCCCGTGTTACTTTTATCCATCCTACATTGCCACTCACTGCGTGTACTAATTCAGACCCTATGATTCACACCACCCCGTGATGTTTTTCTCACTCCTACTAGTGAATGTAATGTTACACACCCATACAATGCGCACCACCCCGCAATGTTTTTCAGAAACCTATCCTACATTGCCACTGCATGTGTCCTAACCTCCCCATGCTGACCACCCCGTGTTGCTTTTCTCCATCCTACATTGCCACTCACTGCCTATCCTAATTCAGACCCTATGATTCACACCACCCCGTGATGTTTTTCTCACTAATACTAGTGAATGTAATGTTACACACCCATACAATGCGCACCACTCCGCGATGTTTTTCAGAAACCTATCCTACATTGCCACTGCATGTGTCCTGACTTCCCCATGCTGACCAGCCCGTGGGGCTTTTCTCCATGCTACATTGCCACTCACTTCCTATCCTAATTCAGATCCTATGATTCACACCACCGCGTGATGGTTTTCTCACTCCTACTAGTGAATGTAATGTTACACACACATTCAATGCGCACCACCCCGCGATATTTTTCAGAAACCTATCCTACATTGCCACTGCATGTGTCCTGACCTCCCAATGCTGAACACCCCGTGGTGCTTTTCTCCATCCTACATTGCCACTCACTGCCTATCCTAATTCAGACCCTACGATTAACACCACCCCGTGATGATTTTCTCACTCCTACTAGTGAATGTAATGTTACACACTCATGCAATGCGCAGCACCCTGCGAGGTTTTTCAGAAACCTATCCTACATTGCCACTGCATGTGTACTGCCCTGCCCATGCTGACCACCCCGTGGTGTTTTTCTCCATCCTACATGGCCACTCACTGCCTATCCTAATTCAGACCCTATGATTCACACTACCCCGTGATGTTTTTCTCACTCCTACTCGTGAATGTAATGTTACACACCCATACAATGCGCACCACACCGCGATGTTTTTCAGAAACCTATCCTACATTGCCACTGCATGTGTCCTGACCTCCCCATGCTGACCACCCCGTGGTGCTTTTCTCCATCTTACATTGCCACTCCTGCCTATCCTAATTCAGACCCTATGATTCACACCACCTCGTGATGTTTTTCAAACTCCTACTAGTGAATGTAATGTTACAACCCATACAATGCGCACCACACCGCGATGTTTTTCAGTAACCTATCCTACATTGCCACTGCATGTTTCCTGACCTCCCCATGCTACCACCCCGTGGTGCTTTTCTCCATCCTACATTGACACTCACTGCCTATCCTAATTCAGACCCTATGATTCACACCACCCCGTGATGTTTTTCACACTCCTACTAGTGAATGTAATATTATACACACATACAATGCGCACCACCCCGCAATGTTTTTCAGAAACCCACCCTACATTGCCACAGCATGTGTCCTGACCTCCCCATGCTGACCACCCCGTGTTGCTTTTCTCCATCCTACATTGCCACTCACTGCCTATCCTAATTCAGACCCTATGATTCACACCACCCCGTGATGTTTTTCTCACTACTACTAGTGAATGTAATGTTACACACCCATACAATGTGCACCACTCCGCGATGTTTTTCAGAAACCTATCCTACATTGCCACTGCATGTGTCCTGACTTCCCCATGCTGACCAGCCCGTGGTGCTTTTCTCCATGCTACATTGCCACTCACTTCCTATCCTAATTCAGACCCTATGATTCACACCACCGCGTGATGGTTTTCTCACTCCTACTAGTGAATGTAATGTTACACACACATTCAATGCGCACCACCCCGCGATATTTTTCAGAAACCTATCCTACATTGCCACTGCATGTGTCCTGACCTCCCAATGCTGAACACCCCGTGGTGCTTTTCTCCATCCTACATTGCCACTCACTGCCTATCCTAATTCAGACCCTACGATTAACACCACCCCGTGATGATTTTCTCACTCCTACTAGTGAATGTAATGTTACACACTCATACAATGCGCAGCACCCTGCGAGGTTTTTCAGAAACCTATCCTACATTGCCACTGCCTGTGTACTGCCCTGCCCATGCTGACCACCCCGTGGTGTTTTTCTCCATCCTACATGGCCACTCACTGCCTATCCTAATTCAGACCCTATGATTCACACTACCCCGTGATGTTTTTCTCACTCCTACTCGTGAATGTAATGTTACACACCCATACAATGCGCACCACCCCGCGATGTTTTTCAGAAACCTATCCTACATTGCCACTGCATGTTTCCTGACCTCCCCATGCTGACCACCCCGTGGTGCTTTTCTCCATCCTACATTGCCACTCACTGCCTATCCTAATTCAGACCCTATGATTCACAGCACCCCGTAATGTTTTTCTACTCCTACTACTGAATCTAATGTTACACACCCATACAATGCCCACGACCCCGTGACGTTTTTCAGAAACCTATCCTACATTGCCACTGCATGTGTACAGACCTCCCCATGCTGACCACACCGTGGTGCTTTTGTCCATCCTACATTGACACTCACTGCCTATCCTAATTCAGACCCTACGATTCACACCACCCCGTGATGTATTTCTCACTCCTACTAGTATATGTAATGTTACACACTCATACAATGCGCACCACCCCGCGATGTTTTTCAGAAACCTATCCTAAATTGCACTACACGTGTCCTGACCTCAACATGCTGCCCACCACGTGGTGCTTTTCCCCATCCTACATTGCCACTCACTGCCTATCCTAATTCAGACCCTATGATTCACACCACCCCGTGATGTTTTTCTCACTCCTACTAGTGAATGTAATGTTACACACTCATACAATGCGCACCACCCTGCGAGGTTTTTCAGAAACCTATCCTACATTGCCACTGCATGTGTCCTGACTTCCCCATGCTGACAACCCCGTGGTGCTTTTCTCCATCCCACATAGCGACTCACTGCCTATCCTAACTCAGACCCTATGATTCACACCACCCCGTGATGTTTTTCAAACTCCTACTAGTGAATGTAATGTTACACAACCATACAATGCGCACCACCCCGCGATGTTTTTCAGAAACCTATCCTACATTGCCACTGCATGTGTCCTGACCTCCCCATGCTGACCACCCCGTGGTGCTTTTCTCCATCTTACATTGCCACTCACTGCCTATCCTAATTCAGACCCTATGATTCACACCACCTCGTGATGTTTTTCAAATTCCTACTAGTGAATTTAATGTTACACAACCATACAATGCGCACCACCCCGCGATGTTTTTCAGAAACCTATCCTACATTGCCACTGCATGTGTCCTGACCTCCCCATGCTACCACCCCGTGGTGCTTTTCTCCATCCTACATTGACACTCACTGCCTATGCTAATTCAGACCCTATGATTCACACCACCCCGTGATGTTTTTCTCACTCCTACTAGTGAATGTAGTATTATACACACATACAATGCGCACCACCCCGCAATGTTTTTCAGAAACCCACCCTACATTGCCACTGCATGTGTCCTGACCTCCCCATGCTGACCACCCCGTGGTGCTTTTCTCCATCCTACATTGCCACTCACTGCCTAACCTAATTCAGACCCTATGATTCCCACCACCCCGTGATGTTTTTCTCACTCCTACTAGTGAATGTAAGTTACACACCCATACAATGCGCACCACCCCGCGATGTTTTTCAGAAACATATCCGACATTGCCACTGCATGTTTCCTGACCTCCCCATGCTGACCAACCCGTGGTGCTTTTCTCCATCCTACATTGCCACTCACTGCCTATCCTAATTCAGACTCTATGATTCACACCACCCCGTGATGTTTTTCTCACTCCTACTAGTAAATGTAATGTTACACACCGATACAATGCGCACCACCCCGCGATGTTTTTCAGAAACCTATCCTACATTGCCACTGCATGTTTCCTGAGCTCTCCATGCTGACCACCCCTTGGTGCTTTTCTCCATCCTATATTGCCACTCACTGCCTATCCTAATTCAGACCCTATGATTCACACCACCCCGTAATGTTTTTCTCACTCCTACTAGTGAATGTAATTTTACACACCCATACAATGCGCACCACCCCGCGATGTTTTTCAGAAACCTATCCTTCATTGCCACTACATGTGTCCTGACCTCCCCATGCTGACCACCCCGTGGTGCTTTTCTCCATCCTACATTGCCACTCACTGCCTAACCTAATTCAGACCCTATGATTCCCACCACCCCGTGATGTTTTTCTCACTCCTACTAGTGAATGTAAGTTACACACCCATACAATGCGCACCACCCTGCGATGTTTTTCAGAAACATATCCGACATTGCCACTGCATGTTTCCTGACCTCCCCATGCTGACCAACCCGTGGTGCTTTTCTCCATCCTACATTGCCACTCACTGCCTATCCTAATTCAGACTCTATGATTCACACCACCCCGTGATGTTTTTCTCACTCCTACTAGTGAATGAAATGTTACACACCGATACAATGCGCACCACCCCGCGATGTTTTTCAGAAACCTATCCTACATTGCCACTGCATGTTTCCTGAGCTCCCCATGCTGACCACCCCTTGGTGCTTTTCTCCATCCTATATTGCCACTCACTGCCTATCCTAATTCAGACCCTATGATTCACACCACCCCGTAATGTTTTTCTCACTCCTACTAGTGAATGTAATTTTACACACCCATACAATGCGCACCACCCCGCGATGTTTTTCAGAAACCTATCCTTCATTGCCACTACATGTGTCCTGAACTCCTCCTGCTGACCACCACGTGGTGCTTTTCTCCATCCTACATTGCCACTCACTGCCTATCCTAATTCAGACCCTATGATTCACACCACCCGTGATGTTTTTCTCACTCCTACTAGTGAATGTAATGTTACACACTCATACAATGCGCACCAGAATGCGAGGTTTTTCAGAAACCTATCCTACATTGCCTAAGCATGTGTCCTGACCTCCCCATGCTCACCACCCTGTGGTGCTTTTCTCCATCCTACATGGCCACTCACTGCCTATCCTAATTCAGACCCTACGATTCACACCACCCCGTGATGTATTTCTCACTCCTACTAGTGAATGTAATGTTACACACCCATACCATGCGCACCACCCCGCGATGTTTTTCAGAAACCTACCCTACATTGCCACTGCATGTGTCCTGACCTCCCCTTGCTGACCACCCCGTGGTGCTTTTCTCCATCATACATTGCCACTCACTACCTATCCTTATTCAGACCCCATGATTCACACCACCCCGTGATGTTTTTCTCACTCCTACTAGTGAATGTAATGTTACACACCGATACAATGCGCACCACCCCGCGATGTTTTTCAGAAACCTATCCTACATTGCCACTGCATGTTTCCTGACCTCCCCATGCTGACCACCCCATGGTGCTATTCTCCACCCTACATTGCCACTCACTGCCTATCCTAATTCAGACCCTATGATTCAAACCACCCCGAGATGTTTTTCTCACTCCTACAAGTGAATATAATGTTACACACCCATACGATGCGCACGACACCACGATGTTTTTCAGAAACCTATCCTACATTGCCACTGCATGTTTCCTGACCTCCCCATCCTGGCTACCCCGTGGTGCTTTTCTCCATCCTACATTGCCACTCACTACCTATCCTAATTCAGACCCTATGATTCACAGCACCCCGTAATGTTTTTCTACTCCTACTACTGAATCTAATGTTACACACCCATACAATGCCCACGACCCCGTGACGTTTTTCAGAAACCTATCCTACATTGCCACTGCATGTGTACAGACCTCCCCATGCTGACCACACCGTGGTGCTTTTGTCCATCCTACAATGACACTCACTGCCTATCCTAATTCAGACCCTACGATTCACACCACCCCGTGATGTATTTCTCACTCCTACTAGTATATGTAATGTTACACACTCATACAATGCGCACCACCCCGCGATGTTTTTCAGAAACCTATCCTAAATTGCACTACACGTGTCCTGACCTCAACATGCTGCCCACCACGTGGTGCTTTTCCCCATCCTACATTGCCACTCACTGCCTATCCTAATTCAGACCCTATGATTCACACCACCCCGTGATGTTTTTCTCACTCCTACTAGTGAATGTAATGTTACACACTCATACAATGCGCACCACCCTGCGAGGTTTTTCAGAAACCTATCCTACATTGCCACTGCATGTGTCCTGACTTCCCCATGCTGACAACCCCGTGGTGCTTTTCTCCATCCCACATAGCGACTCACTGCCTATCCTAACTCAGACCCTATGATTCACACCACCCCGTGATGTTTTTCAAACTCCTACTTGTGAATGTAATGTTACACAACCATACAATGCGCACCACCCCGCGATGTTTTTCAGAAACCTATCCTACATTGCCACTGCATGTGTCCTGACCTCCCCATGCTGACCACCCCGTGGTGCTTTTCTCCATCTTACATTGCCACTCACTGCCTATCCTAATTCAGACCCTATGATTCACACCACCTCGTGATGTTTTTCAAATTCCTACTAGTGAATTTAATGTTACACAACCATACAATGCGCACCACCCCGCGATGTTTTTCAGAAACCTATCCTACATTGCCACTGCATGTGTCCTGACCTCCCCATGCTACCACCCCGTGGTGCTTTTCTCCATCCTACATTGACACTCACTGCCTATGCTAATTCAGACCCTATGATTCACACCACCCCGTGATGTTTTTCTCACTCCTACTAGTGAATGTAGTATTATACACACATACAATGCGCACCACCACGCAATGTTTTTCAGAAACCCACCCTACATTGCCACTGCATGTGTCCTGACCTCCCCATGCTGACCACCCCGTGGTGCTTTTCTCCATCCTACATTGCCACTCACTGCCTAACCTAATTCAGACCCTATGATTCCCACCACCCCGTGATGTTTTTCTCACTCCTACTAGTGAATGTAAGTTACACACCCATACAATGCGCACCACCCCGCGATGTTTTTCAGAAACATATCCGACATTGCCACTGCATGTTTCCTGACCTCCCCATGCTGACCAACCCGTGGTGCTTTTCTCCATCCTACATTGCCACTCACTGCCTATCCTAATTCAGACTCTATGATTCACACCACCCCGTGATGTTTTTCTCACTCCTACTAGTAAATGTAATGTTACACACCGATACAATGCGCACCACCCCGCGATGTTTTTCAGAAACCTATCCTACATTGCCACTGCATGTTTCCTGAGCTCCCCATGCTGACCACCCCTTGGTGCTTTTCTCCATCCTATATTGCCACTCACTGCCTATCCTAATTCAGACCCTATGATTCACACCACCCCGTAATGTTTTTCTCACTCCTACTAGTGAATGTAATTTTACACACCCATACAATGCGCACCACCCCGCGATGTTTTTCAGAAACCTATCCTTCATTGCCACTACATGTGTCCTGACCTCCCCATGCTGACCACCCCGTGGTGCTTTTCTCCATCCTACATTGCCACTCACTGCCTAACCTAATTCAGACCCTATGATTCCCACCACCCCGTGATGTTTTTCTCACTCCTACTAGTGAATGTAAGTTACACACCCATACAATGCGCACCACCCCGCGATGTTTTTCAGAAACATATCCGACATTGCCACTGCATGTTTCCTGACCTCCCCATGCTGACCAACCTGTGGTGCTTTTCTCCATCCTACATTGCCACTCACTGCCTATCCTAATTCAGACTCTATGATTCACACCACCCCGTGATGTTTTTCTCACTCCTACTAGTGAATGAAATGTTACACACCGATACAATGCGCACCACCCCGCGATGTTTTTCAGAAACCTATCCTACATTGCCACTGCATGTTTCCTGAGCTCCCCATGCTGACCACCCCTTGGTGCTTTTCTCCATCCTATATTGCCACTCACTGCCTATCCTAATTCAGACCCTATGATTCACACCACCCCGTAATGTTTTTCTCACTCCTACTAGTGAATGTAATTTTACACACCCATACAATGCGCACCACCCCGCGATGTTTTTCAGAAACCTATCCTTCATTGCCACTACATGTGTCCTGAACTCCTCCTGCTGACCACCACGTGGTGCTTTTCTCCATCCTACATTGCCACTCACTGCCTATCCTAATTCAGACCCTATGATTCACACCACCCGTGATGTTTTTCTCACTCCTACTAGTGAATGTAATGTTACACACTCATACAATGCGCACCAGAATGCGAGGTTTTTCAGAAACCTATCCTACATTGCCTAAGCATGTGTCCTGACCTCCCCATGCTCACCACCCTGTGGTGCTTTTCTCCATCCTACATGGCCACTCACTGCCTATCCTAATTCAGACCCTACGATTCACACCACCCCGTGATGTATTTCTCACTACTACTAGTGAATGTAATGTTACACACCCATACCATGCGCACCACCCCGCGATGTTTTTCAGAAACCTACCCTACATTGCCACTGCATGTGTCCTGACCTCCCCTTGCTGACCACCCCGTGGTGCTTTTCTCCATCATACATTGCCACTCACTACCTATCCTTATTCAGACCCCATGATTCACACCACCCCGTGATGTTTTTCTCACTCCTACTAGTAAATGTAATGTTACACACCGATACAATGCGCACCACCCCGCGATGTTTTTCAGAAACCTATCCTACATTGCCACTGCATGTTTCCTGACCTCCCCATGCTGACCACCCCATGGTGCTATTCTCCACCCTACATTGCCACTCACTGCCTATCCTAATTCAGACCCTATGATTCAAACCACCCCGAGATGTTTTTCTCACTCCTACAAGTGAATATAATGTTACACACCCATACGATGCGCACGACACCACGATGTTTTTCAGAAACCTATCCTACATTGCCACTGCATGTTTCCTGACCTCCCCATCCTGGCTACCCCGTGGTGCTTTTCTCCATCCTACATTGCCACTCACTACCTATCCTAATTCAGACCCTATGATTCACAGCACCCCGTAATGTTTTTCTACTCCTACTACTGAATCTAATGTTACACACCCATACAATGCCCACGACCCCGTGACGTTTTTCAGAAACCTATCCTACATTGCCACTGCATGTGTACAGACCTCCCCATGCTGACCACACCGTGGTGCTTTTGTCCATCCTACAATGACACTCACTGCCTATCCTAATTCAGACCCTACGATTCACACCACCCCGTGATGTATTTCTCACTCCTACTAGTATATGTAATGTTACACACTCATACAATGCGCACCACCCCGCGATGTTTTTCAGAAACCTATCCTAAATTGCACTACACGTGTCCTGACCTCAACATGCTGCCCACCACGTGGTGCTTTTCCCCATCCTACATTGCCACTCACTGCCTATCCTAATTCAGACCCTATGATTCACACCACCCCGTGATGTTTTTCTCACTCCTACTAGTGAATGTAATGTTACACACTCATACAATGCGCACCACCCTGCGAGGTTTTTCAGAAACCTATCCTACATTGCCACTGCATGTGTCCTGACTTCCCCATGCTGACAACCCCGTGGTGCTTTTCTCCATCCCACATAGCGACTCACTGCCTATCCTAACTCAGACCCTATGATTCACACCACCCCGTGATGTTTTTCAAACTCCTACTTGTGAATGTAATGTTACACAACCATACAATGCGCACCACCCCGCGATGTTTTTCAGAAACCTATCCTACATTGCCACTGCATGTGTCCTGACCTCCCCATGCTGACCACCCCGTGGTGCTTTTCTCCATCTTACATTGCCACTCACTGCCTATCCTAATTCAGACCCTATGATTCACACCACCTCGTGATGTTTTTCAAATTCCTACTAGTGAATTTAATGTTACACAACCATACAATGCGCACCACCCCGCGATGTTTTTCAGAAACCTATCCTACATTGCCACTGCATGTGTCCTGACCTCCCCATGCTACCACCCCGTGGTGCTTTTCTCCATCCTACATTGACACTCACTGCCTATGCTAATTCAGACCCTATGATTCACACCACCCCGTGATGTTTTTCTCACTCCTACTAGTGAATGTAGTATTATACACACATACAATGCGCACCACCACGCAATGTTTTTCAGAAACCCACCCTACATTGCCACTGCATGTGTCCTGACCTCCCCATGCTGACCACCCCGTGGTGCTTTTCTCCATCCTACATTGCCACTCACTGCCTAACCTAATTCAGACCCTATGATTCCCACCACCCCGTGATGTTTTTCTCACTCCTACTAGTGAATGTAAGTTACACACCCATACAATGCGCACCACCCCGCGATGTTTTTCAGAAACATATCCGACATTGCCACTGCATGTTTCCTGACCTCCCCATGCTGACCAACCCGTGGTGCTTTTCTCCATCCTACATTGCCACTCACTGCCTATCCTAATTCAGACTCTATGATTCACACCACCCCGTGATGTTTTTCTCACTCCTACTAGTAAATGTAATGTTACACACCGATACAATGCGCACCACCCCGCGATGTTTTTCAGAAACCTATCCTACATTGCCACTGCATGTTTCCTGAGCTCCCCATGCTGACCACCCCTTGGTGCTTTTCTCCATCCTATATTGCCACTCACTGCCTATCCTAATTCAGACCCTATGATTCACACCACCCCGTAATGTTTTTCTCACTCCTACTAGTGAATGTAATTTTACACACCCATACAATGCGCACCACCCCGCGATGTTTTTCAGAAACCTATCCTTCATTGCCACTACATGTGTCCTGACCTCCCCATGCTGACCACCCCGTGGTGCTTTTCTCCATCCTACATTGCCACTCACTGCCTAACCTAATTCAGACCCTATGATTCCCACCACCCCGTGATGTTTTTCTCACTCCTACTAGTGAATGTAAGTTACACACCCATACAATGCGCACCACCCCGCGATGTTTTTCAGAAACATATCCGACATTGCCACTGCATGTTTCCTGACCTCCCCATGCTGACCAACCCGTGGTGCTTTTCTCCATCCTACATTGCCACTCACTGCCTATCCTAATTCAGACTCTATGATTCACACCACCCCGTGATGTTTTTCTCACTCCTACTAGTGAATGAAATGTTACACACCGATACAATGCGCACCACCCCGCGATGTTTTTCAGAAACCTATCCTACATTGCCACTGCATGTTTCCTGAGCTCCCCATGCTGACCACCCCTTGGTGCTTTTCTCCATCCTATATTGCCACTCACTGCCTATCCTAATTCAGACCCTATGATTCACACCACCCCGTAATGTTTTTCTCACTCCTACTAGTGAATGTAATTTTACACACCCATACAATGCGCACCACCCCGCGATGTTTTTCAGAAACCTATCCTTCATTGCCACTACATGTGTCCTGAACTCCTCCTGCTGACCACCACGTGGTGCTTTTCTCCATCCTACATTGCCACTCACTGCCTATCCTAATTCAGACCCTATGATTCACACCACCCGTGATGTTTTTCTCACTCCTACTAGTGAATGTAATGTTACACACTCATACAATGCGCACCAGAATGCGAGGTTTTTCAGAAACCTATCCTACATTGCCTAAGCATGTGTCCTGACCTCCCCATGCTCACCACCCTGTGGTGCTTTTCTCCATCCTACATGGCCACTCACTGCCTATCCTAATTCAGACCCTACGATTCACACCACCCCGTGATGTATTTCTCACTCCTACTAGTGAATGTAATGTTACACACCCATACCATGCGCACCACCCCGCGATGTTTTTCAGAAACCTACCCTACATTGCCACTGCATGTGTCCTGACCTCCCCTTGCTGACCACCCCATGGTGCTTTTCTCCATCATACATTGCCACTCACTACCTATCCTTATTCAGACCCCATGATTCACACCACCCCGTGATGTTTTTCTCACTCCTACTAGTGAATGTAATGTTACACACCGATACAATGCGCACCACCCCGCGATGTTTTTCAGAAACCTATCCTACATTGCCACTGCATGTTTCCTGACCTCCCCATGCTGACCACCCCATGGTGCTATTCTCCACCCTACATTGCCACTCACTGCCTATCCTAATTCAGACCCTATGATTCAAACCACCCCGAGATGTTTTTCTCACTCCTACAAGTGAATATAATGTTACACACCCATACGATGCGCACGACACCACGATGTTTTTCAGAAACCTATCCTACATTGCCACTGCATGTTTCCTGACCTCCCCATCCTGGCTACCCCGTGGTGCTTTTCTCCATCCTACATTGCCACTCACTACCTATCCTAATTCAGACCCTATGATTCACACCACCCCGTGATGTTTTTCTCACTCCTACTAGTGAATGTAATGATACACACTCATACAATGCGCACCACCCCGCGATGTTTTTCAGAAACCTATCCTAAATTGAACTACATGTGTCCTGACCTCAACATGCTGACGACCACGTGGTGCTTTTCTCCATCCTACATTGCGACTCACTGCCTATCCTAACTCAGAACCTATGATTCACAGCACCCCGTGATGTTTTTCTCACTCCTACTAGTGAATGTAATGTTACACACCCATAAAATGCACACCATCCCGCGATGTTTTTCCGAAACCTATCCTACATTGCCACTGCATGTGTCCTGACCTCCCCATGCTGAAAACCCCGTGGTGCTTTTGTCCATCCTACATTGACACTCACTACCTATCCTAATTCAGACCCTACATTTCACACCACCCCGTGATGTATTTCTCACTCCTACTAGTGTATGTAATATTACACACCCATATGATGCGCACCACGCCGCGATGTTTTTCAGAAACCTATCCTAAATCGAACTACATGTGTCCTGACCTCCACACGCTGACCACCACGTGGTGCATTTCTACATCCTACATTGCCACTCACTGCCTATCCTAATTCAGACCCTATGATTCACACAACCCCGTGATGTTTTTCTCACTCCTACTAGTGAATGTAATGTTACACACTCATACAATGCGCACCACCCTGCGAGGTTTTTCAGAAAAATATCCTACATTGCCACTGCATGTGTCCTCACCTCCCCATGCTGACAACCCCGTGGTGGTTTTCTCCATCCTACATTGCGACTCACTGCCTATCCTAACTCAGACCCTATGATACACACCACCCCGTGATGTTTTTCTCACTCCTACTAGTGAATGTAATGTTACACAGCCATACAATGCACACCATCCCGCGATGTTTTTCAGAAACCTATCCTACATTGCCACTGCATGTGTCCTGACCTCACCATGCTGACCACCCCGTGGTGCTTTTCTCCATCCTACATTGACACTCACTGCCTATCCTAATTCATACCCTATGATTCACACCACCCCATGAAGTTTTTCTTACTCCTACTAGTGAATGTAATATTATACACCCATACAATGCGCACTACCCCGCGATGTTTTTCAGAAACTCACCCTACATTGCCACTGCATGTTTCCTGACCTCCCCATGCTGCTCATCCCGTGGTGCTTTTCTCCATCCTACATTGCCACTCACTGCCTATCCAAATTCAGACCCTATGATTCACACCACCCCGTGATATTTTTCTAACTCCTACTAGTGAATGTAATGTTACACACTCATACAATGCGCACCACCCTGCGAGGTTTTTCAGAAACCTATCCTACATTGCCACTGCATGTGTCCTGACCTCCCCATGCTGACCACCCCGTGGTGCTTTTCTCCATCCTACATGGCCACTCACTGCCTGTCCTAATTCAGACCCTATGATTCACACCACACCGTGATGTTTTTCTCACTACTACTTGTGAATGTAATGTTACACACCCATACAATGCGCACCACTCCGCGATGTTTTTTAGAAACCTATCCTACATTGCCACTGCACGTTTCCTGACCTCCCCATGCTGACCACCCCGTGGTGCTTTTCTCCATTCTACATTGCCACTCACTGCCTATCCTAATTCAGACCCTATGATTCACACCACCCCGTGATGTTTTTCTCTCTCCTACTAGTGAATGTAATGTTAAACACTCATACAATGCGCACCACCCTGCGAGGTTTTTCAGAAACCTGTCCTACTTTGCCACTGCATGTTTCCTGACCTCCCCATGGTGACCACCCCGTGGTGCTTTTCTCCATCCTACATTGCCACTCACTGCCTATACTAATTCAGACCCTATGATTCACACCACCAAGGGATGTTTTTCTCACTCCTACTAGTGAATGTAATATTACAAACCCATACGATGTGCACCACCCCGCAATGTTTTTCAGAAACCTATCCTACATTGCCACTGCATGTGTCCTAACCTCCCCATGCTGACCACCCCGTGTTGCTTTTCTCCATCCTACATTGCCACTCCCTGCCTATCCTAATTCAGACCCTATGATTCACACCACGCCGTGATGTTTTTTCTCACTACTACTAGTGAATGTAATGTTACACACCCATACAATGCGCACCACTCCGCGATGTTTTTCAGAAACCTATCCTACATTGCCACTGCATGTGTCCTGACTTCCCAATGCTGACCAGCCCGTGGTGCTTTTCTCCATGCTACATTGCCACTCACTTCCTATCCTAATTCAGACCCTATGATTCACACCACCGCGTGATGGTTTTCTCACTCCTACTAGTGAATGTAATGTTACACACACATTCAATGCGCACCACCCCGCGATATTTTTCAGAAACCTATCCTACATTGCCACTGCATGTGTCCTGACCTCCCAATGCTGAACACCCCGTGGTGCTTTTCTCCATCCTACATTGCCAATCACTGTCTATCCTAATTCAGACCCTACGATTAACACCACCCCGTGATGATTTTCTCACTCCTACTAGTGAATGTAATGTTACACACTCATACAATGCGCAGCACCCTGCGAGGTTTTTCAGAAACCTATCCTACATTGCCACTGCATGTGTACTGACCTGCCCATGCTGACCACCCCGTGGTGTTTTTCTCCATCCTACATGGCCACACACTGCCTATCCTAATTCAGACCCTATGATTCACACTACCCCGTGATGTTTTTCTCACTCCTACTAGTGAATGTAATGTTACACACCCATACAATGCGCACCACCCCGCGATGTTTTTCAGAAACCTATCCTACATTGCCACTGCATGTTTCCTGACCTCCCCATGCTGACCACCCCGTGGTGCTTTTCTCCATCCTACATTGCCACTCACTGCCTATCCTAATTCAGACCCTATGATTCACACCACCCCGTAATGTTTTTCTACTCCTACTAGTGAATCTAATGTTACACACCCATACAATGCCCACGACCCGGTGACGTTTTTCAGAAACCTTTCCTACATTGCCACTGCATGTGTACAGACCTCCCCATGCTGACCAACCCGTGGTGCTTTTGTCCATCCTACATTAACACTCACTGCCTATCCTAATTCAGACCCTACGATTCACACCACCCCGTGATGTATTTCTCACTCCTACTAGTATATGTAATGTTACACACCCATACGATGCGCACCACCCCGCGATGTTTTTCAGAAACCTATCCTAAATTGCACTACACGTGTCCTGACCTCAACATGCTGACCACCACGTGGTGCTTTTCCCCATCCTACATTGCCACTCACTGCCTATCCTAATTCAGACCCTATGATTCACACCACCCCGTGATGTTTTTCTCACTCCTACTAGTGAATGTAATGTTACACACTCATACAATGCGCACCACCGTGCGAGGTTTTTCAGAAACTTATCCTACATTGCCACTGCATGTGTCCTGACTTCCCCATGCTGACAACCCCGTGGTGCTTTTCTCCATCCTACATAGCGACTCACTGCCTATCCTAACTCAGACCCTATGATTCACACCACCCCGTGATGTTTTTCAAACTCCTACTAGTGAATGTAATGTTACACAACCATACAATGCGCACCACCCCGCGATGTTTTTCAGAAACCTATCCTACATTGCCACTGCATGTGTCCTGACCTCCCCATGCTGACCAACCCGTGGTGCTTTTCTCCATCCTACATTGCCACTCACTGCCTATGCTAATTCAGACTCTATGATTCACACCACCCCGTGATGTTTTTCTCACTCCTACTAGTGAATGTAATGTTACACACCCATACAATGCGCACCACCCCGCGATGTTTTTCAGAAACCTATCCTACATTGCCACTGCATGTTTCCTGACCTCCCCATGCTGACCACCCCTTAGTGCTTTTCTCCATCCTATATTGCCACTCACTGCCTATCCTAATTCAGACCCTATGATTCACACCACCCCGTAATGTTTTTCTCACTCCTACTAGTGAATGTAATTTTACACACCCATACAATGCGCACCACCCCGCGATGTTTTTCAGAAACCTATCCTTCATTGCCACTACATGTGTCCTGAACTCCTCATGGTGACCACCACGTGGTGCTTTTCTCCATCCTACATTGCCACTCACTGCCTATCCTAATTCAGACCCTATGATTCACACCACCCCGTGATGTTTTTCTCACTCCTACTAGTGAATGTAATGTTACACACTCATACAATGCGCACCAGAATGCGAGGTTTTTCAGAAACCTATCCTACATTGCCTAAGCATGTGTCCTGACCTCCCCATGCTCACCACCCCGTGGTGCTTTTCTCCATCCTACATGGCCACTCACTGCCTATCCTAATTCAGACCCTATGATTCACACCACACCGTGATGTTTTTCTCACTACTACTTGTGAATGTAATGTTACACACCCATACAATGCGCACCACTCCGCGATGTTTTTTAGAAACCTATCCTACATTGCCACTGCATGTGTCCTGACCTCCCCATGCTGACCACCCCGTGGTGCTTTTCTCCATCCTACATGGCCACTCACTGCCTATCCTAATTCAGACCCTATGATTCACACCACACCGTGATGTTTTTCTCACTACTACTTGTGAATGTAATGTTACACACCCATACAATGCGCACCACTCCGCGATGTTTTTTAGAAACCTATCCTACATTGCCACTGCACGTTTCCTGACCTCCCCATGCTGACCACCCCGTGGTGCTTTTCTCCATTCTACATTGCCACTCACTGCCTATCCTAATTCAGACCCTATGATTCACACCACCCCGTGATGTTTTTCTCTCTCCTACTAGTGAATGTAATGTTAAACACTCATACAATGCGCACCACCCTGCGAGGTTTTTCAGAAACCTGTCTTACTTTGCCACTGCATGTTTCCTGACCTCCCCATGCTGACCACCCCGTGGTGCTTTTCTCCATCCTACATTGCCACTCACTGCCTATACTAATTCAGACCCTATGATTCACACCACCAAGGGATGTTTTTCTCACTCCTACTAGTGAATGTAATATTACAAACCCATACGATGTGCACCACCCCGCAATGTTTTTCAGAAACCTATCCTACATTGCCACTGCATGTGTCCTAACCTCCCCATGCTGACCACCCCGTGTTGCTTTTCTCCATCCTACATTGCCACTCCCTGCCTATCCTAATTCAGACCCTATGATTCACACCACGCCGTGATGTTTTTTCTCACTACTACTAGTGAATGTAATGTTACACACCCATACAATGCGCACCACTCCGCGATGTTTTTCAGAAACCTATCCTACATTGCCACTGCATGTGTCCTGACTTCCCAATGCTGACCAGCCCGTGGTGCTTTTCTCCATGCTACATTGCCACTCACTTCCTATCCTAATTCAGACCCTATGATTCACACCACCGCGTGATGGTTTTCTCACTCCTACTAGTGAATGTAATGTTACACACACATTCAATGCGCACCACCCCGCGATATTTTTCAGAAACCTATCCTACATTGCCACTGCATGTGTCCTGACCTCCCAATGCTGAACACCCCGTGGTGCTTTTCTCCATCCTACATTGCCAATCACTGTCTATCCTAATTCAGACCCTACGATTAACACCACCCCGTGATGATTTTCTCACTCCTACTAGTGAATGTAATGTTACACACTCATACAATGCGCAGCACCCTGCGAGGTTTTTCAGAAACCTATCCTACATTGCCACTGCATGTGTACTGACCTGCCCATGCTGACCACCCCGTGGTGTTTTTCTCCATCCTACATGGCCACACACTGCCTATCCTAATTCAGACCCTATGATTCACACTACCCCGTGATGTTTTTCTCACTCCTACTAGTGAATGTAATGTTACACACCCATACAATGCGCACCACCCCGCGATGTTTTTCAGAAACCTATCCTACATTGCCACTGCATGTTTCCTGACCTCCCCATGCTGACCACCCCGTGGTGCTTTTCTCCATCCTACATTGCCACTCACTGCCTATCCTAATTCAGACCCTATGATTCACACCACCCCGTAATGTTTTTCTACTCCTACTAGTGAATCTAATGTTACACACCCATACAATGCCCACGACCCGGTGACGTTTTTCAGAAACCTTTCCTACATTGCCACTGCATGTGTACAGACCTCCCCATGCTGACCAACCCGTGGTGCTTTTGTCCATCCTACATTAACACTCACTGCCTATCCTAATTCAGACCCTACGATTCACACCACCCCGTGATGTATTTCTCACTCCTACTAGTATATGTAATGTTACACACCCATACGATGCGCACCACCCCGCGATGTTTTTCAGAAACCTATCCTAAATTGCACTACACGTGTCCTGACCTCAACATGCTGACCACCACGTGGTGCTTTTCCCCATCCTACATTGCCACTCACTGCCTAT
Source organism: Cavia porcellus (assembly GCF_034190915.1). Taxonomy (NCBI): domain Eukaryota; kingdom Metazoa; phylum Chordata; class Mammalia; order Rodentia; family Caviidae; genus Cavia; species Cavia porcellus. The sequence goes on along the minus strand of NW_026947510.1, from coordinate 28,338,665 downwards.
CCTAATTCAGACCCTATGATTCACACCACCCCGTGATGTTTTTCTCACTCCTACTAGTGAATGTAATGTTACACACTCATACAATGCGCACCACCGTGCGAGGTTTTTCAGAAACTTATCCTACATTGCCACTGCATGTGTCCTGACTTCCCCATGCTGACAACCCCGTGGTGCTTTTCTCCATCCTACATAGCGACTCACTGCCTATCCTAACTCAGACCCTATGATTCACACCACCCCGTGATGTTTTTCAAACTCCTACTAGTGAATGTAATGTTACACAACCATACAATGCGCACCACCCCGCGATGTTTTTCAGAAACCTATCCTACATTGCCACTGCATGTGTCCTGACCTCCCCATGCTGACCAACCCGTGGTGCTTTTCTCCATCCTACATTGCCACTCACTGCCTATGCTAATTCAGACTCTATGATTCACACCACCCCGTGATGTTTTTCTCACTCCTACTAGTGAATGTAATGTTACACACCCATACAATGCGCACCACCCCGCGATGTTTTTCAGAAACCTATCCTACATTGCCACTGCATGTTTCCTGACCTCCCCATGCTGACCACCCCTTAGTGCTTTTCTCCATCCTATATTGCCACTCACTGCCTATCCTAATTCAGACCCTATGATTCACACCACCCCGTAATGTTTTTCTCACTCCTACTAGTGAATGTAATTTTACACACCCATACAATGCGCACCACCCCGCGATGTTTTTCAGAAACCTATCCTTCATTGCCACTACATGTGTCCTGAACTCCTCATGGTGACCACCACGTGGTGCTTTTCTCCATCCTACATTGCCACTCACTGCCTATCCTAATTCAGACCCTATGATTCACACCACCCCGTGATGTTTTTCTCACTCCTACTAGTGAATGTAATGTTACACACTCATACAATGCGCACCAGAATGCGAGGTTTTTCAGAAACCTATCCTACATTGCCTAAGCATGTGTCCTGACCTCCCCATGCTCACCACCCCGTGGTGCTTTTCTCCATCCTACATGGCCACTCACTGCCTATCCTAATTCAGACCCTACGATTCACACCACCCCGTGATGTATTTCTCACTCCTACTAGTGAATGTAATGTTACACACCCATACCATGCACACCACCCCGCGATGTTTTTCAGAAACCTACCCTACATTGCCACTGCATGTGTCCTGACCTCCCCTTGCTGACCACCCCGTGGTGCTTTTCTCCATCATACATTGCCACTCACTACCTATCCTTATTCAGACCCCATGATTCACACCACCCCGTGATGTTTTTCTCACTCCTACAAGTGAATGTAATGTTACACACCGATACAATGCGCACCACCCTGCGATGTTTTTCAGAAACCTATCCTACATTGCTACTGCATGTTTCCTGACCTCCCCATGCTGACCACCCCATGGTGCTATTCTCCACCCTACATTGCCACTCACTGCCTATCCTAATTCAGACCCTATGATTCAAACCACCCCGAGATGTTTTTCTCACTCCTACAAGTGAATATAATGTTACACACCCATACGATGCGCACGACACCAAGATGTTTTTAAGAAACCTATCCTACATTGCCACTGCATGTTTCCTGACCTCCCCATCCTGGCTACCCCGTGGTGCTTTTCTCCATCCTACATTGCCACTCACTAACTATCCTAATTCAGACCCTATGATTCACACCACCCCGTGATGTTTTTCTCACTCCTACTAGTGAATGTAATGATACACACTCATACAATGCGCACCACCCCGCGATGTTTTTCAGAAACCTATCCTAAATTGAACTACATGTGTCCTGACCTCAACATGCTGACCACCACGTGGTGAATTTCTCCATCCTACATTGCCACTCACTGTCTATCCTAATTCAGACCCTATGATTCACACCACGCCGTAATGTTTTTCTCACTCCTACTAGTAAATGAAATGTTACACACTCATACAAGGCGCACCACTCTGCGAGGTTTTTCAGAAACTTTTCCTACATTGCCACTGCATGTGTCCTGACCTGCCCATGCTGACCACCCCGTGGTGCTTTTCTCCATCCCACATTGCCACTCATTGCCTATGCTAATTTAGACTCTATGATTCACACCACCCCGTGATGTATTTCTCACTCCTACTAGTGTATGTAATGTTACACACCCATATGATGAGCACCACCCCGCGATGTTTTTCAGAAACCTATCCTAAATCGAACTACATGTGTCCTGACCTCCACACGCTGACCACCACGTGGTGCATATCTACATCCTACATTGCCACTCACTGCCTATCCTAATTCAGACCCTATGATTCACACAACCCCGTGATGTTTTTCTCACTCCTACTAGTGAATGTAATGTTACACACTCATACAATGCGCACCACCCTGCGAGGTTTTTCAGAAACCTATCCTACATTGCCACTGCATGTGTCCTCACCTCCCCATGCTGACAACCCCGTGGTGCTTTTCTCCATCCTACATTGCGACTCACTGCCTATCCTAACTCAGACCCTATGATTCACACCACCCCGTGATGTTTTTCTCACTCCTACTAGTGAATGTAATGTTACACAGCCATACAATGCACACCATCCCGCGATGTTTTTCAGAAACCTATCCTACATTGCCACTGCATGTGTCCAGACCTCACCATTCTGACCACCCCGTGGTGCTTTTCTCCATCCTACATTGACACTCACTGCCTATCCTAATTCATACCCTATGATTCACACCACCCCATGAAGTTTTTCTCACTCCTACTAGTGAATGTAATATTATACGCCCATACAATGCGCACCACCCCGCGATGTTTTTCAGAAACCCACCCTACATTGCCACTGCATGTTTCCTGACCTCCACATGCTGCTCATCCCGTGGTGCTTTTCTCCATCTTACATTGCCACTCACTGCCTATCCTAATTCAGACCCTATGATTCACACCACCCTGTGATATTTTTCTAACTCCTACTAGTGAATGTAATGTTACACACTCATACAATGCGCACCACCCTGCGAGGTTTTTCAGAAACCTATCCTACATTGCCACTGCATGTGTCCTGACCTCCCCATGCTGACCACCCCGTGGTGCTTTTCTCCATCCTACATTGCCACTCACTGCCTATCCTAATTCAGACCCTATGATTCACACCACACCGTGATGTTTTTCTCACTACTACTTGTGAATGTAATGTTACACACCCATACAATGCGCACCACTCCGCGATGTTTTTCAGAAACCTATCCTACATTGCCACTGCACGTTTCCTGACCTCCCCATGCTGACCACCCCGTGGTGCTTTTCTCCATTCTACTTTGCCACTCACTGCCTATCCTAATTCAGACCCTATGATTCACACCACCCCGTGATGTTTTTCTCTCTCCTACTAGTGAATGTAATGTTAAACACTCATACAATGCGCACCACCCTGCGAGGTTTTTCAGAAACCTGTCCTACTTTGCCACTGCATGTTTCCTGACCTCCCCATGCTGACCACCCCGTGGTGCTTTTCTCCATCCTACATTGCCACTCACTGCCTATACTAATTCAGACCCTATGATTCACACCACCAAGGGATGTTTTTCTCACTCCTACTAGTGAATGTAATATTACAAACCCATACGATGCGCACCACCCCGCGATGTTTTTCAGAAACCTATCATACATTGCCAATGCATGTTTCCTGACCTCCCCATGCTGACCACCCCGTGTTACTTTTATCCATCCTACATTGCCACTCACTGCGTGTACTAATTCAGACCCTATGATTCACACCACCCCGTGATGTTTTTCTCACTCCTACTAGTGAATGTAATGTTACACACCCATACAATGCGCACCACCCCGCAATGTTTTTCAGAAACCTATCCTACATTGCCACTGCATGTGTCCTAACCTCCCCATGCTGACCACCCCGTGTTGCTTTTCTCCATCCTACATTGCCACTCACTGCCTATCCTAATTCAGACCCTATGATTCACACCACCCCGTGATGTTTTTCTCACTAATACTAGTGAATGTAATGTTACACAACCATACAATGCGCACCACTCCGCGATGTTTTTCAGAAACCTATCCTACATTGCCACTGCATGTGTCCTGACTTCCCCATGCTGACCAGCCCGTGGTGCTTTTCTCCATGCTACATTGCCACTCACTTCCTATCCTAATTCAGACCCTATGATTCACACCACCGCGTGATGGTTTTCTCACTCCTACTAGTGAATGTAATGTTACACACACATTCAATGCGCACCACCCCGCGATATTTTTCAGAAACCTATCCTACATTGCCACTGCATGTGTCCTGACCTCCCAATGCTGAACACCCCGTGGTGCTTTTCTCCATCCTACATTGCCACTCACTGCCTATCCTAATTCAGACCCTACGATTAACACCACCCCGTGATGATTTTCTCACTCCTACTAGTGAATGTAATGTTACACACTCATACAATGCGCAGCACCCTGCGAGGTTTTTCAGAAACCTATACTACATTGCCACTGCATGTGTACTGACCTGCCCATGCTGACCAACCCGTGTTGTTTTTCTCCATCCTACATGGCCACTCACTGCCTATCCTAATTCAGACCCTATGATTCACACTACCCCGTGATGTTTTTCTCACTCCTACTAGTGAATGTAATGTTACACACCCATACAATGCGCACCACCCCGCGATGTTTTTCACAAACCTATCGTACATTGCCACTGCATGTTTCCTGACCTCCCCATGCTGACCACCCCGTGGTGCTTTTCTCCATCCTACATTGCCACACACTGCCTATCCTAATTCAGACCCTATGATTCACACCACCCCGTAATGTTTTTCTACTCCTACTAGTGAATCTAATGTTACACACCCATACAATGCCCACGACCCCGTGACGTTTTTCAGAAACCTATCCTACATTGCCACTGCATGTGTACAGACCTCCCCATGCTGACCACCCCGTGGTGCTTTTGTCCATCCTACATTGACACTCACTGCCTATCCTAATTCAGACCCTACGATTCACACCACCCCGTGATGTATTTCTCACTCCTACTAGTATATGTAATGTTACACACCCATACGATGCGCACCACCCCGCGATGTTTTTCAGAAACCTATCCTAAATTGCACTACACGTGTCCTGACCTCAACATGCTGACCACCACGTGGTGCTTTTCCCCATCCTACATTGCCACTCACTGCCTATCCTAATTCAGACCCTATGATTCACACCACCCCGTGATGTTTTTCTCACTCCTACTAGTGAATGTAATGTTACACACTCATACAATGCGCACCACCCTGCGAGGTTTTTCAGAAACCTATCCTACATTGCCACTGCATGTGTCCTGACTTCCCCATGCTGACAACCCCGTGGTGCTTTTCTCCATCCTACATAGCGACTCACTGCCTATCCTAACTCAGACCCTATGATTCACACCACCCCGTGATGTTTTTCAAACTCCTACTAGTGAATGTAATGTTACACAACCATACAATGCGCACCACCCCGCGATGTTTTTCAGAAACCTATCCTACATTGCCACTGCATGTGTCCAGACCTCCCCATGCTGACCACCCCGTGGTGCTTTTCTCCATCTTACATTGCCACTCACTGCCTATCCTAATTCAGACCCTATGATTCACACCACCTCGTGATGTTTTTCAAACTCCTACTAGTGAATGTAATGTTACAACCCATACAATGCGCACCACACCGCGATGTTTTTCAGAAACCTATCCTACATTGCCACTGCATGTTTCCTGACCTCCCCATGCTACCACCCCGTGGTGCTTTTCTCCATCCTACATTGACACTCAATGCCTATCCTAATTCAGACCCTATGATTCACACCACCCCGTGATGTTTTTCTCACTCCTACTAGTGAATGTAATATTATACACACATATAATGCGCACCACCCCGCAATGTTTTTCAGAAACCCACCCTACATTGCCACTGCATGTGTCCTGACCTCCCCATGCTGACCACCCCGTGGTGCTTTTCTCCATCCTACATTGCCACTCACTGCCTATCCTAATTCAGACTCTATGATTCACAGCACCCCGTGATGTTTTTCTCATTCCTACTAGTGAATGTAATGTTACACACCCATACAATTCGCACCACCCCGCGATGTTTTTCAGAAACATATCCGACATTGCCACTGCATGTTTCCTGACCTCCCCATGCTGACCAACCCGTGGTGCTTTTCTCCATCCTACATTGCCACTCACTGCCTATCCTAATTCAGACTCTATGATTCACACCACCCCGTGATGTTTTTCTCACTCCTACTAGTGAATGTAATGTTACACACCCATACAATGCGCACCACCCCGCGATGTTTTTCAGAAAGCTATCCTACATTGCCACTGCATGTTTCCAGACCTCCCCATGCTGACCACCCCTTGGTGCTTTTCTCCATCCTATATTGCCACTCACTGCCTATTATAATTCAGACCCTATGATTCACACCACCCCGTAATGTTTTTCTCACTCCTACTAGTGAATGTAATTTTACACACCCATACAATGCGCACCACCCTGCGATGTTTTTCAGAAACCTATCCTTCATTGCCACTGCATGTTTCCTGACCTCCCCATGCTGACCACCCCATGGTGCTATTCTCCACCCTACATTGCCACTCACTGCCTATCCTAATTCAGACCCTATGATTCAAACCAACCCGAGATGTTTTTCTCACTCCTACAAGTGAATATAATGTTACACACCCATACGATGCGCACGACACCACGATGTTTTTCAGAAACCTATCCTACATTGCCACTGCATGTTTCCTGACCTCCCCATCCTGGCTACCCCGTGGTGCTTTTCTCCATCCTACATTGCCACTCACTACCTATCCTAATTCAGACCCTATGATTCACACCACCCCGTGATGTTTTTCTCACTCCTACTAGTGAATGTAATGATACACACTCATACAATGCGCACCACCCCGCGATGTTTTTCAGAAACCTATCCTAAATTGAACTACATGTGTCCTGACCTCAACATGCTGACCACCACGTGGTGAATTTCTCCATCCTACATTGCCACTCACTGTCTATCCTAATTCAGACCCTATGATTCACACCACCCCGTAATGTTTTTCTCACTCCTACTAGTGAATGAAATGTTACACACTCATACAAGGCGCACCACTCTGCGAGGTTTTTCAGAAACTTTTCCTACATTGCCACTGCATGTGTCCTGACCTGCCCATGCTGACCACCCCGTGGTGCTTTTCTCCATCCCACATTGCCACTCATTGCCTATCCTAATTCAGACTCTATGATTCACACCACCCCGTGATGTTTTTCTCACTCCTACAAGTGAATATAATGTTATACACCCATACGATGCGCACGACACCACGATGTTTTTCAGAAACCTATCCTACAATGCCATTGCATGTGTCCTGACTTCCACATGCTGGCCACCCCGTGGTGCTTTTCTCCATCCTACATTGACACTCACTGCCTATCCTAATTCAGACCCTATGATTCACACCACCCCGTGATGTTTTTCTCACTCCTACTAGTGAATGTAATATTATACACACATACAATAGGCACCACCCCGCAATGTTTTTCAGAAACCCACCCTACATTGCCACTGCATGTGTCCTGACCTCCCCATGCTGACCACCCCGTGGTGCTTTTCTCCATCCTACATTGCAACTCACTGCCTATCCTAATTCAGACCCTATGATTCACACCACCCCGTGATGTTTTTCTCACTCCTACTAGTGAATGTAAGTTACACAGCCATACAATGCGCACCACCCCGCGATTTTTTTCAGAAACCTATCCGACATTGCCACTGCATGTTTCCTGACCTCCCCATGCTGACCAACCCGTGGTGCTTTTCTCCATCCTACATTGACACTCACTGCCTATCCTAATTCAGACTCTATGATTCACACCACCCCGTGATGTTTTTCTCACTCCTACTAGTGAATGTAATGTTACACACCCATACAATGTGCACCACCCCGCGATGTTTTTCAGAAACCTACCCTACATTGCCACTGCATGTTTCCTGACCTCCCCATGCTGACCACCCCTTGGTGCTTTTCTCCATCCTATATTGCCACTCACTGCCTATCCTAATTCAGACCCTATGATTCACACCACCCCGTAATGTTTTTCTCACTCCTACTAGTGAATGTAATTTTACACACCCATACAATGCGCACCACCCCGCGATGTTTTTCAGAAACCTATCCTTCATTGCCACTACATGTGTCCTGAACTCCTCATGCTGACCACCACGTTGTGCTTTTCTCCATCCTACATTGCCACTCACTGCCTATCCTAATTCAGACCCTATGATTCACACCACCCCGTGATGTTTTTCTCACTCCTACTAGTGAATGTAATGTTACACACTCATACAATGCGCACCAGAATGCGAGGTTTTTCAGAAACCTATCCTACATTGCCAAAGCATGTGTCCTGACCTCCCCATGCTCACCACCCCGTGGTGCTTTTCTCCATCCTACATGGCCAATCACTGCCTATCCTAATTCAGACCCTACGATTCACACCACCCCGTGATGTATTTCTCACTCCTACTAGTGAATGTAATGTTACACACCCATACCATGCGCACCACCCCGCGATGTTTTTCAGAAACCTACCCTACATTGCCACTGCATGTGTGCTGACCTCCCCTTGCTGACCACCCCGTGGTGCTTTTCTCCATCATACATTGCCACTCACTACCTATCCTTATTCAGACCCCATGATTCACACCACCCCGTGATGTTTTTCTCACTCCTACTAGTGAATGTAATGTTACACACCGATACAATGCGCACCACCTCGCGATGTGTTTCAGAAACCTATCCTACATTGCCACTGCATGTTTCCTGACCTCCCCATGCTGACCACCCCATGGTGCTATTCTCCACCCTACATTGCCACTCACTGCCTATCCTAATTCAGACCCTATGATTCAAACCACCCCGAGATGTTTTTCTCACTCCTACAAGTGAATATAATGTTACACACCCATACGATGCGCACGACACCACGATGTTTTTCAGAAACCTATCCTACATTGCCACTGCATGTTTCCTGACCTCCCCATCCTGGCTACCCCGTGGTGCTTTTCTCCATCCTACATTGCCACTCACTACCTATCCTAATTCAGACCCTATGATTCACACCACCCCGTGATGTTTTTCTCACTCCTACTAGTGAATGTAATGATACACACTCATACAATGCGCACCACCCCGCGATGTTTTTCAGAAACCTATCCTAAATTGAACTACATGTGTCCTGACCTCAACATGCTGACCACCACGTGGTGAATTTCTGCATCCTACATTGCCACTCACTGTCTATCCTAATTCAGACCCTATGATTCACACCACCCCGTAATGTTTTTCTCACACCTACTAGTGAATGAAATGTTACACACTCATACAAGGCGCACCACTCTGCGAGGTTTTTCAGAAACTTTTCCTACATTGCCACTGCATGTGTCCTGACCTGCCCATGCTGACCACCCCGTGGTGCTTTTCTCCATCCCACATTGCCACTCATTGCCTATCCTAATTCAGACTGTATGATTCACACCACCCCGTGATATTTTTCTCACTCCTACAAGTGAATATGATGTTATACACCCATACGATGCGCACGACACCACGATGTTTTTCAGAAACCTATCCTACAATGCCATTGCATGTGTCCTGACTTCCACATGCTGGCCACCCCGTGGTGCTTTTCTCCATCCTACATTGACACTCACTGCCTATCCTAATTCAGACCCTATGATTCACACCACCCCGTGATGTTTTTCTCACTCCTACTAGTGAATGTAATATTATACACACATACAATGCACACCACCCCGCAATGTTTTTCAGAAACCCACCCTACATTGCCACTGCATGTGTCCTGACCTCCCCATGCTGACCACCCCGTGGTGCTTTTCTCCATTCTCCATTGCCACTCACTGCCTATCCTGATTCAGACCCTATGATTCACACCACCCCGTGATGTTTTTCTCACTCCTACTAGTGAATTTAAGTTACACACCCATACAATGCGCACCAGCCCGCGATGTTTTTCAGAAACATATCCGACATTGCCACTGCATGTTTCCTGACCTCCCCATGCTGACCAACCCGTGGTGCTTTTCTCCATCCTACATTGCCACTCACTGCCTATCCTAATTCAGACCCTATGATTCACACCACCCCGTGATGTTTTTCTCACTCCTACTAGTGAATGTAATTTTACACACCCATACAATGCGCACCACCCCGCGATGTTTTTCAGAAACCTATCCTTCATTGCCACTACATGTGTCCTGAACTCCTCATGCTGACCACCACGTGGTGCTTTTCTCCATCCTACATTGCCACTCACTGCCTATCCTAATTCAGACCCTATGATTCACACCACCCCGTGATGTTTTTCTCACTCCTACTAGTGAATGTAATGTTACACACTCATACAATGCGCACCACAATGCGAGGTTTTTCAGAAACCTATCCTACATTGCCAAAGCATGTGTCCTGACCTCCCCATGCTCACCACCCCGTGGTGCTTTTCTCCATCCTACATGGCCACTCACTGCCTATCCTAATTCAGACCCTACGATTCACACCACCCCGTGACGTATTTCTCACTCCTACTAGTGAATGTAATGTTACACACCCATACAATGTGCACCACCCCGCGATGTTTTTCAGAAACCTACCCTATATTGCCACTGCATGTTTCCTGACCTCCCCATGCTGACCACCCCTTGGTGCTTTTCTCCATCCTATATTGCCACTCACTGCCTATCCTAATTCAGACCCTATGATTCACACCACCCCGTAATGTTTTTCTCACTCCTACTAGTGAATGTAATTTTACACACCCATACAATGCGCACCACCCCGCGATGTTTTTCAGAAACCTATCCTTCATTGCCACTACATGTGTCCTGAACTCCTCATGCTGACCACCACGTTGTGCTTTTCTCCATCCTACATTGCCACTCACTGCCTATCCTAATTCAGACCCTATGATTCACACCACCCCGTGATGTTTTTCTCACTCCTACTAGTGAATGTAATGTTACACACTCATACAATGCGCACCAGAATGCGAGGTTTTTCAGAAACCTATCCTACATTGCCAAAGCATGTGTCCTGACCTCCCCATGCTCACCACCCCGTGGTGCTTTTCTCCATCCTACATGGCCAATCACTGCCTATCCTAATTCAGACCCTACGATTCACACCACCCCGTGATGTATTTCTCACTCCTACTAGTGAATGTAATGTTACACACCCATACCATGCGCACCACCCCGCGATGTTTTTCAGAAACCTACCCTACATTGCCACTGCATGTGTGCTGACCTCCCCTTGCTGACCACCCCGTGGTGCTTTTCTCCATCATACATTGCCACTCACTACCTATCCTTATTCAGACCCCATGATTCACACCACCCCGTGATGTTTTTCTCACTCCTACTAGTGAATGTAATGTTACACACCGATACAATGCGCACCACCTCGCGATGTTTTTCAGAAACCTATCCTACATTGCCACTGCATGTTTCCTGACCTCCCCATGCTGACCACCCCATGGTGCTATTCTCCACCCTACATTGCCACTCACTGCCTATCCTAATTCAGACCCTATGATTCAAACCACCCCGAGATGTTTTTCTCACTCCTACAAGTGAATATAATGTTACACACCCATACGATGCGCACGACACCACGATGTTTTTCAGAAACCTATCCTACATTGCCACTGCATGTTTCCTGACCTCCCCATCCTGGCTACCCCGTGGTGCTTTTCTCCATCCTACATTGCCACTCACTACCTATCCTAATTCAGACCCTATGATTCACACCACCCCGTGATGTTTTTCTCACTCCTACTAGTGAATGTAATGATACACACTCATACAATGCGCACCACCCCGCGATGTTTTTCAGAAACCTATCCTAAATTGAACTACATGTGTCCTGACCTCAACATGCTGACCACCACGTGGTGAATTTCTGCATCCTACATTGCCACTCACTGTCTATCCTAATTCAGACCCTATGATTCACACCACCCCGTAATGTTTTTCTCACACCTACTAGTGAATGAAATGTTACACACTCATACAAGGCGCACCACTCTGCGAGGTTTTTCAGAAACTTTTCCTACATTGCCACTGCATGTGTCCTGACCTGCCCATGCTGACCACCCCGTGGTGCTTTTCTCCATCCCACATTGCCACTCATTGCCTATCCTAATTCAGACTGTATGATTCACACCACCCCGTGATATTTTTCTCACTCCTACAAGTGAATATGATGTTATACACCCATACGATGCGCACGACACCACGATGTTTTTCAGAAACCTATCCTACAATGCCATTGCATGTGTCCTGACTTCCACATGCTGGCCACCCCGTGGTGCTTTTCTCCATCCTACATTGACACTCACTGCCTATCCTAATTCAGACCCTATGATTCACACCACCCCGTGATGTTTTTCTCACTCCTACTAGTGAATGTAATATTATACACACATACAATGCACACCACCCCGCAATGTTTTTCAGAAACCCACCCTACATTGCCACTGCATGTGTCCTGACCTCCCCATGCTGACCACCCCGTGGTGCTTTTCTCCATTCTCCATTGCCACTCACTGCCTATCCTGATTCAGACCCTATGATTCACACCACCCCGTGATGTTTTTCTCACTACTACTAGTGAATTTAAGTTACACACCCATACAATGCGCACCAGCCCGCGATGTTTTTCAGAAACATATCCGACATTGCCACTGCATGTTTCCTGACCTCCCCATGCTGACCAACCCGTGGTGCTTTTCTCCATCCTACATTGCCACTCACTGCCTATCCTAATTCAGACCCTATGATTCACACCACCCCGTGATGTTTTTCTCACTCCTACTAGTGAATGTAATTTTACACACCCATACAATGCGCACCACCCCGCGATGTTTTTCAGAAACCTATCCTTCATTGCCACTACATGTGTCCTGAACTCCTCATGCTGACCACCACGTGGTGCTTTTCTCCATCCTACATTGCCACTCACTGCCTATCCTAATTCAGACCCTATGATTCACACCACCCCGTGATGTTTTTCTCACTCCTACTAGTGAATGTAATGTTACACACTCATACAATGCGCACCACAATGCGAGGTTTTTCAGAAACCTATCCTACATTGCCAAAGCATGTGTCCTGACCTCCCCATGCTCACCACCCCGTGGTGCTTTTCTCCATCCTACATGGCCACTCACTGCCTATCCTAATTCAGACCCTACGATTCACACCACCCCGTGACGTATTTCTCACTCCTACTAGTGAATGTAATGGTACACACCCATACCATGCGCACCACCCCGCGATGTTTTTCAGAAACCTACCCTACATTGCCACTGCATGTGTCCTGACCTCCCCTTGCTGACCACCCCGTGGTGCTTTTCTCCATCATACATTGCCACTCACTACCTATCCTTATTCAGACCCCATGATTCACACCACCCCGTGATGTTTTTCTCACTCCTACTAGTGAATGTAATGTTACACACCGATACAATGCGCACCACCCCGCGATGTTTTTCAGAAACCTATCCTACATTGCCACTGCATGTTTCCTGACCTCCCCATGCTGACCACCCCATGGTGCTATTCTCCACCCTACATTGCCACTCACTGCCTATCCTAATTCAGACCCTATGATTCAAACCACCCCGAGATGTTTTTCTCACTCCTACAAGTGAATATAATGTTACACACCCATACGATGCGCACAACACCACGATGTTTTTCAGAAACCTATCCTACATTGCCACTGCATGTTTCCTGACCTCCCCATGCTGACCACCCTGTGGTGCTTTTCTCCATCCTACAATGCCAATCACTGCCTATCCTAATTCAGACCCTATGATTCACACCACCCCGTGATGTTTTTCTCACTCCTACTAGTGAATGTAATGTGACACACCCATACGATGCGCACCACACCGCGATGTTTTTCAGAAACCTATCCTACATTGGCACTGCATGTTTTCTGACCTCCCCATCCTGGCTACCCCGTGGTGCTTTTCTCCATCCTACATTGCCACTCACTACCTATCCTAATTCAGACCCTATGATTCACACCACCCCGTAATGTTTTTCTCACTCCTACTAGTGAATGTAATGATACACACTCATACAATGCGCACCACCCCGCGATGTTTTTCAGAAACCTATCCTAAATTGAACTACATGTGTCCTGACCTCAACATGCTGACCACCACGTGGTGAATTTCTCCATCCTACATTGCCACTCACTGTCTATCCTAATTAAGACCCTATGATTCACACCACCCCGTAATGTTTTTCTCACTCCTACTAGTGAATGAAATGTTACACACTCATACAAGGCGCACCACTCTGCGAAGTTTTTCAGAAACGTATCCTGTGGTGCTTTTCTCCATCCTATATTGCCACTCACTGCCTATACTAATTCAGACCCTATGATTCACACCAACAAGGGATGTTTTTCTCACTCCTACTAGTGAATGTAATATTACAAACCCATACGATGCGCACCACCCCGCGATGTTTTTCAGAAACCTATCGTACATTGCCACTGCATGTTTCCTGACCTCCCCATGCTGACCACCCCGTGTTACTTTTATCCATCCTACATTGCCACTCACTGCGTGTACTAATTCAGACCCTATGATTCACACCATCCCGTGATGTTTTTCTCACTCCTACTAGTGAATGTAATGTTACACACCCATACAATGCGCACCACCCCGCAATGTTTTTCAGAAACCTATCCTATATTGCCACTGCATGTGTCCTAACCTCCCCATGCTGACCACCCCGTGTTGCTTTTCTCCATCCTACATTGCCACTCACTGCCTATCCTAATTCAGACCCTATGATTCACACCACCCCGTGATGTTTTTCTTACTACTACTAGTGAATGTAATGTTACACACCCATACAATGCGCACCACTCCGCGATGTTTTTCAGAAACCTATCCTACATTGCCACTGCATGTGTCCTGACTTCCTCATGCTGACCAGCCCGTGGTGCTTTTCTCCATGCTACATTGCCACTCACTTCCTATCCTAATTCAGACCCTATGATTCACACCACCGCGTGATGGTTTTCTCACTCCTACTAGTGAATGTAATGTTACACACACATTCAATGCGCACCACCCCGCGATATTTTTCAGAAACTTATCCTACATTGCCACTGCATGTGTCCTAACCTCCCAATGCTGAACACCCCGTGGTGCTTTTCTCCATCCTACATTGCCACTCACTGCCTATCCTAATTCAAACCCTTCGATTAACACCACCCCGTGATGTATTTCTCACTCCTACTAGTGAATGTAATGTTACACACCCATACAATGCGCACCACCCCGCGATGTTTTCCAAAAACCTATCCTACATTGCCACTGCAAGTTTCCTGACTTCCCCATGCTGACCACCCCGTGGTTCTTTTCTCCATCCTACATTGCCCCTCACTGCCTATCCTAATTCAGACCCTATGATTCACACCACCTTGTGATGGTTATCTCACTCCTACTAGTGAATGTAATGTTACACACACATTCAATGAGCACCACCCCGCGAAATTTTTCAGAAATCTATCCTACATTGCCACTGCATGTGTCCTGATTTCCCTATGCTGAACACCCTGTGGTGCTTTTCTCCATGCTACATTGCCACTCACTGCCTATCCCAATTCAGACCCTACGATTCTCACAAACCCGTGATGTATTTCTCACTCCTACTAGTGAATGTAACGTTGCACACCCATACAATGCGCACCACCCTGCGAGGTTTTTCAGAAACCTATCCTACATTGCCACAGCATGTGTCCTGACCTCTCCATGCTGTACACACCGTGGTGCTTTTCTCCATCCTACATTGCCACTCACTGCCTATGCTAATTCAGACCCTATGATTCACAACACACCGTGATGTTTTTCTCACTCCTACATGTGAATGTAATGTTACACACCCATACGATGCGCACCACCCCGCGATGTTTTTCAGAAACCTATCCTACATTGCCACTGCATGTTTCCTGACCTCCCCATGTTGGCCATCCCGTGGTGCTTTTCTCCATCCTACATTGCCACTCACTGCCTATCCTAATTCAGAACCTATGATTCACACCACCCAGTGATGTTTTCTTCACTCCTACTAGTGAATGTAATGTTACACACCGATACGATGCGCACCACCCCGTGATGTTTTCCAAAAACCTATGCTACATTGCCACTGCAAGTTTCCTGACTTCCCCATGCTGACCACCCCGTGGTGCTTTTCTCCGTCCTACATTGCCACTCACTGCCTATCCTAATTCAGACCCTATGACTCACACAACCCCGTGATGTTTTTCTCACTCCTACTAGTGAATGTAATGTTACAAACTCATACAATGCGCACCACCCTGCGAGGTTTTTCAGAAACCTATCCTACATTGCCACTGCATGTGTCCTGACCTCCCCATGCTGACCACCCCGTGGTGCTTTTCTCCATCCTACATTGCCACTCACTGCCTATACTAATTCAGACCCTATGATTCACACCACCCCGTGATGTTTTTCTCACTACTACTAGTGAATGTAAAGTTACACACCCATACAATGCGCACCACTCAGTGATGTTTTTCAGAAACCTATCCTACATTGCCACTGCACGTTTCCTGACCTCCCCATGCTGACCACCCCGTGGTGCTTTTCTCCATCCTACATTGCCCCTCACTGCCTATCATAATTCAGACCCTATGATTCACACCACCCCGTGATGTTTTTCTCACTCCTACTAGTGAATGTAATGTTAAACACTCATACAATGCGCACTACCCTGCGAGGTTTTTCAGAAACCTATCCTACATTGCCACTGCATGTGTCCTGACCTCCCCATGCTGACGACGCCGTGGTGCTTTTCTCCATCCTACATTGCCACTCACTGCCTATCCTAATTCAGACCCTATGATTCACACCACCCCGTGATGTTTTTTAAACTCCTACTGGTGAATGTAAGGTTACACACCCATACAATGTGCACCACCCCGCGATGTTTTTCAGAAACCTGTCCTACATTGCCACTGCATGTTTCCTGACCTCCCCATGCAGACCACCCCGTGGTGCTTTTCTCCATCCTACATTGACACTCACTGCGTGTACTAATTCAGACCATATGATTCACAACACCCCGTGAAGTTTTTCTCACTCCTACTAGTGAATGTAATGTTACACATCCATACAATGCGCACCACCCCGCGATGTTTTTCAGAAACCTATCCTACATTGCCACTGCATGTGTCCTGACCTCCCCATGCTGACCACCCCGTGTTGCTTTTCTCCATCCTACAATGCCACTCCCTGCCTATCCTAATTCAGACCCTATGATTCACACCAACCTGTGATGTTTTTCTCACTACTACTAGTGAATGTAACGTTACACACCCATACAATGCGCACCACTCCGCGATGTTTTTCAGAAACCTATCCTACATTGCCACTGCATGTGTCCTGACTTCCCCATGCTGACCACCCCGTGGTGCTTTTCTCCATACTACATTGCCACTCACTTTCTATCCTAATTCAGACACTATGATTCACACCACCGCGTGATGGTTTTCTCACTCCTACTAGTGAATGTAATGTTACACACACATTCAATGCGCACCACCCCGCGATATTTTTCAGAAACCTATCCTACATTGCCACTGCATGTGTCCTGACCTCCCCATGCTGAACAACCTGTGGTGCTTTTCTCCATCCTACATTGCCACGCACTGCCTATCCTAATTCAGACACTACGATTCACACCACCCCGTGATGTATTTCTCACTCCTACTAGTGAATGTAATGTTACACACCCATACGATGCGCACCACCTTGCGAAGTTTTTCAGAAACCTATCCTACATTGCCACTGCATGTGTCCTGACCTCCCCATGCTGACCACCCCGTGGTGTTTTTCTCCATCCTACATTGCCACTCACTGCCTATCCTAATTCAGACCCTATGATTCACACCACCCCGTGATTTTTTTCTCACACCTACTAGTGAATGTAATATTACACATACATACAATGCGCACCACCCCGCGATGTTTTTCAGAAACATATCCTACATTGCGATTGCATGTGTCCTGACCTCCCCATGATGAACACCCCGTGGTGCTTTTCTCCATCCTACATTGCAACTCACTGCCTATCCTAATTCAGACCCTATGATTCACACCACCCCGTGATGTTTTTGTCACTCCTACGAGTGAATGTAATGTTAAACACCCATACAATGCGCACCACCGCGCGAAGTTTTTCAGAAACCTATCGTACATTGCCACTGGATGTTTCCTGATATCCCCATGCTGACCACCCCGTGGTGCATTTCTCCATCCTACATTGCCACGCACTGCCTATCCTAATTCAGACCCTAGGATTCACACCACCCCGTGATGTTTTTCACTCCTACTAGCGAATGTAATGTTACACACCCATACAATGCGCACCACCCCGCAATGTTTTTCAGAAACCTATCCTACATTGCCACTGCATGTGTCCTAACCTCCCCATGCTGACCACCCCGTGTTGCTTTTCTCCATCGTACATTGCCACTCACTGCCTATCCTAATTCAGACCCTATGATTCACACCACCCCATGATGTTTTTCTCACTAATACTAGTGAATGTAATGTTACACACCCATACAATGCGCACCACTCCGCGATGTTTTTCAGAAACCTATCCTACATTGCCACTGCATGTGTCCTGACTTCCCCATGCTGACCAGCCCGTGGGGCTTTTCTCCATGCTACATTGCCACTCACTTCCTATCCTAATTCAGATCCTATGATTCACACCACCGCGTGATGGTTTTCTCACTCCTACTAGTGAATGTAATGTTACACACACATTCAATGCGCACCACCCCGCGATATTTTTCAGAAACCTATCCTACATTGCCACTGCATGTGTCCTGACCTCCCAATGCTGAAAACCCCGTGGTGCTTTTCTCCATCCTACATTGCCACTCACTGCCTATCCTAATTCAGACCCTACGATTCACACCACCCCGTGATGATTTTCTCACTCCTACTAGTGAATGTAATGTTACACACTCATACAATGCGCAGCACCCTGCGAGGTTTTTCAGAAACCTATCCTACATTGCCACTGCATGTGTACTGCCCTGCCCATGCTGACCACCCCGTGGTGTTTTTCTCCATCCTACATGGCCACTCACTGCCTATCCTAATTCAGACCCTATGATTCACACTACCCCGTGATGTTTTTCTCACTCCTACTCGTGAATGTAATGTTACACACACATACAATGCGCACCACCCCGCGATGTTTTTCAGAAACCTATCCTACATTGCCACTGCATGTGTCCTGACCTCCCCATGCTGACCACCCCGTGGTGCTTTTCTCCATCTTACATTGCCACTCACTGCCTATCCTAATTCAGACCCTATGATTCACACCACCTCGTGATGTTTTTCAAACTCCTACTAGTGAATGTAATGTTACAACCCATACAATGCGCACCACACCGCGATGTTTTTCAGTAACCTATCCTACATTGCCACTGCATGTTTCCTGACCTCCCCATGCTACCACCCCGTGGTGCTTTTCTCCATCCTACATTGACACTCACTGCCTATCCTAATTCAGACCCTATGATTCACACCACCCCGTGATGTTTTTCACACTCCTACTAGTGAATGTAATATTATACACACATACAATGCGCACCACCCCGCAATGTTTTTCAGAAACCCACCCTACATTGCCACAGCATGTGTCCTGACCTCCCCATGCTGACCACCCCGTGTTGCTTTTCTCCATCCTACATTGCCACTCACTGCCTATCCTAATTCAGACCCTATGATTCACACCACCCCGTGATGTTTTTCTTACTACTACTAGTGAATGTAATGTTACACACCCATACAATGCGCACCACTCCGCGATGTTTTTCAGAAACCTATCCTACATTGCCACTGCATGTGTCCTGACTTCCTCATGCTGACCAGCCCGTGGTGCTTTTCTCCATGCTACATTGCCACTCACTTCCTATCCTAATTCAGACCCTATGATTCACACCACCGCGTGATGGTTTTCTCACTCCTACTAGTGAATGTAATGTTACACACACATTCAATGCGCACCACCCCGCGATATTTTTCAGAAACTTATCCTACATTGCCACTGCATGTGTCCTAACCTCCCAATGCTGAACACCCCGTGGTGCTTTTCTCCATCCTACATTGCCACTCACTGCCTATCCTAATTCAAACCCTTCGATTAACACCACCCCGTGATGTATTTCTCACTCCTACTAGTGAATGTAATGTTACACACCCATACAATGCGCACCACCCCGCGATGTTTTCCAAAAACCTATCCTACATTGCCACTGCAAGTTTCCTGACTTCCCCATGCTGACCACCCCGTGGTTCTTTTCTCCATCCTACATTGCCCCTCACTGCCTATCCTAATTCAGACCCTATGATTCACACCACCTTGTGATGGTTATCTCACTCCTACTAGTGAATGTAATGTTACACACACATTCAATGAGCACCACCCCGCGAAATTTTTCAGAAATCTATCCTACATTGCCACTGCATGTGTCCTGATTTCCCTATGCTGAACACCCTGTGGTGCTTTTCTCCATGCTACATTGCCACTCACTGCCTATCCCAATTCAGACCCTACGATTCTCACAAACCCGTGATGTATTTCTCACTCCTACTAGTGAATGTAACGTTGCACACCCATACAATGCGCACCACCCTGCGAGGTTTTTCAGAAACCTATCCTACATTGCCACAGCATGTGTCCTGACCTCTCCATGCTGTACACACCGTGGTGCTTTTCTCCATCCTACATTGCCACTCACTGCCTATGCTAATTCAGACCCTATGATTCACAACACACCGTGATGTTTTTCTCACTCCTACATGTGAATGTAATGTTACACACCCATACGATGCGCACCACCCCGCGATGTTTTTCAGAAACCTATCCTACATTGCCACTGCATGTTTCCTGACCTCCCCATGTTGGCCATCCCGTGGTGCTTTTCTCCATCCTACATTGCCACTCACTGCCTATCCTAATTCAGAACCTATGATTCACACCACCCAGTGATGTTTTCTTCACTCCTACTAGTGAATGTAATGTTACACACCGATACGATGCGCACCACCCCGTGATGTTTTCCAAAAACCTATGCTACATTGCCACTGCAAGTTTCCTGACTTCCCCATGCTGACCACCCCGTGGTGCTTTTCTCCGTCCTACATTGCCACTCACTGCCTATCCTAATTCAGACCCTATGACTCACACAACCCCGTGATGTTTTTCTCACTCCTACTAGTGAATGTAATGTTACAAACTCATACAATGCGCACCACCCTGCGAGGTTTTTCAGAAACCTATCCTACATTGCCACTGCATGTGTCCTGACCTCCCCATGCTGACCACCCCGTGGTGCTTTTCTCCATCCTACATTGCCACTCACTGCCTATACTAATTCAGACCCTATGATTCACACCACCCCGTGATGTTTTTCTCACTACTACTAGTGAATGTAAAGTTACACACCCATACAATGCGCACCACTCAGTGATGTTTTTCAGAAACCTATCCTACATTGCCACTGCACGTTTCCTGACCTCCCCATGCTGACCACCCCGTGGTGCTTTTCTCCATCCTACATTGCCCCTCACTGCCTATCATAATTCAGACCCTATGATTCACACCACCCCGTGATGTTTTTCTCACTCCTACTAGTGAATGTAATGTTAAACACTCATACAATGCGCACTACCCTGCGAGGTTTTTCAGAAACCTATCCTACATTGCCACTGCATGTGTCCTGACCTCCCCATGCTGACGACGCCGTGGTGCTTTTCTCCATCCTACATTGCCACTCACTGCCTATCCTAATTCAGACCCTATGATTCACACCACCCCGTGATGTTTTTTAAACTCCTACTGGTGAATGTAAGGTTACACACCCATACAATGTGCACCACCCCGCGATGTTTTTCAGAAACCTGTCCTACATTGCCACTGCATGTTTCCTGACCTCCCCATGCAGACCACCCCGTGGTGCTTTTCTCCATCCTACATTGACACTCACTGCGTGTACTAATTCAGACCATATGATTCACAACACCCCGTGAAGTTTTTCTCACTCCTACTAGTGAATGTAATGTTACACATCCATACAATGCGCACCACCCCGCGATGTTTTTCAGAAACCTATCCTACATTGCCACTGCATGTGTCCTGACCTCCCCATGCTGACCACCCCGTGTTGCTTTTCTCCATCCTACAATGCCACTCCCTGCCTATCCTAATTCAGACCCTATGATTCACACCAACCTGTGATGTTTTTCTCACTACTACTAGTGAATGTAACGTTACACACCCATACAATGCGCACCACTCCGCGATGTTTTTCAGAAACCTATCCTACATTGCCACTGCATGTGTCCTGACTTCCCCATGCTGACCACCCCGTGGTGCTTTTCTCCATACTACATTGCCACTCACTTTCTATCCTAATTCAGACACTATGATTCACACCACCGCGTGATGGTTTTCTCACTCCTACTAGTGAATGTAATGTTACACACACATTCAATGCGCACCACCCCGCGATATTTTTCAGAAACCTATCCTACATTGCCACTGCATGTGTCCTGACCTCCCCATGCTGAACAACCTGTGGTGCTTTTCTCCATCCTACATTGCCACGCACTGCCTATCCTAATTCAGACACTACGATTCACACCACCCCGTGATGTATTTCTCACTCCTACTAGTGAATGTAATGTTACACACCCATACGATGCGCACCACCTTGCGAAGTTTTTCAGAAACCTATCCTACATTGCCACTGCATGTGTCCTGACCTCCCCATGCTGACCACCCCGTGGTGTTTTTCTCCATCCTACATTGCCACTCACTGCCTATCCTAATTCAGACCCTATGATTCACACCACCCCGTGATTTTTTTCTCACACCTACTAGTGAATGTAATATTACACATACATACAATGCGCACCACCCCGCGATGTTTTTCAGAAACATATCCTACATTGCGATTGCATGTGTCCTGACCTCCCCATGATGAACACCCCGTGGTGCTTTTCTCCATCCTACATTGCAACTCACTGCCTATCCTAATTCAGACCCTATGATTCACACCACCCCGTGATGTTTTTGTCACTCCTACGAGTGAATGTAATGTTAAACACCCATACAATGCGCACCACCGCGCGAAGTTTTTCAGAAACCTATCGTACATTGCCACTGGATGTTTCCTGATATCCCCATGCTGACCACCCCGTGGTGCATTTCTCCATCCTACATTGCCACGCACTGCCTATCCTAATTCAGACCCTAGGATTCACACCACCCCGTGATGTTTTTCACTCCTACTAGCGAATGTAATGTTACACACCCATACAATGCGCACCACCCCGCAATGTTTTTCAGAAACCTATCCTACATTGCCACTGCATGTGTCCTAACCTCCCCATGCTGACCACCCCGTGTTGCTTTTCTCCATCGTACATTGCCACTCACTGCCTATCCTAATTCAGACCCTATGATTCACACCACCCCATGATGTTTTTCTCACTAATACTAGTGAATGTAATGTTACACACCCATACAATGCGCACCACTCCGCGATGTTTTTCAGAAACCTATCCTACATTGCCACTGCATGTGTCCTGACTTCCCCATGCTGACCAGCCCGTGGGGCTTTTCTCCATGCTACATTGCCACTCACTTCCTATCCTAATTCAGATCCTATGATTCACACCACCGCGTGATGGTTTTCTCACTCCTACTAGTGAATGTAATGTTACACACACATTCAATGCGCACCACCCCGCGATATTTTTCAGAAACCTATCCTACATTGCCACTGCATGTGTCCTGACCTCCCAATGCTGAAAACCCCGTGGTGCTTTTCTCCATCCTACATTGCCACTCACTGCCTATCCTAATTCAGACCCTACGATTCACACCACCCCGTGATGATTTTCTCACTCCTACTAGTGAATGTAATGTTACACACTCATACAATGCGCAGCACCCTGCGAGGTTTTTCAGAAACCTATCCTACATTGCCACTGCATGTGTACTGCCCTGCCCATGCTGACCACCCCGTGGTGTTTTTCTCCATCCTACATGGCCACTCACTGCCTATCCTAATTCAGACCCTATGATTCACACTACCCCGTGATGTTTTTCTCACTCCTACTCGTGAATGTAATGTTACACACACATACAATGCGCACCACCCCGCGATGTTTTTCAGAAACCTATCCTACATTGCCACTGCATGTGTCCTGACCTCCCCATGCTGACCACCCCGTGGTGCTTTTCTCCATCTTACATTGCCACTCACTGCCTATCCTAATTCAGACCCTATGATTCACACCACCTCGTGATGTTTTTCAAACTCCTACTAGTGAATGTAATGTTACAACCCATACAATGCGCACCACACCGCGATGTTTTTCAGTAACCTATCCTACATTGCCACTGCATGTTTCCTGACCTCCCCATGCTACCACCCCGTGGTGCTTTTCTCCATCCTACATTGACACTCACTGCCTATCCTAATTCAGACCCTATGATTCACACCACCCCGTGATGTTTTTCACACTCCTACTAGTGAATGTAATATTATACACACATACAATGCGCACCACCCCGCAATGTTTTTCAGAAACCCACCCTACATTGCCACAGCATGTGTCCTGACCTCCCCATGCTGACCACCCCGTGTTGCTTTTCTCCATCCTACATTGCCACTCACTGCCTATCCTAATTCAGACCCTATGATTCACACCACCCCGTGATGTTTTTCTCACTACTACTAGTGAATGTAATGTTACACACCCATACAATGTGCACCACTCCGCGATGTTTTTCAGAAACCTATCCTACATTGCCACTGCATGTGTCATGACTTCCCCATGCTGACCAGCCCGTGGTGCTTTTCTCCATGCTACATTGCCACTCACTTCCTATCCTAATTCAGACCCTATGATTCACACCACCGCGTGATGGTTTTCTCACTCCTACTAGTGAATGTAATGTTACACACACATTCAATGCGCACCACCCCGCGATATTTTTCAGAAACCTATCCTACATTGCCACTGCATGTGTCCTGACCTCCCAATGCTGAACACCCCGTGGTGCTTTTCTCCATCCTACATTGCCACTCACTGCCTATCCTAATTCAGACCCTACGATTAACACCACCCCGTGTGATTTTCTCACTCCTACTAGTGAATGTAATGTTACACACTCATACAATGCGCAGCACCCTGCGAGGTTTTTCAGAAACCTATCCTACATTGCCACTGCCTGTGTACTGCCCTGCCCATGCTGACCACCCCGTGGTGTTTTTCTCCATCCTACATGGCCACTCACTGCCTATCCTAATTCAGACCCTATGATTCACACTACCCCGTGATGTTTTTCTCACTCCTACTCGTGAATGTAATGTTACACACCCATACAATGCGCACCACCCCGCGATGTTTTTCAGAAACCTATCCTACATTGCCACTGCATGTTTCCTGACCTCCCCATGCTGACCACCCCGTGGTGCTTTTCTCCATCCTACATTGCCACTCACTGCCTATCCTAATTCAGACCCTATGATTCACAGCACCCCGTAATGTTTTTCTACTCCTACTACTGAATCTAATGTTACACACCCATACAATGCCCACGACCCCGTGACGTTTTTCAGAAACCTATCCTACATTGCCACTGCATGTGTACAGACCTCCCCATGCTGACCACACAGTGGTGCTTTTGTCCATCCTACATTGACACTCACTGCCTATCCTAATTCAGACCCTACGATTCACACCACCCCGTGATGTATTTCTCACTCCTACTAGTATATGTAATGTTACACACTCATACAATGCGCACCACCCCGCGATGTTTTTCAGAAACCTATCCTAAATTGCACTACACGTGTCCTGACCTCAACATGCTGCCCACCACGTGGTGCTTTTCCCCATCCTACATTGCCACTCACTGCCTATCCTAATTCAGACCCTATGATTCACACCACCCCGTGATGTTTTTCTCACTCCTACTAGTGAATGTAATGTTACACACTCATACAATGCGCACCACCCTGCGAGGTTTTTCAGAAACCTATCCTACATTGCCACTGCATGTGTCCTGACTTCCCCATGCTGACAACCCCGTGGTGCTTTTCTCCATCCCACATAGCGACTCACTGCCTATCCTAACTCAGACCCTATGATTCACACCACCCCGTGATGTTTTTCAAACTCCTACTAGTGAATGTAATGTTACACAACCATACAATGCGCACCACCCCGCGATGTTTTTCAGAAACCTATCCTACATTGCCACTGCATGTGTCCTGACCTCCCCATGCTGACCACCCCGTGGTGCTTTTCTCCATCTTACATTGCCACTCACTGCCTATCCTAATTCAGACCCTATGATTCACACCACCTCGTGATGTTTTTCAAATTCCTACTAGTGAATTTAATGTTACACAACCATACAATGCGCACCACCCCGCGATGTTTTTCAGAAACCTATCCTACATTGCCACTGCATGTGTCCTGACCTCCCCATGCTACCACCCCGTGGTGCTTTTCTCCATCCTACATTGACACTCACTGCCTATGCTAATTCAGACCCTATGATTCACACCACCCCGTGATGTTTTTCTCACTCCTACTAGTGAATGTAGTATTATACACACATACAATGCGCACCACCCCGCAATGTTTTTCAGAAACCCACCCTACATTGCCACTGCATGTGTCCTGACCTCCCCATGCTGACCACCCCGTGGTGCTTTTCTCCATCCTACATTGCCACTCACTGCCTAACCTAATTCAGACCCTATGATTCCCACCACCCCGTGATGTTTTTCTCACTCCTACTAGTGAATGTAAGTTACACACCCATACAATGCGCACCACCCCGCGATGTTTTTCAGAAACATATCCGACATTGCCACTGCATGTTTCCTGACCTCCCCATGCTGACCAACCCGTGGTGCTTTTCTCCATCCTACATTGCCACTCACTGCCTATCCTAATTCAGACTCTATGATTCACACCACCCCGTGATGTTTTTCTCACTCCTACTAGTGAATGTAATGTTACACACCGATACAATGCGCACCACCCCGCGATGTTTTTCAGAAACCTATCCTACATTGCCACTGCATGTTTCCTGAGCTCCCCATGCTGACCACCCCTTGGTGCTTTTCTCCATCCTATATTGCCACTCACTGCCTATCCTAATTCAGACCCTATGATTCACACCACCCCGTAATGTTTTTCTCACTCCTACTAGTGAATGTAATTTTACACACCCATACAATGCGCACCACCCCGCGATGTTTTTCAGAAACCTATCCTTCATTGCCACTACATGTGTCCTGAACTCCTCCTGCTGACCACCACGTGGTGCTTTTCTCCATCCTACATTGCCACTCACTGCCTATCCTAATTCAGACCCTATGATTCACACCACCCGTGATGTTTTTCTCACTCCTACTAGTGAATGTAATGTTACACACTCATACAATGCGCACCAGAATGCGAGGTTTTTCAGAAACCTATCCTACATTGCCTAAGCATGTGTCCTGACCTCCCCATGCTCACCACCCTGTGGTGCTTTTCTCCATCCTACATGGCCACTCACTGCCTATCCTAATTCAGACCCTACGATTCACACCACCCCGTGATGTATTTCTCACTCCTACTAGTGAATGTAATGTTACACACCCATACCATGCGCACCACCCCGCGATGTTTTTCAGAAACCTACCCTACATTGCCACTGCATGTGTCCTGACCTCCCCTTGCTGACCACCCCGTGGTGCTTTTCTCCATCATACATTGCCACTCACTACCTATCCTAATTCAGACCCTATGATTCACACCACCCCGTGATGTTTTTCTCACTCCTACTAGTGAATGTAATGATACACACTCATACAATGCGCACCACCCCGCGATGTTTTTCAGAAACCTATCCTAAATTGAACTACATGTGTCCTGACCTCAACATGCTGACGACCACGTGGTGCTTTTCTCCATCCTACATTGCGACTCACTGCCTATCCTAACTCAGAACCTATGATTCACAGCACCCCGTGATGTTTTTCTCACTCCTACTAGTGAATGTAATGTTACACACCCATAAAATGCACACCATCCCGCGATGTTTTTCCGAAACCTATCCTACATTGCCACTGCATGTGTCCTGACCTCCCCATGCTGAAAACCCCGTGGTGCTTTTGTCCATCCTACATTGACACTCACTACCTATCCTAATTCAGACCCTACATTTCACACCACCCCGTGATGTATTTCTCACTCCTACTAGTGTATGTAATATTACACACCCATATGATGCGCACCACGCCGCGATGTTTTTCAGAAACCGATCCTAAATCGAACTACATGTGTCCTGACCTCCACACGCTGACCACCACGTGGTGCATTTCTACATCCTACATTGCCACTCACTGCCTATCCTAATTCAGACCCTATGATTCACACAACCCCGTGATGTTTTTCTCACTCCTACTAGTGAATGTAATGTTACACACTCATACAATGCGCACCACCCTGCGAGGTTTTTCAGAAACCTATCCTACATTGCCACTGCATGTGTCCTCACCTCCCCATGCTGACAACCCCGTGGTGGTTTTCTCCATCCTACATTGCGACTCACTGCCTATCCTAACTCAGACCCTATGATACACACCACCCCGTGATGTTTTTCTCACTCCTACTAGTGAATGTAATGTTACACAGCCATACAATGCACACCATCCCGCGATGTTTTTCAGAAACCTATCCTACATTGCCACTGCATGTGTCCTGACCTCACCATGCTGACCACCCCGTGGTGCTTTTCTCCATCCTACATTGACACTCACAGCCTATCCTAATTCATACCCTATGATTCACACCACCCCATGAAGTTTTTCTTACTCCTACTAGTGAATGTAATATTATACACCCATACAATGCGCACTACCCCGCGATGTTTTTCAGAAACCCACCCTACATTGCCACTGCATGTTTCCTGACCTCCCCATGCTGCTCATCCCGTGGTGCTTTTCTCCATCCTACATTGCCACTCACTGCCTATCCAAATTCAGACCCTATGATTCACACCACCCCGTGATATTTTTCTAACTCCTACTAGTGAATGTAATGTTACACACTCATACAATGCGCACCACCCTGCGAGGTTTTTCAGAAACCTATCCTACATTGCCACTGCATGTGTCCTGACCTCCCCATGCTGACCACCCCGTGGTGCTTTTCTCCATCCTACATGGCCACTCACTGCCTATCCTAATTCAGACCCTATGATTCACACCACACCGTGATGTTTTTCTCACTACTACTTGTGAATGTAATGTTACACACCCATACAATGCGCACCACTCCGCGATGTTTTTTAGAAACCTATCCTACATTGCCACTGCACGTTTCCTGACCTCCCCATGCTGACCACCCCGTGGTGCTTTTCTCCATTCTACATTGCCACTCACTGCCTATCCTAATTCAGACCCTATGATTCACACCACCCCGTGATGTTTTTCTCTCTCCTACTAGTGAATGTAATGTTAAACACTCATACAATGCGCACCACCCTGCGAGGTTTTTCAGAAACCTGTCCTACTTTGCCACTGCATGTTTCCTGACCTCCCCATGCTGACCAGCCCGTGGTGCTTTTCTCCATGCTACATTGCCACTCACTTCCTATCCTAATTCAGACCCTATGATTCACACCACCGCGTGATGGTTTTCTCACTCCTACTAGTGAATGTAATGTTACACACACATTCAATGCGCACCACCCCGCGATATTTTTCAGAAACCTATCCTACATTGCCACTGCATGTGTCCTGACCTCCCAATGCTGAACACCCCGTGGTGCTTTTCTCCATCCTACATTGCCAATCACTGTCTATCCTAATTCAGACCCTACGATTAACACCACCCCGTGATGATTTTCTCACTCCTACTAGTGAATGTAATGTTACACACTCATACAATGCGCAGCACCCTGCGAGGTTTTTCAGAAACCTATCCTACATTGCCACTGCATGTGTACTGACCTGCCCATGCTGACCACCCCGTGGTGTTTTTCTCCATCCTACATGGCCACACACTGCCTATCCTAATTCAGACCCTATGATTCACACTACCCCGTGATGTTTTTCTCACTCCTACTAGTGAATGTAATGTTACACACCCATACAATGCGCACCACCCCGCGATGTTTTTCAGAAACCTATCCTACATTGCCACTGCATGTTTCCTGACCTCCCCATGCTGACCACCCCGTGGTGCTTTTCTCCATCCTACATTGCCACTCACTGCCTATCCTAATTCATACCCTATGATTCACACCACCCCGTAATGTTTTTCTACTCCTACTAGTGAATCTAATGTTACACACCCATACAATGCCCACGACCCGGTGACGTTTTTCAGAAACCTTTCCTACATTGCCACTGCATGTGTACAGACCTCCCCATGCTGACCAACCCGTGGTGCTTTTGTCCATCCTACATTAACACTCACTGCCTATCCTAATTCAGACCCTACGATTCACACCACCCCGTGATGTATTTCTCACTCCTACTAGTATATGTAATGTTACACACCCATACGATGCGCACCACCCCGCGATGTTTTTCAGAAACCTATCCTAAATTGCACTACACGTGTCCTGACCTCAACATGCTGACCACCACGTGGTGCTTTTCCCCATCCTACATTGCCACTCACTGCCTATCCTAATTCAGACCCTATGATTCACACCACCCCGTGATGTTTTTCTCACTCCTACTAGTGAATGTAATGTTACACACTCATACAATGCGCACCACCGTGCGAGGTTTTTCAGAAACTTATCCTACATTGCCACTGCATGTGTCCTGACTTCCCCATGCTGACAACCCCGTGGTGCTTTTCTCCATCCTACATAGCGACTCACTGCCTATCCTAACACAGACCCTATGATTCACACCACCCCGTGATGTTTTTCAAACTCCTACTAGTGAATGTAATGTTACACAACCATACAATGCGCACCACCCCGCGATGTTTTTCAGAAACCTATCCTACATTGCCACTGCATGTGTCCTGACCTCCCCATGCTGACCAACCCGTGGTGCTTTTCTCCATCCTACATTGCCACTCACTGCCTATGCTAATTCAGACTCTATGATTCACACCACCCCGTGATGTTTTTCTCACTCCTACTAGTGAATGTAATGTTACACACCCATACAATGCGCACCACCCCGCGATGTTTTTCAGAAACCTATCCTACATTGCCACTGCATGTTTCCTGACCTCCCCATGCTGACCACCCCTTAGTGCTTTTCTCCATCCTATATTGCCACTCACTGCCTATCCTAATTCAGACCCTATGATTCACACCACCCCGTAATGTTTTTCTCACTCCTACTAGTGAATGTAATTTTACACACCCATACAATGCGCACCACCCCGCGATGTTTTTCAGAAACCTATCCTTCATTGCCACTACATGTGTCCTGAACTCCTCATGGTGACCACCACGTGGTGCTTTTCTCCATCCTACATTGCCACTCACTGCCTATCCTAATTCAGACCCTATGATTCACACCACCCCGTGATGTTTTTCTCACTCCTACTAGTGAATGTAATGTTACACACTCATACAATGCGCACCAGAATGCGAGGTTTTTCAGAAACCTATCCTACATTGCCTAAGCATGTGTCCTGACCTCCCCATGCTCACCACCCCGTGGTGCTTTTCTCCATCCTACATGGCCACTCACTGCCTATCCTAATTCAGACCCTACGATTCACACCACCCCGTGATGTATTTCTCACTCCTACTAGTGAATGTAATGTTACACACCCATACCATGCACACCACCCCGCGATGTTTTTCAGAAACCTACCCTACATTGCCACTGCATGTGTCCTGATCTCCCCTTGCTGCCCACCCCGTGGTGCTTTTCTCCATCATACATTGCCACTCACTACCTATCCTTATTCAGACCCCATGATTCACACCACCCCGTGATGTTTTTCTCACTCCTACAAGTGAATGTAATGTTACACACCGATACAATGCGCACCACCCCGCGATGTTTTTCAGAAACCTATCCTACATTGCCACTGCATGTTTCCTGACCTCCCCATGCTGACCACCCCATGGTGCTATTCTCCACCCTACATTGCCACTCACTGCCTATCCTAATTCAGACCCTATGATTCACACAACCCCGTGATGTTTTTCTCACTCCTACTAGTGAATGTAATGTTACACACCCATACCATGCACACCACCCTGCGAGGTTTTTCAGAAACCTATCCTACATTGCCACTGCATGTGTCCTCACCTCCCCATGCTGACAACCCCGTGGTGCTTTTCTCCATCCTACATTGCGACTCACTGCCTATCCTAACTCAGACCCTATGATTCACACCACCCCGTGATGTTTTTCTCACTCCTACTAGTGAATGTAATGTTACACAGCCATACAATGCGCACCACCCCGCGATGTTTTTCAGAAACCTATCCTACATTGCCACTGCATGTTTCCTGACCTCCCCATGCTGACCACCCCATGGTGCTATTCTCCACCCTACATTGCCACTCACTGCCTATCCTAATTCAGACCCTATGATTCACACAACCCCGTGATGTTTTTCTCACTCCTACTAGTGAATGTAATGTTACACACTCATACAATGCGCACCACCCTGCGAGGTTTTTCAGAAACCTATCCTACATTGCCACTGCATGTGTCCTGACCTCCCCATGCTGACCACCCCGTGGTGCTTTTCTCCATCCTACATTGCCACTCACTGCCTATCCTAATTCAGACCCTATGATTCACACCACACCGTGATGTTTTTCTCACTACTACTTGTGAATGTAATGTTACACACCCATACAATGCGCACCACTCCGCGATGTTTTTCAGAAACCTATCCTACATTGCCACTGCACGTTTCCTGACCTCCCCATGCTGACCACCCCGTGGTGCTTTTCTCCATTCTACATTGCCACTCACTGCCTATCCTAATTCAGACCCTATGATTCACACCACCCCGTGATGTTTTTCTCTCTCCTACTAGTGAATGTAATGTTAAACACTCATACAATGCGCACCACCCTGCGAGGTTTTTCAGAAACCTGTCCTACTTTGCCACTGCATGTTTCCTGACCTCCCCATGCTGACCACCCCGTGGTGCTTTTCTCCATCCTACATTGCCACTCACTGCCTATACTAATTCAGACCCTATGATTCACACCACCAAGGGATGTTTTTCTCACTCCTACTAGTGAATGTAATATTACAAAACCATACGATGCGCACAACCCCGCGATGTTTTTCAGAAACCTATCATACATTGCCAATGCATGTTTCCTGACCTCCCCATGCTGACCACCCCGTGTTACTTTTATCCATCCTACATTGCCACTCACTGCGTGTACTAATTCAGACCCTATGATTCACACCACCCCGTGATGTTTTTCTCACTCCTACTAGTGAATGTAATGTTACACACCCATACAATGCGCACCACCCCGCAATGTTTTTCAGAAACCTATCCTACATTGCCACTGCATGTGTCCTAACCTCCCCATGCTGACCACCCCGTGTTGCTTTTCTCCATCCTACATTGCCACTCACTGCCTATCCTAATTCAGACCCTATGATTCACACCACCCCGTGATGTTTTTCTCACTAATACTAGTGAATGTAATGTTACACAACCATACAATGCGCACCACTCCGCGATGTTTTTCAGAAACCTATCCTACATTGCCACTGCATGTGTCCTGACTTCCCCATGCTGACCAGCCCGTGGTGCTTTTCTCCATGCTACATTGCCACTCACTTCCTATCCTAATTCAGACCCTATGATTCACACCACCGCGTGATGGTTTTCTCACTCCTACTAGTGAATGTAATGTTACACACACATTCAATGCGCACCACCCCGCGATATTTTTCAGAAACCTATCCTACATTGCCACTGCATGTGTCCTGACCTCCCAATGCTGAACACCCCGTGGTGCTTTTCTCCATCCTACATTGCCACTCACTGCCTATCCTAATTCAGACCCTACGATTAACACCACCCCGTGATGATTTTCTCACTCCTACTAGTGAATGTAATGTTACACACTCATACAATGCGCAGCACCCTGCGAGGTTTTTCAGAAACCTATCCTACATTGCCACTGCATGTGTACTGACCTGCCCATGCTGACCAACCCGTGTTGTTTTTCTCCATCCTACATGGCCACTCACTGCCTATCCTAATTCAGACCCTATGATTCACACTACCCCGTGATGTTTTTCTCACTCCTACTAGTGAATGTAATGTTACACACCCATACAATGCGCACCACCCCGCGATGTTTTTCACAAACCTATCGTACATTGCCACTGCATGTTTCCTGACCTCCCCATGCTGACCACCCCGTGGTGCTTTTCTCCATCCTACATTGCCACTCACTGCCTATCCTAATTCAAACCCTATGATTCACACCACCCCGTAATGTTTTTCTACTCCTACTAGTGAATCTAATGTTACACACCCATACAATGCCCACGACCCCGTGACGTTTTTCAGAAACCTATCCTACATTGCCACTGCATGTGTACAGACCTCCCCATGCTGACCACCCCGTGGTGCTTTTGTCCATCCTACATTGACACTCACTGCCTATCCTAATTCAGACCCTACGATTCACACCACCCCGTGATGTATTTCTCACTCCTACTAGTATATGTAATGTTACACACCCATACGATGCGCACCACCCCGCGATGTTTGTCAGAAACCTATCCTAAATTGCACTACACGTGTCCTGACCTCAACATGCTGACCACCACGTGGTGCTTTTCCCCATCCTACATTGCCACTCACTGCCTATCCTAATTCAGACCCTATGATTCACACCACCCCGTGATGTTTTTCTCACTCCTACTAGTGAATGTAATGTTACACACTCATACAATGCGCACCACCCTGCGAGGTTTTTCAGAAACCTATCCTACATTGCCACTGCATGTGTCCTGAATTCCCCATGCTGACAACCCCGTGGTGCTTTTCTCCATCCTACATAGCGACTCACTGCCTATCCTAACTCAGACCCTATGATTCACACCACCCCGTGATGTTTTTCTCACTCCTACTAGTGAATGTAATATTATACACACATATAATGCGCACCACCCCGCAATGTTTTTCAGAAACCCACCCTACATTGCCACTGCATGTGTCCTGACCTCCCCATGCTGACCACCCCGTGGTGCTTTTCTCCATCCTACATTGCCACTCACTGCCTATCCTAATTCAGACTCTATGATTCACAGCACCCCGTGATGTTTTTCTCATTCCTACTAGTGAATGTAATGTTACACACCCATACAATTCGCACCACCCCGCGATGTTTTTCAGAAACATATCCGACATTGCCACTGCATGTTTCCTGACCTCCCCATGCTGACCAACCCGTGGTGCTTTTCTCCATCCTACATTGCCACTCACTGCCTATCCTAATTCAGACTCTATGATTCACACCACCCCGTGATGTTTTTTCACTCCTACTAGTGAATGTAATGTTACACACCCATACAATGCGCACCACCCCGCGATGTTTTTCAGAAAACTATCCTACATTGCCACTGCATGTTTCCAGACCTCCCCATGCTGATCACCCCTTGGTGCTTTTCTCCATCCTATATTGCCACTCACTGCCTATTATAATTCAGACCCTATGATTCACACCACCCCGTAATGTTTTTCTCACTCCTACTAGTGAATGTAATTTTACACACCCATACAATGCGCACCACCCTGCGATGTTTTTCAGAAACCTATCCTTCATTGCCACTGCATGTTTCCTGACCTCCCCATGCTGACCACCCCATGGTGCTATTCTCCACCCTACATTGCCACTCACTGCCTATCCTAATTCAGACCCTATGATTCAAACCACCCCGAGATGTTTTTCTCACTCCTACAAGTGAATATAATGTTACACACCCATACGATGCGCACGACACCACGATGTTTTTCAGAAACCTATCCTACATTGCCACTGCATGTTTCCTGACCTCCCCATCCTGGCTACCCCGTGGTGCTTTTCTCCATCCTACATTGCCACTCACTACCTATCCTAATTCAGACCCTATGATTCACACCACCCCGTGATGTTTTTCTCACTCCTACTAGTGAATGTAATGATACACACTCATACAATGCGCACCACCCCGCGATGTTTTTCAGAAACCTATCCTAAATTGAACTACATGTGTCCTGACCTCAACATGCTGACCACCACGTGGTGAATTTCTCCATCCTACATTGCCACTCACTGTCTATCCTAATTCAGACCCTATGATTCACACCACCCCGTAATGTTTTTCTCACTCCTACTAGTGAATGAAATGTTACACACTCATACAAGGCGCACCACTCTGCGAGGTTTTTCAGAAACTTTTCCTACATTGCCACTGCATGTGTCCTGACCTGCCCATGCTGACCACCCCGTGGTGCTTTTCTCCATCCCACATTGCCACTCATTGCCTATCCTAATTCAGACTCTATGATTCACACCACCCCGTGATGTTTTTCTCACTCCTACAAGTGAATATAATGTTATACACCCATACGATGCGCACGACACCACGATGTTTTTCAGAAACCTATCCTACAATGCCATTGCATGTGTCCTGACTTCCACATGCTGGCCACCCCGTGGTGCTTTTCTCCATCCTACATTGACACTCACTGCCTATCCTAATTCAGACCCTATGATTCACACCACCCCGTGATGTTTTTCTCACTCCTACTAGTGAATGTAATATTATACACACATACAATAGGCACCACCCCGCAATGTTTTTCAGAAACCCACCCTACATTGCCACTGCATGTGTCCTGACCTCCCCATGCTGACCACCCCGTGGTGCTTTTCTCCATCCTACATTGCAACTCACTGCCTATCCTAATTCAGACCCTATGATTCACACCACCCCGTGATGTTTTTCTCACTCCTACTAGTGAATGTAAGTTACACACCCATACAATGCGCACCACCCCGCGATTTTTTTCAGAAACCTATCCGACATTGCCACTGCATGTTTCCTGACCTCCCCATGCTGACCAACCCGTGGTGCTTTTCTCCATCCTACATTGACACTCACTGCCTATCCTAATTCAGACTCTATGATTCACACCACCCCGTGATGTTTTTCTCACTCCTACTAGTGAATGTAATGTTACACACCCATACAATGTGCACCACCCCGCGATGTTTTTCAGAAACCTACCCTACATTGCCACTGCATGTTTCCTGACCTCCCCATGCTGACCACCCCTTGGTGCTTTTCTCCATCCTATATTGCCACTCACTGCCTATCCTAATTCAGACCCTATGATTCACACCACCCCGTAATGTTTTTCTCACTCCTACTAGTGAATGTAATTTTACACACCCATACAATGCGCACCACCCCGCGATGTTTTTCAGAAACCTATCCTTCATTGCCACTACATGTGTCCTGAACTCCTCATGCTGACCACCACGTTGTGCTTTTCTCCATCCTACATTGCCACTCACTGCCTATCCTAATTCAGACCCTATGATTCACACCACCCCGTGATGTTTTTCTCACTCCTACTAGTGAATGTAATGTTACACACTCATACAATGCGCACCAGAATGCGAGGTTTTTCAGAAACCTATCCTACATTGCCAAAGCATGTGTCCTGACCTCCCCATGCTCACCACCCCGTGGTGCTTTTCTCCATCCTACATGGCCAATCACTGCCTATCCTAATTCAGACCCTACGATTCACACCACCCCGTGATGTATTTCTCACTCCTACTAGTGAATGTAATGTTACACACCCATACCATGCGCACCACCCCGCGATGTTTTTCAGAAACCTACCCTACATTGCCACTGCATGTGTGCTGACCTCCCCTTGCTGACCACCCCGTGGTGCTTTTCTCCATCATACATTGCCACTCACTACCTATCCTTATTCAGACCCCATGATTCACACCACCCCGTGATGTTTTTCTCACTCCTACTAGTGAATGTAATGTTACACACCGATACAATGCGCACCACCTCGCGATGTTTTTCAGAAACCTATCCTACATTGCCACTGCATGTTTCCTGACCTCCCCATGCTGACCACCCCATGGTGCTATTCTCCACCCTACATTGCCACTCACTGCCTATCCTAATTCAGACCCTATGATTCAAACCACCCCGAGATGTTTTTCTCACTCCTACAAGTGAATATAATGTTACACACCCATACGATGCGCACGACACCACGATGTTTTTCAGAAACCTATCCTACATTGCCACTGCATGTTTCCTGACCTCCCCATCCTGGCTACCCCGTGGTGCTTTTCTCCATCCTACATTGCCACTCACTACCTATCCTAATTCAGACCCTATGATTCACACCACCCCGTGATGTTTTTCTCACTCCTACTAGTGAATGTAATGATACACACTCATACAATGCGCACCACCCCGCGATGTTTTTCAGAAACCTATCCTAAATTGAACTACATGTGTCCTGACCTCAACATGCTGACCACCACGTGGTGAATTTCTGCATCCTACATTGCCACTCACTGTCTATCCTAATTCAGACCCTATGATTCACACCACCCCGTAATGTTTTTCTCACACCTACTAGTGAATGAAATGTTACACACTCATACAAGGCGCACCACTCTGCGAGGTTTTTCAGAAACTTTTCCTACATTGCCACTGCATGTGTCCTGACCTGCCCATGCTGACCACCCCGTGGTGCTTTTCTCCATCCCACATTGCCACTCATTGCCTATCCTAATTCAGACTCTATGATTCACACCACCCCGTGATATTTTTCTCACTCCTACAAGTGAATATGATGTTATACACCCATACGATGCGCACGACACCACGATGTTTTTCAGAAACCTATCCTACAATGCCATTGCATGTGTCCTGACTTCCACATGCTGGCCACCCCGTGGTGCTTTTCTCCATCCTACATTGACACTCACTGCCTATCCTAATTCAGACCCTATGATTCACACCACCCCGTGATGTTTTTCTCACTCCTACTAGTGAATGTAATATTATACACACATACAATGCACACCACCCCGCAATGTTTTTCAGAAACCCACCCTACATTGCCACTGCATGTGTCCTGACCTCCCCATGCTGACCACCCCGTGGTGCTTTTCTCCATTCTCCATTGCCACTCACTGCCTATCCTGATTCAGACCCTATGATTCACACCACCCCGTGATGTTTTTCTCACTCCTACTAGTGAATTTAAGTTACACACCCATACAATGCGCACCAGCCCGCGATGTTTTTCAGAAACATATCCGACATTGCCACTGCATGTTTCCTGACCTCCCTATGCTGACCAACCCGTGTTGCTTTTCTCCATCCTACATTGCCACTCACTGCCTATCCTAATTCAGACCCTATGATTCACACCACCCCGTGATGTTTTTCTCACTCCTACTAGTGAATGTAATTTTACACACCCATACAATGCGCACCACCCCGCGATGTTTTTCAGAAACCTATCCTTCATTGCCACTACATGTGTCCTGAACTCCTCATGCTGACCACCACGTGGTGCTTTTCTCCATCCTACATTGCCACTCACTGCCTATCCTAATTCAGACCCTATGATTCACACCACCCCGTGATGTTTTTCTCACTCCTACTAGTGAATGTAATGTTACACACTCATACAATGCGCACCACAATGCGAGGTTTTTCAGAAACCTATCCTACATTGCCAAAGCATGTGTCCTGACCTCCCCATGCTCACCACCCCGTGGTGCTTTTCTCCATCCTACATGGCCACTCACTGCCTATCCTAATTCAGACCCTACGATTCACACCAACCCGTGACGTATTTCTCACTCCTACTAGTGAATGTAATGTTACACACCCATACCATGCGCACCACCCCGCGATGTTTTTCAGAAACCTACCCTACATTGCCACTGCATGTGTCCTGACCTCCCCTTGCTGACCACCCCGTGGTGCTTTTCTCCATCATACATTGCCACTCACTACCTATCCTTATTCAGACCCCATGATTCACACCACCCCGTGATGTTTTTCTCACTCCTACTAGTGAATGTAATGTTACACACCGATACAATGCGCACCACCCCGCGATGTTTTTCAGAAACCTATCCTACATTGCCACTGCATGTTTCCTGACCTCCCCATGCTGACCACCCCATGGTGCTATTCTCCACCCTACATTGCCACTCACTGCCTATCCTAATTCAGACCCTATGATTCAAACCACCCCGAGATGTTTTTCTCACTCCTACAAGTGAATATAATGTTACACACCCATACGATGCGCACGACACCACGATGTTTTTCAGAAACCTATCCTACATTGCCACTGCATGTTTCCTGACCTCCCCATGCTGACCACCCTGTGGTGCTTTTCTCCATCCTACAATGCCAATCACTGCCTATCCTAATTCAGACCCTATGATTCACACCACCCCGTGATGTTTTTCTCACTCCTACTAGTGAATGTAATGTGACACACCCATACGATGCGCACCACACCGCGATGTTTTTCAGAAACCTATCCTACATTGGCACTGCATGTTTTCTGACCTCCCCATCCTGGCTACCCCGTGGTGCTTTTCTCCATCCTACATTGCCACTCACTACCTATCCTAATTCAGACCCTATGATTCACACCACCCCGTAATGTTTTTCTCACTCCTACTAGTGAATGTAATGATACACACTCATACAATGCGCACCACCCCGCGATGTTTTTCAGAAACCTATCCTAAATTGAACTACATGTGTCCTGACCTCAACATGCTGACCACCACGTGGTGAATTTCTCCATCCTACATTGCCACTCACTGTCTATCCTAATTAAGACCCTATGATTTTCACCAACCCGTAATGTTTTTCTCACTCCTACTAGTGAATGAAATGTTACACACTCATACAAGGCGCACCACTCTGCGAAGTTTTTCAGAAACGTATCCTGTGGTGCTTTTCTCCATCCTATATTGCCACTCACTGCCTATACTAATTCAGACCCTATGATTCACACCAACAAGGGATGTTTTTCTCACTCCTACTAGTGAATGTAATATTACAAACCCATACGATGCGCACCACCCCGCGATGTTTTTCAGAAACCTATCGTACATTGCCACTGCATGTTTCCTGACCTCAAAATGCTGACCACCCCGTGTTACTTTTATCCATCCTACATTGCCACTCACTGCGTGTACTAATTCAGACCCTATGATTCACACCATCCCGTGATGTTTTTCTGACTCCTACTAGTGAATGTAATGTTACACACCCATACAATGCGCAGCACCCCGCAATGTTTTTCAGAAACCTATCCTATATTGCCACTGCATGTGTCCTAACCTCCCCATGCTGACCACCCCGTGTTGCTTTTCTCCATCCTACATTGCCACTCACTGCCTATCCTAATTCAGACCCTATGATTCACACCACCCTGTGATGTTTTTCTTACTACTACTAGTGAATGTAATGTTACACACCCATACAATGCGCACCACTCCGCGATGTTTTTCAGAAACCTATCCTACATTGCCACTGCATGTGTCCTGACTTCCTCATGCTGACCAGCCCGTGGTGCTTTTCTCCATGCTACATTGCCACTCACTTCCTATCCTAATTCAGACCCTATGATTCACACCACCGCGTGATGGTTTTCTCACTCCTACTAGTGAATGTAATGTTACACACACATTCAATGCGCACCACCCCGCGATATTTTTCAGAAACTTATCCTACATTGCCACTGCATGTGTCCTAACCTCCCAATGCTGAACACCCCGTGGTGCTTTTCTCCATCCTACATTGCCACTCACTGCCTATCCTAATTCAGACCCTACGATTAACACCACCCCGTGATGTATTTCTCACTCCTACTAGTGAATGTAATGTTACACACCCATACAATGCGCACCACCCCGCGATGTTTTCCAAAAACCTATCCTACATTGCCACTGCAAGTTTCCTGACTTCCCCATGCTGACCACCCCGTGGTGCTTTTCTCCATCCTACATTGCCCCTCACTGCCTATCCTAATTCAGACCCTATGATTCACACCACCTTGTGATGGTTATCTCACTCCTACTAGTGAATGTAATGTTACACACACATTCAATGAGCACCACCCCGCGAAATTTTTCAGAAATCTATCCTACATTGCCACTGCATGTGTCCTGATTTCCCTATGCTGAACACCCTGTGGTGCTTTTCTCCATGCTACATTGCCACTCACTGCCTATCCCAATTCAGACCCTACGATTCTCACAAACCCGTGATGTATTTCTCACTCCTAATAGTGAATGTAACGTTGCACACCCATACAATGCGCACCACCCTGCGAGGTTTTTCAGAAACCTATCCTACATTGCCACAGCATGTGTCCTGACCTCTCCATGCTGTACACACCGTGGTGCTTTTCTCCATCCTACATTGCCACTCACTGCCTATGCTAATTCAGACCCTATGATTCACAACACACCGTGATGTTTTTCTCACTCCTACATGTGAATGTAATGTTACACACCCATACGATGCGAACCACCCCGCGATGTTTTTCAGAAACCTATCCTACATTGCCACTGCATGTTTCCTGACCTCCCCATGTTGGCCATCCCGTGATGCTTTTCTCCATCCTACATTGCCACTCACTGCCTATCCTAATTCAGAACCTATGATTCACACCACCCAGTGATGTTTTCTTCACTCCTACTAGTGAATGTAATGTTACACACCGATACGATGCGCACCACCCCGTGATGTTTTCCAAAAACCTATGCTACATTGCCACTGCAAGTTTCCTGACTTCCCCATGCTGACCACCCCGTGGTGCTTTTCTCCGTCCTACATTGCCACTCACTGCCTATCCTAATTCAGACCCTATGACTCACACAACCCCGTGATGTTTTTCTCACTCCTACTAGTGAATGTAATGTTACAAACTCATACAATGCGCACCACCCTGCGAGGTTTTTCAGAAACCTATCCTACATTGCCACTGCATGTGTCCTGACCTCCCCATGCTGACCACCCCGTGGTGCTTTTCTC
The DNA here is from genome assembly GCF_034190915.1 of Cavia porcellus. Taxonomy (NCBI): domain Eukaryota; kingdom Metazoa; phylum Chordata; class Mammalia; order Rodentia; family Caviidae; genus Cavia; species Cavia porcellus. The sequence goes on along the minus strand of NW_026947510.1, from coordinate 28,295,349 downwards.
CATCCTACATTGCCACTCACTGCCTATACTAATTCAGACCCTATGATTCACACCACCCCGTGATGTTTTTCTCACTACTACTAGTGAATGTAATGTTACACACCGATACAATGCGCACCACCTCGCGATGTTTTTCAGAAACCTATCCTACATTGCCACTGCATGTTTCCTGACCTCCCCATGCTGACCACCCCATGGTGCTATTCTCCACCCTACATTGCCACTCACTGCCTATCCTAATTCAGACCCTATGATTCAAACCACCCCGAGATGTTTTTCTCACTCCTACAAGTGAATATAATGTTACACACCCATACGATGCGCACGACACCACGATGTTTTTCAGAAACCTATCCTACATTGCCACTGCATGTTTCCTGACCTCCCCATCCTGGCTACCCCGTGGTGCTTTTCTCCATCCTACATTGCCACTCACTACCTATCCTAATTCAGACCCTATGATTCACACCACCCCGTGATGTTTTTCTCACTCCTACTAGTGAATGTAATGATACACACTCATACAATGCGCACCACCCCGCGATGTTTTTCAGAAACCTATCCTAAATTGAACTACATGTGTCCTGACCTCAACATGCTGACCACCACGTGGTGAATTTCTGCATCCTACATTGCCACTCACTGTCTATCCTAATTCAGACCCTATGATTCACACCACCCCGTAATGTTTTTCTCACACCTACTAGTGAATGAAATGTTACACACTCATACAAGGCGCACCACTCTGCGAGGTTTTTCAGAAACTTTTCCTACATTGCCACTGCATGTGTCCTGACCTGCCCATGCTGACCACCCCGTGGTGCTTTTCTCCATCCCACATTGCCACTCATTGCCTATCCTAATTCAGACTGTATGATTCACACCACCCCGTGATATTTTTCTCACTCCTACAAGTGAATATGATGTTATACACCCATACGATGCGCACGACACCACGATGTTTTTCAGAAACCTATCCTACAATGCCATTGCATGTGTCCTGACTTCCACATGCTGGCCACCCCGTGGTGCTTTTCTCCATCCTACATTGACACTCACTGCCTATCCTAATTCAGACCCTATGATTCACACCACCCCGTGATGTTTTTCTCACTCCTACTAGTGAATGTAATATTATACACACATACAATGCACACCACCCCGCAATGTTTTTCAGAAACCCACCCTACATTGCCACTGCATGTGTCCTGACCTCCCCATGCTGACCACCCCGTGGTGCTTTTCTCCATTCTCCATTGCCACTCACTGCCTATCCTGATTCAGACCCTATGATTCACACCACCCCGTGATGTTTTTCTCACTCCTACTAGTGAATTTAAGTTACACACCCATACAATGCGCACCAGCCCGCGATGTTTTTCAGAAACATATCCGACATTGCCACTGCATGTTTCCTGACCTCCCCATGCTGACCAACCCGTGTTGCTTTTCTCCATCCTACATTGCCACTCACTGCCTATCCTAATTCAGACCCTATGATTCACACCACCCCGTGATGTTTTTCTCACTCCTACTAGTGAATGTAATTTTACACACCCATACAATGCGCACCACCCCGCGATGTTTTTCAGAAACCTATCCTTCATTGCCACTACATGTGTCCTGAACTCCTCATGCTGACCACCACGTGGTGCTTTTCTCCATCCTACATTGCCACTCACTGCCTATCCTAATTCAGACCCTATGATTCACACCACCCCGTGATGTTTTTCTCACTCCTACTAGTGAATGTAATGTTACACACTCATACAATGCGCACCACAATGCGAGGTTTTTCAGAAACCTATCCTACATTGCCAAAGCATGTGTCCTGACCTCCCCATGCTCACCACCCCGTGGTGCTTTTCTCCATCCTACATGGCCACTCACTGCCTATCCTAATTCAGACCCTACGATTCACACCACCCCGTGACGTATTTCTCACTCCTACTAGTGAATGTAATGTTACACACCCATACCATGCGCACCACCCCGCGATGTTTTTCAGAAACCTACCCTACATTGCCACTGCATGTGTCCTGACCTCCCCTTGCTGACCACCCCGTGGTGCTTTTCTCCATCATACATTGCCACTCACTACCTATCCTTATTCAGACCCCATGATTCACACCACCCCGTGATGTTTTTCTCACTCCTACTAGTGAATGTAATGTTACACACCGATACAATGCGCACCACCCCGCGATGTTTTTCAGAAACCTATCCTACATTGCCACTGCATGTTTCCTGACCTCCCCATGCTGACCACCCCAAGGTGCTATTCTCCACCCTACATTGCCACTCACTGCCTATCCTAATTCAGACCCTATGATTCAAACCACCCCGAGATGTTTTTCTCACTCCTACAAGTGAATATAATGTTACACACCCATACGATGCGCACGACACCACGATGTTTTTCAGAAACCTATCCTACATTGCCACTGCATGTTTCCTGACCTCCCCATGCTGACCACCCTGTGGTGCTTTTCTCCATCCTACAATGCCAATCACTGCCTATCCTAATTCAGACCCTATGATTCACACCACCCCGTGATGTTTTTCTCACTCCTACTAGTGAATGTAATGTGACACACCCATACGATGCGCACCACACCGCGATGTTTTTCAGAAACCTATCCTACATTGGCACTGCATGTTTTCTGACCTCCCCATCCTGGCTACCCCGTGGTGCTTTTCTCCATCCTACATTGCCACTCACTACCTATCCTAATTCAGACCCTATGATTCACACCACCCCGTAATGTTTTTCTCACTCCTACTAGTGAATGTAATGATACACACTCATACAATGCGCACCACCCCGCGATGTTTTTCAGAAACCTATCCTAAATTGAACTACATGTGTCCTGACCTCAACATGCTGACCACCACGTGGTGAATTTCTCCATCCTACATTGCCACTCACTGTCTATCCTAATTAAGACCCTATGATTCACACCACCCCGTAATGTTTTTCTCACTCCTACTAGTGAATGAAATGTTACACACTCATACAAGGCGCACCACTCTGCGAAGTTTTTCAGAAACCTATCCTGTGGTGCTTTTCTCCATCCTATATTGCCACTCACTGCCTATACTAATTCAGACCCTATGATTCACACCAACAAGGGATGTTTTTCTCACTCCTACTAGTGAATATAATATTACAAACCCATACGATGCGCACCACCCCGCGATGTTTTTCAGAAACCTATCGTACATTGCCACTGCATGTTTCCTGACCTCCCCATGCTGACCACCCCGTGTTACTTTTATCCATCCTACATTGCCACTCACTGCGTGTACTAATTCAGACCCTATGATTCACACCATCCCGTGATGTTTTTCTGACTCCTACTAGTGAATGTAATGTTACACACCCATACAATGCGCAGCACCCCGCAATGTTTTTCAGAAACCTATCCTATATTGCCACTGCATGTGTCCTAACCTCCCCATGCTGACCACCCCGTGTTGCTTTTCTCCATCCTACATTGCCACTCACTGCCTATCCTAATTCAGACCCTATGATTCACACCACCCTGTGATGTTTTTCTTACTACTACTAGTGAATGTAATGTTACACACCCATACAATGCGCACCACTCCGCGATGTTTTTCAGAAACCTATCCTACATTGCCACTGCATGTGTCCTGACTTCCTCATGCTGACCAGCCCGTGGTGCTTTTCTCCATGCTACATTGCCACTCACTTCCTATCCTAATTCAGACCCTATGATTCACACCACCGCGTGATGGTTTTCTCACTCCTACTAGTGAATGTAATGTTACACACACATTCAATGCGCACCACCCCGCGATATTTTTCAGAAACTTATCCTACATTGCCACTGCATGTGTCCTAACCTCCCAATGCTGAACACCCCGTGGTGCTTTTCTCCATCCTACATTGCCACTCACTGCCTATCCTAATTCAGACCCTACGATTAACACCACCCCGTGATGTATTTCTCACTCCTACTAGTGAATGTAATGTTACACACCCATACAATGCGCACCACCCCGCGATGTTTTCCAAAAACCTATCCTACATTGCCACTGCAAGTTTCCTGACTTCCCCATGCTGACCACCCCGTGGTGCTTTTCTCCATCCTACATTGCCCCTCACTGCCTATCCTAATTCAGACCCTATGATTCACACCACCTTGTGATGGTTATCTCACTCCTACTAGTGAATGTAATGTTACACACACATTCAATGAGCACCACCCCGCGAAATTTTTCAGAAATCTATCCTACATTGCCACTGCATGTGTCCTGATTTCCCTATGCTGAACACCCTGTGGTGCTTTTCTCCATGCTACATTGCCACTCACTGCCTATCCCAATTCAGACCCTACGATTCTCACAAACCCGTGATGTATTTCTCACTCCTACTAGTGAATGTAACGTTGCACACCCATACAATGCGCACCACCCTGCGAGGTTTTTCAGAAACCTATCCTACATTGCCACAGCATGTGTCCTGACCTCTCCATGCTGTACACACCGTGGTGCTTTTCTCCATCCTACATTGCCACTCACTGCCTATGCTAATTCAGACCCTATGATTCACAACACACCGTGAGGTTTTTCTCACTCCTACATGTGAATGTAATGTTACACACCCATACGATGCGCACCACCCCGCGATGTTTTTCAGAAACCTATCCTACATTGCCACTGCATGTTTCCTGACCTCCCCATGTTGGCCATCCCGTGATGCTTTTCTCCATCCTACATTGCCACTCACTGCCTATCCTAATTCAGAACCTATGATTCACATCACCCAGTGATGTTTTCTTCACTCCTACTAGTGAATGTAATGTTACACACCGATACGATGCGCACCACCCCGTGATGTTTTCCAAAAACCTATGCTACATTGCCACTGCAAGTTTCCTGACTTCCCCATGCTGACCACCCCGTGGTGCTTTTCTCCGTCCTACATTGCCACTCACTGCCTATCCTAATTCAGACCCTATGACTCACACAACCCCGTGATGTTTTTCTCACTCCTACTAGTGAATGTAATGTTACAAACTCATACAATGCGCACCACCCTGCGAGGTTTTTCAGAAACCTATCCTACATTGCCACTGCATGTGTCCTGACCTCCCCATGCTGACCACCCCGTGGTGCTTTTCTCCATCCTACATTGCCACTCACTGCCTATACTAATTCAGACCCTATGATTCACACCACCCCGTGATGTTTTTCTCACTACTACTAGTGAATGTAATGTTACACACCCATACAATGCGCACCACTCAGTGATGTTTTTCAGAAACCTATCCTACATTGCCACTGCACGTTTCCTGACCTCCCCATGCTGACCACCCCGTGGTGCATTTCTCCATCCTACATTGCCCCTCACTGCCTATCATAATTCAGACCCTATGATTCACACCACCCCGTGATGTTTTTCTCACTCCTACTAGTGAATGTAATGTTAAACACTCATACAATGCGCACTACCCTGCGAGGTTTTTCAGAAACCTATCCTACATTGCCACTGCATGTGTCCTGACCTCCCCATGCTGACGACGCCGTGGTGCTTTTCTCCATCCTACATTGCCACTCACTGCCTATCCTAATTCAGACCCTATGATTCACACCTCCCCGTGATGTTTTTTAAACTCCTACTGGTGAATGTAAGGTTACACACCCATACAATGTGCACCACCCCGCGATGTTTTTCAGAAACCTGTCCTACATTGCAACTGCATGTTTCCTGACCTCCCCATGCAGACCACCCCGTGGTGCTTTTCTCCATCCTACATTGACTCTCACTGCGTGTACTAATTCAGACCCTATGATTCACAACACCCCGTGAAGTTTTTCTCACTCCTACTAGTGAATGTAATGTTACACATCCACACAATGCGCACCACCCCGCGATGTTTTTCAGAAACCTATCCTACATTGCCACTGCATGTGTCCTGACCTCCCCATGCTGACCACCCCGTGTTGCTTTTCTCCATCCTACAATGCCACTCCCTGCCTATCCTAATTCAGACCCTATGATTCACACCAACCCGTGATGTTTTTCTCACTACTACTAGTGAATGTAACGTTACACACCCATACAATGCGCACCACTCCGCGATGTTTTTCACAAACCTATCCTACATTGCCACTGCATGTGTCCTGACTTCCCCATGCTGACCACCCCGTGGTGCTTTTCTCCATACTACATTGCCACTCACTTTCTATCCTAATTCAGACCCTATGATTCACACCACCGCGTGATGGTTTTCTCACTCCTACTAGTGAATGTAATGTTACACACACATTCAATGCGCACCACCCCGCGATATTTTTCAGAAACCTATCCTACATTGCCACTGCATGTGTCCTTACCTCCCCATGCTGAACAACCTGTGGTGCTTTTCTCCATCCTACATTGCCACGCACTGCCTATCCTAATTCAGACACTACGATTCACACCACCCCGTGATGTATTTCTCACTCCTACTAGTGAATGTAATGTTACACACCCATACGATGCGCACCACCTTGCGAAGTTTTTCAGAAACCTATCCTACATTGCCACTGCATGTGTCCTGACCTCCCCATGCTGACCACCCCGTGGTGTTTTTCTCCATCCTACATTGCCACTCACTGCCTATCCTAATTCAGACCCTATGATTCACACCACCCCGTGATTTTTTTCTCACACCTACTAGTGAATGTAATATTACACATACATACAATGCGCACCACCCCGCGATGTTTTTCAGAAACATATCCTACATTGCGATTGCATGTGTCCTGACCTCCCCATGATGAACACCCCGTGGTGCTTTTCTCCATCCTACATTGCAACTCACTGCCTATCCTAATTCAGACCCTATGATTCACACCACCCCGTGATGTTTTTGTCACTCCTACGAGTGAATGTAATGTTAAACACCCATACAATGCGCACCACCGCGCGAAGTTTTTCAGAAACCTATCCTACATTGCCACTGCATGTTTCCTGATATCCCCATGCTGACCACCCCGTGGTGCATTTCTCCATCCTACATTGCCACGCACTGCCTATCCTAATTCAGACCCTAGGATTCACACCACCCCGTGATGTTTTTCACTCCTACTAGCGAATGTAATGTTACACACCCATACAATGCGCACCACTCCGCGATGTTTTTCAGAAACCTATCCTACATTGCCACTGCATGTGTCCTGATCTCCTCATGGTGACCACCCCGTGGTGCTTTTCTCCATCCTACATTGCCACTCACTGCCTATCCTAATTCAGACCGTATGATTCACACCACAACGTGATGTTTATCTCACTCCTACTAGTGAATGTAATGTTACACACACATAGAATGCGCACCACACCGCGATGTTCTTCAGAAACCTATCCTACATTGCCACTGCATGTTTCCTGACCTCCCCATGCTGACCACCCCTTGGTGCTATACTCCATCCTACATTGCCACTCACTGCCTATCCTAAATCAGAGTCTATGATTCACACCACCCCGAGATGTTTTTCTCACTCCTACTAGTGAATGTAATGTTACACACTCATACAAAGCGCACCACCCTGCGAGGTTTTTCAGAAACCTATCCTACATTGCCACTGCATGTGTCCTGACCTCCCCATGCTGACCACCCCGTTGTGCTTTTCTCCATCCTACATTGCCAATCACTGCATATCCTAATTCTGACCCTATGATTCACACCACCCCGTGATATTTTTCTCACTCCTACTAGTGAATGTAATGTTACAGATTCATACAATGCGCACCACCCTGCGAGATTTTTCAGAAACCTATCCTACATTGCCATTGCATGTGTCCTGACCTCCCCATGCTGACCACCCCGTGATGCTTTTCTCCATCCTACATTGCCACTCACTGCCTATCCTAATTCAGACCCTATGATTCACACCACCCCGTGATGTTTTTCTCACTACTACTAGTGAATGTAATGTTACACACCCATACAATGCGCACCACTCCGCGATGTTTTTCAGAAACCTATCCTACATTGCCACTGCATGTGTCCTGACTTCCCCATGCTGACCACCCCTTGGTGCTTTTCTCCATCCTACATTGCCACTCACTGCCTATCCTAATTCAGACCCTATGATTCACACCACCGCGTGATGGTTTTCTCACTCCTACTAGTGAATGTAATGTTACACACACATTCAATGCGCACCACCCCGCGATATTTTTCAGAAACCTATCCTACATTGCCACTGCATGCGTCCTGACCTCCCCATGCTGACCACCCCATCGTGCAGTTCTCCATCCTACATTGCCACTCACTGCCTATCCTAATTCAGACCCTATGATGCACACCACCCCGTGATGTTTTTCTCACTCCTACTAGTGAATGTAATATTATACACCCATACAATGCGCACCACCCCACGATGTTTTTCAGGAAACCCACCATATTGCCACTGCATGTGTCCTGACCTCCCCATGCTGACCACCCCGTGGTGCTTTTCTCCATCCTACATTGCCACTCACTGCCTATCCTAATTCAGACCCTATGATACACACCACCCCGTGATGTTTTTCTCACTCCTACTAGTGAATGTAATGTTACACACCCATACAATGCACACCATCCCACGATGTTTTTCAGAAACCTATCCTATATTGCCACTGCATGTTTCCTGACCTTCCCATGCTGACCACCCCTTGTTGCTTTTCTGCATCCTACATTGCCACTCACTGCCTATCCTAATTCAGACCCTATGATTCACACCACCAAGTGATGTTTTTCTCACTCCTACTAGTGAATGTAATATTACAAACACATACGATGCGCACCACCCCGCGTTGTTTTACAGAAACCTATCCTACATTGCCACTGCATGTTTCCTGACCTCCCCATGCTGACCACCCCGTGGTGCTTTTCTGCATCCTACATTGCCACTCACTGCCTATCCTAATTCAGACCCTATGATTCACCCCACCCCGTGATGTTTATCTCACTCCTACTAGTGAATGTAATGTTACACACTCATACAATGCGCACCACCCTGCGAGGTTTTTCAGAAACCTAACCTACATTACCACTGCATATGTCCTGACCTCCCCATGCTGACCACCCCGTGATGCTTTTCTCCATCCTACATTGCCACTCACTGACTATCCTAATTCAGACCCTATGATTCACATCATGCCGTGATGTTTTTCAAACTCCAACTAGTGAATGTAATGTTACACACCCATACAATGTGCACCACCCCGCGATGTTTTTCAGATACCTATCCTACATTGCCACTGCATGTTTCCTGACCTCCCCATGCTGACCACCCCGTGGTGCTTTTCTGCATCCTACATTGCCACTCACTGCCTATCCTAATTCAGACCCTATGATTCACACCACCCCGTGATGTTTTTCTCACTCCTACTAGTGAATGGAATGTTACACACCCATACGATGCTCACCACCCTGCGATGTTTTTCAGAAACCTATCCTACATTGCCACTGCATGTTTCCTGACCTCCACATGCTGGCCTCCCCTTGGTGCTTTTGTCCATCCTACATTGACACTCACTGCCTATCCTAATTCAGACCCTAAGATTCACACCACCCCGTGATGTATTTCTCACTCCTACTAGTGTATGTAATGTTACACACCCATATGATGCGCACCACCCCGCGATGTTTTTCAGAAACCTATCCTAAATCGAACTACATGTGTCCTGACCTCCACACGCTGACCACCACGTGGTGCATTTCTACATCCTACATTGCCACTCACTGCCTATCCTAATTCAGACCCTATGATTCACACCACCTCGTGATATTTTTCAAACTCCTACTAGTGAATGTAATGTTACACACGCATACAATGCGCACCACCCCGCGATGTTTTTCAGAAACCTATCCTACATTGCCACTGCATGTTTCCTGACCTTCCCATGCTGACCACCCCGTGGTGCTTTTCTCCATCCTACATTGACACTCACTGCCTATCCTAATTCATACCCTATGATTCACACCACCCCCTGAAGTTTTTCTCACTCCTACTAGTGAATGTAATATTATACACCCATACAATGCGCACCACCCCGCGATGTTTTTCAGAAACCCACCCTACATTGCCACTGCATGTTTCCTGACCTCCCCATGCTGACAACCCCGTGGTGCTTTTCTCCATCCTACATTCCCACTCACTGCCTATCCTAATTCAGACCCTATGATTCACACCACCCCGTGATATTTTTCTAACTCCTACTAGTGAATGTAATGTTACACACTCATACAATGCGCACCACTCCGCGATGTTTTTCAGAAACCTATCCTACATTGCCACTGCACGTTTCCTGACCTCCCCATGCTGACCAGCCCGTGGTGCTTTTCTCCATTCTACATTGCCACTCACTGCCTATCCTAATTCAGACCCTATGATTCACACCACCCCGTGATGTTTTTCTTTCTCCTACTAGTGAATGTAAAGTTAAACAATCATACAATGCGCACCACACTGCGAGGTTTTTCAGAAACCTGTCCTACTTTGCCACTGCATGTTTCCTGACCTCCCCATGCTGACCACCCCGTGGTGCTTTTCTCCATCCTACATTGCCACTCACTGCCTATACTAATTCAGACCCTATGATTCACACACCAAGGGATGTTTTTCACACTCCTACTAGTGAATGTAATATTACAAACCCATACGATGCGCACCACCCCGCGATGTTTTTCAGAAACCTATCCTACATTGCCACTGCATGTGTCCTGACCTCCCCATGCTGACGACGCCGTGGTGCTTTTCTCCATCGTACATTGCCACTCACTGCCTATCCTAATTCAGACCCTATGATTCACACCACCCCGTGATGTTTTTTAAACTCCTACTGGTGAATGTAATGTTACACACCCATACAATGTGCACCACCCCGCGATGTTTTTCAGAAACCTGTCCTACATTGCCACTGCATGTTTCCTGACCTCCCCATGCAGACCACCCCGTGGTGCTTTTCTCCATCCTACATTGCCACTCACTGCGTGTACTAATTCAGACCCTATGATTCACAACTCCCCGTGAAGTTTTTCTCACTCCTACTAGTGAATGTAATGTTACACATCCATACAATTCGCACCACCCCGCGATGTTTTTCAGAAACCTATCCTACATTGCCACTGCATGTGTCCTGACCTCCCCATGCTGACCACCCCGTGGTGCTTTTCTCCATCCTACATTGCCACTCCCTGCCTATCCTAATTCAGACCCTATGATTCACACCAACCTGTGATGTTTTCTCACTACTACTAGTGAATGTAACGTTACACACCCATACAATGCGCACCACTCCGCGATGTTTTTGAGAAACCTATCCTACATTGCCACTGCATGTGTCCTGACTTCCCCATGCTGACCACCCCGTGGTGCTTTTCTCCATACTACATTCCCACTCACGTCCTATCCTAATTCAGACCCTATGATTCACACCACTGCGTGATGGTTTTCTCACTCCTACTAGTGAATGTAATGTTACACAAACATTCAATGCGCACCACCCCGCGATATTTTTCAGAATCCTATCCTACATTGCCACTGCATGTGTCCTGACTTCCCCATGCTGAACACCCTGTGGTGCTTTTCTCCATGGTACATTGCCACTCACTGCCTATCCCAATTCAGACCCTACGATTCTCACAAACCCGTGATGTATTTCTCACTCCTAATAGTGAATGTAATGTTGCACACCCATACAATGTGCACCACCCTGCGATGTTTTTCAGAAACCTATCCTACATTGCCACTGCATGTGTCCTGACCTCCCCATGCTGAACACCCCGTGGTGCTTTTCTCCATCCTACATTGCGACTCACTGCCTATCCTAATTCAGACCCTACGATTCACACCACCCCGTGATGTATTTCTCACTTCCACTAGTGAATGTAATGTTACACACCCATACAGTGCGCACCACCCTGCGAGGTTTTTCAGAAACCTATCCTACATTGCCACAGCATGTGTCCTGACCTCTCCATGCTGTACACCCCGTGGTGCTTTTCTCCATCCTACATTGCCACTCACTGCCTATCCTAATTCAGACCCTATGATTCACACCACCCCGTGATGTTTTTCTCACTACTACTAGTGAATGTAATATTACACACCCATACAATGCGCACCACTCAGCGATGTTTATCAGAAACCTATCCTACATTGCCACTGCACGTTTCCTGACCTCCCCATGCTGACCACCCCGTTATGCTTTTCTCCATCCTACATTGCCCCTCACTGCCTATCCTAATTCAGACCCTATGATTCACACCACCCCGTGATGTTTTTCTCACTCCTACTAGTGAATGTAATGTTAAACACTCATACAATGCGCACCACCCTGCGAGGTTTTTCAGAAACCTATCCTACATTGCCACTGCATGTGTCCTGACCTCCCCATGCTGACGACGCCGTGGTGCTTTTCTCCATCCTACATTGCCACTCACTGCCTATCCTAATTCAGACCCTATGATTCACACCACCCCGTGATGTTTTTTAAACTCCTACTGGTGAATGTAATGTTACACACCCATACAATGTGCACCACCCCGCGATGTTTTTCAGAAACCTGTCCTACATTGCCACTGCATGTTTCCCGACCTCCCCATGCAGACGACCCCGTGGTGCTTTTCTCCATCCTACATTGCCACTCACTGCGTGTACTAATTCAGACCCTATGATTCACAACACCCCGTGAAGTTTTTCTCACTCATACTAGTGAATGTAATGTTACACATCCATACAATGCGCACCACCCCGCGATGTTTTTCAGAAACCTATCCTACATTGCCACTGCATGTGTCCTGACCTCCCCATGCTGACCACCCCGTGGTGCTTTTCTCCATCCTACATTGCCACTCCCTGCCTATCCTAATTCAGACCCTATGATTCACACCAACCCGTGATGTTTTTCTCACTACTACTAGTGAATGTAACGTTACACACCTATACAATGCGCACCACTCCGCGATGTTTTTCAGAAACCTATCCTACATTGCCACTGCATGTGTCCTGACTTCCCCATGCTGACCACCCCGTGGTGCTTTTCTCCATACTACATTGCCACTCACTTCCTATCCTAATTCAGACCCTATGATTCACACCACCGCGTGATGGTTTTCTCACTCCTACTAGTGAATATAATGTTACACACACATTCAATGCGCACCACAACGCGATATTTTTCAGAAACCTATCCTACATTGCCACTGCATGTGTCCTGACTTCCCCATGCTGAACACCCTGTGGTGCTTTTCTCCATGGTACATTGCCACTCACTGCCTATTGCAATTCAGACCCTACGATTCTCACAAACCCGTGATGTATTTCTCACTCCTAATAGTGAATGTAATGTTGCACACCCATACAATGCGCACAACCCTGCGATGTTTTTCAGAAACCTATCCTACATTGCCACTGCATGTGTCCTGACCTCCCCATGCTGAACACCCCGTGGTGCTTTTCTCCATCCTACATTGCAACTCACTGCCTATCCTAATTCAGACCCTACGATTCACACCACCCCGTGATGTATTTCTCACTCCTACTAGTGAATGTAATGTTACACACCCATACAATGCGCACCACCCTGTGAGGTTTTTCAGAAACCTATCGTACATTGCCACAGCATGTGTCCTGACCTCTCCATGCTGTACACCCCGTGGTGCTTTTCTCCATCCTACATTGCCACTCACTGCCTATCCTAATTCAGAAACTATGATTCACACCACCCCGTGATGTTTTTCTCACTCCTACATGTGAATGTAATGTTACACACCCATACGATGCGCACCACCCCGCGATGTTTTTCAGAAACCTATCCTACAATGCCACTGCATGTTTCCTGACCTCCCCATGTTGGCCATCCCGTGGTGCTTTTCTCCATCCTACATTGCCACTCACTGCCTATCCTAATTCAGAACCGATGATTCACACCACCCCGTAATGTTTTCTTCACTCCTACTAGTGAATGTAATGTTACACACGATACGATGCGCACCACCGCACGATGTTTTCCAAAAACCTATCGTACATTGCCACTGCAAGTTTCCTGACTTCCCCATGCTGACCACCCCGTGGTTCTTTTCTCCATCCTACATTGCCACTCACTGCCTATCCTAATTCAGACCCTATGATTCACACAACCCCGTGATGTTTTTCTCACTCCTACTAGTGAATGTAATGCTACACACTCATACAATGCGCACCACCCTCCGAGGTTTTTCACAAACCTATCCTACATTGCCACTGCAAGTGTCCTGACCTCCCCATGCTGACCACCCCATGCTGCTTTACTCCATCCTACATTGCCACTCACTGCCTATCCTAATTCAGAACCTATGATTCACACCACCCCGTGATGTATTTCTCACTCCTACTAGTGAATGTAATGTTACACACTCGTACAATGCGCACCAACCTGCGAGGTTTTTCAGAAACCTATCCTACATTGCCACTGCATGTGTCCTGACCTCCCCATGCTGACCACCCCGTGGTGCTTTTCTCCATCCTACATTGACACTCACTGCCTATCCTAATTCAGACCCTATGATTCACACCACCCCGTGATGGATTTCCCACTCCTACTAGTGAATGTAATGTTACACACACATACAATGCGCACCACACCGCGATATTTTTCAGAAACCTATCCTACTTTGCCACTGCATGTGTCCTGACCTTCCCATGCTGACCAACCCGTGGTGCTTTTCTCCATCCTACATTGCCACTCACTGCCTATCCTAATACATACCCTATGATTCACACCACCCCGTGATGTTTTTCTCCCTCCTACTAGTGAATGTAATTTTACAAACCCATACGATGCGCACCACCCCATGATGTTTTTCAGAAACCTATCCTACATTGCCACTGCATGTTTCCTGACCTCCCCATGCTGGCCAACCCGTGTTACTTTTATCCATCCTACATTGCCACTCACTGCGTGTACTAATTCAGACCCTATGATTCACACCACCCCGTGATGTTTTTCTCACTCCTACTAGTGAATGTAATGTTACACACCCATACAGTGCGCACCACCCCGCGATGTTTTTCAGAAACCTATCCTACTTTGCCACTGCATGTTTCCTGACCTCCCCATGCTGACCACCCCGTGGTGCTTTTCTCCATCCTACATTGCCACTCACTGCCTATCCTAATTCAGACCCTATGATTCACACCACCCCGTGATGTTTTTCTCACTCCTACTAGTGAATGTAATGTTGCACACCCATACGATGCGCACCACCCCGCGATGTTTTTCAGAAACCTATCCTACATTGCCACTGCATATTTCCTGACCTCCCCATGCTGACCACTCCGTGCTGCTTTTTCCATCCTACATTGCCACTCACTGCCTATCCTAATTCAGACCCTATGATTCACATCACGCCGTGATGTTTTTGAAACTCCTACTAGTGAATGTAATGTTACACACCCATACAATGTGCGATGTTTTTCAGAAACCTATCCTACATTGCCACTGCATGTTTCCTGACCTCCGCATACTGACCACCCCGTGGTGCTTTTCTCCATCCTACATTGCCACTCACTGACTATCCTAATTCAGACCCTATGATTCACACCACCGAGTGATGTTTTTCTCACTCCTACTAGTGAATGTAATATTACAAACCCATACGATGCGCACACCCCGCGATGTTTTTCAGAAACCTATCTTACATTGCCACTGCGTGTTTCCTGACCTCCCCATGCTGGCCACCCCGTGGTGCTTTCCTCCATCCTACATTGCCACTCACTGCCTGTACTAATTCAGACCCTATGATTCACACCACCCCGTGATGTTTTTGTCACTCCTACTAGTGAATGTAATGTTACACAGCCATACAATGCGCACCACCCCGCGATGTTTTTCAGAATCCTATCCTACATTGCCACTGCATGTGTTCTGACTTACCCATGCTGAACATCCAGTGGTGCTTTTCTCCATCCTACATTGCCACACACTGAATATCCCAATTCAGACCCTATGATTCTCACCAACCCGTGATGTATTTCTCACTCCTACTAGTGAATGTAATGTTGCACACCCATACAATGAGCACCACCCCGCGATGTTTTTCAGAAACCTATCCTACATTGCCACAGCATGTGTCCTGACCTCCCCATGCTGACCACCCCGTGGTGCTTTTCTCCATCCTACATTGCCACTCACTGCCTATCCTAATTCAGACCCTATGATTCACACCACCCCGTGATGTTTTTCACACTCCTACTAGTGAATGTAATATTACACACACATACAATGCGCACCACCCCGCGATGTTTTTCAGAAACATATCCTACATTGCGATTGCATGTGTCCTGACCTCCCCATGCTGAACACCCCGTAGTGCTTTTCTCCATCCTACATTGGCACTCACTGCCTATCCTAATTCAGACCCTATGATTCACACCACCCCGTGATGTTTTTCTCACTCCTACGAGTGAATGTAATGTTACACACCCATATGATGCGCACCACCCCGCGATGTTTTTCAGAAACGTATCCTACATTGCCACTGCATGTTTCCTGACATCCCCATGCTGACCACCCCATGGTGCATTTCTCCATCCTACATTGCCACTCACTGCCTATCCTAATTCAGACCCTATGATTCACACCACCCCGTGATGTTTTTCACTCATAGTAGTGAATGTAATGTTACACACCCATACGATGCGCACCACCCAGCGATGTTTTTCAGAAACCTATCCTACATTGCCACTGCATGTTTCCTGACCACCCCATGCTGACCACCCCGTGGTACTTTTATCCATCCTACATTGCCACTCACTGCCTAACCTAATTCAGAACCTATGATTCACACCACCCCGTGATGTTTTTCTCACTCCTACTAGTGAATGTAATGTTACACACCCATACGAGGCGCACCACCCCGCGATTTTTTTCAGAATCCTATCCTACATTGCCACTGCATGTTTCCTGACCTCCCCATGCTGGCCACCCCGTGGTGCCTTTCTCCATCCTACATTTCCACTCACTTCCTATCCTAATTGAGACCCTATGATTCACACCACCCCGTGATGTTTTTCTCAATCCTACTAGTGAATGTAATGTTACACACCTATAAGATGTGCACCATCCTATGATGTTTTTCAGAACCCTATCCTACATTACCACTGCATGTGTCCTGACCTCCCCATGCTGACCACCCCGTGGTGCTTTTCTCCATCCTACATTGCCACTCACTGCCTATCTTAATTCAGACCGTATGATTCACACCACCCCGTGATCTTTTTCTCACTCCTACTAGTGAATGTAATGTTACACACCCATACAATGCGCACCACACTGCGATGTTTTTCAGAAACCTATCCTACATTGCCACTGCATGTTTCCTGACCTCCCCATGCTGACCACCCCGTGGTGCTATTCTCCATCCTACATTGCCAATCACTGCCTATCCTAAATCAGAGCCTATAATTCACACCACCCTGGGATGTTTTTCTCACTCCTACTAGTGAATGTAATGTTACACACCCATACCATGCGCACCACCCCACGAAGTTTTTCAGAAACCTATCCTACTTTGCCACTGCATGTTTCCTGACCTCCACATGCTGTCCACCCCGTGGTGCTTTTCTCCATCCTACATTGTCACTCACTGCCTATCCTAATTCAGACCCTATGATTCACCCCACCCCGTGATGTTTATCTCACTCCTACTAGTGAATGTACTGTTACACACACATACGATGCGCACCACTCCGCGATGTTTTTCAGAAACCTATCTTACATTGCCACTGCATGTTTCCTGACCTCCCCATGCAGAACACCCCGTGGTGCTATTCTCCATCCTACATTGCCACTCACTGCCTATCCTAATAAAATCCTATGATTCACACCACCCCGTGATGTTTTTCTCACTCCTACTAGTGAATGTAATGTTACACACTCATACAATGCGCACCACCCTGCGAGGTTTTTCAGAAACCTATCCAACATTGCCACTGCATGTGTCCTGACCTCCCTATGCTGACCACCCCGTGGTGCTTTTCTCCATCCTACATTGCCACTCACTGCCTATCCTAATTCAGACCCTATTATTCACATCACGCCGTGATGTTTTTCAAACTCCTACTAGTGAATGTAATGTTACACACCCATACGATGCGCACACCCCGCGATGTTTTTCAGAAACCTATCCTACATTGCCACTGCGTGTTTCCTGACCTCCCCATGCTGGCCACCCCGTGGTGCTTTTCTCCATCCTACATTGCCACTCACTGCCTACCCTAATTCAGTCCCTATGATTCACACCACCCCGTGATATTTTTCTCACTCCTACTAGTGAAGGTTATGTTACACACCCATACGATGCGCACCATCCCGCGATGTTTTTCAGAACCCTATCCTACATTGCCACTGCATGTTTCCTGACCTCCACATGCTGACCAACCCGTGGTGCTGTTCTCCATCCTACATTGACACTCACTGCCTATCCTTATTCAGACCCTATGATTCACACCACCCCGTGATGGTTTTCCACTCCTACTAGTGAATGTAATATTACACACCCATACGTTGCGCACGATCCTGCGATGTTTTTCAGAAGCCTATCCTAAATTGCCACTGCATGTTTCCTGACATCCCCATGCTGACCACACCGTGATGCTTTTCTCCATGCTACATTGCCACTCACTGCCTATCCTAATTCAGACCCTATGATTCACACCACGCCGGGAGGTTTTTCAAACTCCTACTAGTGAATGTAATTTTACACACCCATACAATGTGTACCACTCCGCGATGTTTTTCAGAAACATATCCTACATTGCCACTGCATGTTTCCTGACCTCCCCATGCTGACCACCCCGTGGTGCTTTCCTCCTTCCTACATTGCCACTCACTGCCTGTACTAATTCAGACCCTATGATTCACACCACCCCGTGATGTTTTTCTCACTCCTACTAGTGAATGTAATGTTACACAGCCATACAATGCGCACCACCCCGCGATGTTTTTCAGAAACCTATCCTACATTGCCACTGCATGTGTCCTGACTTACCCATGCTGAACATCCAGTGGTGCTTTTCTCCATCCTACATTGCCACTCACTGCCTATCCCAATTCAGACCCTATGATTCTCACCAACCCGTGATGTATTTCTCACTCCTACTAGTGAATGTAATGTTGCACACTCATACAATGAGCACCACCCCGCGATGTTTTTCAGAAACCTATCCTACATTGCCACAGCATGTGTCCTGACCTCCCCATGCTGACCACCCCGTGGTGCTTTTCTCCATCCTACATTGCCACTCACTGCCTATCCTAATTCAGACCGTATGATTCACACCACCCCGTGATGTTTTTCACACTCCTACTAGTGAATGTAATATTACACACACATACAATGCGCACCTCCCCGCGATGTTTTTCAGAAACATATCCTACATTGCGATTGCATGTGTCCTGACCTCCCCATGCTGAACACCCCGTAGTGCTTTTCTCCATCCTACATTGGCACTCACTGCCTATCCTAATTCAGACCCTATGATTCACACCACCCCGTGATGTTTTTCTCACTCCTACTAGTGAATGTAATGTTACACACCCATACAATGCGCACCACACTGCGATGTTTTTCAGAAACCTATCCTACATTGCCACTGCATGTTTCCTGACCTCCCCATGCTGACCACACCGTGGTGCTATTCTCCATCCTACATTGCCAATCACTGCCTATCCTAAATCAGAGCCTATGATTCACACCACCCTGGGATGTTTTTCTCACTCGTACTAGTGAATGTAATGTTACACACCCATACCATGCGCACCACCCCACGAAGTTTTTCAGAAACCTATCCTACATTGCCACTGCATGTTTCCTGACCTCCACATGCTGGCCACCCCGTGGTGCTTTTCTCCATCCTACATTGTCACTCACTGCCTATCCTAATTCAGACCCTATGATTCACCCCACCCCGTGATGTTTATCTCACTCCTACTAGTGAATGTACTGTTACACACACATACGATGCGCACCACTCCGCGATGTTTTTCAGAAGCCTATCTTACATTGCCACTGCATGTTTCCTGACCTCTCCATGCAGACCACCCCGTGGTGCTATTCTCCATCCTACATTGCCACTCACTGCCTATCCTAATAAAATCCTATGATTCACACTACCCCGTGATGTTTTTCTCACTCCTACTAGTGAATGTAATGTTACACACTCATACAATGCGCACCACCCTGCGAGGTTTTTCAGAAACCTATCCTACATTGCCACTGCATGTGTCCTGACCTCCCTATGCTGACCACCCCGTGGTGCTTTTCTCCATCCTACATTGCCACTCACTGCCTATCCTAATTCAGACCCTATGATTCACATCACGCCGTGATGTTTTTCAAACTCCTACTAGTGAATGTAATGTTACACACCCATACAATGTGCGATGTTTTTCAGAAACCTATCCTACATTGCCACTGCATGTTTCCTGACCTCCGCATACTGACCACCCCGTGGTGCTTTTCTCCATCCTACATTGCCACTCACTGACTATCCTAATTCAGACCCTATGATTCACACCACCGAGTGATGTTTTTCTCACTCCTACTAGTGAATGTAATATTACAAACCCATACGATGCGCACACCCCGCGATGTTTTTCAGAAACCTATCCTACATTGCCACTGCGTGTTTCCTGACCTCCCCATGCTGGCCACCCCGTGGTGCTTTTCTCCATCCTACATTGCCACTCACTGCCTACCCTAATTCAGTCCCTATGATTCACACCACCCCGTGATATTTTTCTCACTCCTACTAGTGAATGTTATGTTACACACCCATACGATGCGCACCATCCCGCGATGTTTTTCAGAACCCTATCCTACATTGCCACTGCATGTTTCCTGACCTCCACATGCTGACCAACCCGTGGTGCT
This sequence comes from Cavia porcellus, assembly GCF_034190915.1. Classification (NCBI taxonomy): domain Eukaryota; kingdom Metazoa; phylum Chordata; class Mammalia; order Rodentia; family Caviidae; genus Cavia; species Cavia porcellus. The sequence goes on along the minus strand of NW_026947510.1, from coordinate 28,274,431 downwards.
TTTCTCCATCCTACAGTGCCACTCACTTCCTATCCTAATTCAGACCCTATGATTCATACCACCCCGTGATGTTTTTCTAACTCCTACTAGTGAATGAAATGTTACACACCCATACAATGCGCACCACCATGCGAGGTTTTTCAGAAACCTATCCTACATTGCCAGTGCATATGTCCTGACCTCCCCATGCTGACCACCCCGTCGTGCTTTTCTCCATCCTACATTGCCACTCACTGCCTATCCTAATTCAGATTCTATGATTCACACCACCCCGTGATGTTTTTCTCACTCCTACTAGTGAATGTAATGTTACACACCCATTCCATGCGCAGCACCCCGCGATGTTTTTCAGAAACCTATCCTACATTGCCACTGCATGTGTCCTGACCTCCCCATGCTGACCACCCCGTGGTGCTTTTCTCCATCCTACATTGCCACTCACTGCCTATCCTAATTCAGACCCTATGATTTACACCACCAAGTGATGTTTTTCTCACTCCTACTAGTGAATGTAATATTACACACCCATACAATGCGCACCACCCCGCGATGTTTTTCAGAAACCTATCCTACATTGCCACGGCATGTGTCCTGACCTCCATATGCTGGCCACCTCGTGGTGCTTTTCTCCATCCTACATTGTCACTCACTGCCTATCCTAATTCAGTCCCTATGATTCACCCCACCCCGTGATGTTTTTCTCACTTCTACTAGTGAATGTACTGTTACACACACATACGATGCGCACCACCCCACGATGTTTTTCAGAAACCTATCCTACATTGCCACTGCATGTTTCCTGACCTTCCCATGCTGGTCACCCCGTGGTGCTTTTCTCCATCCTACATTGCCACTCACTGCCTATCCTTATTCAGACTCTATGATTCACAACACCCCGTGATGGTTTTCCACTCCTACTAGTGAATGTAATGTTACACACCCATACGTTGCACACCATCCTGCGATGTTTTTCAGAAGCCTATCCTACATTGCCACTGCATGTTTCCTGACCTCCCCATGCTGACCACACCGTGGTGCTTTTCTCCATGCTACATTGCCATTCACTGCCTATCCTAAATCAGAGCCTAGGATTCAGACCACCCCGTGATGTTTTTCTCACTCCTACTAGTGAATGTAATGTTACACACCCATACCATGCGCACCACCCCACGAAGTTTTTCAGAAACCTATCCTACATTGCCACTGCATGTTTCCTGACCTCCACATGCTGGCCACCCCGTGGTGCTTTTCTCCATCCTACATTGTCACTCACTGCCTATCCTAATTCAGACCCTATGATTCTCCCCACCCCGTGATGTTTATCTCACTCCTACTAGTGAATGTACTGTTACACACACATACGATGCGCACCACTCCGCGATGTTTTTCAGAAACCTATCCTACATTGCCACTGCATGTGTCCTGACCTCCCCATACAGACCACCCCGTGGTGCTATTCTCCATCCTACATTGCCACTCACTGCCTATCCTAATAAAATGCTATGATTCACACCACCCTGTGATGTTTTTCTCACTCCTACTAGTGAATGTAATGTTACACACTCATACAATGCGCACCACCCTGCGAGGTTTTTCAGAAACCTATCCTACATTGCCACTGCATGTGTCCTGACCTCCCTATGCTGACCACCCCGTGGTGCTTTTCTCCATCCTACATTGCCACTCACTGCCTATCCTAATTCAGACCCTATGATTCACATCACGCCGTGATGTTTTTCAAACTCCTACTAGTGAATGTAATGTTACACACCCATACAATGTGCGATGTTTTTCAGAAACCTATCCTACATTGCCACTGCATGTTTCCTGACCTCCGCATACTGACCACCCCGTGGTGCTTTTCTCCATCCTACATTGCCACTCACTGACTATCCTAATTCAGACCCTATGATTCACACCACCGAGTGATGTTTTTCTCACTCCTACTAGTGAATGTAATATTACAAACCCATACGATGCGCACACCCCGCGATGTTTTTCAGAAATCTATCCTACATTGCCACTGCGTGTTTCCTGACCTCCCCATGCTGGCCACCCCGTGGTGCTTTTCTCCATCCTACATTGCCACTCACTGCCTACCCTAATTCAGTCCCTATGATTCACACCACCCCGTGATATTTTTCTCACTCCTACTAGTGAATGTTATGTTACACACCCATACGATGCGCACCATCCCGCGATGTTTTTCAGAACCCTATCCTACATTGCCACTGCATGTTTCCTGAGCTCCACATGCTGACCAACCCGTGGTGCTGTTCTCCATCCTACATTGACACTCACTGCCTATCCTTATTCAGACCCTATGATTCACACCACCCCGTGATGGTTTTCCACTCCTACTAGTGAATGTAATATTACACACCCTTGCGTTGCACACCATCCTGCGATGTTTTTCAGAAGCCTATCCTACATTGCCACTGCATGTTTCCTGACCTCCCCATGCTGACCACACCGTGGTGCTTTTCTCCATGCTACATTGCTACTCACTGCCTATCCTAATTCAGACCCTATGATTCACACCACGCCGGGAGGTTTTTCAAACTCCTACTAGTGAATGTAATTTTACACACCCATACAATGTGTACCACTCCGAGATGTTTTTCAGAAACATATCCTACATTGCCACTGCATGTTTCCTGACCTCCCCATGCTGACCACCCCGTGGTGCTTTGCTCCATCCTACATTGCCACTCACTGCCTATACTAATTCAGACCCTATGATTCACACCACCAAGTGATGTTTTTCTCCCTCCTCCTAGTGAATGTAATATTACAAACCCATACGATGCGCACCACCCCGCGATGTTTTTCAGAAACCTATCCTACATTGCCACTGCATGTTTCCTGACCTCCCCATGCTGAGCACCCCGTGTTACTTTTATCCATCCTACATTGCCACTTACTGCCTGTACTAATTCAGACCCTATGATTCACAACACCCCGTGATGTTTTTCTCACTCCTACTAGTGAATGTAATGTTACACAGCCATACAATGCGCACCACCCCGCGATGTTTTTCAGAAACCTATCCTACATTGCCACTGCATGTGTCCTGACTTACCCATGCTGAACATCCAGTGGTGCTTTTCTCCATCCTACATTGCCACTCACTGCCTATCCCAATTCAGACCCTACGATTCTCACCAACCCGTGATGTATTTCTCACTCCTACTAGTGAATGTAATGTTGCACACCCATACAATGAGCACCACCCCGCGATGTTTTTCAGAAACCTATCCTACATTGCCACTGCATGTGTCCTGACCTCCCCATGCTGACCACCCCGTGGTGCTTTTCTCCATCCTACATTGGCACTCACTGCCTATCCTAATTCAGACCCTATGATTCACACCACCCCGTGATGTTTTTCTCACTCCTACGAGTGAATGTAATGTTACACACCCATATGATGCGCACCACCCCGCGATGTTTTTCAGAAACGTATCCTACATTGCCACTGCATGTTTCCTGACATCCCCATGCTGACCACCCCGTGGTGCATTTCTCCATCCTACATTGCCACTCACTGCCTATCCTAATTCAGACCCTATGATTCACACCACCCCGTGATGTTTTTCACTCATAGTAGTGAATGTAATGTTACACACCCATACGATGCGCACCACCCAGCGATGTTTTTCAGAAACCTATCCTACATTGCCACTGCATGTTTCCTGACCACCCCATGCTGACCACCCCGTGGTACTTTTCTCCATCCTACATTGCCACTCACTGCCTAACCTAATTCAGAACCTATGATTCACACCACCCCGTGATGTTTTTCTCACTCCTACTAGTGAATGTAATGTTACACACCCATACGAGGCGCACCACCCCGCGATTTTTTTCAGAATCCTATCCTACATTGCCACTGCATGTTTCCTGACCTCCCCATGCTGGCCACCCCGTGGTGCCTTTCTCCATCCTATATTTCCACTCACTTCCTATCCTAATTGAGACCCTATCATTCACACCACCCCGTGATGTTTTTCTCAATCCTACTAGTGAATGTAATGTTACAAACCTATAAGATGCGCACCATCCTATGATGTTTTTCAGAACCCTATCCTACATTACCACTGCATGTGTCCTGACCTCCCCATGCTGACCACCCCGTGGTGCTTTCCTCCATCCTACATTGCCACTCACTGCCTATCTTAATTCAGACCGTATGATTCACACCACCCCGTGATCTTTTTCTCACTCCTACTAGTGAATGTAATGTTACACACCCATACAATGCGCACCACACTGCGATGTTTTTCAGAAACCTATCCTACATTGCCACTGCATGTTTCCTGACCTCCCCATGCTGACCACCCCGTGGTGCTATTCTCCATCCTACATTGCCAATCACTGCCTATCCTAAATCAGAGCCTATGATTCACACCACCCCGGGATGTTTTTCTCACTCCTACTAGTGAATGTAATGTTACACACCCATACCATGCGCACCACCCCACGAAGTTTTTCAGAAACCTATCCTACATTGCCACTGCATGTTTCCTGACCTCCACATGCTGGCCACCCCGTGGTGCTTTTCTCCATCCTACATTGTCACTCACTGCCTATCCTAATTCAGACCCTATGATTCACCCCACCCCGTGATGTTTATCTCACTCCTACTAGTGAATGTACTGTTACACACACATACGATGCGCACCACTCCGCGATGTTTTTCAGAAACACATCCTACATTGCGATTGCATGTGTCCTGACCTCCCCATGCTGAACACCCCGTGGTGCTTTTCTCCATCCTACATTGCAACTCACTGCCTATCCTAATTCAGACCCTATGATTCACACCACCCCGTGATGTTTTTCTCACTCTTACGAGTGAATGTAATGTTACACACCCATACGATGCGCACCACCCCGCGATGTTTTTCAGAAACCTATCCTACATTGCCACTGCATGTTTCCTGACATCCCCATGCTGACCACCCCGTGGTGCATTTCTCCATCCTACATTGCCACTCACTGCCTATCCTAATTCAGACCCTATGATTCACACCACCCCGTGATGTTTTTCACTCCTACTAGTGAATGTAATGTTACACACCCATACGATGCGCACCACCCCGCGATGTTTTTCAGAAACCTATCCTACATTGCCACTGCATGTTTCCTGACCACAACATGCTGGCCATCCCGTGGTGCTTTTCTACATCCTACATTGCCACTCACTGCCTATCCTAATTCAGAACCTATGATTCACACCACCTCGTGATGTTTTTCTCACTCCTACTAGTGAATGTAATGTTACACACCGATACGATTCGCACCACACCGCGATGTTTTCCAAAAACCTATCCTACATTGCCACTGCAAGTTTCCTGACTTCCCCATGCTGACCACCCCGTGTTGCTTTTCTCCATCCTACATTGCCAATCACTGCCTATCCTAATTCAGAAACTATGATTCCCACCACCCCGTGATGTATTTCTCACTCCTACTAGTGAATGTAATGTTACACACTCATACAATGCGCACCACCCTGCGAGGTTTTTCAGAAACCTATCCTACATTGCCACTGCATGTGTCCTGTCCTCCCCATGCTGACCACCCCGTGGTGCTGTTCTCCATCCTACATTGACACTCACTGCCTATCCTAATTCAGACCCTATGATTCACACCACCCCGTGATGGTTTTCCACTGCTACTAGTGAATGAAATGTTACACACCCATACAATGCACACCACCCCGAGATGTTTTTCAGAAACCTATCCTACATTGCCAGTGCATGTGTCCTGACCTCCACATGCTGGTCACCCCGTGGTGCTTTTCTCGATCCTACATTGCCACTCACTGCCTATCCTAATTCAGACCCTATGATTCACACCACCCCGTGATGTTTTTCTCACTCCTACTAGTGAATGTAATGTTAAACACTCATACAATGCGCACTACCCTGCGAGGTTTTTCAGAAACCTATCCTACATTGCCAATGCATGTGTCCTGACCTCTCCATGCTGACGACGCCGTGGTGCTTTTCTCCATTCTACTTTGCCACTCACTGCCTATCCTAATTCAGACCCTATGATTCACACCACCCCGTGATGTTCTTCTCACTCCTACTTGTGAATGTAATGTTACACACCCATACGTTGCACACCATCCTGCGATGTTTTTCAGAAGCCTATCAGACATTGCCACTGCATGTTTCCTGACCTCCCCATGCTGACCACACCGTGGTGCTTTTCTCCATGCTACATTGCCACTCACTGCCTATCCTAATTCAGACCCTATGATTCACACCACGCCGGGAGGTTTTTCAAACTCCTACTAGTGAATGTAATGTTACACACCCATACAATGTGCACCACTCCGCGATGTTTTTCAGAAACCTATCCTACATTGCCACTGCATGTTTCCTGACCTCCCCATGCAGACCACCCCGTGGTGCTTTGCTCCATCCTACATTGCCACTCACTGCCTATATTAATTCAGACCCTATGATTCACACCACCAAGTGATGTTTTTCTCCCTCCTCCTAGTGAATGTAATATTACAAACCCATACGATGCGCACCACCCCGCGATGTTTTTCAGAAACCTATCCTACATTGCCACTGCATGTTTCCTGACCTCCCCATGCTGACCACACCGTGGTGCTTTTCTCCATCCTACCTTGCCACTCACTGCCTATCCTAATTCAGACCCTATGATTCACACCACCCCGTGATGTTTTTCTCACTCCTACTAGTGAATGTAATGTTACACACCTATAAGATGCGCACCATCCTATGATGTTTTTCAGAAACCTATCCTACATTGCCACTGCATGTGTCCTGACCACCACATGCTGACCACCCCGTGGTGCTTTTCTCCATCCTACATTGCCACTCACTGCCTATCCTAATTCAGACCGTATGATTCACACCACCCCGTGATGTTTTTCTCACTCCTCCTAGTGAATGTAATGTTACACACCCATACAATGCACACCACACCGCGATGTTTTTCAGAAACCTATCCTACATTGCCACGGCATGTGTCCTGACCTCCACATGCTGGCCACCCCGTGGTGCTTTTCTCCATCCTACATTGTCACTCACTGCCTATCCTAATTCAGACCCTATGATTCACCCCACCTCGTGATGTTTTTCTCACTTCTACTAGTGAATGTACTGTTACACACCCATACGATGCGCACCACCCAGCGATGTTTTTCAGAAAACTATCCTACATTGCCACTGCATGTTTCCTGACCTCCCCATGCTGGTCACCCCGTGGTGCTTTTTTCCTTCCTACATTGCCACTAACTGCCTATCCTAATTCAGACCCTATGATTCACACCACCCCGTGATGTATTTCTCACTCCTACTAGTGAATGTAATGTTACACACCCATACAATGCGCAACACCCTGCTATGTTTTTCAGAAACCTATCCTACATTGCCACTGCATGTGTCCTGACCTCCCCATGGTGACCACCCCGTGGTGCTTTTCTCCATCCTACAGTGCCAATCACTGCCTATCCTAATTCAGACCCTATGATTCACAAGACCCCGTGATGTTTGTCTCACTCCTACTAGTGAATGTAATGTTACACACCCATACAATGCGGACCACCCCGCGATGTTTTTCAGAAACCTATCCTGCATTGCCACTGCATGTTTCCTAACCTCCCCATGGTGACCACCCCGTGTTGCTTTTCTCCATCCTACATTGCCACTCACAGCCTATATTAATTCAGACCCTATGATTCACACCACCCCGTGATGTTTTTCTCACTCCTACTAGTGAATGTAATGTTACACACCCATACAATGCGCACAACCCCGCGATGCTTTTCAGAAACCTATCCTACATTGCAACTGCATTTGTCCTGACTTCCCCATGCTGAACACCCTGTGGTGCTTTTCTCCATCCTACATTGCCACTCACTGCCTATCCTAATTCAGACCCTACGATTCTCACCATCCCGTGATGTATTTCTCACTCCTACTAGTGAATGTAATGTTGCACACCCATACAATGTGCACCACCCCGCGATGTTTTTCAGAACCCTATCCAACATTGCCACTGCATGTGTCCTGACCACCCCATGGTGACCACCCCGTGGTGCTTTTCTCCATCCTACATTGCCACTCACTGCCTATCCTAATTCAGACCGTATGATTCACACCACCCCGTCATGTTTTTCTCACTCCTACTAGTGAATGTAATGTTACACACCCATACAATGCGCACCACACCGTGATGTTTTTCAGAAAGCTATCCTACATTGCCACTGCATGTTTCCTGACCTCCCCATGCTGACCACCCCGTGGTGCTATTCTCCATCCTACATTGCCAATCACTGCCTATCCTAAATCAGAGCCTCTCAATCACACCACCCCGTGATGTTTTTCTCACTCCTACTAGTGAATGTAATGTTACACACCCATACCATGCGCACCACCCCACGATGTTTTTCAGAAACTTATCCTACATTGCCACTGCATGTTTCCTGACCTCCACATGCTGGCCACCCCGTGGTGCTTTTCTCCATCCTACATTGTCACTCACTGCCTATACTAATACAGACCCTATGATTCACCCCACCCCGTGATGTTTTTCTCACTCCTACTAGTGAATGTACTGTTACACACACATACGAGGCGCACCACTCCGCGATGTTTTTCAGAAACCTATCCTACATTGCCACTGCATGTTTCCTGACCTCCCCATGCAGACCACCCCGTGGTGCTATTCTCCATCCTACATTGCCACTCACTGCTTATCCTAATAAAATCCTATGATTCACACCACCCCGTGATGTTTTTCTCACTCCTACTAGTGAATGTAATGTTACACACTCATACAATGCGCACCACCCTGCGAGGTTTTTCAGAAACCTATCTTACATTGCCAATGCATGTGTCCTAACCTCCCTATGCTGACCACCCCGTGGTGCTTTTCTCCATCCTACATTGCCACTCACTGCCTATCCTAATTCAGACGCTATGATTCACATCACGCCGTGATGTTTTTCAAACTCCTACTAGTGAATGTAATGTTACACAGCCATACAATGTGCGATGTTTTTCAGAAACCTATCCTACATTGCCACTGCATGTTTCCTGACCTCCCCATACTGACCACCCCGTGGTGCTTTTCTGCATCCTACATTGCCACTCACTGACTATCCTAATTCAGACCCTATGATTCACACCACGAGGTGATGTTTTTCTCACTCCTACTAGTGAATGTAATATTACAAACCCATACGATGCGCACACCCCGCGATGTTTTTCAGAAACCTGTCCTACATTGCCACTGCGTGTTTCATGACCTCCCCATGCTGGCCACCCGTGGTGCTTTTCTCCATCCTACATTGCCACTCACTGGCTATCCTAATTCAGACCCTATGATTCACACCACCAAGTGATGTTTTTCTCACTCCTAGTAGTGAATGTAATATTACACACCCATACAATGCGCACCACCCCGCGATGTTTTTCAGAAACCTATCCTACATTGCCACGGCATGTGTCCTGACCTCCACATGCTGGCCACCCCGTGGTGCTTTTCTCCATCCTACATTGTCACTTACTGCCTATCCTAATTCAGACCCTATGATTCACCCCACCTCGTGATGTTTTTCACACTTCTACTAGTGAATGTACTGTTACACACCCATACGATGCGCACCACCCCGCGATGTTTTTCAGAAACCTATCCTACATTGCCACTGTATGTTTCCTGACCTCCCCATGCTGGTCACCCCGTGGTGCTTTTCTCCATCCTACATTGCCACTAACTGCCTATCCTAATTCAGACCCTATGATTCACACCACCCCGTGATGTATTTCTCACTCCTACTAGTGAATGTAATGTTACACACCCATACAATGCGCAACACCCTGCGAGGTTTTTTAGAAACCTATCCTACAGTGCCACTGCATGTGTCCTGACCTCCCCATGCTGACCACCCCGTGGTGCTTTTCTCCATCCTACATTGCCACTCACTGCCTATCCTAATTCAGACCCTACGATTCACACCGCCCCGTGATGTATTTCTCACTCCTTTTAGTGAATGTAATGTTACACACCCATACAATGCGCAACACCCTGCGAGGTTTTTTAGAAACCTATCCTACATTGCCACTGCATGTGTCCTGACCTCTCCATGCTGTACACCCCGTGGTGCTTTTCTCCATCCTACATTGCCGCTCACTGCCTATCCTAATTCAGACCATATGATTCACACGACCCCATTATGTTTTTCTCACTCCTACTAGTGAATTTAATATTACACACACATACAATGCGCACCACCCCGCGATGTTTTTCAGAAACCTATCCTATATTGCCACTGCATGTGTCCTGACCTCCCCATGGTGACCACCCCGTGGTTCTTTTCTCCATCCTACAGTGCCAATCACTGCCTATCCTAATTCAGACCCTATGATTCACAAGACCCCGTGATGTTTTTCTCACTCCTACTAGTGAATGTAATGTAACACACCCATACAATGCGGACCTCCCCGCGATGTTTTTCAGAAACCTATCCTGCATTGCCACTGCATGTTTCCTGACCTCCCCATGGTGACCACCCCGTGTTGCTTTTCTCCATCCTACATTGCCACTCACTGCCTATATTAATTCAGACCCTATGATTCACAAAACCCCGTGATGTTTTTCTCACTCCTACTAGTGATTGTAATGTTACACACCCATACAATGCGCACAACCACGCAATGTTTTTCAGAAATCTATCCTACATTGCAACTGCATTTGTCCTGACTTCCCCATGCTGAACACCCTGTGGTGCTTTTCTCCATCCTACATTGCCACTCACTGCCTATCCTAATTCAGACCTTACGATTCTCACCATCCCGTGATGTATTTCTCACTCCTACTCGTGAATGTAATGTTGCACACCCATACAATGTGCACCACCCCGCGATGTTTTTCAGAAACCTATCCTACAATGCCACTGCATGTGTCCTGACCTCCCCATGCTGACCACCCCGTGGTGCTTTTCTCCATCCTACATTGCCACTCACTGCCAATCCTAATTGAGACCCTATGATTCACACCACCCCGTGATGTTTTTCTCACTCCTATTAGTGAATGTAATGTTACACACTTATACAATGCGCACCACCCTGCGAGGTTTTTCAGAAACCTATCCTACATTCCCACTGCATGTGTCCTGACCTCCCTATGCTGACCACCCCGTGGTGCTTTTCTCCATCCTACATTGCCACTCACTGCCTATCCTAATTCAGACCCTATGATTCACATCACGCCGTGATGTTTTTCAAACTCCTACTAGTGAATGTAATGTTACACACCCATACAATGTGCGATGTTTTTCAGAAACCTATCCTACATTGCCACTGCATGTTTCCTGACCTCCCCATACTGACCACCCCGTGGTGCTTTTCTCCATCCTACATTGCCACTCACTGACTATCCTAATTCAGACCCTATGATTCACACCACGAGGTGATGTTTTTCTCACTCCTACTAGTGAATGTTATGTTACACACCCATACGATGCGCACCATCCCGCGATGTTTTTCAGAACCCTATCCTACATTGCCACTGCATGTTTCCTGACCTCCACATGCTGACCAACCCGTGGTGCTTTTCTCCATCCTACATTGCCACTCACTGACTATCCTAATTCAGACCCTATGATTCACACCACGAGGTGATGTTTTTCTCACTCCTACTAGTGAATGTAATATTACAAACCCATACGATGCGCACACCCCGCGATGTTTTTCAGAAACCTATCCTACATTGCCACTGCGTGTTTCCTGACCTCCCCATGCTGGCCACCCCGTGGTGCTTTTCTCCATCCTACATTGCCACTCACTGCCTACCCTAATTCAGTCCCTATGATTCACACCACCCCGTGATATTTTTCTCACTCCTACTAGTGAATGTTATGTTACACACCCATACGATGCGCACCATCCCGCGATGTTTTTCAGAACCCTATCCTACATTGCCACTGCATGTTTCCTGACCTCCACATGCTGACCAACCCGTGGTGCTTTTCTCCATCCTACAGTGCCACTCACTTCCTATCCTAATTCAGACCCTATGATTCATACCACCCCGTGATGTTTTTCTAACACCTACTAGTGAATGAAATGTTACACACCCATACAATGCGCACCACCATGCGAGGTTTTTCAGAAACCTATCCTACATTGCCAGTGCATATGTCCTGACCTCCCCATGCTGACCACCCCGTCGTGCTTTTCTCCATCCTACATTGCCACTCACTGCCTATCCTAATTCAGATTCTATGATTCACACCACCCCGTGATGTTTTTCTCACTCCTACTAGTGAATGTAATGTTACACACCCATTCCATGCGCAGCACCCCGCGATGTTTTTCAGAAACCTATCCTACATTGCCACTGCATGTGTCCTGACCTCCCCATGCTGACCACCCCGTGGTGCTTTTCTCCATCCTACATTGCCACTCACTGCCTATCCTAATTCAGACCCTATGATTTACACCACCAAGTGATGTTTTTCTCACTCCTACTAGTGAATGTAATATTACACACCCATACAATGCGCACCACCCCACGATGTTTTTCAGAAACCTATCCTACATTGCCACGGCATGTGTCCTGACCTCCATATGCTGGCCACCCCGTGGTGCTTTTCTCCATCCTACATTGTCACTCACTGCCTATCCTAATTCAGTCCCTATGATTCACCCCACCCCGTGATGTTTTTCTCACTTCTACTAGTGAATGTACTGTTACACACACATACGATGCGCACCACCCCACGATGTTTTTCAGAAACCTATCCTACATTGCCACTGCATGTTTCCTGACCTTCCCATGCTGGTCACCCCGTGGTGCTTTTCTCCATCCTACATTGCCACTCACTGCCTATCCTTATTCAGACTCTATGATTCACAACACCCCGTGATGGTTTTCCACTCCTACTAGTGAATGTAACGTTACACACCCATACGTTGCACACCATCCTGCGATGTTTTTCAGAAGCCTATCCTACATTGCCACTGCATGTTTCCTGACCTCCCCATGCTGACCACACCGTGGTGCTTTTCTCCATGCTACATTGCCATTCACTGCCTATCCTAAATCAGAGCCTAGGATTCAGACCACCCCGTGATGTTTTTCTCACTCCTACTAGTGAATGTAATGTTACACACCCATACCATGCGCACCACCCCACGAAGTTTTTCAGAAACCTATCCTACATTGCCACTGCATGTTTCCTGACCTCCACATGCTGGCCACCCCGTGGTGCTTTTCTCCATCCTACATTGTCACTCACTGCCTATCCTAATTCAGACCCTATGATTCTCCCCACCCCGTGATGTTTATCTCACACCTACTAGTGAATGTACTGTTACACACACATACGATGCGCACCACTCCGCGATGTTTTTCAGAAACCTATCCTACATTGCCACTGCATGTGTCCTGACCTCCCCATACAGACCACCCCGTGGTGCTATTCTCCATCCTACATTGCCACTCACTGCCTATCCTAATAAAATGCTATGATTCACACCACCCTGTGATGTTTTTCTCACTCCTACTAGTGAATGTAATGTTACACACTCATACAATGCGCACCACCCTGCGAGGTTTTTCAGAAACCTATCCTACATTGCCACTGCATGTGTCCTGACCTCCCTATGCTGACCACCCCGTGGTGCTTTTCTCCATCCTACATTGCCACTCACTGCCTATCCTAATTCAGACCCTATGATTCACATCACGCCGTGATGTTTTTCAAACTCCTACTAGTGAATGTAATGTTACACACCCATACAATGTGCGATGTTTTTCAGAAACCTATCCTACATTGCCACTGCATGTTTCCTGACCTCCGCATACTGACCACCCCGTGGTGCTTTTCTCCATCCTACATTGCCACTCACTGACTATCCTAATTCAGACCCTATGATTCACACCACCGAGTGATGTTTTTCTCACTCCTACTAGTGAATGTAATATTACAAACCCATACGATGCGCACACCCCGCGATGTTTTTCAGAAATCTATCCTACATTGCCACTGCGTGTTTCCTGACCTCCCCATGCTGGCCACCCCGTGGTGCTTTTCTCCATCCTACATTGCCACTCACTGCCTACCCTAATTCAGTCCCTATGATTCACACCACCCCGTGATATTTTTCTCACTCCTACTAGTGAATGTTATGTTACACACCCATACGATGCGCACCATCCCGCGATGTTTTTCAGAACCCTATCCTACATTGCCACTGCATGTTTCCTGAGCTCCACATGCTGACCAACCCGTGGTGCTGTTCTCCATCCTACATTGACACTCAGTGCCTATCCTTATTCAGACCCTATGATTCACACCACCCCGTGATGGTTTTCCACTCCTACTAGTGAATGTAATATTACACACCCTTGCGTTGCACACCATCCTGCGATGTTTTTCAGAAGCCTATCCGACATTGCCACTGCATGTTTCCTGACCTCCCCATGCTGACCACACCGTGGTGCTTTTCTCCATGCTACATTGCCACTCACTGCCTATCCTAATTCAGACCCTATGATTCACACCACGCCGGGAGGTTTTTCAAACTCCTACTAGTGAATGTAATTTTACACACCCATACAATGTGTACCACTCCGAGATGTTTTTCAGAAACATATCCTACATTGCCACTGCATGTTTCCTGACCTCCCCATGCTGACCACCCCGTGGTGCTTTGCTCCATCCTACATTGCCACTCACTGCCTATACTAATTCAGACCCTATGATTCACACCACCAAGTGATGTTTTTCTCCCTCCTCCTAGTGAATGTAATATTACAAACCCATACGATGCGCACCACCCCGCGATGTTTTTCAGAAACCTATCCTACATTGCCACTGCATGTTTCCTGACCTCCCCATGCTGAGCACCCCGTGTTACTTTTATCCATCCTACATTGCCACTTACTGCCTGTACTAATTCAGACCCTATGATTCACAACACCCCGTGATGTTTTTCTCACTCCTACTAGTGAATGTAATGTTACACAGCCATACAATGCGCACCACCCCGCGATGTTTTTCAGAAACCTATCCTACATTGCCACTGCATGTGTCCTGACTTACCCATGCTGAACATCCAGTGGTGCTTTTCTCCATCCTACATTGCCACTCACTGCCTATCCCAATTCAGACCCTACGATTCTCACCAACCCGTGATGTTTTTCTCACTCCTACGAGTGAATGTAATGTTACACACCCATATGATGCGCACCACCCCGCGATGTTTTTCAGAAACGTATCCTACATTGCCACTTCATGTTTCCTGACATCCCCATGCTGACCACCCCGTGGTGCATTTCTCCATCCTACATTGCCACTCACTGCCTATCCTAATTCAGACCCTATGATTCACACCACCCCGTGATGTTTTTCACTCATAGTAGTGAATGTAATGTTACACACCCATACGATGCGCACCACCCAGCGATGTTTTTCAGAAACCTATCCTACATTGCCACTGCATGTTTCCTGACCACTCCATGCTGACCACCCCGTGGTACTTTTCTCCATCCTACATTGCCACTCACTGCCTAACCTAATTCAGACCCTATCATTCACACCACCCCGTGATGTTTTTCTCAATCCTACTAGTGAATGTAATGTTACAAACCTATAAGATGCGCACCATCCTATGATGTTTTTCAGAACCCTATCCTACATTACCACTGCATGTGTCCTGACCTCCCCATGCTGACCACCCCGTGGTGCTTTCCTCCATCCTACATTGCCACTCACTGCCTATCTTAATTCAGACCGTATGATTCACACCACCCCGTGATCTTTTTCTCACTCCTACTAGTGAATGTAATGTTACACACCCATACAATGCGCACCACACTGCGATGTTTTTCAGAAACCTATCCTACATTGCCACTGCATGTTTCCTGACCTCCCCATGCTGACCACCCCGTGGTGCTATTCTCCATCCTACATTGCCAATCACTGCCTATCCTAAATCAGAGCCTATGATTCACACCACCCCGGGATGTTTTTCTCACTCCTACTAGTGAATGTAATGTTACACACCCATACCATGTGCACCACCCCACGAAGTTTTTCAGAAACCTATCCTACATTGCCACTGCATGTTTCCTGACCTCCACATGCTGGCCACCCCGTGGTGCTTTTCTCCATCCTACATTGTCACTCACTGCCTATCCTAATTCAGACCCTATGATTCACCCCACCCCGTGATGTTTATCTCACTCCTACTAGTGAATGTACTGTTACACACACATACGATGCGCACCACTCCGCGATGTTTTTCAGAAACACATCCTACATTGCGATTGCATGTGTCCTGACCTCCCCATGCTGAACACCCCGTGGTGCTTTTCTCCATCCTACATTGCAACTCACTGCCTATCCTAATTCAGACCCTATGATTCACACCACCCCGTGATGTTTTTCTCACTCTTACGAGTGAATGTAATGTTACACACCCATACGATGCGCACCACCCCGCGATGTTTTTCAGAAACCTATCCTACATTGCCACTGCATGTTTCCTGACATCCCCATGCTGACCACCCCGTGGTGCATTTCTCCATCCTACATTGCCACTCACTGCCTATCCTAATTCAGACCCTATGATTCACACCACCCCGTGATGTTTTTCACTCCTACTAGTGAATGTAATGTTACACACCCATACGATGCGCACCACCCCGCGATGTTTTTCAGAAACCTATCCTACATTGCCACTGCATGTTTCCTGACCACAACATGCTGGCCATCCCATGGTGCTTTTCTACATCCTACATTGCCACTCACTGCCTATCCTAATTCAGAACCTATGATTCACACCACCTCGTGATGTTTTTCTCACTCCTACTAGTGAATGTAATGTTACACACCGATACGATTCGCACCACACCGCGATGTTTTCCAAAAACCTATCCTACATTGCCACTGCAAGTTTCCTGACTTCCCCATGCTGACCACCCCGTGGTGCTTTTCTCCATCCTACATTGCCACTCACTGCCTATCCTAATTCAGACCCTATGATTCACACAACCCCGTGATGTTTTTCTCACTCCTACTAGTGAATGTAATGTTACACACTCATACAATGCGCACCACCCTCCGAGGTTTTTCAGAAACCTATGCTACATTGCCACTGCAAGTGTCCTGACCTCCCCATGCTGACCACCCCGTGCTGCTTTTCTCCATCCTACATTGCCACTCACTGCCTATCCTAATTCAGAAACTATGATTCCCACCACCCCGTGATGTATTTCTCACTCCTACTAGTGAATGTAATGTTACACACTCATACAATGCGCACCACCCTGCGAGGTTTTTCAGAAACCTATCCTACATTGCCACTGCATGTGTCCTGTCCTCCCCATGCTGACCACCCCGTGGTGCTGTTCTCCATCCTACATTGACACTCACTGCCTATCCTAATTCAGACCCTATGATTCACACCACCCCGTGATGGCTTTCCACTGCTACTAGTGAATGAAATGTTACACACCCATACAATGCACACCACCCCGAGATGTTTTTCAGAAACCTATCCTACATTGCCACTGCATGTGTCCTGACCTCCACATGCTGGTCACCCCGTGGTGCTTTTCTCGATCCTACATTGCCACTCACTGCCTATCCTAATTCAGACCCTATGATTCACACCACCCCGTGATGTTTTTCTCACTCCTACTAGTGAATGTAATGTTAAACACTCATACAATGCGCACTACCCTGCGAGGTTTTTCAGAAACCTATCCTACATTGCCAATGCATGTGTCCTGACCTCTCCATGCTGACGACGCCGTGGTGCTTTTCTCCATTCTACTTTGCCACTCACTGCCTATCCTAATTCAGACCCTATTATTCACACCACCCCGTGATGTTCTTCTCACTCCTACTTGTGAATGTAATGTTACACACCCATACGTTGCACACCATCCTGCGATGTTTTTCAGAAGCCTATCAGACATTGCCACTGCATGTTTCCTGACCTCCCCATGCTGACCACACCGTGGTGCTTTTCTCCATGCTACATTGCCACTCACTGCCTATCCTAATTCAGACCCTATGATTCACACCACGCCGGGAGGTTTTTCAAACTCCTACTAGTGAATGTAATGTTACACACCCATACAATGTGCACCACTCCGCGATGTTTTTCAGAAACCTATCCTACATTGCCACTGCATGTTTCCTGACCTCCCCATGCAGACCACCCCGTGGTGCTTTGCTCCATCCTACATTGCCACTCACTGCCTATATTAATTCAGACCCTATGATTCACACCACCAAGTGATGTTTTTCTCCCTCCTCCTAGTGAATGTAATATTACAAACCCATACGATGCGCACCACCCCGCGCTGTTTTTCAGAAACCTATCCTACATTGCCACTGCATGTTTCCTGACCTCCCCATGCTGACCACACCGTGGTGCTTTTCTCCATCCTACCTTGCCACTCACTGCCTATCCTAATTCAGACCCTATGATTCACACCACCCCGTGATGTTTTTCTCACTCCTACTAGTGAATGTAATGTTACACACCTATAAGATGCGCACCATCCTATGATGTTTTTCAGAAACCTATCCTACATTGCCACTGCATGTGTCCTGACCACCCCATGCTGACCACCCCGTGGTGCTTTTCTCCATCCTACATTGCCACTCACTGCCTATCCTAATTCAGACCGTATGATTCACACCACCCCATGATGTTTTTCTCACTCCTACTAGTGAATGTAATGTTACACACCCATACAATGCGCAACACACCGCGATGTTTTTCAGAAACCTATCCTACATTGCCACTGCATGTTTCCTGACCTCCCCATGCTGACCACCCCGTGGTGCTATTCTCCATCCTACATTGCCAATCACTGCCTATCCTAAATCAGAGCCTATGAATCACACCACCCCGTGATGTTTTTCTCACTCCTACTAGTGAATGTAATGTTACACACCCATACCATGCGCACCACCCCACGATGTTTTTCAGAAATTTATCCTACATTGCCACTGCATGTTTCCTGACCTCCACATGCTGGCCACCCCGTGGTGCTTTTCTCCATCCTACATTGTCACTCACTGCCTATACTAATTCAGACCCTATGATTCACCCCACCCCGTGATGTTTATCTCACTCCTACTAGTGAATGTACTGTTACACACACATACGATGCGCACCACTCCGCGATGTTTTTCAGAAACCTATCCTACATTGCCACTGCATGTTTCCTGACCTCCCCATGCAGACGACCCCGTGGTGCTATTCTCCATCCTACATTGCCACTCACTGCCTATCCTAATAAAATCCTATGATTCACAGCACCCCGTGATGTTTTTCTCACTCCTACTAGTGAATGTAATGTTACACACTCATACAATGCGCACCACCCTGCGAGGTTTTTCAGAAACCTATCCTACATTGCCACTGCATGTGTCCTGACCTCCCTATGCTGACCACCCCGTGGTGCTTTTCTCCATCCTACATTGCCACTCACTGCCTATCCTAATTCAGACCCTATGATTCACATCACGCCGTGATGTTTTTCAAACTCCTACTAGTGAATGTAATGTTACACACCCATACAATGTGCGATGTTTTTCAGAAACCTATCCTACATTGCCACTGCATGTTTCCTGACCTCCCCATACTGACAACCCCGTGGTGCTTTTCTCCATCCTACATTGCCACTCACTGACTATCCTAATTCAGACCCTATGATTCACACCACGAGGTGATGTTTTTCTCACTCCTACTAGTGAATGTAATATTACAAACCCATACGATGCGCACACCCCGCGATGTTTTTCAGAACCTGTCCTACATTGCCACTGCGTGTTCCTGACCTCCCCATGCTGGCCACCCCGTGGTGCTTTTCTCCATCCTACATTGCCACTCACTGGCTATCCTAATTCAGACCCTATGATTCACACCACCAAGTGATGTTTTTCTCACTCCTACTAGTGAATGTAATATTACACACCCATACAATGCGCACCACCCCGCGATGTTTTTCAGAAACCTATCCTACGTTGCCACGGCATGTGTCCTGACCTCCACATGCTGCCCACCCCGTGGTGCTTTTCTCCATCCTAAATTGTCACTCACTGCCTATCCTAATTCAGACCCTATGATTCACCCCACCTCGTGATGTTTTTCTCAATTCTACAAGTGAATGTACTGTTACACACCCATACGATGCGCACCACCACGCGATGTTTTTCAGAAACCTATCCTACATTGCAACTGCATTTGTCCTGACCTCTCCATGCTGTACACCCCGTGGTGCTTTTCTCCATCCTACATTGCCGCTCACTGCCTATCCTAATTCAGACCCTATGATTCACACGACCCCATGATGTTTTTCTCACTCCTACTAGTGAATTTAATATTACACACACATACAATGCGCACCACCCCGCGATGTTTTTCAGAAACCTATCCTACATTGCCACTGCATGTGTCCTGACCTCCCCATGGTGACCACCCAGTCGTGCTTTTCTCCATCCTACAGTGCCAATCACTGCCTATCCTAATTCAGACCCTATGATTCACAAGACCTCGTGATGTTTTTCTCACTCCTGCTAGTGAATGTAATGTTACACACCCATACAATGCGGACCACCCCGCGATGTTTTTCAGAAACCTATCCTGCATTGCCACTGCATGTTTCCTGACCTCCCCATGGTGACCACCCCGTGTTGCTTTTCTCCATCCTACATTGCCACTCACTGCCTATATTAGTTCAGACCCTATGATTCACACCACCCCGTGATGTTTTTCTCACTCTTACTAGTGAATGTAATGTTACAGACCTATACGATGCGCACCATCCTATGATGTTTTTCAGAGCCCTATCGTATATTGCCACTGCATGTTTCCTGACCTCCCCATACTGAGCACCCCGTGGTGCTTTTCTCCATCCTACATTGCCACTCACTGACTATCCTAATTCAGACCCTATGATTCACACCACGAGGTGATGTTTTTCTCACTCCTACTAGTGAATGTAATATTACAAACCCATACGATGCGCACACCCCGCGATGTTTTTCAGAAACCTGTCCTACATTTCCACTGCGTGTTTCCTGACCTCCCCATGCTGGCCACCCCGTGGTGCTTTTCTCCATCCTACATTGCCACTCACTGCCTATCCTAATTCAGACCCTATGATTCACACCACCAAGTGATGTTTTTCTCACTCCTTCTAGTGAATGTAATGTTACAGACCTATACGATGCGCACCATCCTATGATGTTTTTCAGAGCCCTATCGTATATTGACACTGCATGTGTCCTGACCTCCACATGCTGGCCACCCCGTGGTGCTTTTCTCCATCCTACATTGTCACTCACTGCCTATACTAATTCAGACCCTATGATACACCCCACCTCGTGATGTTTTTCACACTTCTACTAGTGAATGTACTGTTACACACACATACGATGCGCACCAACCCGCGATGTTTTTCAGAAACCTATCCTATATTGCCACTGCATGTTTCCTGACCTCCCCATGCTGGTCACCCCGTGGTGCTTTTCTCCATCCTACATTGCCACTAACTGCCTATCCTAATTCAGACCCTATGATTCACACCACCCCGTGATGTTTTTCTCACTTCTACTAGTGAATGTAATGTTAAACACTCATACAATGCGCACCAACCCGCGAGGTTTTTCAGAAACCTATCCTACATTGCCACTGCATGTGTCCTGACCTCCCCATGATGAACCACCCCGTGGTGCTTTTCTCCATCCTACATTGCCACTCACTGCCTATCCTAATTCAGACCCTATGATTCACACCACCCCGTGATGTTCTTCTCACTCCTACTAGTGAATGTAATGTTACACACACATACGTTGCACACCATCCTGCGATGTTTTTCAGAACCGTATCCTACATTGTCACTGCATGTTTCCTGACCTCCCCATTCTGACCACTCCGTGGTGCTTTTCTCAATCCTACGTTGCCACTCACTACCTATCCTAATTCAGAACCTATGATTCACACCTCCCCGTGATGTTTTTCTCACTCCTACTAGTGAATGTAATGTTACACACCCATACGATGCGCACCACCCCGCGATGTTTTTCAGAAACCTATCCTACATTGCCACTGCATGTTTCCTGACCTCCCCATGCTGGCCACCCGGTGGTGCTTTTCTCCATCCTACATTGCCACTCACTTCCTATCCTAATTGAGACCCTATGATTCACACCACCCCGTGATGTTTTTCTCACTCTTACTAGTGAATGTAATGTTACACACCCATACGATGCGCACCACCCCGCGATGTTTTTCAGAAACCTATCCTACATTGCCACTGCATGTTTCCTGACCTCCCCATGCTGACCACCCCGTGGTGCTATTCTCCATCCTACATTGCCAATCACTGCCTATCCTAAATCAGAGCCTATGAATCACACCTCCCCGTGATGTTTTTCTCACTCCTACTAGTGAATGTAATGTTACACACCCATACCATGCGCACCACCCCACGATGTTTTTCAGAAACTTATTCTACATTGCCACTGCATGTTTCCTGACCTCCACATGCTGGGCACCCCGTGGTGCTTTTCTCCATCCTACATTGCCACTCACTGCCTATCCTAATTCAGACCCTATGATTCACATCACGCCGTGATGTTTTTCAAACTCCTACTAGTGAATGTAATGTTACACACCCATACAATGTGCGATGTTTTTCAGAAACCTATCCTACATTGCCACTGCATGTTTCCTGACCTCCCCATACTGACCACCCCGTGGTGCTTTTCTCCATCCTACATTGCCACTCACTGCCTATCCTAATTCAGACCCTATGATTCACACCACGAGGTGATGTTTTTCTCACTCCTACTAGTGAATGTAATATTACAAACCCATACGATGCGCACACCCCGCGATGTTTTTCAGAAACCTGTCCTACATTTCCACTGCGTGTTTCCTGACCTCCCCATGCTGGCCACCCCGTGGTGCTTTTCTCCATCCTACATTGCCACTCACTGCCTATCCTAATTCAGACCCTATGATTCACACCACCAAGTGATGTTTTTCTCACTCCTTCTAGTGAATGTAATATTACACACCCATACAATGCGCACCACACCGCGATGTTTTTCAGAAACCTATCCTACATTGCCACGGCATGTGTCCTGACCTCCACATGCTGGCCACCCCGTGGTGCTTTTCTCCATCCTACATTGTCACTCACTGCCTATCCTAATTCAGACCCTATGATTCACCCCACCTCGTGATGTTTTTCTCACTTCTACTAGTGAATGTACTGTTACACACACATACGATGCGCACCAACCCGCGATGTTTTTCAGAAACCTATCCTACATTGCCACTGCATGTTTCCTGACCTCCCCATGCTGGTCACCCCGTGGTGCTTTTCTCCATCCTACATTGCCACTAACTGCCTATTCTAATTCAGACCCTATGATTCACACCACCCCGTGATGTTTTTCTCACTTCTACTAGTGAATGTAATGTTAAACACTCATACAATGCGCCCCACCCCGCGAGGTTTTTCAGAAACCTATCCTACATTGCCACTGCATGTGTCCTGACCTCCCCATGCTGAACCACCCCGTGGTGCTTTTCTCCATCCTACATTGCCACTCACTGCCTATCCTAATTCAGACCCTATGATTCACACCACCCCGTGATGTACTTCTCACTCCTACTAGTGAATGTAATGTTACACACCCATAGGTTGCACACCATCCTGCGATGTTTTTCAGAACCGTATCCTACATTGACACTGCATGTTTCCTGACCTCCCCATGCTGACCACACCGTGGTGCTTTTCTCCATCCTACATTGCCACTCACTGCCTATCCTAATTCAGACCGTATGATTCACACCACCCCGTGATGTTTTGCACTCCTACTACTGAATGTAATGTTACACACCCATACGATGTGCACCACCCCACTATGTTTTTCAGAAACCTATCCTACATTGCCACTGCATGTTTCCTGACCTCCCCATGCTGACCACTCCGTGGTGCTTTTCTCAATCCTACATTGCCACTCACTACCTATCCTAATTCAGAACCTATGATTCACACCTCCCCGTGATGTTTTTCTCACTCCTACTAGTGAATGTAATGTTACACACCCATAGGATGCGCACCACCCCGCAATGTTTTTAAGAAACCTATCCTTCATTGCCACTGCATGTTTCCTGACCTCCCCATGCTGGCCAGCCGGTAGTGCTTTTCTCCATCCTACATTGCCACTCACTTCCTATCCTAATTGAGACCCTATGATTCACACCACCCCGTGATGTTTTTCTCACTCCTACTAGTGAATGTAATGTTACAGACCTATACGATGAGCACCATCCTATGATGTTTTTCAGAGCCCTATCCTATATTGCCACTGCATGTTTCCTGACCTCCCCATGCTGACCACCCCGTGGTAGTTTTCTCCTTCCTACATTGCCACTCACTGCCTATCCTAATTCAAACCCTATGATTCACACCACCCCGTGATGTTTTTCTCACTCCTACTAGTGAATGTAATGTTACACACTCATACAATGCGCACCACCCTGCGAGGTTTTTCAGAAACCTATCCTGCATTGCCACTGCATGTGTCCTGACCTCCACATGTTGACCACCCCGTGGTGCTTTTCTCCATCCTACCTTGCCACTCACTGCCAATCCTAATTCAGACCCTATGATTCACACCACCCCGTGATGTTTTTCTCACTCCTATTAGTGAATGTAATGTTACACACCCATACAATGTGCACCACCCTGCGATGTTTTTCAGAAACCTATTCTACATTGCCACTGCATGTGTCCTGACCTCCCCATGCTGACCACCCCGTGGTGCTTTTCTCCATCCTACATTGCCACTCACTGCCTATCCTAATTCAGACCCTACGATTCACACCACCCCGTGATGTTTTTTAAACTTCTACTAGTTAATGTAATGTTACAGACCCATACAATGTGCACCACCCCGCTATGTTTTTCAGAAACCTATCCTACATTGCCACTGCATGTTTCCTGACCTCCCAATGCTGACCACCCCGTGGTGCTTTTCTCAATTCCTACATTGCCACTCACTGCCTGTCCTAATTCAGACCCTATGATTCAAACCACCAAGTGATGTTTTTCTCACTTCTACTAGTGAATGCAATATTACACACCCATACAATGCGCACCACCCCGCGATGTTTTTCAGAAACCTATCTTAAATTGCCACTGCATTTGTCCTGACCTCCCCGTGCTGACCACTCCGTGGTGCTTTTCTCCATCCTACATTGCCACTCACTGCCTATCCTAATTCAGACCCTATGACTCACACCACCCCGTGATGTTTTTCTCACTCCTACTAGTGAATGTAATGTTACATACCCATACAATGCGCACCACCCCGCAATGTATTTCAGAAAACTATCCTACTTTGCCACTGCATGTTTCCTGACCTCCCAATGCTGACCACCCCGTGGTGATTTTCTCCATCCTACATTGCCACTCATTGCCTATCCTAATTCAGACCCTTTGATTCAAACCACCCTGTTATTTTTTTCTCACTCCTACAGAAAATGTAATGTTACACATCCATAAAATGCGCACTACCCCGCGATGTTTTTCAGAAACCTATCCTACATTGCCACTGCATTTCTCCTGACCTCCGCATGTTGACCTGCCCCTTCGTGCTTTTCTCCATCCTACATTGCCATTCATTGCCTATCCTAATTCAGACCCTTTGATACACACCACCCCGTGACGTTTTTCTCCCTCCTACTAGTGAATGTAATGTTACACACCCATACAATGCGCACCACCCCGCGATGTTTTTCAGAAACCTATTCTACATTGCAACTGCATGTGTCCTGACTTCCCGATGCTGACCACCCCGTGGTGCATTTCTCCATCCTACAGTGCCACTCACTGCCTATCCTAATTCAGACCCTACGATTCACACCACACTGTGATGTATTTTTCACTCCTACTAGTGAATTTATGTTACACACCCATACAATGCGCACCACTCTGCGAGGTTTTTCAGAAACGTATCCTACATTGCCACTGCATGTGTCCTGACCTCCCCAAGCTCTACACCCCGTGGTGCTTTTCTCCATCCTACATTGCCACTCACTGCCTATCCTAATTCAGACCCTATGATTCATACGACCCCATGATGTTTTTCTCACTCCTACTAGTGAATTTAATATTACACACACATACAATGCGCACCACCCCGCGATGTTTTTCAGAAACCTATCCTACATTGCCACTGCATGTGTCCTGAGCTCCCCATTCTGAACAGCCCGTGGTGCTTTTCTCCATTCTACATTGCCACTCACTGGCTATCCTAATTCAGACAATATGATTCACACTACCCCGTGATGTTTTTCTCACTCCTACGAGTGAATGTAATGTTACACACCCATACTATGCGCACCACCCCACGAAGTTTTTCAGAAACCTATCCTACTTTGCCACTGCATGTTTCCAGACCTCCGCATGCTGACCACCCCGTGGTGCATTTCTCCATCCTACATTGCCACTCACTGCCTATCCTAATTCAGACCCTATGATTCACACCACCCCGTGATGTTTTGCACTCCTACTACTGAATGTAATGTTACACACCCATACGATGCGCACCACCCCACTATGTTTTTCAGAAACCTATCCTACATTGCCACTGCATGTTTCCTGACCTCCCCATGCTGACCACTCCGTGGTGCTTTTCTCAATCCTACATTGCCACTCACTACCTATCCTAATTCAGAACCTATGATTCACACCTCCCCGTGATGTTTTTCTCACTCCTACTAGTGAATGTAATGTTACACACCCATAGGATGCGCACCACCCCGCAATGTTTTTAAGAAACCTATCCTTCATTGCCACTGCATGTTTCCTGACCTCCCCATGCTGGCCAGCCGGTGGTGCTTTTCTCCATCCTACATTGCCACTCACTTCCTATCCTAATTGAGACCCTATGATTCACACCACCCCGTGATGTTTTTCTCACTCCTACTAGTGAATGTAATGTTACAGACCTATACGATGCGCACCATCCTATGATGTTTTTCAGAGCCCTATCCTATATTGCCACTGCATGTTTCCTGACCTCCCCATGCTGACCACCCCGTGGTCGTTTTCTCCTTCCTACATTGCCACTCACTGCCTATCCTAATTCAAACCCTATGATTCACACCACCCCGTGATGTTTTTCTCACTCCTACTAGTGAATGTAATGTTACACACTCATACAATGCGCACCACCCTGCGAGGTTTTTCAGAAACCTATCCTGCATTGCCACTGCATGTGTCCTGACCTCCACATGTTGACCACCCCGTGGTGCTTTTCTCCATCCTACCTTGCCACTCACTGCCAATCCTAATTCAGACCCTATGATTCACACCACCCCGTGATGTTTTTCTCACTCCTATTAGTGAATGTAATGTTACACACCCATACAATGTGCACCACCCTGCGATGTTTTTCAGAAACCTATTCTACATTGCCACTGCATGTGTCCTGACCTCCCCATGCTGACCACCCCGTGGTGCTTTTCTCCATCCTACATTGCCACTCACTGCCTATCCTAATTCAGACCCTATGATTCACACCACCCCGTGATGTTTTTTAAACTCCTACTAGTTAATGTAATGTTACAGACCCATACAATGTGCACCACCCCGCTATGTTTTTCAGAAACCTATCCTACATTGCCACTGCATGTTTCCTGACCTCCCAATGCTGACCAGCCCGTGGTGCTTTTCTCCATCCTACATTGCCACTCACTGCCTGTCCTAATTCAGACCCTATGATTCAAACCACCAAGTGATGTTTTTCTCACTTCTACTAGTGAATGCAATATTACACACCCATACAATGCGCACCACCCCGCGATGCTTTTCAGAAACCTATCCTAAATTGCCACTGCATTTGTCCTGACCTCCCCGTGCTGACCACTCCGTGGTGTTTTTCTCCATCCTACATTGCCACTCACTGCCTATCCTAATTCAGACCCTATGACTCACACCACCCCGTGATGTTTTTCTCACTCCTACTAGTGAATGTAATGTTACATACCCATACAATGCGCACCACCCCGCGATGTATTTCAGAAAACTATCCTACTTTGCCACTGCATGTTTCCTGACCTCCCAATGCTGACCACCCCGTGGTGATTTTCTCCATCCTACATTGCCACTCATTGCCTATCCTAATTCAGACCCTTTGATTCAAACCACCCTGTTATTTTTTTCTCACTCCTACAGAAAATGTAATGTTACACATCCATAAAATGCGCACTACCCCGCGATGTTTTTCAGAAACCTATCCTACATTGCCACTGCATTTCTCCTGACCTCCGTATGTTGACCTGCCCCTTCGTGCTTTTCTCCATCCTACATTGCCATTCATTGCCTATCCTAATACAGACCCTTTGATACACACCACCCCGTGACGTTTTTCTCCCTCCTACTAGTGAATGTAATGTTACACACCCATACAATGCGCACCACCCCGCGATGTTTTTCAGAAACCTATTCTACATTGCAACTGCATGTGTCCTGACTTCCCGATGCTGACCACCCCGTGGTGCATTTCTCCATCCTACAGTGCCACTCACTGCCTATCCTAATTCAGACCCTACGATTCACACCACACTGTGATGTATTTTTCACTCCTACTAGTGAATTTATGTTACACACCCATACAATGCGCACCACCCTGCGAGGTTTTTCAGAAACGTATCCTACATTGCCACTGCATGTGTCCTGACCTCCCCAAGCTCTACACCCCGTGGTGCTTTTCTCCATCCTACATTGCCACTCACTGCCTATCCTAATTCAGACCCTATGATTCATACGACCCCATAATGTTTTTCTCACTCCTACTAGTGAATTTAATATTACACACACATACAATGCGCACCACCCCGCGATGTTTTTCAGAAACCTATCCTACATTGCCACTGCATGTGTCCTGAGCTCCCTATGCTGAACACCCCGTGGTGCTTTTCTCCATCCTACATTGCCACTCACTGGCTATCCTAATTCAGACAATATGATTCACACTACCCCGTGATGTTTTTCTCACTCCTACGAGTGAATGTAATGTTACACACCCATACTATGCGCACCACCCCACGAAGTTTTTCAGAAACCTATCCTACTTTGCCACTGCATGTTTCCAGACCTCCGCATGCTGACCACCCCGTGGTGCATTTCTCCATCCTACATTGCCACTCACTGCCTATCCTAATTCAGACCCTATGATTCACACCACCCCGTGATGTTTTTCTCACTTCTACTAGTGAATGTACTGTTACACACACATACGATGCGCACCAACCCGCGATGTTTTTCAGAAACCTATCCTACATTGCCACTGCATGTTTCCTGACCTCCCCATGCTGTTCACCCCGTGGTGCTTTTCTCCATCCTACATTGCCACTAACTGCCTATCCTAATTTAGAACCTATGATTCACACCACCCCGTGATGTTTTTCTCACTTCTACTAGTGAATGTAATGTTAAACACTCATACAATGAGCACCACCCCGCGAGGTTTTTCAGAAACCTATCCTACATTGCCACTGCATGTGTCCTGACCTCCCCAGGCTGAACCACCCCGTGGTGCTTTTCTCCATCCTACATTGCCACTCACTGCCTATCCTAATTCAGACCCTATGATTCACACCACCCCGTGATGTTCTTCTCACTCCTACTAGTGAATGTAATGTTACACACCCATACGTTGCACACCATCCTGCGATGTTTTTCAGAACCGTATCCTACATTGTCAATGCATGTTTCCTGACCTCCCCATTCTGACCACTCCGTGGTGCTTTTCTCAATCCTACATTGCCACTCACTACGTATCCTAATTCAGAACCTATGATTCACACCTCCCCGTGATGTTTTTCTCACTCCTACTAGTGAATGTAATGTTACACACCCATACGATGCGCACCACCCCGCGATGTTTTTCAGAAAGCTATCCTACATTGCCACTGCATGTTTCCTGACCTCCCCATGCTGGCCACCCGTGATGCTTTTCTCCATCCTACATTGCCACTCACTTCCTATCCTAATTGAGACCCTATGATTCACACCACCCCGTGATGTTTTTCTCATTCTTACTAGTGAATGTAATGTTACAGACCTATACGATGCGCACCATCCTATGATGTTTTTCAGAGCCCTATCCTATATTGACACTGCATGTTTCCTGACCTCCCCATGCTGACCACCCCGTGGTAGTTTTCTCCTTCCTACATTGCCACTCACTGCCTATCCTAATTCAAACCCTATGATTCACACCACCCCGTGATGTTTTTCTCACTCCTACGAGTGAATGTAATGTTACACACCCATACGATACGCACCACCCCGCGATGTTTTTCAGAAACCTCTCCTACATTGCCACTGCATGTTTCCTGACCTCCCCATGCTGACCACCCCGTGGTGCTATTCTCCATCCTACATTGCCAATCACTGCCTATCCTAAATCAGAGCCTATGAATCACACCACCCCGTGATGTTTTTCTCACTCCTACTAGTGAATGTAATGTTACACACCCATACCATGCGCACCACCCCACGATGTTTTTCAGAAACTTATCCTACATTGCCACTGCATGTTTCCTGACCTCCACATGCTGGGCACCCCGTGGTGCTTTTCTCCATCCTACATTGTCACTCACTGCCTATCCTAATTCAGACCCTATGATTCACCCCACCCCGTGATGATTATCTCACTCCTACTAGTGAATGTACTGTTACACACACATACGATGCGCACCACACCGCGATGTTTTTCAGAAACCTATCCTACATTGCCACTGCATGTTTCCTGACCTCCCCATGCAGACCACCCCGTGGTGCTATTCTCCATCCTACATTGCCACTCACTGCCTATCCTAATAAAATCCTATGATTCACACCACCCCGTGATGTTTTTCTCACTCCTACTAGTGAATGTAATGTTACACACTTATACAATGCGCACCACCCTGCGAGGTTTTTCAGAAACCTATCCTACATTGCCACTGCATGTGTCCTGACCTCCCTATGCTGACCACCCCGTGGTGCTTTTCTCCATCCTACATTGCCACTCACTGCCTATCCTAATTCAGACCCTATGATTCACATCACGCCGTGATGTTTTTCAAACTCCTACTAGTGAATGTAATGTTACACACCCATACAATGTGCGATGTTTTTCAGAACCTATCCTACATTGCCACTGCATGTTTCCTGACCTCCCCATGCTGACCACCCCGTGGTAGTTTTCTCCTTCCTACATTGCCACTCACTGCCTATCCTAATTCAGACCCTATGATTCACACCACGAGGTTATGTTTTTCTCACTCCTACTAGTGAATGTAATATTACAAACCCATACGATGCGCACACCCCACGATGTTTTTCAGAAACCTGTCCTACATTTCCACTGCGTGTTTCCTGACCTCCCCATGCTGGCCACCCCGTGGTGCTTTTCTCCATCCTACATTGCCACTCACTGCCTATCCTAATTCAGACCCTATAATTCACACCACCAAGTGATGTTTTTCTCACTCTTTCTAGTGAATGTAATATTACACACCCATACAATGCGCACCACCCCGCGATGTTTTTCAGAAACCTATCCTACATTGCCACAGCATGTGTCCTGACCTCCACATGCTGGCCACCTGGTGGTGCTTTTCTCCATCCTACATTGTCACTCACTGCCTATCCTAATTCAGACCCTATGATTCACCCCACCTCGTGATGTTTTTCTCACTTCTACTAGTGAATGTACTGTTACACACACATACGATGCGCACCAACCCGCGATGTTTTTCAGAAACCTATCCTACATTGCCACTGCATGTTTCCTGACCTCCCCATTCTGGTCACCCCGTGGTGCTTTTCTCCATCCTACATTGCCACTCACTGCCTATCCTAATTCAGACCCTATGATTCACACCACCCCGTGATGTTTTTCTCACTCCTACTAGTGAATGTAATGTTACACACTCATACAATGCGCACCACACTGCGAGGTTTTTCAGAAACCTATCCTACATTGCCACGGCATGTGTCCTGACCTCCCCATGGTGACCACCCCGTGGTGCTTTTCTCCATCCTACATTGCCAGTCACTGCCTATCCTAATTCAGACCCTATGATTCACACCACCCCGTGATGTTTTTCTCACTCCTACTAGTGAATGTAATGTTACACACCCATACGATGCGCCCCACCCCCTGATGTTTTTCAGAAACCTATCCTACATTGCCACTGCATGTTTCCTGACCTCCCCATGCTGACCACCCAGTGTTACTCTTATCCATCCTACATTGCCACTCACTGCCTGTACTAATTCAGACCCTATGATTCACACCACCCCGTGATGTTTTTCTCACTCCTACTAGTGAATGTAATGTTACACACCCATACAATGCGCACCACCCCGCGATGTTTTTCAGAAACCTATCGTACATTGCCACTGCATGTGTCCTGACTTCCCCATGCTGAACACCCTGTGGAGCTTTTCTCCATCCTACATTGCCACTCACTGCCTATCCTAATTCAGACCCTACGATTCTCACCAACCCGTGATGTATTTCTCTCTCCTACTAGTGAATGTAATGTTACACACCCATACAATGCGCACCACCCCGCGATGTTTTTCAGAAACCTATCCTACATTGCCACTGTATGTGTCCTGACCTCCCCATGCTGACCACCCCGTGGTGCTTTTCTCCATCCTACATTGCCACTCACTGCCTATCCTAATTCAGACCCTACGATTCACACCACCCCGTGATGTATTTCTCACTCCTACTAGTGAATGTTACACACCCATACAATGCGCAACATCCTGCGAGGTATTTTAGAAACCTATCCTACATTGCCACTGCATGTGTCCTGACCTCTCCATGCTGTACACCCCGTGGTGCTTTTCTCCATCCTACATTGCCGCTCACTGCCTATCCTAATTCAGACCCTATGATTCACACGACCCCATGATGTTTTTCTCACTCCTACTAGTGAATTTAATATTACACACACATACAATGCGCACCACCCCGCGATGTTTTTCAGAAACCTATCCTACATTGCCACTGCATGTGTCCTGACTTCCCCATGCTGAACAACCCGTGGTGCTTTTCTCCATCCCACATTGCCACTCACTGCCTATCCTAATTCAGACAATATGATTCACACCACCCCGTGATGTTTTTCTCACTCCTACGAGTGAATGTAATGTTACAAACCCATACAGTGCGCACCACCCCGTGATGTTTTTCAGAAACCTATCCTACATTGCCACTGCAAGTTTCCTGACTTCCCCATGCTGACCACCCCGTGGTGCTTTTCTCCATCCTACATTGCCACTCACAGCCTATCCTAATTCAGACCCTATGATTAACACCACCCCGTGATGTTTTTCTCACTCCTACTAGTGAATGTAATTTTACACACCCATACGATGCGCAGCACCCCGCGATGTTTTTCAGAAAGCTATCCTACATTGCCACTGCATGTTTCCTGACTTCCCCATGCTGGCCAACCCGTGGTGCTTTTCTCCATCCTACATTGCCACTCACTGCCTACCCTAATTCAGACCCTATGATTCACAGCACCCCGTGATGTTTTTCTCACTCCTACTAGTGAATGTAATGTTACACACCCATACAATGCGGACCACCCCGTGATGTTTTTCAGAAACCTATCCTACATTGCCACTGCATGTTTCCTGACTTCCCCATGCTGGCCAACCCGTGGTGCTTTTCTCCATCCTACATTGCCAATCATTTCCTATCCTAATTCAGACCCTATGATTCACACCACCCCGTGATGTTTTTCTCACTCCTAGTAGAGAATGTAATGTTACACACCCATACAATGCGCACCACCCCTCGATATTTTTCAGAAACCTATCCTACATTGCCACTGCATGTGTCCTGACCTCCCCATGCTGACCACTCTGTGGTGCTTTTCTCCAACCTACATTGCCACTCACTGCCTATCCTAATTCAGACACTATGATTCACACCACCCCGTGATGTTTTTTCTCACTACTACTAGTGAATGAAATGTTACACACTCATACAATGCGCACCACCCTGTGAGGTTTTTCAGAAACCTATCCTACATTGCCACTGCATGTGTCCTGACCTCCCCATGGTGACCACCCCGTGGTGCTTTTCTCCATCCTACAGTGCCAATCACTGCCTATCCTAATTCAGACCCTATGATTCACAAGACCCCGTGATGTTTTTCTCACTCCTACTAGTGAATGTAATGTTACACACCCATACAATGCGGACCACCCCGCGATGTTTTTCAGAAACCTATTCTACATTGCCACTGCATGTGTCCTGACCTCCCCATGCTGACCACCCCGTGGTGCTTTTCTCCATCCTTCATTGCCACTCACTGCCTATCCTAATTCAGACCCTATGATTCACACCACCCCGTGATGTTTTTCACTCCTACTAATGAATGTAATGTTACACACCCATAAGATGCGCACCACCCCACTATGTTTTTCAGAAACCTATCCTACATTGCCAATGCATGTTTCCTGACCTCCCCATGCTGACCACTCCGGGGTGCTTTTCTCAATCCTACATTGCCACTCACTACCTATCCTAATTCAGAACCTATGATTCACACCTCCCCGTGATGTTTTTCTCACTCCTACTAGTGAATGTAATGTTACACACCCATACGATGCGCACCACCCCGCAATGTTTTTAAGAAACCTATCCTACATCGCCACTGCATGTTTCCTGACCTCCCCATGCTGGCCAGCCGGTGGTGCTTTTCTCCATCCTACATTGCCACTCACTTCCTATCCTAATTGAGACCCTATGATTCACACCACCCCGTGATGTTTTTCTCACTCCTACTAGTGAATGTAATGTTACAGACCTATACGATGCGCACCATCCTATGATGTTTTTCAGAGCCCTATCCTATATTGCCACTGCATGTTTCCTGACCTCCCCATGCTGACCACCCCGTGGTAGTTTTCTCCTTCCTACATTGCCACTCACTGCCTATCCTAATTCAAACCCTATGATTCACACCACCCCGTGATGTTTTTCTCACTCCTACTAGTGAATGTAATGTTACACACTCATACAATGCGCACCACCCCGCGAGGTTTTTCAGAAACCTATCCTGCATCGCCACTGCATGTGTCCTGACCTCCACATGTTGACCACCCCGTGGTGCTTTTCTCCATCCTACCTTGCCACTCACTGCCAATCCTAATTCAGACCCTATGATTCACACCACCCCGTGATGTTTTTCTCACTCCTATTAGTGAATGTAATGTTACACACCCATACAATGTGCACCACCCTGCGATGTTTTTCAGAAACCTATTCTACATTGCCACTGCATGTGTCCTGACCTCCCCATGCTGACCACCCCGTGGTGCTTTTCTCCATCCTACATTGCCACTCACTGCCTATCCTAATTCAGACCCTATGATTCACACCACCCCGTGATGTTTTTTAAACTCCTACTAGTTAATGTAATGTTACAGACCCATACAATGTGCACCACCCCGCTATGTTTTTCAGAAACCTATCCTACATTGCCACTGCATGTTTCCTGACCTCCCAATGCTGACCACCCCGTGGTGCTTTTCTCCATCCTACATTGCCACTCACTGCCTGTCCTAATTCAGACCCTATGATTCAAACCACCAAGTGATGTTTTTTTCACTCCTACTAGTGAATGCAATATTACAAACCCATACAATGCGCACCACCCCGCGATGTTTTTCAGAAACCTATCCTAAATTGCCACTGCATTTGTCCTGACCTCCCCGTGGTGACCACTCCGTGGTGTTTTTCTCCATCCTACATTGCCACTCACTGCCTGTACTAATTCAGACCCTATGATTCACACCACCCCGTGATGTTTTTCTCACTCCTACTAGTGAATGTAATGTTACACACCCATACAATGCGCACCACCCCGCGATGTTTTTCAGAAACCTATCGTACATTGCCACTGCATGTGTCCTGTCTTCCCCATGCTGAACACCCTGTGGAGCTTTTCTCCATCCTACATTGCCACTCACTGCCTGTCCTAATTCAGACCCTACGATTCTCACCAACCCGTGATGTATTTCTCTCTCCTACTAGTGAATGTAATGTTACACACCCGTACAATGCGCACCACCCCGCGATGTTTTTCAGAAACCTATCCTACATTGCCACTGTATGTGTCCTGACCTCCCCATGCTGACCACCCCGTGGTGCTTTTCTCCATCCTACATTGCCACTCACTGCCTATCCTAATTCAGACCCTAAGATTCACACCACCCCGTGATGTATTTCTCACTCCTACAAGTGAATGTAATGTTACACACCCATACAATGCGCAACATCCTGCGAGGTATTTTAGAAACCTATCCTACATTGCCACTGCATGTGTCCTGACCTCTCCATGCTGTACACCCCGTGGTGCTTTTCTCCATCCTACATTGCCGCTCACTGCCTATCCTAATTCAGACCCTATGATTCACACGACCCCATGATGTTTTTCTCACTCCTACTAGTGAATTTAATATTACACACACATACAATGCGCACCACCCCGCGATGTTTTTCAGAAACCTATCCTACATTGCCACTGCATGTGTCCTGACTTCCCCATGCTGAACAACCCGTGGTGCTTTTCTCCATCCCACATTGCCACTCACTGCCTATCCTAATTCAGACAATATGATTCACACCACCCTGTGATGTTTTTCTCACTCCTACGAGTGAATGTAATGTTACAAACCCATACAGTGCGCACCACCACGTGATGTTTTTCAGAAACCTATCCTACATTGCCACTGCAAGTTTCCTGACTTCCCCATGCTGACCACCCCGTGGTGCTTTTCTCCATCCTACATTGCCACTCACTGCCTATCCTAATTCAGACCCTATGATTAACACCACCCCGTGATGTTTTTCTCACTCCTACTAGTGAATGTAATGTTACACACCCATACGATGTGCAGCACCCCGCGATGTTTTTCAGAAAGCTATCCTACATTGCCACTGCATGTTTCCTGACTTCCCCATGCTGGCCAACCCGTGGTGCTTTTCTCCATCCTACATTGCCACTCACT
The DNA here is from genome assembly GCF_034190915.1 of Cavia porcellus. Lineage (NCBI taxonomy): Eukaryota > Metazoa > Chordata > Mammalia > Rodentia > Caviidae > Cavia > Cavia porcellus. Next base: position 28,237,282 of record NW_026947510.1, on the reverse strand, counting down.
GCCTACCCTAATTCAGACCCTATGATTCACAGCACCCCGTGATGTTTTTCTCACTCCTACTAGTGAATGTAATGTTACACACCCATACAATGCGGACCACCCTGCGATGTTTTTCAGAAACCTATCCTACATTGCCACTGCATGTTTCCTGACTTCCCCATGCTGGCCAACCCGTGGTGCTTTTCTCCATCCTACATTGCCACTCATTTCCTATCCTAATTCAGACCCTATGATTCACACCACCCCGTGATGTTTTTATCACTCCTACTAGAGAATGTAATGTTACACACCCATACAATGTGCACCACCCCGCGATATTTTTCAGAAACCTATCCTACATTGCCACTGCATGTGTCCTGACCTCCCCATGCTGACCACTCTGTGGTGCTTTTCTCCAACCTACATTGCCACTCACTGCCTATCCTAATTCAGACACTATGATTCACACCACCCCGTGATGTTTTCCTCACTCCTACTAGTGAATGTAAGGTTACACACCCATACAATGCGCACCACTGCGCGATGTTTTTCAGAAACCTTTCCTACATTGCCACGGCATGTTTCCTGACTTCCCCATGCTGGCCACCCCGTGGTGCTTTTCCCCATCCTACATTGCCACTCACTGCCTATCCTTATTCAGACCCTATGATTCACACCACCCCGTGATGTTTTTTCTCACTACTACTAGTGAATGAAATGTTACACACTCATACAATGCGCACCACCCTGTGAGGTTTTTCAGAAACCTATCCTACATTGCCACTGCATGTTTCCTGACCTCCCCATGCTGACCACTCCGTGGTGCTTTTCTCAATCCTACATTGCCAACCACTACCTATCCTAATTCAGAACCTATGATTCACACCTCCCCGTGATGTTTTTTTCACTCCTACTAGTGAATGTAATGTTACACACCCATACGATGCGCACCACCCCGCAATGTTTTTAAGAAACCTATCCTACATTGCCACTGCATGTTTCCTGACCTCCCCATGCTGGCCAGCCGGTGGTGCTTTTCTCCATCCTACATTGCCACTCACTTCGTATCCTAATTGAGACCCTATGATTCACACCACCCCGTGATGTTTTTCTCACTCCTACTAGTGAATGTAATGTTACAGACCTATACGATGCGCACCATCCTATGATGTTTTTCAGAGCCCTATCCTATATTGCCACTGCATGTTTCCTGACCTCCCCATGCTGACCACCCCGTGGTAGTTTTCTCCTTCCTACATTGCCACTCACTGCCTATCCTAATTCAAACCCTATGATTCACACCACCCCGTGATGTTTTTCTCACTCCTACTAGTGAATGTAATGTTACACACTCATACAATGCGCACCACCCTGCGAGGTTTTTCAGAAACCTATCCTGCATTGCCACTGCATGTGTCCTGACCTCCACATGTTGACCACCCCGTGGTGCTTTTCTCCATCCTACCTTGCCACTCACTGCCAATCCTAATTCAGACCCTATGATTCACACCACCCCGTGATGTTTTTCTCACTCCTATTAGTGAATGTAATGTTACACACCCATACAATGTGCACCACCCTGCGATGTTTTTCAGAAACCTATTCTACATTGCCATTGCATGTGTCCTGACCTCCCCATGCTGACCACCCCGTGGTGCTTTTCTCCATCCTACATTGCCACTCACTGCCTATCCTAATTCAGACCCTATGATTCACACCACCCCGTGATGTTTTTTAAACTCCTACTAGTTAATGTAATGTTACAGACCCATACAATGTGCACCACCCCGCTATGTTTTTCAGAAACCTATCCTACATTGCCACTGCATGTTTCCTGACCTCCCAATGCTGACCACCCCGTGGTGCTTTTCTCCATCCTACATTGCCACTCACTGCCTGTCCTAATTCAGACCCTATGATTCAAACCACCAAGTGATGTTTTTCTCACTCCTACTAGTGAATGCAATATTACACACCCATACAATGCGCACCACCCCGCGATGTTTTTCAGAAACCTATCCTAAATTGCCACTGCATTTGTCCTGACCTCCCCGTGCTGACCACTCCGTGGTGTTTTTCTCCATCCTACATTGCCACTCACTGCCTATCCTAATTCAGACCCTATGACTCACACCACCCCGTGATGTTTTTCTCACTCCTACTAGTGAATGTAATGTTACATACCCATACAATGCGCACCACCCCGCGATGTATTTCAGAAAACTATCCTACTTTGCCACTGCATTTCTCCTGACCTCCGCATGTTGACCTGCCCGTGGTGCTTTTCTCCATCCTACATTGCCATTCATTGCCTATCCTAATTCAGACCCTTTGATACACACCACCCCGTGACGTTTTTCTCACTCCTACTAGTGAATGTAATGTTACACACCCATACAATGCGCACCACCCCGCGATGTTTTTCAGAAACCTATTCTACATTGCAACTGCATGTGTCCTGACCTCCCGATGCTGACCACCCCGTGGTGCTTTTCTCCATTCTACAGTGCCACTCACTGCCTATCCTAATTCAGACCCTACGATTCACAACACACTGTGATGTATTTTTCACTCCTACTAGTGAATTTATGTTACACACACATACAATGCGCACCACCCTGCGAGGTTTTTCAGAAACGTATCCTACATTGCCACTGCATGTGTCCTGACCTCCCCAAGCTCTACACCCCGTGGTGCTTTTCTCCATCCTACATTGCCACTCACTGCCTATCCTAATTCAGACCCTATGATTCACACGACCCCATGATGTTTTTCTCACTCCTACTAGTGAATTTAATATTACACACACATACAATGCGCACCACCCCGCGATGTTTTTCAGAAACCTATCCTACATTGCCACTACATGTTTCCTGACCTCCCCATGCTCACCACCCCGTGGTGCTTTTCTCCATTATACATTGCCACTCACTGCCTATCCTAATTCAGACCCTATGATTCACACCACCCCGTGATGTTTTTCTCACTCCTACTAGTGAATGTAATGATACACACCCATACGATGTGCACCTCCCCGCGATGTTTTTCAGAAACCTATCCTAAATTGCCACTGCATGTTTCCTGACCTCTCCATGCTAGCCATGCCGTGGTGCTTTTCTCCATCCTACATTGCCACTCACTGCCTATTCTAATTCAGAACCTATGATTCACACGACCCCGTGATGTTTTTCTCACTCCTACTAGTGAATGTAATGTTACACACCGATACGATGTGCACCACCCCGCGATGTTTTTCAGAAACCTATCCTACATTGCCACTGCATGTGTCCTGACCTCCCCATGCTGACCACCCCGTGGTGCTTTTTCAATCCTACATTGCCACTCACTGCCTATCCTAATTGAGACACTACGATTCACACCACCCCGTGATGTCTTTCTCACTCCTACTAGTGAATGTAATGTTACACACCTATACGATGCGCACCAACCTATGATGTTTTTAGAACCCTTTATTATATTGCCACTGCATGTTTCAGGACCTCCCGATGCTGACCACCCCGTGGTGCTTTTCTCCATCCTACATTGCCACTCACTGACTATCCTAATTCAGACCCTATGATTCACACCACCCTGTGATGTTTTTCTCACTCCTACTAGTGAATGTAATGTTACACACCTATACGATGCGCACCATCCTATGATGTTTTTAGAACCCTATATTATATTGCCACTGCATGTTTCAGGACCTCCCCATGCTGACCACCCCGTGGTGCTTTTCTCCATCCTACATTGCCACTCACTGCCAATCCTAATTCAGACCCTATGATTCACACGACCCCGTGATGTGTTTCTCACTCCTACTAGTGAATTTAATATTACACACACATACAATGCGCACCACCCCGCGATGTTTTTCAGAAACCTATCCTACATTGCCACTGCATGTGTCCTGAGCTCCCCATGCTGAACACCCCGTGGTGCTTTTCTCCATCCTACATTGCCACTCACTGCCTATCCTAATTCAGAACCTATGATTCACACCACCCCGTGATGTTTTTCTCCTTCCTACTACTGAATGTAATGATACACACCCATACGATGCACACCACGCAGCGATGGTTTTCAGAAACCTATTCTACATTGCCACTGCATGTTTCCTGACTCTCCCCATGCTGGCCACCCCGTGGTGCTTTTCTCCATCCTACATTGCCACTCACTTCCTATCCTAATTTAGACCCTATGATTCACACCACCCCGTGATGTTTTTCTCACTCCTACTAGTGAAGGTAAGGTTATACACCCATACAATGCGCACCACCCCGCGATGCTTTTCAGAAACATATTCTACATTGCCACTGCATGTGTCCTGACCTCCCCATGCTGACCACCCCGTGGTGCTTTTCTCCATCCTACATTGCCACTCAATGCCTATCCTAATTCAGACCCTATGATTCACACCACCCCGTGATGTTTTTTAAACTCCTACTAGTTAATGTAATGTTACACACCCATACAATGTGCACCACCCCGCGATGTTTTTCAGAAACCTATCCTACATTGCCAATGTATGTTTCGTGACCTCCCAATGCTGACCACACCGTGGTGCTTTTCTCCATCCTACATTGCCACTCACTGCCTATCCTAATTCAGACCCTATGATTCACACCACCAAGTGATGTTTTTCTCACTCCTACTAGTGAATGTAATATTACACACCCATACAATGTGCACCACGCCGCGATGTTTTTCAGAAACCTATCCTACATTGCCACTGAATGTGTCCTGACCTCCCCATGCTGACCACTCCGTGGTGTTTTTCTCCATCCTACATTGCCAGTCACTGCCTATCCTAATTCAGACCCTATGATTCACACCACCCCGTGATGTTTTTCTCACTCCTACTAGTGAATTTAATGTTACACACCCATACAATGGGCACCACCCGACGATGTTTTTCAGAAACCTATCCTACATTGCCACAGCATGTTTCCTGACCTCCCCATGCTGACCACCCCGTGGTGCTTTTCTCCATCGTGCATACCACTCACTGCCTGTACTAATTCAGACCCTATGATTCACAACACCCCGTGATGTTTTTCTCACTCCTACTAGTGAATGTAATGTTACACACCCATACAATGCGCACCACCCCGCGATGTTTTTCAGAAACCTATCCTACATTGCCACTGCATGTGTCCTGACCTCCCCATGCTGAACACCCTGTGGTGCTTTTCTCCATCCTACATTGCCACTCACTGCCTATACTAATTGAGACCCTACGATTCTCACCACACCGTGATGTATTTCTCACTCCTACTAGTGAATGTAATGTTGCACACCCATACAATGCGCACCACCCCGCGATGTTTTTCAGAATCCTATCCTACATTGCCACTGCAAGTTTCCTGACTTCACCATGCTGACCAATCCGTGGTGCTTTTCTCCATCCTACATTGCCACTCACTGCCTACCCTAATTCAGACCCTATGATTCACACCACCCCGTGATGTATTTCTCACTCCTACTAGTGAATGTAATGTTACACACCCATACGATGCGAACCACCCTGCGATGTTTTTCAGAAACCTATCCTACATTGCCACTGCATGTTTCCTGACCTCCCCATTCTGACCATCCCGTGGTGCTTTTCTCCATCCTACATTGCCACTCACTGCCTATCATAATTCAGACCCTACGATTCACACCACCCCGTGATGTATTTCTCACTCCTACTAGTGAATTTAATGTTACACACCCATACAAAGGGCACCACCCGGCGATGTTTTTCAGAAACCTATCCTACATTGCCACAGCATGTTTCCTGACCTCCCCATGCTGACCACCCCGTGGTGCTTTTCTCCATCGTACATACCACTCACTGCCTGTACTAATTCAGACCCTATGATTCACACCACCCCGTGATGTTTTTCTCACTCCTACTAGTGAATGTAATGTTACACACCCATACAATGCGCACCACCCCGCGATGTTTTTCAGAATCCTATCCTACATTGCCACTGAAAGTGTCCTGATATCCCCAAGCTGACCACCGCATGGTGGTTTTCTCCATCCTACATTGCCACTCACTGCCTATCCTAATTCAGACCCTACGATTCACACCACCCCGTGATGTATTTCTCACTCGTACTACTGAATGTAATTTTTCACAACCATACAATGTGCACCACACTGCGAGGTTTTTCAGAAACCTATCCTACATTGCCATTGCATGTGTCCTGAGCTCCCCATGCTGAACACCCCGTGGTGCTTTTCTCCATCCTACATTGCCACTCACTGGCTATCCTAATTCAGACAATATGATTCACACCACCCTGTGATGTTTTTCTCACTCCTACGAGTGAATGTAATGTTACACACCCATACTATGCGCACCACCCCACGAAGTTTTTCAGAAACCTATCCTACTTTGCCACTGCATGTTTCCAGACCTACGCATGCTGACCACCCCGTGGTGCATTTCTCCATCCTACATTGCCACTCACTGCCTATCCTAATTCAGACCCTATGATTCACACCACCCCGTGATGTTTTTCTCACTACTACTAGTGAATGTAATGTTACACACCCATACGATGTGCACCACCCAGCGATGTTTTTCAGAAACCTATCCTACATTGCCACTGCATGTTTCGTGACCTCCCCATGCTAGCCATGCCGTGGTGCTTTTCTCCATCCTACAGTGCCACTCACTGCCTATTCTAATTCAGAACCTATGATTCACACCACCCCGTGATGTTTTTCTCACTCCTACTAGTGAATGTAATGTTACACACCGATACGATGTGCACCACCCCGCGATGTTTTTCAGAAACCTATCCTACATTGCCACTGCATGTTTCCAGATCTCCCCATGCTGACCACCCCGTGGTGCATTTCTCCATCCTACATTGCCACTCACTGCCTATCCTAATTCAGACTCTATGATTCACAACACCCCGTGATGTTTTTCTCACTCCTACTAGTGCATGTAATGTTACACACCCATACGATGCGCACCACCCTGCGATGTTTTTCAGAAACCTATCCTACATTGCCACTGCAAGTTTCCTGACTTCCCCATGCTGACCACACCGTGGTGTTTTTCTCCATCCTACATTGCTACTCACTGCCTATCCTAATTCAGACCCTATGATTCACACCACACCGTGACGTTTTTCTCATTCCTACTAGTGAATGTAATGTTACACACCCATACGATGCACACCACCCCGCGATGTTTTTCAGAAACCTATCCTACATTGCCATTGCATGTGTCCTGACTTTCCCATGCTGACCACCCCGTGGTGCTTTTCTCCATCCTACATTGCCACTCACTGCCTATCCTAATTCAGACCCTATGATTCACACCACCCCGTGATGTTTTTCTCCTTCCTACTACTGAATGTAATGATACACACCCATACGATGTGCACCACGCCGCGATGGTTTTCAGAAACCTATCCTACATTGCCACTGCATGTTTCCTGACTCTCCCCATGCTGGCCACCCCGTGGTGCTTTTCTCCATCCTACATTGCCACTCACTTCCTATCCTAATTTAGACCCTATGATTCACACCACACCGTGATGTTTTTCTCACTACTACTAGTGAATGTAATGTTACACACCTATACGATGCGCACCATCCCATGATGTTTTTCAGAAACCTATCATATGTAGCCACTGCATGTTTCCTGAACTCCCCATGATGACCACCCCGTGGTGCTTTTCTCCATCCTACATTGCCACTCACTGCCAATCCTAATTCAGACCCTATGATTCACACGACCCCGTGATGTTTTTCTCACTCCTACTAGTGAATGTAAGGTTATACACCCATACAATGCGCACCACCCCACGATGTTTTTCAGAAACATATTCTACATTGCCACTGCATGTGTCCTGACCTCCCCATGCTGACCACCCCGTGGTGCTTTTCTCCATCCTACATTGCCACTCAATGCCTATCCTAATTCAGACCCTATGATTCACACCACCCCCTGATGTTTTTTAAACTCCTACTAGTTAATGTAATGTTACACACCCATACAATGTGCACCACCCCGCGATGTTTTTCAGGAACCTATCCTACATTGCCACTGCATATTTCCTAACCTCCCCATGCTGACCACCCCGTGGTGCTTTTCTCCATCCTACATTGCCACTCACTGCCTATCCTAATTCAGACCCTATGATTCACACCACACCGTGATGTTTTTCTCACTCCTACTAGTGAATGTAATGTTACACACTCATACAATGCGCACCACCCTGCGAGGCTTTTCAGTAACCTATCCTACATTGCCACTGCATGTGTCCTGACCTCCCCATGCTGTCCACCCCGTGCTGCTTTTCTCCATCCTACATTGCCACTCACTGCCTATCCTAATTCAGACCCTATGATTCACACCACCCCGTGATGGTTTTCCCACTCCTACTAGTGAATATAATGTTACACACCCATACAATGCGCACCACCCCGCGATGTTTTTCAGAAACCTATCCTACATTGCCACTGCATGTGTCCTGACCTTCCCATGCTGACCACCCCGTGGTGCTTTTCTCCATCCTACATTGCCACTCACTGCCTATCCTAATTCAGACCCTATGATTCACACCACCCCGTTATGTTTTTCTCACTCCTACTAGTGAATGTAACGTTACACACCTATACGATGCGCACCATCCCATGATGTTTTTCAGAACCCTATCCTATATTGCCACTGCATGTTTACTGACCACCCATGCTGACCACCCCGTGGTGCTTTACTCCATCCTACATTGCCACTCACTGCCTATCGTAATTCAAACCCTATGATTCACACCACCCAGTGATGTTTTACTCACTCCTACTAGTGAATGTAATGTTACACACCCATACAATGCGCACCACCCCGCGATGTTTTTCAGAAACCTATCCTACATTGCCACTGCATGTGTCCTGACCTTCCCATGCTGACCACCCCGTGGTGCTTTTCTCCATCCTACATTGCCACTCACTGCCTATCCTAATTCAGACCCTATGATTCACACCAACCCGTGATGTTTTTCTCACTCTTACTAGAGAATGTAATGTTACACACCCATACAATGCGCACCACCCCGCGATGTTTTTCAGAAACCTATTCTACATTGCCACTGCATGTGTCCTGACCTCCCCATGCTGACCAACCCGTGGTGCTTTTCTCCATCCTACATTGCCACTCACTGCCTATCCTAATTCAGACACTATGATTCACACCACCAAGTGTTGTTTTTCTCACTCCTACTAGTGAATGTAAAATTACACACCCATACAATGCGCACCACCCCGCGATGTTTTTCATAAACCTATCCTACATTGCCACTGCATGTTTCCTGACCTCCCCATGATCGCCCACCCCGTGGTGCTTTTCTCCATCCTACATTGCCACTCACTGCCTATCCTTATTCAGACACTATGATTCACACCACCCCGTGATGTTTTTCTCACTCCTACTAGTGAATGTAATGTTACACACACATACGATGCGCACCACCCCGCGATGTTTTTCAGAAACCTATCCTACATTGCCACTGCATGTTTCCTGACCTCCCCATGCTGACCAGCCCATGTTACTTTTGTCCATCCTACATTGCAACTCACTGCCTGTACTAATTCATACCCTATGATTCACACCACCCCGTGATGTTTTTCTCACTCCTACTAGTGAATGTAATGTTACACACCCATACAATGCGCACCACACCGCGATGTTTTTCAGAAACCTATCCTACATTGCCACTGCATGTTTCCTGACCTCACCATGCTGACCATCCCGTGGTGCTTTTCTCCATCCTACATTGCCACTCACTGCCTATCCTAATTCAGACCCTATGATTCACACCACCAAGTGATGTTTTTCTCACTCCTGCTAGTGAAGGTAATATTACACACCCATACAATGCGCACCACCCCGCGATGTTTTTCAGAAACCTATCCTACGTTGCCACTGCATGTGTCCTGACCTTCCCATGCTGACAACTCCGTGGTGCTTTTCTCCATCCTACATTGCCACTCACTGCCTATCCTAATTCGGACCCTATGATTCACACCACCCCGTGATGTTTTTCTCACTCCTACTAGTGAATGTAATGTTACACACCCATACAATGCGCACCACACCGCGATGCTTTTCTGAAACCTATCCTACATTGCCACTGCATGTTTCCTAACCTCCCCATGCTGACCAACCCGTGGTGCTTTTCTCCATCCTACATTGTAACTCACTGGCTATCCTAATTCAGACCATATGATTCACACCACCCCGTGATGTTTTTCTTACTCCTACTAGTGAATGTAATGTTACACACCCATACAATGTGAACCACCCCGGGATGTTTTTCAGAAACTTATCCTACATTGCCACTATATGTTTCCTGACCTCCACATGCTGACCACCCCTTGGTGCTTTTCTCCATCCTACATTGCCACTCACTGCCTATCCTAATTCAGACCCTATGATTCCCACCACCCCGTGATGTGTTTCTCACTCCTACTAGTGAATGTAATATTACACACCCATACGATGCGCACCACCCTGCGAGGTTTTTCAGAAACCTATCCTACATTGCCACTGCATGAATCCTGACCTCCCCATGCTGACCACCCCGTGGTGCTTTTCTCCATCCTACATTGCCACTCACTGCCTATCCTTATTCAGACCCTAAGATTCTCACCACCCCGTTATGTATTTCTCAATCCTACTAGTGAATGTAATGTTACACACCCATACGATGCGCACCACCCCGCGATGTTTTTCAGAAACCTATCCTACATTGCCACTGCATGTTTCCTGACCTCCCCATGCTGGCCATCCCGTGGTGCTTTTCTCCATCCTACATTGCCACTCACTGCCTATCCTCATTCAGAACCTATGATTCACACCACCCCGTGATGTATTTCTCACTCCTACTAGTGAATGTAATGTTACACAGCGATAAGATGCGCACCACCCCGCGATGTTTTTCAGAAACCTATCCTACATTGCCACTGCATGTTTCCTGACCTCCCCATGCTGGCCACCCCGTGTTGCTTTTCTCCATCCTACATTGCCACTCACTGCCTATCCTAATTCAGACCCTATGATTCACACAACACCGTGATGTTTTTCTGACTCCTACTATTGAATGTAATGTTACACACCCATATAATGCGCACCACCCCGCGATGCTTTTGAGAAACCTATCCTACATTGCCACTACATGTGTCCTGACCTCCGCATGCTGACCACCACGTGGTGCTTTTCTCCTAACTACATTGCCAATCACTGCCTATCCTAATTCAGACCCTATGATTCACACTACCCCGTGATGGTTTTCACACTCCTACTCGTGAATGTAATGTTACACACCCATGCAATGCGCACCACCCCGCGATATTTTTCAGAAACCTATCCTACATTGCCACGGCATGTGTCCTGACCTTCCCATGCTGACCACCCTGTGGTGCTTTTCTCCACCCTACATTGCCACTCACTTCCTTTCTTAATTCAGACCCTATGATTCACACCACCCCGTGATGTTTTTCTCACTCCTACTAGTGAATGTAATGTTACACACCTATACGATGCGCACCATCCCATGATGTTTTTCAGAACCCTATCCTATATTGCCACTGCATGTTTCCTGACCTCCCCATGCTGACCACCCCGTGGTGCATTTCTCCATGCTACATTGCCACTCACTGCCTATCCTAATTCAAACCCTATGATTCACACCACCCCGTGATGTTTTTCTCACTCCTACTAGTGAATGTAATGTTAAACACTCATACAATTCGCAACACCCTGCGAGGTTTTTCAGAAACCTATCCTACATTGCCACTGCATGTGTCCTGACCTCCCCATGCTGACCACTCCGTGGTGCTTTTCTCCATCCTACATTGCCACTCACTCCCTATCCTAATTCAGACCCTATGATTCACACCACCCCGTGATGTTTTTATCACTCCTACTAGAGAATGTAAAGTTACACACCAATACAATGCGCACCACCCCGCGATGTTTTTCAGAAACCTATTCTACATTGCCACTGCATTTGTCCTGACCTCCCCATGCTGACCACCCCGTGGTGCTTTTCTCCATCCTACATTGCCACTCACTGCCTATCCTAATTCAGACCCTATGATTCACACCACCCCGTGATGTTTTTCTCACTCCTACTAGTGAATGTAATGTTACACACCCATACGATGCGCACCACCCTGCGATGTTTTTCAGGAACCTATCCTACATTGCCACTGCAAGTTTCCTGACTTCCCCATTCTGACCACCCCGTGGTGTTTTTCTCCATCCTACATTGCCACTCACTGCCTATCCTTATTCAGACCCTATGATTCACACCATCCCGTGATGTTTTTCTCACTCCTACTAGTGAATGTAATGTTACACACCCATAGGATGCGCACCACCCCGCGATGTATTTCAGGAACCTATACTACATTGCCACTGCATGTTTATTGACCTCCACATGCTTGCCATCCCGTGGTGCTTTTCTCCATTCTACATTGCCACTCACTGCCTATTCTAATTCAGAACCTATGATTCACACCACTCCGTGATGTATTTCTCACTCCTACTAGTGAAAGTAATGTTACACACTCATACAATGCGCACCACCCTGCGAGGTTTTTCAGAAACCTATCCTACATTGTCACTGCATGTGTCCTGACCTCGCCATGCTGACCACCCCGTGCTGCTTTTCTCCATCCTACATTGACACTCACTGCCTATCCTAATTCAGACCCTACGATTCACACCACCCCATGATGTATTTTTAACACCTACTAGTGAATGTAATGTTACACGCCCATACACTGCGCACAACCCCGCGATGTTTTTCAGAAACCTATCCTACATTGCCACTGCATGTGTCCTGACTTCCCCATGCTGACCACCCCGTGATGCTTTTCTCCATCCAACATTGCCACTCACTGCCTATCCTAATTCAGACCCTATGATTCACACCACCCCGTGATGTTTTTCTCACTCCTACTAGTGAATGTAGTATTACACACCTATACAATGCGCACCACCCTGCGAGGTTTTTCAGAAACCTATCCTACATTGTCACTGCATGTGTCCTGACCTCCCCATGCTGACCAACCCGTGGTGCTTTTCTCCATCCTACATTGCCACTCACTGCCTAACCTAATTCAGACCATATGATTCACACCACCCCGTGAAGTTTTTCTCACTCCTACTAGTGAATGCAATGTTACACACCCGTACAATGCGCACCACCCAAAGATATTTTTCAGAATCCTATCCTACATTGCTACTGCATGTGTCCTAACCTCCCCATGCTGACCACCCCGTGGTGCTTTTCTCCATCCTACATTGCCACTCACTGCCTATCCTTATTCAGACCCTATGATTCACATGACCCCGTGATGTATTTCTCACTCCTACTAGTGAATGTAATGTTACACACCCATACAATGCGCACCATCCCTTGATGTTTTTCAGAAACCTATCGTACATTGCCACTGCATGTTTCCTGACCTCCCCATGCTGGCCACCACGTGGTGGTTTTTTCCATCGTACATTGCCACTCACTGCGTATCCTAATTCAGACCCTATGATTGACATGACACCGTGATGTATTTCTCACTCCTACTAATGAATGTAATGTTACACACCCATACAATGTGCACTACCCCGCGATGTTTTACAGAAACCTATCGTACATTGCCACTGCATGTGTCCTGACCTTCCCATGCTTACCACCCCGTGGTGCTTTTCTCCATCCTACATTGCCACTCACTGCCTATCCAAATTCAGACCTCATGATTCGCACCACCCCGTGATGTTTTTCTAACTCCTACCAGTGAATGTAATGTTACACACCCATACGATGCGCACAACCCTGCGATGTTTTTCAGAAACCTATCCTACATTGCCACTGCAAGTTTCCTGACTTCCCCATTCTGACCACCCCGTGGTGTTTTTCTCCATCCTACATTGCCACTCACTGCCTATCCTAATTCAGACCCTATGATTCACACCATCCCGTGATGTTTTTCTCACTCCTACTAGTGAATGTAATGTTACACACCCATAGGATGCGCACCACCCCGCGATGTATTTCAGGAACTAATCCTACATTGCCACTGCATGTTTATTGACCTCTACATGCTGGCCATCCCGTGGTGCTTTTCTCCATCCTACATTGCCACTCACTGCCTATTCTAATTCAGAACCTATGATTCACACCACCCCGTGATGTATTTCTCACTCCTACTAGTGAAAGTACTGTTACACACTCATACAATGCGCCCCACCCTGCGAGGTTTTTCAGAAACCTATCCTACATTGTCACTGCATGTGTCCTGACCTCGCCATGCTGACCACCCCGTGCTGCTTTTCTCCATCCTACATTGACACTCACTGCCTATCCTAATTTAGACCCTACGATTCACACCACCCCATGATGTATTTTTAACACCTACTAGTGAATGTAATGTTACACGCCCATACACTGCGCACCACCCCGCGATGTTTTTCTGAAACCTATCCTACATTGCCACTACATGTGTCCTGACCTCCGCATGCCGACCACCCCGTGATGCTTTTCTCCATCCTACATTGCCACTCACTGCCTATCCTAATTCAGACCCTATGAATCATACCACCCGGTGATGTTTTTCTCCCTCCTACTAGTGAATGTAATGTTACACACCCATACGATGCGCACCACCACGCGATGTTTTTCAGAAACCTATCCTACATTGCCACTGCATGTTTCCTGACCTCCCCATCCTGGCCACCCCGTTTTGCTTTTCTCCATCCTACATTGCCACTCACTGCCTATCCTAATTCAGACCCTATGATTCACACCACCCCATTATGTTTTTCTCACTCCTACTAGTGAATGTAATGTTACACACACATACAATGCGCACCACCCTGCGAAGTTTTTCAGAAACATATCCTACATTGCCACTGCATGTGTATTGACCTGTCCATGCTGACCACCCCGTGGTGCTTTTCTCCATCCTACATTGCCACTCACTGCCTATCCTAATTCAGACACTATGGTTCACACCACCCCGTGATGTATTTCTCACTCCTACTAGTGAATGTAATGTTACACACCCATACGATGCGCACCACCACGCGATGTTTTTCAGAAACTTATCCTACATTGCCACTGCATGTGTCCTGACATCCCCATGCTGACCACCCCGTGCTGCTTTTCTCAATCCTACATTGACACTCACTGCCTATCCTAATTCAGACCCTACAATTCACACCACCCCATGATGTATTTTTCACTCCTACTAGTGAATGTAATGTTACACGCCCATACAATGCGCACCACCCCGGAATGTTTTTCAGAAACCTATCCTACATTGCCACTACATGTGTCCTGACCTCCGCATGCTGACCACCACGTGGTGCTTTTCTCCATCCTACATTGCCAATCACTGCCTATCCTAATTCAGACCCTATGATTCACACCACCCCGTGATGGTTTTCCCACTCCTACTAGTGAATGTAATGTTACACACCCATACAATGTGCACCACACCGCGATATTTTTCAGAAACCTATCCTACATTGCCCCTGCATGTGTCCTGACCTTCCCATGCTGACCACCCCGTGGTGCTTTTCTCCATCCTACATTGCCACTCACTGCCTATGCTAATTCAGACCCTATGATTCATACCACCCCGTGATGTTTTTCTCCCTCCTACTAGTGAATGTAATGTTACACACCCATACGATGCACACCACCACGCGATGTTTTTCAGAAACCTATCCTACATTGCCACTGCATGTTTCGTGACTTTCCCATGCTGGCCACCCCGTGGTGCTTTTTTCCATCCTACATTGCCACTCACTTCCTTTCCTAATTCAGACCCTATGATTCACACCACCCCGTGATGTTTTTCTCACTCCTACTAATGAATGTAATGTTACACACCTATACGATGCGCACCATCCCATGATGATTTTCAGAACCCTATCGTATATTGCCACTGCATGTTTCCTGACCTCCCCATGCTGACCAACCCGTGGTGCTTTTCTCCATCCTACATTGCCACTCACTGCCTATGCTAATTCAAACCCTATGATTCACACCACCCCGTGATGTTTTTCTCACTCCTACTAGTGAATGTAATGTTACACACGCATACAATGCATACCACCCTGCGAGGTTATTCAGAAACCTATCCTAAATTGCCAATGCATGTGTCCTGACCTCACCATGCTGACCACCCCGTGGTGCTTTTCTCCATGCTACATTGCCACTCACTGCCTATCCTAATTCAGACCCTATGATTCACACCACCCCGTGATGTTTTTCTCACTCCTACTAGAGAATGTAATGTTACACACACATACAATGCGCACCACCCCGCGATGTTTTTCAGAAACCTATTCTACATTGCCACTGCATGTGTCCTGACCTCCCCATGCTGACCACCCCGTGGTGCTTTTCTCCTTCCTACATTGCCACTCACTGCCTATCCTAATTGACTCCCTATGATTCATACCACCCTGTGATGTTTTTTAAACTCCTCCTAGTGAAGTAATGTTACACACCCATACAATGTGCACCACCCCACAATGTTTTTCAGAAACCTAACCTACATTACCACTGCATGTTTCCTGATCTCCCCATGGTGACCACCCCGTGGTGCATTTCTCCATCCTACATTGCCACTCACTGCCTATCCTAATTCAGACACTATGATTCACACCACCAAGTGATGTTTTTCTCACTCCTACGAGTGAATGTAATATTACACACCCATACAATGCGCACCAACCCGCGATGTTTTTCAGAATCCTATCCTACATTGCCACTGTATGTGTCCTGACCTCCCCATGCTGACCACTCCGTGGTGCTTTTCTCGAACCTACATTGCAAATCTCTGCCTATCCTTATTCAGACCCTATGATTCACACCACCCCGTGATGTTTTTCTCCCTCCTACTAGTGAATGTAATGTTACACACCCATACGATGCGCACCACCCCACGATGTTTTTCAGAAACCTATCCTACATTGCCACTGCATGTTTCCTGACTTCCCCATGCTGGCCACCCCGTGGTGATTTTCTCCATCCTACATTGCCACTCACATCCTTTCCTAATTCAGACCCTATGATTCACACCACCCCGTGATGTTTTTCTCACTCCTACTAGTGAATGTAATGTTACACACCTATACGATGCGCACCATCCCATGATGTTTTTCAGAACCCTATCCTATATTGCCACTGCATGTTTCCTGACCACCCATGCTGACCACCCCGTGGTGCTTTTCTCCATCCTACATTGCCACTCACTGCCTATCCTAATTCAAACCCTATGATTCACACCACCCCGTGATGTTTTTCTCAATCCTACTAGTGAATGTAATGTTACACACTCATACAATGCGCACCACCCTGCGAGGCTTTTCAGTAACCTATCCCACAATGCCACTGCATGTGTCCTGACCTCCACATGCTGACCACCCCGTGGTGCTTTTCTACATCCTACATTGCCACTCACTACCTATTCTAATTCAGACCCTACGATTCTCACCACCCCGTGATGTATTTCTCACTCCTACTAGTGAATGTAATGTTGCACACCCATACAATGCGCACCACCCCGCGATGTTTATCAGAAACCTATCCCACATTGCCACTGCATGTGTCCTGACCTCCCCATGCTTACCACCCCGTGGTGCTTTTCTCCATCCTACATTGCCACTCACTGACTATCCTAATTCAGACCCTATGATTCACACCACTCCGTTATGATTTTCTCACTCCTACTAGTGAATGTAACGTTACACACCTATATGATGCGCACCATCCCATGATGTTTTTCAGAACCCTATCCTATATTGCCACTGCATGTTTACTGACCACCCATGCTGACCACCCCGTGGTGCTTTACTCCATCCTACATTGCCACTCACTGCCTATCCTAATTCAAACCCTATGATTCACACCACCCAGTGATGTTTTACTCCTACTAGTGAATGTAATGTTACACACTCATACAATGCACACCACCCTGCGAGGTTTTTCAGAAACCTATCCTACATTGCCACTGCATGTGTCCTGACCTCCACATGCTGACCACCCCGTGGTGCTTTTCTCCGTCCTACATTGCCACTCACTGCCTATCCTAATTCAGACCCTATGATTCACACCAACCCGTGATGTTTTTCTCACTCTTACTAGAGAATGTAATGTTGCACACCCATACAATGCGCACAACCCCGCGATGTTTTTCAGAAACCTATTCTACATTGCCACTGCATGTGTCCTGACCTCCCCATGCTGACCACCCCGTGGTGCTTTTCTCCATTTTACATTGCCACTCCCTGCCTATCCTAATTCAGACCCTATGATTCACACCACCTCGTGATGTTTTTCAAACTCCTACTACTGAATGTAATGTTACACACCCATGCAATGCTCACCACCCCGCGATGTTTTTCAGAAACCTATCCTACATTGCCACTGCATGTTTCCTGACCTCCCCATTCTGACCACCCCGTGGTGCTTTTCTCCATCCTACATTGCCACTCACTGCCTATCCTAATTCAGACTCTATGATTCACACCACCCCGTGATGTTTTTCTCACTCCTACTAGTGAATGTAATGTTACACACACATACGATGCGCACCACCCCGCGATGTTTTTCAGAAACCTATCCTACATTGCCACTGCATGTTTCCTGACCTCCCCATGCTGACCAGCCCATGTTACTTTTGTCCATCCTACATTGCAACTCACTGCCTGTACTAATTCATACCCTATGATTCACACCACCCCGTGATGTTTTTCTCACTCCTACTAGTGAATGTAATGTTACACACCCATACAATGCGCACCACACCGCGATGTTTTTCAGAAACCTATCCTACATTGCCACTGCATGTTTCCTGACCTCACCATGCTGACCATCCCGTGGTGCTTTTCTCCATCCTACATTGCCACTCACTGCCTATCCTAATTCAGACCCTATGATTCACACCACCAAGTGATGTTTTTCTCACTCCTACTAGTGAATGTAATATTACACACCCATACAATGCGCACCACCCCGCGATGTTTTTCAGAAACCTATCCTACGTTGCCACTGCATGTGTCCTGACCTCCCCATGCTGACAACTCCGTGGTGCTTTTCTCCATCCTACATTGCCACTCACTGCCTATCCTAATTCGGACCCTATGATTCACACCACCCCGTGATGTTTTTCTCACTCCTACTAGTGAATGTAATGTTACACACCCATACAATGCGCACCACCCCGCGATGCTTTTCAGAAACCTATCCTACATTGCCACTGCATGTTTCCTAACCTCCCCATGCTGGCCATCCCGTGGTGCTTTTCTCCATCCTACATTGCCACTCACTGCCTATCCTCATTCAGAACCTATGATTCACACCACCCCGTGATGTGTTTCTCACTCCTACTAGTGAATGTAATATTACACACCCATACGATGCGCACCACCCTGCGAGGTTTTTCACAAACCTATCCTACATTGCCACTGCATGAATCCTGACCTCCCCATGCTGACCACCCCGTGGTGCTTTTCTCCATCCTACATTGCCACTCACTGCCTATCCTTATTCAGACCCTAAGATTCTCACCACCCCGTTATGTATTTCTAAATCCTACTAGTGAATGTAATGTTACACACCCATACGATGCGCACCACCCCGCGATGTTTTTCAGAAACCTATCCTACATTGCCACTGCATGTTTCCTGACCTCCCCATGCTGGCCATCCCGTGGTGCTTTTCTCCATCCTACATTGCCACTCACTGCCTATCCTCATTCAGAACCTATGATTCACACCACCCCGTGATGTATTTCTCACTCCTACTAGTGAATGTAATGTTACACAGCGATAAGATGCGCACTACCCCACGATGTTTTTCAGAAACCTATCCTACATTGCCACTGCATGTTTCCTGACCTCCCCATGCTGGCCACCCCGTGTTGCTTTTCTCCATCCTACATTGCCACTCACTGCCTATCCTAATTCAGACCCTATGATTCACACAACACCGTGATGTTTTTCTGACTCCTACTATTGAATGTAATGTTACACACCCATACAATGCGCACCACCCCGCGATGCTTTTGAGAAACCTATCCTACATTGCCACTACATGTGTCCTGACCTCCGCATGCTGACCACCACGTGGTGCTTTTCTCCTTACTACATTGCCAATCACTGCCTATCCTAATTCAGACCCTATGATTCACACTACCCCGTGATGGTTTTCCCACTCCTACTAGTGAATGTAATGTTACACACCCATGCAATGCGCACCACCCCGTGATATTTTTCAGAAACCTATCCTACATTGCCACGGCATGTGTCCTGACCTTCCCATGCTGACCACACCGAGGTGCTTTTCTCCACCCTACATTGCCACTCACTTCCTTTCCTAATTCAGAACCTATGATTCACACCACCCCGTGATGTTTTTCTCACTCCTACTAGTGAATGTAATGTTACACACCTATACGATGCGCACCATCCCATGATGTTTTTCAGAACCCTATCCTATATTGCCACTGCATGTTTCCTGACCTCCCCATGCTGACCACCCCGTGGTGCTTTTCTCCATGCTACATTGCCACTCACTGCCTATCCTAATTCAAACCCTATGATTCACACCACCCCGTGATGTTTTTCTCACTCCTACTAGTGAATGTAATGTTAAACACTCATACAATGCGCAACACCCTGCGAGGTTTTTCAGAAACCTATCCTACATTGCCACTGCATGTGTCCTGACCTCCCCATGCTGACCACCCCGTGGTGCTTTTCTCCATCCTACATTGCCACTCACTGCCTATCCTAATTCAGACCCTATGATTCACACCACCCCGTGATGTTTTTATCACTCCTACTAGAGAATGTAAAGTTACACACCAATACAATGCGCACCACCCCGCGATGTTTTTCAGAAACCTATTCTACATTGCCACTGCATTTGTCCTGACCTCCCCATGCTGACCACCCCGTGGTGCTTTTCTCCATCCTACATTGCCACTCACTGCCTATCCTAATTCAGACCCTATGATTCACACCACCCCGTGATGTTTTTTAAACTCATACTAGTGAAAGTAATGTTACACACCCATACAATGTGCACCATCCCGCGATGTTTTTCAGAAACCTATCCTACATTGCCACTGCATGTTTCCAGATCTCCCCATGCTGACCACCCCGTGGTGCATTTCTCCATCCTACATTGCCACTCACTGCCTATCCTAATTCAGACCCTATGATTCACACCACCCCGTGATGTTCTTCTCACTCCTACTAGTGAATGTAATGTTACACACCCATACGATGCGCACCACCCTGCGATGTTTTTCAGAAACCTATCCTACATTGCCACTGCAAGTTTCCTGACTTCCCCATTCTGACCACCCCGTGGTGTTTTTCTCCATCCTACATTGCCACTCACTGCCTATCCTAATTCAGACCCTATGATTCACACCATCCCGTGATGTTTTTCTCACTCCTACTAGTGAATGTAATGGTACACACCCATAGGATGCGCACCACCCCGCGATGTATTTCAGGAACCTATACTACATTGCCACTGCATGTTTATTGACCTCCTCATGCTGGCCATCCCGTGGTGCTTTTCTCCATTCTACATTGCCACTCACTGCCTATTCTAATTCAGAACCTATGATTCACACCACCCCGTGATGTATTTCTCACTCCTACTAGTGAAAGTAATGTTACACACTCATACAATGCGCACCACCCTGCGAGGTTTTTCAGAAACCTATCCTACATTGTCACTGCATGTGTCCTGACCTCGCCATGCTGACCACCCCGTGCTGCTTTTCTCCATCCTACATTGACACTCACTGCCTATCCTAATTCAGACCCTATGATTCACACCACCCCGTGATGTTCTTCTCACTCCTACTAGTGAATGTAATGTTACACACCCATACGATGCGCACCACCCTGCGATGTTTTTCAGAAACCTATCCTACATTGCCACTGCAAGTTTCCTGACTTCCCCATTCTGACCACCCCGTTTTGTTTTTCTCCATCCTACATTGCCACTCACTGCCTATCCTAATTCAGACCCTATGATTCACACCACCCCGTGATGTTTTTCTCACTCCTACTAGTGAATGTAGTATTACACACCTATACAATGCGCACCACCCCGCGATGTTTTTCAGAAACCTATCCTACATTGCCACTGCATGTTTCCTGACCTCCACATGCTGACCACCCCGTGGTGCTTTTCTCCATCCTACATTGCCACTCACTGCCTATCCTAATTCACACCCTATGATTCACACCCACCCGTAATGGTTTTCTCACTCCTACTAGTGAATGTAATGTTACACACCCATACAATGCGCACGACCCCGCGATATTTTTCCTAAACCTATCCTACATTGCCACTGCATGTTTCCTGACCTCCCCATGCTGGCCACCACGTTTTGCTTTTTTCCATCCTACATTGCCACTCACTGCGTATCCTAATTCAGACCCTATGATTCACACCACCCCGTGATGTTTTTCTCACTCCTACTAGTGAATGTAATGTTACACACTCATACAATGCGCACCACCCTGCGAGGTTTTTCAGAAACGTATCCTACATTGTCACTGCATGTGTCCTGACCTCCCCATGCTGACCAACCCGTGGTGCTTTTCTCCATCCTACATTGCCACTCACTGCCTAACCTAATTCAGACCATATGATTCACACCACCCCGTGAAGTTTTTCTCACTCCTACTAGTGAATGCAATGTTACACACCCATACAATGCGCACCACCCAAAGATATTTTTCAGAATCCTATCCTACATTGCTACTGCATGTGTCCTGACCTCCCCATGCTGACCACCCCGTGGTGCTTTTCTCCATCCTACATTGCCACTTACTGCCTATCCTTATTCAGACCCTATGATTCACATGACCCCGTGATGTATTTCTCACTCCTACTAGTGAATGTAATGTTACACACCCATACAATGCGCACCATCCCTTGATGTTTTTCAGAAACCTATTGTACATTGCCACTGCATGTTTCCTGACCTCCCCATGCTGGCCACCACGTGGTGGTTTTTTCCATCGTACATTGCCACTCACTGCGTATCCTAATTCAGACCCTATGATTGACATGACCCCGTGATGTATTTCTCACTCCTACTAATGAATGTAATGTTACACACCCATACAATGTGCACTACCCCGCGATGTTTTACAGAAACCTATCGTACATTGCCACTGCATGTGTCCTGACCTTCCCATGCTTACCACCCCGTGGTGCTTTTCTCCATCCTACATTGCCACGCACTGCCTATCCAAATTCAGACCTCATGATTCGCACCACCCCGTGATGTTTTTCTAACTCCTACCAGTGAATGTAATGTTACACACCCATACGATGCGCACAACCCTGCGATGTTTTTCAGAAACCTATCCTACATTGCCACTGCAAGTTTCCTGACTTCCCCATTCTGACCACCCCGTGGTGTTTTTCTCCATCCTACATTGCCACTCACTGCCTATCCTAATTCAGACCCTATGATTCACACCATCCCGTGATGTTTTTCTCACTCCTACTAGTGAATGTAATGTTACACACCCATAGGATGCGCACCACCCCGCGATGTATTTCAGGAACCAATCCTACATTGCCACTGCATGTTTATTGACCTCTACATGCTGGCCATCCCGTGGTGCTTTTCTCCATCCTACATTGCCACTCACTGCCTATTCTAATTCAGAACATATGATTCACAGCACCCCGTGATGTATTTCTCACTCCTACTAGTGAAAGTACTGTTACGCACTCATACAATGCGCCCCACCCTGCGAGGTTTTTCAGAAACCTATCCTACATTGTCACTGCATGTGTCCTGACCTCGCCATGCTGACCACCCCGTGTTGCTTTTCTCCATCCTACATTGCAACTCACTGCCTATCCTAATTCAGACCCTATGATTCACACCACCCCATTATGTTTTTCTCACTCCTACTAGTAAATGTAATGTTACACACCCATACGATGCGCACCACCACGCGATGTTTTTCAGAAACCTATCCTACATTGCCACTGCATGTTTCCTGACCTCCCCATCCTGGCCACCCCGTGTTGCTTTTCTCCATCCTACATTGCCACTCACTGCCTATCCTAATTCAGACCCTATGATTCACACCACCCCATTATGTTTTTCTCACTCCTACTAGTGAATGTAATGTTACACACTCATACAATGCGCACCACCCTGCGAAGTTTTTCAGAAACCTATCCTACATTGCCACTGCATGTGTATTGACCTGTCCATGCTGACCACCCCGTGGTGCTTTTCTCCATCCCACATTGCCACTCACTGCCTATCCTAATTCAGACACTATGATTCACACCACCACGTGATGTATTTCTCACTCCTACTAGTGAATGTAATGTTACACACCCATACGATGCGCACCACCACGCGATGTTTTTCAGAAACTTATCCTACATTGCCACTGCATGTGTCCTGACATCCCCATGCTGACCACCCCGTGCTGCTTTTCTCAATCCTACATTGCCAATCACTGCCTATCCTAATTCAGACCCTATGATTCACACCACCCCGTGATGGTTTTCCCACTCCTACTAGTGAATGTAATGTTACACACCCATACAATGCGCACCACACCGCGATATTTTTCAGAAACCTATCCTACATTGCCCCTGCATGTGTCCTGACCTTCCCATGCTGACCACCCCGTGGTGCTTTTCTCCATCCTACATTGCCACTCACTGCCTATGCTAATTCAGACCCTATGATTCATACCACCCCGTGATGTTTTTCTCCCTCCTACTAGTGAATGTAATGTTACACACCCATACGATGCACACCACCACGCGATGTTTTTCAGAAACCTATCCTACATTGCCACTGCATGTTTCGTGACTTTCCCATGCTGGCCACCCCGTGGTGCTTTTTTCCATCCTACATTGCCACTCACTTCCTTTCCTAATTCAGACCCTATGATTCACACCACCCCGTGATGTTTTTCTCACTCCTACTAATGAATGTAATGATACACACCTATACGATGCGCACCATCCCATGATGATTTTCAGAACCCTATCGTATATTGCCACTGCATGTTTCCTGACCTCCCCATGCTGACCACCCCGTGGTGCTTTTCTCCATCCTACATTGCCACTCACTGCCTATGCTAATTCAAACCCTATGATTCACACCACCCCGTGATGTTTTTCTCACTCCTACTAGTGAATGTAATGTTACACACTCATACAATGCATACCACCCTGCGAATTTATTCAGAAACCTATTCTACATTGCCAATGCATGTGTCCTGACCTCACCATGCTGACCACCCCGTGGTGCTTTTCTCCATGCTACATTGCCACTCACTGCCTATCCTAATTCAGACCCTATGATTCACACCACCCCGTGATGTTTTTCTCACTCCTACTAGAGAATGTAATGTTACACACACATACAATGCGCACCACCCCGCGATGTTTTTCAGAAACCTATTCTACATTGCCACTGCATGTGTCCTGACCTCCCCATGCTGACCACCCCGTGGTGCTTTTCTCCATCCTACATTGCCACTCACTGCCTATCCTAATTGACTCCCTATGATACATACCACCCTGTGATGTTTTTTAAACTCCTCCTAGTGAAGTAATGTTACACACCCATACAATGTGCACCACCCCACGATGTTTTTCAGAAACCTAACCTACATTACCACTGCATGTTTCCTGATCTCCCCATGGTGACAACCCCGTGGTGCATTTCTCCATCCTACATTGCCACTCACTGCCTATCCTAATTCAGACACTATGATTCACACCACCAAGTGATGTTTTTCTCACTCCTACGAGTGAATGTAATATTACACACCCATACAATGCGCACCAACCCGTGATGTTTTTCAGAATCCTATCCTACATTGCCACTGTATGTGTCCTGACCTCCCCATGCTGACCACTCCGTGGTGCTTTTCTCGAACCTACATTGCAAATCTCTGCCTATCCTTATTCAGACCCTATGATTCACACCACCCCGTGATGTTTTTCTCTCTCCTACTAGTGAATGTAATGTTACACACCCATACTATGCGCACCACCCCACGATGTTTTTCAGAAACCTATCCTACATTGCCACTGCATGTTTCCTGACTTCCCCATGCTGGCCACCCTGTGGTGATTTTCTCCATCCTACATTGCCACTCACATCCTTTCCTAATTCAGACCCTATGATTCACACCACCCCGTGATGTTTTTCTCACTCCTACTAGTGAATGTAATGTTACACACCTATAAGATGCGCACCATCCCATGATGTTTTTCAGAACCCTATCCTATATTGCCACTGCATGTTTCCTGACCACCCATGCTGACCACCCCGTGGTGCTTTTCTCCATCCTACATTGCCACTAACTGCCTATCCTAATTCAAACCCTATGATTCACACCACCCAGTGATGTTTTTCTCAATCCTACTAGTGAATGTAGTATTATACACACATACAATGCGCACCACCCCGCAATGTAATGTTACACACTCATACAATGCACACCACCCTGCGAGGTTTTTCAGAAACCTATCCTACATTGCCACTGCATGTGTCCTGCCCTCCCCATGCTGACCACCCCGTGGTGCTTTTCTCCATTCTACATTGCCACTCACTGCCTATCCTAATTCAGACCCTATGATTCACATGAACCCGTGATGTTTTTCTCACTCCTACTAGAGAATGTAATGTTACACACCCATACAATGCGCACCACCCCGCGATGTTTTTCTGAAACCTATTCTACATTGCCACTGCATGTGTCCTGACCTCCCCATGCTGACCACCCGGTGGTGCTTTTCTCCATCCTACATTGCCACTCACTGCCTATCCTAATTCAGACACTATGATTCACACCACCAAGTGTTGTTTTTCTCACTCCTACTAGTGAATGTAAAATTACACACCCATACAATGCGCACCACCCCGCGATGTTTTTCAGAAACCTATCCTACATTGCCACTGCATGTTTCCTGACCTCCCCATGATTGCTCCCCCCCGTGGTGCTTTTCTCCATCCTACATTGCCACTCACTGCCTATTCTTATTCAGACCCTATGATTCACACCACCCCGTGATGTTTTTCTCACTCCTACTAGTGAATGTAATGTTACACCCCCATACGATGCGCACCACCCCACGATGTTTTTCAGAAACCTATCCTACATTGCCACTGCATGTTTCCTGACCTCCCCATGCTGACCAGCCCACGTTACTTTTGTCCATCCTACATTGCAACTCACTGCCTGTACTAATTCATACCCTATGATTCACACCACCCCGTGATGTTTTTCTCACTCCTACTAGTGAATGTAATGTTACACACCCATACAATGCGCACCACCCCGCAATGTTTTTCAGAAACCTTTCCTACATTGCCACTGCATGTGTCCTGACTTCCCCATGCTGAACACACTGTGGTGCTTTTCTCCATCCTACATTGCCACTCACTGCCTATTCTAATTCAGACCCTACGATTCTCACCACCCCGTGATGTATTTCTCACTCCTACTAGTGAATGTAATGTTGCACACCCATACAATGCACACCACCCCGCGATGTTTATCAGAAACCTATCCTACATTGCCACTGCATGTGTCCTGACCTCCCCATGCTTACCACCCCGTGGTGCTTTTCTCCATCCTACATTGCCACTCACTGACTATCCTAATTCAGACCCTATGATTCACACCACTCCGTGATGTATTTCTCACTCCTACTAGTGAATGTAATGTTACACACCTATACAATGCACACCATCCCATGATGTTCTTCAGAAACCTATCTTACATTGCCACTGCATGTGTCCTGACCTCCCCATGCTGACCACCCCGTGGTGCTTTTCTCCATCCTACATTGCCACTCACTTCCTATCCTAATTCAGACCCTATGGTTCACACCACCCCGTGATGTTTTTTTTACTCCTACTAGTGAATGTACTGTTACACACCCATACAATGTGCACCACCCCGCGATGTTTTTCAGAAACATATCCTACATTGCCACTACATGTTTCCTGACCTTCCCATGCTGACCATCCCGTGGTGCTTTTCTCCATCCTACATTGCCAATCACTGCCTATCCTAATTCAGACCCTATGATTCACACGAACCCGTGATATTTTTCTCTCTCCTACTAGTGAATGTAATGTTACACACCCATACAATGTGCACCACACCGCGATGTTTTTCAGAAACCTATCCTACATTGCCACTGCACGTTTCCTGACCTTCCCATGCTGACCACTCCGTGGTGCTATTCTCCATCCTACATTGCCACTCACTGCCTATCCTAATTCAGACCCTATGATTCACACCACCCCGTGATGTTTTCCTCACTCCTACTAGTGAATGTAATGTTACACACCCATACAATGTGCACCACCCCGCGATGTTTTTCAGAAACCTATCCTACATTGCCACTTCATATTTCCTAACCTCTCAATGCCCACCACCCCGTGGTGCTTTTCTCCATCCTACATTGCCACTCACTGGCTATCCTAATTCAGACCATATGATTCACACCACCCCGTGATGTTTTTCTCACTCCTACTAGTGAATGTAATGTTACACACCCATACAATGCGAACCACCCCGCGATGTTTTTCAGAAACCTATCCTACATTGCCACTACATGTTTCCTGACCTCGCCATGCTGACCACCCCGTGGTGCATTTCTCCATCCTACATTGCCACTCACTGCCTATCCTAATTCACACCCTATGATTCACACCACCCCGTGATGTTTTTCTCACTCCTACTAGTGAATGTAATGTTACACACCCATACGATGCGCACCACCCTGCGAGGTTTTTCAGAAACCTATCCTACATTGCCACTGCATGTATCCTGACCTCCCCATGCTGACCAGCCCGTGGTGCTTTTCTCCATCCTACATTGCCACTCACAGCCTATCCTAATTCATACCCTAAGATTCCCACCACCCAGTTATGTATTTCTCACTCCTACTAGTGAATGTAATGTTACACACCCATACGATGCGCACCACCCCGCGATGTTTTTCAGAAACCTATCCTGCATTGCCACTGCATGTTTCCTGACCTCCCCATGCTGGCCATCCCTTGGTGCTTTTCTCCATCCTACATTGCCATTCACTGCCTATGTTCATTCAGAACCTATGATTCACACCACCCCGTGATGTATTTCTCACTCCTACTAGTGAATGTAATGTTACACACCCATACGATGCGCACCACCCCACGATGTTTTTCAGAAACCTATCCTATATTGCCACTGCATGTTTCCTGACCTATCCATGCTGGCCATCCCGTGGTGCTTTTCTCCATCCTACATTGCCTCTCACTGCCTATCCTCATTCAGAACCTATGATTCACACCACCCCGTGATGTATTTCTCACTCCTACTAGTGAATGTAATGTTACACACCGATACGATGTGCACCACCCCGGGATGTTTTTCAGAAACCTATCCTACATTGCCACTGCGTATTTCCTGACCTCCCCATGCTGGCCAACCCGTGTTGCTTTTCTCCATCCTACATTGCCACTCACTGCCTATCCTAATTCAGACCCTATGATTCACACAACCCCGTCATATTTTTCTCACTCCTACTAGTGAATGTAATGTTACACACTCATACAATGTGCACCACCCTGCGAGGTTTTTCAGAAACCTATCCTACATTGCCACTGCATGTGTCCTGACCTCCCCATGCTGACCACCCCGTGCTGCTTTTCTCCATCCTTCATTGACACTCACTGCCTATCCTAATTCAGACCCTACGATTCACACCACCCCATGATGTATTTTTCACTCCTACTATTGAATGTAATGTTACACACCCATACAATGCGCACCACCCCGCATTGTTTTTCAGAAACCTATCCTACATTGCCACTACATGTGTCATGAACTCCGCATGCTGACCACCATGTGGTGCTTTTCTCCATCCTACATTGCCAATCACTGCCTATCCTAATACAGACCCTATGATTCACACCACCCCGTAATGGTTTTCCTACTCCTACTAGTGAATGTAATGTTACACACCCATGCAATGCGCAACACCCCGCGATATTTTTCAGAAACCTATCCTACATTGCCACTGCATGTGTCCTGACCTCCCCATGCTGACCACTCCGTGGTGCTTTTCTCCATCCTATATTGCCACTCACTGCCTATCCTAATTCAGACTCTATGATTCACACCACCCCGTGATGTTTTTCTCACTCCTACTAGTGAATGTAATGTTACACACCCATGCAATGCGCACCACCCTGCGATGTTTTTCAGAAACCTATCCTACATTTCCACTGCATGTTTCCAAACCTCCCCAGGCTGACCACCCCGTGGTGCTTTTCTCCATCCTACATTGCCACTCACTGCCTATCATAATTCAGACCCTATGATTCACACCACCCCGTGATGTTTTTCTCACTCCTACTAGTGAATGTAATGTTACACACCCATACAATGCGAACCACCCCGCGATGTTTTTCAGAAAATTATCCTACATTGCCACTACATGTTTCCTGACCTCCCCATGCTGACCACCCCGTGCTGCTTTTCTCCATCCTACATTGACACTCACTGCCTATCCTAATTCAGACCCTACGATTCACACCACCCCATGATGTATTTTTCACTCCTACTAGTGAATGTAATGTTACACGCCCATACAATGCGCACCACCCCGCGATGTTTTTCAGAAACCTATCCTACATTGCCACTACATGTGTCCTGACCTCCGCATGCTGACCACCACGTGGTGCTTTTCTCCATCCTACATTGCCAATCACTGCCTATCCTAATTCAGACCCTATGATTCACACCACCCCGTGATGGTTTTCCCACTCCTACTAGTGAATGTAATGTTACACACCCATACGATGCACACCACCACGCGATGTTTTTCAGAAACCTATCCTACATTGCCACTGCATGTTTCCTGACTTTGCCATGCTGGCCACCCCGTGGTGCTTTTTTCCATCCTACATTGCCACTCACTTCCTTTCCTAATTCAGACCCTATGATTCACACCACCACGTGATGTTTTTCTCACTCCTACTAGTGAATGTAATGTTACACACCTATACGATGCGCACCATCCCATGATGATTTTGAGAACCCTATCCTATATTGCCACTGCATGTTTCCTGACCTCCCCATGCTGACCACCCCGTGATGCTTTTCTCCATCCTGCATTGCCACTCACTGCCTATCCTAATTCAGACCATATGATTCATACCACCCCGTGATGTTTTTCTCCCTCCTACGAGTGAATGTAATGTTACACACCCATACGATGCGCACCACCACGCGATGTTTTTCAGAAACCTATCCTACATTGCCACTGCATGTTTCCTGACTTCCCCATGCTGGCCACCCCGTGGTGCTTTTCTCCATCCTACATTGCCACTCAATTCCTTTCCTAATTCAGACCCTATGATTCACACAACCCCGTGATGTTTTTCTCACTCCTACTATTGAATGCAATGTTACACACTCATACAATGCGCACCACCCTGCGAGGTTTTTCAGAAACCTATCCTACATTGTCACTGCATGTGTCCAGACCTTCCCATGCTGAGCAACCCGTGGTGCTTTTCTCCATCCTACATTGCCACTCACTGCCTATCCTAATTCAGA
Organism: Cavia porcellus; assembly: GCF_034190915.1. NCBI lineage: Eukaryota > Metazoa > Chordata > Mammalia > Rodentia > Caviidae > Cavia > Cavia porcellus. The sequence goes on along the minus strand of NW_026947510.1, from coordinate 28,205,619 downwards.
CCCTATGATTCACACCACCCCGTGATGTTTTTCTCACTCCTACTAGAGAATGTAATGTTACACACCAATACAATGCGCACCACCCCACGATGTTTTTCAGAAACCTATTCTACATTGCCACAGCATGTGTCCTCACCTCCCCATGCTGACCACCCCGTGGTGCATTTCTCACTCCTACATTGCCACTCACTGCCTATCCTAATTCAGACCCTATGATTCACAATACCCCTGATGTTTTTCTCAGTCCTACTAGTGAATGTAATGTTACACACTCATACAATGCGCACCACCCTGCGAGGTTTTTCAGAAACCTATCCAACATTGCCACTGCATGTGTCCTGACCTCCCCATGCTGACCACCCCGTGGTGCTTTTCTCCATCCTACATTGTGCCTCACTGCCTATCCTAATTCAGACCCTATGATTCACACCACCCCGTGATGTTTTTCTCACTCCTACTAGAGAATGTAATGTTACACACCAATACAATGCGCACCACCCCACGATGTTTTTCAGAAACCTATTCTACATTGCCACAGCATGTGTCCTGACCTCCCCATGCTGACCACCCCGTGCTGCTTTTCTCCATCCTTCATTGACACTCACTGCCTATCCTAATTCAGACCCTACGATTCACACCACCCCATGATGTATTTTTCACTCCTACTATTGAATGTAATGTTACACACCCATACAATGCGCACCACCCCGCATTGTTTTTCAGAAACCTATCCTACATTGCCACTACATGTGTCATGAACTCCGCATGCTGACCACCATGTGGTGCTTTTCTCCATCCTACATTGCCAATCACTGCCTATCCTAATACAGACCCTATGATTCACACCACCCCGTAATGGTTTTCCTACTCCTACTAGTGAATGTAATGTTACACACCCATGCAATGCGCAACACCCCGCGATATTTTTCAGAAACCTATCCTACATTGCCACTGCATGTGTCCTGACCTCCCCATGCTGACCACTCCGTGGTGCTTTTCTCCATCCTATATTGCCACTCACTGCCTATCCTAATTCAGACTCTATGATTCACACCACCCCGTGATGTTTTTCTCACTCCTACTAGTGAATGTAATGTTACACACCCATGCAATGCGCACCACCCTGCGATGTTTTTCAGAAACCTATCCTACATTTCCACTGCATGTTTCCAAACCTCCCCAGGCTGACCACCCCGTGGTGCTTTTCTCCATCCTACATTGCCACTCACTGCCTATCATAATTCAGACCCTATGATTCACACCACCCCGTGATGTTTTTCTCACTCCTACTAGTGAATGTAATGTTACACACCCATACAATGCGAACCACCCCGCGATGTTTTTCAGAAAATTATCCTACATTGCCACTACATGTTTCCTGACCTCCCCATGCTGACCACCCCGTGCTGCTTTTCTCCATCCTACATTGACACTCACTGCCTATCCTAATTCAGACCCTACGATTCACACCACCCCATGATGTATTTTTCACTCCTACTAGTGAATGTAATGTTACACGCCCATACAATGCGCACCACCCCGCGATGTTTTTCAGAAACCTATCCTACATTGCCACTACATGTGTCCTGACCTCCGCATGCTGACCACCACGTGGTGCTTTTCTCCATCCTACATTGCCAATCACTGCCTATCCTAATTCAGACCCTATGATTCACACCACCCCGTGATGGTTTTCCCACTCCTACTAGTGAATGTAATGTTACACACCCATACGATGCACACCACCACGCGATGTTTTTCAGAAACCTATCCTACATTGCCACTGCATGTTTCCTGACTTTGCCATGCTGGCCACCCCGTGGTGCTTTTTTCCATCCTACATTGCCACTCACTTCCTTTCCTAATTCAGACCCTATGATTCACACCACCACGTGATGTTTTTCTCACTCCTACTAGTGAATGTAATGTTACACACCTATACGATGCGCACCATCCCATGATGATTTTGAGAACCCTATCCTATATTGCCACTGCATGTTTCCTGACCTCCCCATGCTGACCACCCCGTGATGCTTTTCTCCATCCTGCATTGCCACTCACTGCCTATCCTAATTCAGACCATATGATTCATACCACCCCGTGATGTTTTTCTCCCTCCTACGAGTGAATGTAATGTTACACACCCATACGATGCGCACCACCACGCGATGTTTTTCAGAAACCTATCCTACATTGCCACTGCATGTTTCCTGACTTCCCCATGCTGGCCACCCCGTGGTGCTTTTCTCCATCCTACATTGCCACTCAATTCCTTTCCTAATTCAGACCCTATGATTCACACAACCCCGTGATGTTTTTCTCACTCCTACTATTGAATGCAATGTTACACACTCATACAATGCGCACCACCCTGCGAGGTTTTTCAGAAACCTATCCTACATTGTCACTGCATGTGTCCAGACCTTCCCATGCTGAGCAACCCGTGGTGCTTTTCTCCATCCTACATTGCCACTCACTGCCTATCCTAATTCAGACCCTATGATTCACACCACCCCGTGATGTTTTTCTCACTCCTACTAGAGAATGTAATGTTACACACCAATACAATGCGCACCACCCCACGATGTTTTTCAGAAACCTATTCTACATTGCCACAGCATGTGTCCTCACCTCCCCATGCTGACCACCCCGTGGTGCATTTCTCACTCCTACATTGCCACTCACTGCCTATCCTAATTCAGACCCTATGATTCACAATACCCCTGATGTTTTTCTCAGTCCTACTAGTGAATGTAATGTTACACACTCATACAATGCGCACCACCCTGCGAGGTTTTTCAGAAACCTATCCAACATTGCCACTGCATGTGTCCTGACCTCCCCATGCTGACCACCCCGTGGTGCTTTTCTCCATCCTACATTGTGCCTCACTGCCTATCCTAATTCAGACCCTATGATTCACACCACCCCGTGATGTTTTTCTCACTCCTACTAGAGAATGTAATGTTACACACCAATACAATGCGCACCACCCCACGATGTTTTTCAGAAACCTATTCTACATTGCCACAGCATGTGTCCTGACCTCCCCATGCTGACCACCCCGTGGTGCTTTTCTCCATCCTACATTGCCACTCACTGCCTATCCTAATTCAGACCCTATGATTCACACCACCCCGTGATGTTTTTTAAACTCCTACTAGTGAAAGTAATGTTACACACCCATACAATGTGCACCATCCTGCGATGTTTTTCAGAAACCTATCCTACATTGCCACTGCATATTTCCAGATCTCCCCATGCTGACCATCCCGTGGTGCATTTCTCCATCCTACATTGCCACGCACTGCCTATCCTAATTCAGACCCTATGATTCACACCACCCCGTGATGTTTTTCTCACTCCTACTAGTGAATGTAATGTTACACACTCATACAATGCGCACCACCCTGCGAGGCTTTTCAGTAACCTATCCTACATTGCCACTGCATGTGTCCTGACCTCCACATGCTGACCACCCCGTGGTGCTTTTCTCCATCCTACATTGCCACTCACTGCCTATTCTAATTCAGACACTACGATTCTCACCACCCCGTGATGTATTTCTCACTCCTACTAGTGAATGTAATGTTGCACAACCATGCAATGCGCACCACCCAGCGATGTTTTTCAGAAACCTATCATACATTGCCACTGCATATTTCCTAACTTCCCCATGCTGACCACCCCGTGGTGCTTTTCTCCATCCTACATTGCCACTCACTGGCTATCCTAATTCAGACCATATGATTCACACCACCCCGTGATGTTTTTCTCACTCCTACTAGTGAATGTAATGTTACACACCCATACAATGCGAACCACCCCGCGATGTTTTTCTGAAACCTATCCTACATTGCCACTACATGTTTCCTGACCTCCCCATGCTGACCACCCCGTGGTGCTTTTCTCCATCCTACATTGCCACTCACTGCCTATCCTAATTCAGACCCTATGATTCACACCACCCCGTGATGTTTTTCTCACTCCTACTAGTGAATGTAATGTTACACACCCATACGATGCGCACCACCCTGCGAGGTTTTTCAGAAACCTATCCTACATTGCCACTGCATGTATCATGACCTCCCCATGCTGACCAGCCCGTGGTGCTTTTCTCCATCCTACATTGCCACTCACAGCCTATCCTAATTCAGACCCTAAGATTCTCACCACCCCGTTATGTATTTCTCACTCCTACTAGTGAATGTAATGTTACACACCCATACGATGCGCACCACCCCGCGATGTTTTTCAGAAACCTATCCTGCATTGCCACTGCATGTTTTCTGACCTCCCCATGCTGGCCATCCCTTGGTGCTTTTCTCCATCCTACATTGCCATTCACTGCCTATGTTCATTCAGAACCTATGATTCACACCACCCCGTGATGTATTTCTCACTCCTACTAGTGAATGTAATGTTACACACCCATACAATGCGCACCACCCCACGATGTTTTTCAGAAACCTATCCTACATTGCCACTGCATGTTTCCTGACCTCCCCATGCTGGCCATCCCGTGGTGCTTTTCTCCATCCTACATTGCCTCTCACTGCCTATCCTCATTCAGAACCTATGATTCACACCACCCCGTGATGTATTTCTCACTCCTACTAGTGAATGTAATGTTACACACCGATACGATGCGCACCACCCCGGGATGTTTTTCAGAAACCTATCCTACATTGCCACTGCATATTTCCTGACCTCCCCATGCTGGCCAACCCGTTTTGCTATTCTCCATCCTACATTGCCACTCACTGCCTATCCTAATTCAGACCCTATGATTCACACAACCCCGTGATGTTTTTCTCACTCCTACTAGTGAATGTAATGTTACACACTCATACAATGTGCACCACCCTGCGAGGTTTTTCAGAAACCTATCCTACATTGCCACTGCATGTGTCCTGACCTCCCCATGCTGACCACCCCGTGCTGCTTTTCTCCATCCTTCATTGACACTCACTGCCTATCCTAATTCAGACCCTACGATTCACACCAACCCATGATGTATTTTTCACTCCTACTATTGAATGTAATGTTACACACCCATACAATGCACACCACCCCGCATTGTTTTTCAGAAACCTATCCTACATTGCCACTACATGTGTCATGAACTCCGCATGCTGACCACCATGTGGTGCTTTTCTCCATCCTACAATGCCAATCACTGCCTATCCTAATTCAGACCCTATGATTCACACCACCCCGTAATGGTTTTCGCACTCCTACTAGTGAATGTAATGTTACACACCCATGCAATGCGCAACACCCCGCGATATTTTTCAGAAACCTATCCTACATTGCCACTGCATGTGTCCTGACCTCCCCATGCTGACCACTCCGTGGTGCTTTTCTCCATCCTATATTGCCACTCACTGCCTATCCTAATTCAGACTCTATGATTCACACCACCCCGTGATGTTTTTCTCACTCCTACTAGTGAATGTATTGTTACACACCCATGCAATACGCACAACCCTGCGATGTTTTTCAGAAACCTATCCTACATTGCCACTGCATGTTTCCAAACCTCCCCAGGCTGACCACCCCGTGGTGCTTTTCTCCATCCTACATTGCCACTCACTGCCTAGCCTAATTCAGACCATATGATTCATACCACCCCGTGATGTTTTTCTCCCTCCTACGAGTGAATGTAATGTTACACACCCATACGATGCACACCACCACGCGATGTTTTTCAGAAACCTATCCTACATTGCCACTGCATGTTTCCTGACTTCCCATGCTGGCCACCCCGTGGTGCTTTTCTCCATCCTACATTGCCACTCACTTCCTTTCCTAATTCAGACCCTATGATTCACACAACCCCGTGATGTTTTTCTCACTCCTACTAGTGAATGTAATGTTACACACCTATACGATGCGCAGCATCCCATGATGTTTTTCAGAACCCTATCCTGTATTGCCACTGCATGTTTCCTGACCTCCCCATGCTGACAAACCCGTGGTGCTTTTCTCGATCCTACATTGCCACTCACTGCCTATCCTAATTTAAACCCTATGATACACACCACCCCGTGATATTTTTCTCACTCCTACTAGTGAATGTAATGTTACACACTCATACAATGCGCACCACCCTGCGACGTTTTTCAGAAACCTATCCAACATTGCCACTGCATGTGTCCTGACCTCCCCATGCTGACCATCCCGTGGTGCTTTTCTCCATCCTACATTGTCCCTCACTGCCTATCCTAATTCAGACCCTATGATTCACACCACCCCGTGATGTTTTTCTCACTCCTACTAGAGAATGTAATGTTACACACCAATACAATGCGCACCACCCCGCGATGTTTTTCAGAAACCTATTCTACATTGCCACTGCACGTTTCCTGACCTTCCCATGCTGACCACTCCGTGGTGCTATTCTCCATCCTACATTGCCACTCACTGCCTATCCTAATTCAGACCCTATGATTCACACCACCCCGTGATGTTTTTCTCACTCCTACTAGTGAATGTAATGTTACACACCCATACAATGTGCACCATCCCGCCTTGTTTTTCAGAAACCTATCCTACATTGCCACTGCATATTTCCAGATCTCCCCATGCTGACCATCCCGTGGTGCATTTCTCACTCCTACATTGCCACTCACTGCCTATCCTAATTCAGACCCTATGATTCACAATACCCCTGATGTTTTTCTCACTCCTACTAGTGAATGTAATGTTACACACTCATACAATGCGCACCACCCTGCGAGGCTTTTCAGTAACCTATCCTACATTGCCACTGCATGTGTCCTGACCTCCCCATGCTGACCACTCCGTGGTGCTTTTCTCCATCCTATATTGCCACTCACTGCCTATCCTAATTCAGACTCTATGATTCACACCACCCCGTGATGTTTTTCTCACTCCTACTAGTGAATGTAATGTTACACACCCATGCAATGCGCACCACCCTGCGATGTTTTTCAGAAACCTATCCTACATTTCCACTGCATGTTTCCAAACCTCCCCAGGCTGACCACCCCGTGGTGCTTTTCTCCATCCTACATTGCCACTCACTGCCTATCATAATTCAGACCCTATGATTCACACCACCCCGTGATGTTTTTCTCACTCCTCCTAGTGAATGTAATGTTACACACCCATACAATGCGAACCACCCCGCGATGTTTTTCAGAAAATTATCCTACATTGCCACTACATGTTTCCTGACCTCCCCATGCTGACCACCCCGTGCTGCTTTTCTCCATCCTACATTGACACTCACTGCCTATCCTAATTCAGACCCTACGATTCACACCACCCCATGATGTATTTTTCACTCCTACTAGTGAATGTAATGTTACACGCCCATACAATGCGCACCACCCCGCGATGTTTTTCAGAAACCTATCCTACATTGCCACTACATGTGTCCTGACCTCCGCATGCTGACCACCACGTGGTGCTTTTCTCCATCCTACATTGCCAATCACTGCCTATCCTAATTCAGACCCTATGATTCACACCACCCCGTGATGGTTTTCCCACTCCTACTAGTGAATGTAATGTTACACACCCATACGATGCACACCACCACGCGATGTTTTTCAGAAACCTATCCTACATTGCCACTGCATGTTTCCTGACTTTGCCATGCTGGCCACCCCGTGGTGCTTTTTTCCATCCTACATTGCCACTCACTTCCTTTCCTAATTCAGACCCTATGATTCACACCACCACGTGATGTTTTTCTCACTCCTACTAGTGAATGTAATGTTACACACCTATACGATGCGCACCATCCCATGATGATTTTGAGAACCCTATCCTATATTGCCACTGCATGTTTCCAGAGCTCCCCATGCTGACCACCCCGTGATGCTTTTCTCCATCCTGCATTGCCACTCACTGCCTATCCTAATTCAGACCATATGATTCATACCACCCCGTGATGTTTTTCTCCCTCCTACGAGTGAATGTAATGTTACACACCCATACGATGCGCACCACCACGCGATGTTTTTCAGAAACCTATCCTACATTGCCACTGCATGTTTCCTGACTTCCCCATGCTGGCCACCCCGTGGTGCTTTTCTCCATCCTACATTGCCACTCAATTCCTTTCCTAATTCAGACCCTATGATTCACACAACCCCGTGATGTTTTTCTCACTCCTACTATTGAATGCAATGTTACACACTCATACAATGCGCACCACCCTGCGAGGTTTTTCAGAAACCTATCCTACATTGTCACTGCATGTGTCCAGACCTTCCCATGCTGAGCAACCCGTGGTGCTTTTCTCCATCCTACATTGCCACTCACTGCCTATCCTAATTCAGACCCTATGATTCACACCACCCCGTGATGTTTTTCTCACTCCTACTAGAGAATGTAATGTTACACACCAATACAATGCGCACCACCCCACGATGTTTTTCAGAAACCTATTCTACATTGCCACAGCATGTGTCCTCACCTCCCCATGAAGACCACCCCGTGGTGCATTTCTCACTCCTACATTGCCACTCACTGCCTATCCTAATTCAGACCCTATGATTCACAATACCCCTGATGTTTTTCTCAGTCCTACTAGTGAATGTAATGTTACACACTCATACAATGCGCACCACCCTGCGAGGTTTTTCAGAAACCTATCCAACATTGCCACTGCATGTGTCCTGACCTCCCCATGCTGACCACCCCGTGGTGCTTTTCTCCATCCTACATTGTGCCTCACTGCCTATCCTAATTCAGACCCTATGATTCACACCACCCCGTGATGTTTTTCTCACTCCTACTAGAGAATGTAATGTTACACACCAATACAATGCGCACCACCCCACGATGTTTTTCAGAAACCTATTCTACATTGCCACAGCATGTGTCCTGACCTCCCCATGCTGACCACCCCGTGGTGCTTTTCTCCATCCTACATTGCCACTCACTGCCTATCCTAATTCAGACCCTATGATTCACACCACCCCGTGATGTTTTTTAAACTCCTACTAGTGAAAGTAATGTTACACACCCATACAATGTGCACCATCCTGCGATGTTTTTCAGAAACCTATCCTACATTGCCACTGCATATTTCCAGATCTCCCCATCCTGACCATCCCGTGGTGCATTTCTCCATCCTACATTGCCACGCACTGCCTATCCTAATTCAGACCCTATGATTCACACCACCCCGTGATGTTTTTCTCACTCCTACTAGTGAATGTAATGTTACACACTCATACAATGCGCACCACCCTGCGAGGCTTTTCAGTAACCTATCCTACATTGCCACTGCATGTGTCCTGACCTCCACATGCTGACCACCCCGTGGTGCTTTTCTCCATCCTACATTGCCACTCACTGCCTATTCTAATTCAGACACTACGATTCTCACCACCCCGTGATGTATTTCTCACTCCTACTAGTGAATGTAATGTTGCACAACCATACAATGCGCACCACCCAGCGATGTTTTTCAGAAACCTATCATACATTGCCACTGCATATTTCCTAACTTCCCCATGCTGACCACCCCGTGGTGCTTTTCTCCATCCTACATTGCCACTCACTGGCTATCCTAATTCAGACCATATGATTCACACCACCCCGTGATGTTTTTCTCACTCCTACTAGTGAATGTAATGTTACACACCCATACAATGCGAACCACCCCGCGATGTTTTTCTGAAACCTATCCTACATTGCCACTACATGTTTCCTGACCTCCCCATGCTGACCACCCCGTGGTGCTTTTCTCCATCCTACATTGCCACTCACTGCCTATCCTAATTCAGACCCTATGATTCACACCACCCCGTGATGTTTTTCTCACTCTTACTAGTGAATGTAATGTTACACACCCATACGATGCGCACCACCCTGCGAGGTTTTTCAGAAACCTATCCTACATTGCCACTGCATGTATCATGACCTCCCCATGCTGACCAGCCCGTGGTGCTTTTCTCCATCCTACATTGCCACTCACAGCCTATCCTAATTCAGACCCTAAGATTCTCACCACCCCGTTATGTATTTCTCACTCCTACTAGTGAATGTAATGTTACACACCCATACGATGCGCACCACCCCGCGATGTTTTTCAGAAACCTATCCTGCATTGCCACTGCATGTTTTCTGACCTCCCCATGCTGGCCATCCCTTGGTGCTTTTCTCCATCCTACATTGCCATTCACTGCCTATGTTCATTCAGAACCTATGATTCACACCACCCCGTGATGTATTTCTCACTCCTACTAGTGAATGTAATGTTACACACCCATACAATGCGCACCACCCCACGATGTTTTTCAGAAACCTATCCTACATTGCCACTGCATGTTTCCTGACCTCCCCATGCTGGCCATCCCGTGGTGCTTTTCTCCATCCTACATTGCCTCTCACTGCCTATCCTCATTCAGAACCTATGATTCACACCACCCCGTGATGTATTTCTCACTCCTACTAGTGAATGTAATGTTACACACCGATACGATGCGCACCACCCCGGGATGTTTTTCAGAAACCTATCCTACATTGCCACTGCATATTTCCTGACCTCCCCATGCTGGCCAACCCGTTTTGCTTTTCTCCATCCTACATTGCCACTCACTGCCTATCCTAATTCAGACCCTATGATTCACACAACCCCGTGATGTTTTTCTCACTCCTACTAGTGAATGTAATGTTACACACTCATACAATGTGCACCACCCTGCGAGGTTTTTCAGAAACCTATCCTACATTGCCACTGCATGTGTCCTGACCTCCCCATGCTGACCACCCCGTGCTGCTTTTCTCCATCCTTCATTGACACTCACTGCCTATCCTAATTCAGACCCTACGATTCACACCACCCCATGATGTATTTTTCACTCCTACTATTGAATGTAATGTTACACACCCATACAATGCACACCACCCCGCATTGTTTTTCAGAAACCTATCCTACATTGCCACTACATGTGTCATGAACTCCGCATGCTGACCACCATGTGGTGCTTTTCTCCATCCTACAATGCCAATCACTGCCTATCCTAATTCAGACCCTATGATTCACACCACCCCGTAATGGTTTTCGCACTCCTACTAGTGAATGTAATGTTACACACCCATGCAATGCGCAACACCCCGCGATATTTTTCAGAAACCTATCCTACATTGCCACTGCATGTGTCCTGACCTCCCCATGCTGACCACTCCGTGGTGCTTTTCTCCATCCTATATTGCCACTCACTGCCTATCCTAATTCAGACTCTATGATTCACACCACCCCGTGATGTTTTTCTCACTCCTACTAGTGAATGTAATGTTACACACCCATGCAATACGCACCACCCTGCGATGTTTTTCAGAAACCTATCCTACATTGCCACTGCATGTTTCCAAACCTCCCCAGGCTGACCACCCCGTGGTGCTTTTCTCCATCCTACATTGCCACTCACTGCCTATCCTAATTCAGACCATATGATTCATACCACCCCGTGATGTTTTTCTCCCTCCTACGAGTGAATGTAATGTTACACACCCATACGATGCACACCACCACGCGATGTTTTTCAGAAACCTATCCTACATTGCCACTGCATGTTTCCTGACTTCCCATGCTGGCCACCCCGTGGTGCTTTTCTCCATCCTACATTGCCACTCACTTCCTTTCCTAATTCAGACCCTATGATTCACACAACCCCGTGATGTTTTTCTCACTCCTACTAGTGAATGTAATGTTACACACCTATACGATGCGCAGCATCCCATGATGTTTTTCAGAACCCTATCCTGTATTGCCACTGCATGTTTCCTGACCTCCCCATGCTGACAAACCCGTGGTGCTTTTCTCGATCCTACATTGCCACTCACTGCCTATCCTAATTTAAACCCTATGATACACACCACCCCGTGATATTTTTCTCACTCCTACTAGTGAATGTAATGTTACACACTCATACAATGCGCACCACCCTGCGACGTTTTTCAGAAACCTATCCAACATTGCCACTGCATGTGTCCTGACCTCCCCATGCTGACCATCCCGTGGTGCTTTTCTCCATCCTACATTGTCCCTCACTGCCTATCCTAATTCAGACCCTATGATTCACACCACCCCGTGATGTTTTTCTCACTCCTACTAGAGAATGTAATGTTACACACCAATACAATGCGCACCACCCCGCGATGTTTTTCAGAAACCTATTCTACATTGCCACTGCACGTTTCCTGACCTTCCCATGCTGACCACTCCGTGGTGCTATTCTCCATCCTACATTGCCACTCACTGCCTATCCTAATTCAGACCCTATGATTCACACCACCCCGTGATGTTTTTCTCACTCCTACTAGTGAATGTAATGTTACACACCCATACAATGTGCACCATCCCGCGTTGTTTTTCAGAAACCTATCCTACATTGCCACTGCATATTTCCAGATCTCCCCATGTTGACCATCCCGTGGTGCATTTCTCACTCCTACATTGCCACTCACTGCCTATCCTAATTCAGACCCTATGATTCACAATACCCCTGATGTATTTCTCACTCCTACTAGTGAATGTAATGTTACACACTCATACAATGCGCACCACCCTGCGAGGCTTTTCAGTAACCTATCCTACATTGCCACTGCATGTGTCCTGACCTCCACATGCTGACCACCCCGTGGTGCTTTTCTCCATCCTACATTGCCACTCACTGCCTATTCTAATTCAGACCCTACGATTCTCACCACCCCGTGATGTATTTCTCACTCCTACTAGTGAATGTAATGTTGCACACCCATACAATGCGCACCACCCCGCGATGTTTATCAGAAACCTATCCTACATTGCCACTGCATGTGTCCTGACCTCCCCATGCTTACCACCCCGTGGTGCTTTTCTCCATCCTACATTGCCACTCACTGACTATCCTAATTCAGACCCTATGATTCACACCACTCCGTGATGTATTTCTCACTCCTACTAGTGAATGTAATGTTACACACCTATACAATGCACACCATCCCATGATGTTCTTCAGAACCCTATCCTATATTGCCACTGCATGTTTACTGACCTCCCCATGCTGACCACCCCGTTGTGCTTTTCTCCATCCTACATTGCCACTCACTGCCTATCCTAATTCAGACCCTATGATTCACACCACCCCGTGATGTTTTTCTCACTCCTACTAGTGAATGTAATGTTACACACTCATACAATGCGCACCACCCTGCGAGGCTTTTCAGTAACCTATCCTACATTGCCACTGCATGTGTCCTGACCTCCACATGCTGACCACCCCGTGGTGCTTTTCTCCATCCTACATTGCCACTCACTGCCTATCCTAATTCAGACCCTATGATTCACACGAACCCGTGATATTTTTCTCACTCCTACTAGTGAATGTAATGTTACACACCCATACAATGCGCACCATACCGCGATGTTTTTCAGAAACCTATCCTACATTGCCACTGCACGTTTCCTGACCTCCCCATGCTGACCATCCCGTGGTGCTTTTCTCCATCCTACATTGCCACTCACTGCCTATCCTAATTCAGACCCTATGATTCACACCACCAAGTGATGTTTTTCTCACTTCTACTAGTGAATGTAATATTACACACCCATACAATGCGCACCACCCCGCAATGTTTTTCAGAAACCTATCCTACGTTGCCACTGCATGTGTCCTGACCTTCCCATGCTTACCACTCCGTGGTGCTATTCTCCATCCTACATTGCCACTCACTGCCTATCCTAATTCAGACCCTATGATTCACACCACCCCGTGATGTTTTTCTCACTCCTACTAGTGAATGTAATGTTACACACCCATACAATGCGCACCACCCCGCAATGTTTTTCAGAAACCTATCCTACATTGCCACTGCATATTTCCTAACCTCCCCATGCTGACCACCCCGTGGTGCTTTTCTCCATCCTACATTGCCACTCACTGGCTATCCTAATTCAGACCATATGATTCACACCACCCCGTGATGTTTTTCTCACTCCTACTAGTGAATGTAATGTTACACACCCATACAATGCGAACCACCCCGCGATGTTTTTCAGAAACCTATCCTACATTGCCACTGCATGTTTCCTGACCTCCCCATGCTGACCACCCCGTGGTGCTTTTCTCCATCCTACATTGCCACTCACTGCCTATCCTAATTCAGACCCTATGATTCACACCACCCCGTGATGTTTTTCTCACTCCTACTAGTGAATGTAATGTTACACACCCATACGATGCGCACCACCCTGCGAGGTTTTTCAGAAACCTATCCTACATTGCCACTGCATGTATCCTGACCTCCCCTTGCTGACCACCCCGTGGTGCTTTTCTCCATCCTACATTGCCACTCACAGCCTATCCTAATTCAGACCCTAAGATTCTCACCACCCCGTTATGTATTTCTCACTCCTACTAGTGAATGTAATGTTACACACCCATACGATGCGCACCACCCCGCGATGTTTTTCAGAAACCTATCCTGCATTGCCACTGCATGTTTCCTGACCTCCCCATGCTGGCCATCCCTTGGTGCTTTTCTCCATCCTACATTGCCATTCACTGCCTATGTTCATTTAGAACCTATGATTCACACCAACCCGTGATGTATTTCTCACTCCTACTAGTGAATGTAATGTTACACACCCATACGATGCGCACCACCCCACGATGTTTTTCAGAAACCTATCCTACATTGCCACTGCATGTTTCCTGACCTCCCCATGCTGGCCATCCCGTGGTGCTTTTCTCCATCCTACATTGCCTCTCACTGCCTATCCTCATTCATAAACTATGATTCACACCACCCCGTGATGTATTTCTCACTCCTACTAGTGAATGTAATGTTACACACCGATACGATGCGCACCACCCCGGGATGTTTTTCAGAAACCTATCCTACATTGCCACTGCATATTTCCTGACCTCCCCATGCTGGCCAACCCGTGTTGCTTTTCTACATCCTACATTGCCACTCACTGCCTATCCTAATTCAGACCCTATGATTCACACAACCCCGTGATGTTTTTCTCACTCCTACTAGTGAATGTAATGTTACACACTCATACAATGTGCACCACCCTGCGAGGTTTTTCAGAAACCTATCCTACATTGCCACTGCATGTGTCCTGACCTCCCCATGCTGACCACCCCGTGCTGCTTTTTTCCATCCTTCATTGACACTCACTGCCTATCCTAATTCAGACCCTACGATTCACACCACCCCATGATGTATTTTTCACTCCTACTATTGAATGTAATGTTACACACCCATACAATGCGCACCAGACCGCATTGTTTTTCAGAAACCTATCCTACATTGCCACTACATGTGTCATGAACTCCGCATGCTGACCACCATGTGGTGCTTTTCTCCATCCTACATTGCCAATCACTGCCTATCCTAATTCAGACCCTATGATTCACACCACCCCGTAATGGTTTTCGCACTCCTACTAGTGAATGTAATGTTACACACCCATGCAATGCGCAACACCCCGCGATATTTTTCAGAAACCTATCCTACATTGCGACTGCATGTGTCCTGACCTCCCCATGCTGACCACTCCGTGGTGCTTTTCTCCATCCTATATTGCCACTCACTGCCTATCCTAATTCAGACTCTATGATTCACACCACCCCGTGATGTTTTTCTCACTCCTACTAGTGAATGTAATGTTACACACCCATGCAATGCGCACCACCCTGCGATGTTTTTCAGAAACCTATCCTACATTTCCATTGCATGTTTCCAAACCTCCCCAGGCTGACCACCCCGTGGTGCTTTTCTCCATCCTACATTGCCACTCACTGCCTATCCTAATTCAGACCATATGATTCATACCACCCCGTGATGTTTTTCTCCCTCCTACGAGTGAATGTAATGTTACACACCCATACGATGCACACCACCACGCGATGTTTTTCAGAAACCTATCCTACATTGCCACTGCATGTTTCCTGACTTCCCCATGCTGGCCACCCCGTGGTGCTTTTCTCCATCCTACATTGCCACTCACTTCCTTTCCTAATTCAGACCCTATGATTCACACAACCCCGTGATGTTTTTCTCACTCCTACTAGTGAATGTAATGTTACACACCTATACGATGCGCAGCATCCCATGATGTTTTTCAGAACCCTATCCTGTATTGCCACTGCATGTTTCCTGACCTCCCCATGCTGACAAACCCGTGGTGCTTTTCTCGATCCTACATTGCCACTCACTGCCTATCCTAATTTAAACCCTATGATTCACACCACCCCGTGATATTTTTCTCACTTCTACTAGTGAATGTAATGTTACACACTCATACAATGCGCACCACCCTGCGAGGTTTTTCAGAAACCTATCCAACATTGCCACTGCATGTGTCCTGACCTCCCCATGCTGACCACCCCGTGGTGCTTTTCTCCATCCTACATTGTCCCTCACTGCCTATCCTAATTCAGACCCTATGATTCACACCACCCCGTGATGTTTTACTCACTCCTACTAGAGAATGTAATGTTACACACCAATACAATGCGAACCACCCCGCGATGTTTTTCAGAAACCTATTCTACATTGCCACAGCATGTGTCCTGACCTCCCCATGCTGACCACCCCGTGGTGCTTTTCTCCATCCTACATTGCCACTCACTGCCTATCCTAATTCAGACCCTATGATTCACACCACCCCGTGATGTTTTTTAAACTCCTACTAGTGAAAGTAATGTTACACACCCATACAATGTGCACCATCCCGCGTTGTTTTTCAGAAACCTATCCTACATTGCCACTGCATATTTCCAGATCTCCCCATGCTGACCATCCCGTGGTGCATTTCTCCATCCTACATTGCCACTCACTGCCTATCCTAATTCAGACCCTATGATTCACAATACCCGTGATGTTTTTCTCACTCCTACTAGTGAATGTAATGTTACACACTCATACAATGCGCACCACCCTGCGAGGCTTTTCAGTAACCTATCCTACATTGCCACTGCATGTGTCCTGACCTCCACATGCTGACCACCCCGTGGTGCTTTTCTCCATGCTACATTGCCACTCACTGCCTATTCTAATTCAGACCCTACGATTCTCACCACCCCGTGATGTATTTCTCACTCCTACTAGAGAATGTAATGTTGCACACCCATACAATGCGCACCACCCCGCGATGTTTATCAGAAACCTATCCTACATTGCCACTGCATGTGTCCTGACCTCCCCATGCTTACCACCCTGTGGTGCTTTTCTCCATCCTACATTGCCACTCACTGACTATCCTAATTCAGACCCTATGATTCACACAACTCCGTGATGTATTTCTCACTCCTACTAGTGAATGTAATGTTACACACCTATACAATGCACACCATCCCATGATGTTCTTCAGAACCCTATCCTATATTGCCACTGCATGTTTACTGACCTCCCCATGCTGACCACCCCGTGGTGCTTTTCTCCATCCTACATTGCCACTCACTGCCTATCCTAATTCAGACCCTATGATTCACACCACCCCGTGATGTTTTTCTCACTCCTACTAGTGAATGTAATGTTACACACTCATACAATGCGCACCACCCTGCGAGGCTTTTCAGTAACCTATCCTACATTGCCACTGCATGTGTCCTGACCTCCCCATGCTGACCACCCCGTGGTGCTTTTCTCCATCCTACATTGCCACTCACTGCCTATCCTAATTCAGACCCTATGATTCACACCACCCCGTGATGTTTTTCTCACTCCTACTAGTGAACGTAATGTTACACACTCATACAATGCGCACCACCCTGCGAGGCTTTTCAGTAACCTATCCTACATTGCCACTGCATGTATCCTGACCTCCCCATGCTGACCACCCCGTGGTGCTTTTCTCCATCCTACATTGCCACTCACAGCCTATCCTAATTCAGACCCTAAGATTCTCACCACCCCGTTATGTATTTCTCACTCCTACTAGTGAATGTAATGTTACACACCCATACGATGCGCACCACCCCGCGATGTTTTTCAGAAACCTATCCTGCATTGCCACTGCATGTTTCCTGACCTCCCCATGCTGGCCATCCCTTGGTGTTTTCTCCATCCTACATTGCCATTCACTGCCTATGTTCATTCAGAACCTATGATTCACAACACCCCGTGATGTATTTCTCACTCCTACTAGTGAATGTAATGTTACACACCCATACGATGCGCACCACCCCACGATGTTTTTCAGAAACCTATCCTACATTGCCACTGCATGTTTCCTGACCTCCCCATGCTGGCCATCCCGTGGTGCTTTTCTCCATCCTACATTGCCTCTCACTGCCTATCCTCATTCAGAACCTATGATTCACACCACCCCGTGATGTATTTCTCACTCCTACTAGTGAATGTAATGTTACACACCGATACGATGCGCACCACCCCGGGATGTTTTTCAGAAACCTATCCTGCAATGCCACTGCATATTTCCTGACCTCCCCATGCTGGCCAACCCGTGTTGCTTTTCTCCATCCTACATTGCCACTCACTGCCTATCCTAATTCAGACCCTATGATTCACACAACCCCGTGATGTTTTTCTCACTCCTACTAGTGAATGTAATGTTACACACTCATACAATGTGCACCACCCTGCGAGGTTTTTCAGAAACCTATCCTAGATTGCCACTGCATGTGTCCTGACCTCCCCATGCTGACCACCCCGTGCTGCTTTTCTCCATCCTTCATTGACACTCACTGCCTATCCTAATTCAGACCCTACGATTCACACCACCCCATGATGTATTTTTCACTCCTACTATTGAATGTAATGTTACACACCCGTACAATGCGCACCACCCCGCATTGTTTTTCAGAAACCTATCCTACATTGCCACTACATGTGTCATGAACTCCGCATGCTGACCACCATGTGGTGCTTTTCTCCATCCTACATTGCCAATCACTGCCTATCCTAATTCAGACCCTATGATTCACACCACCCCGTAACTGTTTTCGCACTCCTACTAGTGAATGTAATGTTACACACCCATGCAATGCGCAACACCCTGCGATATTTTTCAGAAACCTATCCTACATTGCCACTGCATGTGTCCTGACCTCCCCATGCTGACCACTCCGTGGTGCTTTTCTCCATCCTATATTGCCACTCACTGCCTATCCTAATTCAGACTCTATGATTCACACCACCCCGTGATGTTTTTCTCACTCCTACTAGTGAATGTAATGTTACACACCCATGCAATGCGCACCACCCTGCGATGTTTTTCAGAAACCTATCCTACATTGCCATTGCATGTTTCCAAACCTCCCCAGGCTGACCACCCCGTGGTGCTTTTCTCCATCCTACATTGCCACTCACTGCCTATCCTAATTCAGACCATATGATTCATACCACCCCGTGATGTTTTTCTCCCTCCTACGAGTGAATGTAATGTTACACACCCATACGATGCACACCACCACGCGATGTTTTTCAGAAACCTATCCTACATTGCCACTGCATGTTTCCTGACTTCCCCATTGTGGCCACCCCGTGGTGCTTTTCTCCATCCTACATTGCCACTCACTTCCTTTCCTAATTCAGACCCTATGATTCACACAACCCCGTGATGTTTTTCTCACTCCTACTAGTGAATGTAATGTTACACACCTATACGATGCGCAGCATCCCATGATGTTTTTCAGAACCCTATCCTGTATTGCCACTGCAGGTTTCCTGACCTCCCCATGCTGACAAACCCGTGGTGCTTTTCTCGATCCTACATTGCCACTCACTGCCTATCCTAATTTAAACCCTATGATTCACACCACCCCGTGATATTTTTCTCACTCCTACTAGTCAATGTAATGTTACACACTCATACAATGCGCACCACCCTGCGAGGTTTTTCAGAAACCTATCCAACATTGCCACTGCATGTGTCCTGACCTCCCAATGCTGACCACCCCGTGGTGCTTTTCTCCATCCTACATTGTCCCTCACTGCCTATCCTAATTCAGACCCTATGATTCACAATACCCGTGATGTTTTTCTCACTCCTACTAGTGAATGTAATGTTACACACTCATACAATGCGCACCACCCTGCGAGGCTTTTCAGTAACCTATCCTACATTGCCACTGCATGTGTCCTGACCTCCACATGCTGACCACCCCGTGGTGCTTTTCTCCATCCTACATTGCCACTCACTGCCTATTCTAATTCAGACCCTACGATTCTCACCACCCCGTGATGTATTTCTCACTCCTACTAGTGAATGTAATTTTGCACACCCATACAATGCGCACCACCCCGCGATGTTTATCAGAAACCTATCCTACATTGCCACTGCATGTGTCCTGACCTCCCCATGCTTACCACCCCGTGGTGCTTTTCTCCATCCTACATTGCCACTCACTGACTATCCTAATTCAGACCCTATGATTCACACCACTCCGTGATGTATTTCTCACTCCTACTAGTGAATGTAATGTTACACACCTATACAATGCACACCATCCCATGATGTTCTTCAGAACCCTATCCTATATTGCCACTGCATGTTTACTGACCTCCCCATGCTGACCACCCCGTGGTGCTTTTCTCCATCCTACATTGCCACTCACTGCCTATCCTAATTCAGACCCTATGATTCACACCACCCCGTGATGTTTTTCTCACTCCTACTAGTGAATGTAATGTTACACACTCATACAATGCGCACCACCCTGCGAGGCTTTTCAGTAACCTATCCTACATTGCCACTGCATGTGTCCTGACCTCCACATGCTGACCACCCCGTGGTGCTTTTCTCCATCCTACATTGCCACTCACTGCCTATCCTAATTCAGACCCTATGATTCACACGAACCCGTGATATTTTTCTCACTCCTACTAGTGAATGTAATGTTACACACCCATACAATGCGCACCACACCGCGATGTTTTTCAGAAACCTATCCTACATTGCCACTGCACGTTTCCTGACCTCCCCATGCTGACCATCCCGTGGTGCTTTTCTCCATCCTACATTGCCACTCACTGCCTATCCTAATTCAGACCCTATGATTCACACCACCAAGTGATGTTTTTCTCACTTCTAGTAGTGAATGTAATATTACACACCCATACAATGCGCACCACCCCGCAATGTTTTTCAGAAACCTATCCTACGTTGCCACTGCATGTGTCCTGACCTTCCCATGCTGACCACTCCGTGGTGCTATTCTACATCCTACATTGCCACTCACTGCCTATCCTAATTCAGACCCTATGATTCACACCACCCCGTGATGTTTTTCTCACTCCTACTAGTGAATGTAATGTTACACACCCATACAATGCGCACCACCCCACGATGTTTTTCAGAAACCTATCCTACATTGCCACTGCATATTTCCTAACCTCCCCATGCTGACCACCCCGTGGTGCTTTTCTCCATCCTACATTGCCACTCACTGGCTATCCTAATTCAGACCATATGATTCACACCACCCCGTGATGTTTTTCTCACTCCTATTAGTGAATGTAATGTTACACACCCATACAATGCGAACCACCCCGCGATGTTTTTCAGAAACCTATCCTACATTGCCACTGCATGTTTCCTGACCTCCCCATGCTGACCACCCCGTGGTGCTTTTCTCCATCCTACATTGCCACTCACTGCCTATCCTAATTCAGACCCTATGATTCACACCACCCCGTGATGTTTTTCTCACTCCTACTAGTGAATGTAATGTTACACACCCATACGATGCGCACCACCCTGCGAGGTTTTTCAGAAACCTATCCTACATTGCCACTGCATGTATCCTGACCTCCCCATGCTGACCACCCCGTGGTGCTTTTCTCCATCCTACATTGCCACTCACAGCCTATCCTAATTCAGACCCTAAGATTCTCACCACCCCGTTATGTATTTCTCACTCCTACTAGTGAATGTAATGTTACACACCCATACGATGCGCACCACCCCGCGATGTTTTTCAGAAACCTATCCTGCATTGCCACTGCATGTTTCCTGACCTCCCCATGCTGGCCATCCCTTGGTGCTTTTCTCCATCCTACATTGCCATTCACTGCCTATGTTCATTCAGAACCTATGATTCACACCACCCCGTGATGTATTTCTCACTCCTACTAGTGAATGTAATGTTACACACCCATACGATGCGCACCACCCCACGATGTTTTTCAGAAACCTATCCTACATTGCCACTGCATGTTTCCTGACCTCCCCATGCTGGCCATCCCGTGGTGCTTTTCTCCATCCTACATTGCCTCTCACTGCCTATCCTCATTCAGAACCTATGATTCACACCACCCCATGATGTATTTCTCACTCCTACTAGTGAATGTAATGTTACACACCGATACTATGCGCACCACCCGGGTTGTTTTTCAGAAACCTGTCCTACATTGCCACTGCATATTTCCTGACCTCCCCATGCTGGCCAACCCGTGTTGCTTTTCTCCATCCTACATTGCCACTCACTGCCTATCCTAATTCAGACCCTATGATTCACACAACCCCGTGATGTTTTTCTCACTCCTACTAGTGAATGTAATGTTACACACTCATACAATGTGCACCACCCTGCGAGGTTTTTCAGAAACCTATCCTACATTGCCACTGCATGTGTCCTGACCTCCCCATGCTGACCACCCCGTGCTGCTTTTCTCCATCCTTCATTGACACTCACTGCCTATCCTAATTCAGACCCTACGATTCACACCACCCCATGATGTATTTTTCACTCCTACTATTGAATGTAATGTTACACACCCATACAATGCGCACCACCCCGCATTGTTTTTCAGAAACCTATCCTACATTGCCACTACATGTGTCATGAACTCCGCATGCTGACCACCATGTGGTGCTTTTCTCCATCCTACCTTGCCAATCACTGCCTATCCTAATTCAGACCCTATGATTCACACCACCCCGTAATGGTTTTCCAACTCCTATTAGTGAATGTAATGTTACACACCCATGCAATGCGCAACACCCCGCGATATTTTTCAGAAACCTATCCTACATGTCCACTGCATGTGTCCTGACCTCCCCATGCTGACCACTCCGTGGTGCTTTTCTCCATCCTACATTGACACTCACTGCCTATCCTATTTCAGACCCTACGATTCACACCACCCCATGATGTATTTTTCACTCCTACTAGTGAATGTAATGTTACACGCCCATACAATGCGCACCACCCCGCGACGTTTTTCAGAAACCTATCCTACATTGCCACTACATGTGTCCTGACCTCCGCATGCTGACCACCACGTGGTGCTTTTCTCCATCCTACATTGCCAATCACTGCCTATCCTAATTCAGACCCTATGATTCACACCACCCCGTGATGGTTTTCCCACTCCTACTAGTGAATGTAATGTTACACACCCATAGAATGCGCACCACCCCGCGATATTTTTCAGAAACCTATCCTACATTGCCACTGCATGTGTCCTGACCTTCCCATGCTGACCATCCCGTGGTGCTTTTCTCCATCCTACATTGCCACTCACTGCCTATGCTAATTCAGACCCTATGATTCATACCACCCCGTGATGTTTTTCTCCCTCCTACTAGTGAATGTAATGTTACACACCCATACGATGCACACCACCACGCGATGTTTTTCAGAAACCTATCCTACATTGCCACTGCATGTTTCCTGACTTTGCCATGCTGGCCACCCCGTGGTGCTTTTCTCCATCCTACATTGCCACTCACTTCCATTCCTAATTCAGACCCTATGATTCACACCACCCCGTTATGTTTTTCTCACTCCTACTAGTGAATGTAACGTTACACACCTATATGATGCGCACCATCCCATGATGTTTTTCAGAACCTTATCCTATATTGCCACTGCATGTTTACTGACCACCCATGCTGACCACCCCGTGGTGCTTTACTCCATCCTATATTGCCACTCACTGCCTATCCTAATTCAAACCCTATGATTCACACCACCCAGTGATGTTTTACTCACTCCTACTAGTGAATGTAATGTTACACACTCATACAATGTGCACCACCCTGCGAGGTTTTTCAGAAACCTATCCTAGATTGCCACTGCATGTGTCCTGACCTCCCCATGCTGACCACCCCGTGCTGCTTTTCTCCATCCTTCATTGACACTCACTGCCTATCCTAATTCAGACCCTACGATTCACACCACCCCATGATGTATTTTTCACTCCTACTATTGAATGTAATGTTACACACCCGTACAATGCGCAGCACCCCGCATTGTTTTTCAGAAACCTATCCTACATTGCCACTACATGTGTCATGAACTCCGCATGCTGACCACCATGTGGTGCTTTTCTCCATCCTACATTGCCAATCACTGCCTATCCTAATTCAGACCCTATGATTCACACCACCCCGTAATGGTTTTCGCACTCCTACTAGTGAATGTAATGTTACACACCCATGCAATGCGCAACACCCTGCGATATTTTTCAGAAACCTATCCTACATTGCCACTGCATGTGTCCTGACCTCCCCATGCTGACCACTCCGTGGTGCTTTTCTCCATCCTATATTGCCACTCACTGCCTATCCTAATTCAGACTCTATGATTCACACCACCCCGTGATGTTTTTCTCACTCCTACTAGTGAATGTAATGTTACACACCCATGCAATGCGCACCACCCTGCGATGTTTTTCAGAAACCTATCCTACATTGCCATTGCATGTTTCCAAACCTCCCCAGGCTGACCACCCCGTGGTGCTTTTCTCCATCCTACATTGCCACTCACTGCCTATCCTAATTCAGACCATATGATTCATACCACCCCGTGATGTTTTTCTCCCTCCTACGAGTGAATGTAATGTTACACACCCATACGATGCACACCACCACCCGATGTTTTTCAGAAACCTATCCTACATTGCCACTGCATGTTTCCTGACTTCCCCATTGTGGCCACCCCGTGGTGCTTTTCTCCATCCTACATTGCCACTCACTTCCTTTCCTAATTCAGACCCTATGATTCACACAACCCCGTGATGTTTTTCTCACTCCTACTAGTGAATGTAATGTTACACACCTATACGATGCGCAGCATCCCATGATGTTTTTCAGAACCCTATCCTGTATTGCCACTGCATGTTTCCTGACCTCCCCATGCTGACAAACCCGTGGTGCTTTTCTCGATCCTACATTGCCACTCACTGCCTATCCTAATTTAAACCCTATGATTCACACCACCCCGTGATATTTTTCTCACTCCTACTAGTGAATGTAATGTTACACACTCATACAATGCGCACCACCCTGCGAGGTTTTTCAGAAACCTATCCAACATTGCCACTGCATGTGTCCTGACCTCCCAATGCTGACCACCCCGTGGTGCTTTTCTCCATCCTACATTGTCCCTCACTGCCTATCCTAATTCAGACCCTATGATTCACACCACCCCGTGATGTTTTTCTCACTCCTACTAGAGAATGTAATGTTACACACCAATACAATGCGCACCACCCCGCGATGTTTTTCAGAAACCTATTCTACATTGCCACAGCATGTGTCCTGACCTCCCCATGCTGACCACCCCGTGGTGCTTTTCTCCATCCTACATTGCCACTCACTGCCTATCCTAATTCAGACCCTATGATTCACACCACCCCGTGATGTTTTTTAAACTCCTACTAGTGAAAGTAATGTTACACACCCATACAATGTGCACCATCCCGCGTTGTTTTTCAGAAACCTATCCTACATTGCCACTGCATATTTCCAGATCTCCCCATGCTGACCATCCCGTGGTGCATTTCTCCATCCTACATTGCCACTCACTGCCTATCCTAATTCAGACCCTATGATTCACAATACCCGTGATGTTTTTCTCACTCCTACTAGTGAATGTAATGTTACACACTCATACAATGCGCACCACCCTGCGAGGCTTTTCAGTAACCTATCCTACATTGCCACTGCATGTGTCCTGACCTCCACATGCTGACCACCCCGTGGTGCTTTTCTCCATCCTACATTGCCACTCACTGCCTATTCTAATTCAGACCCTACGATTCTCACCACCCCGTGATGTATTTCTCACTCCTACTAGTGAATGTAATGTTGCACACCCATACAATGCGCACCACCCCGCGATGTTTATCAGAAACCTATCCTACATTGCCACTGCATGTGTCCTGACCTCCCCATGCTTACCACCCCGTGGTGCTTTTCTCCATCCTACATTGCCACTCACTGACTATCCTAATTCAGACCCTATGATTCACACCACTCCGTGATGTATTTCTCACTCCTACTAGTGAATGTAATGTTACACACCTATACAATGCACACCATCCCATGATGTTCTTCAGAACCCTATCCTATATTGCCACTGCATGTTTACTGACCTCCCCATGCTGACCACCCCGTGGTGCTTTTCTCCATCCTACATTGCCACTCACTGCCTATCCTAATTCAGACCCTATGATTCACACCACCCCGTGATGTTTTTCTCACTCCTACTAGTGAAGGTAATGTTACACACTCATACAATGCGCACCACCCTGCGAGGCTTTTCAGTAACCTATCCTACATTGCCACTGCATGTGTCCTGACCTCCACATGCTGACCACCCCGTGGTGCTTTTCTCCATCCTACATTGCCACTCACTGCCTATCCTAATTCAGACCCTATGATTCACACGAACCCGTGATATTTTTCTCACTCCTACTAGTGAATGTAATGTTACACACCCATACAATGCGAACCACCCCGCGATGTTTTTCAGAAACCTATCCTACATTGCCACTGCATGTTTCCTGACCTCCCCATGCTGACCACCCCGTGGTGCTTTTCTCCATCCTACATTGCCACTCACTGCCTATCCTAATTCAGACCCTATGATTCACACCACCCCGTGATGTTTTTCTCACTCCTACTAGTGAATGTAATGTTACACACCCATACGATGCGCACCACCCTGCGAGGTTTTTCAGAAACCTATCCTACATTGCCACTGCATGTATCCTGACCTCCCCATGCTGACCACCCCGTGGTGCTTTTCTCCATCCTACATTGCCACTCACAGCCTATCCTAATTCAGACCCTAAGATTCTCACCACCCCGTTATGTATTTCTCACTCCTACTAGTGAATGTAATGTTACACACCCATACGATGCGCACCACCCCGCGATGTTTTTCAGAAACCTATCCTGCATTGCCACTGCATGTTTCCTGACCTCCCCATGCTGGCCATCCCTTGGTGCTTTTCTCCATCCTACATTGCCATTCACTGCCTATGTTCATTCAGAACCTATGATTCACACCACCCCGTGATGTATTTCTCACTCCTACTAGTGAATGTAATGTTACACACCCATACGATGCGCACCACCCCACGATGTTTTTCAGAAACCTATCCTACATTGCCACTGCATGTTTCCTGACCTCCCCATGCTGGCCAACCCGTGTTGCTTTTCTCCATCCTACATTGCCACTCACTGCCTATCCTAATTCAGACCCTATGATTCACACAACCCCGCGATGTTTTTCTCACTCCTACTAGTGAATGTAATGTTACACACTCATACAATGTGCACCACCCTGCGAGGTTTTTCAGAAACCTATCCTACATTGCCACTGCATGTGTCTTGACCTCCCCATGCTGACCACCCCGTGCTGCTTTTCTCCATCCTTCATTGACACTCACTGCCTATCCTAATTCAGACCCTACGATTCACACCACCCCATGATGTATTTTTCACTCCTACTATTGAATGTAATGTTACACACCCATACAATGCGCACCACCCCGCATTGTTTTTCAGAAACCTATCCTACATTGCCACAACATGTGTCATGAACTCCGCATGCTGACCACCATGTGGTGCTTTTCTCCATCCTACCTTGCCAATCACTGCCTATCCTAATTCAGACCCTATGATTCACACCACCCCGTAATGGTTTTCCAACTCCTATTAGTGAATGTAATGTTACACACCCATGCAATGCGCAACACCCCGCGATATTTTTCAGAAACCTATCCTACATTTCCACTGCATGTGTCCTGACCTCCCCATGCTGACCACTCCGTGGTGCTTTTCTCCATCCTACATTGACACTCACTGCCTATCCTATTTCAGACCCTACGATTCACACCACCCCATGATGTATTTTTCACTCCTACTAGTGAATGTAATGTTACACGCCCATACAATGCGCACCACCTCGCGACGTTTTTCAGAAACCTATCCTACATTGCCACTACATGTGTCCTGACCTCCGCATGCTGACCACCACGTGGTGCTTTTCTCCATCCTACATTGCCAATCACTGCCTATCCTAATTCAGACCCTATGATTCACACCACCCCGTGAATGGTTTTCCCACTCCTACTAGTGAATGTAATGTTACACACCCATAGAATGCGCACCACCCCGCGATATTTTTCAGAAACCTATCCTACATTGCCACTGCATGTGTCCTGACCTTCCCATGCTGACCATCCCGTGGTGCTTTTCTCCATCCTACATTGCCACTCACTGCCTATGCTAATTCAGACCCTATGATTCATACCACCCCGTGATGTTTTTCTCCCTCCTACTAGTGAATGTAATGTTACACACCCATACGATGCACACCACCACGCGATGTTTTTCAGAAACCTATCCTACATTGCCACTGCATGTTTCCTGACTTTGCCATGCTGGCCACCCCGTGGTGCTTTTTTCCATCCTACATTGCCACTCACTTCCTTTCCTAATTCAGACCCTATGATTCACACCACCCCGTGATGTTTTTCTCACTCGTACTAGTGAATGTAATGTTACACACCTATACGATGCGCACCATCCCATGATGATTTTCAGAACCCTATCCGATATTGCCACTGCATGTTTCCTGACCTCCCCATGCTGACCACCCCGTGATGCTTTTCTCCAACCTACATTGCCACTCACTGCCTATCCTAATTCAGACCATATGATTCATACCACCCCGTGATGTTTTTCTCCCTCCTACGAGTGAATGTAATGTTACGCACCCATACGATGCGCACCACCACGCTATGTTTTTCAGAAACCTATCCTACATTGCCACTGCATGTTTCCTGACTTCCCCATGCTGGCCACCCCGTGGTGCTTTTCTCCATCCTACATTGCCACTCACTTCCTTTCCTAATTCAGACCCTATGATTCACACAACCCCGTGATGTTTTTCTCACTCCTACTAGTGAATGTAATGTTACACACCTATACGAAGCACTCCATCCCATGATGTTTTTCAGAACCCTATCCTGTATTGCCACTGCATGTTTCCTGACCTCCCCATGCTGACAAACCCGTGGTGCTTTTCTCGATCCTACATTGCCACTCACTGCCTATCCTAATTTAAACCCTATGATTCACACCACCCCGTGATATTTTTCTCACTCCTACTAGTGAATGTAAGGTTACACACTCATACAATGCGCACCACCCTGCGAGGTTTTTCAGAAACCTATCCAACATTGCCACTGCATGTGTCCTGACCTCCCCATGCTGACCACCCCGTGGTGATTTTCTCCATCCTACATTGTGCCTCACTGCCTATCCTAATTCAGACCCTATGATTCACACCACCCCGTGATGTTTTTCTCACTCCTACTAGAGAATGTAATGTTACACACCAATACAATGCGCACCACCCCGCGATGTTTTTCAGAAACCTATTCTACATTGCCACAGCATGTGTCCTGACCTCCCCATGCTGACCACCCCGTGGTGCTTTTCCCCATCCTACATTGCCACTCACTGCCTATCCTAATTCAGACCCTATGATTCACACCACCCCGTGATGTTTTTTAAACTCCTACTAGTGAATGTAATGTTACACACCTATGCAATGCACACCATCCCATGATGTTCTTCAGAACCCTATCCTATATTGCCACTGCATGCTTACTGACCTCCCCATGCTGACCACCCCGTGGTGCTTTTCTCCATCCTACATTGCCACTCACTGCCTATCCTAATTCAAACCCTATGATTCACACCACCCCGTGATATTTTTCTCACTCCTACTAGTGAATGTAATGTTACACACTCATACAATGCGCACCACCCTGCGAGGTTTTTCAGAAACCTATCCTACATTGCCACTGCATGTGTCCTGACCTCCCCATGCTGACCACCCCGTGGTGCTTTTCTCCATCCTACATTGCCACTCACTTCCTATCCTAATTCAGACCCTATGGTTCACACCACCCCGTGATGTTTTTTAAACTCCTACTACTGAATGTACTGCTACACACCCATACAATGTGCACAACCCCGCGATGTTTTTCAGAAACCTATCCTACATTGCCACTACATGTTTCCTGACCTTCCCATGCTGACCATCCCGTGGTGCTTTTCTCCATCCTACATTGCCACTCACTGCCTATCCTAATTCAGACCCTATGATTCACACGAACCCGTGATATTTTTCTCACTCCAACTAGTGAATGTAATGTTACACACCCATACAATGCGCACCACACCGCGATGTTTTTCAGAAACCTATCCTACATTGCCACTGCACGTTTCCTGACCTCCCCATGCTGACCATCCCGTGGTGCTTTTCTCCATCCTACATTGCCACTCACTGCCTATCCTAATTCAGACCCTATGATTCACACCACCAATTGATGTTTTTCTCACTTCTACTAGTGAATGTAATATTACACACCCATACAATGCACACCACCCCGCAATGTTTTTCAGAAACCTATCCTACGTTGCCACTGCATGTGTCCTGACCTTCCCATGCTGACCACTCCGTGGTGCTATTCTCCATCCTACATTGCACTCACTGCCTATCCTAATTCAGACCCTATGATTCACACCACCCCGTGATGTTTTTCTCACTCCTACTAGTGAATGTAATGTTACACACCCATACAATGCGCACCACCCCGCGATGTTTTTCAGAAACCTATCCTACATTGCCACTGCATATTTCCTAACCTCCCCATGCTGACCACCCCGTGGTGCTTTTCTCCATCCTACATTGCCACTCACTGGCTATCCTAATTCAGACCATATGATTCACACCACCCCGTGATGTTTTTCTCACTCCTACTAGTGAATGTAATGTTACACACCCATACAATGCGAACCACCCCGCGATGTTTTTCAGAAACCTATCCTACATTGCCACTACATGTTTCCTGACCTCCCCATGCTGACCACCCCGTGGTGCTTTTCTCCATCCTACATTGCAACTCACTGCCTATCCTAATTCAGACCCTATGATTCACACCACCCCGTGATGTTTTTCTCACTCCTACTAGTGAATGTAATGTTACACACTCATACAATGCGCACCACCCTGCGAGGTTTTTCAGAAACCTATCCTACATTGCCACTGCATGTGTCCTGACCTCCCCATGCTGACCACCCCGTGGTGCTTTTCTCCATCCTACATTGCCACTCACTTCCTATCCTAATTCAGACCCTATGGTACACACCACCCCGTGATGTTTTTTAAACTCCTACCAGTGAATGTACTGTTACACACCCATACAATATGCACAACCCCGCGATGTTTTTCAGAAACCTATCCTACATTGCCACTACATGTGTCATGAACTCCGCATGCTGACCACCCCGTGCTGCTTTTCTCCATCCTTCATTGACACTCACTGCCTATCCTAATTCAGACCCTACGATTCACACCACCCCATGATGTATTTTTCACTCCTACTATTGAATGTAATGTTACACACCCATACAATGCGCACCACCCCGCGATATTTTTCAGAAACCTATCCTACATTGCCACTGCATGTTTCCTGACTTTGCCATGCTGGCCACCCCGTGGTGCTTTTTTCCATCCTACATTGCCACTCACTTCCTTTCCTAATTCAGACCCTATGATTCACACCACCCCGTGATGTTTTTCTCACTCCTACTAGTGAATGTAATGTTACACACCTATACGATGCGCACCATCCCATGATGATTTTCAGAACCCTATCCTATATTGCCACTGCATGTTTCCTGACCTCCCCATGCTGACCACCCCGTGATGCTCTTCTCCATCCTACATTGCCACTCACTGCCTATCCTAATTCAGACCATATGATTCATACCACCCCGTGATGTTTTTCTCCCTCCTACGAGTGAATGTAATGTTACACACCCATACGATGCGCACTACCACGCGATGTTTTTCAGAAACCTATCCTACATTGCCACTGCATGTTTCCTGACTTCCCCATGCTGGCCACCCCGTGGTGCTTTTCTCCATCCTACATTGCCACTCACTTCCTTTCCTAATTCAGACCCTATGATTCACACCACCCCGTGATGTTTTTTAAACTCCTACTAGTGAATGTAATGTTACACACCTATACAATGCACACCATCCCATGATGTTCTTCAGAACCCTATCCTATATTGCCACTGCATGTTTACTGACCTCCCCATGCTGACCACCCCGTGGTGCTTTTCTCCATCCTACATTGCCACTCACTGCCTATCCTAATTCAAACCCTATGATTCACACCACCCCGTGATATTTTTCTCACTCCTACTAGTGAATGTAATGTTACACACTCATACAATGCGCACCACACCGCGATATTTTTCAGAAACCTATCCTACATTGCCACTGCATGTGTCCTGACCTTCCCATGCTGACCATCCCGTGGTGCTTTTCTCCATCCTACATTGCCACTCACTGCCTATGCTAATTCAGACCCTATGATTCATACCACCCCGTGATGTTTTTCTCCCTCCTATTAGTGAATGTAATGTTACACACCCATACGATGCACACCACCACGCGATGTTTTTCAGAAACCTATCCTACATTGCCACTGCATGTTTCCTGACTTTGCCATGCTGGCCACGCCGTGGTGCTTTTTTCCATCCTGCATTGCCACTCACTTCCTTTCCTAATTCAGACCCTATGATTCACACCACCCCGTGATGTTTTTCTCACTCCTACTAGTGAATGTAATGTTACACACCTATACGATGCGCACCATCCCATGATGATTTTCAGAACCCTATCCTATATTGCCACTGCATGTTTCCTGACCTCCCCATGCTGACCACCCCGTGATGCTTTTCTCCATCCTACATTGCCACTCACTGCCTATCCTAATTCAGACCATATGATTCATACCACCCCGTGATGTTTTTCTCCCTCCTACGAGTGAATGTAATGTTACACACCCATACGATGCGCACCACCACGCCATGTTTTTCAGAAACCTATTCTACATTGCCACTGCATGTTTCATGACTTCCCCATGCTGGACACCCCGTGGTGCTTTTCTCCATCCTACATTGCCACTCACTTCCTTTCCTAATTCAGACCCTATGATTCACACAACCCCGTAATGTTTTTCTCACTCCTACTAGTGAATGTAATGTTACACACCTATACGATGCGCACCATCCCATGATGTTTTTCAGAACCCTATCCTGTATTGCCACTGCATGTTTCCTGACCTCCCCATGCTGACAAACCCGTGGTGCTTTTCTCGATCCTACATTGCCACTCACTGCCTATCCTAATTTAAACCCTATGATTCACACCACCCCGTGATATTTTTCTCACTCCTACTAGTGAATGTAATGTTACACACTCATACAATGCGCACCACCCTGCGAGGTTTTTCAGAAACCTAGCCAACATTGCCACTGCATGTGTCCTGACCTCCCCATGCTGACCACCCCGTGGTGCTTTTCTCTATCCTACATTGTCCCTCACTGCCTATCCTAATTCAGACCCTATGATTCACACCACCCCGTGATGTTTTTCTCACTCCTACTAGAGAATGTAATGTTACACACCAATACAATGCGCACCACCCCGCGATGTTTTTCAGAAACCTATTCTATATTGCCACAGCATGTGTCCTGACCTCCCCATGCTGACCACCCCGTGGTGCTTTTCTCCATCCTACATTGCCACTCACTGCCTATCCTAATTCAGACCCTATGATTCACACCACCCCGTGATGTTTTTTAAACTCCTACCAGTGAAAGTAATGTTACACACCCATACAATGTGCACCATCCCGCGATGTTTTTCAGAAACCTATCCTACATTGCCACTGCATATTTCCAGATCTCCCCATGCTGACCATCCCGTGGTGCATTTCTCCATCCTACATTGCCACTCACTGCCTATCCTAATTCAGACCCTATGATTCACACCACCCCGTAATGTTTTTTCTCACTCCTACTAGTGAATGTAATGTTACACACTCATACAATGCGCACCACCCTGCGAGGCTTTTCAGTAACGTATCCTACATTGCCACTGCATGTGTCCTGACCTCCACATGCTGACCACCCCGTGGTGCTTTTCTCCATCCTACATTGCCACTCACTGCCTATTCTAATTCAGACCCTACGATTCTCACCACCCCGTGATGTATTTCTCACTCCTACTAGTGAATGTAATGTTGCACACCCATACAATGCGCACCACCCCGCGATGTTTATCAGAAACCTATCCTACATTGCCACTGCATGTGTCCTGACCTCCCCATGCTTACCACACCGTGGTGCTTTTCTCCATCCTACATTGCCACCCACTGACTATCCTAATTCAGACCCTATGATTCAAACCACTCCGTGATGTATTTCTCACTCCTACTAGTGAATGTAATGTTACACACCTATACAATGCACACCATCCCATGATGTTCTTCAGAACCTATCCTATATTGCCACTGCATGTTTACTGACCTCCCCATGCTGACCACCCCGTGGTGCTTTTCTCCATCCTACATTGCCACTCACTGCCTATCCTAATTCAGACCCTATGATTCACACCACCCCGTGATGTTTTTCTCACTCCTACTAGAGAATGTAATGTTACACACCAATACAATGCGCACCACCCCGCGATGTTTTTCAGAAACCTATTCTACATTGCCACAGCATGTGTCCTGACATCCCCATGCTTACCACCCCGTGGTGCTTTTCTCCATCCTACATTGCCACTCACTTCCTATCCTAATTCAGACCCTATGGTTCACACCACCCCGTGATGTTTTTTAAACTCCTACTAGTGAATGTACTGTTACACACCCATACAATGTGCACCACCCCGCGATGTTTTTCAGAAACCTATCCTACATTGCCACTACATGTTTCCTGACCTTCCCATGCTGACCATCGCGTGGTGCTTTTCTCCATCCTACATTGCCACTCACTGCCTATCCTAATTCAGACCCTATGATTCACACGAACCCGTGATATTTTTCTCACTCCTACTAGTGAATGTAATGTTACACACCCATACAATGCGCACCACACCGCGATGTTTTTCAGAAACCTATCCTACATTGCCACTGCACGTTTCCTGACCTCCACATGCTGACCACCCCGTGGTGCTTTGCTCCATCCTACATTGCCACTCACTGCCTATCCTAATTCAGACCCTATGATTCACACCACCAAGTGATGTTTTTCTCACTTCTACTAGTGAATGTAATATTACACACCCATACAATGCGCACCACCCTGCAATGTTTTTCAGAAACCTATCCTAAGTTGCCACTGCATGTGTCCTGACCTTCCCATGCTGACCACTCCGTGGTGCTTTTCTCCATCCTACATTGCCACTCACTGCCTATCCTAATTCAGACCCTATGATTCACACCACCCCTTGATGTTTTTCTCACTCCTACTAGTGAATGTAATGTTACACACCCATACAATGCGCACCACCCTGCGAGGTTTTTCAGAAACCTATCCTACATTGCCACTGCATATTTCCTAACCTCCCCATGCTGACCACCCCGTGGTGCTTTTCTCCATCCTACATTGCCACTCACTGGCTATCCTAATTCAGACCATATGATTCACACCACCCCGTGATGTTTTTCTCACTCCTACTAGTGAATGTAATGTTACACACCTATACAATGCGAACCACCCCGCGATGTTTTTCAGAAACCTATCCTACATTGCCACTACATGTTTCCTGACCTCCCCATGCTGACCACCCCGTGGTGCTTTTCTCCATCCTACATTGCCACTCACTGCCTATCCTAATTCAGACCCTATGATTCACACCACCCCGTGATGTTTTTCTCACTCCTACTAGTGAATGTAATGTTACACACCCATACGATGCGCACCACCCTGCGAGGTTTTTCAGAAACCTATCCTACATTGCCACTGCATGTATCCTGACCTCCCCATGCTGACCACCCCGTGGTGCTTTTCTCCATCCTACATTGCCACTCACAGCCTATCCTAATTCAGACCCTAAGATTCTCACCACCCCGTTATGTATTTCTCACTCCTACTAGTGAATGTAATGTTACACACCCATACGATGCGCACCACCCCGCGATGTTTTTCAGAAACCTATCCTGCATTGCCACTGCATGTTTCCTGACCTCCCCATGCTGGCCATCCCTTGGTGCTTTTCTCCATCCTACATTGCCATTCACTGCCTATGTTCATTCAGAACCTATGATTCACACCACCCCGTGATGTATTTCTCACTCCTACTAGTGAATGTAATGTTACACACCCATACGATGCGCACCACCCCACGATGTTTTTCAGAAACCTATCCTACATTGCCACTGCATGTTTCCTGACCTCCCCATGCTGGCCATCCCGTGGTGCTTTTCTCCATCCTACATTGCCTCTCACTGCCTATCCTCATTCAGAACCTATGATTCACACCACCCCGTGATGTATTTCTCACTCCTACTAGTGAATGTAATGTTACACACCGATATGATGCGCACCACCCCGGGATGTTTTTCAGAAACCTATCCTACATTGCCACTGCATATTTCCTGACCTCCCCATGCTGGCCAACCCGTGTTGCTTTTCTCCATCCTACATTGCCACTCACTGCCTATCCTAATTCAGACCCTATGATTCACACAACCCCGTGATGTTTTTCTCACTCCTACTAGTGAATGTAATGTTACACACTCATACAATGTGCACCACCCTGCGAGGTTTTTCAGAAACCTATCCTACATTGCCTCTGCATGTGTCCTGACCTCCCCATGCTGACCACCCCGTGCTGCTTTTCTCCATCCTTCATTGACACTCACTCCCTATCCTAATTCAGACCCTACGATTCACACCACCCCATGATGTATTTTTCACTCCTACTATTGAATGTAATATTACACACCCATACAATGCGCACCACCCCGCATTGTTATTCAGAAACCTATCCTACATTGCCACTACATGTGTCATGAACTCCGCATGCTGACCACCATGTGGTGCTTTTCTCCATCCTACATTGCCAATCACTGCCTATCCTAATTCAGACCCTATGATTCACACCACCCCATAATGGTTTTCCCACTCCTACTAGTGAATGTAATGTTACACACCCATGCAATGCGCAACACCCCGCGATATTTTTCAGAAACCTATCCTACATTGCCACTGCATGTGTCCTGACCTTCCCATGCTGACCACCCCGTGGTGCTTTTTTCCATCCTACATTGCCACTCACTTCCTTTCCTAATTCAGACCCTATGATTCACACCACCCCGTGATGTTTTTCTCACTCCTACTAGTGAATGTAATGTTACACACCTATACGATGCGCACCATCCCATGATGATTTTCAGAATCCTATCCTATATTGCCACTGCATGTTTCCTGACCTCCCCATGCTGACCACCCCGTGATGCTTTTCTCCATCCTACATTGCCACTCACTGCCTATCCTAATTCAGACCATATGATTCATACCACCCCGTGATGTTTTTCTCCCTCCTACGAGTGAATGTAATGTTACACACCCATACGATGCGCACCACCACGCCATGTTTTTCAGAAACCTATCCTACATTGCCACTGCATGTTTCATGACTTCCCCATGCTGGCCACCCCGTGGTGCTTTTCTCCATCCTACATTGCCACTCACTTCCTTTCCTAATTCAGACCCTATGATTCACACCACCCCGTGATGTTTTTCTCACTCCTACTAGTGAATGTAATGTTACACACCTATACGATGCGCACCATCCCATGATGTTTTTCAGAACCCTATCCTGTATTGCCACTGCATGTTTCCTGACCTCCCCATGCTGACAAACCCGTGGTGCTTTTCTCGATCCTACATTGCCACTCACTGCCTATCCTAATTTAAACCCTATGATTCACACCACCCCGTGATATTTTTCTCACTCCTACTAGTGAATGTAATGTTACACACTCATACAATGCGCAACACCCTGCGAGGTTTTTCAGAAA
The DNA here is from genome assembly GCF_034190915.1 of Cavia porcellus. Taxonomy (NCBI): domain Eukaryota; kingdom Metazoa; phylum Chordata; class Mammalia; order Rodentia; family Caviidae; genus Cavia; species Cavia porcellus. Next base: position 28,167,465 of record NW_026947510.1, on the reverse strand, counting down.
CCTATCCAACATTGCCACTGCATGTGTCCTGACCTCCCCATGCTGACCACCCCGTGGTGCTTTTCTCCATCCTACATTGCCCCTCACTGCCTATCCTAATTCAGACCCTATGATTCACACCACCCCGTGATGTTTTTCTCACTCCTACTAGAGAATGTAATGTTACACACCAATACAATGCGCACCACCCCGCGATGTTTTTCAGAAACCTATTCTACATTGCCACAGCATGTGTCCTGACCTCCCCATGCTGACCACCCCGTGGTGCTTTTCTCCATCCTACATGGCCACTCACTGCCTATCCTAATTCAGACCCTATGATTCACACCACCCCGTGATGTTTTTTAAACTCCTACTAGTGAAAGTAATGTTACACACCCATACAATGTGCACCATCCCGCGATGTTTTTCAGAAACCTATCCTACATTGCCACTGCATATTTCCAGATCTCCCCATGCTGACCATCCCGTGGTGCATTTCTCCATCCTACATTGCCACTCACTGCCTATCCTAATTCAGACCCTATGATTCACACCACCCCGTGATGTTTTTCTCACTCCTACTAGTGAATGTAATGTTACACACTCATACAATGCGCACCACCCTGCGAGGCTTTTCAGTAACCTATCCTACATTGCCACTGCATGTGTCCTGACCTCCCCATGCTGTCCACCCCGTGCTGCTTTTCTCCATCCTACATTGCCACTCACTGCCTATCCTAATTCAGACCCTATGATTCAAACCACCCCGTGATGGGTTTCCCACTCCTACTAGTGAATATAATGTTACACACCCATACAATGCGCACCACCCCGCGATGTTTTTCAGAAACCTATCCTACATTGCCACTGCATGTGTCCTGACCTGCCCATGCTGACCACCCCGTGGTGCTTTTCTCCATCCTACATTGACACTCACTGCCTATCCTAATTCAGACAATATGATTCACACCACCCCGTGATGTTTTTCTCCTTCCTACTAGTGAATGTAATGTTACACACCCATACGATGCGCACCACCACGCGATGTTTTTCAGAAACCTATCCTACATTGCCACTGCATGTTTCCTGACTTCCCCATGCTGGCCACCCCGTGGTGATTTTCTCCATCCTACATTGCCACTCACTTCCTTTCCTAATTCAGACCCTATATTTCACACCACCCCGTTATGTTTTTCTCACTCCTACTAGTGAATGTAACGTTACACACCTATACGATGCGCACCATCCCATGATGTTTTTCAGAACACTATCCTATATTGCCACTGCATGTTTCCTGACCACCCATGCTGACTACCCCGTGGTGCTTTACTCCATCCTACATTGCCACTCACTGCCTATCCTAATTCAAACCCTATGATTCACACAACCCAGTGATGTATTTCTCACTCCTACTAGTGAATGTAATGTTACACACCGATAAGATGCGCACCACCCCGCGATGTTTTTCAGAAACCTATCCTACATTGCCACTGCATGTTTACTGACCTCCCCATGCTGGCCACCCCGTGGTGCTTTTCTCCATCCTACATTGCCACTCACTCCCTATCCTAATTCAGATCCTATGATTCACACAACACCGTGATGTTTTTCTGACTCCAACTATTGAATGTAATGTTACACACCCATACAATGCGCACCACCCCGCGATGCTTTTGAGAAACCTATCCTACATTGCCACTACATGTGTCCTGACCTCCGCATGCTGACCACCACGTGGTGCTTTTCTCCTTACTACATTGCCAATCACTGCGTATCCTAATTCAGACCCTATGATTCACACTACCCCGTGATGGTTTTCCCACTCCTACTAGTTAATGTAATGTTACACACCCATGCAATGCGCACCACCCCCCGATATATTTCAGAAACCTATCCTACATTGCCACTGCATGTGTCATGACCTTCCCATGCTGACCACCCCATGGTGCTTTTCTCCACCCTACATTGCCACTCACTTCCTTTCCTAATTCAGACCCTATGATTCACACCACCCCGTGATGTTTTTCTCACTCCTACTAGTGAATGTAATGTTACACACCTTTACGATGCGCACCATCCCATGATGTTTTTCAGAACCCTATCCTATACTGCCACTGCATGTTTCCTGACCTCCCCATGCTGACCACCCCGTGGTGCTTTTCTCCATGCTACATTGCCACTCACTGCCTATACTAATTCAAACCCTATGATTCACACCACCCCGTGATGTTTTTCTCACTCCTACTAGTGAATGTAATGTTAAACACTCATACAATCCGCAACACCCTGCGAGGTTTTTCAGGAACCTATCCTACATTGCCACTGCATGTGTCCTGACCTCCCCATGCTGACCACCCCGTGGTGCTTTTCTCCATCCTACATTGCCACTCACTGCCTATCCTAATTCAGACCCTATGATTCACACCACCCCGTGATGTTTTTATCACTCCTACTAGAGAATGTAAAGTTACACACCAATACAATGCGCACCACCCCGCGATGTTTTTCAGAAACCTATTCTACATTGCCACTGCATTTGTCCTGACCTCCCCATGCTGACCACCCCGTGGTTCTTTTCTCCATCCTACATTGCCACTCACTGCCTATCCTAATTCAGACCCTATGATTCACATCACCCCGTGATGTTTTTTAAACTCATACTAGTGAAAATAATGTTACACATCCATACAATGTGCACCATCCCGCGATGTTTTTCAGAAACCTATCCTACATTGCCACTGCATGTTTCCAGATCTCCCCATGCTGACCACCCCGTGGTGCATTTCTCCATCATACATTGCCACTCACTGCCTATCCTAATTCAGACCCTATGATTCACACCACCCCGTGATGTTTTTCTCACTCCTACTAGTGAATGTAATGTTACACACCCATACGATGCGCACCACCCTGCGATGTTTTTCAGAAACCTATCCTACATTGCCACTGCAAGTTTCCTGACTTCCCCATTCTGACCACCCCGTGGTGTTTTTCTCCATCCTACATTGCCACTCACTGCCTATCCTAATTAAGACCCTATGATTCACACCATCCCGTGATGTTTTTCTCACTCCTACTAGTGAATGTAATGTTACACACCCATAGGATGCGCACCACCCCGCGATGTATTTCAGGAACCTATCCTACATTGCCACTGCATGTTTATTGACCTCCACATGCTGGCCATCCCGTGGTGCTTTTCTCCATCCTACATTGCCATTCACTGCCTATTCTAATTCAGAACCTATGATTCACACCACCCCGTGATGTATTTCTCACTCCTACTAGTGAAAGTAATGTTACACACTCATACAATGCGCACCACCCTGCGAGGTTTTTCAGAAACCTATCCTACATTGTCACTGCATGTGTCCTGACCTCGCCATGCTGACCACCCCGTGCTGCTTTTCTCCATCCTACATTGACACTCACTGCCTATCCTAATTCAGACCCTACGATTCACACCACCCCATGATGTATTTTTAACACCTACTAGTGAATGTAATGTTACACGCCCATACACTGCGCACCACCCCGCGATGCTTTTCAGAAACCTATCCTACATTGCCACTACATGTGTCCTGACCTCCGCATGCTGACAACCACGTGGTTAGTTTCTCCATCCTACATTGCCAATCACTGCCTATCCTCATTCAGACCCTATGATTCACACCACCCCGTGATGGTTTTCCCACTCCTACTAGTGAATGTAATGTTACACACCCATACAATGTGCACTACACCGCGATGTTTTACAGAAACAAATCGTACACTGCCACTGCATGTGTCCTGACCTTCCCATGCTGACCACCCCGTGGTGCTTTTCTCCATCCTACATTGCCACTCACTGCCTATCCAAATTCAGACGCCATGATTCACACCACCCCGTGATGTTTTTCAAACTCCTACCAGTGAATGTAATGTTACACACCCATACGATGCGCACCACCCAGCGATGTTTTTCAGAAACCTATCTTACATTGCCACTGCATGTGTCCTGAGCTCCCCATGTTGACCACCCCGCGGTGCTATTCTCCCTCCTAGATTTCCAGTCACTGCCTATCCTAATTCAGACCCTATGATTCACACCACCCCGTGATGTTTTTCTCACTCCTACTAGTGAATGTAATGTTGCACACCCATACAATGCGCACCACCCCGCGATGTTTTTCCGAAACCTATCCTACATTGCCACTGCATGTTTCCTGACCTCCCCCTGATGGCCACCCCGTGGTGCTTTTCTCCATCCTACATTGCCCCTCACTGCCTATACTAATTCAGACCCTATGATTCACACCACCCCGTGATGTTTTTCTCACTCCTACTAGTGAATGTAATGTTACACACTCATACAATGCGCACCACCCTGCGAGGTTTTTCAGAAACCTATCCTACATTGCCACTGCATGTGTCCTGACCTCCCCATGCTGACCACCCCGTGGTGCTTTTCTCCATGCTACATTGCCACTCACTGCCTATCCTAATTCACACCCTATGATTCACACCACCCAGTGATGTTTTTCTCATTCCGACTATTGGATGTAATGTTACACACCCATACAATGCACACCACACCGCGATGTTTTTCAGAAACCTATCCTACATTGCGACTGCATGTTTCCTGACCTCCCCATGCTGACCATCCCGTGGTGCTTTTCTCCATCCTACATTGCCACTCACTGCCTATCCTAATTCAGACCCTATGATTCACACCACCCCGTGATGTTTTTCTCACTCCTACTAGTGAATGTAGTATTACACACCCATACAATGCGCACCACCCCGCGATGTTTTTCAGAAACCTATCCTACATTGCCACTGCATGTTTCCTTTCTTCCACATGCTGACCATCCCGTGGTGCTTTTCTCCATCCTACATTGCCACTCACTGCCTATCCTAATTCAGACCCTATGATTCACACCACCCCGTGATGTTTTTCTCACTCCTCCTAGTGAATGTAGTATTACACACCCATACAATGCGCACCACCCCGCGATGTTTTTCAGAAACCTATCCTACATTGCCACTGCATGTTTCCTGACCTCCACATGCTGGCGACCCCGTGGTGCTTTTCTCCATCCTACATTGCCACTCACCGCCTATCCTAATTCAGACCCTATGATTCACCCCTCCCCTTGATGTTTTTCTCACTCCTTCTAGTGAATGTAATGTTACACACCCATACAATGCGCACCACCCCGCGATGTTTTTCAGAAACCTATCATATATTGCCACTGCATGTGTCCTGACCTCCCCATGCTGACCACTCCGTGGTGCTTTTCTCCATCCTACATTGCCACTCACTGCCTATCCTCAATCAGACCCTATGATTCACACCACCCCATGATGTTTTTCTCCCTCCTACTAGTGAATGTAATGTTACACACCCATACAATACGCACCACCCCGCGATGTTTTTCAGAAACCTATCCTACATTGCCATGCATGTTTCCTGACCTCCCCATGATGACCACCCCGTGGTGCTTTTCTCCATCCTACATTGCCACTCACTGCCTATCCTAATTCAGACCCTATAATTCAAACCACCCGGTGATGTTTTCCTCACTCCTACTAGTGAATGTAATGTTACACACCCATACAATGCGCACCACCCCGCGATGTTTTTCAGAAACCTATCCTACATTGCCACTGCATGTTTCCAGACCTCCCCATGATGACCAACCCATGGTGCTATTCACCATCCTACATTGCCACTCACTGCCTATCCTAATTCAGACCCCATGATTCACACCACTCCGTGACGTTTTTCTCACTCCTACTAGTGAATGTAATGTTACACACCCATACAATGCGCACCACCCCGCGATGTTTTTCAGAAACCTATCATACATTTCCACTGCATGTTTCCTGACCTCCCCATGCTGACCAGCCCGTGGTGCTTTTCTCCATCCTACATTGCGACTGACTGCCTATCCTAATTCAGACCCTATGATTCAGACGACCCCGTGATGTTTTTCTCACTCCTACTAGTGAATGTAATGTTACACACTCATACAATGCGCACCACCCTGCGAGGTTTTTCAGAAACCTGTCCTACATTGCCACTGCATGTGTCCTGACCTCCCCATGCTGACAACTCCGTGGTGCTTTTCTCCATGCTACGTTGCCACTCACTGCCTATCCTTATTCACACCCTATGATTCACACCACCCCGTGATGTTTTTCTCACTCCTACTAGTGAATGTAATGTTACACACCCATACAATGCGCACCAACCCGCGATGTTTTTCAGAAATCTATCCTACATTGGCACTGCATGTGTCCTGACCTCCCCATGCTGACCACCCCGTGGTGCTTTTCTCCATCCTACATTGCCACTCACTGCCTATCCTAATTCAGACCCTATGATTCACACCACCCCGTGATGTTTTTCAAACTCCTACTAGTGAATGTAATGTTACACACACATACAATGGGCACCAGCCCGCGATGTTTTTCAGAAACCTATCCTACATTGGCACTGCTTGTTTCCTGACCTGCCCATGCTGACCACCCCGTGGTGCTTTTCTCCATCCCACATTGCCACTCACTGCCTATCCTAATTCAGACCCTATGATTCACACCATCAAGTGATGTTTTTCTCACTCCTACTAGTGAATGTAATATTACACACCCATACAATGCGAACCACCCCGGGATGTTTTTCAGAAACCTATCCTAAATTGCCACTGCATGTGTCCTGACCTCCCCATGCTGACCACCCCGTGGTGCTTTTCTCCATCCTACATTGCCACTCACTGCCTATCCTTATTCAGACCCTAAGATTCTCACCACCCCGTTATGAATTTCTCACTCCTACTAGTGAATGTAATGTTACACACCCATACGATGCGCACCACCCCGCTATGTTTTTCAGAAACCTATCCTACATTGCCACTGCATGTTTCCTGACCTCCCCATGCTGGCCATCCCGTGGTGCTTTTCTCCATCCTACATTGCCACTCACTGCCTATCCTCATTCAGAAAATATGATTCACACCACCCAGTGATGTATTTCTCACTCCTACTAGTGAATGTAATGTTACACACCGATAAGATGCGCACCACCCCGCGATGTTTTTCAGAAACCTATCCTACATTGCCACTGCATGTTTACTGACCTCCCCATGCTGACCACCACGTGGTGCTTTTCTCCTTACTACATTGCCAATCACTGCATATCCTAATTCAGACCCTATGATTCACACTACCCCGTGATGGTTTTCCCACTCCTACTAGTGAATGTAATGTTACACACCCATGCAATGCGCACCACCCCGCGATATTTTTCAGAAACCTATCCTACATTGCCACTGCATGTGTCCTGACCTTCCCATGCTGACCACCCCATGGTGCTTTTCTCCACCCTACATTGCCACTCACTTCCTTTCCTAATTCAGACCCTATGATTCACACCACCCCGTGATGATTTTCTCACTCCTACTAGTGAATGTAATGTTACACACCTATACGATGCGCACCATCCCATGATGTTTTTCAGAACCCTATCCTATATTGCCACTGCATGTTTCCTGACCTCCCCATGCTGACCACCCCGTGGTGCTTTTCTCCATGCTACATTGCCACTCACTGCCTATCCTAATTCAAACCCTATGATTCACACCACCCCGTGATGTTTTTCTCACTCCTACTAGTGAATGTAATGTTAAACACTCATACAATGCGCAACACCCTGCGAGGTTTTTCAGGAACCTATCCTACATTGCCACTGCATGTGTCCTGACCTCCCCATGCTGACCACCCCGTGGTGCTTTTCTCCATCCTACATTGCCACTCACTGCCTATCCTAATTCAGACCCTATGATTCACACCACCCCGTGATGTTTTTATCACTCCTACTAGAGAATGTAAAGTTACACACCAATACAATGCGCACCACCCCGCGATGTTTTTCAGAAACTTATTCTACATTGCCACTGCATCTGTCCTGACCTCCCCATGCTGACCACTCCGTGGTGCTTTTCTCCATCCTACATTGCCACTCACTGCCTATCTTAATTCAGACCCTATGATTCACACCACCCCGTGATGTTTTTCTCCCTCCTACTAGTGAATGTAATGTTACACAACCATACAATGCGCACCACCCCGCGATGTTTTTCAGAAACCTGTCCTACATTGCCACTGCATGTGTCCTGACCTCCCCATGCTGACCACTCCGTGGTGCTTTTCTCCATCCTACATTGCCACTCACTGCCTATCCTCATTCAGAAACTATGATTCACACCACCCAGTGATGTATTTCTCACTCCTACTACTGAATGTAATGTTACACACCGATAAGATGCGCACCACCCCGCGATGTTTTTCAGAAACCTATCCTACATTGCCACTGCATGTTTACTGACCTCCCCATGCTGGCCACCCCGTGGTGCTTTTCTCCATCCTACATTGCCACTCACTGCCTATCCTAATTCAGACCCTATGATTCACACAACACCGTGATGTTTTTCTGACTCCAACTATTGAATGTAATGTTACACACCCATACAATGCGCACCACCCCGCGATGCTTTTGAGAAACCTATCCTACATTGCCACTACATGTGTCCTGACCTCCGCATGCTGACCACCACGTGGTGCTTTTCTCCTTACTACATTGCCAATCACTGCGTATCCTAATTCAGACCCTATGATTCACACTACCCCGTGATGGTTTTCCCACTCCTACTAGTGAATGTAATGTTACACACCCATGCAATGCGCACCACCCCGCGATATTTTTCAGAAACCTATCCTACATTGCCACTGCATGTGTCCTGACCTTCCCATGCTGACCACCCCATGGTGCTTTTCTCCACCCTACATTGCCACTCACTTCCTTTCCTAATTCAGACCCTATGATTCACACCACCCCGTGATGATTTTCTCACTCCTACTAGTGAATGTAATGTTACACACCTATACGATGCGCACCATCCCATGATGTTTTTCAGAACCCTATCCTATATTGCCACTGCATGTTTCCTGACCTCCCCATGCTGACCACCCCGTGGTGCTTTTCTCCATCCTACATTGCCACTCACTGCCTATCCTAATTCAAACCCTATGATTCACACCACCCCGTGATGTTTTTCTCACTCCTACTAGTGAATGTAATGTTAAACACTCATACAATGCGCAACACCCTGCGAGGTTTTTCAGGAACCTATCCTACATTGCCACTGCATGTGTCCTGACCTCCCCATGCTGACCACCCCGTGGTGCTTTTCTCCATCCTACATTGCCACTCACTGCCTATCCTAATTCAGACCCTATGATTCACACCACCCCGTGATGTTTTTATCACTCCTACTAGAGAATGTAAAGTTACACACCAATACAATGCGCACCACCCCGCGATGTTTTTCAGAAACCTATTCTACATTGCCACTGCATTTGTCCTGACCTCCCCATGCTGACCACCCCGTGGTTCTTTTCTCCATCCTACATTGCCACTCACTGCCTATCCTAATTCAGACCCTATGATTCACACCACCCCGTGATGTTTTTTAAACTCATACTAGTGAAAGTAATGTTACACACCCATACAATGTGCACCATCCCGCGATGTTTTTCAGAAACCTATCCTACATTGCCACTGCATGTTTCCAGATCTCCCCATGCTGACCACCCCGTGGTGCTTTTCTCCATCCTACATTGCCACTCACTGCTTATCCTAATTCAAACCCTATGATTCACACCACCCCGTGATGTTTTTCTCACTCCTACTAGTGAATGTAATGTTAAACACTCATACAATGCGCACCACCCCGCGATGCTTTTGAGAAACCTATCCTACATTGCCACTGCAAGTTTCCTGACTTCCCCATTCTGACCACCCCGTGGTGTTTTTCTCCATCCTACATTGCCACTCACTGCCTATCCTAATTCAGACCCTATGATTCACACCATCCCGTGATGTTTTTCTCACTCCTACTAGTGAATGTAATGTTACACACCCATAGGATGCGCACCACCCCGCGATGTATTTCAGGAACCTATCCTACATTGCCACTGCATGTTTATTGACCTCCACATGCTGGCCATCCCGTGGTGCTTTTCTCCATCCTACATTGCCATTCACTGCCTATTCTAATTCAGAACCTATGATTCACACCACCCCGTGATGTATTTCTCACTCCTACTAGTGAAAGTAATGTTACACACTCATACAATGCGCACCACCCTGCGAGGTTTTTCAGAAACCTATCCTACATTGTCACTGCATGTGTCCTGACCTCGCCATGCTGACCACCCCGTGCTGCTTTTCTCCATCCTACATTGACACTCACTGCCTATCCTAATTCAGACCCTACGATTCACACCACCCCATGATGTATTTTTAACACCTACTAGTGAATGTAATGTTACACGCCCATACACTGCGCACCACCCCGCGATGCTTTTCAGAAACCTATCCTACATTGCCACTACATGTGTCCTGACCTCCGCATGCTGACAACCAAGTGGTTAGTTTCTCCATCCTACATTGCCAATCACTGCCTATCCTCATTCAGACCCTATGATTCACACCACCCCGTGATGGTTTTCCCACTCCTACTAGTGAATGTAATGTTACACACCCATACAATGTGCACTACACCGCGATGTTTTACAGAAACAAATCGTACACTGCCACTGCATGTGTCCTGACCTTCCCATGCTGACCACCCCGTGGTGCTTTTCTCCATCCTACATTGCCACTCACTGCCTATCCAAATTCAGACCCCATGATTCACACCACCCCGTGATGTTTTTCAAACTCCTACCAGTGAATGTAATGTTACACACCCATACGATGCGCACCACCCAGCGATGTTTTTCAGAAACCTATCTTACATTGCCACTGCATGTGTCCTGAGCTCCCCATGTTGACCACCCCGCGGTGCTATTCTCCCTCCTAGATTGCCAGTCACTGCCTATCCTAATTCAGACCCTATGATTCACACCACCCCGTGATGTTTTTCTCACTCCTACTAGTGAATGTAATGTTGCACACCCATACAATGCGCACCACCCCGCGATGTTTTTCCGAAACCTATCCTACATTGCCACTGCATGTTTCCTGACCTCCCCCTGATGGCCACCCCGTGGTGCTTTTCTCCATCCTACATTGCCCCTCACTGCCTATCCTAATTCAGACCCTATGATTCACACCACCCCGTGATGTTTTTCTCACTCCTACTAGTGAATGTAATGTTACACACTCATACAATGCGCACCACCCTGCGAGGTTTTTCAGAAACCTATCCTACATTGCCACTGCATGTGTCCTGACCTCCCCATGCTGACCACCCCGTGGTGCTTTTCTCCATGCTACATTGCCACTCACTGCCTATCCTAATTCACACCCTATGATTCACACCACCCAGTGATGTTTTTCTCATTCCGACTATTGGATGTAATGTTACACACCCATACAATGCACACCACACCGCGATGTTTTTCAGAAACCTATCCTACATTGCGACTGCATGTTTCCTGACCTCCCCATGCTGACCATCCCGTGGTGCTTTTCTCCATCCTACATTGCCACTCACTGCCTATCCTAATTCAGACCCTATGATTCACACCACCCCGTGATGTTTTTCTCACTCCTACTAGTGAATGTAGTATTACACACCCATACAATGCGCACCACCCCGCGATGTTTTTCAGAAACCTATCCTACATTGCCACTGCATGTTTCCTTTCTTCCACATGCTGACCATCCCGTGGTGCTTTTCTCCATCCTACATTGCCACTCACTGCCTATCCTAATTCAGACCCTATGATTCACACCACCCCGTGATGTTTTTCTCACTCCTCCTAGTGAATGTAGTATTACACACCCATACAATGCGCACCACCCCGCGATGTTTTTCAGAAACCTATCCTACATTGCCACTGCATGTTTCCTGACCTCCACATGCTGGCGACCCCGTGGTGCTTTTCTCCATCCTACATTGCCACTCACCGCCTATCCTAATTCAGACCCTATGATTCACCCCTCCCCTTGATGTTTTTCTCACTCCTTCTAGTGAATGTAATGTTACACACCCATACAATGCGCACCACCCCGCGATGTTTTTCAGAAACCTATCATACATTGCCACTGCATGTGTCCTGACCTCCCCATGCTGACCACTCCGTGGTGCTTTTCTCCATCCTACATTGCCACTCACTGCCTATCCTCAATCAGACCCTATGATTCACACCACCCCATGATGTTTTTCTCCCTCCTACTAGTGAATGTAATGTTACACACCCATACAATACGCACCACCCCGCGATGTTTTTCAGAAACCTATCCTACATTGCCATGCATGTTTCCTGACCTCCCCATGCTGACCACCCCGTGGTGCTTTTCTCCATCCTACATTGCCACTCACTGCCTATCCTAATTCAGACCCTATAATTCAAACCACCCGGTGATGTTTTCCTCACTCCTACTATTGAATGTAATGTTACACACCCATACAATGCGCACCACCCCGCGATGTTTTTCAGAAACCTATCCTACATTGCCACTGCATGTTTCCAGACCTCCCCATGCTGACCAACCCATGGTGCTATTCACCATCCTACATTGCCACTCACTGCCTATCCTAATTCAGACCCCATGATTCACACCACTCCGTGACGTTTTTCTCCCTCCTACTAGTGAATGTAATGTTACACACCCATACAATGCGCACCACCCCGCGATGTTTTTCAGAAACCTATCATACATTTCCACTGCATGTTTCCTGACCTCCCCATGCTGACCAGCCCGTGGTGCTTTTCTCCATCCTACATTGCGACTGACTGCCTATCCTAATTCAGACCCTATGATTCAGACGACCCCGTGATGTTTTTCTCACTCCTACTAGTGAATGTAATGTTACACACTCATACAATGCGCACCACCCTGCGAGGTTTTTCAGAAACCTGTCCTACATTGCCACTGCATGTGTCCTGACCTCCCCATGCTGACAACTCCGTGGTGCTTTTCTCCATGCTACGTTGCCACTCACTGCCTATCATAATTCACACCCTATGATTCACACCACCCCGTGATGTTTTTCTCACTCCTACTAGTGAATGTAATGTTACACACCCATACAATGCGCACCAACCCGCGATGTTTTTCAGAAATCTATCCTACATTGGCACTGCATGTGTCCTGACCTCCCCATGCTGACCACCCCGTGGTGCTTTTCTCCATCCTACATTGCCACTCACTGCCTATCCTAATTCAGACCCTATGATTCACACCACCCCGTGATGTTTTTCAAACTCCTACTAGTGAATGTAATGTTACACACACATACAATGCGCACCAGCCCGCGATGTTTTTCAGAAACCTATCCTACATTGGCACTGCTTGTTTCCTGACCTGCCCATGCTGACCACCCCGTGGTGCTTTTCTCCATCCCACATTGCCACTCACTGCCTATCCTAATTCAGACCCTATGATTCACACCATCAAGTGATGTTTTTCTCACTCCTACTAGTGAATGTAATATTACACACCCATACAATGCGAACCACCCCGGGATGTTTTTCAGAAACCTATCCTAAATTGCCACTGCATGTGTCCTGACCTCCCCATGCTGACCACCCCGTGGTGCTTTTCTCCATCCTACATTGCCACTCACTGCCTATCCTTATTCAGACCCTAAGATTCTCACCACCCCGTTATGAATTTCTCACTCCTACTAGTGAATGTAATGTTACACACCCATACGATGCGCACCACCCCGCTATGTTTTTCAGAAACCTATCCTACATTGCCACTGCATGTTTCCTGACCTCCCCATGCTGGCCATCCCGTGGTGCTTTTCTCCATCCTACATTGCCACTCACTGCCTATCCTCATTCAGAAACTATGATTCACACCACCCAGTGATGTATTTCTCACTCCTACTAGTGAATGTAATGTTACACACCGATAAGATGCGCACCACCCCGCGATGTTTTTCAGAAACCTATCCTACATTGCCACTGCATGTTTACTGACCTCCCCATGCTGACCACCACGTGGTGCTTTTCTCCTTACTACATTGCCAATCACTGCGTATCCTAATTCAGACCCTATGATTCACACTACCCCGTGATGGTTTTCCCACTCCTACTAGTGAATGTAATGTTACACACCCATGCAATGCGCACCACCCCGCGATATTTTTCAGAAACCTATCCTACATTGCCACTGCATGTGTCCTGACCTTCCCATGCTGACCACCCCATGGTGCTTTTCTCCACCCTACATTGCCACTCACTTCCTTTCCTAATTCAGACCCTATGATTCACACCACCCCGTGATGATTTTCTCACTCCTACTAGTGAATGTAATGTTACACACCTATACGATGCGCACCATCCCATGATGTTTTTCAGAACCCTATCCTATATTGCCACTGCATGTTTCCTGACCTCCCCATGCTGACCACCCCGTGGTGCTTTTCTCCATGCTACATTGCCACTCACTGCCTATCCTAATTCAAACCCTATGATTCACACCACCCCGTGATGTTTTTCTCACTCCTACTAGTGAATGTAATGTTAAACACTCATACAATGCGCAACACCCTGCGAGGTTTTTCAGGAACCTATCCTACATTGCCACTGCATGTGTCCTGACCTCCCCATGCTGACCACCCCGTGGTGCTTTTCTCCATCCTACATTGCCACTCACTGCCTATCCTAATTCAGACCCTATGATTCACACCACCCCGTGATGTTTTTATCACTCCTACTAGAGAATGTAAAGTTACACACCAATACAATGCGCACCACCCCGCGATGTTTTTCAGAAACCTATTCTACATTGCCACTGCATCTGTCCTGACCTCCCCATGCTGACCACTCCGTGGTGCTTTTCTCCATCCTACATTGCCACTCACTGCCTATCTTAATTCAGACCCTATGATTCACACCACCCCGTGATGTTTTTCTCCCTCCTACTAGTGAATGTAATGTTACACAACCATACAATGCGCACCACCCCGCGATGTTTTTCAGAAACCTGTCCTACATTGCCACTGCATGTGTCCTGACCTCCCCATGCTGACCACTCCGTGGTGCTTTTCTCCATCCTACATTGCCACTCACTGCCTATCCTCATTCAGAAACTATGATTCACACCACCCAGTGATGTATTTCTCACTCCTACTAGTGAATGTAATGTTACACACCGATAAGATGCGCACCACCCCGCGATGTTTTTCAGAAACCTATCCTACATTGCCACTGCATGTTTACTGACCTCCCCATGCTGGCCACCCCGTGGTGCTTTTCTCCATCCTACATTGCCACTCACTGCCTATCCTAATTCAGACCCTATGATTCACACAACACCGTGATGTTTTTCTGACTCCAACTATTGAATGTAATGTTACACACCCATACAATGCGCACCACCCCGCGATGCTTTTGAGAAACCTATCCTACATTGCCACTACATGTGTCCTGACCTCCGCATGCTGACCACCACGTGGTGCTTTTCTCCTTACTACATTGCCAATCACTGCGTATCCTAATTCAGACCCTATGATTCACACTACCCCGTGATGGTTTTCCCACTCCTACTAGTGAATGTAATGTTACACACCCATGCAATGCGCACCACCCCGCGATATTTTTCAGAAACCTATCCTACATTGCCACTGCATGTGTCCTGACCTTCCCATGCTGACCACCCCATGGTGCTTTTCTCCACCCTACATTGCCACTCACTTCCTTTCCTAATTCAGACCCTATGATTCACACCACCCCGTGATGATTTTCTCACTCCTACTAGTGAATGTAATGTTACACACCTATACGATGCGCACCATCCCATGATGTTTTTCAGAACCCTATCCTATATTGCCACTGCATGTTTCCTGACCTCCCCATGCTGACCACCCCGTGGTGCTTTTCTCCATGCTACATTGCCACTCACTGCCTATCCTAATTCAAACCCTATGATTCACACCACCCCGTGATGTTTTTCTCACTCCTACTAGTGAATGTAATGTTAAACACTCATACAATGCGCAACACCCTGCGAGGTTTTTCAGGAACCTATCCTACATTGCCACTGCATGTGTCCTGACCTCCCCATGCTGACCACCCCGTGGTGCTTTTCTCCATCCTACATTGCCACTCACTGCCTATCCTAATTCAGACCCTATGATTCACACCACCCCGTGATGTTTTTATCACTCCTACTAGAGAATGTAAAGTTACACACCAATACAATGCGCACCACCCCGCGATGTTTTTCAGAAACCTATTCTACATTGCCACTGCATTTGTCCTGACCTCCCCATGCTGACCACCCCGTGGTTCTTTTCTCCATCCTACATTGCCACTCACTGCCTATCCTAATTCAGACCCTATGATTCACACCACCCCGTGATGTTTTTTAAACTCATACTAGTGAAAGTAATGTTACACACCCATACAATGTGCACCATCCCGCGATGTTTTTCAGAAACCTATCCTACATTGCCACTGCATGTTTCCAGATCTCCCCATGCTGACCACCCCGTGGTGCATTTCTCCATCATACATTGCCACTCACTGCCTATCCTAATTCAGACCCTATGATTCACACCACCCCGTGATGTTTTTCTCACTCCTACTAGTGAATGTAATGTTACACACCCATACGATGCGCACCACCCTGCGATGTTTTTCAGAAACCTATCCTACATTGCCACTGCAAGTTTCCTGACTTCCCCATTCTGACCATCCCGTGGTGTTTTTCTCCATCCTACATTGCCACTCACTGCCTATCCTAATTCAGACCCTATGATTCACACCATCCCGTGATGTTTTTCTCACTCCTACTAGTGAATGTAATGTTACACACCCATAGGATGCGCACCACCCCGCGATGTATTTCAGGAACCTATCCTACATTGCCACTGCATGTTTATTGACCTCCACATGCTGGCCATCCCGTGGTGCTTTTCTCCATCCTACATTGCCATTCACTGCCTATTCTAATTCAGAACCTATGATTCACACCACCCCGTGATGTATTTCTCACTCCTACTAGTGAAAGTAATGTTACACACTCATACAATGCGCACCACCCTGCGAGGTTTTTCAGAAACCTATCCTACATTGTCACTGAATGTGTCCTGACCTCGCCATGCTGACCACCCCGTGCTGCTTTTCTCCATCCTACATTGACACTCACTGCCTATCCTAATTCAGACCCTACGATTCACACCACCCCATGATGTATTTTTAACACCTACTAGTGAATGTAATGTTACACGCCCATACACTGCGCACCACCCCGCGATGCTTTTCAGAAACCTATCCTACATTGCCACTACATGTGTCCTGACCTCCGCATGCTGACCACCACGTGGTTAGTTTCTCCATCCTACATTGCCAATCACTGCCTATCCTCATTCAGACCCTATGATTCACACCACCCCGTGATGGTTTTCCCACTCCTACTAGTGAATGTAATGTTACACACCCATACAATGTGCACTACACCGCGATGTTTTACAGAAACAAATCGTACACTGCCACTGCATGTGTCCTGATCTTCCCATGCTGACCACCCCGTCGTGCTTTTCTCCATCCTACATTGCCACTCACTGCCTATCAAAATTCAGACCCCATGATTCACACCACCCCGTGATGTTTTTCAAACTCCTACCAGTGAATGTAATGTTACACACCCATACGATGCGCACCACCCAGCGATGTTTTTCAGAAACCTATCTTACATTGCCACTGCATGTGTCCTGAGCTCCCCATGTTGACCACCCCGCGGTGCTATTCTCCCTCCTAGATTGCCACTCACTGCCTATCCTAATTCAGACCCTATGATTCACACCACCCCGTGATGTTTTTCTCACTCCTACTAGTGAATGTAATGTTGCACACCCATACAATGCGCACCACCCCGCGATGTTTTTCCGAAACCTATCCTACATTGCCACTGCATGTTTCCTGACCTCCCCCTGATGGCCACCCCGTGGTGCTTTTCTCCATCCTACATTGCCCCTCACTGCCTATCCTAATTCAGACCCTATGATTCACACCACCCCGTGATGTTTTTCTCACTCCTACTAGTGAATGTAATGTTACACACTCATACAATGCGCACCACCCTGCGAGGTTTTTCAGAAACCTATCCTACATTGCCACTACATGTGTCCTGACCTCCCCATGCTGACCACCCCGTGGTGCTTTTCTCCATGCTACATTGCCACTCACTGCCTATCCTAATTCACAACCTATGATTCACACCACCCAGTGATGTTTTTCTCATTCCGACTAGTGAATGTAATGTTACACACCCATACAATGCACACCACACCGCGATGTTTTTCAGAAACCTATCCTACATTGCCACTGCATGTTTCCTGACCTCCCCATGCTGACCATCCCGTGGTGCTTTTCTCCATCCTACATTGCCACTCACTGCCTATCCTAATTCAGACCCTATGATTCACACCACCCCGTGATGTTTTTCTCACTCCTACTAGTGAATGTAATGTTACACACCCATACAATACGCAGAACCCCGCGATGTTTTTCAGAAACCTATCCTACATTGCCATGCATGTTTCCTGACCTCCCCATGCTGACCACCCCGTGGTGCTTTTCTCCTTACTACATTGCCACTCACTGCCTATCCTAATTCAGACCCTATAATTCAAACCACCCGGTGATGTTTTCCTCACTCCTACTATTGAATGTAATGTTACACACCCATACAATGCGCACCACCCCGCGATGTTTTTCAGAAACCTATCCTACATTGCCACTGCATGTTTCCAGACCTCCCCATGCTGACCAACCCATGGTGCTATTCCCCATCCTACATTGCCACTCACTGCCTATCCTAATTCAGACCCCATGATTCACACCACCCCGTGACGTTTTTCTCCCTCCTACTAGTGAATGTAATGTTACACACCCATACAATGCGCACCACCCCGCGATGTTTTTCAGAAACCTATCATACATTTCCACTGCATGTTTCCTGACCTCCCCATGCTGACCAGCCCGTGGTGCTTTTCTCCATCCTACATTGCGACTGACTGCCTATCCTAATTCAGACCCTATGATTCAGACGACCCCGTGATGTTTTTCTCACTCCTACTAGTGAATGTAATGTTACACACTCATACAATGCGCACCACCCTGCGAGGTTTTTCAGAAACCTGTCCTACATTGCCACTGCATGTGTCCTGACCTCCCCATGCTGACAACTCCGTGGTGCTTTTCTCCATGCTACGTTGCCACTCACTGCCTATCCTAATTCACACCCTATGATTCACACCACCCCGTGATGTTTTTCTCACTCCTACTAGTGAATGTAATGTTACACACCCATACAATGCGCACCAACCCGCGATGTTTTTCAGAAATCTATCCTACATTGGCACTGCATGTGTCCTGACCTCCCCATGCTGACCACCCCGTGGTGCTTTTCTCCATCCTACATTGCCACTCACTGCCTATCCTAATTCAGACCCTATGATTCACACCACCCCGTGATGTTTTTCAAACTCCTACTAGTGAATGTAATGTTACACACACATACAATGCGCACCAGCCCGCGATGTTTTTCAGAAACCTATCTTACATTGGCACTGCTTGTTTCCTGACCTCCCCATGCTGACCACCCCGTGGTGCTTTTCTCCATCCTACATTGCCACTCACTGCCTATCCTAATTCAGACCCTATGATTCACACCATCAAGTGATGTTTTTCTCACTCCTACTAGTGAATGTAATATTACACACCCATACAATGCGAACCACCCCGGGATGTTTTTCAGAAACCTATCCTACATTGCCACTGCATGTGTCCTGACCTCCCCATGCTGACCACCACGTGGTGCTTTTCTCCATCCTACATTGCCACTCACTGCCTATCCTAATTCAGACCCTATAATTCACACCACCCGGTGATGCTTTTCTCACTCCTACTAGTGAATGTAATGTTACACACCCATACAATGCGCACCACCCCGTGATGTTTTTCAGAAACATATCCTACATTGCCACTGCATGTTTCCTGACCTCCCCATGCTGACCACCCCATGGTGCTTTTCTCCATCCTACATTGCCCCTCACTGCCTATCCTAATTCAGTCCCTATGACTGACACCACCCGTTGATGCTTTTCTCACTCCTAATAGTGAATGTAATGTTACACACCCATAAAAGGCACACAACCCCGCGATGTTTTTCAGAAACCTATCCTACCTTGCCACTGCATGTTTCCTGACCTCCCCATGCTGACCACCCCGTGGTGCTATTCTCCACTTTACATTGCCACTCACTGCCTATCCTAATTCACACCCTATGATTCACACCACCACGTGATGTTTTTCAAACAGCTCCTAGTGAATGTAATGTTACACACCCATACAATGCGCAGCACACCGCGATGTTTTTCAGAAACCTATCCTACTTTGCCACTGCATGTGTACTTACTCCCCATGCTGACCACCCCGTGGTGCTTTTGTCCATCCTACATTGACACTCACTGCCTATCCTAATTCAGACCCTACGATTCACACCACCCCTTGATGTATTTCACACTCCTGCTAGTGAATGTAATGTTACACACCCTTACAATGCGCTCCACCGCGCGATGTTTTTCAGAAACGTATCCTACATTGCCACTACATGTGTCCAGACCTCCGCATGCTCACCACCACGTGGTGCTTTTCTCCATCCTACATTGCCACTCACTGCCTATCATAATTCACACCGTATGATTCACACCACCCCGTGATGTTTTTCTCACTCCCACTAGTGAATGTAATGTTACACACACATACAATGCGGACCACACCACGATGTTTTTCAGAAACCTATCCTACATTGCCACTGCATGTGTCCTGACCTCCCCATGCTGACCACCTCGTGGCGCTTTTCTCCATCCTAAATTGCCACTCTCTGCCTATCCTAATTCAGACCCCATGATTCACACCACCCCGTGATGTTTTTCAAACTCCTACTTGTGAATGTAATGTTACACACCCATACGATGCGCACCACCCTGTGATGTTTTTCAGAAACCTATCCTACATTGCCACTGCATGTGTCCTGACCTCCCCATGCTGACCACCCCATGGTGCTTTTCTCCATCCTACATTGCCCCTCACTGCCTATCCTAATTCAGACCCTATGATTCACACCACCCGTTGATGCTTTTCTCACTCCTAATAGTGAATGTAATGTTACACACCCATAAAAGGCACACCACCCCGCGATGTTTTTCAGAAACCTATCCTACCTTGCCACTGCATGTTTCCTGACCTCCCCATGCTGAAAACCCCGTGGTGCTATTCTCCACTCTACATTGCCACTCACAGCCTATCCTAATTCACACCCTATGATTCACACCACCCCGTGTTGTTTTTCAAATAGCTCCTAGTGAATGTAATGTTACACACCCATACAATGCGCAGCACCCCGTGATGTTATTTTCAGAAACCTATCCTACATTGCCACTGCATGTGTACTGAGCTCCCCATGCTGACCACCCCTTGGTGCTTTTCTCCATCCTACATTGAAACGCACTGCCTATCCTAATTCAGACCCTATGATTCACACCACCCCGTGATGGTTTTCTCAGTCCTACTAGTGAATGTAATGTTACACACCCATACAATGCGCACCACCCCGCGATGTTTTTCATAAACCTATCCTACATTGCCACTGCATGTTTCCTGACCTCCCTCTGCTGTCCATCCCGTGATGCTTTTCTCCATCCTACATTGCCACTCACTGCCTATCCTAATTCAGACCCTATGATTCACAGCACCCCGTGATGTTTTTCTCACTCCCACTAGTGAATGTAATGTTACACACTCATACAATGCGCACGACCCTGCGAGGTTTTTCAGAAACGTATCCTACATTGCCATTGCATGTGTCCTGACCTCCCCATGCTGACCACCCCGTGGTGCTTTTCTCCATCCTACATTGGCACTCACTGCCTATCCTAATTCAGATCATATGATTGACACCACTCCGTGATGTTTTTCTCACTCCTACTAGTGAATGCAATGTTACACACCCATACAATGCGCACCACCCCGCGATGTTTTTCGGAACCCTATCCTAAATTTCCACTGCATGTTTCCTGACCTCCCCATGCTGACTACCGGGTGGTGCTTTTCTCCATCCTACATTGCAACTCACTGCCTCTCCTAACTCAGACCCTATGATTCACACCACCCCGTGATGTTTTTCTCCCTCCTACTAGTGAATGTAATGTTACACATCCATTCAATGCGCATCACACCGCGATGTTTTTCAGAAACCTATCCTACATTGCCACTGCATGTGTACTTACTCCCCATGCTGACCACCCCGTGGTGCTTTTGTCCATCCTACATTGACACTCACTGCCTATCCTAATTCAGACCCTATGCTTCACACCACCCCTTGATGTATTTCACACTCCTGCTAGTGAATGTAATGTTACACACCCTTACAATGCGCACCACCGCGCGATGTTTTTCAGAAACCTATCCTACATTGGCACTGCATGTGTCCTGACCTCCCCATGCTGACCACCCCGTGGTGCTTTTCTCCATCCTACATTGCCACTCACTGCCTATCCTAATTCAGACCCTATGATTCACACAACCCCGTGATGTTTTTCAAACTCCTACTAGTGAATGTAATGTTACACACCCATACAATGCGCACCACCCCGCGATGTTTTTCAGAAACCTATCCTACATTGGCACTGCATGTTTCCTGACCTCCCCATGCTGACCACCCCGTGGTGCTTTTCTCCATCCTACATTGCCACTCACTGCCTATCCTAATTCAGACCCTATGATTCACACCATCAAGTGATGTTTTTCTCACTCCTACTAGTGAATGTAATATTACACACCCATACAATGCGAACCACCACGGGATGTTTTTCAGAAACCTATCCTACATTGCCACTGCATGTGTCCTGACCTCCCCATGCTGACCACACCGTGGTGCTTTTCTCCATCCTACATTGCCACTCACTGCCTATCCTAATTCAGACCCTATGATTCACACCACCCGGTGATGCTTTTCTCACTCCTACTAGTGAATGTAATGTTACACACCCATACAATGCCCACCACCCCGTGATGTTTTTCAGAAACCTATCCTACATTGCCACTGCATGTTTCCTGACCTCCCCATGCTGACCACCCCATGGTGCTTTTCTCCATCGTACATTGCCCCTCACTGGCTATCCTAATTCAGACCCTATGATTGACACCACCCGTTGATGCGTTTCTCACTCCTAATAGTGAATGTAATGTTACACACCCATAAAAGGCACACCACCCAGCGATGTTTTTCAGAAACCTATCATACCTTGCAACTGCATGTGTCCTGACCTCCCCATGCTGAACACCCCGTGGTGCTATTCTCCACTCTACATTGCCACTCACAGCCTATCCTAATTCACACCCTATGATTCACACCACCCCGTGTTGTTTTTCAAATAGCTCCTAGTGAATGTAATGTTACACACCCATACAATGCGCAGCACCCCGTGATGTTATTTTCAGAAACCTATCCTACATTGCCACTGAATGTGTACTGACCTCCGCATGCTGACCACCCCATGGTGCTTTTCTCCATCCTACATTGAAACGCACTGCCTATCCTAATTCAGACCCTATGATTCACACCACCCCGTGATGCTTTTCTCAGTCCTACTAGTGAATGTAATGTTACACACCCATACAATGCGCACCACCCCGCGATGTTTTTCATAAACCTATCCTACATTGCCACTGCATGTTTCCTGACCTCCCCTTGCTGTCCATCCCGTGATGCTTTTCTCCATCCTACATTGCCACTCACTGCCTATCCTAATTCAGACCCTATGATTCACAGCACCCCGTGATGTTTTTCTCACTCCCACTAGTGAATGTAATGTTACACACTCATACAATGCGCACGACCCTGCGAGGTTTTTCAGAAACGTATCCTACATTGCAATTGCATGTGTCGTGACCTCCCCATGCTGACCACCCCGTGGTGCTTTTCTCCATCCTACATTGGCACTCACTGCCTATCCTAATTCAGATCATATGATTGACACCACTCCGTGATGTTTTTCTCACTCCTACTAGAGAATGCAATGTTACACACCCATACAATGCGCACCACCCCGTGATGTTTTTCAGAACCCTATCCTAAATTTCCACTGCATGTTTCCTGACTTCCCCATGCTGACTACTGGGTGGTGCTTTTCTCCATCCTACATTGCAACTCACTGCCTCTCCTAACTCAGACCCTATGATTCACACCACCCCGTGATGTTTTTCTCACTCCTACTAGTGAATGTAATGTTACACACCCATTCAATGCGCATCACACCGCGATGTTTTTCAGAAACCTATCCTACATTGCCACTGCATGTGTACTTACTCCCCATGCTGACCACCCCGTGGTGCTTTTGTCCATCCTACATTGACACTCACTGCCTATCCTAATTCAGACCCTACGATTCACACCACCCCTTGATGTATTTCACACTCCTGCTAGTGAATGTAATGTTACACACCCTTACATGGCGCACCACCGCGCGATGTTTTTCAGAAACGTATCCTACATTGCCACTACATGTGTCCAGACCTCCGCATGCTCACCACCACGTGGTGCTTTTCTCCATCCTACATTGCCACTCACTGCCTATCATAATTCACACCGTATGATTCACACCACCCCGTGATGTTTTTCTCACTCCCACTAGTGAATGTAATGTTACACACCCATACAATGCGGACCACCACACGATGTTTTTCAGAAACCTATCCTACATTGCCACTGCATGTGTCCTGACCTCCCCACGCTGACCACCTCGTGGCGCTTTTCTCCATCCTAAATTGCCACTCTCTGCCTATTCTAATTCAGACCCCATGATTCACACCACCCCGTGATGTTTTTCAAACTCCTGCTTGTGAATGTAATGTTACACACCCATACGATGCGCACCACCCCGTGATGTTTTTCAGAAACCTATCCTACATTGCCACTGCATGTGTCCTGACCTCCCCATGGTGACCACCCCGTGGTGCTATTCTCCATCCTATATTGCCACTCACTGACTATCCTAATTCAGACCCTATGATTCACATGACCCCGTGATGTTTTTCTCACTCCTACTAGTGAATGTAATGTTACACACCCATACGATGCGCACCACCCCGCGATGTTTTTCAGAAACCTATCCTACATTGCCACTGCATGTTACTTGACCTCCACATGCTGGACACCCCGTGGTGCTTTTCTCCATCCTACATTGCCACTCACCGCCTATTCTAATTCAGACCCTATGATTCACCCCACCCCTTGATGTTTTTCTCACTCCTACTAGTGAAAGTAATGTTACACACCCATACAATGCGCACCATCCCGCGATGTTTTTCAGAAACCTATCCTACATTGCCACTGCATGTTTCCTGACCTCCGCATGCTGGCCACCCCGTGGTGCTTTTCTCCATCCTACATTGCCACTCACTGCCTATACTAATTCAGACCCTAGGATTCACACCATCCCGTGATGTATTTCTCACTCCTACAAGTGAATGTAATGTTACACACCCATACAATGCCCACCACCCCGCAATGTTATTTTCAGAAACCTATCCTACATTGCCACTGCATGTGTACTGACCTCCCCATGCTGACCACCCCATGGTGCTTTTCTCCATCCTATATTGACACGCACTGCCTATCCTAATTCAGACCCTATGATTCACACCACCCCGTGATGGTTTTCTCAGTCCTACAAGTGAATGTAATGTTACACACCCATACAATGCGCACGACCCTGCGAGGTTTTTCAGAAACGTATCCTACATTGCCATTGCATGTGTCCTGACCACCCCATGCTGACCACCCCGTGGTGCTTTTCTCCATCCTACATTGCCACTCACTGCCTATCCTATTTCAGACCATATGATTCACACCACCCCGTGATGTTTTTCTCACTCCTACTAATGAATGCAATGTTACACACCCATACATTGCGCACCACCCCGCGATGTTTTTCAGAAAGCTATCCTAAATTGCCACTTAATGTGTCCTGACCTCCACATGCTGACTACCGGGTGGTGCTTTTCTCCATCCTACATTGCCACTCACTGCCTATCCTAATACAGACCCTATGATTCACACCACCCTGTAATGTTGTTCTCACTCCTACTAGTCAATGTAATGTAACACACTCATACAATGCGCATCAACCCGCGATGTTTTTCAGAAAAGTATCCTACATTGCCACTGCATGTGTACTTACTCCCAATGCTGACCACCCCGTGGTGCTTTTGTCCATCCTACATTGACACTCACTGCCTATCCTAATTCAGACCCTACGATTCACACCACCCCTTGATGTATTTCTCACTCCTGCTAGTGAATGTAATGTTACACACCCTTACAATGCGCACCACCCAGCGATATTTTTCAGAAACCTATCCTACATTGCCACTGCATGTGTCCTGACCTCCCCTTGCTGACCACCCTGTGGTGCTTTTGTCCATCCTACATTGCCACTCACTGCCTATCTTTAATCAGACCCTATGATTGACATGACCCCGTGATGTATTTCTCACTCCTACTAGTGAATGTAATGTTACACACCCATACAATGTGCACCACCCCGCGATGTTTTTCAGAAACCTATCCTACATTGCCACTGCATGTGTCCTGACCTTCCCATGCTGACCACCCCGTGGTGCTTTTGTCCATCCTACATTGCCAATCACTGCCTATCTTTAATCAGACCCTATGATTGACATGACCCCGTGATGTATTTCTCACTCCTACTAGTGAATGTAATGTTACACAACCATACAATGTGCACCACCCCGCGATGTTTTACAGAAACCTATCCTACATTGCCACTGCATGTGTCCTGACCTTCCCATGCTGACCATCCCGTGGTGCTTTTCTCCATCCTACATTGCCACTCACTGCCTATCCTAATTCAGACCCCATGATTCACACCACCCCGTGATGTTT
This sequence comes from Cavia porcellus, assembly GCF_034190915.1. Taxonomy (NCBI): domain Eukaryota; kingdom Metazoa; phylum Chordata; class Mammalia; order Rodentia; family Caviidae; genus Cavia; species Cavia porcellus. The sequence goes on along the minus strand of NW_026947510.1, from coordinate 28,140,500 downwards.
TTCAAACTCCTACCAGTGAATGTAATGTTACACACCCATATGATGCGCACCACCCCGCGATGTTTTTCAGAAACCTATCTACATTGCCACTGCAGGTGTCCTGAGCTCCCCATGCTGACCACCCCGCGTTGCTATTCTCCCTCCTACATTGCCACTCACTGCCTATCCTAATTCAGACCCTATGATTCACACCACCCCGTGATGTTTTTCTCACTCCTACTAGTGAATGTAATGTTGCACACCCATACGATGCGCACCACCCCGCGATGTTTTTCAGAAACCTATCCTACATTGCCACTGCATGTTTCCTGACCTCCCCCTGCTGGCCACCCCGTGGTGCTTTTCTCCATCCTACATTGCCCCTCACTGCCTATCCTAATTCAGACCCTATGATTCACACCACCCCGTGATGTTTTTCTCACTCCTACTAGTGAATGTAATGTTACACACTCATACAATGCGCACCACCTTGCGAGGTTTTTCAGAAACCTATCCTACAATGCCACTACATGTGTCCTGACCTCCCCATGCTGACCACCCCGTGGTGCTTTTCTCCATGCTACATTGCCACTCACTGCCTATCCTGATTCACACCCTATGATTCACACCACCCCTTGATGTTTTTCAAACTCCTACTAGTGAATGCAGTGTTACACACCCATACAATGCGCACCACCCTGCGATGTTTTTCAGAATCCTATCCTCCATTGCCACTGCATGTTTCCTGAGCTCCCCATGCTGACCACCCCGTGGTGCTTTTCTACATCCTACATTGCCACTCACTGCCTATCCTAATTCAGACCCTATGATTCACTCCACCAAGTGATGTTTTTCTCACTCCAACTAGTGAATGTAATATTACACACCCATACAATGCGCAGGACCCCACGATATTTTTCCTAAACCTATCCTACATTGCCACTGCATGTTTCCTGACCTCCCCATGCTGGCTACCACGTGGTGCTTTTTTCCATCCTACATTGCCACTCACTGCGTATCTTAATTCAGACCCTGTGATTGACATGACCCCGTGATGTATTTCTCACTCCTACTAGTGAATGCAATGTTACACACCCATACAATGCGCACCACCCAAAGATATTTTTCAGAATCCTATCCTACATTGCTACTGCATGTGTCCTGACCTCCCCATGCGGACCACCCCGTGGTGCTTTTCTCCATCCTACATTGCCACTCACTGCCTATCCTTATTCAGACACTATGATTCACATGACCCCGTGATGTATTTCTCACTCCTACTAGTGAATGTAATGTTACACACCCATACAATGTGCACCACCCCGCGATGTTTTACAGAAACCTATCCTACATTGCCACTGCATGTGTCCTGACCTTCCCATGCTGACCACCCCGTGGTGCTTTTCTCCATCCTACATTGATACTCACTGCCTATCCTAATTCAGACCCCATGATTCACACCACCCCGTGATGTTTTTCAAACTCCTACCAGTGAATGTAATGTTACACACCCATACGATGCGCACCACCCCGCGATGTTTTTCAGAAACCTATCTACATTGCCACTGCAGGTGTCCTGAGCTCCCCATGCTGACCACCCCGCGGTGCTATTCTCCCTCCTACATTGCCACTCACTGCCTATCCTAATTCAGACCCTATGATTCACACCACCCCGTGATGTTTTTCTCACTCCTACTAGTGAATATAATGTTGCACACCCATACGATGCACACCACCCCGCGATGTTTTTCAGAAACCTATCCTACATTGCCACTGCATGTTTCCTGACCTACCCATGCTGGCCACCCCGTGGTGCTTTTCTCCATCCTACATTGCCCCTCACTGCCTATCCTAATTCAGACCCTATGATTCACACCACCCCGTGATGTTTTTCTCACTCCTACTAGTGAATGTAATGTTACACACTCATACAATGCGCACCACCCTGCGAGGTTTTTCAGAAACCTATCCTACAATGCCACAACATGTGTCCTGCCCTCCCCATGCTGACCACCCCGTGGTGCTTTTCTCCATGCTACATTGCCACTCACTGCCTATCCTAATTCACACCCTATGATTCACACCACCCCGTGATGTTTTTCAAACTCCTACTAGTGAATGCAGTGTTACACACCCATACAATGCGCACCACCCTGCGATGTTTTTCAGAATCCTATCCTCCATTGCCACTGCATGTTTCCTGAGCTCCCCATGCTGACCACCCCGTGGTGCTTTTCTCCAACCTACATTGCCACTCACTGCCTATCCTAATTCAGACCCTATTATTCACTCCACCAAGTGATGTTTTTCTCACTGCAACTAGTGAATATAATATTACAACCCATACAATGCGGATCACCCCGCGATGTTTTTCAGAAACCTATCCTACATTGCCACTGCATGTGTCCTGACATCCCCATGCTGACCACCCCGTGGTGCTTTTCTCCATGCTACATAGCCACTCACTGCCTATCCTAATTCAGACCCTATGATTCACACCACCCCGTGATGTTTTTCTCATTCCGAATAGTGAATGTAATGTTACACACCCATACAATGCACACCACCCCGCGATGTTTTTCAGAAACCTATCCTACATTGCCACTGCATGTTTCCTGACCTCCCCATGCTGACCACCCCGTGGTGCTTTTCTCCATGCTACATAGCCACTCACTGCCTATCCTAATTCAGACCCCATGATTCACACCACCCCGTGATGTTTTTCACACTCCTACTAGTGAATGTAATGTTACACACCCATACGATGCGCACCACCCCGCGATATTTTTTCAGAAACCTATCCAGATTGCCACTGCATGTTTCCTGACCTCCCCATGCTGACCACCCCGTGGTGCTTTTCTCCATCCTACATTGCCACTCACTGCCTATCCTAATTCAGACCCTATAATTCAAACCACCCAGTGATATTTTCCTCACTCCTACTATTGAATGTAATGTTACAAACCAAAACAAAGCGCACCGCCCCGCGATGTTTTTCAGAAACCTATCCTACATTGCCACTGCATGTTTCCAGACCTCCCCATGCTGACCAACCCATGGTGCTATTGTCCATCCTACATTGCCCCTCACTGCCTATTCTAATTCAGACCCTATGATTCACACCACCCCGTAATGGTTTTCTCACTCCTACTAGTGAATGTAATGTTACACACCCATACAATGCGCACCACTCCGCGATGTTTTTCAGACGCCTACCCTACATTGCCACTGCATGTGTCCTGACCTCCCCATGCTGACCACCCCGTGGTGCTTTTCTCCATCCTACATTGCCACTCACTGCCTATCCTAATACAGACCCTATGATTCACACCATCAAGTGATGTTTTTCCCACTCCTACTAGTGAATGTAATATTAGAAACCCATACAATGCGAACCACCCCGGGATGTTTTTCAGAAACCTATCCTACATTGCCACTGCATGTGTCCTGACCTCCCCATGCTGACCACCCCGTGGTGCTTTTCTCCATCCTACATTGCCACTCACTGCCTATCCTAATTCAGACCCTATGATTCACACCACCCGGTGATGCTTTTCTCACTCCTACTAGTGAATGTAATGTTACACACCCATACAATGCGCACCACCCCGTGATGTTTTTCAGAAACCTATCCTACATTGCCACTGCATGTTTCCTGACCTCCCCATGCTGACCACCCCATGGTGCTTTTCTCCATCCTACATTGCCCCTCACTGCCTATCCTAATTCAGACCCTATGATTGACACCACCCGTTGATGCTTTTCAAACTGCTACTAGTGAATGTAATGTTACACACCCATACAATGCGCACCACCCCGCGATGTTTTTCAGAAACCCATACTCCATTGCCACTGCATGTTTCCTGAGCTCCCCATGCTGACCACCCCGTGGTGCTTTTCTCCATCCTACACTGCCACTCACTGCCTATCCTAATTCAGACCCTATGATTCACTCCACCAAGTGATGTTTTTCACACTCCAACTAGTGAATTCAATATTACACACCCATACAATGAGCACCACCCCGCGATGTTTTTCAGAAACCTATCCTACATTGCCACTGCATGTTTCCTGACCTCCCCATGCTGACCACCCCATGGTGCTTTTCTCCATCCTACATTGCCCCTCACTGCCTATCCTAATTCAGACCCTATGATTGACCCCACCCGTTGATGCTTTTCAAACTGCTACTAGTGAATGTAATGTTACACACCCATACAATGCGCACCACCCCGCGATGTTTTTCAGAAACCTATACTCCATTGCCACTGCATGTTTCCTGATCTCCCCATGCTGACCATCCCGTGGTGCTTTTCTCCATCCTACATTGCCACTCACTGCCTATTCTAATTCAGACCCTATGATTCACACCACCCCGTAATGGTTTTCTCACTCCTACTAGTGAATGTAATGTTACACACCCATACAATGCGCACCACTCCGCGATGTTTTTCAGAAGCCTACACTACATTGCCACTGCATGTGTCCTGACCTACCCATGCTGACCACCCCGTGGTGCTTTTCTCCATCCTACATTGCCACTCACTGCCTATCCTAATTCAGACCCTATGATTCAAACCACCCTGTGACGTTTTTCTCCCTCCTACTAGTGAATGTAATGTTACACACCCATACAATGCGCACCACCCCGCGATGTTTTTCAGAAACCTATCCTACATTTCCACTGCATGTTTCCTGACCTCCCCATGCTGACCACCCCGTGGTGCTTTTCTCCATCCTACATTGCGACTCACTGCCTATCCTAATTCAGACCCATGATTCAGACCACCCCGTGATGTTTTTCTCACTCCTACTAGTGAATGTAATGTTACACACTCATACAATGCGCACCACCCTGCGAGGTTTTTCAGACACCTGTCCTACATTGCCACTGCATGTGTCCTGACCTCCCCATGCTGACAACTCCGTGGTGCTTTTCTCCATGCTACATTGCCACTCACTGCCTATCCTAATTCACACCCTATGATTCACACCACCCCGTGATGTTTTTCTCACTCCTACTAGTGAATGTAATGTTACACACCCATACAATGCGCACCAACCGGCGATGTTTTTCCGAAACCTATACTACATTGGCACTGCATGTGTCCTGACCTCCCCATGCTGACCACACCGTGGTGCTTTTCTCCATCCTACATTGCCACTCACTGCCTATCCTAATTCAGACCCTATGATTCACACCACCCGGTGATGCTTTTCTCACTCCTACTAGTGAATGTAATGTTACACACCCATACAATGCGCACCACCCCGTGATGTTTTTCAGAAACCTATCCTACATTGCCACTGCATGTTTCCTGACCTCCCCATGCTGACCACCCCATGGTGCTTTTCTCCATCCTACATTGCCCCTCCCTGCCTATCCTAATTCAGACCCTATGATTGACACCACCCGTTGATGCTTTTCAAACTGCTACTAGTAAATGTAATGTTACACACCCATACAATGCGCACCACCCCGCGATGTTTTTCAGAAACGTATACTCCATTGCCACTGCATGTTTCCTGAGCTCCACATGCTGACCACCCCGTGGTGCTTTTCTCCATCCTACATTGCCACTCACTGCCTATCCTAATTCAGACCCTATGATTCACTCCACCAAGTGATGTTTTTCTCACTCCAACTAGTGAATTCAATATTACACACCCATACAATGAGCACCACCCCGCGATGTTTTTCAGAAACCTATCCTACATTGCCACTGCATGTGTCCTGACCTCCCCATGCTGGCCACCCCGTGGTGCTTTTCTCCATCCTACATTTCCACTCACTGCATATCCTAATTCAGACCCTATGATTCACACCACCCCGTGATGTTTTTCTCATTCCTACTAGTGAATATAATGTTACACACCCATACAATGCACACCACCGCGCGATGTTTTTCAGAAACCTATCCTACATTGCCACTGCATGTTTCCTGACCTCCCCATGCTGACAACCCCGTGGTGCTTTTCTCCATCCTACATTGCCACTCACTGCCTATCCTAATTCAGACCCTATGATTCACACCACCCCGTGATGTTTTTCTCACTCCTACTAGTGAATGTAGTGTTACACACCCATACAATGCGCACCACCCCGCGATGTTTTTCAGAAACCTATCCTACATTGCCACTGCATGTTTAATGACCTCCCCATGCTGACCACCCCGTGGTGCTATTCTCCATTCTACATTGCCACTCACTGCCTATCCTAATTCAGACCCTATGATTCACACCCACCCGTAATGGTTTTCTCACTCCTACTAGTGAATGTAATGTTACACACCCATACAATGCGCACCACCCCGCAATATTTTTCAGAAACCTATCATACATTGCCACTGCATGTTTCCTGAACTCCCCATGCTGGCCACCACGTGGTGCTTTTCTCCATCCTACATTGCCACTCACTGCGTATCCTAATTCAGACCCTATGATTCACACCACCCCGTGATGTTTTTCTCACTCCTACTATTGAATGCAATGTTACACACTCATACAATGCGCACCACCCTGCGAGGTTTTTCAGAAACCTATCCTACATTGTCACTGCATGTGTCCAGACCTCCCCATGCTGAGCAACCCGTGGTGCTTTTCTCCATCCTACATTGCCACTCACTGCTTATCCTAATTCAGACCATATGATTCACACCACCCTGTGAAGTTTTTCTCACTCCTACTATTGAATGCAATGTTACACACCCATACAATGCGCACCACCCAAAGATATTTTTCAGAATCCTATCCTACATTGCCACTGCATGTGTCCTGACCTCCCCATCCTGACCACCCTGTGGTGCTTTTCTCCATCCTACCTTGCCACTCACTGCCTATCCTAATTCAGACACCATGATTCACACCACCCCGTGATGTTTTTCAAACTCCTACTAGTGAATGTAATGTTACACACCCATATGATGCGCACCACCCCGCGATGTTTTTCAGAAACCTATCCTACATTGCCACTGCATGTGTCCTGACCTCCCCATGCTGACCAACCCGTGGTGCTATTCTACCTCCTACATTGCCACTCACTGCCTATCCTAATTCAGACCCTATGATTCACACCACCCCGTGATGTTTTTCTCACTCCTACTAGTGAATGCAATGTTACACACCCATACAATGCGCACCACCAAAAGATATTTTTCAGAATCCTATCCTACATTGCTACTGCATGTGTCCTGACCTCCCCATGCGGACCACCCCGTGGTGCTTTTCTCCATCCTACATTGCCACTCACTGCCTATCCTTATTCAGACCCTATGATTCACATGACCCCGTGATGTATTTCTCACTCCTACTAGTGAATGTAATGTTACACACCCATACAATGCGCACCACCCCGCGATGTTTTACAGAAACCTATCCTACATTGCCACTGCATGTGTCCTGACCTCCCCATGCTGACCACCCCGTGGTGCTTTTCTCCATCCTACATTGCCACTCAGTGCCTATCCTAATTCAGACCCCATGATTCACACCACCCCGTGATGTTTTTTCTGACTCCTACTAGTGAATGTAATGTTACACACCCATACGATGCGCACCACACCGCGATGTTTTTCAGAAACCTATCCTACATTGCCACTGCATGTGTCCTGACCTCCCCATGCTGACCACCCCGTGGTGCTTTCCTCCAGCCTACATTGCCACTCACTGCCTATCCTAATTCAGACCCTATAATTCAATCCACCCGGTGATGTTTTCCTCACTCCTACTATTGAATGTAATGTTACACACCCATACAATGCGCACCACCCCGCGATGTTTTTCAGAAACCTATCCTACATTGCCACTGCATGTTTCCTGACCTCCCCATGCTGACCACCCCATGGTGCTTTTCTCCATCCTACATTGCCCCTCACTGCCTATCCTAATTCAGACCCTATGATTGACCCCACCCGTTGATGCTTTTCAAACTGCTACTAGTGAATGTAATGTTACACACCCATACAATGCGCACCACCCCGCGATGTTTTTCAGAAACCTATACTCCATTGCCACTGCATGTTTCCTGATCTCCCCATGCTGACCATCCCGTGGTGCTTTTCTCCATCCTACATTGCCACTCACTGCCTATTCTAATTCAGACCCTATGATTCACACCACCCCGTAATGGTTTTCTCACTCCTACTAGTGAATGTAATGTTACACACCCATACAATGCGCACCACTCCGCGATGTTTTTCAGAAGCCTACACTACATTGCCACTGCATGTGTCCTGACCTACCCATGCTGACCACCCCGTGGTGCTTTTCTCCATCCTACATTGCCACTCACTGCCTATCCTAATTCAGACCCTATGATTCAAACCACCCTGTGACGTTTTTCTCCCTCCTACTAGTGAATGTAATGTTACACACCCATACAATGCGCACCACCCCGCGATGTTTTTCAGAAACCTATCCTACATTTCCACTGCATGTTTCCTGACCTCCCCATGCTGACCACCCCGTGGTGCTTTTCTCCATCCTACATTGCGACTCACTGCCTATCCTAATTCAGACCCATGATTCAGACCACCCCGTGATGTTTTTCTCACTCCTACTAGTGAATGTAATGTTACACACTCATACAATGCGCACCACCCTGCGAGGTTTTTCAGACACCTGTCCTACATTGCCACTGCATGTGTCCTGACCTCCCCATGCTGACAACTCCGTGGTGCTTTTCTCCATGCTACATTGCCACTCACTGCCTATCCTAATTCACACCCTATGATTCACACCACCCCGTGATGTTTTTCTCACTCCTACTAGTGAATGTAATGTTACACACCCATACAATGCGCACCAACCGGCGATGTTTTTCAGAAACCTATACTACATTGGCACTGCATGTGTCCTGACCTCCCCATGCTGACCACACCGTGGTGCTTTTCTCCATCCTACATTGCCACTCACTGCCTATCCTAATTCAGACCCTATGATTCACACCACCCGGTGATGCTTTTCTCACTCCTACTAGTGAATGTAATGTTACACACCCATACAATGCGCACCACCCCGTGATGTTTTTCAGAAACCTATCCTACATTGCCACTGCATGTTTCCTGACCTCCCCATGCTGACCACCCCATGGTGCTTTTCTCCATCCTACATTGCCCCTCCCTGCCTATCCTAATTCAGACCCTATGATTGACACCACCCGTTGATGCTTTTCAAACTGCTACTAGTAAATGTAATGTTACACACCCATACAATGCGCACCACCCCGCGATGTTTTTCAGAAACGTATACTCCATTGCCACTGCATGTTTCCTGAGCTCCACATGCTGACCACCCCGTGGTGCTTTTCTCCATCCTACATTGCCACTCACTGCCTATCCTAATTCAGACCCTATGATTCACTCCACCAAGTGATGTTTTTCTCACTCCAACTAGTGAATTCAATATTACACACCCATACAATGAGCACCACCCCGCGATGTTTTTCAGAAACCTATCCTACATTGCCACTGCATGTGTCCTGACCTCCCCATGCTGGCCACCCCGTGGTGCTTTTCTCCATCCTACATTTCCACTCACTGCATATCCTAATTCAGACCCTATGATTCACACCACCCCGTGATGTTTTTCTCATTCCTACTAGTGAATATAATGTTACACACCCATACAATGCACACCACCGCGCGATGTTTTTCAGAAACCTATCCTACATTGCCACTGCATGTTTCCTGACCTCCCCATGCTGACAACCCCGTGGTGCTTTTCTCCATCCTACATTGCCACTCACTGCCTATCCTAATTCAGACCCTATGATTCACACCACCCCGTGATGTTTTTCTCACTCCTACTAGTGAATGTAGTGTTACACACCCATACAATGCGCACCACCCCGCGATGTTTTTCAGAAACCTATCCTACATTGCCACTGCATGTTTAATGACCTCCCCATGCTGACCACCCCGTGGTGCTATTCTCCATTCTACATTGCCACTCACTGCCTATCCTAATTCAGACCCTATGATTCACACCCACCCGTAATGGTTTTCTCACTCCTACTAGTGAATGTAATGTTACACACCCATACAATGCGCACCACCCCGCAATATTTTTCAGAAACCTATCATACATTGCCACTGCATGTTTCCTGAACTCCCCATGCTGGCCACCACGTGGTGCTTTTCTCCATCCTACATTGCCACTCACTGCGTATCCTAATTCAGACCCTATGATTCACACCACCCCGTGATGTTTTTCTCACTCCTACTATTGAATGCAATGTTACACACTCATACAATGCGCACCACCCTGCGAGGTTTTTCAGAAACCTATCCTACATTGTCACTGCATGTGTCCAGACCTCCCCATGCTGAGCAACCCGTGGTGCTTTTCTCCATCCTACATTGCCACTCACTGCTTATCCTAATTCAGACCATATGATTCACACCACCCTGTGAAGTTTTTCTCACTCCTACTATTGAATGCAATGTTACACACCCATACAATGCGCACCACCCAAAGATATTTTTCAGAATCCTATCCTACATTGCCACTGCATGTGTCCTGACCTCCCCATGCTGACCACCCTGTGGTGCTTTTCTCCATCCTACCTTGCCACTCACTGCCTATCCTAATTCAGACACCATGATTCACACCACCCCGTGATGTTTTTCAAACTCCTACTAGTGAATGTAATGTTACACACCCATATGATGCGCACCACCCCGCGATGTTTTTCAGAAACCTATCCTACATTGCCACTGCATGTGTCCTGACCTCCCCATGCTGACCAACCCGTGGTGCTATTCTACCTCCTACATTGCCACTCACTGCCTATCCTAATTCAGACCCTATGATTCACACCACCCCGTGATGTTTTTCTCACTCCTACTAGTGAATGCAATGTTACACACCCATACAATGCGCACCACCAAAAGATATTTTTCAGAATCCTATCCTACATTGCTACTGCATGTGTCCTGACCTCCCCATGCGGACCACCCCGTGGTGCTTTTCTCCATCCTACATTGCCACTCACTGCCTATCCTTATTCAGACCCTATGATTCACATGACCCCGTGATGTATTTCTCACTCCTACTAGTGAATGTAATGTTACACACCCATACAATGCGCACCACCCCGCGATGTTTTACAGAAACCTATCCTACATTGCCACTGCATGTGTCCTGACCTCCCCATGCTGACCACCCCGTGGTGCTTTTCTCCATCCTACATTGCCACTCAGTGCCTATCCTAATTCAGACCCCATGATTCACACCACCCCGTGATGTTTTTTCTGACTCCTACTAGTGAATGTAATGTTACACACCCATACGATGCGCACCACACCGCGATGTTTTTCAGAAACCTATCCTACATTGCCACTGCATGTGTCCTGACCTCCCCATGCTGACCACCCCGTGGTGCTTTCCTCCAGCCTACATTGCCACTCACTGCCTATCCTAATTCAGACCCTATAATTCAATCCACCCGGTGATGTTTTCCTCACTCCTACTATTGAATGTAATGTTACACACCCATACAATGCGCACCACCCCGCGATGTTTTTCAGAAACCTATCCTACATTGCCACTGCATGTTTCCAGACCTCCCCATGCTGACCAACCCATGGTGCTATTCTCCATCCTACATTGCCCCTCACTGCCTATCCTAATTTTGACCCTATGATTCACACCACCCCGTAATGGTTTTCTCACTCCTACTAGTGAATGTAATGTTACACACCCATACAAGGCGCACCACTCCGCGATGTTTTTCAGAAGCCTACCCTACTTTGCCACTGCATGTGTCCTGACCTCCCCATGCTGACCACCCCGTGGTGCTTTTCTCCATCCTACATTGCCACTCACTGCCTATCCTAATTCAGACCCTATGATTCACACCACCCCGTGATGTTTTTCTCACTCCTACTAGTGAATGCAATGTTACACACCCATACATTGCGCACCACCCCGCGATGTTTTTCAGAAACCTATCCTAAATTGCCACTTAATGTGTCCTGACCTCCCCATGCTGACAACCGGGTGGTGCTTTTCTCCATCCTACATTGCCACTCACTGCCTATCCTAATTCAGACCCTAGGATTCACACCACCCTGTAATGTTGTTCTCACTCCTACTAGTCAATGTAATGTAACACACTCATACAATGCGCATCACCCCGCGATGTTTTTCAGAAACCTATCCTACATTGCCACTGCATGTGTACTTACTCCCAATGCTGACCACCCCGTGGTGCTTTTGTCCATCCTACATTGACACTCACTGCCTATCCTAATTCAGACCCCACGATTCACACCACCCCTTGATGTATTTCTCACTCCTGCTAGTGAATGTAATGTTACACACCCTTACAATGCGCACCACCCAGCGATATTTTTCAGAAACCTATCCTACATTGCCACTACATGTGTCCAGACCTCCGCATCCTGACCACCACGTGGTGCTTTTCTCCATCCTACATTGCCACTCACTGCCTATCCTAATTCAAACCCTATGATTCACACCACCCCGTGATGGTTTTCTTAGTCCTACTAGTGAATGTAATGTTACACACCCATACAATGCGCACCACCCCGCAATGTTTCTCAGAAATCTATCCTACATTGCCACTGCATGTGTCCTGACCTCCCCATGCTGACCACCCCGTGGTGCTTTTCTCCATCCTACATTGCCACTCACTGCCTATCCTAATTCAGACCCTATGATTCACACCACCAAGTGATGTTTTTCTCACTCCTACTAGTGAATGTAATGTTACACACCCATACAATGCGCACCACCCCGCGATGTTTTTCAGAAATCTATCCTACATTGCCACTGCATGTGTCCTGACCTCCCCATGCTGACCATCCCGTGTTGCTTTTCTCCATGCTACATTGCCACTCACTGCCTATCCTAATTCACACCCTATGATTCATACCACCCCGTGATGTTTTTCAAACTCCTACGAGTGAATGTAATGTTACAAACCCATACAATGCGCACCCCCCTGCGATGTTTTTCAGAATCCTATCCTCCATTGCCACTGCATGTTTCCTGAGCTCCCCATGCTGACCACCCCGTGGTGCTTTTCTCCATCCTACATTGCCACTCACTGCCTATTCTAATTCAGACCCTATGATTCACACCACCCCGTGATGTTTTTCTCACTCCTACTAGTGAATGTAGTGTTACACACCCATACAATGTGCACCACCCCGCGATGTTTTTCAGAAACCTATCCTACATTGCCACTGAATGTTTCCTGACCTCCCCATGCTGGCCACCACGTGGTGCTTTTTTCCATCCTACAGTGCCACCCACTGCGTATCCTAATTCAGACCCTATGATTCACACCACCCCGTGATGTTTTTCTCACTCCTACTAGTGAATGCAATGTTACACACCCATACAATGCGCACCACCCAAAGATATTTTTCAGAATCCTATCCTACATTGCCACTGCATGTGTCCTGAACTCCCCATGCTGACCACCCCGTGGTGCTTTTTTCCATCCTATATTGCCACTCACTGCCTATCTTTAATCAGACCCTATGATTGACATGACCCCGTGATGTATTTCTCACTCCTACTAGTGAATTGTCGTGAGTGTCTAGGGCACTCTGAACTCCGGGCAAGGTAAACACACACGCACGCCTTGTCGGGACACGGGGGGTACAGCGCTTGGAAAAGAAAGACAGGAGAGACACCTTTGCTGTCTGCACCGCGTTACACTGCACTGCACTGTACGCACAATCTTTATTTTAGGATTCATATATAGTAAACCCGATCAATTCACAGAGCCCAGATAATTAAGTAGTGAAAAGGCATTCTTTGTGGCAAGCTACAACGTGACAGACTACAATGTTTATTCTAAAGCTATCTAAGTGAGGTAAATAATCACAACCAGTTCTCATAACCTCTCTAGCCCAGGAAGAAATTCATTAGCTCAAGAATGTTGTTAATTTGTCTGCTGTTAGTGTCACAAAGGGTGGCCAGCCACTTCCTCAAGACTTCTGCAAAACAAAGCCAGCTCACAGTATGGATTCCAGAGGGTGAGGGCTCACTAAGAACAGGCATTCCTATTCTACCTCCTTCTCGCATACCAGGGCGGCTATTGTAAATTGCAGGTTAGAGGGGGTTGGGCCTACAAAGTGACACCTCATCCCCCACACTTCCTTCCTTTTTATTTTTTAACAACAATTTCCATAAGATCAGGTTATTAATAGTATTTCGTCTTATGCAGTAAAAATACACAAGAACTATGGCAATGAGAACTATAATTAAACTAAGTCCCATGCCACTAAAAGTGTGGGTTATGCTCTGCCAGATTCCTTTGGAATCTAATCCTTTCAAAGATTGAGCAAGCAATTGCGCGAATTGTGCTAGGGATTCATCATCATTTTGCTTTGCAAAATCCTTGTCAATTTGATTATGCAAAGATTCTATTTCCTCCTGGGCAGAGGTGTTTCCATTTAGATACATTCTAATCATTTCCCATTCATGTTCTGTTTGATTATAAGGTCGTTGGGTTATACAGAAAGTAGTTGAATTCCAATCACATTTTAAAAACACTTGATGCTGAAGAGCCAATATTTTTCTACCCATCCATTCAACTGTTTGTTTAAGGAGGTCTATTTGTTGTTGTAGTCTGGCGTTTATTTGCCACTGAGTTAACCAAAGTTCATGAGAATTTTCATGCCATAATTCTACAACATGTTTTTCTTGCAAAGAGGTTTGTAAAGCTATTCCTGAGACTGCTGCTAGGGAGGCTACAGTTATCAGACTTAACAGTACAGCAACCACTATTCCAATAAATCTTTTTGTACGTTTTAACAGATGTTTAAAAAATTCAGTAGTAACAGAAATTACCGGGTCTTGAGACCATGGTCGAGTTAAATTTACAGGCAACCAAATATGAGTTTTTTGTTGTAACAGCATAACTGTATAAGGCTTAGTGAAATTTAGTGTGCTATTTAAGCATGTAAACAATTGACAATTTAAACAAGTACAAGAAAAATGTATAAAATTAAAAGTTCCCACTAAAAAGACATAAGGCAGAGGTGCACAAACAGTAATATTATACATTTTAAACCTAGTAAAATTATAATTAGTAGATACAGATCGACTAGTCCCTGAATATGAAACATTGTACAAGGTTACAGGTTGCATAGCGGCTGGGATCTTCCAAATATGATTTTGAAGGTGATGAGGGTATTCTTCGGCTGCAACAGCAGGGTTAGCGATTCCACCATCTCCCCACCACAAGAGAGCCGTCTTTTGATGAAATATAGGAGCTCCGTCAGTTATTTTCTTTGGATCTGGAAGACTATACACAACAGAGAGATTACATCTTGTCTCATTCCATTCAGCACATCCATTAACGAATTTTCCAAATGGTCCCCAAATAATATACCCATCAATATTTTTAGCAAATTTTCCCATACATAGTTGCCAAATTATGGGATTATAAGAAATATTT
Source organism: Cavia porcellus (assembly GCF_034190915.1). Taxonomy (NCBI): domain Eukaryota; kingdom Metazoa; phylum Chordata; class Mammalia; order Rodentia; family Caviidae; genus Cavia; species Cavia porcellus. Next base: position 28,125,082 of record NW_026947510.1, on the reverse strand, counting down.
TTATAAGTGAATTCAGGGCATACAGGAAATGTATTTGTATCAGGTGCTGTTAAATTTCTCCAGGTAACATTAAAGGTTTGAGCAGCCAAGGCTTGAAGCCTTGTTCTTTTGTTGCCTGCTTTTATTCCATGTTGAATCCAATACTGCCATCCCAGAGGGATGCAAGGCGGTTCCCCAATGCAAATAGGCCTTTGATTACCATAATAAGTAAAATTGAATAATGTCCCATCATCTTGATTGTGGGGGGTTAAATCAGCCCACAGTGCTGACAAAATTTCTCTAGGTGTGGTATAAAGTAAAATATCACTAGTTCCCCATTTTACAGGTTCTAATAAAGGGGGGTTTGGAATATATGCCCAGTACGAATGCGGAGGTACCTCAGTCCCCGACGCAACAGTGAGCAAGGCACATAAAGCTAAAAACAAGTTTTCAGGGTTTAAAGGCTTTCCTGCTTGAAGGACAAGCCGTTGCCCTTCTATGGTCAATTTCTTTAATTGTCCCCATGTAGGGAGGGGATTTAAATTTGGTCGCTGTGAGCGGCGGGATTTTCTTAGCTTTAATCTGGCCATGGCTGCGATAGGAACAAGCTCAGCATCCTCAGCCTCTAGCTGGTTTCGCGCTCGCTTCTGAAGGCACGGTTCCGGTTCCTTGGGGAGTTGTCTCCGGGGCTGGCGAACAGGGTCTGGAGGCGCGGATCCTGATCCATCGTCCAGGGACCCACTGCTGAATTCCATTTTCTGTGGAGATATAACCAAAACCTTTCCCCTTATAGAGCAATGTGCCCCTCTCCCATTCAGCCTCTGGAGCTGTTTTAGTCCAAATAGGTTCATTAATCACAAAGGGCTGTTGTTGCTGTTCAAAATGTTTTTCAGCTCTAGTTAATATTTCACCTTGTGGTAAATTGAGAAAATTTAAAATAAACAATGCTTGATGCAGTAATGTTTTTGGACTGTTTTGCAATTTAAACAGTATTGGTATCTGAATATCCTCCTGACTCCTCCTTTTTAATTTTTTAATTTGCAACTTAAGAGTGCCATGTGCTCTTTCAACAATAGCTTGACCCTGGGGGTTATATTCAATCTCTGTAATATGAATAATATTATGGAGATCACAAAATTGTTTAAATGTTCTGCTAGTATAAGCAGGTCCATTATCTGTTTTGATTTTAGAAGGAATTCCCATAACTGCAAAAGTCTCCAATAAATGTACAATAACATTTTTAGTGGATTCTCCCTGTTGAGCAGTAGCCCATAGAAATGAAGAATAGGTATCAATAACTACATGTACATAAGAAAGCCGACCAAAAGAAGGTACATGTGTAATATCCATTTGCCATAACTCATTAGGTTGAATTCCTCGAGGGTTGACACCTGCGGGAATAATTCTTAAATGTAATGGTCTACAAATAGGGCAAGCTTTTACAATCTGTTTAGCTTTTGTAAAAGGTATCTTATATTTAAGATGCAAATGTCCTGCATTTGCATGATTAAATTGATGTTCTTCAACGGGTGTGGTGAACATAACTAAGGAATCCACTGCATTGTTACCTGATACTAATGGTCCGGGTAACTGAGAATGAGAACGTAAATGAGTAATAAAATAAGAATGATTTCTTTTTTGAACATGTATTTGTAAATTTTGAAATAAAGACAATAAAGCAGGCTTATTAGAATATAACACAGCTGAATAGATATTTGTCACTACTCCAACAGAATAGGCTGAATCGGCTATAATGTTAATAGGTTGGTTATGAAAATCTAAAAACACTTGTAATATAGCAAAAAGTTCATTTTGTTGTACAGAGTTAAAATTTGTCTGACGTACCCAGTAAGATTTTTGAGTCCAATATGCAGCTTTATTTTTAGATCCATCTGTAAATATAGTCAAAGCTTGTGGAATTGGCTGTACAGCTAATAAGGTATTAACCACAAATTGTTGACGTCTAAAAAAATCCCATAATTTACTTTTAGGAAAATGATATGAAAAAGTTCCCATGAAATCTGCTAAAGCAATTTGTAAGGTTTCAGTAATTGACAACAAATATTCCCATTGTTCCTTAGTTAAAGGGATAACTATATTGTTTATATCTTCTCCTATCAAAGTTATAGAACGAGCTCTACCATTCATAATTAAAGCTGCAACCATGTCAATATAAGGCATAACATTTTTAGATTGCTTAGTTTTAGTGAATACCCATTCTACTGGCATAGCATTTTGACCTAAAACTGCAGAGGGATATTGAAAAGTATTAATAATATATAAAGTTAGAGGCAATTTAGGATCAATCCTAATTAAAAATGCATCCTTAATTCGTTGTTCTACAAACTGTAATTCTTGCTCTGCTTTTGCTGTTAAAGAACGAGGGCTGGATGGATCTGAAGAGCCCTGTAGAGTAGCAAACAAATGCTGTAATGCATGGGTAGGAATACCTAGTGTGGGACGAAGCCAATTAATATCCCCTAATAATTTTTGAAAATCATTTAAAGTGGATAACTTATCTCTCCTAATAGACATTTTTTGTGGAATCACCTTTTGTCTAGTAAGAATATATCCCAAATAATGACTAACTTCTTCCTTTTGAATTTTATCCTGTGCTATTACAAGTCCAAACGGAGAAAAATATTGAGGTAAAGTTTTTAAAATATCTTCTAAAACATTTCTATCACTATATGAGAATAAAATATCATCCATGAAATGAGCCGTATAAACCTGAGGCCATCGTGCACGCACTGGTTTTAATGCTGCATCAACATAAATTTGACATATAGTTGGGGAATTTTTCATTCCTTGGGGTAAAGTCCTCCATTGATATCTTTGATAAGGTCTTTGATAATTTGTTTGAGGAATTGAAAAAGCAAACCGTTTTCTATCTTCTGGATGTAATGGGATGTTAAAAAAACAATCTTGTAAATCTATAACATATACAAACCAACCAGCAGGGAGCGCTGAGGGTAAAGGAATGCCGGGCTGAAGGGCTCCCATTTGAATTAAGGATGAATTTACAGCACGTAAGTCCGTTAAAAGTCTCCACTTGCCTGATTTCTTTTTTATCACAAATATTGGAGAATTCCAAGGAGATGTAGATGGTTCTATGTGATGTAGAAAAAGCTGTTGATCAATCAATTCCTGTGCTGCCAGTAACTTTTGAGTAGTCAAAGGCCACTGATCTATCCAAATTGGGTCATTATTTTTTTAATTAAGCTTTAAAGGATTCATTTCCCTAGGCTGTAGAAACATGCAAAATATTAAAAATGTATATAAGCTCCCCATTGTTCTAATACATCTCTTTCTAAAATAGAAACTGGTACCTCTAAGATATAAGGTTTAATAACAGCAACTTGACCCTCTTCATTTTTTATATGTATATGCATTGTGGCTTGTCCAATTGTATTTACTGGAGTTTTACTTACTCCTTTTATATTACATGGAATAATAGTATAAGTAATATGAGAAGGCCAATCAGTAGGTTTAACAATAGTAATATCCGAGCCTGTATCTATAAGAGCCTGAATTTTCTTATGCTCAATAAAAATATTAATAAGAGGTTGTTGTTGAGATAATTTAGCTGTCCACATTACATTAATAGGGTTAGTGCTGCCGAACCCTCTTGTTCGCTGAACAACAGAGGATCCTATTGGGATATAAGGCAGTAAAATGAGTTGAGCTATACGTTCTCCCTTTAATAATTTATAATCTGTAAGTGAGGACATCAGAATCTGAATTTCTCCAGTATAATCTGCATCTATAATTCCTAAGTGAACAGTAATGCCTTTTTGATTTAAACTAGATCTACCCGTGAGCAAGCCAAAAGTTCCCGCAGGCAGAGGACCAAAAATTCCTGTAGGAATTCTCACGGGAGATTGTCCTCCTCTTAATTCTACATCTTTTAAGGCTGGTATGTCCACTGCGGCACTGTGTTGGGTGGCTGGCTGTAGGGAGAATACGGTAGATTTACCCCATTGATTTGTCCGGGGCCCGGGGTAGGGCCCGTTCTCCCGTTTCCCTTTTGTTCAGCTGAATTAACTTGTTTACTCCTGCATTCACGAGCCCAATGATTTCCCTTCTTGCATTTTGGACATAAGCCAGGAGCTCTAGATCTCTTTTTTTGATCATTGCCTACAAGTTTTGGACAGGCCCTCTTTACATGTCCTATCTGACCACAATTAAAACATTTTAAAGACTGTTCCTTTTTAGATTGCCAATTAGTCCACGTGGTTGCCATGGTCTCAGCAAACAGTTGCATTTTCCTAGATTCTGAATTTAAATCTTTACATTGTTTTATAAAATTGTCAATCGTTCCAGTATCTTTTATTGGAATTAAAGCCCTTTTGCATTCATCATTAGCATTTTCAAAAGCTAACATTTTTAAGAGATGCTCTTGTAATTCTTGTCCAACTACTGTTTTTTCTATAACATTTTGAAGTCTTGCAACGAACTCAACATACGGTTCATTGGCTCCTTGCAGAACTTTAGCCCAAGATCCATATTCTGATCCTTTAGGCCGTATTTTATCCCAAGCTTTTAAAGCAATATCTTTTAATTGAGCATGAATCTCTCTTGGAGCTCCTGCCTGATGCTCAACAGTATCAAAGAGACCTGTACCAGAGAGCATGGGATAAGAAAGGAGTCTAATATTCGGATCTCGATCGTCAGCATTTTGTCTTGCCTTTTCCGCACAACCTTCCATAAACCACATGTGCCACTGTAAATATTCTGGCTCCTTTAAAAGAATTTTGGCCAAGGCTTTCCAATCATAAGGAGCAAGATTACCATAGTGATCTGCTACCGATGTTATTAATTCTCTAGTGTAATGAGCCTGAGGGCCATAAAGGGTTACAGCCTTTTTTAATTTTGCTAAATCATCCATATTAAATGCTTCCCATCTAGGGGGAACTGCCTCTCCATCTATTGGCTGTGGCCTGATTACAGGGAAAGCAAAGGCAGGCTTTTCCTCATCAGAATCCCCTAATTTTGGTAGATCAGCCAAAGCTAGCTTGGCTTTACTCCAATTAGGGTTAGATGGAGGAGGTGCAGAGGGAACTATAGGCGGGTTTTGCTTAATGGAGAGTTGTTTCACCTCTTGTGTTAAATGCTGTATAGCCTGTAAAATTGGGCGATTGTCATAATTTGATATTGCTGCGGCAGCTAAAGCTGAGTCGGCTGTAGTGGATTTTACTTTTAGTTTGGACGCCTTTTCACTACTTAAAGCGATAGCGTCATTTTGAACTACATTCTGCTCCTCCTCTGTGAGGGGCAATTCCTGAATAACTGGCTTAATTTCTAGTTGAAGATTTTCTACAATATGTTCATCTTCCATAGCTTTTAATAAAGAGTACACAACCGACCAAATAGCCCAAAAACGTAAAGGAATCTTTTCCTCCTGTTGCATAGCCCTTTCTATACTAACCCTTGCCTTCCTCCATACTTCTACATCCAAAGTTCCTTCATCTGGAAACCAAGGATTATATTCTTTAATTGTATCAATACACATATCCAAGTCAGCTGACCTGAGCGATATGCCATATATAGATAATAAATGTTTAAGAATTTTTAAGAAAGGAGAAGAAGCAGATTGTCCCATTTCCCCGTAATAAAATTATACTTACCTTCCTAAGCGACCTTCGGAGTCCCTGAATTCGGGCGCCACTTGTCGTGAGTGTCTAGGGCACTCTGAACTCCGGGCAAGGTAAACACACACGCACGCCTTGTCGGGACACGGGGGGTACAGCGCTTGGAAAAGAAAGACAGGAGAGACACCTTTGCTGTCTGCACCGCGTTACACTGCACTGCACTGTACGCACAATCTTTATTTTAGGATTCATATATAGTAAACCCGATCAATTCACAGAGCCCAGATAATTAAGTAGTGAAAAGGCATTCTTTGTGGCAAGCTACAACGTGACAGACTACAATGTTTATTCTAAAGCTATCTAAGTGAGGTAAATAATCACAACCAGTTCTCATAACCTCTCTAGCCCAGGAAGAAATTCATTAGCTCAAGAATGTTGTTAATTTGTCTGCTGTTAGTGTCACAAAGGGTGGCCAGCCACTTCCTCAAGACTTCTGCAAAACAAAGCCAGCTCACAGTATGGATTCCAGAGGGTGAGGGCTCACTAAGAACAGGCATTCCTATTCTACCTCCTTCTCGCATACCAGGGCGGCTATTGTAAATTGCAGGTTAGAGGGGGTTGGGCCTACAAAGTGACACCTCATCCCCCACAGTGAATGTAATGTTACACACCCATACAATGTGCACCACCCCGCGATGTTTTACAGAAACCTATCCTACATTGCCACTGCATGTGTCCTGACCTTCCCATGCTGACCACCCCGTGGTGCTTTTCTCCATCCTACATTGCCACTCACTGCCTATCTTTAATCAGACCCTATGATTGACATGACCCCGTGATGTATTTCTCACTCCTACTAGTGAATGTAATGTTACACACCCATACAATGTGCACCACCCCGCGATGTTTTACAGAAACTTATCCTACATTGCCACAGCATGTGTCCTGACCTTCCCATGCTGACCACCCCGTGGTGCTTTTCTCCATCCTACATTGCCACTCACTGCCTATCCTAATTCAGACCCCATGATTCACACCACCCCGTGATGTTTTTCAAACTTCTACCAGGGAATGTAATGTTACACACCCATACGATGCGCACCACCCCGCGATGTTTTTCAGAAACCTATCTACATTGCCACTGCAGGTGTCCTGAGCTCCCCATGCTGACCACCCCGCGGTGCTATTCTCCCTCCTACATTGCCACTCACTGCCTATCCTAATTCAGACCCTATGATTCACACCACCCCGTGATGTTTTTCTCACTCCTACTAGTGAATGTAATGTTGCACACCCATACGATGCGCACCACCCCGCGATGTTTTTCAGAAACCTATCCTACATTGCCACTGCATGTTTCCTGACCTCCCCATGCTGACCACCCCGTGGTGCTTTTCTACATCCTACATTGCCACTCACTGCCTATCCTAATTCAGACCCTATGATTCACTCCACCAAGTGATGTTTTTCTCACTCCAACTAGTGAATGTAATATTACACACCCATACAATGCGCACGACCCCACGATATTTTTCCTAAACCTATCCTACATTGCCACTGCATGTTTCCTGACCTCCCCATGCTGGCTACCACGTGGTGCTTTTTTCCATCCTACATTGCCACTCACTGCGTATCCTAATTCAGACCCTATGATTGACATGACCCTGTGATGAATTTCTCACTCCTACTAGTGAATGAAATGTTACACACCCATAAAATGTGTACCACCCCACGATGTTTTACAGAAACCTATCCTACATTGCCACTGCATGTGTCCTGACCTTCCCATGCTGACCACCCCGTGGTGCTTTTCTCCATCCTACATTGCCACTCACTGCCTATCCTAATTCACACGCTATGAATCACACCACCCCGTGATGTTTTTCAATCTCCTACTAGTGAATGTAGTGTTATACACCCATACAATGCGCACCACCTTGCGATGTTTTTCAGAATCCTATCCTCCATTGTCACTGCATGTTTCCTGAGCTCCCCATGCTGACCACCCCGTGGTGCTTTTCTACATCCTACATTGCCACTCACTGCCTATCCTAATTCAGACCCTATGATTCACTCCACCAAGTGATGTTTTTCTCACTGCAACTAGTGAATATAATATTACACACCCATACACTGCGGATCACCCCGCGATGTTTTTCAGAAACCTATCCTACATTGCCACTGCATGTGTCCTGACCTCCCCATGCTGACCACCCCGTGGTGCTTTTCTCCATGCTACATAGCCACTCACTGCCTATCCTAATTCAGACCCTATGATTCACACCACCCCGTGATGTTTTTCTCACTCCTACTAGTGAATGTATTGTTACACACCCATACAATGCGCACCACCCCGCGATGTTTTTCAGAAACCTATCCTACATTGCCACTGCATGTTTCCTGACCTCCCCATGCTGACCACCCCGTGGTGCTTTTCTCGATCCTACATTGCCACTCACTGCCTATCCTAATTCAGACCCTATGACTCACACCACCCCGTGATGTTTTTCTCACTCCTACTAGTGAATGTAGTGTTACACACCCATACAATGCGCACCACCCCGCGATGTTTTTCAGAAACCTATCCTACATTGCCACTGCATGTTTCCTGACCTCCCCATGCTGACCACCCCGTGGTGCTTTTCTCCATCCTACATTGCCACTCACTGCCTATCCTAATTCAGACCCTATGATTCACACCACCAAGTGATGTTTTTCTCACTCCTACTAGTGAATGTAATGTTACACACCCATACAATGCGCACCACCGCGCGATGTTTTTCAGAAATCTATCCTACATTGCCACTGCATGTGTCCTGACCTCCCCATGCTGACCATCCTGTGGTGCTTTTCTCCATGCTACATTGCCACTCACTGCCTATCCTAATTCACACCCTATGATTCACACCACCCCGTGATGTTTTTCAAACTCCTACGAGTGAATGCAATGTTACAAACCCATACAATGCGCACCACCCTGCGATGTTTTTCAGAATCCTATCCTCCATTGCCACTGCATGTTTCCTGAGCTCCCCATGCGGACCACCCCGTGGTGCTTTTCTCCATCCTACATTGCCACTCACTGCCTATCCTAATTCAGACCCTATGATTCACACCCACACGTAATGGTTTTCTCACTCCTACTAGTGAATGTAATATTACACACCCATACAATGCGCACCACCCCGCGATATTTTTGAGAAACCTATCCTACATTGCCACTGCATGTTTCCTGACCTCCCCATGCTGGCCACCACGTGGTGCTTTTTTCCATCCTACAGTGCCACCCACTGCGTATCCTAATTCAGACCCTATGATTCACACCACCCCGTGATGTTTTTCTCACTACTAGTAGTGAATGTAATGTTACACACTCATACAATGCGAACCACCCTGCGAGGTTTTTCAGAAACCTATCCTACATTGTCACTGCATGTGTCCTGACCTCCCCATGCTGACCAACCCGTGGTGCTTTTCTCCATCCTACATTGCCACTCACTGCCTATCCTAATTCAGACCATATGATTCACACAACCCCGTGATGTTTTTCTCACTCCTACTAGTGAATGTAGTGTTACACACCCATACAATGCGCACCACCCAAAGATATTTTTCAGAATCCTATCCTACATTGCCACTGCATGTGTCCTGAACTCCCCATGCTGACCACCCAGTGGTGCTTTTTTCCATCCTACATTGCCACTCACTGCGTATCCTAATTCAGACCCTATGATTGACATGACCCTGTGATGAATTTCTCACTCCTACTAGTGAATGAAATGTTACACACCCATACAATGTGCACCACCCCGCGATGTTTTACAGAAACCTATCCTACATTGCCACTGCATGTGTCCTGACCTTCCCATGCTGACCACCCCGTGGTGCTTTTCTCCATCCTACATTGCCACTCACTGCCTATCCTAATTCAGACCCCATGATTCACACCACCCCGTGATGTTTTTCAAACTCCTACCAGTGAATGAAATGTTACACACCCATACGATGCGCACCACCCCGCGATGTTTTTCAGAAACCTATCTACATTGCCACTGCAGGTGTCCTGAGCTCCCCATGCTGACCACCCCGCGGTGCTATTCTCCCTCCTACATTGCCACTCACTGCCTATCCTAATTCAGACCCTATGATTCACACCACCCCGTGATGTTTTTCTCACTCCTACTAGTGAATGTAATTTTGCACACCCATACGATGCGCACCACCCCGCGATGTTTTTCAGAAACCTATCCTACATTGCCACTGCATGTTTCCTGACCTCCCCCTGCTGGCCACACCGTGGTGCTTTTCTCCATCCTACATTGCCCCTCACTGCCTATCCTAATTCAGACCCTATGATTCACACCACCCCGTGATGTTTTTCTCACTCCTACTAGTGAATGTAATGTTACACACTCATACAATGAGCACCACCCTGCGAGGTTTTTCAGAAACCTATCCTACAATGCCACTACATGTGTCCTGACCTACCCATGCTGACCACCCCGTGGTGCTTTTCTCCATGCTACATTGCCACTCACTGCCTATCCTAATTCACACCCTATGAATCACACCACCCCGTGATGTTTTTCAAACTCCTACTAGTGAATGCAGTGTTACACACCCATACAATGCGCACCACCCTGCGATGTTTTTCAGAATCCTATCCTCCATTGCCACTGCATGTTTCCTGAGCTCCCCATGCTGACCACCCCGTGGTGCTTTTCTACATCCTACATTGCCACTCACTGCCTATCCTAATTCAGACCCTATGATTCACTCCACCAAGTGATGTTTTTCTCACTCCAACTAGTGAATGTAATATTACACACCCATACAATGCGCACGACCCCACGATATTTTTCCTAAACCTATCCTACATTGCCACTGCATGTTTCCTGACCTCCCCATGCTGGCTACCACGTGGTGCTTTTTTCCATCCTACATTGCCACTCACTGCGTATCCTAATTCAGACCCTATGATTGACATGACCCCGTGATGTATTTCTCACTCCTACTAGTGAATGTAATGTTACACACCCATACAATGTGCACCACCCCGCGATGTTTTACAGAAACCTATCCTACATTGCAACTGCATGTGTCCTGACCTTCCCATGCTGACCACCCCGTGGTGCTTTTCTCCATCCTACATTGCCACTCACTGCCTATCCTAATTCACACGCTATGATTCACACCACCCCGTGATGTTTTTCAATCTCCTACTAGTGAATGTAGTGTTATACACCCATACAATGCGCACCACCTTGCGATGTTTTTCAGAATCCTATCCTCCATTGCCACTGCATGTTTCTTGAGCTCCCCATGCTGACCACCCCGTGGTGCTTTTCTACATCCTACATTGCCACTCACTGCCTATCCTAATTCAGACCCTATGATTCACTCCACCAAGTGATGTTTTTCTCACTGCAACTAGTGAATATAATATTACACACCCATACAATGCGGATCACCCAGCGATGTTTTTCAGAAACCTATCCTACATTGCCACTGCATGTGTCCTGACCTCCCCATGCTGACCACCCCGTGGTGCTTTTCTCCATCCTACATTGCCACTCACTGCCTATCCTAATTCAGACCCCATGATTCACACCACCCCGTGATGTTTTTCAAACTTCTACCAGTGAATGTAATGTTACACACCCATACGATGCGCACCACCCCGCGATGTTTTTCAGAAACCTATCTACATTGCCACTGCAGGTGTCCTGAGCTCCCCATGCTGACCACCCCGCGGTGCTATTCTCCCTCCTACATTGCCACTCACTGCCTATCCTAATTCAGACCCTATGATTCACACCACCCCGTGATGTTTTTCTCACTCCTACTAGTGAATGTAATGTTGCACACCCATACGATGCGCACCACCCCGCGATGTTTTTCAGAAACTTATCCTACATTGCCACTGCATGTTTCCTGACCTCCCCCTGCTGGCCACCCCGTGGTGCTTTTCTCCATCCTACATTGCCCCTCTCTGCCTATCCTAATTCAGACCCTATGATTCACACCACCCCGTGATGTTTTTCTCACACCTACTAGTGAATGTAATGTTACACACTCATACAATGCGCACCACCCTGCGAGGTTTTTCAGAAACCTATCCTACAATGCCACTACATGTGTCCTGACCTCCCCATGCTGACCACCCCGTGGTGCTTTTCTCCATGCTACATTGCCACTCACTGCCTATCCTAATTCACACGCTATGATTCACACCACCCCGTGATGTTTTTCAATCTCCTACTAGTGAGTGTAGTGTTATACACCCATACAATGCGCACCACCTTGCGATGTTTTTCAGAATCCGATCCTCCATTGTCACTGCATGTTTCCTGAGCTCCCCATGCTGACCACCACGTGGTGCTTTTCTACATCCTACATTGCCACTCACTGCCTATCCTAATTCAGACCCTATGATTCACTCCACCAAGTGATGTTTTTCTCACTGCAACTAGTGAATATAATATTACACACCCATACAATGCGGATCACCCCGCGATGTTTTTCAGAAACCTATCCTACATTGCCACTGCATGTGTCCTGACCTCCCCATGCTGACCACCCCGTGGTGCTTTTCTCCATGCTACATAGCCACTCACTGCCTATCCTAATTCAGACCCTATGATTCACACCACCCCGTGATGTTTTTCTCACTCCTACTAGTGAATGTAGTGTTACACACCCATACAATGCGCACCACCCCGCGATGTTTTTCAGAAACCTATCCTACATTGCCACTGCATGTTTCCTGACCTCCCCATGCTGACCACCCCGTGGTGTTTTTCTCCATCCTACATTGCCACTCACTGCCTATCCTAATTCAGACCCTATGGTTCACTCCACCAAGTGATGTTTTTCTCACTCCAACTAGTGAATGTAATATTACACACCCATACAATGCGCACGACCCCACGATATTTTTCCTAAACCTATCCTACATTACCACTGCATGTTTCCTGACCTCCCCATGCTGGCTACCACGTGGTGCTTTTTTCCATCCTACATTGCCACTCACTGCGTATCCTAATTCAGACCCTATGATTGACATGACCCCGTGATGTATTTCTCACTCCTACTAGTGAATGTAATGTTACACACCCATACAATGTGCACCACCCCGCGATGTTTTACAGAAACCTATCCTACATTGCCACTGCATGTGTCCTGACCTTCCCATGCTGACCACCCCGTGGTGATTTTCTCCATCCTACATTGCCACTCACTGCCTATCCTAATTCACACGCTATAATTCACACCACCCCGTGATGTTTTTCAATCTCCTACTAGTGAATGTAGTGTTATACACCCATACAATGCGCACCACCTTGCGATGTTTTTCAGAATCCTATCCTCCATTGCCACTGCATGTTTCCTGAGCTCCCCATGCTGACCACCCCGTGGTGCTTTTCTACATCCTACATTGCCACTCACTGCCTATCCTAATTCAGACCCTATGATTCACTCAACCAAGTGATGTTTTTCTCACTGCAACTAGTGAATATGATATTACACACCCATACAATGCGGATCACCCCGCGATGTTTTTCAGAAACCTATCCCACATTGCCACTGCATGTGTCCTGACCTCCCCATGCTGACCACCCCGTGGTGCTTTTCTCAATGCTACATTGCCACTCACTGCCTATCCTAATTCAGACCCTATGATTCACACCACCCCGTGATGTTTTTCTCACTCCTACTAGTGAATGTAGTGTTACACACCCATACAATGCGCACCACCCCGCGATGTTTTTCAGAAACCTATCCTACATTGCCACTGCATGTTTCCTGACCTCCACATGCTGACCACCCCGTGGTGCTTTTCTCCATCCTACATTGCCACTCACTGCCTATCCTAATTCAGACCCTATGATTCACACCCACCCGTAATGGTTTTCTAACTCCTACTAGTGAATGTAATGTAACACACCCATACAATGCGCACGACCCCGCGATATTTTTCCTAAACCAATCCTACAATGCGCACTACCCAAAGATATTTTTCAGAATCATATCCTACATTGCTACTGCATGTGTCCTGACCTCCCCATGCGGACCACCCCGTGGTGCTTTTCTCCATCCTACATTGCCACTCACTGCCTATCCTAATTCAGACCCTATGATTCACACCACCCCGTAATGGTTTTCTCACTCCTACTCGTGAATGTAATGTTACACACCCATACAATGCGCACCACTCCGCGATGATTTTCAGAAGCCTATCCTACATTGCCACTACTTGTGTCCTGACCTCCCCATGCTGACCACCCCGTGGTGCTTTTCTCCAACCTACATTGCCACTCACGGCCTATCCTAATTCAGACCCTATGATTCACACCACCCCGTGAGGTTTTTCTCCCTCTTACTAGTGAATGTAATGTTACAAACCCATACAATTCGCACCAGCCCGCGATGTTTTTCAGAAACCTATCCTACATTTCCACTGCATGTTTCCTGTCCTCCCCATGCTGACCACCCCGTGGTGCTTTTCTCCATCCTACATTGCGTCTCACTGCCTATCCTAACTCAGACCCTATGATTCACACCACCCCGTGATGTTTTTCTCTCTCCTACTAGTAAATGTAATGTTACACACCCATACAATGCGCACCATCCCGCGATGTTTTTCAGAAACCTATCTTACATTGCCACTGCATCTGTCCTGACCTCCCCATGCTGACCACTCCGTGGTGCTTTTCTCCATCCTACATTGCCACTCACTGCCTATCTTAATTCAGACCCTATGATTCACACCACCCCGTGATGTTTTTCTCCCTCCTACTAGTGAATGTAATGTTACACAACCATACAATGCGCACCACCCCGCGATGTTTTTCAGAAACCTGTCCTACATTGCCACTGCATGTGTCCTGACCTCCCCATGCTGACCACTCCGTGGTGCTTTTCTCCATCCTACATTGCCACTCACTGCCTATCTTAATTCAGACCCTATGATTCACACCACCCCGTGATGTTTTTCTCACTCCTACTAGTGAATGTAATGTTACACACCCATACAATGCGCACCAATGCTCGATGTTTCTCCGAAACCTATCCTACATTGCCACTGCATGTGTCCTGACCTCCCCATGCTGACCACCCCGTGGTGCTTTTCTCCATCCTACATTGCCACTCACTGCCTATCCTAATTCAGACCCTATGATTCACAGCCACCCGTAATGGTTTTCTCACTCCTACTAGTGAATGTAATGTTACACACCCATACAATGCGCACCACCCCGCGATATTTTTCAGAAACCTATCCTACATTGCCACTGCATGTTTCCTGACCTCCCCATGCAGGCCACCACGTGGTGCTTTTCTCCATCCTACATTGCGTCTCACTGCCTATCCTAATTCAGACCCTATGATTCAGACTACCCCGTGATGTTTTTCTCACACCTACTAGTGAATGTAATGTTACACACTCATACAATGCACACCACCCTGCGAAGTTTTTCAGAAACCTGTCCTACATTGCCACTGCATGTGTCCTGACCTCCCCATGCTGACCACCCCGTGGTGCTTTCCTCCATGCTGCATTGCCACTCACTGCCTATCCTAATTCAGACCCTATGATTCACAGCACCCCGTGATGTTTTTCTCACTCCTACTAGTGAATGTAATGTTACACACCCATACAATGCGCACAAACCCTCGATGTTTCTCAGAAACCTATCCTACATTGCCACTGCATGTGTCCTGACCTCCCCATGCTGACCACCCCGTGGTGCTTTTCTCTATCCTACATTGCCACTCACTGCCTATCCTAATTCAGACCCTAAGATTCACACCACCCCGTGATGTTTTTCAAACTCCTACTAGTGAATGTAATGTTACACACCCATAAAATGCGCACCAGCCCACTATGTTTTTCAGAAACCTATCCTACATTGGCACTGCATGTTTCCTGACCTCACCATGCTGACCACCCCGTGGTGCTTTTCTCCATCCTACATTGCCACTCACTGCCTATCCTAATGCAGACCCTATGATTCACACCACCCCGTGATGTTTTTCTCACTCCTACTAGTGAAGGTAGTGTTACACACCCATACAATGCGCACCACCCCGCGATGTTTTTCAGAAATCTATCCTACATTGCCACTGCATGTTTCCTGACCTCCCCATGCTGAGCACCCCGTGGTGCTTTTCTCCATTCTACATTGCCACTCACTGCCTATCCTAATTCAGACCCTATGATTCACACCCACCCGTAATGGTTTTCTCACTCCTACTTATGAATGTAATGTTACACACCCATACAATGCGCTCCACCCCGCGATATTTTTCAGAAACCTATCCTGCATTGCCACTGCATGTTTCCTGACCTCCCCATGCAGGGCACCACGTGGTGCTTTTCTCCATCCTACATTGCCACTCACTGCCTATCCTAATTCAGACCCCATGATTCACACCATCCCGTGATGTTTTTCAAACTCCTACTAGTGAATGTAATGTTACACACCCATACGATGCGCACCACCCCGCGATGTTTTTCAGAAACCTATACTACATTGCCACTGCATGCGTCCTGACCTGCCCATGCTGACCACCCCGTGGTGCTATTCTACCTCCTACATTGCCACTCACTGCCTATCCTAATTCAGACCCTATGATTCACAACACCCCGTGATGTTTTTCTCACTCCTACTAGTGAATGTAATGTTACACACCCATACGATGCGCACCACCCCGCGATGTTTTTCAGAAACCTATCCTACATTGCCACTGCATGTGTCCTGACCTCCCCATGCTGCCCACCCCGTGGTGCTTTTCTCCATCCTACATTGCCACTCACTGCCTATCCTAACTCAGACCCTATGATTCACACCACCCCGTGATGTTTTTCTCCCTCCTACTAATGAATGTAATGTTACACAACCATACAATGCGCACCACCCCGCGATGTTTTTCAGAAACCTGTCCTACATTGCCACTGCATGTGTCCTGACCTCCCCATGCTGACCACCCCGTGGTGCTTTTCTCCATGCTACATTGCCACTCACTGCCTATCCTAATTCAGACCCTATGATTCACACCACCCCGTGATGTTTTTCTCACTCCTACTAGTGAATGCAACGTTACACACCCATACAATGCTTACCACCCCGCGATGTTTTACAGAAACCTATCCTACACTGCCACTGCATGTGTCCTGACCTCCCCATGCTAACCACCCCGTGGTACTTTTCTCCATCCTACATTGCCACTCACTGCCTATCCTAATTCAGACCCCATGATTCACACCATCCCGTGATGTTTTTCAAACTCCTACTAGTGAATGTAATGTTACACACCCATACAATGCGCACCACCCAAAGATATTTTTCAGAACCCTATCCTACATTGCCACTGCATGTGTCCAGACCTCCCCATGCTGACCACCCTGTGGTGCGTTTCTCCATCCTACATTGCCACTCACTACCTATCCTAATTCAGACACCATGATTCACACCACCCCGTGATGTTTTTCAAACTCCTACTAGTGAATGTAATGTTACACACCCATACGATGCGCACCACCCCGCGATGTTTTTCAGAAACCAATCCTACATTGCCACTGCATGTGTCCTGACCTCCCCATGCTCACCACCCCGTGGTGCTATTCTACCTCCTACATTGCCACTCACTGGTATCCTAATTCAGACACTATGATTCACACTACCCCGTGATGTTTTTCTCACTCCTACTAGTGAATGTAATGTTACACACCCATACGATGCGCACCACCCCGCGATGTTTTTCAAATACCTATCCGACATTGCCACTGCATGTGTCCTGACCTCCCCATGCTGACCACCCCGTGGTGCTTTTTTCCATCCTACATTGCCTCTCACCGCCTATCCTAATTCAGACCCTAGGATTCACCCCTCCCCTTGATGTTTTTCTCACTCCTTCTAGTGAATGTAATGTTAAACAACCATACGATGCGCACCACCCCGCGATGTTTTTCAGAAACCTATCCTACATTGCCACTGCATGTGTCCTGACCTCCCCATGCTGACTTCCCAGTGGTGCTTTTCTCCCTCCTACATTGCGACTCACTGCCTATCCTAACTCAGACCCTATGATTCACACCACCCCGTGATGTTTTTCTCTCTCCTACTAGTAAATGTAATGTTACACACCCATACAATGCGCACCATCCCGCGATGTTTTTCAGAAACCTATCCTACATTGCCACTGCATGTGTCCTGACCTCCCCATGCTGACCATTCCGTGGTGCTTTTCTCCATCCTACATTGCCACTCACTGCCTATCTTAATTCAGACCCTATGATTCACACCACCCCGTCATGTTTTTCTCACTCCTACTAATGAATGTAATGTTACACAACCATACAATGCGCACCACCCCGCGATGTTTTTCAGAAACCTATCCTACATTGCCACTGCATGTGTCCAGACCTCCCCATGCTGACTAACCCGTGGTGCTTTTCTCCATCCTACATTGCCACTCACTGCCACTCCTAATTCCACCATATGATTCACAACACCCCATGAAGTTTTTCTCACTGCTACAAGTGAATGCAATGTTACACACGCATACAATGCGCACCACCCAAAGATACTTTTCAGAATCCTATCCTACATTGCCACTGCATGTGTCCTGACCTCCCCATGCTGACCACCCCGTGGTGCTTTTCTCCATCCTATATTGCCACTCACTGCCTATCCTAATTCAGACCCTATGATTCACATGAACCCGTGATGTTTCTCTCACTACTACTAGTGAATGTAATGTTACACACCCATACTATGCGCACCACCCCGCGATGTTTTTCAGAAACCTATCCTACATTGCCACTGCATGTGTCCTGGCCTCCCCATGCTGACCACCCCGTGGTGCTATTCTACCTCCTACATTGACACTCACTGCCTATCCTAATTCAGACCCTATGATTCACACCACCGCGTGATGTTTTTCTCACTCCTACTAGTGAATGTAATGTTACACACCCATACGATGCGCACCACCCCGCGATGTTTTTCAAAAACCTATCCGACATTGCCACTGCATGTGTCCTGTCCTCCCCATGCTGACCACCCCGTGGTGCTTTTTTCCATCCTACATTGCCACTCACCGCCTATCCTAATTCAGACCATAGGATTCACCCCTCCCCTTGATGTTTTTCTCACTCCTTCTAGTGAATGTAATGTTACACACCCATACGATGCGCACCACCCCGCGATGTTTTTCAGAAACCTATCCTACATTGCCACTGCATGTGTCCTGACCTCCCCATGCTGACTTCCCAGTGGTGCTTTTCTCCCTCCTACATTGCGACTCACTGCCTATCCTAACTCAGACACTATGATTCACACCACCCCGTGATGTTTTTCTCACTCCTACTAGTGAATGTAATGTTACACACCCATACAATGCGAACCACTCCGGGATGTTTTTCAGAAACCTATCCTACATTGCCACTGCATGTGTCCTGACCTCCCCATGCTGACCACCCCGTGGGGCTTTTCTCCATCCTACATTGCCACTCACTGCCTATCCTAATTCAGACCCTATGATTCACACCACCCGGTGATGCATTTCTCACTCCTACTAGTGAATGTAATGTTACACACCCATACAATGCGCACCACCCCGCGATGTTTTTCAAAAACCTATCCTACATTGCCACTGCATGTTTCCTGACCTCCCCATGCTGACCACCCCATGGTGCTTTTCTCCATCGTACATTGCCACTCACTGCCTATCCTAATTCAGACCCTATGATTCACACCACCCGGTGATGATTTTCTCACTCCTAATAGTGAATGTAATGTTACACACCCATACAAGGCACACCACCCAGCGATGTTTTTCAGAAACCTATCCTACCTTGCCACTGCATGTTTCCTGACCTCCCCATGCTGGCCACCCCGTGGTGCTTTTCTCCATCCTACATTGACACTCACTGCCTATCCTAATTCAGACCCTATAATTCCAACCACCCGGTGATGTTTTCTTCCCTCCTACTATTGAATGTAATATTACACACCCATAAAATGCGCACCACCCCGCGATGTTTTTCAGAAACCTATCCTACATTGCCACTGCATGTTTCCAGACCTCCCCATGCTGACCAACCCGTGGTGCTATTCTCCATCCTACATTGCCCCTCACTGCCTATTCTAATTCTGACCCTATGATTCACACCACCCCGTAATGGTTTTCTCACTCCTACTAGTGAATGTAATGTTACACACCCATACAATGCGCACCACTCCGCGATGTTTTTCAGAAGCCTAACCTACATTGCGACTGCATGTCTCCTGACCTCCCCATGCTGACCACCCCGTGGTGCTTTTCTCCATCCTACATGGCCACTCACTGCCTATCCTAATTCAGACCCTATGATTCACACCACCCCGTGACGTTTTTCTCCCTCTTACTAGTGAATGTAATGTTACACACCCATACAATGGGCACCACCCCGGGATGTTTTTCAGAAACCTATCCTACATTTCCACTGGATGTTTCCTGACCTCCCCATGCTGACCACCCCGTGGTGCTTTTCACCATCCTACATTGCGACTCACTGCCTATCCTAATTCAGACCCTATGATTCAGACCACCCCATGATGTTTTTCTCACTCCTACTAGTGAATGTAATGTTACACACTCATACAATGCGCACCACCCTGCGAGGTTTTTCAGAAACCTGTCCTACATTGCCACTGCATGTGTCCTGACCTCCCCATGCTGACCACCCCGTGGTGCTTTTCTCCATCCTACATTGCCACTCACTGCCTATCCTAATTCAGACCCTATGATTCACACCACCCTGTGATGTTTTTCAAACTCCTACTAGTGAATGTAATGTTACACACCCATAAAATGCGCACCAGCCCGCGATGTTTTTCAGAAACCTATCCTACATTGGCACTGTATGTTTCCTGACCTCCCCATGCTGACCACCCCGTGGTGCTTTTCTCCATCCTACATTGCCACTCACTACCTATCCTAATTCAGACCCTATGATTCACATGACCCCGTGATGTTTTTCTCACTCCTACTAGTGAATGTAGTGTTACACACCCATACAATGCGCAACACCCCGTGATGTTTTACAGAAACCTATACTACATTGCCACTGCATGTGTCCTGACCTCCCCATTCTGACCACGCCGTGGTGCTTTTCTCCATACTACATTGCCACAAACTGCCTATCCTAATTCAGACCCCATGATTCACACCACCCCGTGATGTTTTTCAAACTCCTACTAGTGAATGTAATGTTACACACCCATACGATGCGCACCACCCCGCGATGTTTTTCAGAAACCAATCCTACATTGCCACTGCATGTGTCCTGACCTCCCCATGCTGACCACCCCATGGGGCTATTCTACCTCCTACATTGCCACTCACTGCCTATCGTAATTCAGACCCTATGATTCACACCACCCCGTGATGTTTTTCTCACTCCTACTATTGAATGTAATGTTACACACACATACGATGCGCACCACCCCGCGATGTTTTTCAGAAACCTATCCTACATTGCCACTGCATGTGTCCTGACCTCCCCATGCTGACCACCCCGTGGTGCTTTTCTCCCTCCTACATTGCGATTCACTGCCTATCCTAACTCAGACCCTATGATTCACACCACCCCGTGATGTTTTTGTCACTCCTACTAGTAAATGTAATGTTTCACACCCATACAATGCGCACCATCCCTTGATGTTTTTCAGAAACCTATCCTACATTGCCACTGCATGTGTCCTGACCTCCCCTTGCTAACCACCCCGTGGTGCTTTTTTCCATCCTGCATTGCCACTCACCGCCTATCCTAATTCAGACCCTATGATTCACCCCTCCCCTTGATGTTTTTCTCACTCCTTCTAGTGAATATAATGTTACACACCCATGCGATGCGCACCACCCCGCGAAGTTTTTCAGAAACGTATCCTACATTGCCACTGCATGTTTCCTGACCTCCCCATGCTGACCACCCCGTGGTGCTTTTCTCCATCCTACATTGCCACTCACTGCCTATCCTAATTCAGACCCTATAATTCCAACCACCCGGTGATTTTTTCTTCACTCCTACTATTGAATGTAATATTACACACCCATACAATGCGCACCACCCCGCGATGTTTTTCAGAAACCTATCCTACATTGCCACTGCATGTGTCCTGACCTCCCCATGCTGACCAACCCGTGGTGCTATTCTCCATCCTACATTGCCACTCACTGCCTATCCTAATTCAGACCCTATGATTCACACCACCCCGTAATGGTTTTCTCACTCCTACTAGTGAATGTAATGTTACACACCCATACAATGCGCACCACTCCGCGATGATTTTCAGAAGCCTAACCTACATTGCCACTGCATGTGTCCTGACCTCCCCATGCTGACCACCCCGTGGTGCTTTTCTCCATCCTACATGGCCACTCACTGCCTATCCTAATTCAGACCCTTTGATTCACACCACACCGTGACGTTTTTCTCCCTCTTACTAGTGAATGTAATGTTACACACCCATACAATGCGCACCACCCAGCGATGTTTTTCAGAAACCTATCCTACATTTCCACTGGATGTTTCCTGACCTCCCCATGCTGACCACCCCGTGGTGCTTTTCACCATCCTACATTGCGACTCACTGCCTATCCTAATTCAGACCCTATGAATCAGACCACACCGTGATGTTTTTCTCACTCTTACTAGTGAATGTAATGATACACACTCATACAATGCGCACCACCCTGCGAGGTTTTTCAGAAACCTGTCCTACATTGCCACTGCATGTGTCCTGACCTCCCCATGCTGACCACCCCGTGGTGCTTTTCTCCATCCTACATTGCCACTCACTGCCTATACTAATTCAGACCCTATGATTCACACCACCCTGTGATGTTTTTCAAACTCCTACTAGTGAATGTAATGTTACACACCCATAAAATGCGCACCAGCCCGCGATGTTTTTCAGAAACCTATCCTACATTGGCACTGCATGTTTCCTGACCTCCCCATGCTGACCACCCCGTGGTGCTTTTCTCCATCCTACATTGCCACTCACTGCCTATCCTAATTCAGACCCTATGATTCACACCATCAAGTGATGTTTTTCTCACTCCTACTACTGAATGTAATATTACACACCCATACAATGCGAACCACCCCGGGATGTTTTTCAGAAACCTATCCTACATTGCCACTGCATGTGTCCTGACCTCCCCATGCTGACCTCCCCGTGGTGCTTTTCTCCATTCTACATTGCCACTCACTGCCTATCCTAATTCAGAACGTATGATTCACACCACCCGGTGATGCTTTTCTCACTCCTACTAGTGAATGTAATGTTACACACCCATACAATGCGCACCACCCCGCGATGTTTTTCAGAAACCTATCCTACATTGCCACTGCATGTTTCCTGACCTCCCCATTCTGACCACCCCATGGTGCTTTTCTCCATCCTACATTGCCACTCACTGCCTATCCTAATTCAGAGCCTATGATTCACACCACCCGGTGATGCTTTTCTCACTCCTAATAGTGAATGTAATATTACACACCCATACAAGGCACACCACCCCGCGATGTTTTTCAGAAACCTATCCTACCTTGCCACTGCATGTTTCCTGACCTCCCCATGCTGACCACCCCGTGGTGCTTTTCTCCATCCTACATTGCCACTCACTGCCTATCCTAATTCAGACCCTATGATTCACACCACCCCGTGATGTTTTTCTCACTTCTTCTTGTCAATGTAATGTTACACATCCATACAATGCGCACCACCCCGCGATATTTTTCAGAAACCTATCCTACATTGCCACTGCATGTTTCCTGACCTCCCCATGCTGGCCACCACGTGGTGCTTTTCTCCATCCTACATTGCCACTCACTGCGTATCCTAATTCAGACCCTATGATTCTCACCACCCCGTGATGTTTTTCTCAGTCCTACTAGTGAATGTAATATTACACACCCATACAATGAGAACCACCCCGGAATGTTTTTCAGAAACCTATCCTACACTGCCACTGCATGTGTCCTGACCTCCCCATGCTGACCACCCCGTGGGGCTTTTCTCCATCCTACATTGCCACTCACTGCCTATCGTAATTCAGACCCTATGATTCCAACCACCCGGTGATGCTTTTCTCACTCCTACTAGTGAATGTAATGTTACACAACCATACAATGCGCACCACCCCGCGATGTTTTTCAGAAACCTATTCTACATTGCCACTGCATGTTTCCTGACCTCCCCATGCTGACCACCCCGTGGTGCTTTTCTCCATCCTACATTGCCACTCACTGCCTATCCTAATTCAGACCCTATAATTCCAACCACCCGGTGATGTTTTCTTCACTCCTACTATTGAATGTAATGTTACACACCCATACAATGCGCACCACCCCGCGATGTTTTTCAGGAAACTATCCTACATTGCCACTGCATGTTTCAAGACCTCCCCATGCTGACCAACCAGTGGTGCTATTCTCCATCCTACATTGCCCCTCACTGCCTATCCTAATTCAGACCCTATGATTCACACCACCCCGTGACGTTTTTCTCCCTCTTACTAGTGAATGTAATGTTACACACCCATACAATGCGCACCACCCCGCGATGTTTTTCAGAAACCTATCCTACATTTCCACTGGATGTTTCCTGCCCTCCCCATGCTGACCACCCCGTGGTCCTTTTCACCATCCTACATTGCCAATCACTGCCTATCCTAATTCAGACCCTATGATTCACACCACCCCGTGATGTTTTTCAAACACCTACTAGTGAATGTAATGTTACACACCCATAAAATGCGCACCAGCCCGCGATGTTTTTCAGAAACCTATCCTACATTGGCACTGCATGTTTCCTGACCTCCCCATGCTGACCACCCCGTGGTGCTTTTCTCCATCCTACATTGCCACTCACTGCCTATCCTAATTCAGACCCTATGATTTACACCACCCCATGACGTTTTTCTCCCTCTTACTAGTGAATGTAATGTTACACACCCATACAATGCGAACCACCACGGAATGTTTTTCAGAAACCTATCCTACACTGCCACTGCATATTTCCTGACCTCCCCATGCTGACCACCCCGTGGTGCTTTTCACCATCCTACATTGCGACTCACTGCCTATCCTAATTCAGACCCTATGATTCAGACCACCCCGTGATGTTTTTCTCACTCCTACTAGTGAATGTAATGTTACACACTCATACATTGCGCACCACCCTGCGAGGTTTTTCAGAAATCTGTCCTACATTGCCACTGCATGTGTCCTGACCTCCCCATGCTGACCACCCCGTGGTGCTTTTCTCCATCCTACATTGCCACTCACTGCCTATTCTAATTCAGACCCTATGATTCACACCACCCTGTGATGTTTTTCAAACTCCTACTAGTGAATGTAATGTTACACACCCATAAAATGCGCACCAGCCCGCGATGTTTTTCAGAAACCTATCCTACATTGCCACTGCATGTTTCCTGACCTCCCCATGCTGACCACCCCGTGGTGCTTTCCTCCATCCTACATTGCCACTCACTGCCTATCCTAATTTAGAACGTATGATTCACACCACCCGGTAATGCTTTTCTCACTCCTACTAGTGAATGTAATGTTAAACACCCATACAATGCGCACCACCCCGCGATGTTTTTCAGAAACCTATCCTACATTGCCACTGCATGTTTCCTGACCTCCCCATTCTGACCACCTCATGGTGCTTTTCTCCATCCTACATTGCCACTCACTGCCTATCCTAATTCAGACCCTATGATTCACACCACCCGGTGATGCTTTTCTCACTCCTAATAGTGAATGTAATGTTACACACCCATACAAAGCACACCAACCCGCGATGTTTTTCAGAAACCTATCCTACCTTGCCACTGCATGTTTCCTGACCTCCCCATGCTGTCCACCCCGTGATGCTATTCTCCATCCTACATTGCCACTCACTACGTATCCTAATTCACACCCTATGATTCACACCACCCCGTGATGTTTTTCCCACTCCTACTAGTGAATGTAGTGTTACACACCCATACAATGCGCACCACCCCGCGATGTTTTTCAGAAACCTATCATACATTGCCACTGCATGTTTCCTGACCTCCTCATGCTGACCACCCCGTGGTGCTTTTCTCCACCCTACATTGCCACTCACTGCCAATCCTAATTCAGACCATATGATTCACACCACCCCTTGAAGTTTTTCTCACTCCTACAAGTGAATGCAATGTTACACACCCATACAATGCGCACCACCCAAAGATATTTTTCAGAATCCTATCCTACATTCCCACTGCATGTGTCCTGACCTCCCCATGCTGACCACCCCGTGGTGCTTTTCTCCATCCTACATTGCCATTCACTGCCTATCCTAATTCAGACCCTATGATTCACATGACCCCGTGATGCTTTTCTCACTCCTACTAGTGAATGTAATGTTACACACCCATACAATGCGCACCACCCATCGATGTTTTACAGAAACCTATCCTACATTGCCACTGCATGTGTCCTGACCTCCCCATGCTGACCACCCCGTGGTGCTATTCTACCTCCTGCCTTGCCACTCACTGCCTATCCTAATTCAGACCCTATGATTCACACCACCCCGTGATGTTTTTCTCACTCCTACTATTGAATGTAATGTTACACACACATACGATGCGCACCACCCCGCGATGTTTTTCAGAAACCTATCCTACATTGCCACTGCATGTGTCCTGACCTTCCCATGCTGACCACCGAGTGGTGCTTTTCTCCCTCCTACATTGCGACTCACTGCCTATCCTAACTCAGACCCTATGATTCACACCACTCCGTGATGTTTTTCTCACTCCTACTAGTAAATGTAATGTTACACACCCATACAATGCGCACCATCCCTTGATGTTTTTCAGAAACCTATCCTACATTGCCACTGCATGTGTCCTGACCTCCCCATGCTGACCACTCCGTGGTGCTTTTCTCCATCCTACGTTGCCACTCACTGCCTATCCTAATTCAGACCCTATGATTCACACCACCCCGTGATGTTTTTCAAACTCCTACTAGTGAATGTAATGTTACACACCCAGAAAATGCGCACCAGCCCGCGATGTTTTTCAGAAACCTATCCTACATTGCCACTGCATGTTTCCTGACCTCCCCATGCTGACCACCCCGTGGAGCTTTTCTCCATCCTACATTGCCACTCACTGCCTATGCTAATTCAGACCCTATGATTCACACCATCAAGTGATGTTTTTCTCACTCCTACTAGTGAATGTAATATTACACACCCATACAATGCGAACCACCCCGGAATGTTTTTCAGAAACCTATCCTACACTGCCACTGCATGTGTCCTGACCTCCCCATGCTGACCACCCCGTGGTGCTTTTCTCCATCCTACATTGCCACTCACTGCCTATCGTAATTCAGACCCTATGATTCCAACCACCCGGTGATGCTTTTCTCACTCCTACTAGTGAATGTAATGTTACACAACCATACAATGCGCACCACCCCGCGATGTTTTTCAGAAACCTATCCTACATTGCCAATGCATGTTTCCTGACCTCCCCATGCTGACCACCCCGTGGTGCTTTTCTCCATCCTACATTGCCACTCACTGCCTATCCTAATTCAGACCCTATAATTCCAACCACCCGGTGATGTTTTCTTCACTCCTACTATTGAATGTAATGTTACACACCCATACAATGCGCACCACCCCGCGATGTTTTTCAGAAACCTATCCTACATTGCCACTGCATGTTTCCAGACCTCCCCATGCTGACCAACCAGTGGTGCTATTCTCCATCCTACATTGCCCCTCACTGCCTATCCTAATTCAGACCCTATGATTCACACCACCCCGTAATGGTTTTCTCACTCCTACTAGTGAATGTAATGTTACACACCCATACGATGCGCACCACTCCAAGATGTTTTTCAGAAGCCTACCCTACATTGCCACTGCATGTGTCCTGACCTCCCCATGTTGACCACCCCGTTGTGCTTTTCTCCATCCTACATTGCCACTCACTGCCTATCCTAATTCAGACCCTATGATGCACACAACCCCGTGACGTTTTTCTCCCTCTTACTAGTGAATGTAATGTTACACACCCATACAATGCGCACCACCCCGCGATGTTTTTCAGAAACCTATCCTACATTTCCACTGGATGTTTCCTGACCTCCCCATGCTGACCACCCCGTGGTGCTTTTCACCATCCTACATCGCCAATCACTGCCTATCCTAATTCAGACCCTATGATTCACACCACCCCGTGATGTTTTTCAAACTCCTACTAGTGAATGTAATGTTACACACTCATAAAATTCGCACCAGCCCGCGATGTTTTTCAGAAACCTATCCTACATTGGCACTGCATGTTTCCTGACTTCCCCATGCTGACCACCCCGTGGTGCTTTTCTCCATCCTACATTGCCTCTCACTGCCTATCCTAATTCAGACCCTATGATTTACACCACCCCGTGACGTTTTTCTCCCTCTTACTAGTGAATGTAATGTTACACACCCATACAATGCGAACCACCCCGCGATGTTTTTCAGAAACCTATCCTACACTGCCACTGCATGTTTCCTGACCTCCCCATGCTGACCACCCCGTGGTGCTATTCTCCATCCTACATTGCCACTCACTGCGTATCCTAATTCACACCCTATGATTCACACCACCCCGTGATGTTTTTCCCACTCCTACTAGTGAATGTAATGTTACACACCCATACGAAGCGCACCACCTCCGATGTTTTTCAGAAACCTATCCTACATTTCCACTGCATGTTTCCTGACCTCCGCATGCTTGCCACCCCGTCGTGCTTTTCTCCATCCTACATTGCCACTCACTGCCTATCCTAATTCAGACCCTATGATTCACACCACCCCGTGATGTTTTTCTCACTCGTACTAGTGAATGTAGTGTTACACACCCATACAATGCGCACCACCCCGCGATGTTTTTCAGAAACCTATCCTACATTGCCACAGCATGTTTCCTGACCTCCTCATGCTGACCACCCCGTCGTGCTTTTCTACATCCTACATTGCCACTCACTGCCTATCCTAATTCAGACCCTATGATTCACATGACCCCGTGATGCTTTTCTCACTCCTACTAGTGAATGTAATGTTACACACCCATACAATGCGCACCACCCCGCGATGTTTTACAAAAACCTATCCTACATTGCCACTGCATGTGTCCTGACTTCCCCATGCTGACCACCCCGTGGTGGTATTCTACCTCCTACATTGCCACTCACTGCCTATCCTAATTCAGACCCTATGATTCACACCACACCGTGATGTTTTTCTCACTCCTACTATTGAATGTAATGTTACACACACATACAATGCGCACCACCCCGCGATGTTTTTCAGAAACCTATCCTACATTGCCACTGCATGTGTCCTGACATTCCCATGCTGACCACCCCGTGGTGCTTTTCTCCCTCCTACATTGCGACTCACTGCCTATCCTAACTCAGACCCTATGATTCACACCGCTCCGTGATGTTTTTCTCACTCCTACTAGTAAATGTAATGTTACACACCCATACAATGCGCACCATCCCTTGATGTTTCTCAGAAACCTATCCTACATTGCCACTGCATGTGTCCAGACCTCCCGATGCTGACCACTCCGTGGTGCTATTCTCCATCCTACATTGCCACTCACTGCCTATCCTAATTCAGAGCCTATGATTCACACCACCCGGTGATGCTTTTCTCACTCCTAATAGTTAATGTAATATTACACACCCATACAAGGCACACCACCCCGCGATGTTTTTCAGAAACCTATCCTTCCTTGCCACTGCATGTTTCCTGACCTCCCCATGCTGACCACCCCGTGGTGCTATTCTCCATCCTACATTGCCACTCACTGAGTATCCTAATTCACACCCTATGATTCACACCACCCC
The DNA here is from genome assembly GCF_034190915.1 of Cavia porcellus. Lineage (NCBI taxonomy): Eukaryota > Metazoa > Chordata > Mammalia > Rodentia > Caviidae > Cavia > Cavia porcellus. Next base: position 28,095,553 of record NW_026947510.1, on the reverse strand, counting down.
GTGATGTTTTTCCCACTCCTACTAGTGAATGTAATGTTACACACCCATACGAAGCGCACCACCCCCGATGCTTTTCAGAAACCCATTCTACATTTCCATTGCATGTTTCCTGACCTCCCCTTGCTGACCAACCCGTGGTGCTTTTCTCCAACCTACATTGCGACTCACTGCCTATCCTAATTCAGACGCTATGATTCACACCACCGCGTGATGTTTTTCTCATTCTTACTAGTGAATGTAATGTTACACACCCATAGAATGCACACCACCACGCGATGTTTTTTAGAAACCTATCATACATTGCCACTGCATGTTTCCTGACCTCCTCATGCTGACCACACGGTGGTGCTTTTCTCCATCCTACATTGCCACTCACTGCCTATCCTAATTCAGACCCTATGATTCACACCACCCCGTGATGTTTTTCTCACTTCTTCTTGTCAATGTAATGTTACACATCCATACAATGCGCACCACCCCGCGATATTTTTCAGAAACCTATCCTACATTGCCACTGCATGTTTCCTGACCTCCCCATGCTGGCCACCACGTGGTGCTTTTCTCCATCCTACATTGCCACTCACTGCGTATCCTAATTCAGACCCTATGATTCACACCACCCCGTGATGTTTTTCTCAGTCCTACTAGTGAATGTAATATTACACACCCATACAATGAGAACCACCCCGGAATGTTTTTCAGAAACCTATCCTACACTGCCACTGCATGTGTCCTGACCTCCCAATGCTGACCACCCCGTGGTGCTTTTCTCCATCCTACATTGCCACTCACTGCCTATCGTAATTCAGACCCTATGATTCCAACCACCCGGTGATGCTTTTCTCACTCCTACTAGTGAATGTAATGTTACACAACCATACAATGCGCACCACCCCGCGATGTTTTTCAGAAACCTATCCTACATTGCCACTGCATGTTTCCTGACCTCCCCATGCTGACTACCCCGTGGTGCTTTTCTCCATCCTACATTGCCACTCACTGCCTATCCTAATTCAGACCCTATAATTCCAACCAGCCGGTGATGTTTTCTTCACTCCTACTATTGAATGTAATGTTACACACCCATACAATGCGCACCACCCCGCGATGTTTTTCAGGAACCTATCCTACATTGCCACTGCATGTTTCAAGACCTCCCCATGCTGACCAACCAGTGGTGCTATTCTCCATCCTACATTGCCCCTCACTGCCTATCCTAATTCAGACCCTATGATTCACACCACCCCGTAATGGTTTTCTCACTCCTACTAGTGAATGTAATGTTACACACCCATACAATGTGCACCACTCCAAGATGTTTTTCAGAAGCCTACCCTACATTGCCACTGCATGTGTCCTGACCTCCCCATGTTGACCACCCCGTTGTGCTTTTCTCCATCCTACATTGCCACTCACTGCCTATCCTAATTCAGACCCTATGATTCACACCACCCCGTGACGTTTTTCTCCCTCTTACTAGTGAATGTAATGTTACACACCCATACAATGCGCACCACCCCGCGATGTTTTTCAGAAACCTATCCTACATTTCCACTGGATGTTTCCTGCCCTCCCCATGCTGACCACCCCGTGGTCCTTTTCACCATCCTACATTGCCAATCACTGCCTATCCTAATTCAGACCCTATGATTCACACCACCCCGTGATGTTTTTCAAACTCCTACTAGTGAATGTAATGTTACACACCCATAAAATGCGCACCAGCCCGCGATGTTTTTCAGAAACCTATCCTACATTGGCACTGCATGTTTCCTGACCTCCCCATGCTGACCACCCCGTGGTGCTTTTCTCCATCCTACATTGCCACTCACTGCCTATCCTAATTCAGACCCTATGATTTACACCACCCCATGACGTTTTTCTCCCTCTTACTAGTGAATGTAATGTTACACACACATACAATGCGAACCACCCCGGAATGTTTTTCAGAAACCTATCCTACACTGCCACTGCATATTTCCTGACCTCCCCATGCTGACCACCCCGTGGTGCTTTTCTCCATCCTACATTGCCACTCACTGCCTATCCTAAATCAGACCCTATGATTCACACCACCCTGTGATGTTTTTCAAACTCCTACTAGTGAATGTAATGTTACACACCCATAAAATGAGCACCAGCCCGCGATGTTTTTCAGAAACCTATCCTACATTGCCACTGCATGTTTCCTGACCCCCCCATGCTGACCACCCCGTGGTGCTTTCCTCCATCCTACATTGCCACTCACTGCCTATCCTAATTCAGAACGTATGATTCACACCACCCGGTAATGCTTTTCTCACTCCTACTAGTGAATGTAATGTTACACACCCATACAATGCGCACCACCCCGCGATGTTTTTCAGAAACCTATCCTACATTGCCACTGCATGTTTCCTGACCTCCCCATTCTGACCACCCCATGGTGCTTTTCTCCATCCTACATTGCCACTCACTGCCTATCCTAATTCAGACCCTATGATTCACACCACCCGGTGATGCTTTTCTCACTCCTAATAGTGAATGTAATGTTACACACCCATACAAGGCACACCAACCCGCGATGTTTTTCAGAAACCTATCCTACCTTGCCACTGCATGTTTCCTGACCTCCCCATGCTGTCCACCCCGTGATGCTATTCTCCATCCTACATTGCCACTCACTACGTATCCTAATTCACACCCTATGATTCACACCACCCCGTGATGTTTTTCCCACTCCTACTAGTGAATGTAGTGTTACACACCCATACAATGCGCACCATCCCTTGATGTTTTTCAGAAACCTATCCTACATTGCCACTGCATGTGTCCTGACCTCCCCATGCTGACCACCCCGTGGAGCTTTTCTCCATCCTACATTGCCACTCACTGCCTATGCTAATTCAGACCCTATGATTCACACCATCAAGTGATGTTTTTCTCACTCCTACTAGTGAATGTAATATTACACACCCATACAATGCGAACCACCCCGGAATGTTTTTCAGAAACCTATCCTACACTGCCACTGCATGTGTCCTGACCTCCCCATGCTGACCACCCCGTGGTGCTTTTCTCCATCCTACATTGCCACTCACTGCCTATCGTAATTCAGACCCTATGATTCCAACCACCCGGTGATGCTTTTCTCACTCCTACTAGTGAATGTAATGTTACACAACCATACAATGCGCACCACCCCGCGATGTTTTTCAGAAACCTATCCTACATTGCCAATGCATGTTTCCTGACCTCCCCATGCTGACCACCCCGTGGTGCTTTTCTCCATCCTACATTGCCACTCACTGCCTATCCTAATTCAGACCCTATAATTCCAACCACCCGGTGATGTTTTCTTCACTCCTACTATTGAATGTAATGTTACACACCCATACAATGCGCACCACCCCGCGATGTTTTTCAGAAACCTATCCTACATTGCCACTGCATGTTTCCAGACCTCCCCATGCTGACCAACCAGTGGTGCTATTCTCCATCCTACATTGCCCCTCACTGCCTATCCTAATTCAGACCCTATGATTCACACCACCCCGTAATGGTTTTCTCACTCCTACTAGTGAATGTAATGTTACACACCCATACAATGCGCACCACTCCAAGATGTTTTTCAGAAGCCTACCCTACATTGCCACTGCATGTGTCCTGACCTCCCCATGTTGACCACCCCGTTGTGCTTTTCTCCATCCTACACTGCCACTCACTGCCTATCCTAATTCAGACCCTATGATTCACACCACCCCGTGACGTTTTTCTCCCTCTTACTAGTGAATGTAATGTTACACACCCATACAATGTGCACCACCCCGCGATGTTTTTCAGAAAACTATCCTACATTTCCACTGGATGTTTCCTGACCTCCCCATGCTGACCACCCCGTGGTGCTTTTTACCATCCTACATTGCCAATCACTGCCTATCCTAATTTAGACCCTATGATTCACACCACCCCGTGATGTTTTTCAAACTCCTACTAGTGAATGTAATGTTACACACCCATAAAATGCGCACCAGCCTGCGATGTTTTTCAGAAACCTATCCTACATTGGAACTGCATGTTTCCTGACCTCCCCATGCTGACCACCCCGTGGTGCTTTTCTCCATCCTACATTGCCTCTCACTGCCTATCCTAATTCAGACCCTATGATTTACACCACCCCGTGACGTTTTTCTCCCTCTTACTAGTGAATGTAATGTTACACACCCATACAATGCGAACCACCCCGCGATGTTTTTCAGAAACCTATCCTACACTGCCACTGCATGTTTCCTGACCTCCCCATGCTGACCACCCCGTGGTGCTATTCTCCATCCTACATTGCCACTCACTGCGTATCCTAATTCACACCCTATGATTCACACCACCCCGTGATGTTTTTCCCACTCCTACTAGTGAATGTAATGTTACACACCCATACGAAGCGCACCACCCTCGATGTTTTTCAGAAACCTATCCGACCTTGCCACTGCATGTTTCCTGACCTCCGCATGCTTGCCACCCCGTCGTGCTTTTCTCCATCCTACATTGCCACTCACTGCCTATCCTAATTCAGACCCTATGATTCACACCACCCCGTGATGTTTTTCTCACTCGTACTAGTGAATGTATTGTTACACACCCATACAATGCGCACCACCCCGCGATGTTTTTCAGAAACTTATCCTACATTGCCACAGCATGTTTCCTGACCTCCTCATGCTGACCACCCCGTGGTGCTTTTCTACATCCTACATTGCCACTCACTGCCTATCCTAATTCAGACCCTATGATTTACACCACCCCGTGACGTTTTTCTCCCTCTTACTAGTGAATGTAATGTTACACACCCATACAATGCGAACCACCCCGCGATGTTTTTCAGAAACCTATCCTACACTGCCACTGCATGTTTCCTGACCTCCCCATGCTGACCACCCCGTGGTGCTATTCTCCATCCTACATTGCCACTCACTGCGTATCCTAATTCACACCCTATGATTCACACCACCCCGTGATGTTTTTCCCACTCCTACTAGTGAATGTAATGTTACACACCCATACGAAGCGCACCACCCTCGATGTTTTTCAGAAACCTATCCGACCTTGCCACTGCATGTTTCCTGACCTCCGCATGCTTGCCACCCCGTCGTGCTTTTCTCCATCCTACATTGCCACTCACTGCCTATCCTAATTCAGACCCTATGATTCACACCACCCCGTGATGTTTTTCTCACTCGTACTAGTGAATGTATTGTTACACACCCATACAATGCGCACCACCCCGCGATGTTTTTCAGAAACTTATCCTACATTGCCACAGCATGTTTCCTGACCTCCTCATGCTGACCACCCCGTGGTGCTTTTCTACATCCTACATTGCCACTCACTGCCTATCCTAATTCAGACCCTATGATTCACATGACCCCGTGATGCTTTTCTCACTCCTACTAGTGAATGTAATGTTACACACCCATACAATGCGCACCACCCCGCGATGTTTTACAAAAACCTATCCTACATTGCCCCTGCATGTGTCCTGACTTCCCCATGCTGACCACCCCGTGGTGGTATTCTACCTCCTACATTGCCACTCACTGCCTATCCTAATTCAGACCCTATGATTCACACCACACCGTGATGTTTTTCTCACTCCTACTATTGAATGTAATATTACACACCCATACAATGCGCACCACCCCGCCATGTTTTTCAGAAACCTATCCTACATTGCCACTGCATGTGTCCTGACATTCCCATGCTGACCACCCCGTGGTGCTTTTCTCCCTCCTACATTGCGACTCACTGCCTATCCTAACTCAGACCCTATGATTCACACCACTCCGTGATGTTTTTCTCACTCCTACTAGTAAATGTAATGTTACACACCCATACAATGCGCACAATCCCTTGATGTTTTTCAGAAACCTATCCTACATTGCCACTGCATGTGTCCAGACCTCCCGATGCTGACCACTCCGTGGTGCTTTTCTCCATCCTACATTGCCACTCAATGCCTATCCTAATTCAGACCCTATGATTCACACCACCCCGTGATGTTTTTCTCCCTCCTACTAGTGAATGTAATGTTACACACCCATAAAATGCGCACCACCCCGCGATGTTTTACAGAAACCTATCCTACATTGCCACTGCATGTTTCCTGACCTCCCCATGCGGACTAGCGGGTGGTGCTTTTCTCCATCCTACATTGCCACTCACTGCCTATCCTAATTCAGACCCTATGATTCACACCACCCCGTGATGTTTTTCAAACTCCTACTAGTGAATGTAATATTACACACCCATACAATGCGAACCACTCCGGGATGTTTTTCAGAAACCTATCCTACATTGCCACTGCATGTGTCCTGACCTCCCCATGCTGACCACCCCGTGGTGCTTTTCTCCATCCTACATTGCCACTCACTGCCTATCCTAATTCAGACCCTATGATTCACACCACCCGGTGATGCTTTTCTCACTCCTACTAGTGAATGTAATGTTACACACACATACAATGCGCACCACCCCGCGATGTTTTTCAAAAACCTATCCTACATTGCCACTGCATGTTTCCTGACCTCCCCATGCTGACCACCCCATGGTTCTTTTCTCCATCCGACATTGCCACTCACTGCCTATCCTAATTCAGACCCTATGATTCACACCACCCGGTGATGATTTTCTCACTCCTAATAGTGAATGTAATGTTACACACCCATACAAGGCACACCACCCAGCGATGTTTTTCAGAATCCTATCCTACCTTGCCACTGCATGTTTCCTGACCTCCACATGCTGACCACCCCGTGGTGCTATTCTCCATCCTATATTGCCACTCACTGCCTATCCTAATTCACACCCTATGATTCACACCACCCCGTGATGTTTTTCCCACTCCTACTAGTGAATGTAATGTTACACACCCATAAGAAGCGCACCACCCCCGATGTTTTTCAGAAACCTATTCTACATTTCCACTGCATGTTTCCTGACCTCCCCATGCTGGCCAGCCCGTGGTGCTTTTCTCCATCCTACATTGCCACTCACTGCCTATCCTAATTCATACCCTATGATTCACAGCACCCCGTGATGTTTTTATCAGTCCTACTAGTGAATGTAGTGTTACACACATATACAATGCGCACCACCCCGCGATGTTTTTCAGAAACCTATTCTACATTGCCACTGCATGTTTCCTGACCTCCCCATGCTGACCACCCCGTGGTGCTTTTCTCCATCCTACATTGCCACTCACTGCCTATCCTAATTCAGACCCTATGATTCTCACCACCTGGTGATGTTTTTCTCACTACTTCTTGTCAATGTAATGTTACACACCCATACAATGCGCACCACCCGCGATATTTTTCAGAAACCTATCCTACATTGCCACTGCATGTTTCCTGACCTCCCCATGCTGGCCACCACGTGGTGCTTTTCTCCATCCTACATTGCCACTCACTGCGTATCCTAATTCAGACCCTATGATTCACACCACCCCGTGATGTTTTTCTCACTCCTACTAGTGAATGTAATGTTACACACTCATACAATGCGCACCACCCTGCGAGGTTTTTCAGAAACCTATCCTACATTTTCACTGCATGTGTCCAGACCTCCCCATGCTGACCAACCCGTGGTGCTTTTCTCCATCCTACATTGCCAATCACTGCCAATCCTAATTCAGACCATATGATTCACACCACCCTGTGAAGTTTTTCTCACTCCTACAAGTAAATGCAATGTTACACACCCATACAATGCGAACCACCCCGGAATGTTTTTCAGAAACCTATCCTACACTGCCACTGCATGTTTCCTGACCTCCCCATGCTGACCACCCCGTGGTGCTATTCTCCATCCTACATTGCCACTCACTGCGTATACTAATTCACACCCTATGATTCACACCACCCCGTGATGTTTTTCCCACTCCTACTAGTGAATGTAATGTTACACACCCATACGAAGCGCACCACCCCCGATGTTTTTCAGAAACCTATTCTACATTTCCACTGCATGTTTCCTGACCTCCGCATGCTGGCCACCCCGTGGTGCTTTTCTCCATCCTACATTTCCACTCACTGCCTATCCTAATTCAGACCCTATGATTCACACCACCCCATGATGTTTTTCTCACTCCTACTAGTGAATGTAGTGTTACACACCCATACAATGCGCACCACCCCGCGATGTTTTTCAGATACCTATCCTACATTGCCACAGCATGTTTCCTGACCTCCTCATGCTGACCACCCCGTGGTGCTTTTCTCCATCCTACATTGCCACTCACTGCCTATCCTAATTCAGACCCTATGATTCACATGACCCCGTGATGTTTTTCTCACTCCTATGAGTGAATGTAATGTTACACACCCATAAAATGCGAACCACCCCGCGATGTTTTACAGAAACCTATCCTACATTGCCACTGCATGTGTCCTGACCTCCCCATTCTGACCACCCCGTGGTGCTTTTCTCCATACTACATTGCCACTCACTGCCTATCCTTATTCAGACCCCATGATTCACACCACCCCTACATGTTTTTCAAACTCCTACTAGTGAATGTAATGTTACACACACATACGATGCGCACCACCCCGCGATGTTTTTCAGAAACCAATCCTACATTGCCACTGCATGTGTCCTGACCTCCCCATGCTGACCACCCCATGGTGCTATTCTACCTCCTACATTGCCACTCACTGCCTATCCTAATTCAGACCCTAAGATTCACACCACCCCGTGATGTTTTTCTCACTCCTACTATTGAATGTAATGTTACACACACATACGATGCGCACCACCCCGCGATGTTTTTCAGAATCCCATCCTACATTGCCACTGCATGTGTCCTGACCTCCCCATGCTGACCACCCCGTGGTGCTTTTCTCCCTCCTACATTGCGACTCACTGCCTATCCTAACTCAGACCCTATGATTCACACCACCCCGTGATGTTTTTGTCACTCCTACTAGTAAATGTAATGTTACACACCCATACAATGCGCACCATCCCTTGATGTTTTTCAGAAACCTATCCTACATTGCCACTGCATGTGTCCTGACCTCCCCATGCTAACCACCCCGTGGTGCTTTTTTCCATCCTACATTGCCACTCACCGCCTATCCTAATTCAGACCCTATGATTCACCCCTCCCCTTGATGTTTTTCTCACTCCTTCTAGTGAATGTAATGTTACACACCCATACGATGCGCACCACCCCGCGATGTTTTTCAGAAACCTATCCTACATTGCCACTGCATGTTTCCTGACCTCCCCATGCTGAGCACCCCGTGGTGCTTTTCTCCATCCTACATTGCCACTCACTGCCTATCCTAATTCAGACCCTATGATTCACACCACCCCGTGATGTTTTTCAAACTCCTACTAGTGAATGTAATATTACACACCCATACAATGCGAACCACTCCGGGATGTTTTTCAGAAACCTATCCTACATTGCCACTGCATGTGTCCTGACCTCCCCATGCTGACCACCCCGTGGGGCTTTTCTCCATCCTACATTGCCACTCACTGCCTATCCTAATTCAGACCCTATGATTCACACCACCCGGTGATGCTTTTCTCACTCCTACTAGTGAATGTAATGTTACACACCCATACAATGCGCACCACCCCGCGATGTTTTTCAAAAACCTATCCTACATTGCCACTGCATGTTTCCTGACCTCCCCATGCTGACCACCCCATGGTGCTTTTCTCCATCCTACATTGCCACTCACTGCCTATCCTAATTCAGACCCTATGATTCACACCACCCGGTGATGATTTTCTCACTCCTAATAGTGAATGTAATGTTACACACCCATACAAGGCACACCAACCAGCGATGTTTTTCAGAAACATATCCTACCTTGCCACTGCATGTTTCCTGACCTCCCCATGCTGACCACCCCGTGGTGCTATTCTCCATCCTATATTGCCACTCACTGCCTATCCTAATTCACACCCTATGATTCACACCACCCCGTGATGTTTTTCCCACTCCTACTAGTGAATGTAATGTTACACACCCATAAGAAGCGCACCACCCCCGATGTTTTTCAGAAACCTATTCTACATTGCCACTGCATGTTTCCTGACCTCCCCATGCTGACCACCCCGTGGTGCTTTTCTCCATCCTACATTGCCACTCACTGCCTATCCTAATTCAGACCCTATGATTATCACCACCTGGTGATGTTTTTCTCACTACTTCTTGTCAGTGTAATGTTACACACCCATACAATGCGCACCACCCGCGATATTTTTCAGAAACCTATCCTACATTGACACTGCATGTTTCCTGACCTCCCCATGCTGGCCACCACGTGGTGCTTTTCTCCATCCTACATTGCCACTCACTGCGTATCCTAATTCATACCCTATGATTCACACCAGCCCGTGATGTTTTTCTCACTCCTACTATTGAATGTAATGTTACACACTCATACAATGCGCACCACCCTGCGAGGTTTTTCAGAAACCTATACTACATTGTCACTGCATGTGTCCAGACCTCCCCATGCTGACCAACCCATGGTGCTTTTCTCCATCCTACATTGCCACTCACTGCCAATACTAATTCAGACCATATGATTCACACCACCCCGTGAAGTTTTTCTCACTCCTACAAGTGAATGCAATGTTACACACCCATACAATGCGCACCACCCAAAGATATTTTTCAGAATCCTATCGTACATTGCCACTGCATGTGTCCTGACCTCACCATGCTGACCACCCCGTGGTGCTTTTCTCCATCCTACATTGCCACTCACTGCCTATCCTAATTCAGACCCTATGATTCACATGACCCGGTGATGTTTTTCTCACTCCTACTAGTAAATGTAATGTTACACACCCATACAATGCGCACCACCCCGCGATGTTTTAGAGAAACCTATCCTACATTGCCACTGCATGTGTCCTGACCTCCCCATTCTGACCACCCCGTGGTGCTTTTCTCCATACTACATTGCCACTCACTGCCTATCCTTATTCAGACCCCATGATTCACACCACCCCGTGATGTTTTTCAAACTCCTACTAGTGAATGTAATGTTACACACCCATACGATGCGCACCACCCCGCGATGTTTTTCAGAAACCAATCCTACATTGCCACTGCATGTGTCCTGACCTCCCCATGCTGACCACCCCATGGTGCTATTCTACCTCCTACATTGCCACTCACTGCCTATCCTAATTCAGACCCTATGATTCACACCACCCCATGATGTTTTTCTCACTCCTACTATTGAATGTAATGTTACACACACATACGATGCGCACCACCCCGCGATGTTTTTCAGAAACCCATCCTACATTGCCACTGCATGTGTCCTGACCTCCCCATGCTGACCACCCCGTGGTGCTTTTCTCCCTCCTACATTGCGACTCACTGCCTATCCTAACTCAGACCCTATGATTCACACCACCCCGTAATGTTTTTGTCACTCCTACTAGTAAATGTAATGTTACACACCCATACAATGCGCACCACCCCGCGATGTTTTACAGAAACCTATCCTACATTGCCATTGCATGTGTCCTGACTTCCCCATGCTGACCACCCCGTGGTGGTATTCTACCTCCTACATTGCCACTCACTGCCTATCCTAATTCAGACCCTATGATTCACACCACACCGTGATGTTTTTCTCACTCCTACTATTGAATGTAATGTTACACACACATACGATGCGCACCACCCCGCGATGTTTTTCAGAAACCTATCCTACATTGCCACTGCATGTGTCCTGACATTCCCATGCTGACCACCCCGTGGTGCTTTTCTCCCTCCTACATTGCGACTCACTGCCTATCCTAACTCAGACCCTATGATTCACACCACTCCGTGATGTTTTTCTCACTCTTACTAGTAAATGTAATGTTACACACCCATACAATGCGCACCATCCCTTGATGTTTTTCAGAAACCTATCCTACATTGCCACTGCATGTGTCCAGACCTCCCGATGCTGACCACTCCGTGGTGCTTTTCTCCATCCTACATTGCCACTCAATGCCTATCCTAATTCAGACGCTATGATTCACACCACCCCGTGATGTTTTTCTCCCTCCTACTAGTGAATGTAATGTTACACACCCATAAAATGCGCACCACCCCGCGATGTTTTACAGAAACCTATCCTACATTGCCATTGCATGTTTCCTGACCTCCCCATGCGGACTACCGGGTGGTGCTTTTCTCCATCCTACATTGCCACTCACTGCCTATACTAATTCAGACCCTATGATTCACACCACCCCGTGATGTTTTTCAAACTCCTATTAGTGAATGTAATATTACACACCCATACAATGCGAACCACTCCTGGATGTTTTTCAGAAACCTATCCTACATTGCCACTGCATGTGTCCTGACCTCCCCATGCTGACCACCCTGTGGTGCTTTTCTCCATCCTACATTGCCACTCACTGCCTATCCTAATTCAGACCCTATGATTCACACCACCCGGTGATGATTTTCTCACTCCTAATAGTGAATGTAATGTTACACACCCATACAAGGCACACCACCCAGCGATGTTTTTCAGAAACCTATCCTACCTTGCCACTGCATGTTTCCTGACCTCCACATGCTGACCACCCCGTGGTGCTATTCTCCATCCTATATTGCCACTCACTGCCTATCCTAATTCACACCCTATGATTCACACCACCCCGTGATGTTTTTCCCACTCCTACTAGTGAATGTAATGTTACACACCCATAAGAAGTGCACCACCCCCGATGTTTTTCAGAAACCTATTCTACATTTCCACTGCATGATTCCTGACCTCCCCATGCTGGCCACACGTGGTGCTTTTCTCCATCCTACATTTCCACTCACTGCCTATCCTAATTCATACCCTATGATTCACAGCACCCCGTGATGTTTTTCTCAGTCCTACTAGTGAATGTAGTGTTACACACCCATACAATGCGCACCACCCCGCGATGTTTTTCAGAAACCTATTCTACATTGCCACTGCATGTTTCCTGACCTCCCCATGCTGACCACCCCGTGGTGCTTTTCTCCATCCTACATTGCCACTCACTGCCTATCCTAATTCAGACCCTATGATTCTCACCACCTGGTGATGTTTTTCTCACTACTTCTTGTCAATGTAATGTTACACACCCATACAATGCGCACCACCCGCGATATTTTTCAGAAACCTATCCTACATTGCCACTGCATGTTTCCTGACCTCCCCATGCTGGCCACCACGTGGTGCTTTTCTCCATCCTACATTGCCACTCACTGCGTATCCTAATTCATACCCTATGATTCACACCACCCCGTGAAGTTTTTCTCACAACTACTAGTGAATGTAATGTTACACACTCATACAATGCGCACCACCCTGAGAGGTTTTTCAGAAACCTATCCTACATTGTCACTGCATGTGTCCAGACCTCCCCATGCTGACCAACCCGTGGTGCTTTTCTCCATCCTACATTGCCACTCACTGCCAATCCTAATTCAGACCCTATGATTCACACCACCCGGTGATGATTTTCTCACTCCTAATAGTGAATGCAATGTTACACACCCATACAATGCGAACCACCCCGGAATGTTTTTCAGAAACCTATCCTACACTGCCACTGCATGTTTCCTGACCTCCCCATGCTGACCACCCCGTGGTGCTATTCTCCATCCTACATTGCCACTCACTGCGTATCCTAATTCACACCCTATGATTCACACCACGCCGTGATGTTTTTCCCACTCCTACTAGTGAATGTAATGTTACACACCCATACGAAGCGCACCACCCCCGATGTTTTTCAGAAACCTATTCTACATTTCCACTGCATGTTTCCTGACCTCCGCATGCTGGCCACCCCGTGGTGCTTTTCTCCATCCTACATTGCCACTCAATGCCTATCCTAATTCAGACCCTATGATTCACACCACCCCGTGATGTTTTTCTCACTCCTACTAGTGAATGTAGTGTTACACACCCATACAATGTGCACCACCCCGCGATGTTTTTCAGAAACCTATCCTACATTGCCACAGCATGTTTCCTGACCTCCTCATGCTGACCACCCCGTGGTGCTTTTCTCCATCCTACATTGCCACTCACTGCCTATCCTAATTCAGACCCTATGATTCACACGACCCCGTGATGTTTTTCTCACTTCTTCTTGTCAATGTAATGTTACACACCCATACAATGCGCACCACCCCGCGATATTTTTAAGAAACCTATCCTACATTGCCACTGCATGTTTCCTGACCTCCCCATGCTGGCCACCACGTGGTGCTTTTCTCCATCCTACATTGCCACTCACTGCGTATCCTAATTCAGTCCCTATGATTCACACCACCCCGTGATGTTTTTCTCACTCCTACTAATGAATGTAATGTTACACACTCATACAATGCGCACCACCCTGCGAAGCTTTTCAGAAACCTATCCTACATTGTCACTGCATGTGTCCAGACCTCCCCATGCTGACCAACCCGTGGTGCTTTTCTCCATCCTACATTGCCACTCACTGCCAATCCTAATTCAGACCATATGATTCACACCACCCCGTGAAGTTTTTCTCACTCCTACAAGTGAATGCAATGTTACACACCCATACAATGCGCACCACCCAAAGATATTTTTCAGAATCCTATCCTACATTGCCACTGCATGTGTCCTGACCTCCCCATGCTGACCACCCCGTGGTGCTTTTCTCCATCCTACATTGCCACTCACTGCCTATCCTAATTCAGACCCTATGATTCACATGACCCCGTGATGCTTTTCTCACTCCTACTAGTGAATGTAATGTTACACACCCATACAATGCGCACCACCCCGCGATGTTTTACAGAAACCTATCCTACATTGCCACTGCATGTGTCCAGACCTCCTGATGCTGACCACTCCGTGGTGCTTTTCTCCATCCTACATTGCCACTCAATGCCTATCCTAATTCAGACCCTATGATTCACACCACCCCGTGATGTTTTTCTCCCTCCTACTAGTGAATGTAATGTTACACACCCATAAAATGCGCACCACCCCGAGATGTTTTTCAGAAACCTATCCTACATTGCCACTGCATGTTTCCTGACCTCCCCATGCGGACTACCGGGTGGTGCTTTTCTCCATCCTACATTGCCACTCACTGCCTATCCTAATTCAGACCCTATGATTCACACCACCCCGTGATGTTTTTCAAACTCCTACTAGTGAATGTAATATTACACACCCATACAATGCGAACCACTCCGGGATGTTTTTCAGAAACCTATCCTACATTGCCACTGCATGTGTCCTGACCTCCACATGCTGACCACCCCGTGGTGCTTTTCTCTATCCTACATTGCCACTCACTGCCTATCCTAATTCAGACCCTATGATTCACACCACCCGGTGATGCTTTTCTCACTCCTACTAGTGAATGTAATGTTACACACCCATACAATGCGCACCACCCCGCGATGTTTTTCAAAAACCTATCCTACATTGCCACTGCATGTTTCCTGACCTCCCCATGCTGACCACCCCATGGTGCTTTTCTCCATCCTACATTGCCACTCACTGCCTATCCTAATTCAGACCCTATGATTCACACCACCCGGTGATGATTTTCTCACTCCTAATAGTGAATGTAATGTTACACACCCATACAAGGCATACCACCCAGCGATGTTTTTCAGAAACCTATCCTACCTTGCCACTGCATGTTTCCTGACCTCCCCATGCTGACCACCCCGTGGTGGTATTCTACCTCCTACATTGCCACTCACTGCCTATCCTAATTCAGACCCTATGATTCACACCACACCGTGATGTTTTTCTCACTCCTACTATGGAATGTAATGTTACACACACATACGATGCGCACCACCCCGCGATGTTTTTCAGAAACCTATCCTACATTGCCACTGCATGTGTCCTGACATTCCCATGCTGACCACCCCGTGGTGCTTTTCTCCCTCCTACATTGCGACTCACTGCCTATCCTAAATCAGACCCTATGATTCACACCACTCCGTGATGTTTTTCTCACTCTTACTAGTAAATGTAATGTTACACACCCATACAATGCGCACCATCCCTTGATGTTTTTCAGAAACCTATCCTACATTGCCACTGCATGTGTCCAGACCTCCCGATGCTGACCACTCCGTGGTGCTTTTCTCCATCCTACATTGCCACTCAATGCCTATCCTAATTCAGACGCTATGATTCACACCACCCCGTGATGTTTTTCTCCCTCCTACTAGTGAATGTAATGTTACACACCCATAAAATGCGCACCACCCCGCGATGTTTTACAGAAACCTATCCTACATTGCCACTGCATGTTTCCTGACCTCCCCATGCGGACTACCGGGTGGTGCTTTTCTCCATCCTACATTGCCACTCACTGCCTATCCTAATTCAGACCCTATGATTCACACCACCCCGTGATGTTTTTCAAACTCCTACTAGTGAATGTAATATTACACACCCATACAATGCGAACCACTACGGGATGTTTTTCAGAAACCTATCCTACATTGCCACTGCATGTGTCCTGACCTCCCCATGCTGACCATGTTGTGGTGCTTTTCTCCATCCTACATTGCCACTCACTGCCTATCCTAATTCAGACCCTATGATTCACACCACCCGGTGATGATTTTCTCACTCCTAATAGTGAATGTAATGTTACACACCCATACAAGGCACACCACCCAGCGATGTTTTTCAGAAACCTATCCTACCTTGCCACTGCATGTTTCCTGACCTCCACATGCTGACCACCCCGTGGTGCTATTCTCCATCCTATATTGCCACTCACTGCCAACCTAATTCACACCCTATGATTCACACCACGCCGTGATGTTTTTCCCACTCCTACCAGTGAATGTAATGTTACACACCCATACGAAGCGCACCACCCCCGATGTTTTTCAGAAACCTATTCTACATTTCCACTGCATGTTTCCTGACCTCCGCATGCTGGCCACCCCGTGGTGCTTTTCTCCATCCTACATTGCCACTCAATGCCTATCCTAATTCAGACCCTATGATTCACACCACCCCGTGATGTTTTTCTCACTCCTACTAGTGAATGTAGTGTTACACACCCATACAATGTGCACCACCCCACGATGTTTTTCAGAAACCTATCCTACATTGCCACAGCATGTTTCCTGACCTCCTCATGCTGACCACCCCGTGGTGCTTTTCTCCATCCTACATTGCCACTCACTGCCTATCCTAATTCAGACCCTATGATTCACACCATCAAGTGATGTTTTTCTCATCTTACTAGTGAATGTAATATTACACACCCATACAATGCGCACCACCCCGCGATGTTTTTCAGAAACCAATCCTACATTGCCACTGCATGTGTCCTGACCTCCCCATGCTGACCACCCCATGGTGCTATTCTACCTCCTACATTGCCACTCACTGCCTATCCTAATTCAGACCCTATGATTCACACCACACCGTGATGTTTTTCTCACTCCTACTATTGAATGTAATGTTACACACACATACGATGCGCACCACCCCGCGATGTTTTTCAGAAACCCATCCTACATTGCCCCTGCATGTGTCCTGACCTCCCCATGCTGACCAACCCGTGGTGCTTTTCTCCCTCCTACATTGCGACTCACTGCCTATCCTAACTCAGACCCTATGATTCACACCACTCCGTGATGTTTTTGTCACTCCTACTAGTAAATGTAATGTTACACACCCATACAATGCGCACCATCCCTTGATGTTTTTCAGAAACCTATCCCACATTGCCACTGCATGTGTCATGACCTCCCCATGCTAACCACCCCGTGGTGCTTTTTTCCATCCTACATTGCCACTCACCGCCTATCCTAATTCAGACCCTATGATTCACCCCTCCCCTTGATGTTTTTGTCACTCCTTCTAGTGAATGTAATGTTACACACCCATACGATGCGCACCACCCCGCGATGTTTTACAGAAACCTATCCTACATTGCCACTGCATGTGTCCAGACCTCCTGATGCTGACCACTCCGTGGTGCTTTTCTCCATCCTACATTGCCACTCAATGCCTATCCTAATTCAGACCCTATGATTCACACCACCCCGTGATGTTTTTCTCCCTCCTACTAGTGAATGTAATGTTACACACCCATAAAATGCGCACCACCCCGAGATGTTTTTCAGAAACCTATCCTACATTGCCACTGCATGTTTCCTGACCTCCCCATGCGGACTACCGGGTGGTGCTTTTCTCCATCCTACATTGCCACTCACTGCCTATCCTAATTCAGACCCTATGATTCACACCACCCCGTGATGTTTTTCAAACTCCTACTAGTGAATGTAATATTACACACCCATACAATGCGAACCACTCCGGGATGTTTTTCAGAAACCTATCCTACATTGCCACTGCATGTGTCCTGACCTCCACATGCTGACCACCCCGTGGTGCTTTTCTCTATCCTACATTGCCACTCACTGCCTATCCTAATTCAGACCCTATGATTCACACCACCCGGTGATGCTTTTCTCACTCCTACTAGTGAATGTAATGTTACACACCCATACAATGCGCACCACCCCGCGATGTTTTTCAAAAACCTATCCTACATTGCCACTGCATGTTTCCTGACCTCCCCATGCTGACCACCCCATGGTGCTTTTCTCCATCCTACATTGCCACTCACTGCCTATCCTAATTCAGACCCTATGATTCACACCACCCGGTGATGATTTTCTCACTCCTAATAGTGAATGTAATGTTACACACCCATACAAGGCACACCACCCAGCGATGTTTTTCAGAAACCTATCCTACCTTGCCACTGCATGTTTCCTGACCTCCCCATGCTGACCACCCCGTGGTGGTATTCTACCTCCTACATTGCCACTCACTGCCTATCCTAATTCAGACCCTATGATTCACACCACACCGTGATGTTTTTCTCACTCCTACTATGGAATGTAATGTTACACACACATACGATGCGCACCACCCCGCGATGTTTTTCAGAAACCTATCCTACATTGCCACTGCATGTGTCCTGACATTCCCATGCTGACCACCCCGTGGTGCTTTTCTCCCTCCTACATTGCGACTCACTGCCTATCCTAAATCAGACCCTATGATTCACACCACTCCGTGATGTTTTTCTCACTCTTACTAGTAAATGTAATGTTACACACCCATACAATGCGCACCATCCCTTGATGTTTTTCAGAAACCTATCCTACATTGCCACTGCATGTGTCCAGACCTCCCGATGCTGACCACTCCGTGGTGCTTTTCTCCATCCTACATTGCCACTCAATGCCTATCCTAATTCAGACGCTATGATTCACACCACCCCGTGATGTTTTTCTCCCTCCTACTAGTGAATGTAATGTTACACACCCATAAAATGCGCACCACCCCGCGATGTTTTACAGAAACCTATCCTACATTGCCACTGCATGTTTCCTGACCTCCCCATGCGGACTACCGGGTGGTGCTTTTCTCCATCCTACATTGCCACTCACTGCCTATCCTAATTCAGACCCTATGATTCACACCACCCCGTGATGTTTTTCAAACTCCTACTAGTGAATGTAATATTACACACCCATACAATGCGAACCACTACGGGATGTTTTTCAGAAACCTATCCTACATTGCCACTGCATGTGTCCTGACCTCCCCATGCTGACCATGTTGTGGTGCTTTTCCCCATCCTACATTGCCACTCACTGCCTATCCTAATTCAGACCCTATGATTCACACCACCCGGTGATGATTTTCTCACTCCTAATAGTGAATGTAATGTTACACACCCATACAAGGCACACCACCCAGCGATGTTTTTCAGAAACCTATCCTACCTTGCCACTGCATGTTTCCTGACCTCCACATGCTGACCACCCCGTGGTGCTATTCTCCATCCTATATTGCCACTCACTGCCAACCTAATTCACACCCTATGATTCACACCACGCCGTGATGTTTTTCCCACTCCTACCAGTGAATGTAATGTTACACACCCATACGAAGCGCACCACCCCCGATGTTTTTCAGAAACCTATTCTACATTTCCACTGCATGTTTCCTGACCTCCGCATGCTGGCCACCCCGTGGTGCTTTTCTCCATCCTACATTGCCACTCAATGCCTATCCTAATTCAGACCCTATGATTCACACCACCCCGTGATGTTTTTCTCACTCCTACTAGTGAATGTAGTGTTACACACCCATACAATGTGCACCACCCCACGATGTTTTTCAGAAACCTATCCTACATTGCCACAGCATGTTTCCTGACCTCCTCATGCTGACCACCCCGTGGTGCTTTTCTCCATCCTACATTGCCACTCACTGCCTATCCTAATTCAGACCCTATGATTCACACCACCCCGTGATGTTTTTCTCACTTCTTCTTGTCAATGTAATGTTACACACCCATACAATGCGCACCACCCCGCGATATTTTTCAGAAACCTATCCTACATTGCCACTGCATGTTTCCTGACCTCCCCATGCTGGCCACCACGTGGTGCTTTTCTCCATCCTACATTGCCACTCACTGCGTATCCTAATTCAGTCCCTATGATTCACACCACCCCGTGATGTTTTTCTCACTCCTACTAGTGAATGTAATGTTACACACTCATACAATGCGCACCACCCTGCGATGTTTTTCAGAAACCTATCCTACATTGTCACTGCATGTGTCCAGACCTCCCCATGCTGACCAACCCGTGGTGCTTTTCTCCATCCTACATTGCCACTCACTGCCAATCCTAATTCAGACCATATGATTCACACCACCCCGTGAAGTTTTTCTCACTCCTACAAGTGAATGCAATGTTACACACCCATACAATGCGCACCACCCAAAGATATTTTTCAGAATCCTATCCTACATTGCCACTGCATGTGTCCTGACCTCCCCATGCTGACCATCCCGTGGTGCTTTTCTCCATCCTACATTGCCACTCACTGCCTATCCTAATTCATACCCTATGATTCACAGCACCACGTGATGTTTTTCTCAGTCCTACTAGTGAATGTAGTGTTACACACCCATACAATGCGCACCACCCCGCGATGTTTTTCAGAAACCTATTCTACATTGCCACTGCATGTTTCCTGACCTCCCCATGCTGACCACCCCGAGGTGCTTTTCTCCATCCTACAATGCCACTCACTGCCTATCCTAATTCAGACCCTATGATTCTCACCACCTGGTGATGTTTTTCTCACTACTTCTTGTCAATGTAATGTTACACACCCATACAATGCGCACCACCCGCGATATTTTTCAGAAACCTATCCTACATTGCCACTGCATGTTTCCTGACCTCCCCTTGCTAGCCACCACGTGGTGCTTTTCTCCATCCTACATTGCCACTCACTGCGTATCCTAATTCATACCCTATGATTCACACCACCCCGTGATGTTTATCTCACAGCTACTAGTGAATGTAATGTTACACACTCATACAATGCGCACCACCCTGAGAGGTTTTTCAGAAACCTATCCTACATTGTCACTGCATGTGTCCAGACCTCCCCATGCTGACCAACCCGTGGTGCTTTTCTCCATCCTACATTGCCACTCACTGCCAATCCTAATTCAGACCATGTGATTCACACCACCCCGTGAAGTTTTTCTCACTCCTACAAGTGAATGCAATGTTACACACCCATACAATGCGCACCACCCAAAGATATTTTTCAGAATCCTATCCTACATTGCCACTGCATGTTTCCTGAGCTCCCCATGCTGGCCACCCCGTGGTGCTTTTCTCCATCCTACATTGCCACTCACTGCCTATCCTAATTCAGACCCTATGATTCACAGCACCCCGTGATGTTTTTCTCACTCCTACTAGTGAATGTAGTGTTACACACCCATACAATGCGCACCACCCCGCGATGTTTTTCAGAAACCTATTCTACATTGCCACTGCATGTTTCCTGACCTCCCCATGCTGACCACCCCGTGGTGCTTTTCTCCATCCTACATTGCCACTCACTGCCTATCCTAATTCAGATCCTATGATTCTCACCACCTGGTGATGTTTTTCTCACTACTTCTTGTCAATGTAATGTTACACACCCATACAATGCGCACCACCCGCGATATTTTTCAGAAACCTATCCTACATTGCCACTGCATGTTTCCTGACCTCCCCATGCTGGCCACCACGTGGTGCTTTTCTCCATCCTGCATTGCCACTCACTGCGTATCCTAATTCATACCCTATGATTCACACCACCCCGTGATGTTTTTCTCACTCCTACTAGTGAATGTAATGTTACACACTCATACAATGCGCACCACCCTGCGAGGTTTTTCAGAAACCTATCCTACATTGTCACTGCATGTGTCCAGACCTCCCAATGCTGACCAACCCGTGGTGCTTTTCTCCATCCTACATTGCCACTCACTGCCAATCCTAATTCAGACCATATGATTCACACCACCCCGTGAAGTTTTTCTCACTCCTACAAGTGAATGCAATGTTACACACCCATACAATGCGCACCACCCAAAGATATTTTTCAGAATCCTATCCTACATTGCCACTGCATGTGTCCTGACCTCACCATGCTGACCACCCCGTGGTGCTTTTCTCCATCCTACATTGCCACTCACTGCCTATCCTAATTCAGACCCTATGATTCACACCATCAAGTGATGTTTTTCTCATCTTACTAGTGAATGTAATATTACACACCCATACAATGCGCACCACCCCGCGATTTTTTTCAGAAACCAATCCTACATTGCCACTGCATGTGTCCTGACCTCCCCATGCTGACCACCCCATGGTGCTATTCTACCTCCTACATTGCCACTCACTGCCTATCCTAATTCAGACCCTATGATTCACACCACACCGTGATGTTTTTCTCACTCCTACTATTGAATGTAATGTTACACACACATACGATGCGCACCACCCCGCGATGTTTTTCAGAAACCCATCCTACATTGCCCCTGCATGTGTCCTGACCTCCCCATGCTGACCAACCCGTGGTGCTTTTCTCCCTCCTACATTGCGACTCACTGCCTATCCTAACTCAGACCCTATGATTCACACCACTCCGTGATGTTTTTGTCACTCCTACTAGTAAATGTAATGTTACACACCCATACAATGCGCACCATCCCTTGATGTTTTTCAGAAACCTATCCCACATTGCCACTGCATGTGTCATGACCTCCCCATGCTAACCACCCCGTGGTGCTTTTTTCCATCCTACATTGCCACTCACCGCCTATCCTAATTCAGACCCTATGATTCACCCCTCCCCTTGATGTTTTTGTCACTCCTTCTAGTGAATGTAATGTTACACACCCATACGATGCGCACCACCCCGCGATGTTTTTCAGAATCCTATCCTACATTGCCACTGCATGTTTCCTGACCTCCCCATGCTGACCACCCCGTGGTGCTTTTCTCCATCCTACATTGCCACTCACTGCCTATCCTAATTCAGACCCTATAATTCCAACCACCCGGTGATGTTTTCTTCCCTCCTACTATTGAATGTAATATTACACACCCATACAATGCGCACCACCCCGCGATGTTTTTCAGAAACCTATCCTACATTGCCACTGTATGTTTCCAGACCTCCCCATGCTGACCAACCCGTGGTACTATTCTTCATCCTAAATTGCCCCTCACTGCCTATCCTAATTCAGACCCTATGATTCACACCACCCCGTAATGGTTTTCTCACTCCTACCTGTGAATGTAATGTTACACACCCATACAATGCGCACCACTCCGCGATGTTTTTCAGAAGCCTAACCTACATTGCCACTGCATGTGTCCTGACCTCCCCATGCTGACGACCCCGTGGTGCTTTTCTCCATCCTACATGGCCACTCACTGCCTATCCTAATTCAGACCCTATGATTCACACCACCCCGTGACGTTTTTCTCCCTCTTACTAGTGAATGTAATGTTACACACCCATACAATGCGCACCACCCCGCGATGTTTTTCAGAAACCTATCCTACATTTCCACTGGATGTTTCCTGACCTCCCCATGCTGACCACCCCGTGGTGCTTTTCACCATCCTACATTGCGACTCACTGCCTATCCTAATTCAGACCCTATGATTCAGACCACCCCGTGATGTTTTTCTCACTCCTACTAGTGAATGTAATGTTACACACTCATACAATGTGCACCACCCTGCGAGGTTTTTCAGAAACCTGTCCTACATTGCCACTGCATGTGTCCTGACCTCCCCATGCTGACCACCCCGTGGTGCTTTTCTCCATCCTACATTGCCACTCACTGACTATCCTAATTCAGACCCTATGATTCACACCACCCTGTGATGTTTTTCAAACTCCTACTAGTGAATGTAATGTTACACACCCATAAAATGCGCACCAGCCCGCGATGTTTTTCAGAAACCTATCCTACATTGGCACTGCATGTTTCCTGACCACCCCATGCTGACCACCCCGTGGTGCTTTTCTCCATCCTACATTGCCACTCACTGCCTATCCTAATTCAGACCCTATGATTCACATGACCCCGTGATGTTTTTCTCACTCCTACTAGTGAATGTAATGTTACACACCCATACAATGCGCACCACCCCGCGATGTTTTACAGAAACCTATCCTACATTGCCACTGCATGTGTCATGACCTCCCCATTCTGACCACCCCGTGGTGCTTTTCTCCATACTACATTGCCACTCACTGCCTATCCTTATTCAGACCCCATGATTCACACCACCCCGTGATGTTTTTCAAACTCCTACTAGTGAATGTAATGTTACACACCCATACGATGCGCACCACCCCGCGATGTTTTTCAGAAACCTATCCTACATTGCCACTGCATGTTTCCTGACCTCCCCATGCTGACCACCCCGTGGTGCTTTTCTCCATCCTACATTGCCACTCACTGCCTATCCTAATTCAGACCCTATAATTCCAACCACCCGGTGATGTTTTCTTCCCTCCTACTATTGAATGTAATATTACACACCCATACAATGCGCACCACTCCGCGATGTTTTTCAGAAGCCTAACCTACATTGCCACTGCATGTTTCCAGACCTCCCCATGCTGACCAACCCGTGGTGCTATTCTCCATCCTACATTGCCCCTCACTGCCTATCCTAATTCAGACCCTATGATTCACACCACCCCGTAATGGTTTTCTCACTCCTACTAGTGAATGTAATGTTACACACCCATACAATGCGCACCACTCCGCGATGTTTTTCAGAAGCCTAACCTACATTGCCACTGCATGTGTCCTGACCTCCCCATGCTGACGACCCCGTGGTGCTTTTCTCCATCCTACATGGCCACTCACTGCCTATCCTAATTCAGACCCTATGATTCACACCACCCTGTGATGTTTTTCAAACTCCTACTAGTGAATGTAATGTTACACACCCATAAAATGCGCACCAGCCCGCGATGTTTTTCAGAAACCTATCCTACATTGGCACTGCATGTTTCCTGACCTCCCCATGCTGACCAACCCGTGGTGCTTTTCTCCATCCTACATTGCCACTCACTGCCTATCCTAATTCAGACCCTATGATTCACACCATCAAGTGATGTTTTACTCACTCCTATTAGTGAATGTAATATTACACACCCATACAATGCGAACCACCCCGGGATGTTTTTCAGAAACCTATCCTACATTGCCACTGCATGTGTCCTGACCTCCCCTTGCTGACCACCCCGTGGTGCTTTTCTCCATCCTACATTGCCACTCACTGCCTATCCTAATTCAGACCCTATGATTCACACCACCCGGTGATGCTTTTCTCACTCCTACTAGTGAATGTAATGTTACACACCCATACAATGCGCACCACCCCGCGATGTTTTTCAGAAACCTATCCTACATTGCCACTGCATGTTTCCTGAACTCCCCATGCTGACCACCCCATGGTGCTTTTCTCCATCCTACATTGCCACTCACTGCCTATCCTAATTCAGACCCTATGATTCACACCACCCGGTGATGCTTTTCTCACTCCTAATAGTGAATGTAATGTTACAAACCCATACAAGGCAAACCACCCCGCGATGTTTTTCAGAAACTTATCCTACCTTGCCACTGCATGTTTCCTGACCTCCCCATGCTGACCACCCCGTGGTGCTATTCTCCATCCTACATTGCCACTCACTGCCTATCCTAATTCACACCCTATGATTCACACCACCCCGTGATGTTTTTCCCACTCCTACTAGTGAATGTAATGTTACACACCCATACGAAGCGCACCACACCCGATGTTTTTCAGAAACCTATTCTACATTTCCACTGCATGTTTCCTGACCTCCCCATGCTGGCCACCCCGTGGTGCTTTTCTCCATCCTACTTTGCCACTCACTGCCTATCCTAATTCAGACCCTATGATTCACACCAACCCGTGATGTTTTTCTCACTCCTAATAGTGAATGTAGTGTTACACACCCATACAATGCGCACCACCCCACGATGTTTTTCAGAAACCTATCCTACATTGCCACTGCATGTTTCCTGACCTCCCCATGCTGACCACCCCGTGGTGCTTATCTCCATCCTACATTGCCACTCACTGCCTATCCTAATTCAGACCCTATGATTCACACCACCCCGTGATGTTTTTCTCACTACTTCTTGTCAATGTAATGTTACACACCCATACAATGCGCACCACCCCGCGATATTTTTCAGAAACCTATCCTACATTGCCACTGCATGTTTCCTGACCTCCACATGCTGGCCACCACGTGGTGCTTTTCTCCATCCTACATTGCGACTCACTGCGTATCCTAATTCAGACCCTATGATTCACACCACCCCGTGATGTTTTTCGCACTCCTACTAGTGAATGTAATGTTACACACTCATACAATGCGCACCACCCTGCGAGGTTTTTCAGAAACCTATCCTACATTGTCACTGCATGTGTCCAGACCTCCCCATGCTGACCAGCCCGTGGTGCTTTTCTCCATCCTACATTGCCACTCACTGCCTATCCTAATTCAGACCCTATGATTCACATGACCCCGTGATGTTTTTCTCACTCCTACTAGTGAATGTAATGTTACACACCCATACAATGCGCACCACCCCGCGATGTTTTACAGAAACCTATCCTACATTGCCACTGCATTTGTCCTGACCTCCCCATGCTGACCACCCCGTGGTGCTTTTCTCCATACTACATTGCCACTCACTGCCTATCCTAATTCAGACCCCATGATTCACACCACCCCGTGATGTTTTTCAAACTCCTACTAGTGAATGTAATGTTACACACCCATACAATGCCCACCACCCCGCGATGTTTTTCAGAAACCAATCCTACATTGCCACTGCATGTGTCCTGACCTCCCCATGCTGACCACCCCGTGGTGCTATTCTACCTCCTACATTGCCACTCACTGCCTATCCTAATTCAGACCCTATGATTCACACCACCCCGTGATGTTTTTCTCACTCCTACTAGTGAATGTAATGTTACACACTCATACAATGCGCACCACCCTGCGAGGTTTTTCAGAAACGTATCCTACATTGTCATTGCATGTGTCCAGACCTCCCCATGCTGACCAACCCGTGGTGCTTTTCTCCATCCTACATTGCCACTCACTGCCAATCCTAATTCAGACCATATGATTCACACCACCCCGTGAAGTTTTTCTCACTCCTACAAGTGAATGCAATGTTACACAAACATACAATGCGCACCACCCAAAGATATTTTTCAGAAACCTATCCTACATTGCCACTGCATGTGTCCTGACCTCCCCATGCTGCCCACCCCGTGGTGCTTTTCTCCATCCTACATTGCCACTCACTGCCTATCCTAATTCAGACCCTATGATTCACACCACCCGGTGATGCTTTTCTCACTCCTAATAGTGAATGTAATGTTACACACCCATACAAGGCACACCACCCCGCGATGTTTTTCAGAAACCTATCCTACCTTGCCACTGCATGTTTCCTGACCTCCCCATGCTGACCACCACGTGGTGCTATTCTCCATCCTACATTGCCACTCACTGCCTATCCTAATTCACACCCTATGATTCACACCACCCCGTGATGTTTTTCCCACTCCTACTAGTGAATGTAATGTTACACACCCATACGAAGCGCACCACACCCGATGTTTTTCAGAAACCTATTCTACATTTCCACTGCATGTTTCCTGACCTCCTCATGCTGGCCGCCCCGTGGTGCCTTTCTCCATCCTACATTGCCACTCACTGCCTATCCTAATTCAGACCCTATGATTCACACCACCCCGTGATGTTTTTCTCACTCCTACTAGTGAATGTAGTGTTACACACCCATACAATGCGAACCACCCCGCGATGTTTTTCAGAAACCTATCCTACATTGCCACTGCATGTGTCCTGACCTCCCCATGCTGACCAACCCATGGTGCTTTTCTCCATCCTACATTGCGACTCACGGCCTATCCTAACTCAGACCCTATGATTCACACCACCCAGTGATGTTTTTCTCACTCCTACTATTGAATGTAATGTTACACACACATATGATGCGCACCACGCCGCGATGTTTTTCAGAAACCTATCCTACATTGCCACTGCATGTGTCTTGACCTCCCCATGCTGACCACCCCGTGGTGCTTTTCTCCCTCCTACATTGCGACTCACTGCCTATCCTAACTCAGACCCTATGATTCACACCACCCCGTGATGTTTTTCTCACTCCTACTAGTAAATGTAATGTTACACACCCATACAATGCGCACCATCCCTTGATGTTTTTCTGAAACCTATCCTACATTGCCACTGCATGTGTCCTGACCTCCCCATGCTGACCACTCCGTGGTTCTTTTCTCCATCCTACATTGCCACTCACTGCCTATCCTAATTCAGACCCTATGATTCACACCACCCCGTGATGTTTTTCTCCCTCCTACTAGTGAATGTAATGTTACACACCCATAAAATACGCACCACCCCGCGATGTTTTTCAGAAACCTATCGTACATTGCTACTGCATATTTCCTGACCTCCCCATGCTGACTACCGGGTGGTGCTTTTCTCCATCCTACATTGCCACTCACTGCCTATCCTAATTCAGACAATATGATTCACACCACCCCGTGATGTTTTTCAAACTCCTACTAGTGAATGTAATGTTACACACCCATAAAATGCACACCAGCCCGCGATGTTTTTCAGAAACCTATCCTACATTCGCACTGCATGTTTCCTGACCTCCCCATGCTGACCACCCCGTGGTGCTTTTCTCCATCCTACATTGCCACTCACTGCCTATCCTAATTCAGACCCTATGATTCACACCATCAAGTGATGTTTTTCTCATCTTACTAGTGAATGTAATATTACACACCCATACAATGCGAACCACCCCGTGATGTTTTTCAGAAACCTATCCTACATTGCCACGGCATGTGTCCTGACCTCCCCATGCTGACCACCCCGTGGTGCTTTTCTCCATCCTACATTGCCACTCACTGCCTATCCTAATTCAGACCCTATGATTCACACCACCCGGTGATGCTTTTCTCACTCCTACTAGTGAATGCAATGTTACACACCCATACAATGCGAACCACCCCGCGATGTTTTTCAGAAACCTATCCTACATTGCCACTGCATGTTTCCTGACCTCCCCATGCTGACCACCCCATGTTGCTTTTCTCCATCCTACATTGCCACTCACTGCCTATCCTAATTCAGACCCTATGATTCACACCACCCGGTGATGCTTTTCTCACTCCTAATAGTGAATGTAATGTTACACACCCATACAAGGCACACCACTCCACGATGTTTTTCAGAAACCTATCCTACCTTGCCACTGCATGTTTCCTGATCTCCCCATGCTGACCACCCCGTGGTGCTATTCTCCATCCTACATTGCCACTCAAAGCCTATCCTAATTCACACCCTATGATTCACACCACCCCGTGATGTTTTTCCCACTCCTACTAGTGAATGTAATGTTACACACCCATACGAAGCGCACCACCCCCGATGTTTTTCAGAAACCTATTCTCCATTTCCACTGCCTGTTTCCTGACCTCCCCATGCTGGCCACCCCGTGGTGCTTTTCTCCATCCTACATTGCAACTTACTGCCTATCCCAATTCAGACCCTATGAATCACACCACCCCGTGATGTTTTTCTCACTCCTACTAGTGAATGTAATGTTACACACACATACAATGCGCACCACCCCGAGATGTTTTACAGAAACCTATCCTACATTGCCACTGCATGTGTCCTGACCTCCCCATGCAGACCACCCCTTGGTGCTTTTCTCCATACTACATTGCCACTCACTGCCTATCCTATTTCAGACCCCATGATTCACACCACCCCGTGATGTTTTTCAAACTCCTACTAGTGAATGTAATGTTACACACCCATACGATGCGCACCACCCCGCGATGTTTTTCAGAAACCAATCCTACATTGCCACTGCATGTGTCCTGACCTCCCCATGCTGACCACCCTGTGGTGCTATTCTACCTCCTACATTGCCACTCACTGCCTATCCTAATTCAGACCCTATGATTCACACCACCCCGTGATGTTTTTCTCACTCCTACTATTGAATGTAATGTTACACACCCATACAATGCGCACCACCCCGCGATGTTTTTCAGAAACCTATCCTACATTGCCACTGCATGTTTCCTGACCTCCCCATGCTGACCACCCAATGGTGCTTTTCTCCATCCTACATTGCCACTCACTTCCTATCCTAATTCAGACCCTATGATTCTCACCACTCAGTGATGCTTTTCTCACTCCTAATAGTGATTGTAATGTTACACACCCATACAAGGCACACCACCCCGCGATGTTTTTCAGAAACCTATCCTACCTTGCCACTGCATGTTGCCTGACCTCCCAATGCTGACCACCCCGTGGTGCTATTCTCCATCCTACATTGCCACTCACTGCCTATCCTATTTCAAAACCTATGATTCACACCACCCCGTGATGTTTTTCCCACTCCTACTAGTGAATGTAATGTTACACACCCATACGAAGCGCACCACCCCGCGAAGATTTTCAGAAACCTATTCTACATTTCCACTGCATGTTTCCTGACCTCCCCATGCTGGCCACCCCGTGGTGCTTTTCTCCATCCTACATTGCCACTCACTGCCTATCCTAATTCACACCCTATGATTCACACCACCCCGTGATGTTTTTCAAACTCCTACTAGTGAATGTATTGTTGCACACCCATAAAATACCCACCAGCCCGCGATGTTTTTCAGAAACCTATCCTACATTGGCACTGCATGTTTCCTGACCTCCCCATGCTGACCACCCCGTGGTGCTTTTCTCCATCCTACTTTGCCACTCACTGCCTATTCTAATTCAGACACTATGATTCACACCACTCAGTGATGCTTTTCTCACTCCTAATAGTGAATGTAATGTTACACACCCATACAAGGCACACCACCCCGCGATGTTTTTCAGAAACCTATCCTACCTTGCCACTGCATGTTTCCTGACCTCCCCATGCTGACCACCCCGTGGTGCTATTCTCCATCCTACATTGCCACTCACTGCCTATCCTATTTCACACCCTATGATTCACACCATCCCGTGATGTTTTTCCCACTCCTACTAGTGAATGTAATGTTACACACCCATACGAAGCGCACCACCCCGCGAAGTTTTTCAGAAACCTATTCTACATTTCCACTGCATGTTTCCTGACCTCCCCATGCTGGCCAGCCCGTGGTGCTTTTCTCCATCCTACATTGCCACTCACTGCCTATCCCAATTCAGACCCTATGAATCACACCACCCCGTGATGTTTTTCTCACTCCTACTAGTGAATGTAATGTTACACACTCATACAATGCGCACCACCCCGCGATGTTTTTCAGAAACCAATCCTACATTGACACTGCATGTTTCCTGACCTCCCCATGCTGACCACCCCGTGTTGCTTTTCTCCATCCTACATTGCCACTCACTGCCTATCCTAATTCACAGCCTATGATTCACACCACCCCGTGATGTTTTTCAAACTGCTACTAGTGAATGTAATGTTACACACCCATACAATGCGCACCACCACGCGATGTTTTTCAGAAACCTATCCTCCATTGCCACTGCATGTTTCCTGAGCTCCCCATGCTGACCACCCCGTGGTGCTTTTCTCCATCCTACATTGCCACTCACTTCCTATCCTAATTCAGACCCTATGATTCACACCACCCCGTGATGTTTTTCTCACTCCTACTAGTGAATGTAGTGTTACACACCCGTACAATGCGCACCACCCCACGACGTTTTTCAGAAACCTATCCTACATTGCCACTGCATGTTTCCTGACCTCCCCATGCTGACCACCCCGTGGTGCTTTTCTCCATCCTACATTGCCACTCACTGCCTATCCTAATTCAGACCCTATGATTCTACAACCCCGTGATGTTTTCCTCCCTCCTACTATTGAATGTAATGTTACACACCCATACAATGCGCACCACCCCGCGATGTTTTTCAGAAACCTATCCTACATTGCCACTGCATGTTTCCTGACCTCCCCATGCTGACCACCCCCTGGTGCTATTCTCCATCCTACATTGCCACTCACTGCCTATCCTAATTCAGACCCTATGATTCACACCACCCCGTAATGGTTTTCTCACTCCTACTAGTGAATGAAATGTTACACACCCATACAATGCGAACCACTCCGCGATATTTTTCAGAAACCTACCCTATATTGCCACTGCATGTGTCCTGACCTCCCCATGCGGACCACCCCGTGGTGCTTTTCTCCATCCTACATTGCCACTCACTGCCTATCCTAATTCACACTCTATGATTCACACCACTCAGTGATGCTTTTCTCACTCCTAATAGTGAATGTAATGTTACACACCCATACAAGGCACACCACCTCGCGATGTTTTTCAGAAACCTATCCTACCTTGCCACTGCATGTTTCCTGACCTCCCCATGCTGACCACCCCGTGGTGCTATTCTCCATCCTACATTGCCGTTCACTGCCTATCCTATTTCACACCCTATGATTCACACCACCCCGTGATGTTTTTCCCACTCCTACTAGTGAATGTAAAGTTACACACCCATACGAAGTGCACCACCCCGCGAAGTTTTTCAGAAACCTATTCTACATTTCCACTGCATGTTTCCTGACCTCCCCATGCTGGCCACCCCGTGGTGCTTTTCTCCATCCTACATTGCCACTCACTGCCTATCCCAATTCAGACCCTACGAATCACACCACCCCGTGATGTTTTTCTCACTCCTACTAGTGAATGTAATGTTACACACTCATACAATGCGCACCACCCCGCAATGTTTTTCAGAAACCAATCCTACATTGCCACTGCATGTTTCCTGACCTCCCCATGCTGACCACCCCGTGTTGCTTTTCTCCATCCTACATTGCCACTCACTGCCTATCCTAATTCAGACCCTATGATTCACATGACCCCGTGATGTTTTTCTCACTCCTACTAGTGAATGTAATGTTACACACCCATACAATGCGCACCACCCCGCGATGTTTTACAGAAACCTATCCTACATTGCCACTGCATGTGTCCTGACCTCCCCATGCTGACCACCCCGTGGTGCTTTTCTCCATCCTACATTGCCACTCACTGCCTATCCTAATTCAGACCGCATGATTCACACCACCCCGTGATGTTTTTCAAACTCCTACTAGTGAATGTAATGTTACACACCGATACGATGGGCACCACCCCGCGATGTTTTTCAGAAACCTATCCAACATTGCCACTGCATGTGTCCTGACCTCCCCATGCTGACCACCCCGTGGTGCTATTCTACCTCCTACATTGCCACTCACTGCCTATCCTAATTCAGACCCTATGATTCACACCACCCCGTGATGTTTTTCTCACTCCTACTAGTGAATGTAATGTTACACACACATACGATGGGCACCACACCGCGATGTTTTTCAGAAACCTATCCTACATTGCCACTGCATGTGTCCTGACCTCCCCATGCTGACCACCCCGTGGTGCTTTTCTCCCTCCTACATTGCGACTCACTGCCTATCCTAATTCAGACCCTATGATTCACACCACCCCGTGATATTTTTCTCACTCCTACTAGTGAATGTAATGTTACACACCCATACAATGCGCAGCATCCCGCGATGTTTTTCAGAAACCAATCCTACATTGCCACTTCATGTGTCCTAACCTCCCCATTCTGACCACTCCGTGGTGCTTTTCTCCTTCCTACATTGCGACTCACTGCCTATCCTAATTCAGACCCTATGATTCAGACCACCCCGTGATGTTTTTCTCACTCCTACTAGTGAATGTAATGTTACACACTCATACAATGCGCACCACCCTGCGAGGTTTTTCAGAAACCTATCCTAGACTGCCACTGCATGTGTCCTGACCTCCCCATGCTGACCACCCCGTGGTGCTGTTCTCCATGCTACATTGCGAATCACTACCTAATCTAATTCAGACCCTATGATTCAGACCACCCCGTGATGTTTTTCTCACTCCTACTAGTGAATGTAATGTTACACACTCATACAATGCGCACCACCCTGCGAGGTTTTTCAGAAACCTGTCCTACATTGCCACTGCATGTGTCCTGACCTCCCCATTCTGACCACCCCGTGGTGCTGTTCTCCATCCTACATTGCCACTCACTGCCTATCCTAATTCAGACCCTATGATTCACACCACCCGGTGATGCTTTTCTCACTCCTACTAGTGAATGTAATGTTACACACCCATACAATGCGCACCACCCCGCGATGTTTTTCAGAAACCTATCCTACATTGCCACTGCATGTGTCCTGACCTCCCCATGCTGACCACTCCGTGGTGCTTTTCTCCATCCTACATTGCCACTCACGGCCTATCCTAATTCAGACCCTATGATTCACACCACCCCGTGATGTTTTTCTCCCTCCTACTAGTGAATGTAATGTTACACACCCATAAAATGCGCACCACCCCGCGATGTTTTTCAGAAACCTATCGTACATTGCCACTGCATGTTTCCTGACCTCCCCATGCTGACTACCGGGTGGTGCTTTTCTCCATCCTACATTGCCACTCACTGCCTATGCTAATTCAGACCCTATGATTCACACCATCAAGTGATGTTTTTCTCACTCCTACTAGTGAATGTAATATTACACACCCATACAATGCGAACCACCCCGGGATGTTTTTCAGAAACCTATCCTACATTGCCGCTGCATGTGTCATGACCTCCCCATGGTGACCACCCCGTGGTGCTTTTCTCCATCCTACATTGCCACTCACTGCCTATCCTAATTCAGATCCTATGATTCACACCACCCGGTGATGCTTTTCTCACTCCTACTAGTGAATGTAATGTTACACACCCATACAATGCGCACCACCCCGCGATGTTTTTCAGAAACCTATCCTACATTGCCACTGCATGTTTCCTGACCTCCCCATGCTGACCACCCAATGGTGCTTTTCTCCATCCTACATTGCCACTCACTTCCTATCCTAATTCAGACCCTATGATTCTCACCACTCAGTGATGCTTTTCTCACTCCTAATAGTGATTGTAATGTTACACACCCATACAAGGCACACCACCCCGCGATGTTTTTCAGAAACCTATCCTACCTTGCCACTGCATGTTTCCTGACCTCCCAATGCTGACCACCCCGTGGTGCTATTCTCCATCCTACATTGCCACTCACTGCCTATCCTATTTCAAAACCTATGATTCACACCACCCCGTGATGTTTTTCCCACTCCTACTAGTGAATGTAATGTTACACACCCATACGAAGCGCACCACCCCGCGAAGATTTTCAGAAACCTATTCTACATTTCCACTGCATGTTTCCTGACCTCCCCATGCTGGCCACCCCGTGGTGCTTTTCTCCATCCTACATTGCCACTCACTGCCTATCCTAATTCACACCCTATGATTCACACCACCCCGTGATGTTTTTCAAACTCCTACTAGTGAATGTATTGTTGCACACCCATAAAATACCCACCAGCCCGCGATGTTTTTCAGAAACCTATCCTACATTGGCACTGCATGTTTCCTGACCTCCCCATGCTGACCACCCCGTGGTGCTTTTCTCCATCCTACTTTGCCACTCACTGCCTATTCTAATTCAGACACTATGATTCACACCACTCAGTGATGCTTTTCTCACTCCTAATAGTGAATGTAATGTTACACACCCATACAAGGCACACCACCCCGCGATGTTTTTCAGAAACCTATCCTACCTTGCCACTGCATGTTTCCTGACCTCCCCATGCTGACCACCCCGTGGTGCTATTCTCCATCCTACATTGCCACTCACTGCCTATCCTATTTCACACCCTATGATTCACACCATCCCGTGATGTTTTTCCCACTCCTACTAGTGAATGTAATGTTACACACCCATACGAAGCGCACCACCCCGCGAAGTTTTTCAGAAACCTATTCTACATTTCCACTGCATGTTTCCTGACCTCCCCATGCTGGCCAGCCCGTGGTGCTTTTCTCCATCCTACATTGCCACTCACTGCCTATCCCAATTCAGACCCTATGAATCACACCACCCCGTGATGTTTTTCTCACTCCTACTAGTGAATGTAATGTTACACACTCATACAATGCGCACCACCCCGCGATGTTTTTCAGAAACCAATCCTACATTGACACTGCATGTTTCCTGACCTCCCCATGCTGACCACCCCGTGTTGCTTTTCTCCATCCTACATTGCCACTCACTGCCTATCCTAATTCACAGCCTATGATTCACACCACCCCGTGATGTTTTTCAAACTGCTACTAGTGAATGTAATGTTACACACCCATACAATGCGCACCACCACGCGATGTTTTTCAGAAACCTATCCTCCATTGCCACTGCATGTTTCCTGAGCTCCCCATGCTGACCACCCCGTGGTGCTTTTCTCCATCCTACATTGCCACTCACTTCCTATCCTAATTCAGACCCTATGATTCACACCACCCCGTGATGTTTTTCTCACTCCTACTAGTGAATGTAGTGTTACACACCCGTACAATGCGCACCACCCCACGACGTTTTTCAGAAACCTATCCTACATTGCCACTGCATGTTTCCTGACCTCCCCATGCTGACCACCCCGTGGTGCTTTTCTCCATCCTACATTGCCACTCACTGCCTATCCTAATTCAGACCCTATGATTCTACCACCCCGTGATGTTTTCCTCCCTCCTACTATTGAATGTAATGTTACACACCCATACAATGCGCACCACCCCGCGATGTTTTTCAGAAACCTATCCTACATTGCCACTGCATGTTTCCTGACCTCCCCATGCTGACCACCCCCTGGTGCTATTCTCCATCCTACATTGCCACTCACTGCCTATCCTAATTCAGACCCTATGATTCACACCACCCCGTAATGGTTTTCTCACTCCTACTAGTGAATGAAATGTTACACACCCATACAATGCGAACCACTCCGCGATATTTTTCAGAAACCTACCCTATATTGCCACTGCATGTGTCCTGACCTCCCCATGCGGACCACCCCGTGGTGCTTTTCTCCATCCTACATTGCCACTCACTGCCTATCCTAATTCACACTCTATGATTCACACCACTCAGTGATGCTTTTCTCACTCCTAATAGTGAATGTAATGTTACACACCCATACAAGGCACACCACCTCGCGATGTTTTTCAGAAACCTATCCTACCTTGCCACTGCATGTTTCCTGACCTCCCCATGCTGACCACCCCGTGGTGCTATTCTCCATCCTACATTGCCGTTCACTGCCTATCCTATTTCACACCCTATGATTCACACCACCCCGTGATGTTTTTCCCACTCCTACTAGTGAATGTAAAGTTACACACCCATACGAAGTGCACCACCCCGCGAAGTTTTTCAGAAACCTATTCTACATTTCCACTGCATGTTTCCTACCTCCCCATGCTGGCCACCCCGTGGTGCTTTTCTCCATCCTACATTGCCACTCACTGCCTATCCCAATTCAGACCCTACGAATCACACCACCCCGTGATGTTTTTCTCACTCCTACTAGTGAATGTAATGTTACACACTCATACAATGCGCACCACCCCGCAATGTTTTTCAGAAACCAATCCTACATTGCCACTGCATGTTTCCTGACCTCCCCATGCTGACCACCCCGTGTTGCTTTTCTCCATCCTACATTGCCACTCACTGCCTATCCTAATTCAGACCCTATGATTCACATGACCCCGTGATGTTTTTCTCACTCCTACTAGTGAATGTAATGTTACACACCCATACAATGCGCACCACCCCGCGATGTTTTACAGAAACCTATCCTACATTGCCACTGCATGTGTCCTGACCTCCCCATGCTGACCACCCCGTGGTGCTTTTCTCCATCCTACATTGCCACTCACTGCCTATCCTAATTCAGACCGCATGATTCACACCACCCCGTGATGTTTTTCAAACTCCTACTAGTGAATGTAATGTTACACACCGATACGATGGGCACCACCCCGCGATGTTTTTCAGAAACCTATCCAACATTGCCACTGCATGTGTCCTGACCTCCCCATGCTGACCACCCCGTGGTGCTATTCTACCTCCTACATTGCCACTCACTGCCTATCCTAATTCAGACCCTATGATTCACACCACCCCGTGATGTTTTTCTCACTCCTACTAGTGAATGTAATGTTACACACACATACGATGGGCACCACACCGCGATGTTTTTCAGAAACCTATCCTACATTGCCACTGCATGTGTCCTGACCTCCCCATGCTGACCACCCCGTGGTGCTTTTCTCCCTCCTACATTGCGACTCACTGCCTATCCTAATTCAGACGCTATGATTCACACCACCCCGTGATATTTTTCTCACTCCTACTAGTGAATGTAATGTTACACACCCATACAATGCGCAGCATCCCGCGATGTTTTTCAGAAACCAATCCTACATTGCCACTTCATGTGTCCTAACCTCCCCATTCTGACCACTCCGTGGTGCTTTTCTCCTTCCTACATTGCGACTCACTGCCTATCCTAATTCAGACCCTATGATTCAGACCACCCCGTGATGTTTTTCTCACTCCTACTAGTGAATGTAATGTTACACACTCATACAATGCGCACCACCCTGCGAGGTTTTTCAGAAACCTATCCTAGACTGCCACTGCATGTGTCCTGACCTCCCCATGCTGACCACCCCGTGGTGCTGTTCTCCATGCTACATTGCGAATCACTACCTAATCTAATTCAGACCCTATGATTCAGACCACCCCGTGATGTTTTTCTCACTCCTACTAGTGAATGTAATGTTACACACTCATACAATGCGCACCACCCTGCGAGGTTTTTCAGAAACCTGTCCTACATTGCCACTGCATGTGTCCTGACCTCCCCATTCTGACCACCCCGTGGTGCTGTTCTCCATCCTACATTGCCACTCACTGCCTATCCTAATTCAGACCCTATGATTCACACCACCCGGTGATGCTTTTCTCACTCCTACTAGTGAATGTAATGTTACACACCCATACAATGCGCACCACCCCGCGATGTTTTTCAGAAACCTATCCTACATTGCCACTGCATGTGTCCTGACCTCCCCATGCTGACCACCCCGTGGTGCTTTTCTCCATCCTACATTGCCACTCACTGCCTATCCTAATTCACACCCTATGATTCACACCACCCCGTGATGTTTTTCTCACTCGTACTAGTGAATGTAATGTTACACACCCATACAATGCACACCACCCCGCGATGTTTTTCAGAAACCTATCCTACATTGCCACTGCTTGTTTCCTGACCTCCCCATGCTGACCACCCCATGGTGCTTTTCTCCATCCTACATTGCCACTCACTGACTATCCTAATTCCGACCCTATGATTCACACCACGCCGTGATGTTTTTCTCACTCCGACTAGTGAATGTAATGTTACACACCCATACGATGCGCACCACCCCGCGATGTTTTTCAGAAACCTATTCTACATTGCCACTGCATGTTTCCAGACCTCCCCATGCTGGCCACCCTGTGGTGCTTTTCTCCATCCTACATTGCCACTTACTGCCTATCCCAATTCAGACCCTATGATTCAAACCACCCCGTGATGTTTATCAAACTGCTACTAGTGTATGTAATGTTACACACCCGTACAATTCGCACCACCCCGCGATGTTTTTCAGAAATCTATCCTACATTGCCACTGCATTTTTCCTGACCTCCCCATGCTGACCACCCCGTGGTGCTTTTCTCCATCATACATTGCCACTCACTGCCTATCCTAATTCAGACCCTATGATTCACTCCACCAAGTGATGTTTTTCTCATTCCTACTAGTGAATATAATATTACACACCCATACAATGCGGACCACCCCACGATGTTTTTCAGAAACCTATCCTACATTGCCACTGCATGTGTCCTGACCTCCCCATGCTGACCACCCCATGGTGCTTTTCTCCATCCTACATTGCCACTCACTGCCTATCCTAATTCAGACCCTAAGATTCACACCACCCCGTGATGTTTATCAAACTGCTACTAGTGTATGTAATGTTACACACCCGTACAATTCGCACCACC
Organism: Cavia porcellus; assembly: GCF_034190915.1. Classification (NCBI taxonomy): domain Eukaryota; kingdom Metazoa; phylum Chordata; class Mammalia; order Rodentia; family Caviidae; genus Cavia; species Cavia porcellus. Next base: position 28,054,957 of record NW_026947510.1, on the reverse strand, counting down.
CCGCGATGTTTTTCAGAAACCTATCCTACATTGCCACTGCATGCTTCCTGACATCCCCATGCTGACTACCGGGTGGTGCTTTTCTCCATCCTACATTGCCACTCACTGCCTAGCCTAATTCCGACCCTATGATTCACACCACCCCGTGATGTTTTTCTCACTCCTCCTAGTGAATGTAATGTTACACACCCATACAATGCGCACCACCCCGCGATGTTTTACAGAAACCTATCCTACATTGCCACTGCATGTGTCCTGACCTCCCCATGCTGACCACCCCGTGGTGCTTTTCTCCATCCTACATTGCCACTCACTGCCTATCCTAATTCAGACCCTATGATTCACACCACCCCGTGATGTTTTTCTCACTCCTACTAGTGAATGTAATGTTACACACACATACGATGGGCACCACCCCGCGATGTTTTTCAGAAACCTATCCTACATTGCCACTGCATGTTTCCTGACCTCCCCATGCTGACCACCCCGTTGTGCTTTTCTCCCTCCTACATTGCGACTCACTGCCTATCCTAATTCAGACCCTATGATTCACACCACCCCGTGATGTTTTTCTCACTCCTACTAGTGAATGTAATGTTACACACCCATACAATGCGCACCATCCCACGATGTTTTTCAGAAACCAATCCTACATTGCCACTGCATTTGTCCTAACCTCCCCATTCTGACCACTCCGTGGTGCTTTTCTCCTTCCTACATTGCCACTCACTGCCTATCCTAATTCAGACCCTATGATTCACACCACCCCGTGATGTTTTTTTCCTTCCTATTAGTGAATGTAATGTTACACACCCGTAAAATGCGCACCACCCCGCGATGTTTTTCAGAAACCTATCCTACATTGCCACTGCATGTTTCCTGACCTCCCCATGCTGACCACCCCGTGGTGCTTTTCTCCATCCTACATTGCGACTCACTGCCTATCCTAATTCAGACCCTATGATTCAGACCACCCCGTGATGTTTTTCTCACTCCTACTAGTGAATGTAATGTTACACACTCATACAATGCGCACCACCCTGCGAGGTTTTTCAGAAACCTATCCTAGATTGCCACTGCATGTGTCCTGACCTCCCCATGCTGACCACACCGTGGTGCTGTTCTCCATGCTACATTGCGAATCACTACCTAATCTAATTCAGACCCTATGATTCAGACCACCCAGTGATGTTTTTCTCACTCCTACTAGTGAATGTAATGTTACACACTCATACAATGCGCACCACCCTGCGAGGTTTTTCAGAAACCTGTCCTACATTGCCACTGCATGTGTCCTGACCTCCCCATGCTGACCACCCCATGGTGCTGTTCTCCATCCTACATTGCCACTCACTGCCTATCCTAATGCAGACCCTATGATTCACACCACCCGGTGATGCTTTTCTCACTCCTACTAGTGAATGTAATGTTACACACCCATACAATGCGCACCACCCCGCGATGTTTTTCAGAAACCTATCCTACATTGCCATTGCATGTGTCCTGACTTCCCCATGCTGACCACCCCGTGGTGCTTTTCTCCATCCTACATTGCCACTCACTGCCTATCCTAATTCACACCCTATGATTTACACCACCCCGTGATGTTTTTCTCACTAGTACTAGTGAATGTAATGTTACACACCCATACAATGCACACCACCCCGCGATGTTTTTCAGAAACCTATCCTACATTGCCACTGCTTGTTTCCTGACCTCCCCATGCTGACCACCCCATGGTGCTTTTCTCCATCCTACATTGCCACTCACTGCGTATCCTAATTCAGACCCTATGATTCACACCACGCCGTGATGTTTTTCTCACCCCGACTAGTGAATGTAATGTTACACACCCATACGATGCTCACCACCCCGCGATGTTTTTCAGAAACCTATTCTACATTGCCACTGCATGTTTCCAGACTTCCCCATGCTGGCCACCCTGTGGTGCTTTTCTCCATCCTACATTGCCACTTACTGCCTATCCCAATTCAGACCCTATGATTCACACCACCCCGTGATGTTTTTCTCACTCCTACTAGTGAATGTAATGTTACACAATCTTACAATGCGCACCACCCTGCGAGGTTTTTCAGAAACCTACTATACATTGCCACTGAATGTGTCCTGACCTCCCCATGCTGACCACCCCGTGGTGGTTTTCTCCATCCTACATTGCCACTCACTGCCTATCCTACTTCAGACACTATGATTCACACCACCCCGTGATGTTTTTCTCTGTCCTACTAGTGAATGTAATGTTACACACCCATACAAGGCGCACCACCCCGCGATGTTTTTCAGAAACCTATCCTACATTGCCACTGCATGTTTCCTGACCTCCCCATGCTGACCATTCCGTGTTGCTTTTCTCCATCCTACATTGCCACTAACTGCCTATCCTAATACACACCCTATGATTCAAACCACCCCGTGATGTTTATCAAACTGCTACTAGTGTATGTAATGTTACACACCCATACAATTCGCACCACCCCGCGATGTTTTTCAGAAATCTATCCTACATTGCCACTGCATGTTTCCTGACTTCCCCATGCTGACCACCCCGTGGTGCTTTTCTCCATCATACATTGCCACTCACTGCCTATCCTAATTCAGACCCTATGATTCACTCCACCAAGTGATGTTTTTCTCATTCCTACTAGTGAATATAATATTACACACCCATACAATGCGGACCACCCCACGATGTTTTTCAGAAACCTATCCTACATTGCCACTGCATGTGTCCTGACCTCCCCATGCTGACCACCCCATGGTGCTTTTCTCCATCCTACATTGCCACTCACTGCCTATCCTAATTCAGACTCTATGATTCACACCACCCCGTGATGTTTTTCTCATTCCTACTAGTGAATGTAATGTTACACACCCATACAATGCACACCACCCCTTGATGTTTTTCAGAAACCTATCCTACATTGCCACTGCATGTTTCCTGACCTCCCCATGCTGACCACCCGTGGTGCTTTGCTCCATCCTACATTGCCACTCACTGCCTATCCTAATTCAGACCCTATGATTCACCCCAGCCGGTGATGTTTTTCTCACTCCTACTAGTGAATCTAATGTTATACACCCATACGATGCGCACCACACCGCGATGTTTTTCAGAAACCTATCCTACATTGCCACTGCATGTGTCCTGACCTCCCCATGCTGACCACCCCGTGGTGCTTTTCTCCATCCTACATTGCCACTCACTGCCTATCCTAATTCACACCCTATGAATCACACCACCCCGTGATGTTTTTCTCCCTCCTACTAGTGAATGTAATGTTACACACTCATACAATGCGCACCACCCTGCGAGGTTTTTCAGAAACCTGTCCTACATTGCCACTGCATGTGTCCTGACCTCCCCATGCTGACCACCACGTGGTGCTGTTCTCCATCCTACATTGCCACTCACTGCCTATCCTAATTCAGACCCTATGATTCACACCACCCGGTGATGCTTTTCTCACTCCCACTAGTGAATGTAATGTTACACACCCATACAATGCGCACCACCCCGCGATGTTTTTCAGAAACCTACTATACATTGCCACTGCATGTGTCCTGACCTCACCATGCTGACCACCCCGTGGTGCTTTTCTCCATCCTACATTGCCACTCACTGCCTATCCGACTTCAGACATTATGATTCACACAACCTCGTGATGTTTTTCTCACTCCTACTAGTGAATGTAATGTTACACACCCATACAATGCGCACCACCCCGCGATGTTTTTCAGAAACCTATCCTACATTGCCACTGCATGTTTCCTGACCTCCCCATGCTGACCACCCCGTGTTGCTTTTCTCCATCCTACATTGCCACTTACTGCCTATCCTAATTCACACCCTATGATTCAAACCACCCCGTGATGTTTATCAAACTGCTACTAGTGTATGTAATGTTACACACCCATACAATTCGCACCACCCCGCGATGTTTTTTAGAAATCTATCCTACATTGCCACTGCATGTTTCCTGACCTCCCCATGCTGACCACCCCGTGGTGCTTTTCTCCATCATACATTGCCACTCACTGCCTATCCTAATTCAGACCCTATGATTCACACAACCCCGTGATGTTTTTCTCACTCCTACTAGTGAATGTAACGTTACACACCCATACAATGCGCACCACCCCGCGATGTTTTTCAGAAACATATCCTACATTGCCACTGCATGTTTCCTGACCTCCCCATGCTGACAACTCCGTGGTGCTATTCTCCATCCTACATTGCCACTCACTGCCTATCCTAATTCAGACCCTATGATTCACACCACCCCGTGATGTTTTTCTCACTCCTACTAGTGAATGTAATGTTACACACCCATACGATGCGCACTACCCCGCGATGTTTTTTAGAAACCTATTCTACATTGCCACTGCATGTTTCCTGACCTCCCCATGCTGGCCACCCCGTGGTGCTTTTCTCCATCCTACATTGCCACTTACTGCCTATCCCAATTCAGACCCTATGATTCACACCACCCCGTGATGTTTTTCTCACTCCTACTAGTGAATGTAATGTTACACACTCATACAATGCGCACCACCCTGCGAGGTTTTTCAGAAACCTATTATACATTGCCACGGCATGTGTCCTGACCTCCCCATGCTGACCACCCTGTGGTGCTTTTCTCCATCCTACATTGCCACTCACTGCCTATCCTAATTCAGACCCTATGATTCACACCACCCCGTGATGTTTTTCTCACTCCTACTAGTGAATGTAATGTTACACACCCATACAATGCGCACGACCCCGCGATGTTTTTCAGAAACCTATCCTACATTGCCACTGCATGTTTCCTGACCTCCCCATGCTGACCACGCCGTGTTGCTTTTCTCCATCCTACATTGCCACTCACTGCCTATCCTAATTCACACCCTATGATTCACACCACCCCGTGATGTTTTTCAAACTGCTACTAGGGTATGTAATGATAAACACCCATACAATTCGCACCACCCCGCGATGTTTTTCAGAAATCTATCCTAATTTGCCACTGCATGTTTCCTGACCTCCCCATGCTGACCACCCCGTGGTGCTTTTCTCCATCATACATTGCCACTCACTGCCTATCCTAATTCAGACCCTATGATTCACTCCACCAAGTGATGTTTTTCGCACTCCAACTAGTGAATGTAATACTACCCACCCAAACAATGCGGACCACCCCGCGATGTTTTTCAGAAACCTATCCTACATTGCAACTGCATGTGTCCTGACCTCCCCATGCTGACCACCCCGTGGTGCTTTTCTTCATCCTATATTGCCACTCACTGCCTATCCTAATTCAGACCCTATGATTCACACCACCCCGTGATGTTTTTCTCATTCCTACTAGTGAATGTAATGTTACACACCCATACAATGCACACCACCCCGCGATGTTTTTCCGAAACCTATCCTACATTGCCACTGCATGTTTCCTGACCTCCCCATGCTGACCACCCCTGGTGCTGTTCTCCATCCTACATTGCCACTCCCTGCCTATTCTAATTAAGACCATATGATTAACACCACACCGTGATGTTTTTCTCACTCCTACTAGTGAATGTAGTGTTACACACCCATACAATGCGCACCACCCCGCGATGTTTTTCAGAAACCTATCCTACATTGCCACTTCCTGTTTGCTGACCTCCCAATGCTGACCACCCCGTGGTGCTTTTCTCCATCCTACATTGCCACTCACTGCCTATCCTAATTCAGACCCTATGGTTGACACCCACCCGTAATGGTTTTCTCACTCCTACTAGTGAATGTAATGTTACACACCCATACAATGCGCACCACCCCGCGATATTTTTCAGAAACCTATCCTACATTGCCACTGCATGTGTCCTGACCTCCCCTTGCTGACCACCCCGAGGTGCTTTTCTCCATCCTACATTGCCACTCACTGCCTATCATAATTCAGACCCTATGATTCCCACAACCGCGTGATGTTTTTCTCATTCCTACTAGTTAATGTAATGTTACACACCCATAGAATGCACACCACCCCTGGATATTTTTTAGAAACTTATCCTACATTGCCAATGCATGTTTCCTGAACTCCCCATGCTGACCACCCCGTGGTGCTTTTCTCCATCCTACCTTGCCACTCACTGCCTATCCTAATTCACACCGTATGATTCACACCACCCCGTGATGTTTTTCAAACTGCTACTAGTGTATGTAATGTTACACACCCATACAATTCGCAAAACCCCCCGATGTTTTTCAGAAATCTATCCTACATTGCCACTGCATGTTTCCTGACCTCCCCATGCTGACCACCCCGTGGTGCTTTTCTCCATCATACATTGCCACTCACTGCCTATCCTAATTCAGACCCTATGATTCACTCCTCCAAGTGAGGTTTTTCTCACTCCTACTAGTGAATGTAATATTACACACCCATACAATGCGGACCACCCCGCAATGTTTTTCAGAAACCTATCCTACATTGCCACTGCATGTGTCCTGTACTCCCCATGCTGACCACACCGTGATGCTTTTCTCCATCCTACATTGCCACTCACTGCCTATCCTAATTCACATCCTATGATTCACACCACCCCGTGATGTTTTTCTCACTCGTACTAGTGAATGTAATGTACACACCCATGCAATGCACACCACCACGCGATGTTTTTCAGAAACTTTTCTACATTGCCACTGCATGTTTCCTGACCTCCCCATGCAGGCCAACCCGTGGTGCTTTTCTCCATCCTACATTGCCACTTACTGCCTATCCCAATTCAGACCCTATGATTCACACCAGCCCGTGATGTTTTTCTCACTCCTACTAGTGAATGTAATGTTACACACTCATACAATGCGCACCACCCTGCGAGGTTTTTCAGAAACCAATTATACGTTGCCACTGCATGTGTCCTGACCTCCCCATGCTGACCACCCCGTGGTGCTTTTCTCCATCCTACATTGCTACTCACTGCCTATCCTAATTCACACCCTATGATTCACACCACCCCGTGATGTTTTTCAAACTGCTACTAGTGAATGTAATGTTACACACCCATACAATTCGCACCACCCCGCGATGTTTTTCAGAAATCTATCCTACTTTGCCACTGCATGTTTGCTGACCTCTCAATGCTGACCAGCCCGTGGTGCTTTTCTCCATCCTACATTGCCACTCAATGCCTATCCTAATTCAGACCCTATGATTCACACCCACCCGTAATGGTTTTCTCACTCCTACTAGTGAATGTAATGTTACACACCCATACAGTGCGCACCACGCCGCGATATTTTTCAGAAACCTATCTACATTGCCACTGCATGTGTCCTGCCCTCCCCTTGCTGACCACCCCTTGGTGCTTTTCTCCATCCTACATTGCCAGTCACTGCCTATCCTAATTCAGACCCTATGATTCACACCACCTCGTGATGTTTTTCTCACTCCTACTACTGAATGTAGTGTTACAAACCCATACAATGCGCACCACCCCGCGATGATTTTTAGAAACCTATCCTACATTGCCACTGCATGTTTCCTGACCTCCCCATGCTGACCACCCCGAGGTGCTTTTCTCCATCCTACATTGCAACTCACTACCTATCCTAATTCAGGCCCTATGATTCACACCCACCCGTAATGGTTTCTCACTTCTACTAGTGAATGTAATGTGACACACCCATACAATGCGCACCACACCACGATGTTTTTCAGAAACCTATCCTACATTGCCACTGCATGTTTCCTGACCTCCGCATGCTGACCACCCCATGTTGCTTTTCTCCATCCTACATTGCCACTCACTGCCTATCCTAATTCACACCCTATGATTCACACCACCCCGTGATGTTTTTCAAACTGGTACTAGTGAATGTAATGTTAAACACCCATACCATTCGCACCACCGCGCGATGTTTTTCAGAAATCTATCCTACTTTGCCACTGCATGTTTCCTGACCTCCCCATGCTGACCACCCCGTGGTGCTTTTCTCCATCATACATTGCCACTCACTGCCTATCCTAGTTCAGACCCTATGATTCACTCCACCAAGTGATGTTTTTCTCACTCCAACTAGTGAATGTAATTTTACCCACCCAAACAATGCGGACCACCCCGCGATGTTTTTCAGAAACATATCCTACATTGCCAATGCATGTGTCCTGACCTCCCCATTCTGACCACCCGTGGTGCTTTTCTCCATCCTACATTGCCACTCACTGCCTATCCTAATTCAGACCCTATGATTCACACCACCCCGTGATGTTTTTCTCACTCCTACTAGGGAATGTAGTGTTACACACCCATACAATGCGCACCACCCCGCGATGTTTTTCAAAAACCTATTATACATTGCCACTGCATGTTTGCTGACCTCCCAATGCTGACAACCCCGTGGTGCTTTTCTCCATCCTACATTGCCACTCACTGCCTATCCTAATTCAGACCCTATGATTCACACCCACCCGTAATGGTTTTCTCACTCCTACTAGTGAATGTAATGTTACACACCCATACAATGCGCACAACCCCGCGATATTTTTCAGAAACCTATCCTACATTGCCACTGCATGTGTCCTGACCTCCCCTTGCTGACCACCCCGTGGTTCTTTTCTCCAACCTACATTGCGACTCACTGCCTATCCTAATTCAGACGCTATGATTCACACCACCGCGTGATGTTTTTCTCATTCTTACTAGTGAATGTAATGTTACACACCCATAGAATGCACACCACCACGCGATGTTTTTTAGAAACTTATCCTACATTGCCACTGCATGTTTCCTGACCTCCCCATGCTGACCACCCCGTGGTGCTTTTCTCCATCCTACATTGCAACTCACTACCTATCCTAATTCAGGCCCTATGATTCACACCCACCCGTAATGGTTTCTCACTTCTACTAGTGAATGTAATGTGACACACCCATACAATGCGCACCACACCACGATGTTTTTCAGAAACCTATCCTACATTGCCACTGCATGTTTCCTGACCTCCCCATGCTGACCACCCCATGTTGCTTTTCTCCATCCTACATTGCCACTCACTGCCTATCCTAATTCACACCCTATGATTCACACCACCCCGTGATGTTTTTCAAACTGGTACTAGTGAATGTAATGTTAAACACCCATACCATTCGCACCACCGCGCGATGTTTTTCAGAAATCTATCCTACTTTGCCACTGCATGTTTCCTGACCTCCCCATGCTGACCACCCCGTGGTGCTTTTCTCCATCATACATTGCCACTCACTGCCTATCCTAGTTCAGACCCTATGATTCACTCCACCAAGTGATGTTTTTCTCACTCCAACTAGTGAATGTAATTTTACCCACCCAAACAATGCGGACCACCCCGCGACGTTTTTCAGAAACATATCCTACATTGCCAATGCATGTGTCCTGACCTCCCCATTCTGACCACCCGTGGTGCTTTTCTCCATCCTACATTGCCACTCACTGCCTATCCTAATTCAGACCCAATGATTCACACCACCCCGTGATGTTTTTCTCACTCCTACTAGGGAATGTAGTGTTACACACCCATACAATGCGCACCACCCCGCGATGTTTTTCAAAAACCTATCCTACATTGCCACTGCATGTTTGCTGACCTCCCAATGCTGACAACCCCGTGGTGCTTTTCTCCATCCTACATTGCCACTCACTGCCTATCCTAATTCAGACCCTATGATTCACACCCACCCGTAATGGTTTTCTCACTCCTACTAGTGAATGTAATGTTACACACCCATACAATGCGCACAACCCCGCGATATTTTTCAGAAACCTATCCTACATTGCCACTGCATGTGTCCTGACCTCCCCTTGCTGACCACCCCGTGGTGCTTTTCTCCAACCTACATTGCGATTCACTGCCTATCCTAATTCAAACGCTATGATTCACACCACCGCGTGATGTTTTTCTCATTCTTACTAGTGAATGTAATGTTACACACCCATAGAATGCACACCACCACGCGATGTTTTTTAGAAACTTATCCTACATTGCCAATGCATGTTTCCTGAACTCCCCATGCTGAACACCCCATGGTGCTTTTCTCCATCCTACATTGCCACTCACTGCCTATCCTCATTCAGACCCTATGATTCACACCACCCCGTGATGTTTTTCTCACTCTTACTAGTGAATGTAATGTTACACACCCATACAATGCGCACCACCCCGCGATGTTTTTCAGAAACCTATCCTATATTGCCACTGCATGTTTCCTGACCTCCCCATGCTGACTAACCCGTGTTGCTTTTCTCCATCCTACATTGCCACTCACTGCCTATACTAATGCAGACCCTATGATTCACACCACCAAGTGATGTTTTTCTCACTCCTACTAGTGAATGTAATATTACACAACCATACAATGCGAACCACCCCGGGATGTTTTTCAGAAACCTATCCTACATTGCCACTGCATGTGTCCTGACCTCCCCATGCTGACCACCCCGTGGTGCTTTTCTTCATCCTACATTGCCACTCACTGCCTATTCTAATTCAGACCCTATGATTCACACCACCTGGTGATGCTTTTCTCACTCCTACTAGTGAATGTAATGTTACACACCCATACAATGCGCACCACCCCACGATGTTTTTCAGAAACCTATCCTACATTGTCAGTGCATGTTTCCTGACCTCCCCATCCTGACAACCCCATGGTGCTTTTCACCATCCTACATTGCCAGTCACTGCCTTTCCTAATTCAGACCCTATGATTCACACCAGCCGGTGATGTTTTCTCACTCCTACTAGTGAATGTAATGTTACACACCCATACAATGCGCACCACCCCGCGATGTTTTTCAGAAATCTATCCTACTTTGCCACTGCATGTTTCCTGACCTCCCCATGCTGACCACCCCTTGGTGTTTTTCTCCATCATACATTGCCACTCACTGCCTATCCTAATTCAGACCCTATGATTCACTCCACCAAGTGATGTTTTTCTCACTCCAACTAGTGAATGTAATATTACCCTACCAAACAATGCGGACCACCCCGCGATGTTTTTCAGAAACCTATCCTACATTGCCACTGCATGTGTCCTGACCTCCCCATGCTGACCAAACCGTGGTGCTTTTCTCCATCCAACATTGCCACTCACTGCCTATCCTAATTCAGACCCTATGATTCACACAACCCCGTGATGTTTTTCTCACTCCTACTAGTGAATGTAGAGTTACACACCCATACAATGCGCACCACACCGCGATGTTTTTCAGAAACATATCCTACATTGCGACTGCATGTTTCCTGAGCTCCCCATGATGACCACACCGTGGTGCTATTCTCCATCCTACATTGCCACTCACTGCCTATCCTAATTCAGACCCTATGATTCACACCACCCCGTTATGTTTTTCTCACTCCTACTAGTTAATGTAATGTTACACACCCATACGATGCGCACCACCCCGCAATGTTTTTCAGAAACTTTTCTACATTGCCACTGCATGTTTCCTGACCTCCCCATGCAGGCCAACCCGTGGTGCTTTTCTCCATCCTACATTGCCACTTACTGCCTATCCCAATTCAGACCCTATGATTCACACCAGCCCGTGATGTTTTTTTCACTCCTACTAGTGAATGTAATGTTACACACTCATACAATGCGCACCACCCTGCGAGGTTTTTCAGAAACCAATTATACGTTGCCACTGCATGGGTCCTGACCTCCCCATGCTGACCACCCCGTGGTGCTTTTCTCCATCCTACATTGCCACTCACTGCCTATCCTAATTCACACCCTATGATTCACACCACCCCGTGATGTTTTTCAAACTGCTACTAGTGAATGTAATGTTACACACCCATACAATTCGCACCACCCCGCGATGTTTTTCAGAAATCTATCCTACTTTGCCACTGCATGTTTGCTGACCTCTCAATGCTGACCACCCCGTGGTGCTTTTCTCCATCCTACATTGCCACTCAATGCCTATCCTAATTCAGACCCTATGATTCACAACCACCCGTAATGGTTTTCTCACTCCTACTAGTGAATGTAATGTTACACACCCATACAGTGCGCACCACGCCGCGATATTTTTAAGAAACCTATCCTACATTGCCACTGCATGTGTCCTGACCTCCCCTTGCTGACCACCCCTTGGTGCTTTTCTCCATCCTACATTGCCAGTCACTGCCTATCCTAATTCAGACCCTATGATTCACACCACCTCGTGATGTTTTTCTCACTCCTACTACTGAATGTAGTGTTACAAACCCATACAATGCGCACCACCCCGCGTTGATTTTTAGAAACCTATCCTACATTGCCACTGCATGTTTCCTGACCTCCCCATGCTGACCACCCCGTGGTGCTTTTCTCCATCCTACATTGCAACTCACTACCTATCCTAATTCAGGCCCTATGATTCACACCCACCCGTAATGGTTTCTCACTTCTACTAGTGAATGTAATGTGACACACCCATACAATGCGCACCACACCACGATGTTTTTCAGAAACCTATCCTACATTGCCACTGCATTTTTCCTGACCTCCCCATGCTGACCACCCCATGTTGCTTTTCTCCATCCTACATTGCCACTTACTGCCTATCCTAATTCACACCCTATGATTCACACCACCCCGTGATGTTTTTCAAACTGCTACTAGTGTATGTAATGTTACACACCCATACAATTCGCAAAACCCCGCGATGTTTTTCAGAAATCTATCCTACATTGCCACTGCATGTTTCCTGACCTCCCCATGCTGACCACCCGTGGTGCTTTTCTCCATCCTACATTGCCACACACTGCCTATCCTAATTCAGACCCTATGATTCACACCACCCCGTGATGTTTTTCTCACTCCTACTAGTGAATGTAGTGTTACACACCCATACAATGCGCACCACCCCGCGATGTTTTTCAGAAACCTATCCTACAGTGCCACTGCATGTTTCCTGACCTCCCAATGCTGACCACCCCGTGGTGCTTTTCTCCATCCTACATTGCCACTCACTGCCTATCCTAATGCAGACCCTATGATTCACACCACCAAGTGATGTTTTTCTCACTCCTACTAGTGAATGTAATATTACACACCCATACAATGCGAACCACCCCTTGATGTTTTTCAGAAACCTATCCTACATTGCCAATGCATGTGTCATGACCTCCCCATGCTGACCACCCCGTGGTGCTTTTCTTCATCCTACATTGCCACTCACTGCCTATTCTAATTCAGACCCTATGATTCACACCACCCGGTGATGTTTTTCTCACTCCTACTAGTGAATGTAATGTTACACACCCATACAATGCGCACCACCCCACGATGTTTTTCAGAAACCTATCCTACATTGTCACTGCATGTTTCCTGACCTCCCCATGCTGACAACCCCATGGTGCTTTTCACCATCCTACATTGCCAGTCACTGCCTTTCCTAATTCAGACCCTATGATTCATACCAGCCGGTGATGGTTTTCTCACTCCTACTAGTGAATGTAATGTTACACACCCATACAATGTGCACCACCCCGCGATGTTTTTCAGAAACCTATCTTACATTGCCACTGCATGTGTCCTGACCTCCCCATGCTGACCACCCCGTGGTGCTTTTCTCCATCCTACATTGCCACTCACTGCCTATCCTAATTCACACCCTATGATTCACACCACCCCGTGATGTTTTTCTCACTCGTACTAGTGAATGTAATGTTACACACCCATACAATGCACACCACCCCGCGATGTTTTTCAGAAATCTATCCTACATTGCCACTGCATGTTTCCTGACCTCCCCATGATGACCACCCCGTGTGCTTTTCTCCATCCTATATTGCCACTCACTGCCTATCCTAATTCAGACCCTATGATTCACACAACCCCGTTATGTTTTTCTCACTCCTACTAGTTAATGTAATGTTACACACCCATACGATGCGCACCACCCCGCAATGTTTTTCAGAAACTTTTCTACATTGCCACTGCATGTTTCCTGACCTCCCCATGCTGGCCAACCCGTGGTGCTTTTCTCCATCCTACATTGCCACTTACTGCCTATCCCAATTCAGACCCTATGATTCACACCAGCCCGTGATGTTTTTCTCACTCCTACTAGTGAATGTAATGTTACACACTCATACAATGCGCACCACCCTGCGAGGTTTTTCAGAAACCAATTGTACGTTGCCACTGCATGTTTCCTCACCTCCCCATGCTGACCAGCCCGTGGTGCTTTTCTCCATCCTACATTGCCACTCACTGCCTATCCTAATTCACACCCTATGATTCACACCACCCCGTGATGTTTTTCAAACTGCTACTAGTGAATGTAATGTTACACACCCATACAATTCGCACCACCCCGCGATGTTTTTCAGAAATCTATCCTACTTTGCCACTGCATGTTTCCTGACCTCCCCATGCTGACCACCCCTTGGTGTTTTTCTCCTTCATACATTGCCACTCACTGCCTATCCTAATTCAGACCCTATGATTCACTCCACCAAGTGATGTTTTTCTCACTCCAACTAGTGAATGTAATATTACCCACCCAAACAATGCGGACCACTCCGCGATGTTTTTCAGAAACCTATCCTACATTGCCACTGCATGTGTCCTGACCTCCCCATGCTGACCAAACCGTGGTGCTTTTCTCCATCCTATATTGCCACTCACTGCCTATCCTTATTCAGACCCTATGATTCACACCACCCCGTGATGTTTTTCTCACTCCTACTAGTGAATGTAGTGTTACACACCCATACAATCCGCACCAGCCCGCGATGTTTTTCAGAAACCTATCCTACATTGCCACTGCATGTATCCTGACCTCCCCATGCTGACCACGCCGTGTTGCTTTTCTCCATCCTACATTGCCACTCACTGCCTATCCTAATTCACACCCTATGATTCACACCACCCCGTGATGTTTTTCAAACTGCTACTAGTGAATGTAATGTTAAACACCCATACAATTCGCACCACCCCGCGATGTTTTTCAGAAATCTATCTTACTTTGCCACTGCATGTTTCCTGACCTCCCCATGCTGACCACCCTGTGGTGCTTTTCTCCATCATACATTGCCACTCACTGCCTATCCTAATTCAGACCTTATGATTCACTGCACCAAGTGATGTTTTTCTCACTCCAACTAGTGAATGTAATATTACCCACCCAAACAATGCGGACCACCCCGCGATGTTTTTCAGAAACCTATCCTACATTGCCACTGCATGTGTCCTGGCCTCCCCATGCTGACCACCCCGTGGTGCTTTTCTCCATCCTATATTGCCACTCACTGCCTATCCTAATTCAGACCCTATGATTCACACCACCCCGTGATGTTTTTCTCATTCCTACTAGTGAATGTAATGTTACACACCCATACAGTGCATACCACCCCGCGATGTTTTTCAGAAACCTATACTACATTGCCACTGCATGTTCCCTGACCTCCCCATGCTGACCACCCATGGTGCTTTTCTCCATCCTACATTGCCACTCACTGCCTATCCTAATTCAGACCCTATAATTAACACCACCCCGTGATGTTTTTCTCACTCCTACTAGTGAATGTAGTGTTACACACCCATACAATGCACACCACCCCGCAATGTTTCTCAGAAAACTATCCTACATTGCCACAGCATGTTTGCTGACCTCTCAATGCTGACCACCCCGTGGTGCTTTTCTCCATCCTACATTGCCACTCACTGCCTATCCTAATTCAGACCCTATGATTCACACCCACCCGTAATGGTTTTCTCACTCCTACTAGTGAATGTAATGTGACACACCCATACAATGCGCACCACGCCGCGATGTTTTTCAGAAACCTATCCTACATTGCCACTGCATGTTTCCTGACCTCCCCATGCTGACCACCCCATGTTGCTTTTCTCCATCCTACATTGCCACTTATTGCCTATCCTAATTCACACCCTATGATTCACACCACCCCATGATGTTTTTCAAACTGCTACTAGTGTATGTAATGTTACACACCCATACAATTCGCAAAACCCCGCGATGTTTTTCAGAAATCTATCCTACATTGCCACTGCATGTTTCCTGACCTCCCCATGCTGACCACCCCGTGGTGCTTTTCTCCATCATACATTGCCACTCACTGCCTATCCTAATTCAGACCCTATGATTCACACCACCCCGTGATGTTTTTCTCATTCCTACTAGTGAATGTAATGTTACACACCCATACAATGCACACCACCCCGCGATGTTTTTCAGAAACCTATCCTACATTGCCACTGCATGTTTCCTGACCTCCCCATGCTGACCACCCGTGGTGCTTTTCTCCATCCTACATTGCCACACACTGCCTATCCTAATTCAGACCCTATGATTCACACCACCCCGTGATGTTTTTCTCATTCCTACTAGTGAATGTAATGTTACACACCCATACAATGCACACCACCCCGCGATGTTTTTCAGAAACCTATCCTACATTGCCACTGCATGTTTCCTGACCTCCCCATGCTGACCACCCCGTGGTGCTTTTCTCCATCATACATTGCCACACACTGCCTATCCTAATTCACACCCTATGATTCACACCACCCCGTGATGTTTTTCTCACTCCTACTAGTGAATGTAGTGTTACACACCCATGCCATTCGCCCCAGTCCGCGATGTTTTTCAGAAATCTATCCTACATTGCCACTGCATGTTTCCTGACCTCCCCATGCTGACCACCCCGCGGTGCTTTTCTCCATCATACATTGCCACTCACTGCCTATCCTAATTCAGACCCTATGATTCACTCCACCAAGTGATGTTTTTCTCACACCTACTAGTGAATGTAATATTACACACCCATACAATGCGGACCACCCCGCGATGTTTTTCAGAAACCTATCCTACATTGCCACTGCATGTGTCCTGACCTCCCCATGCTGACCACCCCGTGGTGCTTTTCTTCATCCTACATTGCCACTCACTGCCTATTCTAATTCAGACCCTATGATTCACACCACCCGGTGATGCTTTTGTCACTCCTACTAGTGAATGTAATGTTACACACCCATACAATGCGCACCACCCCACGATGTTTTTCAGAAACCTATCCTACATTGTCAGTGCATGTTTCCTGACCTCCCCATGCTGACAACCCCATGGTGCTTTTCACCATCCTACATTGCCAGTCACTGCCTTTCCTAATTCAGACCCTATGATTCACACCAGCCGGTGATGTTTTTCTCACTCCTACTAGTGAATGTAATGTTACACACCCATACAATGCGCACCACCCCGCGATGTTTTTCAGAAACCTATCCTACATTGCCACTGCATGTGTCCTGACCTCCCCATGCTGACCACACCGTGGTGCTTTTCTCCAACCTACATTGCCACTCACTGCCTATCCTAATTCACACCCTATGATTCACACCACCCCGTGATGTTTTTCTCACTCGTACTAGTGAATGTAATGTTACACACCCATACAATGCACACCACCCCGCGATGTTTTTCAGAAACCTATCCTACATTGCCACTGCATGTTTCCTGACCTCCCCATGATGACCACCCCGTGTGCTTTTCTCCATCCTACATTGCCACTCACTGCCTATCCTAATTCAGACCCTATGATTCACACAACCCCGTGATGTTTTTCTCACTCCTACTAGTGAATGTAGAGTTACACACCCATACAATGCGCACCACCCCGCGATGTTTTTCAGAAACATATCCTACATTTCGACTGCATGTTTCCTGAGCTCCCCATGATGACCACCCCGTGGTGCTATTCTCCATCCTACATTGCCACTCACTGCCTATCCTAATTCAGACCCTATGATTCACACAACCCCGTGGTGTTTTTCTCACTCAAACTAGTGAATGTAGTGCTACACACCCATATAATGCGCACCACCCCGCGATGTTTTTCAAAAACATATCCTACATTGCGACTACATGTTTCCTGACCTCCCCATGATGACCACCCCGTGGTGCTATTCTCCATCCTACATTGCCACTCACTGCCTATCCTAATTCAGACCCTATGATTCACACCACCCCGTGATGTTTTTCTCACTCCTACTAGTGAATGTAATGTTACACACCCATACGATGCGCACCACCCCGCGATGTTTTTCAGAAACCTATTCTACATTGCCAATGCATGTTTCCTGACCTCCCCATGCTGGCCACCCCGTGGTGCTTTTCTCCATCCTACATTGCCACTTACGGCCTATTGTAATTCAGACCCTATGATTCACACCACCCCGTGATGTTTTTCTCACTCCTACTAGTGAATGTAATGTTACACACTCATACAATGCGCACCACCCTGCGAGGTTTTTCAGAAACCTATTATACATTGCCACTGCATGTGTCCTGACCTCCCCATGCTGACCACCCCGTGGTGCTTTTCTCCATCCTACATTGCCACTCACTGCCTATCCTAATTCAGACCCTATGATTCACACCACCCCGTGATGTTTTTCTCACTCCTACTAGTGAATGTAATGTTACACACCCATACAATGCGCACCACCCCGCGATGATTTTCAGAAACCTAACCTACATTGCCACTGCATGTTTCCTGACCTCCCCATGCTGACCATCCCGTGTTGCATTTCTCCATCCTACATTGACACTCACTGCCTATCCTAATTCACACCCTATGATTCACACCACCCCGTTATGTTTTTCTCACTCCTACTAGTTAATGTAATGTTACACACCCATACGATGCGCACCACTCCGCAATGTTTTTCAGAAACTTTTCTACATTGCCACTGCATGTTTCCTGACCTCCCTATGCTGGCCAACCCGTGGTGCTTTTCTCCATCCTACATTGCCACTTACTGCCTATCCCAATTCAGACCCTATGATTCACACCAGCCCGTGATGTTTTACTCACTCCTACTAGTGAATGTAATGTTACACACTCATACAATGCGCACCACCCTGCGAGGTTTTTCAGAAACCAATTATACGTTGCCACTGCATGTGTCCTGACCTCCCCATGCTGACCACCACGTGGTGCTTTTCTCCATCCTACATTGCCACTCACTGCCTATCCTAATTCACACCCTATGATTCACACCACCCCGTGATGTTTTTCAAACTGCTACTAGTGAATGTAATGTTACACACCCATACAATTCGCACCACCACGCGATGTTTTTCAGAAATCTATCCTACTTTGCCACTGCATGTTTCATGACCTCCCCATGCTGACCACCCCTTGGTGTTTTTCTCCATCATACATTGCCACTCACTGCCTATCCTAATTCAGACCGTATGATTCACTCCACCAAGTGATGTTTTTCTCACTCCAACTAGTGAATGTAATATTACCCACCCAAACAATGCGGACCACTCCGCGATGTTTTTCAGAAACCTATCCTACATTGCCACTGCATGTGTCCTGACCTCCCCATGCTGACCAAACCGTGGTGCTTTTCTCCATCCTATATTGCCACTCACTGCCTATCCTTATTCAGACCCTATGATTCACACCACCCCGTGATGTTTTTCTCACTCCTACTAGTGAATGTAGTGTTACACACCCATACAATCCGCACCAGCCCGCGATGTTTTTCAGAAACCTATCCTACATTGCCACTGCATGTATCCTGACCTCCCCATGCTGACCACGCCGTGTTGCTTTTCTCCATCCTACATTGCCACTCACTGCCTATCCTAAATCACACCCTATGATTCACACCACCCCGTGATGTTTTTCAAACTGCTACTAGTGAATGTAATGTTAAACACCCATACAATTCGCACCACCCCGCGATGTTTTTCAGAAACCTATCCTACATTGCCACTGCATGTGTCCTGACCTCCCCATGCTGACCACCCCGTGGTGCTTTTCTCCATCCTATATTGCCACTCACTGCCTATCCTAATTCAGACCCTATGATTCACACCACCCCGTGATGTTTTTCTCATTCCTACTAGTGAATGTAATGTTACACACCCATACAGTGCACACCACCCCGCGATGTTTTTCAGAAACCTATACTACATTGCCACTGCATGTTCCCTGACCTCCCCATGCTGACCACCCATGGTGCTTTTCTCCATCCTACATTGCCACTCACTGCCTATCCTAATTCAGACCCTATAATTAACACCACCCCGTGATGTTTTTCTCACTCCTACTAGTGAATGTAGTGTTACACACCCATACAATGCGCACCACCCCGCAATGTTTCTCAGAAAACTATCCTACATTGCCACAGCATGTTTGCTGACCTCTCAATGCTGACCACCCCGTGGTGCTTTTCTCCATCCTACATTGCCACTCACTGCCTATCCTAATTCAGACCCTATGATTCACACCCACCCGTAATGGTTTTCTCACTCCTACTAGTGAATGTAATGTTACACACCCATACAATGCGCACCACGCCGCGATATTTTTCAGAAACCTATCCTACATTGCCATTGCATGTGTCCTGACCTTCCCTTGCTGACCACCCCTTGGTGCTTTTCTCCATCCTACATTGCCAATCACTGCCTATCCTAATTCAGACCCTATGATTCACACCACCCCGTGATGTTTTTCTCACTCCTACTACTGAATGTAGTGTTACACACCCATGCAATGCGCCCCACCCCGCGATGATTTTTAGAAACCTATCCTACATTGCCACTGCATGTTTCCTGACCTCCCCATGCTGACCACCCCGTGGTGCTTTTCTCCATCCTACATTGCAACTCACTACCTATACTAATTCAGGCCCTATGATTCACACCCACCTGTAATGGTTTCTCACTTCTACTAGTGAATGTAATGTGACACACCCATACAATGCGCACCACGCCGCGATGTTTTTCAGAAACCTATCCTACATTGCCACTGCATGTTTCCTGACCTCCCCATGCTGACCACCCCATGTTGCTTTTCTCCATCCTACATTGCCATTTATTGCCTATCCTAATTCACACCCTATGATTCACACCACCCCGTGATGTTTTTCAAACTGCTACTAGTGTATGTAATGTTACACACCCATACAATTCGCAAAACCCCGCGATGTTTTTCAGAAATCTATCCTACATTGCCACAGCATGTTTCCTGACCTCCCCATGCTGACCACCCATGGTGCTTTTCTCCATCATACATTGCCACTCACTGCCTATCCTAATTCAGACCCTATGATTCACTCCACCAAGTGATGTTTTTCTCACTCCTACTAGTGAATGTAATATTACACACCCATACAATGCGGACCACCCCGCGATGTTTTTCAGAAACCTATCCTACATTGCCACTGCATGTGTCCTGACCTCCCCATGCTGACGACCCCGTGGTGCTTTTCTCCATCCTACATTGCCACTCACTCCCTATCCTAATTCAGACCCTATGATTCACACCACCCCGTGATGTTTTTCTCATTCCTACTAGTGAATGTAATGTTACACACCCATACAATGCACACCACCCCGCGATGTTTTTCAGAAACCTATCCTACATTGCCACTGCATGTTTCCTGACCTCCCCATGCTGACCACCCGTGGTGCTTTTCTCCATCCTACATTGCCACACACTGCCTATCCTAATTCAGACCCTATGATTCACACCACCCCGTGATGTTTTTCTCACTCCTACTAGTGAATGTAGTGTTACACACCCATGCCATTCGCCCCATTCCGCGATGTTTTTCAGAAATCTATCCTACATTGCCACTGCATGTTTCCTGACCTCCCCATGCTGACCACCCCGCGGTGCTTTTCTCCATCATACATTGCCACTCACTGCCTATCCTAATTCAGACCCTATGATTCACTCCACCAAGTGATGTTTTTCTCACACCTACTAGTGAATGTAATATTACACACCCATACAATGCGGACCACCCCGCGATGTTTTTCAGAAACCTATCCTACATTGCCACTGCATGTGTCCTGACCTCCCCATGCTGACCACCCCGTGGTGCTTTTCTTCATCCTACATTGCCACTCACTGCCTATTCTAATTCAGACCCTATGATTCACACCACCCGGTGATGCTTTTGTCACTCCTACTAGTGAATGTAATGTTACACACCCATACAATGCGCACCACCCCACGATGTTTTTCAGAAACCTATCCTACATTGTCAGT
Source organism: Cavia porcellus (assembly GCF_034190915.1). NCBI lineage: Eukaryota > Metazoa > Chordata > Mammalia > Rodentia > Caviidae > Cavia > Cavia porcellus. Next base: position 28,032,894 of record NW_026947510.1, on the reverse strand, counting down.
GCATGTTTCCTGACCTCCCCAAGCTGACAACCCCATGGTGCTTTTCACCATCCTACATTGCCAGTCACTGCCTTTCCTAATTCAGACCCTATGATTCACACCAGCCGGTGATGTTTTTCTCACTCCTACTAGTGAATGTAATGTTACACACCCATACAATGCGCACCACCCCGCGATGTTTTTCAGAAACCTATCCTACATTGCCACTGCATGTGTCCTGACCTCCCCATGCTGACCACACCGTGGTGCTTTTCTCCATCCTACATTGCCACTCACTGCCTATCCTAATTCACACCCTATGATTCACACCACCCCGTGATGTTTTTCTCACTCGTACTAGTGAATGTAATGTTACACACCCATACAATGCACACCACCCCGCGATGTTTTTCAGAAACCTATCCTACATTGCCACTGCATGTTTCCAGACCTCCCCATGATGACCACCCCGTGTGCTTTTCTCCATCCTACATTGCCACTCACTGCCTATCCTAATTCAGACCCTATGATTCACACAACCCCATGATGTTTTTCTCACTCCTACTAGTGAATGTAGAGTTACACACCCATACAATGCGCACCACCCCGCGATGTTTTTCAGAAACATATCCTACATTGAGACTGCATGTTTCCTGAGCTCCCCATGATGACCACCCCGTGGTGCTATTCTCCATCCTACATTGCCACTCACTGCCTATCCTAATTCAGACCCTATGATTCACACAACCCCATGGTGTTTTTCTCACTCCTACTAGTGAATGTAGTGTTACACAACCATATAATGCGCACCACCCCGCGATGTTTTTCAAAAACATATCCTACATTGCGACTACATGTTTCCTGACCTCCCCATGATGACCACCCCGTGGTGCTATTCTCCATCCTACATTGCCACTCACTGCCTATCCTAATTCAGACCCTATGATTCACACCACCCCGTGATGTTTTTCTCACTCCTACTAGTGAATGTAATGTTACACACCCATACGATGCGCACCACCCCGCGATGTTTTTCAGAAACCTATTCTACATTGCCAATGCATGTTTCCTGACCTCCCCATGCTGGCCACCCCGTGGTGCTTTTCTCCATCCTACATTGCCACTTACGGCCTATTGTAATTCAGACCCTATGATTCACACCACCCCGTGATGTTTTTCTCACTCCTACTAGTGAATGTAATGTTACACACTCATACAATGCGCACCACCCTGCGAGGTTTTTCAGAAACCTATTATACATTGCCACTGCATGTGTCCTGACCTCCCCATGCTGACCACCCCGTGGTGCTTTTCTCCATCCTACATTGCCATTCACTGCCTATCCTAATTCAGACCCTATGATTCACACCACCCCGTGATGTTTTTCTCACTCCTACTAGTGAATGTAATGTTACACACCCATACAATGCGCACCACCCCGCGATGATTTTCAGAAACCTAACCTACATTGCCACTGCATGTTTCCTGACCTCCCCATGCTGACCATCCCGTGTTGCATTTCTCCATCCTACATTGCCACTCACTGCCTATCCTAATTCACACCCTATGATTCACACCACCCCGTTATGTTTTTCTCACTCCTACTAGTTAATGTAATGTTACACACCCATACGATGCGCACCACCCCGCAATGTTTTTCAGAAACTTTTCTACATTGCCACTGCATGTTTCCTGACCTCCCCATGCTGGCCAACCCGTGGTGCTTTTCTCCATCCTACATTGCCACTTACTGCCTATCGCAATTCAGACCCTATGATTCACAGCAGCCCGTGATGTTTTTCTCACTCCTACTAGTGAATGTAATGTTACACACTCATACAATGCGCACCACCCTGCGAGGTTTTTCAGAAACCAATTATACGTTGCCACTGCATGTGTCCTGACCTCCCCATGCTGACCACCCCGTGGTGCTTTTCTCCATCCTACATTGCCACTCACTGCCTATCCTAATTCACACCCTATGATTCACACCACCCCGTGATGTTTTTCAAACTGCTACTAGTGAATGTAATGTTAAACACCCATACAATTCGCACCACCCCGCGATGTTTTTCAGAAATCTATCCTACTTTGCCACTGCATGTTTCCTGACCTCCCCATGCTGACCACCCCTTGGTGTTTTTCTCCATCATACATTGCCACTCACTGCCTATCCTAATTCAGACCTTATGATTCACTGCACCAAGTGATGTTTTTCTCACTCCAACTAGTGAATGTAATATTACCCACCCAAACAATGCGGACCACCCCGCGATGTTTTTCAGAAACCTATCCTACATTGCCACTGCATGTGTCCTGACCTCCCCATGCTGACCACCCCGTGGTGCTTTTCTCCATCCTATATTGCCACTCACTGCCTATCCTAATTCAGACCCTATGATTCACACCACCCCGTGATGTTTTTCTCATTCCTAGTAGTGAATGTAATGTTACACACCCATACAGTGCACACCACCCCGCGATGTTTTTCAGAAACCTATCCTACATTGCCACTGCATGTTCCCTGACCTCCCCATGCTGACCACCCATGGTGCTTTTCTCCATCCTACATTGCCACTCACTGCCTATCCTAATTCAGACCCTATAATTAACACCACCCCGTGATGTTTTTCTCACTCCTACTAGTGAATGTATTGTTACACACCCATACAATTCGCACCACCCCGCAATGTTTCTCAGAAAACTATCCTACATTGCCACAGCATGTTTGCTGACCTCTCAATGCTGACCACCCCGTGGTGCTTTTCTCCATCCTACATTGCCACTCACTGCCTATCCTAATTCAGACCCTATGATTCACACCCACCCGTAATGGTTTTCTCACTCCTACTAGTGAATGTAATGTTACACACCCATACAATGCGCGCCACGCCGCGATATTTTTCAGAAACCTATCCTACATTGCTATTGCATGTGTCCTGACCTCCCCTTGCTGACCACCCCTTGGTGCTTTTCTCCATCCTACATTGCCAGTCACTGCCTATCCTAATTCAGACCCTATGATTCACACCACCCCGTGATGTTTTTCTCACTCCTACTACTGAATGTAGTGTTACAGACCCATACAATGCGCACCACCCCGCGATGATTTTTAGAAACCTATCCTACATTGCCACTGCATGTTTCCTGACCTCCCCATGCTGACCACCCCGTGGTGCTTTTCTCCATCCTACATTGCAAGCCACTACCTATCCTAATTCAGGCCCTATGATTCACACCCACCCGTAATGGTTTCTCACTTCTACTAGTGAATGTAATGTGACACACCCATACAATGCGCACCACGCCGCGATGTTTTTCAGAAACCTATCCTACATTGCCACTGCATGTTTCCTGACCTCCCCATGCTGACCACCCCATGTTGCTTTTCTCCATCCTACATTGCCACTTATTGCCTATCCTAATTCACACCCTATGATTCACACCACCCCGTGATGTTTTTCTCACTCCTACTAGTGAATGTAGTGTTAAACACACATGCCATTCGCACCAGTCCGCGATGTTTTTCAGAAATCTATCCTACATTGCCACTGCATGTTTCCTGACCTCCCCATGCTGACCACCCGGCGGTGCTTTTCTCCATCATACATTGCCACTCACTGCCTATCCTAATTCAGACCCTATGATTCACTCCACCAAGTGATGTTTTTCTCACACCTACTAGTGAATGTTATATTACACACCCATACAATGCGGACCACCCCGCGATGTTTTTCAGAAACCTATCCTACATTGCCACTGCATGTGTCCTGACCTCCCCATGCTGACCACCCCGTGGTGCTTTTCTTCATCCTACATTGCCACTCACTGCCTATTCTAATTCAGACCCTATGATTCACACCACCCGGTGATGCTTTTGTCACTCCTACTAGTGAATGTAATGTTACACACCCATACAATGCGCACCACCCCACGATGTTTTTCAGAAACCTATCCTACATTGTCAGTGCATGTTTCCTGACCTCCCCATGCTGACAACCCCATGGTGCTTTTCACCATCCTACATTGCCAGTCACTGCCTTTCCTAATTCAGACCCTATGATACACACCAGCCGGTGATGTTTTTCTCACTCCTACTAGTGAATGTAATGTTACACACCCATACAATGCGCACCACCCCGCGATGTTTTTCAGAAACCTATCCTACATTGCCACTGCATGTGTCCTGACCTCCCCATGCTGACCACCCCGTGGTGCTTTTCTCCATCCTACATTGCCACTCACTGCCTATCCTAATTCACACCCTATGATTCACACCACCCCGTGATGTTTTTCTCACTCGTACTAGTGAATGTAATGTTACACACCCATACAATGCACACCACCCCGCGATGTTTTTCAGAAACCTATCCTACATTGCCACTGCATGTTTCCTTACCTCCCCATGATGACCACCCCGTGTGCTTTTCTCCATCCTACATTGCCACTCACTGCCTATCCTAATTCAGACCCTATGATTCACACAACCCCGTGATGTTTTTCTCACTCCTACTAGTGAATGTAGAGTTACACACCCATACAATGCGCACCACCCCGCGATGTTTTTCAGAAACATATCCTACATTGCGACTGCATGTTTCCTGAGCTCCCCATGATGACCACCCCGTGATGCTATTCTCCATCCTACATTGCCACTCACTGCCTATCCTAATTCAGACCCTATGATTCACACAACCCCGTGGTGTTTTTCTCACTCCTACTAGTGAATGTAGTGTTACACACCCATATAATGCGCACCACCCCGCGATATTTTTCAGAAACCTATCCTACATTGCCACTGCATGTGTCCTGACCTCCCCTTGCTGACCACCCCGTGGTTCTTTTCTCCAACCTACATTGCGACTCACTGCCTATCCTAATTCAGACGCTATGATTCACACCACCGCGTGATGTTTTTCTCATTCTTACTAGTGAATGTAATGTTACACACCCATAGAATGCACACCACCACGCGATGTTTTTTAGAAACTTATCCTACATTGCCACTGCATGTTTCCTGATCTCCCCATGCTGACCACCCCGTGGTGCTTTTCTCCATCCTACATTGCAACTCACTACCTATCCTAATTCAGGCCCTATGATTCACACCCACCCGTAATGGTTTCTCACTTCTACTAGTGAATGTAATGTGACACACCCATACAATGCGCACCACACCACGATGTTTTTCAGAAACCTATCCTACATTGCCACTGCATGTTTCCTGACCTCCCCATGCTGACCACCCCGTGGTGCTTTTCTCCATCCTACATTGCAACTCACTGCCTATCCTAATTCAGACCCTATGATTCACACCCACCCGTAATGGTTTTCTCACTGCTACTAGTGAATGTAGTGTTACACACCCATACAATGCGCACCACCCCGCGATGTTTTTCAGAAACCTATCCTACATTGCCACTGCATGTTTCCTGACCTCCCCATGCTAACCACCCCGTGTTGCTTTTCTCCATCCTACATTGCCACTTACTGCCTATCCTAATTCACACCCTATGATTCACACCACCCCGTGATGTTTTTCAAACTGCTACTAGTGTATGTAAAGTTACACACACATACAATTCGCACCACCCCGCGATATTTTTCAAAAATCTATCCTACATCGCCACTGCATGTTTCCTGACCTCCCCATGCTGACCACCCATGGTGCTTTTCTCCATCCTACATTGCCACTCACTGCCTATCCTAATTCAGACCCTATGATTCACACCACCCCTTGATGTTTTTCTCCCTCCTACGAGTGAATGTAATGTTACACACCCATACGATGCGCACCACCCCGCGACGTTTTTCAGAATCCTATCCTACATTGCCACTGCATGTGTCCTGACCTCCGCATGCTGGCCACCCCGTGGTGCTTTTCTCCATCCTACATTGCCACTCACTGCCTATCCTAATTCAGACCCTATGATTCACACCAGCCGGTGATGTTTTTCTCACTCCTACTAGTGAATGTAATGTTACACAAGCATACGATGCGCACCAACCCGCGATGTTTTTCAGAAACCTATCCTACATTGCCACTGCATGTGTCCTGACCTCCCCATGCTGACCACCCCGTGGTTCTTTTCTCCATCCTACATTGCCACTCACTGCCTATCCTAATTCAGACCCTATGATTCACACAACCCCGTGGTGTTTTTCTCACTCCTACTAGTGAATGTAGTGTTACACACCCATATAATGCGCACCACCCTGCGATGTTTTTCAAAAACATATCGTACATTGCGACTACATGTTTCCTGATCTCCCCATGATGACCACCCCGTGGTGCTATTCTCCATCCTACATTGCCACTCACTGCCTATCCTAATTCAGAGCCTATGATTCACACCACCCCGTGATGTTTTTCTCACTCCTACTAGTGAATGTAATGTTACACACCCATATGATGCGCACCACCCCGCGATATTTTTCAGAAACCTATCCTACATTGCCACTGCATGTTTCCTTACCTCCCCATGATGACCACCCCGTGTGCTTTTCTCCATCCTACATTGCCACTCACTGCCTATCCTAATTCAGACCCTATGATTCACACAACCCCGTGATGTTTTTCTCACTCCTACTAGTGAATGTAGAGTTACACACCCATACAATGCGCACCACCCCGCGATGTTTTTCAGAAACATATCCTACATTGCGACTGCATGTTTCCTGAGCTCCCCATGATGACCACCCCGTGATGCTATTCTCCATCCTACATTGCCACTCACTGCCTATCCTAATTCAGACCCTATGATTCACACAACCCCGTGGTGTTTTTCTCACTCCTACTAGTGAATGTAGTGTTACACACCCATATAATGCGCACCACCCCGCGATATTTTTCAGAAACCTATCCTACATTGCCACTGCATGTGTCCTGACCTCCCCTTGCTGACCACCCCGTGGTTCTTTTCTCCAACCTACATTGCGACTCACTGCCTATCCTAATTCAGACGCTATGATTCACACCACCGCGTGATGTTTTTCTCATTCTTACTAGTGAATGTAATGTTACACACCCATAGAATGCACACCACCACGCGATGTTTTTTAGAAACTTATCCTACATTGCCACTGCATGTTTCCTGATCTCCCCATGCTGACCACCCCGTGGTGCTTTTCTCCATCCTACATTGCAACTCACTACCTATCCTAATTCAGGCCCTATGATTCACACCCACCCGTAATGGTTTCTCACTTCTACTAGTGAATGTAATGTGACACACCCATACAATGCGCACCACACCACGATGTTTTTCAGAAACCTATCCTACATTGCCACTGCATGTTTCCTGACCTCCCCATGCTGACCACCCCGTGGTGCTTTTCTCCATCCTACATTGCAACTCACTGCCTATCCTAATTCAGACCCTATGATTCACACCCACCCGTAATGGTTTTCTCACTGCTACTAGTGAATGTAGTGTTACACACCCATACAATGCGCACCACCCCGCGATGTTTTTCAGAAACCTATCCTACATTGCCACTGCATGTTTCCTGACCTCCCCATGCTAACCACCCCGTGTTGCTTTTCTCCATCCTACATTGCCACTTACTGCCTATCCTAATTCACACCCTATGATTCACACCACCCCGTGATGTTTTTCAAACTGCTACTAGTGTATGTAAAGTTACACACACATACAATTCGCACCACCCCGCGATATTTTTCAAAAATCTATCCTACATCGCCACTGCATGTTTCCTGACCTCCCCATGCTGACCACCCATGGTGCTTTTCTCCATCCTACATTGCCACTCACTGCCTATCCTAATTCAGACCCTATGATTCACACCACCCCTTGATGTTTTTCTCCCTCCTACGAGTGAATGTAATGTTACACACCCATACGATGCGCACCACCCCGCGACGTTTTTCAGAATCCTATCCTACATTGCCACTGCATGTGTCCTGACCTCCGCATGCTGGCCACCCCGTGGTGCTTTTCTCCATCCTACATTGCCACTCACTGCCTATCCTAATTCAGACCCTATGATTCACACCAGCCGGTGATGTTTTTCTCACTCCTACTAGTGAATGTAATGTTACACAAGCATACGATGCGCACCAACCCGCGATGTTTTTCAGAAACCTATCCTACATTGCCACTGCATGTGTCCTGACCTCCCCATGCTGACCACCCCGTGGTTCTTTTCTCCATCCTACATTGCCACTCACTGCCTATCCTAATTCAGACCCTATGATTCACACAACCCCGTGGTGTTTTTCTCACTCCTACTAGTGAATGTAGTGTTACACACCCATATAATGCGCACCACCCTGCGATGTTTTTCAAAAACATATCGTACATTGCGACTACATGTTTCCTGATCTCCCCATGATGACCACCCCGTGGTGCTATTCTCCATCCTACATTGCCACTCACTGCCTATCCTAATTCAGAGCCTATGATTCACACCACCCCGTGATGTTTTTCTCACTCCTACTAGTGAATGTAATGTTACACACCCATATGATGCGCACCACCCCGCGATGTTTTTCAGAAACCTATTCTACATTGCCAATGCATGTTTCCTGACCTCCCCATGCTGGCCACCCCGTGGTGCTTTTCTCCATCCTACATTGCCACTTACTGCCTATTGTAATTCAGACCCTATGATTCACACCACCCCGTGATGTTTTTGTCACTCCTACTAGTGAATGTAATGTTACACAGTCATACAATGTGCACCACCCTGCGAGGTTTTTCAGAAACTTATTATACATTGCCACTGCATGTGTCCTGAGTTCCCCATGGTGACCACCCCGTGGTGCTTTTCTCCATTCTACATTGCCACTCACTGCCTATCCTAATTCAGACCCTATGATTCACACCACCCCATGATGTTTTTCTCACTCCTACTAGTGAATGTAATGTTACACACCCATACAATGCGCACCACCCCGCGATGTTTTTCAGAAACCTAACCTACATTGCCACTGCATGTTTCCTGACCTCCCCATGCTGACCATCCCGTGTTGCATTTTCCATCCTACATTGCCACTCACTGCCTATCCTAATTCACACCCGATGATTCACACCACCCCGTGATGTTTTGCAAACTGCTACTAGTGAATGTAATGTTACACACCCATACAATTCGAACCACCCCGCGATGTTTTTCAGAAATCTATCCTACTTTGCCACTGCATGTTTCCTGACCTCCCCATGCTGACCACCCCGTGGTGCTTTTCTCCATCATACATTTCCACTCACTGCCTATCCAAATTCAGACCCTATGATTCACTTCACCAAGTGATGTTTTTCTCATTCCAACTAGTGAATGTAATATTACCCAGCCAAACAATGCGGACCACCCCGCGATGTTTTTCAGAAACCTATCCCACATTGCCACTGCATGTGTCCTGTTCTCCCCATGCTGACCACACCGTGGTGCTTTTCTCCATCCTATATTGCCACTCACTGCCTATCCTAATTCAGACCCTATGATTCACACCACCCCGTGATGTTTTTCTCATTCCTACTAGTGAATGTAATGTTACACACCCATACAATGCACACCACCCCGCGATGTTTTTCAGAAACCTATCCTACATTGCCACTGCATGTTTCCTGACTTCCCCATGCTGACCACCCGTGGTGCTTTTCTCCATCCTACATTGCCACTCACTGCCTATCCTAATTCAGACCCTATGATTAACACCACCCCGTGATGTTTTTCTCACTCCTACTAGTGAATGTAGTGTTACACACCCATACAATGCGCACCACACCGCGATGTTTTTCAGAAACCTATGCTACATTGCCACTGCATGTTTGCTGACCTCCCAATGCTGACCACCCCGTGGTGCTTTTCTCCATCCTACATTGCCACTCACTGCCTTTCCTAATTCAGACCCTATGATTCACACCCACCCATGATGGTTTTCTCACTCCTACTAGTGAATGTAATGTTACAAACCCATACAATGCGCACCACCCCGCATTATTTTTCAGAAACCTATCCTACATTGCCACTGCATGTGTCCTGACCTCCCCTTGCTGACCACCCTGTGGTGCTTTTCTCCATCCTACATTGCCACTCACTGCCTATCCTAATTCAGACCCTATGATTCACACCACCCCGTGATGTTTTTCTCATTCCTACTAGTGAATGTAATGTTACACACCCATAGAATGCACACCACACCGCGATGTTTTTCAGAAACTTATCCTACATTGCCAATGCATGTTTCCTGACCTCCCCATGGTGACCACCCCATGGTGCTTTTCTCCATCCTACATAGCAACTCACTGCCTATTCTAATTCAGACCCTATGATTCACACCACCCCGTGATGTTTTTCTCACTCCTACTAGTGAATGCAGTGTTACACTCCCATACAATGCGCACCACCCCGCGATGATTTTCAGAAACCTATCCTACATTGCCACTGCATGTTTCCTGACCTCCTCATGCTGACCACCCCGTGGTGCTTTTCTCCATCCTACATTGCAACTCACTACCTATCCTAATTCAGACCCTATGATTCACACCCACCCGTAATGGTTTTCTCACTGCTACTAGTGAATGTAATGTTACACACCCATACAATGCGCACCACCCCACGATATTTTTCAGAAACGTATCCTACATTGCCACTGCATGTGTCCTGACCTCCCCTTGCTGACCACCCTGTGGTGCTTTTCTCCATCCTACATTGCCACTCCCTGCCTATCCTAATTCAGACCCTATGATTCACACCACCCCGTGATGTTTTTCTCACTCCTACTAGTGAATGTAATGTTACACACCCATACGACGCGCACCACCCCGCAATGTTTTTCAGAAAGCTGTCCTACATTGCCACTGCATGTTTCCTGACCTCCCCATGCTGACCACCCCGTGGTGCTTTTCTCCATCCTACATTGCCACTCACTGCCTTTCCTAATTCACACCCTATGATTCACACCACCCCTTGATGTTTTTGTCACTCCTACTAGTGAATGTAATGTTACACACCCATACAATGGGCACCACCCCGCGATGTTTTTCAGAAACCTATCCTACATTGCCACTGCATGTTTACTGACCTCCGCATGCTGACCACCCCGTGGTGCTTTTCTCCATCCTACATTGCCACTCACTGCCTATCCTAATTCAGACCCTATGATTCACACCACCCGGTGATGTTTTTCTCACTACTTCTAGTCAATGTAATGTTACACAGCCATACAATGCGCACCACCCCGCGATGTTTTTCAGAATCCTATCCTACATTGCCACTGCATGTTTCCTGACCTCCCCATGCTGGCCACCCCATGGTGCTTTTCTCCATCCTACATTGCCACTCACTGCCTATTCTAATTCAGACCCTATGATTCACACCACCCCGTGATATTTTTCTCAATCCTACTAGTGAATGTAGAGTTATACACCCATACAATACGCACCACCCGGCGATGTTTTTCAGAAACCTATCCTACATTGCCACTGCATGTGTCCTGACCTCCCATGCTGGCCACCCCGTGGTGCTTTTCTCAGTCCTACATTGCCACTCACTGCCTATTCTAATTCAGACCCTATGATTCACACCACCCCGTGATGTTTTTCTCTCTCCTACTAGTAAATGTAATGTTACACACCCATACAATGCGCACCATCCCGCGATGTTTTTCAGAAAGCTATCCTACATTGCCACTGCATGTGTCCTGACCTCCCCATGCTGACCACTCCGTGGTGCTTTTCTCCATCCTACATTGCCACTCACTGCCTATCTTAATTCAGACCCTATGATTCACACCACCCCGTGATGTTTTTCTCTCTCCTACTAGTAAATGTAATGTTACACACCCATACAATGCGCACCATCCCGCGATGTTTTTCAGAAACCTATCCTACATTGCCACTGCATGTGTCCTGACCTTCACATGATGGCCACCCCGTGGTGCTTTTCTCCATCATACATTGCCACTCACTGCCTATCCTAATTCAGACCCTATGATTCACACCACCCCGTGATGTTTTTCTCACTCCTACTAGTGAATGTAGTGTTACACACCCATACAATACGCACCACCCTGTGATGTTTTTCAGAAACCTATCCTACATTGCCACTGCATGTTTCCTGACCTCCCCATGCTGAACACCCGGTGGTGCTTTTCTCCATCCTACATTGCCACTCACTGCCTATCCTAATTCAGACCCTATGATTCACTCCACCAAGTGATGTTTTTCTCACTCCAACTAGTGAATGTAATATTACAGACCCATACAATGCGGACAATCCCGCGATGTTTTTCAGAAACCTATCCTACATTGCCACTGCATGTGTCCTGACCTCCCCATGCTGAACACCCCGTGGTGCTTTTCTCCATCCTACATTGCCACTCACTGCCTATCCTAATTCAGACACTATGAATCACACCACCTTGTGATGTTTTTCTCATTCCTACTAGTGAATGTAATGTTACACACCCATACAATGCACACCACCCCGCGATGTTTTTCAGAAACCTATCCTACATTGCCACTGCATGTTTCCTGACCTCCCCATGCGGCCCACCCCGTGGTGCTTTTCTCCATCCTACATTGCCACTCACTGCCTATCCTAATTCAGACCCTATGATTCACACCACCCCGTGATATTTTTCAAACTCCTACTAGTGAATGTAAAGTTACACACCCAAACAATGCGCACCACCCCGCGATGTTTTTCAGAAACCTATCCTACATTGCCACTGCATGTGTCCTGACCTCCCCATGCTGACCACCCCGTGTTGCTTTTCTCCATCATACATTGCCACTCACTGCCTATCCTAATTCAGACCTTATGATTCACTCCACCAAGTGATGTTTTTCTCACTCCAACTAGTGAATGTAATATTACCCACCCAAACAATGCGGACCACCCCGGGATGTTTTTCAGAAACCAATCCTACATTGCCACTGCATGTGTCCTGACCTCGCCATGCTCACCACACCGTGGTGCTTTTCTCCATCCTATATTGCCACTCACTGCCTATCCTAATTCAGACCCTATGATTCACACCACCCCGTGATGTTTTTCTCATTCCTACTAGTGAATGTAATGTTACCCAACCATACAATGCACACAACCCCACGATGTTTTTCAGAAACCTATCCTACATTGCCACTGCATGTTTCCTGACTTCCCCATGCTGACCACCCATGGTGCTTTTCTCCATCCTACATTGCCACTCACTGCCTATCCTAATTCAGACCCTATGATTAACACCACCCCGTGATGTTTTTCTCACTCCTACTAGTGAATGTAGTGTTACACACCCATACAATGCGCACCACCCCGCGATGATTTTCAGAAACCTATCCTACATTGCCACTGCATGTTTGCTGACCTCCCAATGCTGACCACCCCGTGGTGCTTTTCTCCATCCTACATTGCCACTCACTGCCTTTCCTAATTCAGACCCTATGATTCACACCAACCCGTAATGGTTTTCTCACTCCTACTAGTGAATGTAATGTTACACACCCATATAATGCGCACCACCCCGCGATATTTTTCAGAAACCTATCCTACATTGCCACTGCATGTGTCCTGACCTCCCCTTGCTGACCACCCCGTGGTGCTTTTCTCCATCCTACATTGCCACTCACTGCCTATCCTAATTCAGACGCTATGATTCACACCACCCCGTGATATTTTTCTCATTCCTACTAGTGAATGTAATGTTACACACCCATAGAATGCACACCACACCGCGGTGTTTTTCAGAAACTTATCCTACATTGCCAATGCATGTTTCCTGACCTCCCCATGCTGACCACCCCATGGTGCTTTTCTCCATCCTACATTGCCACTCACTGCCTATCCTAATTCAGACCCTATGATTCACACCACCCTGTGATGTTTTTCTCACTCCTACTAGTGAATGTAATGTTACACACCCATACGATGCGCACCACCCCGCGATGTTTTTCAGAAACCTATCCTACATTGCCACTGCATGTTTCCTGACCTCCCCATGCTGACCACCCCGTGGTGCTTTTCTCCATCCTACATTGCCACTCACTGCCTATCCTAATTCACACCCTATGATTCACACCACCCCGTGATGTTTTTATCACTCCTACTAGTGAATGTAATGTTACACACCCATACAATGGGCACCACCCCGCGATGTTTTTCAGAACCCTATCCTACATTGCCACTGCATGTTTACTGACCTCCCCATGCTGGCCACCCCGTGGTGCTTTTCTCCATCCTACATTGCCACTTACTGCGTATCCTAATTCAGACCCTATTAATCACACCACCCCGTGATGTTTTTCTCACTCCTACTAGTTAATGTAGTGTTACACACCCATACAATACGCACAACCCTGCGATGTTTTTCAGAAACCTATCCTACATTGCCACTGCATGTTTACTGACCTCCCCATGCTGACCACCCCGTGGTGCTTTTCTCCATCCTACATTGCCACTCACTGCCTATCCTAATTCAGACCCTATGATTCACTCCACCAAGTGATGTTTTTCTCACTCAATCTAGTGAATGTAATATTACACACCCATACAATGCGGACCACCCCGCGATGTTTTTCTGAAACCTATCCTACATTGCCACTGCATGTTTACTGACCTCCGCATGCTGACCACCCCGTGGTGCTTTTCTCCATCCTACATTGCCACTCACTGCCTATCCTAATTCAGACCCTATGATTCACACCACCCGGTGATGTTTTTCTCACTCCTACTAGTTAATGTAGTGTTACACACACATACAATACGCACAACCCTGCGATGTTTTTCAGAAACCTATCCTACATTGCCACTGCATGTGTCCTGACCTTCCCATGATGGCCACCCCGTGGTGCTTTTCTCCATCCTACATTGCCACCCACTGCCTATCCTAATTCAGACCCTATGATTCACTCCACCAAGTGATGTTTTTCTCACTGCAACTAGTGGATGCAATATTACAGGCCCATACAATGCGGACAATCCCGCGATGTTTTTCAGAAACCTATCCTACATTGCCACTGCATGTGTCCTGACTTCCCCATGCTGACCACCCCGTGGTGCTATTCTCCATCCTACATTGCCACTCACTGTCTATCCTAATTCAGACACTATGAATCACACCACCCCGTGATGTTTTTCTCATTCCTACTAGTGAATGTAATGTTACACACCCATACAATGCACACCACCCCGCGATGTTTTTCAGAAACCTATCCTACATTGCCACTGCATGTTTCCTGACCTCCCCATGCTGACCACCTGTGGTGCTTTTCTCCATCCTACATTTCCACTCACTGCCTATCCTAATTCAGACACTATGATTCACACCACCCCGTGATGTTTTTCTCACTCCCAGTAGTGAATGTAATGTTACACACCCATTCAATGCGCACCCCCCTGCGAGGTTTTTCAGAAACCTATTATACATTGCCACTGCATGTGTCCTGACCTCCCAATGCGGCCCACCCCGTGGTGCTTTTCTCCATCCTACATTGCCACTCACTGCCTAACCTAATTCAGACCCTATGATTCACACCACCCCGTGATGTTTTTCTCATTCCTACTAGTGAATGTAATGTTACACACCCATACAATGCACACCACCCCGCGATGTTTTTCAGAAACCTATCCTACATTGCCACTGCATGTTTCCTGACTTCCCCATGCTGACCACCCGTGGTGCTTTTCTCCATCCTACATTGCCACTCACTGCCTATCCTAATTCAGACCCTATGATTAACACCACCCCGTGATGTTTTTCTCACTCCTACTAGTGAATGTAGTGTTACACACATATACAATGCGCACCACCCCGCGATGTTTTTCAGAAACCTATCCTACATTGCCACTGCATGTTTGCTGACCTCCCAATGCTGACCACCCCATGGTGCTTTTCTCCATCCTACATTGCCACTCACTGCCTTTCCTAATTCAGACCCTATGATTCACACCCACCCGTAATGGTTTTCTCACTCCTACTAGTGAATGTAATGTTACACACCCATATAATGCGCACCACCCCGCGATATTTTTCAGAAACCTATCCTACATTGCCACTGCATGTGTCCTGACCTCCCCTTGCTGACCACCCCGTGGTGCTTTTCTCCATCCTACATTGCAACTCACTGCCTATCCTAATTCAGACCCTATGATTCACACCACCCGGTGATGTTTTTCTCATTCCTACTAGTGATTGTAATGTTACACACCCATAGAATGCACACCACACCGCGATGTTTTTCAGAAACTTATCCTACATTGCCAATGCATGTTTCCTGACCTCCCCATGCTGACCACCCCATGGTGCTTTTCTCCATCCTACATTGCCACTCACTGCCTATCCTAATTCAGACCCTATGATTCACACCACCCCGTGATGTTTTTCTCACTCCTACTAGTGAATGTAGTGTTACACTCCCATACAATGCGCACCACCCCGCGATGATTTTCAGAAACCTATCCTACATTGCCACTGCATGTTTCCTGACCTCCCCATGCTGACCACCCCGTGGTGCTTTTCTCCATCCTACATTGCAACTCACTACCTATCCTAATTCAGACCCTATGATTCACACCCACCCGTAATGGTTTTCTCACTGCTGCTAGTGAATGTAATGTTACACACCCATACAATGCGCACCACCGCGCGATATTTTTCAGAAACCTATCCTACATTGCCACTGCATGTGTCCTGACCTCCCCTTGATGACCACCCTGTGGTGCTTTTCTCCATCCTACATTGCCACTCACTGCCTATCCTAATTCAGACCCTATGATTCACACCACCCTGTGATGTTTTTCTTACTCCTACTAGTGAATGTAATGTTACACACCCATACGATGCGCACCACCCCACGATGTTTTTCAGAAACCTATCCTACATTGCCACTGCATGTTTCCTGACCTCCCCATGCTGACCACCCCGTGGTGCTTTTCTCCATCCTACATTGCCACTCACTGCCTATCCTAATTCACACCCTATGATTCACACCACCCCGTGATGTTTTTATCACTCCTACTACTGAATGTAATGTTACACACCCATACAATGGGCATCACCCCGCGATATTTTGCAGAAACATATCCTACATTGCCACTGCATGTTTACTGACCTCCGCATGCTGACCACCCCGTGGTGCTTTTCTCCATCCTACATTGCCACTCACTGCCTATCCTAATTCAGACCCTATGATTCACACCACCCCGTGATGTTTTTCTCACTCCAACTAGTGAATGTAATGTTACACACTCATACAATGCGCACCACCCTGCGAAGTTTTTCAGAAACCTATCCTACATTTCCACTGCATGTGTCCTGACCTCCCCATGCTGACCACCTCGTGATGCTTTTCTCCATCCTACATTGCGACTCACTGGCTATCCTAACTCAGACCCTATGATTCACACGAGCCCGTGATGTTGTTCTCATTCTACTAGTGAATGTAATGTTACACACCCATACAATGCACACCCCCCCGCGATGTTTTTCAGAAACCTATCCTACATTGCCACTGCATGTTTCCTGACATCCCCATGCTGACCACACCGTGGTGCTTTTCTCCATCCTATATTGCCACTCACTGCCTATCCTAATTCAGACCCTATGATTCACACCACCCCGTGATGTTTTTCTCACTCCTACTAGTGAATGTACTGTTACACACCCATACAATGCGCACCACCCCGCGATGTTTTTCGGAAACTTATCTTACGTTGCCACTGCATGTTTCCTGACCTCCCCATGCTGACCACCTGGTGGTGCTTTTCTCCATCCTACATTGCCACTCACTGCCTATCCTAATTCAGACCCTATGAATCACATCCACCCGTAATGGTTTTCTCACTCCTACTAATGAATGAAATGTTACACACCCATACAATTCGCACCACCCCGCGATATTTTTCAGAAACCTATCCTACTTTGCCACTGCATGTGTCCTGACCTCCCCTTGCTGACCACCCCGTGGTGCTTTTCTCCATCCTACATTGCCACTCACTGCCTATCCTAATTCAGACCCTATGATTCACACCACCCTGTGATGTTTTTCTCCCTACTACTAGTGAATATAATGTTACACACCCATACGATGCGCACCACCCCGCGATGTTTTTCAGAAACCTATCCTACATTGCCACTGAATGTTTCTTGACCTCCCCATGCTGACCACCCCGTGGTGCTTTTCTCCATCCTACATTGCCACTCACTGCCTATGCTAATTCAGACCCCATGATTCACACCACCCCGTGATGTTTTTCTCACTCCTACTAGTGAAAGTAATGTTACACACCCATACAATGGGCACCACCCCGTGATGTTTTTCAGAAACCTATCCTACATTGCCACTGCATGTGTCCTGACCTCCCCATGCTGACCACCCCGTGGTGCTTTTCTCCATCCTACTTTGCCACTCACTGATTCACACGACCTCGTGATATTTTTCAAACTCCTACTAGTGAATGTAATGTTACAAACCCATACAATGTGCACCACCCTGCGATGTTTTTCAGAAACCTATCCTACATTGCCACTGCATGTGTCCTGACCTCCCCATGCTGACCACCCCGTGGTGTTTTTCTCCATCCTACATTGCCACTCACTGCCTATCCTAATTCAGACCCTATGATTCACACCAACAAGTGATGTTTTTCTCCCTCCTGCGAGTGAATGTAATGTTACACACCCATAAAATGCGCACCACCCCGCGATGTTTTACAGAAACCTATCCTACATTGCCACTGCATGTGTCCTGTCCTCCCCATGCTGACCACCCCGTGGTGCTTTTCTCCATCATACATTGCCTCTCACTGCCTATCCTAATTCAGACCCTATGATTCACACCACACCGTGATGTTTTTCTCACTCCACCTAGTGAATGTAATGTTACACATTCATACAATGCGCATCAACCTGCGAAGTTTTTCAGAAACCTATCCTACATTGCCACTGCAAGTGTCCTGACCTCCCCATGCTGACCACCCCGTGATGCTTTTCTCCATCCTACATTGCGACTCACTGGCTATCCTAACTCAGACACTATAATTCACACGAGCCCGTGAAGTTTTTCTCATTCTATTAGTGTATGTAATGTTACACACCCATACAATGCACACCCCCCCGCGATGTTTTTCAGAAACCTATCCTACATTGCCACTGCATGTTTCCTGACCTCCCCATGCTGACCACCCCGTGGTGCTTTTCTCCATCCTACATTTCCACTCACTGCCTGTCCTAATTCAGACCCTATGATTCACACCACCCCGTGATGTTTTTCTCACTCCTACTAGTGAATGTATTGTTACACACCCATACAATGCGCACCACCCCGCGATGTTTTTCGGAAACTTATCCTATGTTGCCACTGCATGTTTCCTGACCTCCCCATGCTGACCACCTGGTGGTGCTTTTCTCCATCCTAGATTGCCACTCACTCCCTATCCTAATTCAGACCCTATGAATCACATCCACCCGTAATGGTTTTCTCACTCCTACTAGTGAATGAAATGTTACACACCCATACAATTCGCACCATGCCGCGATATTTTTGCGAAACCTATCCTACTTTGCCACTGCATGTGTCCTGACTTCCCCTTGCTGACCACCCCGTGGTGCTTTTCTCCATCCTACATTGCCACTCACTGCCTATCCTAATTCAGACCCTATGATTCACACC
This sequence comes from Cavia porcellus, assembly GCF_034190915.1. Classification (NCBI taxonomy): domain Eukaryota; kingdom Metazoa; phylum Chordata; class Mammalia; order Rodentia; family Caviidae; genus Cavia; species Cavia porcellus. The sequence goes on along the minus strand of NW_026947510.1, from coordinate 28,013,281 downwards.
ACCCCGTGATGTTTTTCTCCCTACTACTAGTGAATATACTGTTACACACCCATACGATGCGCACCACCCCGCGATGTTTTTCAGAAACCTATCCTACATTGCCACTGAATGTTTCTTGACCTCCCCATGCTGACCACCCTGTGGTGCTTTTCTCCATCCTACATTGCCACTCACTGCCTATGCTAATTCAGACCCTATGATTCACACCACCCCGTGATGTTTTTCTCACTCCTACTAGTGAATGTAATGTTACACACCCATACAATGGGCACCACCCCGCGATGTTTTTCAGAAACCTATCCTTCATTGCCACTGCATGTGTCCTGACCTCCCAATGCTGACCACCCCGTGGTGCTTTTCTCCATCCTACTTTGCCACTCACTGATTCACACCACCTCGTGATATTTTTCAAACTCCTACTAGTGAATGTAATGTTAAAAACCCATACAATGTGCACCACCCTGCGATGTTTTTCAGAAACATATCCTACATTGCCACTGCATGTTTCCTGACCTCCCCATGCTGACCACCCCGTGGTGCTTTTCTCCATCCTACATTGCCACTCACTGCCTATCCTAATTCAGACCCTATGATTCACACCAACAAGTGATGTTTTTCTCCCTCCTGCGAGTGAATGTAATGTTACACACCCATAAAATGCGCACCACCCCGCGATGTTTTACAGAAACCTATCCTACATTGCCACTGCATGTGTCCTGTCCTCCCCATGCTGACCACCCCGTGGTGCTTTTCTCCATCATACATTGCCTCTCACTGCCTATCCTAATTCAGACCCTATGATTCACACCACACCGTGATGTTTTTCTCACTCCAACTAGTGAATGTAATGTTACACATTCATACAATGCGCACCACCCTGCGAAGTTTTTCAGAAACCTATCCTACATTGCCACTGCAAGTGTCCTCACCTCCCCATGCTGACCACCCCGTGATGCTTTTCTCCATCCTACATTGCGACTCACTGGCTATCCTAACTCAGACAATATGATTCACACGAGCCCGTGAAGTTTTTCTCATTCTACTAGTGAATGTAATGTTACACACCCATACAATGCACACCCCCCCGCGATGTTTTTCAGAAACCTATCCTACATTGCCACTGCATGTTTCCTGACCTCCCTATGGTGACCACCCCGTGGTGCTTTTCTCCATCCTACATTGCCACTCACTGCCTATCCTAATTCAGACCCTATGATTCACACCACCCCGTGATGTTTTTCTTACTCCTACTAGTGAATGTAGTGTTACACACCCATACAATGCGCACCACCCCGCGATGTTTTTCGGAAACTTATCCTACGTTGCCACTGCATGTGTCCTGACCTCCCCATGCTGACCACCCCGTGGTGCTTTTCTCCATCCTACATTGCCACTCACTGCCTATCCTAATTGAGACCCTATGAATCGCATCCACCCGTAATGGTTTTCTCACTCCTACTAGTGAATGAAATGTTACACACCCATACAATTTGCACCACCCCGTGATATTTTTCTGAAACCTATCCTTCTTTGCCACTGCATGTGTCCTGACCTCCCCATGCTGACCACCCCGTGGTGCTTTTCTCCATCCTACATTGCCACTCACTGCCTATCCTAATTCAGACGCTATGATTCACACCACCCCGTGATGTTTTTGTCCCTACTACTAGTGAATATAATGTTACACACCCATACGATGCGCACCACCCCGCGATGTTTTTCAGAAACCTATCCTACATTACCACTGAATGTTTCCTGACCTCCCCATGCTGACCACCCCGTGGTGCTTTTCTCCATCCTACATTGCCACTAACTGCCTATCCTAATTCAGACCCTATGATTCACACCACCCCGTGATTTTTTTCTCACTCCTACTAGTGAATGTAATGTTACACACCCATACAATGGGCACCACCCCGCGATGTTTTTCAGAAACCTATCCTACATTGCCACTGCATGTGACCTGACCTCCCCATGCTGACCACCCCGTGGTGCTTTTCTCCATCCTACTTTGCCACTCACTGATTCACACCACCCCGTGATATTTTTCAAACTCCTACTAGTGAATGTAATGTTACAAACCCATACAATGTGCACCATCCCGCGATGTTTTTCAGAAACCTATCCTACATTGCCACTGCATGTTTCCTGACCTCCCCATGCTGACCACCCCGTGGTGCTTTTATCCATCCTACATTGCCACTCACTGCCTATCCTAATTCAGACCCTATGATTCACACCAACAAGTGATGTTTTTCTCCCTCCTGCGAGTGAATGTAATGTTACACATCCATAAAATGCGCACCACCCCGCGATGTTGTTCAGAAACCTATCCTACATTGCCACTGCATGTGTCCTATCCTCCCCATGCTGACCACCCCGTGGTGCTTTTCTCCATCCTACATTGCCTCTCACTGCCTATCCTAATTCAGACCCTATGATTCACACCACCCCGTGATGTTTTTCTCACTCCTACTAGTGAATGTAATGTTACACACCCATACGATGCGCACCACTCCGCGATGTTTTTCAGAAACCTATCCTACATTTCCACTGCATGTTTCCTGACCTCCCATTGCTGACCACCCCGTGGTGCTTTTCTCCATCCTACATTGCCACTCACTGCCTATCCTAATTCAGACCCTATGATTCACACCACCCCGTGATGTTTTATCACTCCTACTAGTGAATGTAATGTTACACACCCATACAATGGGCACCACCACGCGATGTTTTTCAGAAACCTATCCTACATTGCCACTGCATGTTTACAGACTTCCGCATCCTGACCACCCTGTGGTGCTTTTCTCCATCCTACATTGCCACTCACTGCCTATCCTAATTCAGGCCCTATGATTCACGCCACCTGGTGATGTTTTTCTCACTACTTCTTGTCAATGTAATGTTACACACCCATACAATGCGCACCACCCCGCGATGTTTTTCAGAAACCTATCCTACATTGCCACTGCATGTTTCCTGACCTCCCCATGCTGGCCACCCCGTGTTGCTTTTCTGCATCCTACATTGCCACTCACTGCCTATCCTAATTCAGACCCTATGATTCACACCACCCCGTGATGTTTTTCTCATTCCTACTAGTGAATGTAGTGTTACACACCCATACAATGCGCACCACCCCGCGATGTTTTTCAGAAACCTATCCTACATTGCCACTGCATGTTTCCTGACCTCCCCATGCTGACCACCCGATGGTGCTTTTCTCCATCCTACATTGCCACTCACTGTGTATCCTAATTCAGACTCTATGATTCACACCACTACGTGATGTTTTTCTCCCTCCTACGAGTGAATGTAATGTTACACACCCATACGATGCGCACCACCCCGCGATGGTTTTCATAAACCTATCCTACATTGCCACTGCATGTTTGCTGACCTCCACATGCTGGCCACCCCGTGGTGCTTTTCTGCATCCTACATTGCCACTCACTGCCTATCCTAATTCAGACCCTATGATTCACACCACCCCGTGATGTTTTTCTCCCTACTACTAGTGAATATAATGTTACACACCCATACGATGCGCACCACCCCGCGATGTTTTTCAGAAACTTATCCTACATTGCCACTGAATGTTTCTTGACCTCCCGATGCTGACCACCCCGTGGTGCTTTTCTCCATCCTACATTGCCACTCACTGCCTATGCTAATTCAGACCCCATGATTCACACCACCCCGTGATGTTTTTCTCACTCCTACTAGTGAAAGTAATGTTACACACCCATACAATGGGCACCACCCCGCGATGTTTTTCAGAAACCTATCCTACATTGCCACTGCATGTGTCCTGACCTCCCCATGCTGACCACCCCGTGGTGCTTTTCTCCATCCTACTTTGCCACTCACTGATTCACACCACCTCGTGATATTTTTCAAACTCCTACTAGTGAATGTAATGTTACAAACCCATACAATGTGCACCACCCTGCGATGTTTTTCAGAAACCTATCCTACATTGCCACTGCATGTGTCCTGACCTCCCCATGCTGACCACCCCGTGGTGCTTTTCTCCATCCTACATTGCCACTCACTGCCTATCCTAATTCAGACCCTATGATTCACACCAACAAGTGATGTTTTTCTCCCTCCTGCGAGTGAATGTAATGTTACACACCCATAAAATGCGCACCACACCGCGATGTTTTTCAGAAACCTATCCTACATTGCCACTGCATGTGTCCTGTCCCCCCCATGCTGACCACCCCGTGGTGCTTTTCTCCATCATACATTGCCTCTCACTGCCTATCCTAATTCAGACCCTATGATTCACACCACACCGTGATGTTTTTCTCACTCCAACTAGTGAATGTAATGTTACACATTCATACAATGCGCACCACCCTGCGAAGTTTTCAGAAACCTATCCTACATTGCCACAGCAAGTGTCCTGACCTCCCCATGCTGACCACCCGGTGATGCTTTTCTCCATCCTACATTGCGACTCACTGGCTATCCTAACTCAGACAATATGATTCACACGAGCCCGTGAAGTTTTTCTCATTCTACTAGTGAATGTAATGTTACACACCCATACAATGCACACCCCCCCGCGATGTTTTTCAGAAACCTATCCTACATTGCCACTGCATGTTTCCTGACCTCCCTATGCTGACCACCCCGTGGTGCTTTTCTCCATTCTACATTGCCACTCACTGCCTATCCTAATTCAGACCCTATGATTCACACCACCCCGTGATGTTTTTCTTACTCCTACTAGTGAATGTAGTGTTACACACCCATACAATGCGCACCACCCCGAGATGTTTTTCGGAAACTTATCCTACGTTGCCACTGCATGTGTCCTGACCTCCCCATGCTGACCACCACGTGGTGCTTTTCTCCATCCTACATTGCCACTCACTGCCTATCCTAATTGAGACCCTATGAATCGCATCCACCCGTAATGGTTTTCTCACTCCTACTAGTGAATGAAATGTTACACACCCATACAATTTGCACCACCCCGCGATATTTTTCTGAAACCTATCCTACTTTGCCACTGCATGTGTCCTGACCTCCCAATGCGGCCCACCCCGTGGTGCTTTTCTCCATCCTACATTGCCACTCACTGCCTAACCTAATTCAGACCCTATGATTCACACCACCCCGTGATGTTTTTCTCATTCCTACTAGTGAATGTAATGTTACACACCCATACAATGCACACCACCCCGCGATGTTTTTCAGAAACCTATCCTACATTGCCACTGCATGTTTCCTGACTTCCCCATGCTGACCACCCGTGGTGCTTTTCTCCATCCTACATTGCCACTCACTGCCTATCCTAATTCAGACCCTATGATTAACACCACCCCGTGATGTTTTTCTCACTCCTACTAGTGAATGTAGTGTTACACACATATACAATGCGCACCACCCCGCGATGTTTTTCAGAAACCTATCCTACATTGCCACTGCATGTTTGCTGACCTCCCAATGCTGACCACCCCATGGTGCTTTTCTCCATCCTACATTGCCACTCACTGCCTTTCCTAATTCAGACCCTATGATTCACACCCACCCGTAATGGTTTTCTCACTCCTACTAGTGAATGTAATGTTACACACCCATATAATGCGCACCACCCCGCGATATTTTTCAGAAACCTATCCTACATTGCCACTGCATGTGTCCTGACCTCCCCTTGCTGACCACCCCGTGGTGCTTTTCTCCATCCTACATTGCAACTCACTGCCTATCCTAATTCAGACCCTATGATTCACACCACCCGGTGATGTTTTTCTCATTCCTACTAGTGATTGTAATGTTACACACCCATAGAATGCACACCACACCGCGATGTTTTTCAGAAACTTATCCTACATTGCCAATGCATGTTTCCTGACCTCCCCATGCTGACCACCCCATGGTGCTTTTCTCCATCCTACATTGCCACTCACTGCCTATCCTAATTCAGACCCTATGATTCACACCACCCCGTGATGTTTTTCTCACTCCTACTAGTGAATGTAGTGTTACACTCCCATACAATGCGCACCACCCCGCGATGATTTTCAGAAACCTATCCTACATTGCCACTGCATGTTTCCTGACCTCCCCATGCTGACCACCCCGTGGTGCTTTTCTCCATCCTACATTGCAACTCACTACCTATCCTAATTCAGACCCTATGATTCACACCCACCCGTAATGGTTTTCTCACTGCTGCTAGTGAATGTAATGTTACACACCCATACAATGCGCACCACCGCGCGATATTTTTCAGAAACCTATCCTACATTGCCACTGCATGTGTCCTGACCTCCCCTTGATGACCACCCTGTCGTGCTTTTCTCCATCATACATTGCCACTCACTGCCTATCCTAATTCAGACCCTATGATTCACACCACCCTGTGATGTTTTTCTTACTCCTACTAGTGAATGTAATGTTACACACCCATACGATGCGCACCACCCCACGATGTTTTTCAGAAACCTATCCTACATTGCCACTGCATGTTTCCTGACCTCCCCATGCTGACCACCCCGTGGTGCTTTTCTCCATCCTACATTGCCACTCACTGCCTATCCTAATTCACACCCTATGATTCACACCACCCCGTGATGTTTTTATCACTCCTACTACTGAATGTAATGTTACACACCCATACAATGGGCATCACCCCGCGATATTTTGCAGAAACATATCCTACATTGCCACTGCATGTTTACTGACCTCCGCATGCTGACCACCCCGTGGTGCTTTTCTCCATCCTACATTGCCACTCACTGCCTATCCTAATTCAGACCCTATGATTCACACCACCCCGTGATGTTTTTCTCACTCCAACTAGTGAATGTAATGTTACACACTCATACAATGCGCACCACCCTGCGAAGTTTTTCAGAAACCTATCCTACATTTCCACTGCATGTGTCCTGACCTCCCCATGCTGACCACCTCGTGATGCTTTTCTCCATCCTACATTGCGACTCACTGGCTATCCTAACTCAGACCCTATGATTCACACGAGCCCGTGATGTTGTTCTCATTCTACTAGTGAATGTAATGTTACACACCCATACAATGCACACCCCCCCGCGATGTTTTTCAGAAACCTATCCTACATTGCCACTGCATGTTTCCTGACATCCCCATGCTGACCACACCGTGGTGCTTTTCTCCATCCTATATTGCCACTCACTGCCTATCCTAATTCAGACCCTATGATTCACACCACCCCGTGATGTTTTTCTCACTCCTACTAGTGAATGTACTGTTACACACCCATACAATGCGCACCACCCCGCGATGTTTTTCGGAAACTTATCTTACGTTGCCACTGCATGTTTCCTGACCTCCCCATGCTGACCACCTGGTGGTGCTTTTCTCCATCCTACATTGCCACTCACTGCCTATCCTAATTCAGACCCTATGAATCACATCCACCCGTAATGGTTTTCTCACTCCTACTAATGAATGAAATGTTACACACCCATACAATTCGCACCACCCCGCGATATTTTTCAGAAACCTATCCTACTTTGCCACTGCATGTGTCCTGACCTCCCCTTGCTGACCACCCCGTGGTGCTTTTCTCCATCCTACATTGCCACTCACTGCCTATCCTAATTCAGACCCTATGATTCACACCACCCTGTGATGTTTTTCTCCCTACTACTAGTGAATATAATGTTACACACCCATACGATGCGCACCACCCCGCGATGTTTTTCAGAAACCTATCCTACATTGCCACTGAATGTTTCTTGACCTCCCCATGCTGACCACCCCGTGGTGCTTTTCTCCATCCTACATTGCCACTCACTGCCTATGCTAATTCAGACCCCATGATTCACACCACCCCGTGATGTTTTTCTCACTCCTACTAGTGAAAGTAATGTTACACACCCATACAATGGGCACCACCCCGTGATGTTTTTCAGAAACCTATCCTACATTGCCACTGCATGTGTCCTGACCTCCCCATGCTGACCACCCCGTGGTGCTTTTCTCCATCCTACTTTGCCACTCACTGATTCACACGACCTCGTGATATTTTTCAAACTCCTACTAGTGAATGTAATGTTACAAACCCATACAATGTGCACCACCCTGCGATGTTTTTCAGAAACCTATCCTACATTGCCACTGCATGTGTCCTGACCTCCCCATGCTGACCACCCCGTGGTGTTTTTCTCCATCCTACATTGCCACTCACTGCCTATCCTAATTCAGACCCTATGATTCACACCAACAAGTGATGTTTTTCTCCCTCCTGCGAGTGAATGTAATGTTACACACCCATAAAATGCGCACCACCCCGCGATGTTTTACAGAAACCTATCCTACATTGCCACTGCATGTGTCCTGTCCTCCCCATGCTGACCACCCCGTGGTGCTTTTCTCCATCATACATTGCCTCTCACTGCCTATCCTAATTCAGACCCTATGATTCACACCACACCGTGATGTTTTTCTCACTCCACCTAGTGAATGTAATGTTACACATTCATACAATGCGCATCAACCTGCGAAGTTTTTCAGAAACCTATCCTACATTGCCACTGCAAGTGTCCTGACCTCCCCATGCTGACCACCCCGTGATGCTTTTCTCCATCCTACATTGCGACTCACTGGCTATCCTAACTCAGACACTATAATTCACACGAGCCCGTGAAGTTTTTCTCATTCTATTAGTGTATGTAATGTTACACACCCATACAATGCACACCCCCCCGCGATGTTTTTCAGAAACCTATCCTACATTGCCACTGCATGTTTCCTGACCTCCCCATGCTGACCACCCCGTGGTGCTTTTCTCCATCCTACATTTCCACTCACTGCCTGTCCTAATTCAGACCCTATGATTCACACCACCCCGTGATGTTTTTCTCACTCCTACTAGTGAATGTATTGTTACACACCCATACAATGCGCACCACCCCGCGATGTTTTTCGGAAACTTATCCTATGTTGCCACTGCATGTTTCCTGACCTCCCCATGCTGACCACCTGGTGGTGCTTTTCTCCATCCTAGATTGCCACTCACTCCCTATCCTAATTCAGACCCTATGAATCACATCCACCCGTAATGGTTTTCTCACTCCTACTAGTGAATGAAATGTTACACACCCATACAATTCGCACCATGCCGCGATATTTTTGCGAAACCTATCCTACTTTGCCACTGCATGTGTCCTGACCTCCCCTTGCTGACCACCCCGTGGTGCTTTTCTCCATCCTACATTGCCACTCACTGCCTATCCTAATTCAGACCCTATGATTCACACCACCCCGTGATGTTTTTCTCCCTACTACTAGTGAATATACTGTTACACACCCATACGATGCGCACCACCCCGCGATGTTTTTCAGAAACCTATCCTACATTGCCACTGAATGTTTCTTGACCTCCCCATGCTGACCACCCTGTGGTGCTTTTCTCCATCCTACATTGCCACTCACTGCCTATGCTAATTCAGACCCTATGATTCACACCACCCCGTGATGTTTTTCTCACTCCTACTAGTGAATGTAATGTTACACACCCATACAATGGGCACCACCCCGCGATGTTTTTCAGAAACCTATCCTTCATTGCCACTGCATGTGTCCTGACCTCCCAATGCTGACCACCCCGTGGTGCTTTTCTCCATCCTACTTTGCCACTCACTGATTCACACCACCTCGTGATATTTTTCAAACTCCTACTAGTGAATGTAATGTTAAAAACCCATACAATGTGCACCACCCTGCGATGTTTTTCAGAAACATATCCTACATTGCCACTGCATGTTTCCTGACCTCCCCATGCTGACCACCCCGTGGTGCTTTTCTCCATCCTACATTGCCACTCACTGCCTATCCTAATTCAGACCCTATGATTCACACCAACAAGTGATGTTTTTCTCCCTCCTGCGAGTGAATGTAATGTTACACACCCATAAAATGCGCACCACCCCGCGATGTTTTACAGAAACCTATCCTACATTGCCACTGCATGTGTCCTGTCCTCCCCATGCTGACCACCCCGTGGTGCTTTTCTCCATCATACATTGCCTCTCACTGCCTATCCTAATTCAGACCCTATGATTCACACCACACCGTGATGTTTTTCTCACTCCAACTAGTGAATGTAATGTTACACATTCATACAATGCGCACCACCCTGCGAAGTTTTTCAGAAACCTATCCTACATTGCCACTGCAAGTGTCCTCACCTCCCCATGCTGACCACCCCGTGATGCTTTTCTCCATCCTACATTGCGACTCACTGGCTATCCTAACTCAGACAATATGATTCACACGAGCCCGTGAAGTTTTTCTCATTCTACTAGTGAATGTAATGTTACACACCCATACAATGCACACCCCCCCGCGATGTTTTTCAGAAACCTATCCTACATTGCCACTGCATGTTTCCTGACCTCCCTATGGTGACCACCCCGTGGTGCTTTTCTCCATCCTACATTGCCACTCACTGCCTATCCTAATTCAGACCCTATGATTCACACCACCCCGTGATGTTTTTCTTACTCCTACTAGTGAATGTAGTGTTACACACCCATACAATGCGCACCACCCCGCGATGTTTTTCGGAAACTTATCCTACGTTGCCACTGCATGTGTCCTGACCTCCCCATGCTGACCACCCCGTGGTGCTTTTCTCCATCCTACATTGCCACTCACTGCCTATCCTAATTGAGACCCTATGAATCGCATCCACCCGTAATGGTTTTCTCACTCCTACTAGTGAATGAAATGTTACACACCCATACAATTTGCACCACCCCGCGATATTTTTCTGAAACCTATCCTTCTTTGCCACTGCATGTGTCCTGACCTCCCCATGCTGACCACCCCGTGGTGCTTTTCTCCATCCTACATTGCCACTCACTGCCTATCCTAATTCAGACGCTATGATTCACACCACCCCGTGATGTTTTTGTCCCTACTACTAGTGAATATAATGTTACACACCCATACGATGCGCACCACCCCGCGATGTTTTTCAGAAACCTATCCTACATTACCACTGAATGTTTCCTGACCTCCCCATGCTGACCACCCCGTGGTGCTTTTCTCCATCCTACATTGCCACTAACTGCCTATCCTAATTCAGACCCTATGATTCACACCACCCCGTGATGTTTTTCTCACTCCTACTAGTGAATGTAATGTTACACACCCATACAATGGGCACCACCCCGCGATGTTTTTCAGAAACCTATCCTACATTGCCACTGCATGTGACCTGACCTCCCCATGCTGACCACCCCGTGGTGCTTTTCTCCATCCTACTTTGCCACTCACTGATTCACACCACCCCGTGATATTTTTCAAACTCCTACTAGTGAATGTAATGTTACAAACCCATACAATGTGCACCATCCCGCGATGTTTTTCAGAAACCTATCCTACATTGCCACTGCATGTTTCCTGACCTCCCCATGCTGACCACCCCGTGGTGCTTTTATCCATCCTACATTGCCACTCACTGCCTATCCTAATTCAGACCCTATGATTCACACCACCCCGTGATGTTTTTCTCCCTCCTACGAGTGAATGTAATGTTACCCACCCATACGATGCGCACCACCCCGCGATATTTTTCAGAAACCTATCCTACATTGCCTCTGCATGTGTCCTGACCTCCCCTTGTTGACCACCCCGTGGTGCTTTTCTCCATCCTACATTGCCACTCACTGCCTATGCTAATTTAGACCCTATGATTCACACCACCCCGTGATGTTTTTCTCATTCCTACTAGTGAATGTAATGTTACACACCCATACAATGCACACCACCCCGCGATGTTTTTCAGAAACCTATCCTACATTGCCAATGCATGTTTCCTGACCTCCCCATGCTGACCACCCCGTGGTGCTTTTATCCATCCTACATTGCCACTCACTGCCTATCCTAATTCAGACCCTATGATTCACACCAACAAGTGATGTTTTTCTCCCTCCTGCGAGTGAATGTAATGTTACACATCCATAAAATGCGCACCACCCCGCGATGTTGTTCAGAAACCTATCCTACATTGCCACTGCATGTGTCCTATCCTCCCCATGCTGACCACCCCGTGGTGCTTTTCTCCATCCTACATTGCCTCTCACTGCCTATCCTAATTCAGACCCTATGATTCACACCACCCCGTGATGTTTTTCTCACTCCTACTAGTGAATGTAATGTTACACACCCATACGATGCGCACCACTCCGCGATGTTTTTCAGAAACCTATCCTACATTTCCACTGCATGTTTCCTGAACTCCCATTGCTGACCACCCCGTGGTGCTTTTCTCCATCCTACATTGCCACTCACTGCCTATCCTAATTCAGACCCTATGATTCACACCACCCCGTGATGTTTTATCACTCCTACTAGTGAATGTAATGTTACACACCCATACAATGGGCACCACCACGCGATGTTTTTCAGAAACCTATCCTACATTGCCACTGCATGTTTACAGACTTCCGCATCCTGACCACCCTGTGGTGCTTTTCTCCATCCTACATTGCCACTCACTGCCTATCCTAATTCAGGCCCTATGATTCACGCCACCTGGTGATGTTTTTCTCACTACTTCTTGTCAATGTAATGTTACACACCCATACAATGCGCACCACCCCGCGATGTTTTTCAGAAACCTATCCTACATTGCCACTGCATGTTTCCTGACCTCCCCATGCTGGCCACCCCGTGTTGCTTTTCTGCATCCTACATTGCCACTCACTGCCTATCCTAATTCAGACCCTATGATTCACACCACCCCGTGATGTTTTTCTCATTCCTACTAGTGAATGTAGTGTTACACACCCATACAATGCGCACCACCCCGCGATGTTTTTCAGAAACCTATCCTACATTGCCACTGCATGTTTCCTGACCTCCCCATGCTGACCACCCGATGGTGCTTTTCTCCATCCTACATTGCCACTCACTGTGTATCCTAATTCAGACTCTATGATTCACACCACTACGTGATGTTTTTCTCCCTCCTACGAGTGAATGTAATGTTACACACCCATACGATGCGCACCACCCCGCGATGGTTTTCATAAACCTATCCTACATTGCCACTGCATGTTTGCTGACCTCCACATGCTGGCCACCCCGTGGTGCTTTTCTGCATCCTACATTGCCACTCACTGCCTATCCTAATTCAGACCCTATGATTCACACCACCCCGTGATGTTTTTCTCCCTACTACTAGTGAATATAATGTTACACACCCATACGATGCGCACCACCCCGCGATGTTTTTCAGAAACCTATCCTACATTGCCACTGAATGTTTCTTGACCTCCCGATGCTGACCACCCCGTGGTGCTTTTCTCCATCCTACATTGCCACTCACTGCCTATGCTAATTCAGACCCCATGATTCACACCACCCCGTGATGTTTTTCTCACTCCTACTAGTGAAAGTAATGTTACACACCCATACAATGGGCACCACCCCGCGATGTTTTTCAGAAACCTATCCTACATTGCCACTGCATGTGTCCTGACCTCCCCATGCTGACCACCCCGTGGTGCTTTTCTCCATCCTACTTTGCCACTCACTGATTCACACCACCTCGTGATATTTTTCAAACTCCTACTAGTGAATGTAATGTTACAAACCCATACAATGTGCACCACCCTGCGATGTTTTTCAGAAACCTATCCTACATTGCCACTGCATGTGTCCTGACCTCCCCATGCTGACCACCCCGTGGTGCTTTTCTCCATCCTACATTGCCACTCACTGCCTATCCTAATTCAGACCCTATGATTCACACCAACAAGTGATGTTTTTCTCCCTCCTGCGAGTGAATGTAATGTTACACACCCATAAAATGCGCACCACCCCGCGATGTTTTTCAGAAACCTATCCTACATTGCCACTGCATGTGTCCTGTCCCCCCCATGCTGACCACCCCGTGGTGCTTTTCTCCATCATACATTGCCTCTCACTGCCTATCCTAATTCAGACCCTATGATTCACACCACACCGTGATGTTTTTCTCACTCCAACTAGTGAATGTAATGTTACACATTCATACAATGCGCACCACCCTGCGAAGTTTTCAGAAACCTATCCTACATTGCCACAGCAAGTGTCCTGACCTCCCCATGCTGACCACCCGGTGATGCTTTTCTCCATCCTACATTGCGACTCACTGGCTATCCTAACTCAGACAATATGATTCACACGAGCCCGTGAAGTTTTTCTCATTCTACTAGTGAATGTAATGTTACACACCCATACAATGCACACCCCCCCGCGATGTTTTTCAGAAACCTATCCTACATTGCCACTGCATGTTTCCTGACCTCCCTATGCTGACCACCCCGTGGTGCTTTTCTCCATTCTACATTGCCACTCACTGCCTATCCTAATTCAGACCCTATGATTCACACCACCCCGTGATGTTTTTCTTACTCCTACTAGTGAATGTAGTGTTACACACCCATACAATGCGCACCACCCCGCGATGTTTTTCGGAAACTTATCCTACGTTGCCACTGCATGTGTCCTGACCTCCCCATGCTGACCACCACGTGGTGCTTTTCTCCATCCTACATTGCCACTCACTGCCTATCCTAATTGAGACCCTATGAATCGCATCCACCCGTAATGGTTTTCTCACTCCTACTAGTGAATGAAATGTTACACACCCATACAATTTGCACCACCCCGCGATATTTTTCTGAAACCTATCCTACTTTGCCACTGCATGTGTCCTGACCTCCCCATGCTGACCACCCCGTGGTGCTTTTCTCCATCCTACATTGCCACTCACTGCCTATCCTAATTCAGACGCTATGATTCACACCACCCCGTGGTGTTTTTCTCCCTACTACTAGTGAATATAATGTTACACACCCATACGATGCGCACCACCCCGCGATGTTTTTCAGAAACCTATCCTACATTACCACTGAATGTTTCCTGACCTCCCCATGCTGACCAGCCCGTGGTGCTTTTCTCCATCCTACATTGCCACAAACTGCCTATCCTAATTCAGACCCTATGATTCACACCACCCCGTGATGTTTTTCTCACTCCTACTAGTGAATGTCATGTTACACACCCATACAATGGGCACCACCCCGCGATGTTTTTCAGAAACCTATCCTACATTGCCACTGCATGTGACCTGACCTCCCCATGCTGACCACCCCGTGGTGCTTTTCTCCATCCTACTTTGCCACTCACAGATTCACACCACCCCGTGATATTTTTCAAACTCCTACTAGTGAATGTAATGTTACAAACCCATACAATGTGCACCATCCCGCGATGCTTTTCAGAAACCTATCCTACATTGCCACTGCATGTTTCCTGACCTCCCCATGCTGACCACCCCGTGGTGCTTTTATCCATCCTACATTGCCACTCACTGCCTATCCTAATTCAGACCCTATGATTCACACCAACAAGTGATGTTTTTCTCCCTCCTGCGAGTGAATGTAATGTTACACATCCATAAAATGCGCACCACCCCGCGATGTTGTTCAGAAACCTATCCTACATCGCCACTGCATGTTTACAGACTTCCGCATGCTGACCACCCTGTGGTGCTTTTCTCCATCCTACATTGCCACTCACTGCCTATCCTAATTCAGACCCTATGATTCACGCCACCTGGTGATGTTTTTCTCACTACTTCTTGTCAATGTAATGTTACACACCCATACAATGCGCACCACCCCGCGATGTTTTTCAGAAACCTATCCTACATTGCCACTGCATGTTTCCTGACCTCCCCATGCTGGCCACCCCGTGTTGCTTTTCTGCATCCTACATTGCCACTCACTGCCTATCCTAATTCAGACCCTATGATTCACACCACCCCGTGATGTTTTTCTCATTCCTACTAGTGAATGTAGTGTTACACACCCATACAATGCGCACCACCCCGCGATGTTTTTCAGAAACCTATCCTACATTGCCACTGCATGTTTCCTGACCTCCCCATGCTGACCACCCGATGGTGCTTTTCTCCATCCTACATTGCCACTCACTGTGTATCCTAATTCAGACCCTATGATTCACACCACTACGTGATGTTTTTCTCCCTCCTACGAGTGAATGTAATGTTACACACCCATACGATGCGCACCACCCCGCGATGGTTTTCATAAACCTATCCTACATTGCCACTGCATGTTTGCTGACCTCCACATGCTGGCCACCCCGTGGTGCTTTTCTGCATCCTACATTGCCACTCACTGCCTATCCTAATTCAGACCCTATGATTCACACCACCCCGTGATGTTTTTCTCATTCCTACTAGTGAATGTAGTGTTACACACCCATACAATGTGCACCACCCCGCGATGTTTTTCAGAAACCTATCCTACATTGCCACTGCATGTTTCCTGAGCTCCCCATGCTGACCACCCGGTGGTGCTTTTCTACATCCTACATTGCCACTCACTGCCTATCCTAATTCAGACACTATGATTCACTCCACCAAGTGATGTTTTTCTCACTCCAACTAGTGAATGTAATATTACACACTCATAAAATGCGGACCACCCCGCGATGTTTTTCAGATACCTATCCTACATTGCCACTGCATGTGTCCTGACCTCCCAATGCTGACCACCCCGTGGTGCTTTTCTCCATCCTACATTGCCACTCACTGCCTATTCTAATTCAGACCCTATGATTCACACCACCCCGTGATGTTTTTCTCATTCCTACTAGGGAATGTAATGTTACACACCCATACAATGCACCCCACCACGCGATGTTTTTCAGAAACCTATCCTACATTGCCACTGCATGTTTCCTAACCTCCCCATGCTCACCACCCGTCGTGCTTTTCTCCATCCTACATTGCCACTCGCTGCCTATCCTAATTCAGACCCTATGATTCACACCACCCCGTGATGTTTTTCTCACTCCTACTAGTGAATGTAGTGTTACACACCCATACAATGCGCACCACCCCGCGATGTTTTTCAGAAACCTATCCTACATTGCCACTGCATGTGTCGTGACCTCCGCATGCTGACCACCCCATGGTGCTTTTCTCCATCCTACATTGCCACTCACTGCCTATCCTAATTCAGACCCTATGATTCACACCCACCCGTAATGGTTTTCTCCCTCCTACTTGTGAAAGTAATGTTACACACCCATACAATGCGCACCACCCCGAGATATTTTTCAGAAACCTATCCTACATTGCCATTGCATGTGTCCTGACCTCCCCATGCTGACCACCCCGTGGTGCTTTTCTCCATCCTACATTGCGACTCACTGTCTATCCTAATTCAGACCCTATGATCCACACCCCCCTGTGATGTTTTTCTCACTCCTACTTGTGAATGTAATGTTACACACCCATACAATGGGCACCACCCCGCGATGTTTTTCAGAAACCTATCCTACATTGCCACTGCATGTGTCCTGACCTCCCCATGCTGACCACCCCGTGGTGCTTTTCTCCATCCTACATTGCCACTCACTGATTCACACGACCTCGTGATATTTTTCAAACTCCTACTAGTGAATGTACTGTTACAATCCCATACATTGTGCACCACCCTGCGATGTTTTTCAGAACCCTATCCTACATTGCCACTGCATGTTTCCTGACTTCCCCATGCTGATCACCTGGTGTTGCTTTTCTCCATCCTACATTGCCACTCACTGCCTATCCTAATTCAGATCCTATGAATCACATCCACCTGTAATGGTTTTCTCACTCCTACTAGTGAATGAAATGTTACACACCCATACAATTCGCACCACCCCGCGATATTTTTCAGAAACCTATCCTACTTTGCCACTGCATGTGTCCTGACCTCCCCATGCTGACCACCCCGTGGTGCTTTTCTCCATCCTACATTGCCACTCACTGACTATCCTAATTCAGACCCTATAATTCACACCAACAAGTGATGCTTTTCTCCCTCCTGCGAGTGAATGTAATGTTACACACCCATAAAATGCGCACCACCCCGCGATGTTTTTCAGAAACCTATCCTACATTGCCACTGCATGTGTCCTGTCCTCCCCATGCTGACCACCCCGTGGTGCTTTTCTCCATCCTACATTGCCTCTCACTGCCTATCCTAATTCAGACCCTATGATTCACACCACCCCGTGATGTTTTTCTCACTCCTACTAGTGAATGTAATGTTACACACCCATACGATGCGCACCACCCCGCGATGTTATTCAGAAACCTATCCTACATTGCCACTTCATGTTTCCTGACCTCCCATTGCTGACCACCCCGTGGTGCTTTTCTCCATCCTACATTGCCACACACTGCCTATCCTAATTCAGGCCCTATGATTCACACAACCCCGTGATGTTTTTCTCATTACTACTAGTGAATGTAATGTTACACACCCATACAATGCACACCACCCCGCGATGTTTTTCAGAAACCTATCCTACATTGCCAATGCATGTTTCCTGACCTCCCCATGCTGACCACCCCGTGGTGCTTTTCTCCATCCTACATTGCCACCACTGCCTATCCTAATTCAGACCCTATGATTCACACCACCCCGTGATGTTTTTCTCACTCCTGCTAGTGAATGTAGTGTTACACACCCATACAATGCGCACCACCCCGCGGTGATTTTCAGAAACCTATCCTACATTGCCACTGCATGTTTCCTGGCCTCCCCATGCTGACCACCCCGTGGTGCTTTTCTCCATCCTACATTGCCACTCACTGCCTATCCTAATTCAGACCCTATGATTCACAACCACCCGTAATGGTTTTCTCACTTCTACTAGTGAATGTAATGTTACACATTCATACAATGCGCACCACCCTGCGAAGTTTTTCAGAAACCTATCCTACATTGCCACTGCAAGTGTCCTGACCTCCCCATGCTGACCACCCCGTGATGCTTTTCTCCATCCTACATTGCGACTCACTGGCTATCCTAACTCAGACACTATGATTCACACGAGCCCGTGATGTTTTTCTCATTCTACTAGTGAATGTAATGTTACACACCCATACAATGCACACCCCCCCACGATGTTTTTCAGAAACCTATCCTACATTGCCACTGCATGTTTCCTGACCTCCCTATGCTGACCACCCCGTGGTGCTTTTCTCCATCCTACATTGCCACTCACTGCCTATCCTAATTCAGACCCTATGATTCCCACCACCCCGTGATGTTTTATCACTCCTACTAGTGAATGTAATGTTACACACCCATACAATGGGCACCACCACGCGATGTTTTTCAGAAACCTATCCTACATTGCCACTGCATGTTTACTGACTTCCGCATGCTGACCACCCTGTGGTGCTTTTCTCCATCCTACATTGCCACTCACTGCCTATCCTAATTCCGACCCTATGATTCACGCCACCTGGTGACGTTTTTCTCACTACTTCTTGTCAATGTAATGTTACACACCCATACAATGCGCACCACCCCGCGATGTTTTTCAGAAACCTATCCTACATTGCCACTGCATGTTTCCTGACCTCCCCATGCTGGCCACCCCGTGGTGCTTTTCTCCATCCTACATTGCCACTCACTACCTATCCTATTCAGACCCTATGATTCACACAACCCGGTGATGTTTTTCTCACTACTTCTAGTCAATGTAATGTTACACACCCATACAATGCGCACCACCCCGCGGTGATTTTCAGAAACCTATCCTACATTGCCACTGCATGTTTCCTGACCTCCCCATGCTGGCCACCCCGTGGTGCTTTTCTCCATCCTACATTACCACTCATTGCCTATCCTAATTCAGACCCTATGATTGACACCACCCCGTGATGTTTTTCTCACTCCTACTAGTGAATGTAATGTTACACACCCATACGATGCGCACCACCCCGTGATGTTTTTCATAAACCTATCCTACATTGCCACTGCATGTTTCCTGACCTCCCATTGTTGACCACCCCGTGGTGCTTTTCTCCATCCTACATTGCCACTCACTGCCTATCCTAATTTAGACCCTATGATTCCCACCACCCCGTGATGTTTTTATCACTCCTACTAGTGAATGTAATGTTACACATCCATACAATGGGCACCACCCCGCGAATTTTTTCAGAAACCTATCCTACATTGCCACTGCATGTTTACTGCCCTCCGCATGCTGACCACCCCATGGTGCTTTTCTCCATCCTACATTGCGACTCACTGCCTATCCTAATTCAGACCCTATGATTCACACCACCCTGTGATGTTTTTCTCACTACTTCTATTCAATGAAATGTTACACACCCATACTATGCGCACCACCCCGCGATGTTTTTCAGAAACGGATCCTACATTGCCACTGCATGTTTCCTGACCTCCCCATGCTGGCCACCCCGTGGTGCTTTTCTCCATCCTACAATGCCACTCAATGCGTATCCTAATTCAGACCCTATGATTCACACCACCCCGTGATGTTTTTCTCCCTCCTACGAGTGAATGTAATGTTACACACCCATACGATGCACACCACCCCGCGATGTTTTTCAGAAACCTATCCTACATTGCCACTGCATGTTTCCTGACCTCCCCATGCTGGCCAACCCGTGGTGCTTTTCTCCATCCTACATTGCCACTCACTGCCTATCCTAATTCAGACCCTATGATTCACACCACCCCGTGATGTTTTTTTCACTCCAACTAGTGAATGTAATGTTACACACTCATACAATGCGCACCACGCTGCGATGTTTTTCGGAAACTTATCCTACGTTGCCACTGCATGTTTCCTGACCTCCCCATGCTGACCACCTGGTGGTGCTTTTCTCCATCCTACATTGCCACTCACTGCCTATGCTAATTCAGACCCTATGAATCACATCCACCGGTAATGGTTTTCTCACTCCTACTAGTGAATGAAAGGTTACACACCCATACAATTCGCACCACATCGCGATATTTTTCAGAAACCTATTCTAATTTGCCACTGCATGTGTCCTGACCTCCCCTTGCTGACCATCCCGCGGTGCTTTTCTCCATCCTACATTGCCACTCACTGCCTATCCTAATTCATACCCTATGATTCACACCACCCCGTGATGTTTTTCTCCCTACTACTAGTGAATATAATGTTACACACCCATACGATGCGCACCACCCCTCGATGTTTTTCAGAAACCTATCCTACATTGCCACTGAATGTTTCCTGACCTCCCCATGCTGACCACCCCGTGGTGCTTTTCTCCATCCTACATTGCGACTCACTGCCTATCCTAATTCAGGCCCTATGATCCACACCACCCTGTGATGTTTTTCTCACTCCTACTTGTGAATGTAATGTTACACACCCATACAATGAGCACCACCCCGCGATGTTTTTCAGAAACCTATCCTACATTGCCACTGCATGTGTCCTGAC
The DNA here is from genome assembly GCF_034190915.1 of Cavia porcellus. Taxonomy (NCBI): domain Eukaryota; kingdom Metazoa; phylum Chordata; class Mammalia; order Rodentia; family Caviidae; genus Cavia; species Cavia porcellus. Next base: position 27,991,960 of record NW_026947510.1, on the reverse strand, counting down.
CTCCCCATGCTGACCACCCCGTGGTGCTTTTCTCCATCCTACATTGCCACTCACTGATTCACACGACCTCGTGATATTTTTCAAACTCCTACTAGTGAATGTACTGTTACAAACCCATACATTGTGCACCACCCTGCGATGATTTTCAGAACCCTATCCAACATTGCCACTGCATGTTTCCTGACCTCACCATGCTGACCACCCCGTGGTGCTTTTCTCCATCCTACATTGCCACTCACTGCCTATCCTAATTCAGACCCTATGATTCACACCAACAAGTGATGTTTTTCTCCCTCCTGCGAGTGAATGTAATGTTACACACCCATAAAATGCGCACCACCCCGCGATGTTTTTCAGAAACCTATCCTACATTGCCACTGTATGTGTCCTGTCCTCCCCATGCTGACCACCCCGTGGTGCTTTTCTCCATCCTACATTGTCTCTCACTGCCTATCCTAATTCAGACCCTATGATTCACACCACCCCGTGATGGTTTTCTCACTCCAACTAGTGAATGTAATGTTACACACTCATACAATGCGCACCACCCTGCGAAGTTTTTCAGAAACCTATCCTACATTGCCACTGCATGTGTCCTGACCTCCCTATGCTGACCACCCCGTGATGCTTTGCTCCATCCTACATTGCGACTCACTGGCTATCCTAACTCAGACCCTATGATTCACACGAGCCCGTGATGTTTTTCTCATTCTACTAGTGAATGTAATGTTGCACACCCATACAATGCACACACCCCCACGATGTTTTTCAGAAACCTATCCTACATTGCCACTGAATGTTTCTTGACCTCCCCATGCTGACCACCCCGTGGTGCTTTTCTCCATCCTACATTGCCACTCACTGCCTATGCTAATTCAGACCCCATGATTCACACCACCCCGTGATGTTTTTCTCACTCCTACTAGTGAAAGTAATGTTACACACCCATACAATGGGCACCACCCCGCGATGTTTTTCAGAAACCTATCCTACATTGCCACTGCATGTGTCCTGACCTCCCCATGCTGACCACCCCGTGGTGCTTTTCTCCATCCTACTTTGCCACTCACTGATTCACACCACCTCGTGATATTTTTCAAACTCCTACTAGTGAATGTAATGTTACAAACCCATACAATGTGCACGACCCTGCGATGTTTTTCAGATACCTATCCTACATTGCCACTGCATGTGTCCTGACCTCCCCATGCTGACCACCCCGTGGTGCTTTTCTCCATCCTACATTGCCACTCACTGCCTATCCTAATTCAGACCCTATGATTCACACCAACAAGTGATGTTTTTCTCCCTCCTGCGAGTGAATGTAATGTTACACACCCATAAAATGCGCACCACCCCGCGATGTTTTACAGAAACCTATCCTACATTGCCACTGCATGTGTCCTGTCCTCCCCATGCTGACCAACCCGTGGTGCTTTTCTCCATCATACATTGCCTCTCACTGCCTATCCTAATTCAGACCCTATGATTCACACCACACCGTGATGTTTTTCTCACTCCAACTAGTGAATGTAATGTTACACATTCATACAATGCGCATCAACCTGCGAAGTTTTTCAGAAACCTATCCTACATTGCCACTGCAAGTGTCCTGACCTCCCCATGCTGACCACCCCGTGATGCTTTTCTCCATCCTACATTGCGACTCACTGGCTATCCTAACTCAGACACTATAATTCACACGAGCCCGTGAAGTTTTTCTCATTCTATTAGTGTATGTAATGTTACACACCCATACAATGCACACCCCCCCGCGATGTTTTTCAGAAACCTATCCTACATTGCCAATGCATGTTTCCTGACCTCCCCATGCTGACCACCCCGTGGTGCTTTTCTCCATCCTACATTGCCACCACTGCCTATCCTAATTCAGACCCTATGATTCACACCACCCCGTGATGTTTTTCTCACTCCTGCTAGTGAATGTAGTGTTACACACCCATACAATGCGCACCACCCCGCGGTGATTTTCAGAAACCTATCCTACATTGCCACTGCATGTTTCCTGGCCTCCCCATGCTGACCACCCCGTGGTGCTTTTCTCCATCCTACATTGCCACTCACTGCCTATCCTAATTCAGACCCTATGATTCACAACCACCCGTAATGGTTTTCTCACTTCTACTAGTGAATGTAATGTTACACATTCATACAATGCGCACCACCCTGCGAAGTTTTTCAGAAACCTATCCTACATTGCCACTGCAAGTGTCCTGACCTCCCCATGCTGACCACCCCGTGATGCTTTTCTCCATCCTACATTGCGACTCACTGGCTATCCTAACTCAGACACTATGATTCACACGAGCCCGTGATGTTTTTCTCATTCTACTAGTGAATGTAATGTTACACACCCATACAATGCACACCCCCCCACGATGTTTTTCAGAAACCTATCCTACATTGCCACTGCATGTTTCCTGACCTCCCCATGCTGACCACCCCATGTTGCTTTTCTCCATCCTACATTGCCACTTATTGCCTATCCTAATTCACACCCTATGATTCACACCACCCCATGATGTTTTTCAAACTGCTACTAGTGTATGTAATGTTACACACCCATACAATTCGCAAAACCCCGCGATGTTTTTCAGAAATCTATCCTACATTGCCACTGCATGTTTCCTGACCTCCCCATGCTGACCACCCCGTGGTGCTTTTCTCCATCATACATTGCCACTCACTGCCTATCCTAATTCAGACCCTATGATTCACACCACCCCGTGATGTTTTTCTCACTCCTACTAGTGAATGTATTGTTACACACCCATACAATGCGCACCACCCCGCGATGTTTTTCGGAAACATATCCTATGTTGCCACTGCATGTTTCCTGACCTCCCCATGCTGACAACCTGGTGGTGCTTTTCTCCATCCTACATTGCCACTCACTGCCTATCCTAATTCAGACCCTATGAATCACATCCACCCGTAATGGGTTTCTCACTCCTACTAGTGAATGAAATGTTACACACCCATACAATTCGCACCACGCCGCGATATTTTTCCGAAACCTATCCTACTTTGCCACTGCATGTGTCCTGACCTCCCCTTGCTGACCACCCCGTGGTGCTTTTCTCCATCCTACATTGCCACTCACTGCCTATCCTAATTCAGACCCTATGATTCACACCACCCCGTGATGTTTTTCTCCCTACTACTAGTGAATATAATGTTACACACCCATACGATGCGCAACACCCCGCGATGTTTTTCCGAAACCTATCCTACATTGCCACTGAATGTTTCTTGACCTCCCTATGCTGACCACCCCGTGGTGCTTTTCTCCATCCTACATTGCCACTCACTGCCTATGCTAATTCAGACCCTATGATTCACACCACCCCGTGATGTTTTTCTCACTCCTACTAGTGAATGTAATGTTACACACCCATACAATGGGCACCACCCCGCGATGTTTTTCAGAAACCTATCCTACATTGCCACCTCATGTGTCCTGACTTCCCAATGCTGACCACCCCGTGGTGCTTTTCTCCATCCTACTTTGCCACTCACTGATTCACACCACCTCGTGATATTTTTCAAACTCCTACTAGTGAATGTAATGTTACAAACCCATACAATGTGCACCACCCTGCGATGTTTTTCAGAAACATATCCTACATTGCCACTGCATGTTTCCTGACCTCCCCATGCTGACAACCCCGTGGTGCTTTTCTCCATCCTACATTGCCACTCACTGCCTATCCTAATTCAGACCCTATGATTCACACCAACAAGTGATGTTTTTCTCCCTCCTGCGAGTGAATGTAATGTTACACACCCATAAAATGCGCACCACCCCGCGATGTTTTACAGAAACCTATCCTACATTGCCACTGCATGTGTCCTGTCCTCCCCATGCTGACCACCCCGTGGTGCTTTTCTCCATCATACATTGCCTCTCACTGCCTATCCTAATTCAGACCCTATGATTCACACCACCCCGTGATGTTTTTCTCACTCCTACTAGTGAATGTAGTGTTACACACCCATACAATGCGCACCACCCCGCGATGTTTTTCGGAAACTTATCCTACGTTGCCACTGCATGTGTCCTGACCTCCCCATGCTGACCACCCCGTGGTGCTTTTCTCCATCCTACATTGCCACTCACTGCCTATCCTAATTGAGACCCTATGAATCGCATCCACCCGTAATGGTTTTCTCACTCCTACTAGTGAATGAAATGTTACACACCCATACAATTTGCACCACCCCGCGATATTTTTCAGAAACCTATCCTACTTTGCCACTGCATGTGTCCTGACCTCCCCATGCTGACCACCCCGTGGTGCTTTTCTCCATCCTACATTGCCACTCACTGCCTATCCTAATTCAGACGCTATGATTCACACCACCCCGTGATGTTTTTCTCCCTACTACTAGTGAATATAATGTTACACACCCATACGATGCGCACCACCCCGCGATGTTTTTCAGAAACCTATCCTACATTACCACTGAATGTGTCCTGACCTCCCCATGCTGACCACCCCGTGGTGCTTTTCTCCATCCTACATTGCCACTAACTGCCTATCCTAATTCAGACCCTATGATTCACACCACCCCGTGATGTTTTTCTCACTCCTACTAGTGAATGTAATGTTACACACCCATACAATGGGCACCACCCCGCGATGTTTTTCAGAAACCTATCCTACATTGCCACTGCATGTGACCTGACCTCCCCATGCTGACCACCCCGTGGTGCTTTTCTCCATCCTACTTTGCCACTCACTGATTCACACGACCTCGTGATATTTTTCAAACTCCTACTAGTGAATGTACTGTTACAAACCCATACATTGTGCACCACCCTGCGATGTTTTTCAGAACCCTATCCTACATTGCCACTGCATGTTTCCTGACCTCCCCATGCTGACCACCTGGTGTTGCTTTTCTCCATCCTAAATTACCACTCACTGCCTATCCTAATTCAGATCCTATGAATCACATCCACCTGTAATGGTTTTCTCACTCCTACTAGTGAATGAAATGTTACACACCCATACAATTCGCACCACCCCGCGATATTTTTCAGAAACCTATCCTACTTTGCCACTGCATGTGTCCTGACCTCCCCATGCTGACCACCCCGTGGTGCTTTTCTCCATCCTACATTGCCACTCACTGACTATCCTAATTCAGACCCTATAATTCACACCAACAAGTGATGCTTTTCTCCCTCCTGCGAGTGAATGTAATGTTACACACCCATAAAATGCGCACCACCCCGCGATGTTTTTCAGAAACCTATCCTACATTGCCACTGCATGTGTCCTGTCCTCCCCATGCTGACCACCCCGTGGTGCTTTTCTCCATCCTACATTGCCTCTCACTGCCTATCCTAATTCAGACCCTATGATTCACACCACCCCGTGATGTTTTTCTCACTCCTACTAGTGAATGTAATGTTACACACCCATACGATGCGCACCACCCCGCGATGTTTTTCAGAAACCTATCCTACATTGCCACTGCATGTTTCCTGACCTCCCATTGCTGACCACCCCGTGGTGCTTTTCTCCATCCTACATTGCCACTCACTGCCTATCCTAATTCAGGCCCTATGATTCACACAACCCCGTGATGTTTTTCTCATTACTACTAGTGAATGTAATGTTACACACCCATACAATGCACACCACCCCGCGATGTTTTTCAGAAACCTATCCTACATTGCCACTGCATGTTTCCTAACCTCCCCATGCTGACCACCCGTGGTGCTTTTCTCCATCCTACATTGATACTCACTGCCTATCCTAATTCAGAACCTATGATTCACACCACCCCGTGATGTTTTTCTCACTCCTACTAGTGAATGTAGTGTTACACACCCATACAATGCGCACCACCCCGCGATGTTTTTCAGAAACCTATCGTACATTGCCACTGCATGTTTCGTGACCTCCCCATGCTGACCAGCCCATCGTGCTTTTCTCCATCCTACATTGCCACTCACTGCCTATCCTAATTCAGACCCTATGATTCACACCAACCCGTAATGGTTTTCTCACTCCTACTTGTGAAAGTAATGTTACACACCCATACAATGCGCACCACCCCGCGATATTTTGCAGAAACCTATCCTACATTGCCATTGCATGTGTCCTGACCCCCCTTTGCTGACCACCCCGTGGTGCTTTTCTCCATCCTACATTGCCACTCACTGCCTATCCTAATTCAGAACCTATGATTCACACCACCCCGTGATGTTTTTCTCATTCCTACTAGTGAATGTAATGTTACACACCCATACAATGCACACCACCCCGCGATGTTTTTCAGAAACCTATCCTACATTGCCAATGCATGTTTCCTGACCTCCCCATGCTGACAACCCCGTGGTGCTTTTCTCCATCCTACATTGCCACCACTGCCTATCCTAATTCAGACCCTATGATTCACACCACCCCGTGATGTTTTTCTCACTCCTGCTAGTGAATGTAGTGTTACACACCCATACAATGCCCACCACCCCGCGGTGATTTTCAGAAACCTATCCTACATTGCCACTGCATGTTTCCTGACCTCCCCATGCTGACCACCCCGTGTTGCTTTTCTCCATCCTACATTGCCACTCACTGCCTATCCTAATTCAGACCCTATGATTCACAACCACCCGTAATGGTTTTCTCACTTCTACTAGTGAATGTAATGTTACACATTCATACAATGCGCACCACCCTGCGAAGTTTTTCAGAAACCTATCCTACATTGCCACTGCAAGTGTCCTGACCTCCCCATGCTGACCACCCCGTGATGCTTTTCTCCATCCTACATTGCGACTCACTGGCTATCCTAACTCAGACACTATGATTCACACGAGCCCGTGATGTTTTTCTCATTCTACTAGTGAATGTAATGTTACACACCCATACAATGCACACCCCCCCACGATGTTTTTCAGAAACCTATCCTACATTGCCACTGCATGTTTCCTGACCTCCCTATGCTGACCACCCCGTGGTGCTTTTCTCCATCCTACATTGCCACTCACTGCCTATCCTAATTCAGACCCTATGATTCCCACCACCCCGTGATGTTTTATCACTCCTACTAGTGAATGTAATGTTACACACCCATACAATGGGCACCACCCCGCGATGTTTTTCAGAAACCTATCCTACATTGCCACTGCATGTTTACTGACTTCCGCATGCTGACCACCCTGTGGTGCTTTTCTCCATCCTACATTGCCACTCACTGCCTATCCTAATTCCGTCCCTATGATTCACGCCACCTGGTGATGTTTTTCTCACTACTTCTTGTCAATGTAATGTTACACACCCATACAATGCGCACCACCCCGCGATGTTTTTCAGAAACCTATCCTGCATTGCCACTGCATGTTTCCTGACCTCCCCATGCTGGCCACCCCGTGGTGCTTTTCTCCATCCTACATTGCCACTCACTGCCTATCCTATTCAGACCCTATGATTCACACAACCCGGTGATGTTTTTCTCACTACTTCTAGTCAATGTAATGTTACACACCCATACAATGCGCACCACCCCGCGGTGATTTTCAGAAACCTATCCTACATTGCCACTGCATGTTTCCTGACCTCCCCATGCTGGCCACCCCGTGGTGCTTTTCTCCATCCTACATTACCACTCATTGCCTATCCTAATTCAGACCCTATGATTCACACCACCCCGTGATGTTTTTCTCACTCCTACTAGTGAATGTAATGTTACACACCCATACGATGCGCACCACCCCGTGATGTTTTTCATAAACCTATCCTACATTGCCACTGCATGTTTCCTGACCTCCCATTGTTGACCACCCCGTGGTGCTTTTCTCCATCCTACATTGCCACTCACTGCCTATCCTAATTCAGACCCTATGATTCCCACCACCCCGTGATGTTTTTATCACTCCTACTACTGAATGTAATGTTACACATCCATACAATGGGCACCACCCCGCGAATTTTTTCAGAAACCTATCCTACATTGCCACTGCATGTTTACTGCCCTCCGCATGCTGACCACCCCATGGTGCTTTTCTCCATCCTACATTGCCACTCACTGCCTATCCTAATTCAGACCCTATGATTCACACCACCCCGTGATGTTTTTCTCCCTACTACTAGTGAATATAATGTTACACACCCATACGATGCGCACCACCCCGCGATGTTTTTCAGAAACCTATCCTACATTACCACTGAATGTTTCCTGACCTCCCCATGCTGACCACCCCGTGGTGCTTTTCTCCATCCTACATTGCAACTAACTGCCTATCCTAATTCAGACCCTATGATTCACACCACCCCGTGATGTTTTTCTCACTCCTACTAGTGAATGTAATGTTACACACCCATACAATGGGCACCACCCCGCGATGTTTTTCAGAAACCTATCCTACATTGCCACTGCATGTGACCTAACCTCCCCATGCTGACCACCCCGTGGTGCTTTTCTCCATCCTACTTTTCCACTCACTGATTCACACCACCCCGTGATATTTTTCAAACTCCTACTAGTGAATGTAATGTTACAAACCCATACAATGTGCACCATCCCGCGATGTTTTTCAGAAACCTATCCTACATTGCCACTGCATGTTTCCTGACCTCCCCATGCTGACCACCCCGTGGTGCTTTTCTCCATCCTACATTGCCACTCACTGCCTATCCTAATTCAGATCCTATGATTCACACCAACAAGTGATGTTTTTCTCCCTCCTGCGAGTGAATGTAATGTTACACATCCATAAAATGCGCACCACCCCGCAATGTTGTTCAGAAACCTATCCTACATTGCCACTGCATGTGTCCTGTCCTCCCCATGCTGACCACCCCGTGGTGCTTTTCTCCATCCTACATTGCCTCTCACTGCCTATCCTAATTCAGACCCTATGATTCACACCACCCCGTGGTGTTTTTCTCACTCCTAGTAGTGAATGTAATGTTACACACCCATACGATGCGCACCACCCCGCGATGTTTTTCAGAAACCTATCCTACATTGCCACTGCATGTTTCCTGAACTCCCATTGCTGACCACCCCGTGGTGCTTTTCTCCATCCTACATTGCCACTCACTGCCTATCCTAATTCAGACCCTATGATTCACACCACCCCGTGATGTTTTATCACTCCTACTAGTGAATGTAATGTTACACACCCATACAATGGGCACCACCACGCGATGTTTTTCAGAAACCTATCCTACATTGCCACTGCATGTTTACAGACTTCCGCATGCTGACCAACCTGTGGTGCTTTTCTCCATCCTACATTGCCACTCACTGCCTGTCCTAATTCAGACCCTATGATTCACGCCACCGGGTGATGTTTTTCTCACTACTTCTTGTCAATGTAATGTTACACACCCATACAATGCGCACCACCCCGCGATGTTTTTCAGAAACCTATCCTACATTGCCACTGCATGTTTCCTGACCTCCCCATGCTGGCCACCCCGTGGTGCTTTTCTGCATCCCACATTGCCACTCACTGCCTATCCTAATTCAGACCCTATGATTCACACCACCCCGTTATGTTTTTCTCATTCCTACTAGTGAATGAAGTGTTACACACCCATACAATGTGCACCACCCCGCGATGTTTTTCAGAAAAATATCCTACATTGCCACTGCATGTTTCCTGAGCTCCCCATGCTGACCACCCGGTGGTGCTTTTCTCCATCCTACATTGCCACTCGCTGCCTATCCTAATTCAGACCCTATGATTCACTCCACCAAGTGATGTTTTTCTCACTCCAACTAGTGAATGTAATATTACACACCGATAAAATGCGGACCACCCCGCGATGTTTTTCAGATACCTATCCTACATTGCCACTGCATGTGTCCTGACCTCCCCATGCTGACCACCCCGTGGTGCTTTTCTCCATTCTACATTGCCACTCACTGCCTATCCTAATTCAGACCCTATGATTCACACCACCCCGTGATGTTTTTCTCATTCCTACTAGTGAATGTAATGTTACACACCCATACAATGCACACCACCCCGCGATGTTTTACAGAAACCTATCCTACATTGCCACTGCATGTTTCCTGACCTCCCCATGCTGACCACCCGTGGTGCTTTTCTCCATCCTACATTGCCACTCGCTGCCTATCCTAATTCAGACCCTATGATTCACACCACCCCGTGATGTTTTTCTCACTCCTACTAGTGAATGTAGTGTTACACACCCATACAATGCGCACCACCCCGCGATGTTTTTCAGAAACCTATCCTATATTGCCACTGCATGTGTCGTGACCTCTGCATGCTGACCACCCCATGGTGCTTTTCTCCATCCTACATTGCCACTCACTGCCTATCCTAATTCAGACCCTATGATTCACACCCATCCGTAATGGTTTTCTCCCTCCTACTTGTGAAAGTAATGTTACACACCCATACAATGCGCACCACCCCGCGATATTTTTCAGAAACCTATCCTACATTGCCATTGCATGTGTCCTGACACCACCTTGCTGACCACCCCGTGGTGCTTTTCTCCATCCTACATTGCCACTCACTGCCTATCCTAATTCAGACCCTATGATTCACACCACCCCGTGATGTTTTTCTCATTCCTACTAGTGAATGTAATGTTACACACCCATACAATGCACACCACCCCGCGATGTTTTTCAGAAACCTATCCTACATTGCCACTGCATGTTTCCTGACCTCCCCATGCTGACCACCCCGTGGTGCTTTCTCCATCCTACATTGCCACTCACTGCCTATCCTAATTCAGACCCTATGATTCACACCAACAAGTGATGTTTTTCTCCCTCCTGCGAGTGAATGTAATGTTACACATCCATAAAATGCGCACCACCACGCGATGTTGTTCAGAAACCTATCCTACATTGCCACTGCATGTGTCCTGTCCTCCCCATGCTGACCACCCCGTGGTGCTTTTCTCCATCCTACATTGCCTCTCACTGAATATCCTAATTCAGACCCTATGATTCACACCACCCCGTGATGTTTTTCTCACTCAAACTAGTGAATGTAATGTTACACACCCATACGATGCGCACCACCCCGCGATGTTTTTCAGAAACCTATCCTACATTGCCACTGCATGTTTCCTGAACTCCCATTGCTGACCACCCCGTGGTGCTTTTCTCCATCCTACATTGCCACTCACTGCCTATCCTAATTCAGACCCTATGATTCCCACCACCCCGTGATGTTTTATCACTCCTACTAGTGAATGTAATGTTACACACCCATACAATCGGCACCACCACGCAATGTTTTTCAGAAACCTATCCTACATTGCCACTGCATGTTTACTGACCTCCGCATGATGACCACCCTGTGGTGCTTTTCTCCATCCTACATTGCCACTCACTGCCTATCCTAATTCAGACCCTATGATTCACGCCACCTGGTGATGTTTTTCTCACTACTTCTTGTCAATGTAATGTTACACACCCATACAATGCGCACCACCCCGCGATGTTTTTCAGAAACCTATCCTACATTGCCACTGCATGTTGCCTGACCTCCCCATGCTGGCCACCCCGTGGTGCTTTTCTCCATCCTACATTGCCACTCACTGCCTATCCTAATTCAGACCCTATGATTCACACAACCCGGTGATGTTTTTCTCACTACTTCTAGTCAATGTAATGTTACACACCCATACAATGCGCACCACCCCGCGATGTTTTTCAGAAACCTATCCTACATTGCCACTGCATGTTTCCTGACCTCCCAATGCTGGCCACCCCGTGGTGCTTTTCTCCATCCTACAATGCCACTCACTGCCTATCCTAATTCAGACCCTATGATTCACACCACCCCGTGATGTTTTTCTCACTCCTACTAGTGAATGTAGTGTTACACACCGATACAATGCGCACCACCCTGCGATGTTTTTCAGAAACCTATCCTACATTGCCACTGCATGTTTCCTGACCTCCCCATGCTGACCACCCGGTGGTGCTTTTCTCCATCCTACAATGCCACTCACTGCCTATCCTAATTCAGACCCTATGATTCACACCACCCCGTGATGTTTTTCTCACTCCTACTAGTGAATGTAGTGTTACACACCGATACAATGCGCACCACCCTGCGATGTTTTTCAGAAACCTATCCTACATTGCCACTGCATGTTTCCTCACCTCCCAATGCTGGCCACCCCGTGGTGCTTTTCTCCATCCTACAATGCCACTCACTGCGTATCCTAATTCAGACCCTATGATTCACACCACCCCGTGATGTTTTTCTCCCTCCTACGAGTGAATGTAATGTTACCCACCCATACGATGCGCACCACCCCGCGATATTTTTCAGAAACCTATCCTACATTGCCTCTGCATGTGTCCTGACCTCCCCTTGTTGACCACCCCGTGGTGCTTTTCTCCATCCTACATTGCCACTCACTGCCTATGCTAATTTAGACCCTATGATTCACACCACCCCGTGATGTTTTTCTCATTCCTACTAGTGAATGTAATGTTACACACCCATACAATGCACACCACCCCGCGATGTTTTTCAGAAACCTATCCTACATTGCCAATGCATGTTTCCTGACCTCCCCATGCTGACCACCCCGTGGTGCTTTTCTCCATCCTACATTGCCACTCACTGCCTCTCCTAATTCAGACACTATGATTCACACCACCCCGTGATGTTTTTCTCACTCCTACTAGTGAATGTAGTTTACTCACCCATACAATGCGCACCACCCCGCGATGATTTTCAGAAACCTATGCTACATTGCCACTGCATGTTTCCTGACCTCCCCATGCTGACCACCCCGTTATGCTTTTCTTCATCCTACATTGCCACTCACTGCCTATCCTAATTCAGACCCTATGATTCACACCACCCTGTGATGTTTTTCTCACTACTTCTAGTCAATGTAATGTTACACACCCATACAATGCGCACCACCCCGCGTTGTTTTTCAGAAACCTATCCTACATTGCCACGGCATGTATCCTGATCTCCCCATGCTGGCCACCCCGTGGTGCTTTTCTCCATCCTACATTGCCACTCACTGCCTACCCTAATTCAGACCCTATGATTCACACCACCCCGTGATGTTTTTCTCACTCCAACTAGTGAATGTAATGTTACACACTCATACAATGCGCACCACCCTGCGATGTTATTCGGAAACTTATCCTACGTTGCCACTGCATGTTTCCTGACCTCCCCATGCTGACCACCTGGTGGTGCTTTTCTCCAGCCTACATTGCCACTCACTGCCTATCCTAATTCAGACCCTATGAATCACATCCACCGGTAATGGTTTTCTCACTCCTACTAGTGAATGAAAGGTTACACACCCATACAATTCGCACCACATCGCGATATTTTTCAGAAACCTATCCTAATTTGCCACTGCATGTGTCCTGACCTCCCCTTGCTGACCACCCCGCGGTGCTTTTCTCCATCCTACATTGCCACTCACTGATTCACACCACCTCGTGATATTTTTCAAACTCCTACTAGTGAATGTACTGTTACAAACCCATACAATGTGCACCACCCTGCGATGTTTTTCAGAACCCTATCCTACATTGCCACTGCATGTTTCCTGACCTCCCCATGCTGACCACCCCGTGGTGCTTTTCTCCATCCTACATTGCCACTCACTGCCTATCCTAATTCAGACCCTATGATTCACACCAACAAGTGATGTTTTTCTCCCTCCTGCGAGTGAATGTAATGTTAAACACCCATAAAATGCGCACCAACCCGTGATGTTTTTCAGAAACCTATCCTACATTGCCACAGTATGTGTCCTGTCCTCCCCATGCTGACCACCCCGTGGTGCTTTTCTCCATCCTACATTGCCTCTCACTGCCTATCCTAATTCAGACCCTATGATTCACACCACCACGTGATGTTTTTCTCCCTCGTACGAGTGAATGTAATGTTACACACCCATACGATGTGCACCACCCCGCGATGGTTTTCAGCAACCTATCCTACATTGCCACTGCATGTTTGCTGACCTCCACATGCTGGCCACCCCGTGGTGCTTTTCTGCATCCTACATTGCCACTCACTGCCTATCCTAATTCAGACCCTATGATTCACACCACCCCGTGATGTTTTTCTCACTCCTACTAGTGAATGTAGTGTTACACACCGATACAATGCGCACCACCCCGCGATGTTTTTCAGAAACCTATCCTACATTGCCACTGCATGTTTCCTGACCTCCCCATGCTGACCACCCGGTAGTGCTTTTCCCCATCCTACATTGCCACTCAATGCCTATCCTAATTCAGACCCTATGATTCACTCCACCAAGTGATGTTTTTCTCACTCCAACTAGTGAATGTAATATTACACACCCATACAATGCGGACCACCCCGCGATGTTTTTCAGAAACCTATCCTACATTTCCACTGCATGTGTCCTGACCTCCCCATGCTGACCACCCCGTGGTGCTTTTCTCCATCCTACAATGCCACTCACTGCGTATTCTAATTCAGACCCTATGATTCACACCACCCCGTGATGTTTTTCTCCCTCCTACGAGTGAATGTAATGTTACGCAACCATACGATGCGCACCACCCCGCGATATTTTTCAGAAACATATCCTACATTGCCACTGCATGTGTCCTGACCTCCCCTTGTTGACCACCCCGTGGTGCTATTCTCCGTCCTACATTGCCACTCACTGCCTATGCTAATTTAGACCCTATGATTCACGCCACCTGGTGATGTTTTTCTCACTACTTCTTGTCAATGTAATGTTACACAACCATACAATGCGCACCACCCCGCGATGTTTTTCAGAAACCTATCCTACATTGCCACTGCATGTTGCCTGACCTCCCCATGCTGGCCACCCCGTGGTGCTTTTCTCCATCCTACAATGCCACTCACTGCCTATCCTAATTCAGACCCTATGATTCACACCACCCCGTGATGTTTTTCTCACTCCTACTAGTGAATGTAGTGTTACACACCGATACAATGCGCACCACCCTGCGATGTTTTTCAGAAACCTATCCTACATTGCCACTGCATGTTTCCTGACCTCCCCATGCTGACCACCCGGTGGTGCTTTTCTCCATCCTACAATGCCACTCACTGCCTATCCTAATTCAGACCCTATGATTCACACCACCCCGTGATGTTTTTCTCACTCCTACTAGTGAATGTAGTGTTACACACCGATACAATGCGCACCACCCTGCGATGTTTTTCAGAAACCTATCCTACATTGCCACTGCATGTTTCCTCACCTCCCAATGCTGGCCACCCCGTGGTGCTTTTCTCCATCCTACAATGCCACTCACTGCGTATCCTAATTCAGACCCTATGATTCACACCACCCCGTGATGTTTTTCTCCCTCCTACGAGTGAATGTAATGTTACCCACCCATACGATGCGCACCACCCCGCGATATTTTTCAGAAACCTATCCTACATTGCCTCTGCATGTGTCCTGACCTCCCCTTGTTGACCACCCCGTGGTGCTTTTCTCCATCCTACATTGCCACTCACTGCCTATGCTAATTTAGACCCTATGATTCACACCACCCCGTGATGTTTTTCTCATTCCTACTAGTGAATGTAATGTTACACACCCATACAATGCACACCACCCCGCGATGTTTTTCAGAAACCTATCCTACATTGCCAATGCATGTTTCCTGACCTCCCCATGCTGACCACCCCGTGGTGCTTTTCTCCATCCTACATTGCCACTCACTGCCTCTCCTAATTCAGACACTATGATTCACAACACCCCGTGATGTTTTTCTCACTCCTACTAGTGAATGTAGTTTACACACCCATACAATGCGCACCACCCCGCGATGATTTTCAGAAACCTATGCTACATTGCCACTGCATGTTTCCTGACCTCCCCATGCTGACCACCCCGTTATGCTTTTCTTCATCCTACATTGCCACTCACTGCCTATCCTAATTCAGACCCTATGATTCACACCACCCTGTGATGTTTTTCTCACTACGTCTAGTCAATGTAATGTTACACACAAATACAATGCGCACCACCCCGCGATGTTTTTCAGAAACGGATCCTACATTGCCACTGCATGTTTCCTGACCTCCCCATGCTGGCCACCCCGTGGTGCTTTTCTCCATCCTACAATGCCACTCACTGCGTATCCTAATTCAGACCCTATGATTCACACCACCCCGTGATGTTTTTCTCCCTCCTACGAGTGAATGTAATGTTACACACCCATACGATGCACACCACCCTGCTTTTTTTTCAGAAACCTATCCTACATTGCCACTGCATGTTTCCTGACCTCCTCATGCTGGCCACCCCGTGGTACTTTTCTCCATCCTACATTGCCACTCACTGCCTATCCTAATTCAGACCCTTTGATTCACACCACCCCGTGATGTTTTTCTCACTCCTACTAGTGAATGTAGTGTTACACACCCATACAATGCGCACCACCCCGCGATGTTTTTCAGAAACCTATCCTACATTGCCACTGCATGTTTCCTGACCTCCCCATGCTGACCACCCGGTGGTGCTTTTCTCCATCCTACATTGCCTCTCACTGCCTATCCTAATTCAGACCCTATGATTCACTCCACCAAGTGATGTTTTTCTCACTCCAACTAGTGAATGTAATGTTACACACCCATACAATGCGCACCACCCTGCGATATTTTTCAGAAACCTATCCTACATTGCCACTGCATGTGTCCTGAGCCCCCCTTGCTGACCACCCCATGGTGCCTTAGTCCATCCTACATTGCCACTCACTGCCTATCCTAATTCAGACCCTATGATTCACACCACCCCGTGATGTATTTCTCAGTTCCTACTAGTGAATGTAATGTTACACACCCATACAATGCGCACTACCCCGCGATATTTTTCAGAAACATATCCTACATTGCCACTGCAAGTGTCCTGACCTCCCATTGCTGACCACCCCGTGGTGCTTTTCTCCATCCTACATTGCCACTCACTGCCTATCCTAATTCAGACCCTATGATTCACACCACCCGGTGATGTTTTTTTCACTACTTCTAGTCAATGTAATGTTACACACCCATACAATGCGCACCACCCCGCGTTGTTTTTCAGAAACCTATCCTACATTGCCACGGCATGTTTCCTGATCTCCCCATGCTGGCCACCCCGTGGTGCTTTTCTCCATCCTACATTGCCACTCACTGCCTACCCTAATTCAGACCCTATGATTCACACCACCCCGTGATGTTTTTCTCACTCCAACTAGTGAATGTAATGTTACACACTCATACAATGCGCACCACCCTGCGATGTTTTTCGGAAACTTATCCTACGTTGCCACTGCATGTTTCCTGACCTCCCCATGCTGACCACCTGGTGGTGCTTTTCTCCAGCCTACATTGCCACTCACTGCCTATCCTAATTCAGACCCTATGAATCACATCCACCGGTAATGGTTTTCTCACTCCTACTAGTGAATGATAGGTTACACACCCATACAATTCGCACCACATCGCGATATTTTTCAGAAACCTATCCTAATTTGCCACTGCATGTGTCCTGACTTCCCCTTGCTGACCACCCCGCGGTGCTTTTCTCGATCCTACATTGCCACTCACTGCCTATCCTAATTCAGACCCTATGATTCACACCACCCCGTGATGTTTTTCTCCCTACTACTAGTGAATATAATGTTACACACCCATACGATGCGCACCACCCCGCGATGTTTTTCAGAAACCTATCCTACATTGCCACTGAATGTTTCCTGACCTCCCCATGCTGACCACCCCGTGGTGCTTTTCTCCATCCGACATTGCGACTCCCTGCCTATCCTAATTCAGACCCTATGATCCACACCCCCCTGTGATGTTTTTCTCACTCCTACTTGTGAATGTAATGTTACACACCCATACAATGGGCACCACCCCGCGATGTTTTTCAGAAACCTATCCTACATTGCCACTGCATGTGTCCTGACCTCCCCATGCTGACCACCCCGTGGTGCTTTTCTCCATCCTACATTGCCACTCACTGATTCACACCACCTCGTGATATTTTTCAAACTCCTACTAGTGAATGTACTGTTACAAACCCATACAATGTGCACCACCCTGCGATGTTTTTCAGAACCCTGTCCTACATTGCCACTGCATGTTTCCTGACCTCCCCATGCTGACCACCCCGTGGTGCTTTTCTCCATCCTACATTGCCACTCACTGCCTATCCTAATTCAGACCCTATGATTCACACCAACAAGTGATGTTTTTCTCCCTCCTGCGAGTGAATGTAATGTTACACACCCATAAAATGCGCACCAACCCGTGATGTTTTTCAGAAACCTATCCTACATTGCCACTGTATGTGTCCTGTCCTCCCCATGCTGACCACCCCGTGGTGCTTTTCTCCATCCTACATTGCCTCTCACTGCCTATCCTAATTCAGACCCTATGATTCACACCACCACGTGATGTTTTTCTCCCTCGTACGAGTGAATGTAATGTTACACACCCATACGATGTGCACCACCCCGCGATGGTTTTCAGCAACCTATCCTACATTGCCACTGCATGTTTGCTGACCTCCACATGCTGGCCACCCCGTGGTGCTTTTCTGCATCCTACATTGCCACTCACTGCCTATCCTAATTCAGACCCTATGATTCACACCACCCCGTGATGTTTTTCTCACTCCTACTAGTGAATGTAGTGTTACACACCGATACAATGCGCACCACCCCGCGATGTTTTTCAGAAACCTATCCTACATTGCCACTGCATGTTTCCTGACCTCCCCATGCTGACCACCCGGTAGTGCTTTTCCCCATCCTACATTGCCACTCAATGCCTATCCTAATTCAGACCCTATGATTCACTCCACCAAGTGATGTTTTTCTCACTCCAACTAGTGAATGTAATATTACACACCCATACAATGCGGACCACCCCGCGATGTTTTTCAGAAACCTATCCTACATTTCCACTGCATGTGTCCTGACCTCCCCATGCTGACCACCCCGTGGTGCTTTTCTCCATCCTACAATGCCACTCACTGCGTATTCTAATTCAGACCCTATGATTCACACCACCCCGTGATGTTTTTCTCCCTCCTACGAGTGAATGTAATGTTACGCAACCATATGATGCGCACCACCCCGCGATATTTTTCAGAAACCTATCCTACATTGCCACTGCATGTGTCCTGACCTCCCCTTGTTGACCACCCCGTGGTGCTATTCTCCGTCCTACATTGCCACTCACTGCCTATGCTAATTTAGACCCTATGATTCACGCCACCTGGTGATGTTTTTCTCACTACTTCTTGTCAATGTAATGTTACACAACCATACAATGCGCACCACCCCGCGATGTTTTTCAGAAACCTATCCTACATTTCCACTGCATGTGTCCTGACCTCCCCATGCTGGCCACCCCGTGGTGCTTTTCTGCATCCCACATTGCCACTCACTGCCTATCCTAATTCAGACCCTATGATTCACACCACCCCGTTATGTTTTTCTCATTCCTACTAGTGAATGAAGTGTTACACACCCATACAATGTGCACCACCCCGCGATGTTTTTCAGAAAAATATCCTACATTGCCACTGCATGTTTCCTGAGCTCCCCATGCTGACCACCCGGTGGTGCTTTTCTCCATCCTACATTGCCACTCGCTGCCTATCCTAATTCAGACCCTATGATTCACTCCACCAAGTGATGTTTTTCTCACTCTAACTAGTGAATGTAATATTACACACCGATAAAATGCGGACCACCCCGCGATGTTTTTCAGATACCTATCCTACATTGCCACTGCATGTGTCCTGACCTCCCCATGCTGACCACCCCGTGGTGCTTTTCTCCATTCTACATTGCCACTCACTGCCTATCCTAATTCAGACCCTATGATTCACACCACCCCGTGATGTTTTTCTCATTCCTACTAGTGAATGTAATGTTACACACCCATACAATGCACACCACCCCGCGATGTTTTACAGAAACCTATCCTACATTGCCACTGCATGTTTCCTGACCTCCCCATGCTGACCACCCGTGGTGCTTTTCTCCATCCTACATTGCCACTCGCTGCCTATCCTAATTCAGACCCTATGATTCACACCACCCCGTGATGTTTTTCTCACTCCTACTAGTGAATGTAGTGTTACACACCCATACAATGCGCACCACCCCGCGATGTTTTTCAGAAACCTATCCTATATTGCCACTGCATGTGTCGTGACCTCTGCATGCTGACCACCCCATGGTGCTTTTCTCCATCCTACATTGCCACTCACTGCCTATCCTAATTCAGACCCTATGATTCACACCCATCCGTAATGGTTTTCTCCCTCCTACTTGTGAAAGTAATGTTACACACCCATACAATGCGCACCACCCCGCGATATTTTTCAGAAACCTATCCTACATTGCCATTGCATGTGTCCTGACCCCACCTTGCTGACCACCCCGTGGTGCTTTTCTCCATCCTACATTGCCACTCACTGCCTATCCTAATTCAGACCCTATGATTCACACCACCCCGTGATGTTTTTCTCATTCCTACTAGTGAATGTAATGTTACACACCCATACAATGCACACCACCCCGCGATGTTTTTCAGAAACCTATCCTACATTGCCACTGCATGTTTCCTGACCTCCCCATGCTGACCACCCCGTGGTGCTTTCTCCATCCTACATTGCCACTCACTGCCTATCCTAATTCAGACCCTATGATTCACACCAACAAGTGATGTTTTTCTCCCTCCTGCGAGTGAATGTAATGTTACACATCCATAAAATGCGCACCACCACGCGATGTTGTTCAGAAACCTATCCTACATTGCCACTGCATGTGTCCTGTCCTCCCCATGCTGACCACCCCGTGGTGCTTTTCTCCATCCTACATTGCCTCTCACTGAATATCCTAATTCAGACCCTATGATTCACACCACCCCGTGATGTTTTTCTCACTCAAACTAGTGAATGTAATGTTACACACCCATACGATGCGCACCACCCCGCGATGTTTTTCAGAAACCTATCCTACATTGCCACTGCATGTTTCCTGAACTCCCATTGCTGACCACCCCGTGGTGCTTTTCTCCATCCTACATTGCCACTCACTGCCTATCCTAATTCAGACCCTATGATTCCCACCACCCCGTGATGTTTTATCACTCCTACTAGTGAATGTAATGTTACACACCCATACAATCGGCACCACCACGCAATGTTTTTCAGAAACCTATCCTACATTGCCACTGCATGTTTACTGACCTCCGCATGATGACCACCCTGTGGTGCTTTTCTCCATCCTACATTGCCACTCACTGCCTATCCTAATTCAGACCCTATGATTCACGCCACCTGGTGATGTTTTTCTCACTACTTCTTGTCAATGTAATGTTACACACCCATACAATGCGCACCACCCCGCGATGTTTTTCAGAAACCTATCCTACATTGCCACTGCATGTTGCCTGACCTCCCCATGCTGGCCACCCCGTGGTGCTTTTCTCCATCCTACATTGCCACTCACTGCCTATCCTAATTCAGACCCTATGATTCACACAACCCGGTGATGTTTTTCTCACTACTTCTAGTCAATGTAATGTTACACACCCATACAATGCGCACCACCCCGCGATGTTTTTCAGAAACCTATCCTACATTGCCACTGCATGTTTCCTGACCTCCCAATGCTGGCCACCCCGTGGTGCTTTTCTCCATCCTACAATGCCACTCACTGCCTATCCTAATTCAGACCCTATGATTCACACCACCCCGTGATGTTTTTCTCACTCCTACTAGTGAATGTAGTGTTACACACCGATACAATGCGCACCACCCTGCGATGTTTTTCAGAAACCTATCCTACATTGCCACTGCATGTTTCCTGACCTCCCCATGCTGACCACCCGGTGGTGCTTTTCTCCATCCTACAATGCCACTCACTGCCTATCCTAATTCAGACCCTATGATTCACACCACCCCGTGATGTTTTTCTCACTCCTACTAGTGAATGTAGTGTTACACACCGATACAATGCGCACCACCCTGCGATGTTTTTCAGAAACCTATCCTACATTGCCACTGCATGTTTCCTCACCTCCCAATGCTGGCCACCCCGTGGTGCTTTTCTCCATCCTACAATGCCACTCACTGCGTATCCTAATTCAGACCCTATGATTCACACCACCCCGTGATGTTTTTCTCCCTCCTACGAGTGAATGTAATGTTACCCACCCATACGATGCGCACCACCCCGCGATATTTTTCAGAAACCTATCCTACATTGCCTCTGCATGTGTCCTGACCTCCCCTTGTTGACCACCCCGTGGTGCTTTTCTCCATCCTACATTGCCACTCACTGCCTATGCTAATTTAGACCCTATGATTCACACCACCCCGTGATGTTTTTCTCATTCCTACTAGTGAATGTAATGTTACACACCCATACAATGCACACCACCCCGCGATGTTTTTCAGAAACCTATCCTACATTGCCAATGCATGTTTCCTGACCTCCCCATGCTGACCACCCCGTGGTGCTTTTCTCCATCCTACATTGCCACTCACTGCCTCTCCTAATTCAGACACTATGATTCACACCACCCCGTGATGTTTTTCTCACTCCTACTAGTGAATGTAGTTTACTCACCCATACAATGCGCACCACCCCGCGATGATTTTCAGAAACCTATGCTACATTGCCACTGCATGTTTCCTGACCTCCCCATGCTGACCACCCCGTTATGCTTTTCTTCATCCTACATTGCCACTCACTGCCTATCCTAATTCAGACCCTATGATTCACACCACCCTGTGATGTTTTTCTCACTACTTCTAGTCAATGTAATGTTACACACCCATACAATGCGCACCACCCCGCGTTGTTTTTCAGAAACCTATCCTACATTGCCACGGCATGTATCCTGATCTCCCCATGCTGGCCACCCCGTGGTGCTTTTCTCCATCCTACATTGCCACTCACTGCCTACCCTAATTCAGACCCTATGATTCACACCACCCCGTGATGTTTTTCTCACTCCAACTAGTGAATGTAATGTTACACACTCATACAATGCGCACCACCCTGCGATGTTATTCGGAAACTTATCCTACGTTGCCACTGCATGTTTCCTGACCTCCCCATGCTGACCACCTGGTGGTGCTTTTCTCCAGCCTACATTGCCACTCACTGCCTATCCTAATTCAGACCCTATGAATCACATCCACCGGTAATGGTTTTCTCACTCCTACTAGTGAATGAAAGGTTACACACCCATACAATTCGCACCACATCGCGATATTTTTCAGAAACCTATCCTAATTTGCCACTGCATGTGTCCTGACCTCCCCTTGCTGACCACCCCGCGGTGCTTTTCTCCATCCTACATTGCCACTCACT
This sequence comes from Cavia porcellus, assembly GCF_034190915.1. NCBI lineage: Eukaryota > Metazoa > Chordata > Mammalia > Rodentia > Caviidae > Cavia > Cavia porcellus. The sequence goes on along the minus strand of NW_026947510.1, from coordinate 27,968,581 downwards.
GATTCACACCACCTCGTGATATTTTTCAAACTCCTACTAGTGAATGTACTGTTACAAACCCATACAATGTGCACCACCCTGCGATGTTTTTCAGAACCCTATCCTACATTGCCACTGCATGTTTCCTGACCTCCCCATGCTGACCACCCCGTGGTGCTTTTCTCCATCCTACATTGCCACTCACTGCCTATCCTAATTCAGACCCTATGATTCACACCAACAAGTGATGTTTTTCTCCCTCCTGCGAGTGAATGTAATGTTAAACACCCATAAAATGCGCACCAACCCGTGATGTTTTTCAGAAACCTATCCTACATTGCCACAGTATGTGTCCTGTCCTCCCCATGCTGACCACCCCGTGGTGCTTTTCTCCATCCTACATTGCCTCTCACTGCCTATCCTAATTCAGACCCTATGATTCACACCACCACGTGATGTTTTTCTCCCTCGTACGAGTGAATGTAATGTTACACACCCATACGATGTGCACCACCCCGCGATGGTTTTCAGCAACCTATCCTACATTGCCACTGCATGTTTGCTGACCTCCACATGCTGGCCACCCCGTGGTGCTTTTCTGCATCCTACATTGCCACTCACTGCCTATCCTAATTCAGACCCTATGATTCACACCACCCCGTGATGTTTTTCTCACTCCTACTAGTGAATGTAGTGTTACACACCGATACAATGCGCACCACCCCGCGATGTTTTTCAGAAACCTATCCTACATTGCCACTGCATGTTTCCTGACCTCCCCATGCTGACCACCCGGTAGTGCTTTTCCCCATCCTACATTGCCACTCAATGCCTATCCTAATTCAGACCCTATGATTCACTCCACCAAGTGATGTTTTTCTCACTCCAACTAGTGAATGTAATATTACACACCCATACAATGCGGACCACCCCGCGATGTTTTTCAGAAACCTATCCTACATTTCCACTGCATGTGTCCTGACCTCCCCATGCTGACCACCCCGTGGTGCTTTTCTCCATCCTACAATGCCACTCACTGCGTATTCTAATTCAGACCCTATGATTCACACCACCCCGTGATGTTTTTCTCCCTCCTACGAGTGAATGTAATGTTACGCAACCATACGATGCGCACCACCCCGCGATATTTTTCAGAAACATATCCTACATTGCCACTGCATGTGTCCTGACCTCCCCTTGTTGACCACCCCGTGGTGCTATTCTCCGTCCTACATTGCCACTCACTGCCTATGCTAATTTAGACCCTATGATTCACGCCACCTGGTGATGTTTTTCTCACTACTTCTTGTCAATGTAATGTTACACAACCATACAATGCGCACCACCCCGCGATGTTTTTCAGAAACCTATCCTACATTGCCACTGCATGTTGCCTGACCTCCCCATGCTGGCCACCCCGTGGTGCTTTTCTCCATCCTACAATGCCACTCACTGCCTATCCTAATTCAGACCCTATGATTCACACCACCCCGTGATGTTTTTCTCACTCCTACTAGTGAATGTAGTGTTACACACCGATACAATGCGCACCACCCTGCGATGTTTTTCAGAAACCTATCCTACATTGCCACTGCATGTTTCCTGACCTCCCCATGCTGACCACCCGGTGGTGCTTTTCTCCATCCTACAATGCCACTCACTGCCTATCCTAATTCAGACCCTATGATTCACACCACCCCGTGATGTTTTTCTCACTCCTACTAGTGAATGTAGTGTTACACACCGATACAATGCGCACCACCCTGCGATGTTTTTCAGAAACCTATCCTACATTGCCACTGCATGTTTCCTCACCTCCCAATGCTGGCCACCCCGTGGTGCTTTTCTCCATCCTACAATGCCACTCACTGCGTATCCTAATTCAGACCCTATGATTCACACCACCCCGTGATGTTTTTCTCCCTCCTACGAGTGAATGTAATGTTACCCACCCATACGATGCGCACCACCCCGCGATATTTTTCAGAAACCTATCCTACATTGCCTCTGCATGTGTCCTGACCTCCCCTTGTTGACCACCCCGTGGTGCTTTTCTCCATCCTACATTGCCACTCACTGCCTATGCTAATTTAGACCCTATGATTCACACCACCCCGTGATGTTTTTCTCATTCCTACTAGTGAATGTAATGTTACACACCCATACAATGCACACCACCCCGCGATGTTTTTCAGAAACCTATCCTACATTGCCAATGCATGTTTCCTGACCTCCCCATGCTGACCACCCCGTGGTGCTTTTCTCCATCCTACATTGCCACTCACTGCCTCTCCTAATTCAGACACTATGATTCACAACACCCCGTGATGTTTTTCTCACTCCTACTAGTGAATGTAGTTTACACACCCATACAATGCGCACCACCCCGCGATGATTTTCAGAAACCTATGCTACATTGCCACTGCATGTTTCCTGACCTCCCCATGCTGACCACCCCGTTATGCTTTTCTTCATCCTACATTGCCACTCACTGCCTATCCTAATTCAGACCCTATGATTCACACCACCCTGTGATGTTTTTCTCACTACGTCTAGTCAATGTAATGTTACACACAAATACAATGCGCACCACCCCGCGATGTTTTTCAGAAACGGATCCTACATTGCCACTGCATGTTTCCTGACCTCCCCATGCTGGCCACCCCGTGGTGCTTTTCTCCATCCTACAATGCCACTCACTGCGTATCCTAATTCAGACCCTATGATTCACACCACCCCGTGATGTTTTTCTCCCTCCTACGAGTGAATGTAATGTTACACACCCATACGATGCACACCACCCTGCTTTTTTTTCAGAAACCTATCCTACATTGCCACTGCATGTTTCCTGACCTCCTCATGCTGGCCACCCCGTGGTACTTTTCTCCATCCTACATTGCCACTCACTGCCTATCCTAATTCAGACCCTTTGATTCACACCACCCCGTGATGTTTTTCTCACTCCTACTAGTGAATGTAGTGTTACACACCCATACAATGCGCACCACCCCGCGATGTTTTTCAGAAACCTATCCTACATTGCCACTGCATGTTTCCTGACCTCCCCATGCTGACCACCCGGTGGTGCTTTTCTCCATCCTACATTGCCTCTCACTGCCTATCCTAATTCAGACCCTATGATTCACTCCACCAAGTGATGTTTTTCTCACTCCAACTAGTGAATGTAATGTTACACACCCATACAATGCGCACCACCCTGCGATATTTTTCAGAAACCTATCCTACATTGCCACTGCATGTGTCCTGAGCCCCCCTTGCTGACCACCCCATGGTGCCTTAGTCCATCCTACATTGCCACTCACTGCCTATCCTAATTCAGACCCTATGATTCACACCACCCCGTGATGTATTTCTCAGTTCCTACTAGTGAATGTAATGTTACACACCCATACAATGCGCACTACCCCGCGATATTTTTCAGAAACATATCCTACATTGCCACTGCAAGTGTCCTGACCTCCCATTGCTGACCACCCCGTGGTGCTTTTCTCCATCCTACATTGCCACTCACTGCCTATCCTAATTCAGACCCTATGATTCACACCACCCGGTGATGTTTTTTTCACTACTTCTAGTCAATGTAATGTTACACACCCATACAATGCGCACCACCCCGCGTTGTTTTTCAGAAACCTATCCTACATTGCCACGGCATGTTTCCTGATCTCCCCATGCTGGCCACCCCGTGGTGCTTTTCTCCATCCTACATTGCCACTCACTGCCTACCCTAATTCAGACCCTATGATTCACACCACCCCGTGATGTTTTTCTCACTCCAACTAGTGAATGTAATGTTACACACTCATACAATGCGCACCACCCTGCGATGTTTTTCGGAAACTTATCCTACGTTGCCACTGCATGTTTCCTGACCTCCCCATGCTGACCACCTGGTGGTGCTTTTCTCCAGCCTACATTGCCACTCACTGCCTATCCTAATTCAGACCCTATGAATCACATCCACCGGTAATGGTTTTCTCACTCCTACTAGTGAATGATAGGTTACACACCCATACAATTCGCACCACATCGCGATATTTTTCAGAAACCTATCCTAATTTGCCACTGCATGTGTCCTGACTTCCCCTTGCTGACCACCCCGCGGTGCTTTTCTCGATCCTACATTGCCACTCACTGCCTATCCTAATTCAGACCCTATGATTCACACCACCCCGTGATGTTTTTCTCCCTACTACTAGTGAATATAATGTTACACACCCATACGATGCGCACCACCCCGCGATGTTTTTCAGAAACCTATCCTACATTGCCACTGAATGTTTCCTGACCTCCCCATGCTGACCACCCCGTGGTGCTTTTCTCCATCCGACATTGCGACTCCCTGCCTATCCTAATTCAGACCCTATGATCCACACCCCCCTGTGATGTTTTTCTCACTCCTACTTTTGAATGTAATGTTACACACCCATACAATGGGCACCACCCCGCGATGTTTTTCAGAAACCTATCCTACATTGCCACTGCATGTGTCCTGACCTCCCCATGCTGACCACCCCGTGGTGCTTTTCTCCATCCTACATTGCCACTCACTGATTCACACCACCTCGTGATATTTTTCAAACTCCTACTAGTGAATGTACTGTTACAAACCCATACAATGTGCACCACCCTGCGATGTTTTTCAGAACCCTGTCCTACATTGCCACTGCATGTTTCCTGACCTCCCCATGCTGACCACCCCGTGGTGCTTTTCTCCATCCTACATTGCCACTCACTGCCTATCCTAATTCAGACCCTATGATTCACACCAACAAGTGATGTTTTTCTCCCTCCTGCGAGTGAATGTAATGTTACACACCCATAAAATGCGCACCAACCCGTGATGTTTTTCAGAAACCTATCCTACATTGCCACTGTATGTGTCCTGTCCTCCCCATGCTGACCACCCCGTGGTGCTTTTCTCCATCCTACATTGCCTCTCACTGCCTATCCTAATTCAGACCCTATGATTCACACCACCACGTGATGTTTTTCTCCCTCGTACGAGTGAATGTAATGTTACACACCCATACGATGTGCACCACCCCGCGATGGTTTTCAGCAACCTATCCTACATTGCCACTGCATGTTTGCTGACCTCCACATGCTGGCCACCCCGTGGTGCTTTTCTGCATCCTACATTGCCACTCACTGCCTATCCTAATTCAGACCCTATGATTCACACCACCCCGTGATGTTTTTCTCACTCCTACTAGTGAATGTAGTGTTACACACCGATACAATGCGCACCACCCCGCGATGTTTTTCAGAAACCTATCCTACATTGCCACTGCATGTTTCCTGACCTCCCCATGCTGACCACCCGGTAGTGCTTTTCCCCATCCTACATTGCCACTCAATGCCTATCCTAATTCAGACCCTATGATTCACTCCACCAAGTGATGTTTTTCTCACTCCAACTAGTGAATGTAATATTACACACCCATACAATGCGGACCACCCCGCGATGTTTTTCAGAAACCTATCCTACATTTCCACTGCATGTGTCCTGACCTCCCCATGCTGACCACCCCGTGGTGCTTTTCTCCATCCTACAATGCCACTCACTGCGTATTCTAATTCAGACCCTATGATTCACACCACCCCGTGATGTTTTTCTCCCTCCTACGAGTGAATGTAATGTTACGCAACCATACGATGCGCACCACCCCGCGATATTTTTCAGAAACCTATCCTACATTGCCACTGCATGTGTCCTGACCTCCCCTTGTTGACCACCCCGTGGTGCTATTCTCCGTCCTACATTGCCACTCACTGCCTATGCTAATTTAGACCCTATGATTCACGCCACCTGGTGATGTTTTTCTCACTACTTCTTGTCAATGTAATGTTACACAACCATACAATGCGCACCACCCCGCGATGTTTTTCAGAAACCTATCCTACATTGCCACTGCATGTTGCCTGACCTCCCCATGCTGGCCACCCCGTGGTGCTTTTCTCCATCCTACAATGCCACTCACTGCCTATCCTAATTCAGACCCTATGATTCACACCACCCCGTGATGTTTTTCTCACTCCTACTAGTGAATGTAGTGTTACACACCGATACAATGCGCACCACCCTGCGATGTTTTTCAGAAACCTATCCTACATTGCCACTGCATGTTTCCTGACCTCCCCATGCTGACCACCCGGTGGTGCTTTTCTCCATCCTACAATGCCACTCACTGCCTATCCTAATTCAGACCCTATGATTCACACCACCCCGTGATGTTTTTCTCACTCCTACTAGTGAATGTAGTGTTACACACCGATACAATGCGCACCACCCTGCGATGTTTTTCAGAAACCTATCCTACATTGCCACTGCATGTTTCCTCACCTCCCAATGCTGGCCACCCCGTGGTGCTTTTCTCCATCCTACAATGCCACTCACTGCGTATCCTAATTCAGACCCTATGATTCACACCACCCCGTGATGTTTTTCTCCCTCCTACGAGTGAATGTAATGTTACCCACCCATACGATGCGCACCACCCCGCGATATTTTTCAGAAACCTATCCTACATTGCCTCTGCATGTGTCCTGACCTCCCCTTGTTGACCACCCCGTGGTGCTTTTCTCCATCCTACATTGCCACTCACTGCCTATGCTAATTTAGACCCTATGATTCACACCACCCCGTGATGTTTTTCTCATTCCTACTAGTGAATGTAATGTTACACACCCATACAATGCACACCACCCCGCGATGTTTTTCAGAAACCTATCCTACATTGCCAATGCATGTTTCCTGACCTCCCCATGCTGACCACCCCGTGGTGCTTTTCTCCATCCTACATTGCCACTCACTGCCTCTCCTAATTCAGACACTATGATTCACAACACCCCGTGATGTTTTTCTCACTCCTACTAGTGAATGTAGTTTACACACCCATACAATGCGCACCACCCCGCGATGATTTTCAGAAACCTATGCTACATTGCCACTGCATGTTTCCTGACCTCCCCATGCTGACCACCCCGTTATGCTTTTCTTCATCCTACATTGCCACTCACTGCCTATCCTAATTCAGACCCTATGATTCACACCACCCTGTGAAGTTTTTCTCACTACGTCTAGTCAATGTAATGTTACACACAAATACAATGCGCACCACCCCGCGATGTTTTTCAGAAACGGATCCTACATTGCCACTGCATGTTTCCTGACCTCCCCATGCTGGCCACCCCGTGGTGCTTTTCTCCATCCTACAATGCCACTCACTGCGTATCCTAATTCAGACCCTATGATTCACACCACCCCGTGATGTTTTTCTCCCTCCTACGAGTGAATGTAATGTTACACACCCATACGATGCACACCACCCTGCTTTTTTTTCAGAAACCTATCCTACATTGCCACTGCATGTTTCCTGACCTCCTCATGCTGGCCACCCCGTGGTACTTTTCTCCATCCTACATTGCCACTCACTGCCTATCCTAATTCAGACCCTTTGATTCACACCACCCCGTGATGTTTTTCTCACTCCTACTAGTGAATGTAGTGTTACACACCCATACAATGCGCACCACCCCGCGATGTTTTTCAGAAACCTATCCTACATTGCCACTGCATGTTTCCTGACCTCCCCATGCTGACCACCCGGTGGTGCTTTTCTCCATCCTACATTGCCTCTCACTGCCTATCCTAATTCAGACCCTATGATTCACTCCACCAAGTGATGTTTTTCTCACTCCAACTAGTGAATGTAATGTTACACACCCATACAATGCGCACCACCCTGCGATATTTTTCAGAAACCTATCCTACATTGCCACTGCATGTGTCCTGAGCCCCCCTTGCTGACCACCCCATGGTGCCTTAGTCCATCCTACATTGCCACTCACTGCCTATCCTAATTCAGACCCTATGATTCACACCACCCCGTGATGTATTTCTCAGTTCCTACTAGTGAATGTAATGTTACACACCCATACAATGCGCACTACCCCGCGATATTTTTCAGAAACATATCCTACATTGCCACTGCAAGTGTCCTGACCTCCCATTGCTGACCACCCCGTGGTGCTTTTCTCCATCCTACATTGCCACTCACTGCCTATCCTAATTCAGACCCTATGATTCACACCACCCGGTGATGTTTTTTTCACTACTTCTAGTCAATGTAATGTTACACACCCATACAATGCGCACCACCCCGCGTTGTTTTTCAGAAACCTATCCTACATTGCCACGGCATGTTTCCTGATCTCCCCATGCTGGCCACCCCGTGGTGCTTTTCTCCATCCTACATTGCCACTCACTGCCTACCCTAATTCAGACCCTATGATTCACACCACCCCGTGATGTTTTTCTCACTCCAACTATTGAATGTAATGTTACACACTCATACAATGCGCACCACCCTGCGATGTTTTTCGGAAACTTATCCTACGTTGCCACTGCATGTTTCCTGACCTCCCCATGCTGACCACCTGGTGGTGCTTTTCTCCAGCCTACATTGCCACTCACTGCCTATCCTAATTCAGACCCTATGAATCACATCCACCGGTAATGGTTTTCTCACTCCTACTAGTGAATGATAGGTTACACACCCATACAATTCGCACCACATCGCGATATTTTTCAGAAACCTATCCTAATTTGCCACTGCATGTGTCCTGACTTCCCCTTGCTGACCACCCCGCGGTGCTTTTCTCGATCCTACATTGCCACTCACTGCCTATCCTAATTCACACCCTATGATTCACACCACCCCGTGATGTTTTTCTCCCTACTACTAGTGAATATAATGTTACACACCCATACGATGCGCACCACCCCGCGATGTTTTTCAGAAACCTATCCTACATTGCCACTGAATGTTTCCTGACCTCCCCATGCTGACCACCCCGTGGTGCTTTTCTCCATCAGACATTGCGACTCCCTGCCTATCCAAATTCAGACCCTATGATCCACACCCCCCTGTGATGTTTTTCTCACTCCTACTTGTGAATGTAATGTTACACACCCATACAATGGGCACCACCCCGCGATGTTTTTCAGAAACCTATCCTACATTGCCACTGCATGTGTCCTGACCTCCCCATGCTGACCACCCCGTGGTGCTTTTCTCCATCCTACATTGCCACTCACTGATTCACACCACCTCGTGATATTTTTCAAACTCCTACTAGTGAATGTACTGTTACAAACCCATACAATGTGCACCACCCTGCGATGTTTTTCAGAACCCTATCCTACATTGCCACTGCATGTTTCCTGACCTCCCCATGCTGACCACCCCGTGGTGCTTTACTCCATCCTACATTGCCACTCACTGCCTATCCTAATTCAGACCCTATGATTCACACCAACAAGTGATGTTTTTCTCCCTCCTGCGAGTGAATGTAATGTTACACACCCATAAAATGCGCACCAACCCGTGATGTTTTTCAGAAACCTATCCTACATTGCCACTGTATGTGTCCTGTCCTCCCCATGCTGACCACCCCGTGGTGCTTTTCTCCATCCTACATTGCCTCTCACTGCCTATCCTAATTCAGACCCTATGATTCACACCACCACGTGATGTTTTTCTCCCTCGTACGAGTGAATGTAATGTTACACACCCATACGATGTGCACCACCCCCCGATGGTTTTCAGAAACCTATCCTACATTGCCACTGCATGTTTGCTGACCTTCACATGCTGGCCACCCCGTGGTGCTTTTCTGCATCCTACATTGCCACTCACTGCCTATCCTAATTCAGACCCTATGATTCACACCACCCCGTGATGTTTTTCTCACTCCTACTAGTGAATTTAGTGTTACACACCGATACAATGCGCACCACCCCGCGATGTTTTTCAGAAACCTATCCTACATTGCCACTGCATGTTTCCTGACCTCCCCATGCTGACCACCCGGTAGTGCTTTTCCCCATCCTACATTGCCACTCACTGCCTATCCTAATTCAGACCCTATGATTCACTCCACCAAGTGATGTTTTTCTCACTCCAACTAGTGAATATAATATTACACACCCATACAATGCGGACCACCCCGCGATGTTTTTCAGAAACCTATCCTACATTTCCACTGCATGTGTCCTGACCTCCCCATGCTGACCACCCCGTGGTGCTTTTCTCCATCCTACATTGCCACTCACTGCCTATCCTAATTCAGACCCTATGATTCACACAACCCGGTGATGTTTTTCTCACTACTTCTAGTCAATGTAATGTTACACACCCATACAATGCGCACAACCCCGCGATGTTTTTCAGAAACCTATCCTACATTGCCACTGCATGTTTCCTGACCTCCCCATGCTGGCCACCCCTTGGTGCTTTTCTCCATCCTACAATGCCACTCACTGCGTATTCTAATTCAGACCCTATGATTCACACCACCCCGTGATGTTTTTCTCCCTCCTACGAGTGAATGTAATGTTACCCACCCATACGATGCGCACCACCCCGCAATATTTTTCAGAAACCTATCCTACATTGCCACTGCATGTGTCCTGACCTCCCCTTGTTGACCACCCCGTGGTGCTTTTCTCCATCCTACATTGCCACTCACTGCCTATGCTAATTTAGACCCTATGATTCACGCCACCTGGTGATGTTTTTCTCACTACTTCTTGTCAATGTAATGTTACACACCCATACAATGCGCACCACCCCGCGATGTTTTTCAGAAACCTATCCTACATTGCCACTACATGTTGCCTGACCTTCCCATGCTGGCCACCCCGTGGTGCTTTTCTCCATCCTACAATGCCACTCACTGCCTATCCTAATTCAGACCCTATGATTCACACCACCCCGTGATGTTTTTCTCACTCCTACTAGTGAATGTAGTGTTACACACCGGTACAATGCGCACCACCCTGCGATGTTTTTCAGAAACCTATCCTACATTGCCACTGCATGTTTCCTGACCTCCCCATGCTGACCACCCGGTGGTGCTTTTCTCCATCCTACAATGCCACTCACTGCCTATCCTAATTCAGACCCTATGATTCACACCACCCCGTGATGTTTTTCTCCCTCCTACGAGTGAATGTAATGTTACCCACCCATACGATGCGCACCACCCCGCGATATTTTTCAGATACCTATCCTACATTGCCTCTGCATGTGTCCTGACCTCCCCTTGTTGACCACCCCGTGGTGCTTTTCTCCATCCTACATTGCCACTCACTGCCTATGCTAATTTAGACCCTATGATTCACACCACCCCGTGATGTTTTTCTCATTCCTACTAGTGAATGTAATGTTACACACCCATACAATGCACACCACCCCGCGATGTTTTTCAGAAACCTATCCTACATTGCCAATGCATGTTTCCTGACCTCCCCATGCTGACCACCCCGTGGTGCTTTTTTCCATCCTACATTGCCACTCACTGCCTCTCCTAATTCAGACACTATGATTCACACCACCCCGTGATGTTTTTCTCACTCCTACTAGTGAATGTAGTTTACACACCCATACAATGCGCACCACCCCGCGATGATTTTCAGAAACCTATGCTACATTGCCACTGCATGTTTCCTGACCTCCCCATGCTGACCACCCGGTTATGCTTTTCTTCATCCTACATTGCCACTCACTGCCTATCCTAATTCAGACCCTATGATTCACATCACCCTGTGATGTTTTTCTCACTACTTCTAGTCAATGTAATGTTACACACAAATACAATGCGCACCACCCCGCGATGTTTTTCAGAAACGGATCCTACATTGCCACTGCATGTTTCCTGACCTCCCCATGCTGGCCACCCCGTGGTGCTTTTCTCCATCCTACAATGCCACTCACTGCGTATCCTAATTCAGACCCTATGATTCACACCACCCCGTGATGTTTTTCTCCCTCCTACGAGTGAATGTAATGTTACACACCCATACGATGCACACCACCCTGCTTTTTTTTCAGAAACCTATCCTACATTGCCACTGCATGTTTCCTGACCTCCCCATGCTGGCCACCCCGTGGTACTTTTCTTCATCCTACATTGCCACTCACTGCCTATCCTAATTCAGACCCTTTGATTCACACCACCCCGTGATGTTTTTCTCACTACTTCTAGTCAATGTAATGTTACACACCCATACAATGCGCACCACCCCGCGTTGTTTTTCAGAAACCTATCCTACATTTCCACTGCATGTTTCCTGATCTCCACATGCTGGCCACCCCGTGGTGCTTTTCTCCATCCTACATTGCCACTCACTGCCTACCCTAATTCAGACCCTATGATTCACACCACCCCGTGATGTTTTTCTCACTCCAACTAGTGAATGTAATGTTACACACTCATACAATGCGCACCACCCTGCGATGTTTTTCGGAAACTTATCCTACTTTGCCACTGCATGTTTCCTGAGCTCCCCATGCTGACCACCTGGTGGTGCTTTTCTCCAGCCTACATTGCCACTCACTGCCTATCCTAATTCAGACCCTATGAATCACATCCACCGGTAATGGTTTTCTCACTCCTACTAGTGAATGAAAGGTTACACACCCATACAATTCGCACCACATCGCGATATTTTTCAGAAACCTATCCTAATTTGCCACTGCATGTGTCCTGACCTCCCCTTGCTGACCACCCCGCGGTGCTTTTCTCCATCCTACATTGCCACTCACTGCCTATCCTAATTCAGACCCTATGATTCACACCACCCCGTGATGTTTTTCTCCCTACTACTAGTGAATATAATGTTACACACCCATACGATGCGCACCACCCCGCGATGTTTTTCAGAAACCTATCCTACATTGCCACTGAATGTTTCCTGACCTCCCCATGCTGACCACCCCGTGGTGCTTTTCTCCATCCGACATTGCGACTCCCTGCCTATCCTAATTCAGACCCTATGATCCACACCCCCCTGTGATGTTTTTCTCACTCCTACTTGTGAATGTAATGTTACACACCCATACAATGGGCACCACCCCCGCGATGTTTTTCAGAAACCTATCCTACATTGCCACTGCATGTGTCCTGACCTCCCCATGCTGACCACCCCGTGGTGCTTTTCTCCATCCTACATTGCCACTCACTGATTCACACCACCTCGTGATATTTTTCAAACTCCTACTAGTGAATGTACTGTTACAAACCCATACAATGTGCACCACCCTGCGATGTTTTTCAGAACCCTATCCTACATTGCCACTGCATGTTTCCTGACCTCCCCATGCTGACCACCCCGTGGTGCTTTTCTCCATCCTACATTGCCACTCACTGCCTATCCTAATTCAGACCCTATGATTCACACCAACAAGTGATGTTTTTCTCCCTCCTGCGAGTGAATGTAATGTTACACACCCATAAAATGCGCACCAACCCGTGATGTTTTTCAGAAACCTATCCTACATTGCCACTGTATGTGTCCTGTCCTCCCCATGCTGACCACCCCGTGGTGCTTTTCTCCATCCTACATTGCCTCTCACTGCCTATCCTAATTCAGACCCTATGATTCACACCACCACGTGATGTTTTTCTCCCTCGTACGAGTGAATGTAATGTTACACACCCATACGATGTGCACCACCCCGCGATGGTTTTCAGAAACCTATCCTACATTGCCACTGCATGTTTGCTGACCTCCACATGCTGGCCACCCCGTGGTGCTTTTCTGCATCCTACATTGCCACTCACTGCCTATCCTAATTCAGACCCTATGATTCACACCACCCCGTGATGTTTTTCTCACTCCTACTAGTGAATGTAGTGTTACACACCGATACAATGCGCACCAACCCGCGATGTTTTTCAGAAACCTATCCTACATTGCCACTGCATGTTTCCTGACCTCCCCATGCTGACCACCCGGTAGTGCTTTTCCCCATCCTACATTGCCACTCACTGCCTATCCTAATTCAGACCCTATGATTCACACCACCAAGTGATGTTTTTCTCACTCCAACTAGTGAATGTAATATTACACACCCATACAATGCGGACCACCCCGCGATGTTTTTCAGAAACCTATCCTACATTTCCACTGCATGTGTCCTGACCTCCCCATGCTGACCACCCCGTGGTGCTTTTCTCCATCCTACATTGCCACTCACTGCCTATGCTAATTTAGACCCTATGATTCACGCCACCTGGTGATGTTTTTCTCACTACTTCTTGTCAATGTAATGTTTCACACCCATACAATGCACACCACCCCGCGATGTTTTTCAGAAACCTATCCTACATTGCCACTGCATGTTGCCTGACCTCCCCATGCTGGCCACCCCGTGGTGCTTTTCTCCATCCTACATTGCCACTCACTGCCTATCCTAATTCAGACCCTATGATTCACACAACCCGGTGATGTTTTTCTCACTACTTCTAGTCAATGTAATGTTACACACCCATACAATGCGCACCACCCCGCGATGTTTTTCAGAAACCTATCCTACATTGCCACTGCATGTTTCCTGACCTCCCAATGCTGGCCACCCCGTGGTGCTTTTCTCCATCCTACAATGCCACTCACTGCCTAACCTAATTCAGACCCTATGATTCACACCACCCCGTGATGTTTTTCTCACTCCTACTAGTGAATGTAGTGTTACACACCGATACAATGCGCACCACCCCGCGATGTTTTTCAGAAACCTATCCTACATTGCCACTGCATGTTTCCTGACCTCCCCATGCTGAACACCCGGTGGTGCTTTTCTCCATCCTACATTGCCACTCACTGCCTATCCTAATTCAGACCATATGATTCACTCCACCAAGTGATGTTTTTCTCACTCCAACTAGTGAATGTAATATTACACACCCATACAATGCGGACCACCCCGCGATGTTTTTCAGAAACCTATCCTACATTGCCACTGAATGTGTCCTGACCTCCCCATGCTGACCACCCCGTGGTGCTTTTCTCCATCCTACATTGCCACTCACTGCCTATCCTAATTCAGACCCTATGATTCACACAACCCGGTGATGTTTTTCTCACTACTTCTAGTCAATGTAATGTTACACACCCATACAATGCGCACCACCCCGCGTTGTTTTTCAGAAACCTATCCTACATTGCCACTGCATGTTTCCTGACCTCCCAATGCTGGCCACCCCGTGGTGCTTTTCTCCATCCTACAATGCCACTCACTGCGTATCCTAATTCAGACCCTATGATTCACACCACCCCGTGATGTTTTTCTCCCTCCTACGAGTGAATGTAATGTTACCCACCCATACGATGCGCACCACCCCGCGATATTTTTCAGAAACCTATCCTACATTGCCTCTGCATGTGTCCTGACCTCCCCTTGTTGACCACCCCGTGGTGCTTTTCTCCATCCTACATTGCCACTCACTGCCTATGCTAATTTAGACCCTATGATTCACACCACCCCGTGATGTTTTTCTCATTCCTACTAGTGAATGTAATGTTACACACCCATACAATGCACACCACCCCGCGATGTTTTTCAGAAACCTATCCTACATTGCCAATGCATGTTTCCTGACCTCCCCATGCTGACCACCCCGTGGTGCTTTTCTCCATCCTACATTGCCACTCACTGCCTCTCCTAATTCAGACACTATGATTCACACCACCCCGTGATGTTTTTCTCACTCCTACTAGTGAATGTAGTTTACACACCCATACAATGTGCACCACCCTGCGATGTTTTTCAGAACCCTATCCTACATTGCCACTGCATGTTTCCTGACCTCCCCATGCTGACCACCCCGTGGTGCTTTTCTCCATCCTACATTGCCACTCACTGCCTATCCTAATTCAGACCCTATGATTCACACCAACAAGTGATGTTTTTCTCCCTCCTGCGAGTGAATGTAATGTTACACACCCATAAAATGCGCACCAACCCGTGATGTTTTTCAGAAACCTATCCTACATTGCCACTGTATGTGTCCTGTCCTCCCCATGCTGACCACCCCGTGGTGCTTTTCTCCATCCTACATTGCCTCTCACTGCCTATCCTAATTCAGACCCTATGATTCACACCACCACGTGATGTTTTTCTCCCTCGTACGAGTGAATGTAATGTTACACACCCATACGATGTGCACCACCCCGCGATGTTTTTCAGAAACCTATCCTACATTGCCACTGCATGTTTGCTGACCTCCACATGCTGGCCACCCCGTGGTGCTTTTCTGCATCCTACATTGCCACTCACTGCCTATCCTAATTCAGACCCTATGATTCACACCACCCCGTGATGTTTTTCTCACTCCTACTAGTGAATGTAGTGTTACACACCGATACAATGCGCACCACCCCGCGATGTTTTTCAGAAACCTATCCTACATTGCCACTGCATGTTTCCTGACCTCCCCATGCTGACCACCCGGTAGTGCTTTTCCCCATCCTACATTGCCACTCACTGCCTATCCTAATTCAGACCCTATGATTCACTCCACCAAGTGATGTTTTTCTCACTCCAACTAGTGAATGTAATATTACACACCCATACAATGCGGACCACCCCGCGATGTTTTTCAGAAACCTATCCTACATTTCCACTGCATGTGTCCTGACCTCCCCATGCTGACCACCCCGTGGTACTTTTCTCCATCCTACATTGCTACTCACTGCCTATCCTAATTCAGACCCTATGATTCACACAACCCGGTGATGTTTTTCTCACTACTTCTAGTCAATGTAATGTTACACACCCATACAATGCGCACCACCCCGCGATGTTTTTCAGAAACCTATCCTACATTGCCACTGCATGTTTCCTGACCTCCCCATGCTGGCCACCCCGTGGTGCTTTTCTCCATCCTACAATGCCACTCACTGCGTATTCTAATTCAGACCCTATGATTCACACCACTCCGTGATGTTTTTCTCCCTCCTACGAGTGAATGTAATGTTACCCACCAATACGATGCGCACCACCCCGCGATATTTTTCAGAAACCTATCCTACATTGCCACTGCATGTGTCCTGACCTCCCCTTGTTGACCACCCCGTGGTGCTTTTCTCCATCCTACATTGCCACTCACTGCCTATGCTAATTTAGACCCTATGATTCACGCCACCTGGTGATGTTTTTCTCACTACTTCTTGTCAATGTAATGTTACACACCCATACAATGCGCACCACCCCGCGATGTTTTTCAGAAACCTATCCTACATTGCCACTGCATGTTGCCTGACCTCCCCATGCTGGCCACCCCGTGGTGCTTTTCTCCATCCTACATTGCCACTCACTGCCTATCCTAATTCAGACCCTATGATTCACACAACCCGGTGATGTTTTTCTCATTACTTCTAGTCAATGTAATGTTACACACCCATACAATGCGCACCACCCCGCGATGTTTTTCAGAAACCTATCCTACATTGCCACTGCATGTTTCCTGACCTCCCAATGCTGGCCACCCCGTGGTGCTTTTCTCCATCCTACAATGCCACTCACTGCCTATCCTAATTCAGACCCTATGATTCACACCACCCCGTGATGTTTTTCTCACTCCTACTAGTGAATGTAGTGTTACACACCGATACAATGCGCACCACCCCGCGATGTTTTTCAGAAACCTATCCTACATTGCCACTGCATGTTTCCTGACCTCCCCATGCTGAACACCCGGTGGTGCTTTTCTCCATCCTACATTGCCACTCACTGCCTATCCTAATTCAGACCCTATGATTCACTCCACCAAGTGATGTTTTTCTCACTCCAACTAGTGAATGTAATATTACACACCCATACAATGCGGACCACCCCGCGATGTTTTTCAGAAACCTATCCTACATTGCCACTGAATGTGTCCTGACCTCCCCATGCTGACCACCCCGTGCTGCTTTTCTCCATCCTACATTGCCACTCACTGCCTATCCTAATTCAGACCCTATGATTCACACAACCCGGTGATGTTTTTCTCACTACTTCTAGTCAATGTAATGTTACACACCCATACAATGCGCACCACCCCGCGATGTTTTTCAGAAACCTATCCTACATTGCCACTGCATGTTTCCTGACCTCCCAATGCTGGCCACCCCGTGGTGCTTTTCTCCATCCTACAATGCCACTCACTGCGTATCCTAATTCAGACCCTATGATTCACACCACCCCGTGATGTTTTTCTCCCTCCTACGAGTGAATGTAATGTTACACACCCATACGATGCACACCACCCTGCTTTTTTTTCAGAAACCTATCCTACATTGCCACTGCATGTTTCCTGACCTCCCCATGCTGGCCACCCCGTGGTACTTTTCTTCATCCTACATTGCCACTCACTGCCTATCCTAATTCAGACCCTTTGATTCACACCACCCCGTGATGTTTTTCTCACTACTTCTAGTCAATGTAATGTTACACACCCATACAATGCGCACCACCCCGCGTTGTTTTTCAGAAACCTATCCTACATTTCCACTGCATGTTTCCTGATCTCCACATGCTGGCCACCCCGTGGTGCTTTTCTCCATCCTACATTGCCACTCACTGCCTACCCTAATTCAGACCCTATGATTCACACCACCCCGTGATGTTTTTCTCACTCCAACTAGTGAATGTAATGTTACACACTCATACAATGCGCACCACCCTGCGATGTTTTTCGGAAACTTATCCTACTTTGCCACTGCATGTTTCCTGAGCTCCCCATGCTGACCACCTGGTGGTGCTTTTCTCCAGCCTACATTGCCACTCACTGCCTATCCTAATTCAGACCCTATGAATCACATCCACCGGTAATGGTTTTCTCACTCCTACTAGTGAATGAAAGGTTACACACCCATACAATTCGCACCACATCGCGATATTTTTCAGAAACCTATCCTAATTTGCCACTGCATGTGTCCTGACCTCCCCTTGCTGACCACCCCGCGGTGCTTTTCTCCATCCTACATTGCCACTCACTGCCTATCCTAATTCAGACCCTATGATTCACACCACCCCGTGATGTTTTTCTCCCTACTACTAGTGAATATAATGTTACACACCCATACGATGCGCACCACCCCGCGATGTTTTTCAGAAACCTATCCTACATTGCCACTGAATGTTTCCTGACCTCCCCATGCTGACCACCCCGTGGTGCTTTTCTCCATCCGACATTGCGACTCCCTGCCTATCCTAATTCAGACCCTATGATCCACACCCCCCTGTGATGTTTTTCTCACTCCTACTTGTGAATGTAATGTTACACACCCATACAATGGGCACCACCCCCGCGATGTTTTTCAGAAACCTATCCTACATTGCCACTGCATGTGTCCTGACCTCCCCATGCTGACCACCCCGTGGTGCTTTTCTCCATCCTACATTGCCACTCACTGATTCACACCACCTCGTGATATTTTTCAAACTCCTACTAGTGAATGTACTGTTACAAACCCATACAATGTGCACCACCCTGCGATGTTTTTCAGAACCCTATCCTACATTGCCACTGCATGTTTCCTGACCTCCCCATGCTGACCACCCCGTGGTGCTTTTCTCCATCCTACATTGCCACTCACTGCCTATCCTAATTCAGACCCTATGATTCACACCAACAAGTGATGTTTTTCTCCCTCCTGCGAGTGAATGTAATGTTACACACCCATAAAATGCGCACCAACCCGTGATGTTTTTCAGAAACCTATCCTACATTGCCACTGTATGTGTCCTGTCCTCCCCATGCTGACCACCCCGTGGTGCTTTTCTCCATCCTACATTGCCTCTCACTGCCTATCCTAATTCAGACCCTATGATTCACACCACCACGTGATGTTTTTCTCCCTCGTACGAGTGAATGTAATGTTACACACCCATACGATGTGCACCACCCCGCGATGGTTTTCAGAAACCTATCCTACATTGCCACTGCATGTTTGCTGACCTCCACATGCTGGCCACCCCGTGGTGCTTTTCTGCATCCTACATTGCCACTCACTGCCTATCCTAATTCAGACCCTATGATTCACACCACCCCGTGATGTTTTTCTCACTCCTACTAGTGAATGTAGTGTTACACACCGATACAATGCGCACCAACCCGCGATGTTTTTCAGAAACCTATCCTACATTGCCACTGCATGTTTCCTGACCTCCCCATGCTGACCACCCGGTAGTGCTTTTCCCCATCCTACATTGCCACTCACTGCCTATCCTAATTCAGACCCTATGATTCACACCACCAAGTGATGTTTTTCTCACTCCAACTAGTGAATGTAATATTACACACCCATACAATGCGGACCACCCCGCGATGTTTTTCAGAAACCTATCCTACATTTCCACTGCATGTGTCCTGACCTCCCCATGCTGACCACCCCGTGGTGCTTTTCTCCATCCTACATTGCCACTCACTGCCTATGCTAATTTAGACCCTATGATTCACGCCACCTGGTGATGTTTTTCTCACTACTTCTTGTCAATGTAATGTTTCACACCCATACAATGCACACCACCCCGCGATGTTTTTCAGAAACCTATCCTACATTGCCACTGCATGTTGCCTGACCTCCCCATGCTGGCCACCCCGTGGTGCTTTTCTCCATCCTACATTGCCACTCACTGCCTATCCTAATTCAGACCCTATGATTCACACAACCCGGTGATGTTTTTCTCACTACTTCTAGTCAATGTAATGTTACACACCCATACAATGCGCACCACCCCGCGATGTTTTTCAGAAACCTATCCTACATTGCCACTGCATGTTTCCTGACCTCCCAATGCTGGCCACCCCGTGGTGCTTTTCTCCATCCTACAATGCCACTCACTGCCTAACCTAATTCAGACCCTATGATTCACACCACCCCGTGATGTTTTTCTCACTCCTACTAGTGAATGTAGTGTTACACACCGATACAATGCGCACCACCCCGCGATGTTTTTCAGAAACCTATCCTACATTGCCACTGCATGTTTCCTGACCTCCCCATGCTGAACACCCGGTGGTGCTTTTCTCCATCCTACATTGCCACTCACTGCCTATCCTAATTCAGACCATATGATTCACTCCACCAAGTGATGTTTTTCTCACTCCAACTAGTGAATGTAATATTACACACCCATACAATGCGGACCACCCCGCGATGTTTTTCAGAAACCTATCCTACATTGCCACTGAATGTGTCCTGACCTCCCCATGCTGACCACCCCGTGGTGCTTTTCTCCATCCTACATTGCCACTCACTGCCTATCCTAATTCAGACCCTATGATTCACACAACCCGGTGATGTTTTTCTCACTACTTCTAGTCAATGTAATGTTACACACCCATACAATGCGCACCACCCCGCGTTGTTTTTCAGAAACCTATCCTACATTGCCACTGCATGTTTCCTGACCTCCCAATGCTGGCCACCCCGTGGTGCTTTTCTCCATCCTACAATGCCACTCACTGCGTATCCTAATTCAGACCCTATGATTCACACCACCCCGTGATGTTTTTCTCCCTCCTACGAGTGAATGTAATGTTACCCACCCATACGATGCGCACCACCCCGCGATATTTTTCAGAAACCTATCCTACATTGCCTCTGCATGTGTCCTGACCTCCCCTTGTTGACCACCCCGTGGTGCTTTTCTCCATCCTACATTGCCACTCACTGCCTATGCTAATTTAGACCCTATGATTCACACCACCCCGTGATGTTTTTCTCATTCCTACTAGTGAATGTAATGTTACACACCCATACAATGCACACCACCCCGCGATGTTTTTCAGAAACCTATCCTACATTGCCAATGCATGTTTCCTGACCTCCCCATGCTGACCACCCCGTGGTGCTTTTCTCCATCCTACATTGCCACTCACTGCCTCTCCTAATTCAGACACTATGATTCACACCACCCCGTGATGTTTTTCTCACTCCTACTAGTGAATGTAGTTTACACACCCATACAATGTGCACCACCCTGCGATGTTTTTCAGAACCCTATCCTACATTGCCACTGCATGTTTCCTGACCTCCCCATGCTGACCACCCCGTGGTGCTTTTCTCCATCCTACATTGCCACTCACTGCCTATCCTAATTCAGACCCTATGATTCACACCAACAAGTGATGTTTTTCTCCCTCCTGCGAGTGAATGTAATGTTACACACCCATAAAATGCGCACCAACCCGTGATGTTTTTCAGAAACCTATCCTACATTGCCACTGTATGTGTCCTGTCCTCCCCATGCTGACCACCCCGTGGTGCTTTTCTCCATCCTACATTGCCTCTCACTGCCTATCCTAATTCAGACCCTATGATTCACACCACCACGTGATGTTTTTCTCCCTCGTACGAGTGAATGTAATGTTACACACCCATACGATGTGCACCACCCCGCGATGTTTTTCAGAAACCTATCCTACATTGCCACTGCATGTTTGCTGACCTCCACATGCTGGCCACCCCGTGGTGCTTTTCTGCATCCTACATTGCCACTCACTGCCTATCCTAATTCAGACCCTATGATTCACACCACCCCGTGATGTTTTTCTCACTCCTACTAGTGAATGTAGTGTTACACACCGATACAATGCGCACCACCCCGCGATGTTTTTCAGAAACCTATCCTACATTGCCACTGCATGTTTCCTGACCTCCCCATGCTGACCACCCGGTAGTGCTTTTCCCCATCCTACATTGCCACTCACTGCCTATCCTAATTCAGACCCTATGATTCACTCCACCAAGTGATGTTTTTCTCACTCCAACTAGTGAATGTAATATTACACACCCATACAATGCGGACCACCCCGCGATGTTTTTCAGAAACCTATCCTACATTTCCACTGCATGTGTCCTGACCTCCCCATGCTGACCACCCCGTGGTACTTTTCTCCATCCTACATTGCTACTCACTGCCTATCCTAATTCAGACCCTATGATTCACACAACCCGGTGATGTTTTTCTCACTACTTCTAGTCAATGTAATGTTACACACCCATACAATGCGCACCACCCCGCGATGTTTTTCAGAAACCTATCCTACATTGCCACTGCATGTTTCCTGACCTCCCCATGCTGGCCACCCCGTGGTGCTTTTCTCCATCCTACAATGCCACTCACTGCGTATTCTAATTCAGACCCTATGATTCACACCACTCCGTGATGTTTTTCTCCCTCCTACGAGTGAATGTAATGTTACCCACCAATACGATGCGCACCACCCCGCGATATTTTTCAGAAACCTATCCTACATTGCCACTGCATGTGTCCTGACCTCCCCTTGTTGACCACCCCGTGGTGCTTTTCTCCATCCTACATTGCCACTCACTGCCTATGCTAATTTAGACCCTATGATTCACGCCACCTGGTGATGTTTTTCTCACTACTTCTTGTCAATGTAATGTTACACACCCATACAATGCGCACCACCCCGCGATGTTTTTCAGAAACCTATCCTACATTGCCACTGCATGTTGCCTGACCTCCCCATGCTGGCCACCCCGTGGTGCTTTTCTCCATCCTACATTGCCACTCACTGCCTATCCTAATTCAGACCCTATGATTCACACAACCCGGTGATGTTTTTCTCATTACTTCTAGTCAATGTAATGTTACACACCCATACAATGCGCACCACCCCGCGATGTTTTTCAGAAACCTATCCTACATTGCCACTGCATGTTTCCTGACCTCCCAATGCTGGCCACCCCGTGGTGCTTTTCTCCATCCTACAATGCCACTCACTGCCTATCCTAATTCAGACCCTATGATTCACACCACCCCGTGATGTTTTTCTCACTCCTACTAGTGAATGTAGTGTTACACACCGATACAATGCGCACCACCCCGCGATGTTTTTCAGAAACCTATCCTACATTGCCACTGCATGTTTCCTGACCTCCCCATGCTGAACACCCGGTGGTGCTTTTCTCCATCCTACATTGCCACTCACTGCCTATCCTAATTCAGACCCTATGATTCACTCCACCAAGTGATGTTTTTCTCACTCCAACTAGTGAATGTAATATTACACACCCATACAATGCGGACCACCCCGCGATGTTTTTCAGAAACCTATCCTACATTGCCACTGAATGTGTCCTGACCTCCCCATGCTGACCACCCCGTGCTGCTTTTCTCCATCCTACATTGCCACTCACTGCCTATCCTAATTCAGACCCTATGATTCACACAACCCGGTGATGTTTTTCTCACTACTTCTAGTCAATGTAATGTTACACACCCATACAATGCGCACCACCCCGCGATGTTTTTCAGAAACCTATCCTACATTGCCACTGCATGTTTCCTGACCTCCCAATGCTGGCCACCCCGTGGTGCTTTTCTCCATCCTACAATGCCACTCACTGCGTATCCTAATTCAGACCCTATGATTCACACCACCCCGTGATGTTTTTCTCCCTCCTACGAGTGAATGTAATGTTACCCACCCATATGATGTGCACCTCCCCGCGATATTTTTCAGAAACCTATCCTACATTGCCTCTGCATGTGTCCTGACCTCCCCTTGTTGACCACCCCGTGGTGCTTTTCTCCATCCTACATTGCCACTCACTGCCTATGCTAATTTAGACCCTATGATTCACACCACCCCGTGATGTTTTTCTCATTCCTACTAGTGAATGTAATGTTACACACCCATACAATGCACACCACCCCGCGATGTTTTTCAGAAACCTATCCTACATTGCCAATGCATGTTTCCTGACCTCCCCATGCTGACCACCCCGTGGTGCTTTTCTCCATCTTACATTGCCACTCACTGCCTCTCCTAATTCAGACACTATGATTCACACCACCCCGTGATGTTTTTCTCACTCCTACTAGTGAATGTAGTTTACACACCCATACAATGCGCACCACCCCGCGATGATTTTCAGAAACCTATGCTACATTGCCACTGCATGTTTCCTGACCTACCCATGCTGACCACCCCGTTATGCTTTTCTTCATCCTACATTGCCACTCACTGCCTATCCTAATTCAGACCCTATGATTCACACCACCCTGTGATGTTTTTCTCACTACTTCTAGTCAATGTAATGTTACACACAAATACAATGCGCACCACCCCGCGATGTTTTTCAGAAACGGATCCTACATTGCCACTGCATGTTTCCTGACCTCCCCATGCTGGCCACCCCGTGGTGCTTTTCTCCATCCTACAATGCCACTCACTGCGTATCCTAATTCAGACCCTATGATTCACACCACCCCGTGATGTTTTTCTCCCTGCTACGAGTGAATGTAATGTTACACACCCATACGATGCACACCACCCTGCTTTTTTTCCAGAAACCTATCCTACATTGCCACTGCATGTTTCCTGACCTCCCCATGCTGGCCACCCCGTGGTACTTTTCTCCATCCTACATTGCCACTCACTGCCTATCCTAATTCACACCCTTTGATTCACACCACCCCGTGATGTTTTTCTCACTCCTACTAGTTAATGTAGTGTTACACACCCATACAATGCGCACCACCCCGCGATGTTTTTCAGAAACCTATCCTACATTGCCACTGCATGTTTCCTGACCTCCCCATGCTGACCACCCGGTGGTGCTTTTCTCCATCCTACATTGCCTCTCACTGCCTATCCTAATTCAGACCCTATGATTCACTCCACCAAGTGATGTTTTTCTCACTCCAACTAGTGAATGTAATGTTACACACCCAATACAATGCGCACCACCCCGCGATATTTTTCAGAAACCTATGCTACATTGCCACTGCATGTGTCCTGAGCCCCCCTTGCTGACCACCCCATGGTGCCTTTCTCCATCCTACATTGCCACTCACTGCCTATCCTAATTCAGACCCTATGATTCACACCACCCGGTGATGTTTTTTTCACTACTTCTAGTCAATGTAATGTTACACACCCATACAATGCGCACCACCCTGCGAGGTTTTTCAGAAACCTATCCTACATTGCCACTGCATGTTTCATGATCTCCCCATGCTGGCCACCCCGTGGTGCTTTTCTCCATCCTATATTGCCACTCACTGCCTACCCTAATTCAGACCCTATGATTCCCACCACCCCGTGATGTTTTTCTCACTCCAACTAGTGAATGTAATGTTACACACTCATACAATGCGCACCACCCTGCGATGTTTTTCGGAAATTTATCCTACGTTGCCACTGCATGTTTCCTGACCTCCCCATGCTGACCACCTGGTGGTGCTTTTCTCCATCCTACATTGCCACTCACTGCCTATCCTAATTCAGACCCTATGAATCACATCCACCGGTAATGGTTTTCTCACTCCTACTAGTGAATGAAAGGTTACACACCCATACAATTCGCACCACATCGCGATATTTTTCAGAAACCTATCCTAATTTGCCACTGCATGTGTCCTGACCTCCCCTTGCTGACCACCCCGCGGTGCTTTTCTCCATCCTACATTGCCACTCACTGCCTATCCTAATTCAGACCCTATGATTCACACCACCCCGTGATGTTTTTCTCCCTACTACTAGTGAATATAATGTTACACACCCATACGATGCGCACCACCCCGCGATGTTTTTCAGAAACCTATCCTACATTGCCACTGAATGTTTCCTGACCTCCCCATGCTGACCATCCCGTGGTGCTTTTCTCCATCCTACATTGCGACTCCCTGCCTATCCTAATTCAGACCCTATGATCCACACCCCCCTGTGATGTTTTTCTCACTCCTACTTGTGAATGTAATGTTACACACCCATACAATGGGCACCACCCCGCGATGTTTTTCAGAAACCTATCCTACATTGCCACTGCATGTGTCCTGACCTCCCCATGCTGACCACCCCGTGGTGCTTTTCTCCATCCTACATTGCCACTCACTGATTCACACCACCTCGTGATATTTTTCAAACTCCTACTAGTGAATGTACTGTTACAAACCCATACAATGTGCACCACCCTGCGATGTTTTTTAGAACCCTATCCTACATTGCCACTGCATGTTTCCTGACCTCCCCATGCTGACCACCCCGTGGTGCTTTTCTCCATCCTACATTGCCACTCACTGCCTATCCTAATTCAGACCCTATGATTCACACCAACAAGTGATGTTTTTCTCCCTCCTGCGAGTGAATGTAACATTACACACCCATAAAATGCGCACCAACCCGTGATGTTTTTCAGAAACCTATCCTACATTGCCACTGTATGTGTCCTGTCCTCCCCATGCTGACCACCCCGTGGTGCTTTTCTCCATCCTACATTGCCTCTCACTGCCTATCCTAATTCAGACCCTATGATTCACACCACCCCGTGATGTTTTTCTCACTCCAACTAGTGAATGTAATGTTACACACTCATACAATGCGCACCACCCTGCGAAGTTTTTCAGAAACCTATCCTACTTTGCCACTGCATGTGTCCTGACCTCCCCATGCTGACCACCCCGTGGTGCTTTTCTCCATCCTACATTGCCACTCACTGCCTATCCTAATTCAGACCCTATAATTCACACCAACAAGTGATGCTTTTCTCACTCCTACTAGTGAATGTAATGTTACACACCCATACGATGCGCACCACCCCGCGATGTTTTTCAGAAACCTATCCTACATTGCCACTGCATGTTTCCTAACCCCCCCATGCTGACCACCCGTGGTGCTTTTCTCCATCCTACATTGATACTCACTGCCTATCCTAATTCAGACCCTATGATTCACACCACCCCGTGATGTTTTTCTCACTCCTACTAGTGAATGTAGTGTTACACAACCATACAATGCGCACCACCCCGCGATGTTTTACAGAAACCTATCCTACATTGCCACTGCATGTTTCCTGACCTCCCATTGCTAACCACCCCGTGGTGCTTTTCTCCATCCTACATTGCCACTCACTGCCTATCCTAATTCAGGCCCTATGATTCACACATCCCCGTGATGTTTTTCTCATTACTACTAGTGAATGTAATGTTACACACCCATACAATGCACACCACCCCGCGATGTTTTTCAGAAACCTATCCTACATTGCCACTGCATGTTTCCTAACCCCCCCATGCTGACCACCCGTGGTGCTTTTCTCCATCCTACATTGATACTCACTGCCTATCCTAATTCAGACCCTATGATTCACACCACCCCGTGATGTTTTTCTCACTCCTACTAGTGAATGTAGTGTTACACAACCATACAATGCCTACCACCCCGCGATGTTTTACAGAAACCTATCCTACATTGCCACTGCATGTTTCGTGACCTCCCCATGCTGACCAGCCCATCGTGCTTTTCTCCATCCTACATTGCCACTCACTGCCTATCCTAATTCAGACCCTATGATTCACACCCACCCGTAATGGTTTTCTCACTCCTACTTGTGAAAGTAATGTTACACACCCATAAAATGCGCACCACCCCGCGATATTTTTCAGAAACCTAACCTACATTGATATTGCATGTGTCCTGACCCCCCTTTGCTGACCACCCCGTGGTGCTTTTCTCCATCCTACATTGCCACTCACTGCCTATCCTAATTCAGACCCTATAATTCACACCAACAAGTGATGCTTTTCTCACTCCTACTAGTGAATGTAATGTTACACACCCATACGATGCGCACCACCCCGCGATGTTTTTCAGAAACCTATCCTACATTGCCACTGCATGTTTCCTGACCTCCCATTGCTAACCACCCCGTGGTGCTTTTCTCCATCCTACATTGCCACTCACTGCCTATCCTAATTCAGGCCCTATGATTCACACAACCCCGTGATGTTTTTCTCATTACTACTAGTGAATGTAATGTTACACACCCATACAATGCACACCACCCCGCGATGTTTTTCAGAAACCTATCCTACATTGCCACTGCATGTTTCCTAACCACCCCATGCTGACCACCCGTGGTGCTTTTCTCCATCCTACATTGATACTCACTGCCTATCCTAATTCAGACCCTATGATTCACACCACCCCGTGATGTTTTTCTCACTCCTACTAGTGAATGTAGTGTTACACAACCATACAATGCGCACCACCCCGCGATGTTTTTCAGAAACCTATCCTACATTGCCACTGCATGTTTCGTGACCTCCCCATTCTGACCAGCCCATCGTGCTTTTCTCCATCCTACATTGCCACTCACTGCCTATCCTAATTCAGACCCTATGATTCACACCCACCCGTAATGGTTTTCTCACTCCTACTTGTGAAAGTAATGTTACACACCCATACAATGCGCACCACCCCGCGATATTTTTCAGAAACCTATCCTACATTGCCATTGCATGTGTCCTGACCCCCCTTTGCTGACCACCCCGTGGTGCTTTTCTCCATCCTACATTGCCACTCACTGCCTATCCTAATTCAGACCCTATGATTCACACCACCCCGTGATGTTTTTCTCATTCCTACTAGTGAATGTAATGTTACACACCCATACAATGCACACCACCCAGCGATGTTTTTCAGAAACCTATCCTACATTGCCAATGCATGTTTCCTGACTTCCCCATGCTGTCCACCCCGTGGTGCTTTTCTCCGTCCTACATTGCCACCACTGCCTATCCTAATTCAGACCCTATGATTCACACCACCCCGTGATGTTTTTCTCACTCCTACTAGTGAATGTAGTGTTACACACCCATACAAAGCGCACCACCCCACGGTGATTTTCAGAAACCTATCCTACATTGCCACTGCATGTTTCCTGACCTCCCCATGCTGACCACCCCGTGGTGCTTTTCTCCATCCTACATTGCCACTCACTGCCTATCCTAATTCAGACCCTATGATTCACACCCACCCGTAATGGTTTTCTCACTTCTACTAGTGAATGTAATGTTACACACCCATACAATGCGCACCACCCCGCGAAATTTTACAGAAACATATCCTACATTGCCACTGCATGTGTCCTGACCTCCCCTTGCTGACCACCCCGTGGTGCTTTTCTCCATCCTACATTGCCACTCACTGCTTATCCTAATTCAGACCATATGATTCACACCACTCCGTGATGCTTTTCTCACTCCTACTAGTGAATGTAAAGTTACACACCCATACAATGCGCTCCACCCCGCGATATTTTTCAGAATCCTATCCTACATTGCCACTGCATGTGTCCTGACCTCCCCATGCTGACCACCCCGTTGTACTTTTCTCCATCCTACATTGACACTCACTGCCTATCCTAATTCAGACCCTATGATTCACACCATCCCGTGATGTTTTTCTCACTACTAGTAGTGAATGTAATGTTACACACTCATATAATGCGCACCATCCCGCGATGATTTTCAGAACCCTATCCCACATTGCCACTGCATGTTTCCTGACCTCCCCATGCTGATCACCCCGTGGTGCTTTTCTCCATCCTACATTGCCACTCACTGCGTATCTTAAATCAGACACTATGATTCACACCACCCCGTGATGTTTTTCTCACCACTAGTAGTGAATGTAATGTTACACAACCATACAATGTGCACCACCCCGCGATGTTTTTCAGAAACCTATCCTACATTGCCACGGCATGTGTACAGACCGCCCGATGCTGACCACCCCGTGGTGCTTTTGTCCATCCTACATTGACACTCACTGCCTATCCTAATTAAGACCCTACGATGGACACCACCCCGTGATGTATTTCTCACTCCTACTAGTGAATGTAATGTTACACACCCATACAATGCGCACCACCCCGTGTTGTTTTTCATAAACCTATCCTACATTGCCACTACATGTGTCCTGACATCCGCATGTTGACCACCTCATGGTGCTTTTCTCCATCCTACATTGCCACTCACTGCCTATCCTAATTCAGACCCTATGATTCACACAACCCCGTGATGTTTTTCTCCCTACTACTAGTAAATGTAATGTTACACACACATACGATGCGCACCACCGCGCGATGTTTTTCAGAAACCTATCCTACATTGTCACTGCATGTGTCCTGAGCTCCCCATGCTGAGCACCCCGTGGTGCTTTTCTCCATCCTACATTGCCACTCACTGCCTACGCTAATTCAGACCCTATGATTCACACCACCCTGTGATGTTTTTCTCACTCCAACTAGTGAATGTAATGTTACACACTCATACAATGCGCACCACCCTGCGATGTTATTCGGAAACTTATCCTACGTTGCCACTGCATGTTTCCTGACCTCCCCATGCTGACCACCTGGTGGTGCTTTTCTCCATCCTACATTGCCACTCACAGCCTATCCTAATTCAGACCCTATGAATCACATCCACCGGTAATGGTTTTCTCACTCCTACTAGTGAATGAAAGGTTACACACCCATACAATTCGCACCACATCGCGATATTTTTCAGAAACCTATCCTAATTTGCCACTGCATGTGTCCTGACCTCCCCTTGCTGACCACCCCGCGGTGCTTTTCTCCATCCTACATTGCCACTCACTGCCTATCCTAATTCAGACCCTATGATTCACACCACCCCGTGATGTTTTTCTCACTCCAACTAGTGAATGTAATGTTACACACTCATACAATGCGCACCACCCTGCGAAGTTTTTCAGAAACCTATCCTACATTGCCACTGCATGTGTCCTGACCTCCCCATGCTGACCACCCCGTTATGCTTTTCTCCATCCTACATTGCGACTCACTGGCTATCCTAACTCAGACCCTATGATTCACACGAGCCCGTGATGTTTTTCTCATTCTACTAGTGAATGTAATGTTACACACCCATACAATGCACAACGCCCCGCGATGTTTTTCAGAAACCTATCTTACATTGCCACTGCATGTTTCCTGACCTCCCCATGCTGACCACCCCGTGGTGCTTTTCTCCATCCTACATTGCCACTCACTGCCTATCCTAATTCAGACCGTATGATTCACATCACCCCGTGATGTTTTTCTCACTCCTACTACTGAATGTAGTGTTACACACCCATACAATGCGCACCACCCCGCGATGTTTTTCGGAAACTTATCCTACGTTGCGACTGCATGTTTCCTGACCTCCCCATGCTGACCACCTGGTGTTGCTTTTCTCCATCCTACATTGCCACTCACGGCCTATCCTAATTCAGATCCTATGAATCACATCCACCCGTAATGGTTTTCTCACTCCTACTAGTGAATGAAATGTTACACACCCATACAATTCGCACCACCCCGCGATATTTTTCAGAAACCTATCCTACTTTGCCACTGCATGTGTCCTGACCTCCCCATGCTGACCACCCCGTGGTGCTTTTCTCCATCCTACATTGCCACTCACTGCCTATCCTAATTCAGACCCTATAATTCACACCAACAAGTGATGCTTTTCTCACTCCTACTAGTGAATGTAATGTTACACACCCATACGATGCGCACCACCCCGCGATGTTTTTCAGAAACCTATCCTACATTGCCACTGCATGTTTCCTGACCTCCCATTGCTAACCACCCCGTGGTGCTTTTCTCCATCCTACATTGCCACTCACTGCCTATCCAAATTCAGGCCCTATGATTCACACAACCCCGTGATGTTTTTCTCATTACTACTAGTGAATGTAATGTTACACACCCATACAATGCACAAAACCCCGCGATGTTTTTCGGAAACCTATCCTACATTGCCACTGCATGTTTCCTAACCCCTCCATGCTGACCACCCGTGGTGCTTTTCTCCATCCTACATTGATACTCACTGCCTATCCTAATTCAGACCCTATGATTCACACCACCCCGTGATGTTTTTCTCACTCCTACTAGTGAATGTAGTGTTACACAACCATACAATGCGCACCACCCCGCGATGTTTTTCAGAAACCTATCCTACATTGCAACTGCATGTTTCGTGACCTCCCCATGCTGACCAGCCCATCGTGCTTTTCTCCATCCTACATTGCCACTCACTGCCTATCCTAATTCAGACCCTATGATTCACACCCACCCGTAATGGTTTTCTCACTCCTACTTGTGAAAGTAATGTTACACACCCATACAATGCGCACCACCCCGCGATATTTTTCAGAAACCTATCCTACATTGCCATTGCATGTGTCCTGACCCCCCTTTGCTGACCACCCCGTGGTGCTTTTCTCCATCCTACATTGCCACTCACTGCCTATCCTAATTCAGACCCTATGATTCACACCACCCCGTGATGTTTTTCTCATTCCTACTAGTGAATGTAATGTTACACACCCATACAATGCACACCACCCCGCGATGTTTTTCAGAGACCTATCCTACATTGCCAATGCATGTTTCCTGACTTCCCCATGCTGACCACCCCGTGGTGCTTTTCTCCTTCCTACATTGCCACCACTGCCTATCCTAATTCAGACCCTATGATTCACACCACCCCGTGATGTTTTTCTCACTCCTACTAGTGAATGTAGTGTTACACACCCATACAAAGCGCACCACCCCACGGTGATTTTCAGAAACCTATCCTACATTGCCACTGCATGTTTCCTGACCTCCCCATGCTGACCACCCCGTGGTGCTTTTCTCCATCCTACATTGCCACTCACTGCCTATCCTAATTCAGACCCTATGATTCACACCCACCCGTAATGGTTTTCTCACTTCTACTAGTGAATGTAATGTTACACACCCATACAATGCGCACCACCCCGCGATATTTTACAGAAACATATCCTACATTGCCACTGAATGTGTCCTGACCTCCCCTTGCTGACCACCCCGTGGTGCTTTTCTCCATCCTACATTGTCACTCACTGCCTATCCTAATTCAGACCATATGATTCACACCACTCCGTGATGTTTTTCTCACTCCTACTAGTGAATGTAAAGTTACACACCCATACAATGCGCTCCACCCCGCGATATTTTTCAGAATCCTATCCTACATTGCCACTGCATGTGTCCTGACCTCCCCATGCTGACCACCCCGTTGTACTTTTCTCCATCCTACATTGACACTCACTGCCTATCCTAATTCAGACCCTATGATTCACACCACCCCGTGATGTTTTTCTCACTCTTACTAGTGAATGTAATGTTACACCCTCATAAGATGCGCGCCATCCCGCGATGTTTTTCAGAACCCTATCCCACATTGCCACTGCATGTTTCCTGACCTCCCCATGCTGATCAACCCGTGGTGCTTTTCTCCATCCTACATTGCCACTCACTGCCTATCCTAAATCAGACACTATGATTCACACCACCCCGTGATGTTTTTCTCACTCCTACTAGTGAATGTAGTGTTACACAACCATACAATGCGCACCACCCCGCGATGTTTTTCAGAAACCTATCCTACATTGCAACTGCATGTTTCGTGACCTCCCCATGCTGACCAGCCCATCGTGCTTTTCTCCATCCTACATTGCCACTCACTGCCTATCCTAATTCAGACCCTATGATTCACACCCACCCGTAATGGTTTTCTCACTCCTACTTGTGAATGTAATGTTAAACACCCATACAAGGGCACCACCCCGCGATGTTTTTCAGAAACCTATCCTACATTGCCACTGCATGTGTCCTGACCTCCCCATGCTGACCACCCCGTGGTGCTTTTCTCCATCCTACATTGCCACTCACTGATTCACACCACCTCGTGATATTTTTCAAACTCCTACTAGTGAATGTACTGTTCCAAACCCATACAATGTGCACCACCCTGCGATGTTTTTCAGAACCCTATCCTAAATTGCCACTGCATGTTTCCTGACCTCCCCATGCTGACCACCCCGTGGTGCTTTTCTCCATCCTACATTGCCACTCACTGCCTATCCTAATTCAGACCCTATGATTCACACCAACAAGTGATGTTTTTCTCCCTCCTGCGAGTGAATGTAATGTTACACACCCATAAAATGCGCACCAACCCGTTATGTTTTTCAGAAACCTATCCTACATTGCCACTGTATGTGTCCTGTCCTCCCCATGCTGACCACCCCGTGGTGCTTTTCTCCATCCTACATTGCCTCTCACTGCCTATCCTAATTCAGACCCTATGATTCACACCACCCCGTGATGTTTTTCTCACTCCAACTAGTGAATGTAATGTTACACACTCATACAATGCGCACCACCCTGCGAAGTTTTTCAGAAACCTATCCTACATTGCCACTGCATGTGTCCTGACCTCCCCATGCTGACCACCCCGTGATGCTTTTCTCCATCCTACATTGCGACTCACTGGCTATCCTAACTCAGACCCTATGATTCACACGAGCCCGTGATGTTTTTCTCATTCTACTAGTGAATGTAATGTTACACACCCATACAATGCACAACGCCCCGCGATGTTTTTCAGAAACCTATCCTACATTGCCACTGCATGTTTCCTGACCTCCCCATGCTGACCACCCCGTGGTGCTTTTCTCCATCCTACATTGCCACTCACTGCCTATCCTAATTCAGACCCTATGATTCACATCACCCCGTGATGTTTTTCTCACTCCTACTAGTGAATGTAGTGTTACACACCCATACAATGCGCACCAGCCCGCGATGTTTTTCAGAAACTTATCCTACGTTGCCACTGCATGTTTCCTGACCTCCCCATGCTGACCACCTGGTGTTGCTTTTCTCCATCCTACATTGCCACTCACTGCCTATCCTAATTCAGATCCTATGAATCACATCCACCCGTAATGGTTTTCTCACTCCTATTAGTGAATGAAATGTTACAAACCCATACAATTCGCACCACCCCGCGATATTTTTCAGAAACCTATCCTACTTTGCCACAGCATGTGTCCTGACCTCCCCATGCTGACCACCCAGTGGTGCTTTTCTCCATCCTACATTGCCACTCACTGCCTATCCTAATTCAGACCCTATAATTCACACCAACAAGTGATGCTTTTCTCACTCCTACTAGTGAATGTAATGTTACACACCCATACTATGCGCACCACCCCGCGATGTTTTTCAGAAACCTATCCTACATTGCCACTGCATGTTTCCTGACCTCCCATTGCTAACCACCCCGTGGTGCTTTTCTCCATCCTACATTGCCACTCACTGCCTATCCTAATTCAGGCCCTATGATTCACACAACCCCGTGATGTTTTTCTCATTACTACTAGTGAATGTAATGTTACACACCCATACAATGCACACCACCCCGCGATGTTTTTCAGAAACCTATCCTACATTGCCACTGCATGTTTCCAAACCCCCCCATGCTGACCACCCGTGGTGCTTTTCTCCATCTTACATTGATACTCACTGCCTATCCTAATTCAGACCCTATGATTCACACCACCCCGTGATGTTTTTCTCACTCCTACTAGTGAATGTAGTGTTACACAACCATACAATGCACACCACCCCGCGATGTTTTTCAGAAACCTATCCTACATTGCCACTGCATGTTTCGTGACCTCCCCATGCTGACCAGCCCATCGTGCTTTTCTCCATCCTACATTGCCACTCACTGCCTATCCTAATTCAGACCCTATGATTCACACCCACCCGTAATGGTTTTCTCACTCCTACTTGTGAAAGTAATGTTACACACCCATACAATGCGCACCACCCCGCGATATTTTTCAGAAACCTATCCTACATTGCCATTGCATGTGTCCTGACCCCCCTTTGCTGACCACCCCGTGGTGCTTTTCTCCATCCTACATTGCCACTCACTGCCTATCCTAATTCAGACCCTATGATTCACACCACCCCGTGATGTTTTTCTCATTCCTACTAGTGAATGTAATGTTACACACCCATACAATGCACACCACCCAGCGATGTTTTTCAGAATCCTATCCTACATTGCCAATGCATGTTTCCTGACTTCCCCATGCTGTCCACCCCGTGGTGCTTTTCTCCTTCCTACATTGCCACCACTGCCTATCCTAATTCAGACCCTATGATTCACACCACCCCGTGATGTTTTTCTCACTCCTACTAGTGAATGTAGTGTTACACACCCATACAAAGCGCACCACCCCGCGGTGATTTTCAGAAACCTATCCTACATTGCCACTGCATGTTTCCTGACCTCCCCATGCTGACCAACCCGTGGTGCTTTTCTCCATCCTACATTGCCACTCACTGCCTATCCTAATTCAGACCCTATGATTCACACCCACCCGTAATGGTTTTCTCACTTCTACTAGTGAATGTAATGTTACACACCCATACAATGCGCACCACCCCGCGATATTTTACAGAAACATATCCTACATTGCCACTGCATGTGTCCTGACCTCCCCTTGCTGACCACCCCGTGGTGCTTTTCTCCATCCTACATTGCCACTCACTGCCTATCCTAATTCAGACCATATGATTCACACCACTCCGTGATGTTTTTCTCACTCCTACTAGTGAATGTAAAGTTACACACCCATACAATGCGCTCCACCCCGCGATATTTTTCAGAATCCTATCCTACATTGCCACTGCATGTGTCCTGACCTCCCCATGCTGACCACCCCGTTGTACTTTTCTCCATCCTACATTGACACTCACTGCCTATCCTAATTCAGACCCTATAATTCACACCACCCCGTGATGTTTTTCTCACTCTTACTAGTGAATGTAATGTTACACCCTCATAAGATGCGCGCCATCCCGCGATGTTTTTCAGAAGCCTATCCCACATTGCCACTGCATGTTTCCTGACCTCCCCATGCTGATCACCCCGTGGTGCTTTTCTCCATCCTACATTGCCACTCACTGCCTATCCTAAATCAGACACTATGATTCACACCACCCCGTGATGTTTTTCTCACCACTAGTAGTGAATGTAATGTTACACAACCATACAATGCGCACCACCCCGCGATGTTTTTCAGAAACCTATCCTACATTGCCACGGCATGTGTACAGACCGCCCGATGCTGACCACCCCGTGGTGCTTTTGTCCATCCTACATTGACACTCACTGCCTATCCTAATTAAGACCCTACGATGGACACCACCCCGTGATGTATTTCTCACTCCTACTAGTGAATGTAATGTTACATACCCATACAATGCGCACCACCCCGTGATGTTTTTCATAAACCTATCCTACATTGCCACTACATGTGTCCTGACATCCGCATGTTGACCACCTCATGGTGCTTTTCTCCATCCTACATTGCCACTCACTGCCTATCCTAATTCAGACCCTATGATTCACACCACCCCGTGATGTTTTTCTCCCTACTATAAGTGAATGTCTTGTTACACACACATACGATGCGCACCACCCCGCGATGTTTTTCAGAAACCTATCCTACATTGCCACTGCATGTGTCCTGACCTCCCCATGCTGAGCACCCCGTGGTGCTTTTCTCCATCCTACATTGCCACTCACTGCCTACCCTAATTCAGACCCTATGATTCACACCACCCCGTGATGTTTTTCTCACTCCAACTAGTGAATGTAATGTTACACACTCATACAATGCGCACCACCCTGCGATGTTTTTCGGAAACTTATCCTACGTTTCCACTGCATGTTTCCTGACCTCCCCATGCTGACCACCTTGTGGTGCTTTTCTCCATCCTACATTGCCACTCACTGCCTATCCTAATTCAGACCCTATGAATCACATCCACCGGTAATGGTTTTCTCACTCCTACTAGTGAATGAATGGTTACACACCCATACAATTCGCACCACATCGCGATATTTTTCAGAAACCTATCCTAATTTGCCACTGCATGTGTCCTGACCTCCCCTTGCTGACCACCCCGCGGTGCTTTTCTCCATCCTACATTGCCACTCACTGCCTATCCTAATTCAGACCCTATGATTCACACCACCCCGTGATGTTTTTCTCCCTACTACTAGTGAATATAATGTTACACACCCATACGATGCGCACCACCCCGCGATGTTTTTCCGAAACCTATCCTACATTGCCACTGAATGTTTCCTGACCTCCCCATGCTGACCATCCCGTGGTGCTTTTCTCCATCCTACATTGCGACTCCCTGCCTATCCTAATTCAGACCCTATGATCCACACCCCCCTGTGATGTTTTTCTCACTCCTACTTGTGAATGTAATGTTAAACACCCATACAATGGGCACCACCCCGCGATGTTTTTCAGAAACCTATCCTACATTGCCACTGCATGTGTCCTGACCTCCCCATGCTGACCACCCCGTGGTGCTTTTCTCCATCCTACATTGCCACTCACTGATTCACACCACCTCGTGATATTTTTCAAACTCCTACTAGTGAATGTACTGTTACAAACCCATACAATGTGCACCACCCTGCGATGTTTTTCAGAACCCTATCCTACATTGCCACTGCATGTTTCCTGACCTCCCCATGCTGACCACCCCGTGGTGCTTTTCTCCATCCTACATTGCCACTCACTGCCTATCCCAATTCAGACCCTATGATTCACACCAACAAGTGATGTTTTTCTCCCTCCTGCGAGTGAATGTAATGTTACACACCCATAAAATGCGCACCAACCCGTGATGTTTTTCAGAAACCTATCCTACATTGCCACTGTATGTGTCCTGTCCTCCCCATGCTGACCACCCCGTGGTGCTTTTCTCCATCCTACATTGCCTCTCGCTGCCTATCCTAATTCAGACCCTATGATTCACACCACCCCGTGATGTTTTTCTCACTCCAACTAGTGAATGTAATGTTACACACTCATACAATGCGCACCACCCTGCGAAGTTTTTCAGAAACCTATCCTACATTGCCACTGCATGTGTCCTGACCTCCCCATGCTGACCACCCCGTGATGCTTTTCTCCATCCTACATTGCGACTCACTGGCTATCCTAACTCAGACCCTACGATTCACACGAGCCCGTGATGTTTTTCTCATTCTACTAGTAAATGTAATGTTACACACCCATACAATGCACAACGCCCCGCGATGTTTTTCAGAAACCTATCCTACATTGCCACTGCATGTTTCCTGAACTCCCCATGCTGACCCCCCGTGGTGCTTTTCTCCATCCTACATTGCCACTCACTGCCTATCCTAATTCAGACCCTATGATTCACATCACCCCGTGATGTTTTTCTCACTCCTACTAGTGAATGTAGTGTTACACACCCATACAATGCGCACCACCCCGCGATGTTTTTCGGAAACTTATCCTACGTTGCCACTGCATGTTTCCTGACCTCCCCATGCTGACCACCTGGTGTTGCTTTTCTCCATCCTACATTGCCACACACTGCCTATCCTAATTCAGATCCTATGAATCACATCCACCCGTAATGGTTTTCTCACTCCTACTAGTGAATGAAATGTTACACACCCATACAATTCGCACCACCCCGTGATATTTTTCAGAAACCTATGCTACTTTGCCACTGCATGTGTCCTGACCTCCCCATGCTGACCACGTCGTGGTGCTTTTCTCCATCCTACATTGCCACTCACTGCCTATCCTAATTCAGACCCTATAATTCACAAAAACCAGTGATGCTTTTCTCACTCCTACTAGTGAATGTAATGTTACACACCCATACGATGCGCACCACCCTGCGATGTTTTTCAGAAACCTATCCTACATTGCCACTGCATGTTTCCTGACGTCCCATTGCTAACCACCCCGTGGTGCTTTTCTCCATCCTACATTGCCACTCACTGCCTATCCTAATTCAGGCCCTATGATTCACACAACCCCGTGATGTTTTTCTCATTACTACTAGTGAATGTAATGTTACACACCCATACAATGCACACCACCCAGCGATGTTTTTCAGAAACCTATCCTACATTGCCACTGCATGTTTCCAAACCCCCCAATGCTGACCACCCGTGGTGCTTTTCTCCATCTTACATTGATACTCACTGCCTATCCTAATTCAGACCCTATGATTCACACCACCCCGTGATGTTTTTCTCACTCCTACTAGTGAATGTAGTGTTACACAACCATACAATGCGCACCACCCCGCGATGTTTTTCAGAAACCTATCCTACATTGCCACTGCATGTTTCGTGACCTCCCCATGCTGACCAGAGCATCGTGCTTTTCTCCATCCTACATTGCCACTCACTGCCTATCCTAATTCAGACCCTATGATTCACACCCACCCGTAATGGTTTTCTCACTCCTACTTGTGAAAGTAATGTTACACACCCATACAATGCGCACCACCCCGCGATATTTTTCAGAAACCTATCCTACATTGCCATTGCATGTGTCCTGACCCCCCTTTGCTGACCACCCCGTGGTGCTTTTCTCCATCCTACATTGCGACTCACTGCCTATCCTAATTCAGACCCTATGATTCACACCACCCCGTGATGTTTTTCTCATTCCTACTAGTGAATGTAATGTTACACACCCATACAATGCACACCACCCAGCGATGTTTTTCAGAAACCTGTCCTACATTGCCAATGCATGTTTCCTGACTTCCCCATGCTGACCACCCCGTGGTGCTTTTCTCCGTCCTACATTGCCACCACTGCCTATCCTAATTCAGACCCTATGATTCACACCACCCCGTGATGTTTTTCTCACTCCTACTAGTGAATGTAGTGTTACACACCCATACAAAGCGCACCACCCCGCGGTGATTTTCAGAAACCTATCCTACATTGCCACTGCATGTTTCCTGACCTCCCCATGCTGACCACCCCGTGGTGCTTTTCTCCATCCTACATTGCCACTCACTGCCTATCCTAATTCAGACCCTATGATTCACACCCACCCGTAATGGTTTTCTCACTTCTACTAGTGAATGTAACGTTACACACCCATACAATGCGCACCACCCCGCGATATTTTACAGAAACATATCCTACATTGCCACTGCATGTGTCCTGACCTCCCCTTGCTGACCACCCCGTGGTGCTTTTCTCCATCCTGCATTGCCACTCACTGCCTATCCTAATTCAGACCATATGATTCACACCACTCCGTGATGTTTTTCTCACTCCTACTAGTGAATGTAAAGTTACACACCCATACAATGCGCTCCACCCCGCGATATTTTTCAGAATCCTATCCTACATTGCCACTGCATGTGTCCTGACCTCCCCATGCTGACCACCCCGTTGTACTTTTCTCCATCCTACATTGACACTCACTGCCTATCCTAATTCAGACCCTATGATTCACACCACCCCGTGATGTTTTTCTCACTCTTACTAGTGAATGTAATGTTCCACCCTCATAAGATGCGCGCCATCCCGCGATGTTTTTCAGAACCCTATCCCATATTGCCACTGCATGTTTCCTGACCTCCCCATGCTGATCACCCCGTGGTGCTTTTCTCCATCCTACATTGCCACTCACTGCCTATCCTAAATCAGACACTATGATTCACACCACCCCGTGATGTTTTTCTCACCACTAGTAGTGAATGTAATGTTACACAACCATACAATGCGCACCACCCCGCGATGTTTTTCAGAAACCTATCCTACATTGCCACGGCATGTGTACAGACCGCCCGATGCTGACCACCCCGTGGTGCTTTTGTCCATCCTACATTGACACTCACTGCCTATCCTAATTAAGACCCTACGATGGACACCACCCCGTGATGTATTTCTCACTCCTACTAGTGAATGTAATGTTACATACCCATACAATGCGCACCACCCCGTGATGTTTTTCATAAACCTATCCTACATTGCCACTACATGTGTCCTGACATCCGCATGTTGACCACCTCATGGTGCTTTTCTGCATCCTACATTGCCACTCACTGCCTATCCTAATTCAGACCCTATGATTCACACCACCCCGTGATGTTTT
Organism: Cavia porcellus; assembly: GCF_034190915.1. Taxonomy (NCBI): domain Eukaryota; kingdom Metazoa; phylum Chordata; class Mammalia; order Rodentia; family Caviidae; genus Cavia; species Cavia porcellus. Next base: position 27,926,098 of record NW_026947510.1, on the reverse strand, counting down.
TCTCCCTACTATAAGTGAATGTCATGTTACACACACATACGATGCGGACCACCCCGCGATGTTTTTCAGAAACCTATCCTACATTGCCACTGCATGTGTCCTGACCTCCCCATGCTGAGCACCCCGTGGTGCTTTTCTCCATCCTACATTGCCACTCACTGCCTACCCTAATTCAGACCCTATGATTCACACCACCCCGTGATGTTTTTCTCACTCCAACTAGTGAATGTAATGTTACACACTCATACAATGCGCACCACCCTGCGATGTTTTTCGGAAACTTATCCTACGTTTCCACTGCATGTTTCCTGACCTCCCCATGCTGACCACCTTGTGGTGCTTTTCTCCATCCTACATTGCCACTCACTGCCTATCCTAATTCAGACCCTATGAATCACATCCACCGGTAATGGTTTTCTCACTCCAACTAGTGAATGAATGGTTACACACCCATACAATTCGCACCACATCGCGATATTTTTCAGAAACCTATCCTAATTTGCCACTGCATGTGTCCTGACCTCCCCTTGCTGACCACCCCGCGGTGCTTTTCTCCATCCTACATTGCCACTCACTGCCTATCCTAATTCAGACCCTATGATTCACACCACCCCGTGATGTTTTTCTCCCTACTACTAGTGAATATAATGTTACACACCCATACGATGCGCACCACCCCGCAATGTTTTTCAGAAACCTATCCTACATTGCCACTGAATGTTTCCTGACCTCCCCATGCTGACCATCCCGTGGTGCTTTTCTCCATCCTACATTGCGACTCCCTGCCTATCCTAATTCAGACCCTATGATCCACACCCCCCTGTGATGTTTTTCTCACTCCTACTTGTGAATGTAATGTTAAACACCCATACAAGGGCACCACCCCGCGATGTTTTTCAGAAACCTATCCTACATTGCCACTGCATGTGTCCTGACCTCCCCATGCTGACCACCCCGTGGTGCTTTTCTCCATCCTACATTGCCACTCACTGATTCACACCACCTCGTGATATTTTTCAAACTCCTACTAGTGAATGTACTGTTACAAACCCATACAATGTGCACCACCCTGCGATGTTTTTCAGAACCCTATCATACATTGCCACTGCATGTTTCCTGACCTCCCCATGCTGACCACCCCGTGGTGCTTTTCTCCATCCTACATTGCCACTCACTGCCTATCCTAATTCAGACCCTATGATTCACACCCACAAGTGATGTTTTTCTCCCTCCTGCGAGTGAATGTAATGTTACACACCCATAAAATGCGCACCAACCCCTGATGTTTTTCAGAAACCTATCCTACATTGCCACTGTATGTGTCCTGTCCTCCCCATGCTGACCACCCCGTGGTGCTTTTCTCCATCCTACATTGCCTCTCACTGCCTATCCTAATTCAGACCCTATGATTCACACCACCCCGTGATGTTTTTCTCACTCCAACTAATGAATGTAATGTTACACACTCATACAATGCGCACCACCCTGCGACGTTTTTCAGAAACCTATCCTACATTGCCACTGCATGTGTCCTGACCTCCCCATGCTGACCACCCCGTGATGCTTTTCTCCATCCTACATTGCCACTCACTGCCTATCCTAATTCAGACCCTATGATTCACATCACCCCGTGATGTTTTTCTCACTCCTACTAGTGAATGTAGTGTTACACACCCATACAATGCGCACCACCCCGCGATGTTTTTCGGAAACTTGTCCTACGTTGCCACTGCATGTTTCCTGACCTCCCCATGTTGACCACCTGGTGTTGCTTTTCTCCATCCTACATTGCCACTCACTGCCTATCCTATTTCAGATCCTATGAATCACATCCACCCGTAATGGTTTTCTCACTCCTACTAGTGAATGAAATGTTACACACCCATACAATTCGCACCACCCCGCGATATGTTTCAGAAACCTATGCTACTTTGCCACTGCATGTGTCCTGACCTCCCCATGCTGACCACCCCGTGGTGCTTTTCTCCATCCTACATTGCCACTCACTGCCTATCCTAATTCAGACCCTATAATTCACACCAACAAGTGATGCTTTTCTCACTCCTACTAGTGAATGTAATGTTACACACCCATATGATGCGCACCACCCCGCGATGTTTTTCAGAAACCTATCCTACATTGCCACTGCATGTTTCCTGACCTCCCATTGCTAACCAACCCGTGGTGCTTTTCTCCATCCTACATTGCCACTCACTGCCTATCCTAATTCAGGCCCTATGATTCACACAACCCCGTGATGTTTTTCTCATTACTACTAGTGAATGAAATGTTACACACCCATACAATGCACACCACCCCGCGATGTTTTTCAGAAACCTATCCTACATTGCCACTGCATGTTTCGTGACCTCCCCATGCTGACCAGCCCATCGTGCTTTTCTCCATCCTACATTGCCACTCACTGCCTATCCTAATTCAGACCCTATGATTCACACCCACCCGTAATGGTTTTCTCACTCCTACTTGTGAAAGTAATGTTACACACCCATACAATGCGCACCACCCCGCGATATTTTTCAGAAACCTATCCTACATTGCCATTGCATGTGTCCTGACCCCCCTTTGCTGACCACCCCGTGGTGCTTTTCTCCATCCTACATTGCCACTCACTGCCTATCCTAATTCAGACCCTATGATTCACACCACCCCGTGATGTTTTTCTCACCACTAGTAGTGAATCTAATGTTACACAACCATACAATGCGCACCACCCCGCGATGTTTTTCAGAAACCTATCTACATTGCCACTGCATGTGTCCTGACTTCCCCATGCTGAGCACCCCGTGGTGCTTTTCTCCATCCTATATTGCCTATCACTGCCTATCCTAATTCAGACCCTATGATTCACACCACCCCGTGATGTTTTTCTCACTCCTACTAGTGAATGAAATGTTACACACCCATACAATGCACACCACCCCGCGATGTTTTTCAGAAACCTATCCTACATTGCCAATGCATGTTTGCTGACCTCCCCATGCTGACCACCCCGTGGTGCTATTCTCCATCCTACATTGCCACTCACTGCCTATACTAATTCAGACCCTATGATTCACACCACCCCATGATGTTTTTCTCACTCCTACTAGTGAATGTAATGTTACACACCCATACGATGCGCACCACCCCGCGATTTTTTTCAGTAACCTATTCTACATTGCCACTGCATGTTTACTGACCTCCACATGCTGGCCACCCCGTGGTGCTTTTCTCCATCCTACATTGCCACTCACTGCCTATCCCAATTCAGACCCTATGATTCACACCACCCCGTGATGTTTTTCTCACTCCTACTAGTGCATGTAATGTTACACACTCATACAATGCGCACCACCCGGCGAGGTTTTTCAGAAACCTATTATACATTGCCACTGCATGTGTCCTGACCTCCCCATGCTGACCACCCCGTGGTGCTTTTCTCCATCCTAAATTGCCACTCACTGCCTATCCTAATTCAGACACTATGATTCACACCACCCCGTGATGTTTTTCTCACTCCTACTAGTGAATGTAATGTTAAACCCTCATACGATGCGCACCACCCCACGATGTTTTTCAGAAACCTATCCTACATTGCCACTGCATGTGTCCTGACCTCCCCATGCTGAGCACCCCGTGGTGCTTTTCTCCATCCTACATTGCCACTCACTGCCTATCCTAATTCAGACCATATGATTCACACAACTCCGTGATGTTTTTCTCACTCCTACTAGTGAATGTAAAGTTGCACACCCATACAATGCGCTCCACCCCGCGATATTTTTCAGAATCCTATCCTACATTGCCACTGCATGTGTCCTGACCTCCCCATGCTGACCACCGCGTTGTACTTTTCTCCATCCTACATTGCCACTCACTGCCTATCCTAAATCAGACACTATGATTCACACCACCCCGTGATGTTTTTCTCACCACTAGTAGTGAATGTAATGTTACACAACCATACAATGCGCACCACCCCGCGATGTTTTTCAGGAACCTATCCTACATTGCCACAGCATGTGTACAGACCGCCCCATGCTGACCACCCCGTGGTGCTTTTGTACATCCTACAATGACACTCACTGCCTATCCTAATTAAGACCCTACGATTCACACCACCCCGTGATGTATTTCTCACTCCTACTAGTGAATGTAATGTTACACACCCATACAATGCGCACCACCCTGTGATGTTTTTCATAAACCTATCCTACATTGCCACTACATGTGTCCTGACATCCGCATGTTGACCACCTCGTGGTGCTTTTCTCCATCCTACATTGCCACTCACTGCCTATCCTAATTCAGACCCTATGATTCACACCATCCCGTGATGGTTTTCTCACTCCTACTAGTGAATGTAGTGTTACACACCCATACAATGCGCAACACCCCGCGATGTATTTCAGAAACCTATCCTACATAGCCACTGCATGTTTACTGACCTCCCCATGCTGACCACCCCGTGGTGCTTTTCTCCATCCGACATTGCCACTCATTGCCTATCCTAATTCAGACCCTATGATACACACCACCCCGTGATGTTTTTCTCCCTACTACTAGTGAATGTAATGTTACACACCCATACGATGCGCACCACCCCGCGATGTTTTTCAGAAACCTATCCTACATTGCCACTGCATGTGTCCTGACCTCCCATGCTGAGCACTCCGTGGTGCTTTTCTCCATCCTACATTGCCACTCACTGCCTATCCTAATTCAGACCCTATGATTCACACCACCCCGTGATGTTTTTCTCACTCCTAGTAGTGAATGTAATGTTACACACCCATACGATGCGCACCACCCCGCGATGTTTTTCAGAAACCTATCCTACATTGCCACTGCATGTGTCCTGACCTCCCCATGCTGAGCACCCCGTGGTGCTTTTCTCCATCCCACATTGCCACTCACTGCCTATCCTAATTCAGACCCTATGATTCACACCACCCGATGATGCTATTCTCACTCGTACTAGTGAATGTAATGTTACACACCCATACAATGGGCACCACCCCGCGATATTTTTCAGAAACCTATCCTACATTGCCGCTGCATGTTTCCTGACCTCCCCATGCTGACCACCCTGTGGTGCATTTCTCCTTCGTACCTTGCCACTCACTGCCTATCCTAATTCAGACCCTATGATTCACACCACCCCGTGATGTTTTTCTCCCTCCTACGAGTGAATGTAATGTTACACACCCATATGATGCGCACCACCCCGCGATGTTTTTCAGAAACCTATCCTACATTGCCACTGCATGTTTCCTGACCTCCCCATGCTGGCCACCCCATGGTGCTGTTTTCCATCCTACATTGCCACTCACTGCCTATCCTAATTCAGACCCTATGATTCACACCATCCCGTGATGTTTTTCTCACTCCTACTACTGACTGAAATGTTACACACCCATACAATGCACACCACCCCGCGATGTTTTTCAGAAACCTATCCTACATTGCCACTGCATGTTTGCTGACCTCATCATGCTGACCACCCCGTGGTGCTATTCTCCATCCTACATTGCCACTCACTGCCTATCCTAATTCAGACCCTATGATTCACACCACCCGATGATGCTATTCTCACTCGTACTAGTGAATGTAATGTTACACACCCATAAAATGGGCACCACCCCGCGATATTTTTCAGAAACCTATCCTACATTGCCACTGCATGTTTCCTGACCTCCCCATGCTGACCACCCTGTGGTGCATTTCTCCTTCGTACCTTGCCACTCACTGCCTATCCTAATTCAGACGCTATGATTCACACCACCCCGTGATGTTTTTCTCCCTCCTACGAGTGAATGTAATGTTACACACCCATATGATGCGCACCACCCCGCGATGTTTTTCAGAAACCTATCCTACATTGCCACTGCATGTTTCCTGACCTCCCCATGCTGGCCACCCCATGGTGCTTTTTTCCATCCTACATTGCCACTCACTGCCTATCCTAATTCAGACCCTATGATTCACACCACCCCGTGATGTATTTCTCACTCCTACTAGTGAATGAAATGTTACACACCCATACAATGCACACCACCCCGCGATGTTTTTCAGAAACCTATCCTACATTGCCACTGCATGTTTGCTGACCTCCCCATGCTGACCACCCCGTGGTGCTATTCTCCATCCTACATTGCCACTCACTGCCTATACTAATTCAGACCCTATGATATACACCACCCCATGATGTTTTTCTCACTCCTACTAGTGAATGTAATGTTACACACCCATACGATGCGCACCACCCTGCGATTTTTTTCAGTAACCTATTCTACAATGCCACTGCATGTTTCCTGACCTCCCCATGCTGGCCACCCCGTGGTCCTTTTCTCCATCCTACATTGCCACTCACTGCCTATCCCAATTCACACCCTATGATTCACACCACCCCGTGATGTTTTTTTCACTCCTACTAGTGCATGTAATGTTACACACTCATACAATGCGCACCACCCTGCGAGGTTTTTCAGAAACCTATTATACATTGCCACTGCATGTGTCCTGACCTCCCCATGCTGACCACCCCGTGCTGCTTTTCTCCATCCTAAATTGCCACTCACTGCCTATCCTAATTCAGACACTATGATTCACACCACCCCGTGATGTTTTTCTCACTCCTACTAGGGAATGTAATGTTACACACCCATACAAAGCGCACCACCCCGCGGTGTTTTTCAGAAACCTATCCTATATTGCCACTGCATGTTTCCTGACCTCCCCATGCTGACCATCCCGTGTTGCTTTTCTCCATCGTACAATGCCACTCACTTCCTATCCTAATTCACACCCTATGATTCACACCACCCCGTGAAGTTTTTGAAACTCCTACTAGTGAATGTAATGTTACATACCCATATAATTCGCACCACCCCGCGATGTTTTTTAGAAACCTATCCTACATTTCTAACAGCATGTTTCCTGACCTCCCCATGCTGACCACCCCGTGTTGCTTTTCTCCATCCTACATTGCCACTCACTGCCTATCCTAATTCAGACCCTATGATTCACTCCACCAAATGATGTTTTTCTCACTCCAAATAGTGTATGTAATATTAAACACCCATACAATGCGGACCACCCCGCGATGTTTTTCAGAAACCTATCCTACATTGCTACTGCATGTGTCCTGACCTCCCCATGCTGACCACCCCGTGGTGCTTTTCTCCATCCTACATTGCCGCTCACTGCCTATCCTAATTCAGACCCTATGATTCACACCACCCCGTGATGTTTTTCTCATTCCTACTAGTGAATGTAGTGTTACACACCCATACAATGCGCACCACCCCGCGATGTTTTTCAGAAACCTATCCTACATTGCCACTGCATGTTTCCTGACCTGCCCATGCTGACCACCCCGTGGTGCTTTTCTCCATCCTACATTGCCATTCACTGCCTATCCTAATTCAGACCCTATGATTCACACCCACCCGTAATGGTTTTCTCACCCCTACTAGTGAATGTAATGTTACACACCCATACAATGCGCACCAACCGGCGATATTTTTCAGAAACCTATCCTACATACCCACTGCATGTGTCCTGACCTCCCCTTGCTGAACACCCCGTGGTGCTTTTCTCCATCCTACATTGCCACTCACTGCCTATCCTAATTCAGACCCTATGATTCACCCCACCCCGTGATGTTTTTCTCACTCCTACTAGTGAATGTAATGTTACACAGCCATACAATGCACACCACCCCGCGATGTTTTTCAGGAACCTATCCTACATTGCCACTGCATGTTTCCTGACCTCCCCATGCTGACCACCCCGTGGTGCTATTCTCCATCCTACATTGCCACTCACTGCCTATCCTAATTCAGACCCTATGATTCACACCACCCCGTGATGTTTTCCTCATTCCTACTAGTGAATGTAATGTTACACACCCATACAATGCACACCACCCCGCGATGTTTTTCAGAAACCTATCCTACATTGCCAATGCATGTTTCCTGACTTCCCCATGCTGACCACCCCGTGGTGCTTTTCTCCGTCCTACATTGCCACCACTGCCTATGCTAATTCAGACCCTATGATTCACACCACCCCGTGATGTTTTTCTCACTCCTACTAGTGAATGTAGTGTTACACACCCATACAATGCGCTCCACCCCACGATATTTTTCAGAATCCTATCCTACATTGCGACTGTATGTGTCCTGACCTCCCCATGCTGACCACCCCGTTGTACTTTTCTCCATCCTACATTGACACTCACTGCCTATCCTAATTCAGACCCTATGATTCACACCACCCCGTGATGTTTTTCTCACTCTTACTAGTGAATGTAATGTTACACCCTCATAAGATGCGCGCCATCCCGCGATGTTTTTCAGAACCCTATCCCACATTGCCACTGCATGTTTCCTGACCTCCCCATGCTGATCACCCCGTGGTGCTTTTCTCCATCCTACATTGCCACTCAATGCCTATCCTAAATCAGACACTATGATTCACACCACCCCGTGATGTTTTTCTCACCACTAGTAGTGAATGTAATGTTACACAACCATACAATGCGCACCACCCCGCGATGTTTTTCAGAAACCTATCTACATTGCCACTGCATGTGTCCTGACTTCCCCATGCTGAGCACCCCGTGGTGCTTTTCTCCATCCTATATTGCCTATCACTGCCTATCCTAATTCAGACCCTATGATTCACACCACCCCGTGATGTTTTTCTCACTCCTACTAGTGAATGAAATGTTACACACCCATACAATGCACACCACCCCGCGATGTTTTTCAGAAACCTATCCTACATTGCCAATGCATGTTTGCTGACCTCCCCATGCTGACCACCCCGTGGTGCTATTCTCCATCCTACATTGCCACTCACTGCCTATACTAATTCAGACCCTATGATTCACACCACCCCATGATGTTTTTCTCACTCCTACTAGTGAATGTAATGTTACACACCCATACGATGCGCACCACCCCGCGATTTTTTTCAGTAACCTATTCTACATTGCCACTGCATGTTTACTGACCTCCACATGCTGGCCACCCCGTGGTGCTTTTCTCCATCCTACATTGCCACTCACTGCCTATCCCAATTCAGACCCTATGATTCACACCACCCCGTGATGTTTTTCTCACTCCTACTAGTGCATGTAATGTTACACACTCATACAATGCGCACCACCCGGCGAGGTTTTTCAGAAACCTATTATACATTGCCACTGCATGTGTCCTGACCTCCCCATGCTGACCACCCCGTGGTGCTTTTCTCCATCCTAAATTGCCACTCACTGCCTATCCTAATTCAGACACTATGATTCACACCACCCCGTGATGTTTTTCTCACTCCTACTAGTGAATGTAATGTTAAACCCTCATACGATGCGCACCACCCCACGATGTTTTTCAGAAACCTATCCTACATTGCCACTGCATGTGTCCTGACCTCCCCATGCTGAGCACCCCGTGGTGCTTTTCTCCATCCTACATTGCCACTCACTGCCTATCCTAATTCAGACCATATGATTCACACAACTCCGTGATGTTTTTCTCACTCCTACTAGTGAATGTAAAGTTGCACACCCATACAATGCGCTCCACCCCGCGATATTTTTCAGAATCCTATCCTACATTGCCACTGCATGTGTCCTGACCTCCCCATGCTGACCACCGCGTTGTACTTTTCTCCATCCTACATTGCCACTCACTGCCTATCCTAAATCAGACACTATGATTCACACCACCCCGTGATGTTTTTCTCACCACTAGTAGTGAATGTAATGTTACACAACCATACAATGCGCACCACCCCGCGATGTTTTTCAGGAACCTATCCTACATTGCCACAGCATGTGTACAGACCGCCCCATGCTGACCACCCCGTGGTGCTTTTGTACATCCTACAATGACACTCACTGCCTATCCTAATTAAGACCCTACGATTCACACCACCCCGTGATGTATTTCTCACTCCTACTAGTGAATGTAATGTTACACACCCATACAATGCGCACCACCCTGTGATGTTTTTCATAAACCTATCCTACATTGCCACTACATGTGTCCTGACATCCGCATGTTGACCACCTCGTGGTGCTTTTCTCCATCCTACATTGCCACTCACTGCCTATCCTAATTCAGACCCTATGATTCACACCATCCCGTGATGGTTTTCTCACTCCTACTAGTGAATGTAGTGTTACACACCCATACAATGCGCAACACCCCGCGATGTATTTCAGAAACCTATCCTACATAGCCACTGCATGTTTACTGACCTCCCCATGCTGACCACCCCGTGGTGCTTTTCTCCATCCGACATTGCCACTCATTGCCTATCCTAATTCAGACCCTATGATACACACCACCCCGTGATGTTTTTCTCCCTACTACTAGTGAATGTAATGTTACACACCCATACGATGCGCACCACCCCGCGATGTTTTTCAGAAACCTATCCTACATTGCCACTGCATGTGTCCTGACCTCCCCATGCTGAGCACTCCGTGGTGCTTTTCTCCATCCTACATTGCCACTCACTGCCTATCCTAATTCAGACCCTATGATTCACACCACCCCGTGATGTTTTTCTCACTCCTAGTAGTGAATGTAATGTTACACACCCATACGATGCGCACCACCCCGCGATGTTTTTCAGAAACCTATCCTACATTGCCACTGCATGTGTCCTGACCTCCCCATGCTGAGCACCCCGTGGTGCTTTTCTCCATGCCACATTGCCACTCACTGCCTATCCTAATTCAGACCCTATGATTCACACCACCCGATGATGCTATTCTCACTCGTACTAGTGAATGTAATGTTACACACCCATACAATGGGCACCACCCCGCGATATTTTTCAGAAACCTATCCTACATTGCCGCTGCATGTTTCCTGACCTCCCCATGCTGACCACCCTGTGGTGCATTTCTCCTTCGTACCTTGCCACTCACTGCCTATCCTAATTCAGACCCTATGATTCACACCACCCCGTGATGTTTTTCTCCCTCCTACGAGTGAATGTAATGTTACACACCCATATGATGCGCACCACCCCGCGATGTTTTTCAGAAACCTATCCTACATTGCCACTGCATGTTTCCTGACCTCCCCATGCTGGCCACCCCATGGTGCTGTTTTCCATCCTACATTGCCACTCACTGCCTATCCTAATTCAGACCCTATGATTCACACCATCCCGTGATGTTTTTCTCACTCCTACTACTGACTGAAATGTTACACACCCATACAATGCACACCACCCCGCGATGTTTTTCAGAAACCTATCCTACATTGCCACTGCATGTTTGCTGACCTCATCATGCTGACCACCCCGTGGTGCTATTCTCCATCCTACATTGCCACTCACTGCCTATCCTAATTCACACCCTATGATTCACACCACCCGATGATGCTATTCTCACTCGTACTAGTGAATGTAATGTTACACACCCATAAAATGGGCACCACCCCGCGATATTTTTCAGAAACCTATCCTACATTGCCACTGCATGTTTCCTGACCTCCCCATGCTGACCACCCTGTGGTGCATTTCTCCTTCGTACCTTGCCACTCACTGCCTATCCTAATTCAGACGCTATGATTAACACCACCCCGTGATGTTTTTCTCCCTCCTACGAGTGAATGTAATGTTACACACCCATATGATGCGCACCACCCCGCGATGTTTTTCAGAAACCTATCCTACATTGCCACTGCATGTTTCCTGACCTCCCCATGCTGGCCACCCCATGGTGCTTTTTTCCATCCTACATTGCCACTCACTGCCTATCCTAATTCAGACCCTATGATTCACACCACCCCGTGATGTATTTCTCACTCCTACTAGTGAATGAAATGTTACACACCCATACAATGCACACCACCCCGCGATGTTTTTCAGAAACCTATCCTACATTGCCACTGCATGTTTGCTGACCTCCCCATGCTGACCACCCCGTGGTGCTATTCTCCATCCTACATTGCCACTCACTGCCTATACTAATTCAGACCCTATGATATACACCACCCCATGATGTTTTTCTCACTCCTACTAGTGAATGTAATGTTACACACCCATACGATGCGCACCACCCTGCGATTTTTTTCAGTAACCTATTCTACAATGCCACTGCATGTTTCCTGACCTCCCCATGCTGGCCACCCCGTGGTCCTTTTCTCCATCCTACATTGCCACTCACTGCCTATCCCAATTCACACCCTATGATTCACACCACCCCGTGATGTTTTTCTCACTCCTACTAGGGAATGTAATGTTACACACCCATACAAAGCGCACCACCCCGCGGTGTTTTTCAGAAACCTATCCTATATTGCCACTGCATGTTTCCTGACCTCCCCAAGCTGACCATCCCGTGTTGCTTTTCTCCATCGTACAATGCCACTCACTTCCTATCCTAATTCACACCCTATGATTCACACCACCCCGTGAAGTTTTTGAAACTCCTACTAGTGAATGTAATGTTACATACCCATATAATTCGCACCACCCCGCGATGTTTTTTAGAAACCTATCCTACATTTCTAACAGCATGTTTCCTGACCTCCCCATGCTGACCACCCCGTGTTGCTTTTCTCCATCCTACATTGCCACTCACTGCCTATCCTAATTCAGACCCTATGATTCACTCCACCAAATGATGTTTTTCTCACTCCAAATAGTGTATGTAATATTAAACACCCATACAATGCGGACCACCCCGCGATGTTTTTCAGAAACCTATCCTACATTGCTACTGCATGTGTCCTGACCTCCCCATGCTGACCACCCCGTGGTGCTTTTCTCCATCCTACATTGCCGCTCACTGCCTATCCTAATTCAGACCCTATGATTCACACCACCCCGTGATGTTTTTCTCATTCCTACTAGTGAATGTAGTGTTACACACCCATACAATGCGCACCACCCCGCGATGTTTTTCAGAAACCTATCCTACATTGCCACTGCATGTTTCCTGACCTGCCCATGCTGACCACCCCGTGGTGCTTTTCTCCATCCTACATTGCCATTCACTGCCTATCCTAATTCAGACCCTATGATTCACACCCACCCGTAATGGTTTTCTCACCCCTACTAGTGAATGTAATGTTACACACCCATACAATGCGCACCAACCGGCGATATTTTTCAGAAACCTATCCTACATTCCCACTGCATGTGTCCTGACCTCCCCTTGCTGAACACCCCGTGGTGCTTTTCTCCATCCTACATTGCCACTCACTGCCTATCCTAATTCAGACCCTATGATTCACCCCACCCCGTGATGTTTTTCTCACTCCTACTAGTGAATGTAATGTTACACAGCCATACAATGCACACCACCCCGCGATGTTTTTCAGGAACCTATCCTACATTGCCACTGCATGTTTCCTGACCTCCATATGCTGGCCAACCCGTGGTGCTTTTCTCCATCCTACATTGCCACTCACCGCCTATCCTAATTCAGACCCTATGATTCAAACCAACCCGTGATGGTTTTCTCACTCCTACAAGTGAATGTAATGTTACACACCCATACGACGCGCACTACCCCGCGATGCTTTTCAGAAACCTATCCTACATTGCCACTGCATGTTTCCTGACTTCCCCATGCTGACCACCCCGTGGTGCTTTTCTCCAACCTACATTGCCACTCACTGCCTATCCTAATTCAGACCCTATGATTCACACCACCCCGTGATGTTTTTCTCACTCCTACTAGTGAATGTAATGTTATACACTCATACAATGCGCACCACCCTTCGAGGTTTTTCAGAACCCTATCCTACATTGCCACTGCATGTGTCCTGACCTCCCCATGCTGACCAGCCCGTGGTGCTTTTCTCCATCCTACATTGCCACTCACTGCCTATCCTTATTCAGACCCTATGATTCACACCACCCCGTGATATTTTTCAAACTCCTAGTAGTGAATGTAATGTTACACACTCATACAATGCGCACCACCCAGCTATGTTTTTCAGAAACATATCCTACATTGCCACTGCATGTTTCCTGAACTCCACATGCTGACCACCCCGTGGTGCTCTTCTCCATCCTACATTGCCACTCACTGCCTATCCTAATTCAGACAATATGATTCACACCACCCCGTGATGTTTTTCAAACTCCTACTAGTGAATGTAATGTTACAAACTCATACCATGCGCACCACCCCGCGATGTTTTTCAGAAACCAATCCTACATTCCCACTGCATGTTTCCTGACCTCCCCATGCTGACCACCACGTGGTGCTATTCTCCATCCTACATTGCCACTCACTGCCTATCCTAATTCAGACCCTATGATTCACACCATCCCGTGATGTTTTTGTCACTCCTACAAGTGAATGTAATGTTACACAGCCATACAATGAGCACCACCCCGCGATGTTTTTCAGAAACCTATCCTACATTGCCACTGCATATGTACAGACCTCCCCATGCTGACCACACCTTGGTGCTTTTGTCCATCCTACATTGCTACGCACTGCCTATCCTAATTCACACCCTATGATTCACACCACCCCGTGATGTTTTTCTCACTCCTACTAGTGAATGTAATGTTACACACCCATATAATGCGCACCACCCCGCGATGTTTTTCATAAACCTATCCTACATTGTCACTGCATGTTTCCTGACCTTCCCATGCTGACCAGCCCATGTTGCTTTTCTCCATCCTACATTGCCACTTACTGCCTATCCTAAATCAGACCCTATGATTCACACCACCCCGTGATGTTTTTCTCACTCCTACTAGTGAATGTAATGTTACACACCCATACGATGCGCACCACCCCGCGATGTTTTTCAGAAACCTATCCTACATTGCCACTGCATGTGTCCTGACCTCCCCATGATGAGCACCCCGTGGTGCTTTTCTCCATCCCACATTGTCACTCACTGCCTATCCTAATTCAGACCCTATGATTCACACCACCCGATGATGCTATTCTCACTCGTACTAGTGAATGTAATGTTACACACCCATACAATGGGCACCACCCCGCGATATTTTTCAGAAACCAATCCTACATTGCCACTGCATGTTTCCTGACCTCCCCATGCTGACCACCCTGTGGTGCATTTCTCCTTCGTACCTTGCCACTCACTGCCTATCCTAATTCAGACCCTATGATTCACACCACCCCGTGATGTTTTTCTCCCTCCTACGAGTGAATGTAATGTTACACACCCATATGATGCGCACCACCCCGCGATGTTTTTCAGAAACCTATCCTACATTGCCACTGCATGTTTCCTGACCTCCCCATGCTGGCCACCCCATGGTGCTTTTTTCAATCCTACATTGCCACTCACTGCCTATCCTAATTCAGACCCTATGATTCACACCACCCCGTGATGTTTTTCTCACTCCTACTAGTGAATGAAATGTTACACACCCATACAGTGCACACCACCCCGCGATGTTTTTCAGAAACCTATCCTACATTGCCACTGCATGTTTGCTGACCTCCCCATGCTGACCATCCCGTGTTGCTTTTCTCCATCGTACAATGCCACTCACTTCCTATCCTAATTCACACCCTATGATTCACACCACCCCGTGAAGTTTTTGAAACTCCTACTAGTGAATGTAATGTTACATACCCATATAATTCGCACCACCCCACGATGTTTTTTAGAAACCTATCCTACATTTCTAACAGCATGTTTCCTGACCTCCCCATGCTGACCACCCCGTGTTGCTTTTCTCCATCCTACATTGCCACTCACTGCCTATCCTAATTCAGACCCTATGATTCACTCCACCAAATGATGTTTTTATCACTCCAACTAGTGTATGTAATATTACACACCCATACAATGCGGACCACCCCGCGATGTTTTTCAGAAACCTATCCTACATTGCTACTGCATGTGTCCTGACCTCCCCATGCTGACCACCCCGTGGTGCTTTTCTCCATCCTACATTGCCACTCACTGCCTATCCTAATTCAGACCCTATGATTCACACCACCCCGTGATGTTTTTCTCATTCCTACTAGTGAATGTAGTGTTACACACCCATACAATGCGCACCACCCCGCGATGTTTTTCAGAAACCTATCCTACATTGCCACTGCATGTTTCCTGACCTCCCCATGCTGACCACCCCGTGGTGCTTTTCTCCATCCTACATTGCCACGCACTGCCTATCCTAATTCAGACCCTATGATTCACACCCACCCGTAATGGTTTTCTCACCCCTACTAGTGAATGTAATGTTACACACCCATACAATGCGCACCAACCGGCGATATTTTTCAGAAACCTATCCTACATTCCCACTGCAGGTGTCCTGACCTCCATATGCTGGCCAACCCGTGGTGCTTTTCTCCATCCTTCATTGCCACTCACCGCCTATCCTAATTCAGACCCTATGATTCAAACCAACCCGTGATGGTTTTCTCACTCCTACTAGTGAATGTAATGTTACACACCCATACGATGCGCACTACCCCGCGATGTTTTTCAGAAACCTATCCTACATTGCCACTGCATGTTTCCTGACTTCCCCATGCTGACCACCCCGTGGTGCTTTTCTCCAACCTACATTGCCACTCACTGCCTATCCTAATTCAGACCCTATGATTCACACCACCCCGTGATGTTTTTCTCACTCCTACTAGTGAATGTAATGTTATACACTCATACAATGCGCACCACCCTTCGAGGTTTTTCAGAACCCTATCCTACATTGCCACTGCATGTGTCCTGACCTCCCCATGCTGACCAGCCCGTGGTGCTTTTCTCCATCCTACATTGCCACTCACTGCCTATCCTAATTCAGACCCTTTGATTCACACCACCCCGTGATATTTTTCAAACTCCTAGTAGTGAATGTAATGTTACACACTCATACAATGCGCACCACCCAGCGATGTTTTTCAGAAACATATCCTACATTGCCACTGCATGTTTCCTGACCTCCACATGCTGACCACCCCGTGGTGCTCTTCTCCATCCTACATTGCCACTCACTGCCTATCCTAATTCAGACAATATGATTCACACCACCCCGTGATGTTTTTCAAACTCCTACTAGTGAATGTAATGTTACAAACTCATACAATGCGCACCACCCCGCGATGTTTTTCAGAAACTAATCCTACATTCCCACTGCATGTTTCTTGACCTCCCCATGCTGACCACCGCGTGGTGCTATTCTCCATCCTACATTGCCACTCACTGCCTATCCTAATTCAGACCCTATGATTCACACCATCCCGTGATGTTTTTGTCACTCCTACAAGTGAATGTAATGTTACACAGCCATACAATGAGCACCACCCCGCGATGTTTTTCAGAAACCTATCCTACATTGCCACTGCATATGTACAGACCTCCCCATGCTGACCACCCCTTGGTGCTTTTGTCCATCCTACATTGCCACTCACTGCCTATCCTAATTCACACCCTATGATTCACACCACCCCGTGATGTTTTTCTCACTACTAGTAGTGAATGTAATGTTACACAACCATACAATGCACACCACCCCGCAATGTTTTTTAGAAACCTATCCTACATTGCCACTGCATGTTTCCTGACCTCCCCATGCTGACCACCCCGTGTTGCTTTTCTCCATCCTACAATCCCATTCACTGCCTATCCTAATTCACACCCTATGATTCACACCACCCCGTGAAGTTTTTGAAACTCCTACTAGTGAATGTAATGTTACACACCCAAACAATTCGCACCACCCCACGATGTTTTTCAGAAACCTATCCTACATTTCTAACAGCATGTTTCCTGACCTCCCCATGCTGACCACCCCGTGTTGTTTTTCTCCATCCTACATTGCCACTCACTGCCTATCATAATTCAGACCCTATGATTCACTCCACCAAATGATGTTTTTCTCACTCCAACTAGTGAATGTAATATTACACACCCATACAATGCGGACCACCCCGCGATGTTTTTCAGAAACCTATCCTACATTGCTACTGCATGTGTCCTGACCTCCCCATGCTGACCACCCCGTTCTGCTTTTCTCCATCCTACATTGCCACTCACTGCCTATCCTAATTCAGACCCTATGATTCACACCACCCCGTGATGTTTTTCTCATTCCTACTAGTGAATGTAATGTTACACACCCATACAATGCACACCACCCCACGATGTTTTTCAGAAACCTATCCTACATTGCCACTGCATGTTTCCTGGCCTCCCCATGCTGACCACCCCGTGGTGTTTTCTCCATCCTACATTGCCACTCACTGCCTATCCTAATTCAGACCCTATGATTCACACCACCACGTGATGTTTTTCTCACTCCTACTAGTGAATGTAGTGTTACACACCCATACGATGCGCACTACCCCGCGATGTTTTTCAGAAACCTATCCTACATTGCCACTGCATGTTTCCTGACTTCCCCATGCTGACCACCCCGTGGTGCTTTTCTCCAACCTACATTGCCACTCACTGCCTATCCTAATTCAGACCCTATGATTCACAACCACTCGTAATGGTTTTCTCACTCCTACTAGTGAATGTAATGTTACACACCCATACAATGCGCACCAACCGGCGATATTTTTCAGAAACCTATCCTACATTCCCACTGCATGTGTCCTGACCTCCCCTTGCTGACCACCCCGTGGTGCTTTTCTCCATCCTACATTGCCACTCACTGCCTATCCTAATTGAGACCCTATGATTCACCCCACCCAGTGATGTTTTTCTCACTCCTACTAGTGAATGTAATGTTACACAGCCATACAATGCACACCACCCCGCGATGTTTTTCAGGAACCTATCCTACATTGCCACTGCATGTTTCCTGACTTCCAGATGCTGGCCAACCCGTGGTGCTTTTCTCCATCCTACATTGCCACTCACCGCCTATCCTAATTCAGACCCTATGATTCACACCAACCCGTGATGGTTTTCTCACTCCTACTAGTGAATGTAATGTTACACACCCATACGATGCGCACTACCCCGCGATGTTTTTCAGAAACCTATCCTACATTGCCACTGCATGTTTCCTGACCTCCCCATGCTGACCACCCCGTGGTGCTTTTCTCCAACCTACATTGCCACTCACTGCCTATCCTAATTCAGACCCTATGATTCACACCACCCCGTGATGTTTTTTTCACTCCTACTAGTGAATGTAATGTTATACACTCATACAATGCGCACCACCCTTCGAGGTTTTTCAGAACCCTATCCTACATTGCCACTGCATGTGTCCTGACCTCCCCATGCTGACCACCCCGTGGTGCTTTTCTCCATCCTACATTGCCACTCACTGGCTATCCTAACTCAGACACTATGATTCACACCACCCCGTGATGTTTTTCAAACTCCTACTAGTGAATGTAATGTTACAAACTCATACAATGCGCACCACCCCGCGATGTTTTTCAGAAACCAATCCTACATTCCCACTGCATGTTTCCTGACCTCCCCATGCTGACCATCGCGTGGTGCTATTCTCCATCCTAAATTGCCACTCACTGCCTATCCTAATTCAGACCCTATGATTCACACCATCCCGTGATGTTTTTGTCACTCCTACAAGTGAATGTAATGTTACACAGCCATATAATGAGCACCACCCCGCGATGTTTTTCAGAAACCTATCCTACATTCCCACTGCATATGTACAGACCTCCCCATGCTGACCAACCCTTGGTGCTTTTGTCCATCCTACATTGCCACTCACTGCCTATCCTAATTCAGACCCTATGATTCACACCACCCCGTGATGTTTTTCTCACTCCTACTAGTGAATGTAATGTTACACACCCATATAATGCGCACCACCCCGCGATGTTTTTCATAAACCTATCCTACATTGTCACTGCATGTTTCCTGACATTCCCATGCTGACCAGCCCATGTTGCTTTTCTCCATCCTACATTGCCACTTACTGCCTATCCTAAATCAGACCCTATGATTCACACCACCCCGTGATGTTTTTCTCACTACTAGTAGTGAATGTAATGTTACACAACCATACAATGTGCACCACCCCGCGATGTTTTTCAGAAACCTATCCTATATTGCCACTGCATGTTTCCTAACTTCCCCATGCTGGCCACCCCGAGATGCTTTTCTCCATCCTACATTGCCACTCACTGCCTATCCTAATTCAGACCCTATGATTCACACCACCCCGTGATGTTTTTCTCACTCCTACTTGTGAATGTAATGTTACACACCCATAAAATGCGCACCTCCCCGCGATGTTTTTAAGAAACCTATCCTACATTGCCACTGCATGTTTCCTGGCCTCCCCATGCTGACCACACCGTGGTGCTTTTCTCCATCCTACATTGCCACTCACTGTCTATCCTAATTCAGACCCTATGATTCACACCAACAAGTGATGTTTTTCTCACTCCTACTAGTGAATGTAATGTTACACACCCATACAATGCGCACCACCCCGCGATGTTTTTCCGAAACCTATCCTACATTGCCACTGCATGTGTCCTGTCCTCCCCATGCTGACCACCTCGTGGTGCTGTTGTGCATCCTACATTGACACTCACTGCCTAACCTAATTCAGACCCTATGATTCACACCACCCCGTGATGTTTTTCTCACTCCTACTAGTGAATGTAATGATACACAGCCATACAATGAGCACCAGCCCGCGATATTTTTCAGAAACCTATCCTACATTGCCACTGCATATTTCCTGACCTCCCCATGCTGACAACCCCGTGGTGCTTTTTCCATACTATATTGCCACTCACTGCCTATCCTAATTCAGACCCTATGATTAACACCACCCCGTGCTGGCTTTCTCACTCCTACTAGTGAATGTAATCTTACACACCCATACAATGCGGACCACCCCGCGATGATTTTCAGAAACCTATCCTACATTGCCACTGCATGTGTCCTAACTTCCCCATTCTGACCACCCCGTGGTGCTTTTCTCCATCCTACATTGCCACTCACTGCCTATCTTAGTTCAGACCCCATGATTCACACCACCCCGTGATGTTTTTCAAACTCCTACTAGTGAATGTAATGTTACACACCCATACAATGCGCACCACCCCGCGATGTTTTTCAGAAACCTATCCTACATTGCCACTGCATGTGTCCTGTCCTCCCCATGCTGACCACCTCGTGGTGCTTTTCTCCATCCTACATTGCCATTCACTGCCTATCCTAATTCAGACCCTATGATTCACACAAACCCGTGATGTATTTCTCACTCCTACTAGTGAATGCAATGTTACACACTCATACAATGCGCACCACCCCGCGATGTTTTTCAGAAACCTATCCTACATTGCCACTGCATGTGTCCTGACCTCCCCATGCTGACCACCCCGTGGTGCTTTTCTCCATCCTACATTGCCACTCACTGCCTATCCTAATTCAGACCCTATAATTCACACCAACAAGTGATGCTTTTCTCACTCCTACTAGTGAATATAATGTTACACACCCATACAATCCGCACCACCCCGCGATGTTTTCCAGAAACCTATCCTACATTTCTAACAGCATGTTTCCTGACCTCCCCATGCTGACCACACCGTGTTGCTTTTCTCCATCCTACATTGCCACTCACTGCCTATCCTAATTCAGACCCTATGATTCACTCCACCAAATGATGTTTTTCTCACTCCAACTAGTGAATGTAATATTACACACCAATACAATGCGGACCACCCCGCGATGTTTTTCAGAAACCTATCCTACATTGCTACTGCATGTGTCCTGACCTCCCCATGCTGACCACCCCGTGGTGCTTTTCTCCATCCTACATTGCCACTCACTGCCTATCCTAATTCAGACCCTATGATTCACACCACTCCATGATGTTTTTCTCACTCCTACTAGTGAATGTAAAGTTACACACCCATACAATGCGCTCCATCCCGCGATATTTTTCAGAATCCTATCCTACATTGCCACTGCATGTGTCCTGACCTCCCCATGCTGACGACCCCGTTGTACTTTTCTCCATCCTACATTGACACTCACTGCATATCCTAATTCAGACCCTATGATTCACACCACCCCGTGATGTTTTTCTCACTCCTACTAGTGAATGTAATGTTAAACCCTCATAAGATGCGCACCACCCCACGATGTTTTTCAGAAACTTATCCTACATTGCCACGGCATGTGTACAGACCGCCCCATGCTGACCACCCCGTGGTGCTTTTGTCCATCCTACATTGACACTCACTGCCTATCCTAATTAAAACCCTACGATTCACACCACCCCTGATGTATTTCTCACTCCTACAAGTGAATGTAATGTTACACACCCATACAATGCGCACCACCCCGTGATGTTTTTCATAAACCTATCCTACATTGCCACTGCATGTTTACTGACCTCCCCATGCTGACCACCCCGTGGTGCTTTTCTCCATCCGACGTTGCCACTCATTGCCTATCCTAATTCAGAACCTATGATTCACACCACCCTGTGATGTTTTTCTCAGTACTACTAGTGAATGTAATGTTACACACCCATACGATGCGCACCACCCCGCGATGTTTTTCAGAAACCTATCCTACATTGCCACTGCATGTGTCCTGACCTCCCCATGCTGAGCACCCCGTGGTGCTTTTCTCCATCCTACATTGCCACTCACTGCCTATCCTAATTCAGACCATATGATTCACACCACTCCGTGATGTTTTTCTCACTCCTACTAGTGAATGTAAAGTTGCACACCCATACAATGCGCTCCACCCCGCGATATTTTTCAGAATCCTATCCTACATTGCCACTGCATGTGTCCTGACCTCCCCATGCTGACCACCGCGTTGTACTTTTCTCCATCCTACATTGCCACTCACTGCCTATCCTAAATCAGACACTATGATTCACACCACCCCGTGATGTTTTTCTCACCACTAGTAGTGAATGTAATGTTACACAACCATACAATGCGCACCACCCCGCGATGTTTTTCAGGAACCTATCCTACATTGCCACAGCATGTGTACAGACCGCCCCATGCTGACCACCCCGTGGTGCTTTTGTACATCCTACAATGACACTCACTGCCTATCCTAATTAAGACCCTACGATTCACACCACCCCGTGATGTATTTCTCACTCCTACTAGTGAATGTAATGTTACACACCCATACAATGCGCACCACCCTGTGATGTTTTTCATAAACCTATCCTACATTGCCACTACATGTGTCCTGACATCCGCATGTTGACCACCTCGTGGTGCTTTTCTCCATCCTACATTGCCACTCACTGCCTATCCTAATTCAGACCCTATGATTCACACCATCCCGTGATGGTTTTCTCACTCCTACTAGTGAATGTAGTGTTACACACCCATACAATGCGCAACACCCCGCGATGTATTTCAGAAACCTATCCTACATAGCCACTGCATGTTTACTGACCTCCCCATGCTGACCACCCCGTGGTGCTTTTCTCCATCCGACATTGCCACTCATTGCCTATCCTAATTCAGACCCTATGATACACACCACCCCGTGATGTTTTTCTCCCTACTACTAGTGAATGTAATGTTACACACCCATACGATGCGCACCACCCCGCGATGTTTTTCAGAAACCTATCCTACATTGCCACTGCATGTGTCCTGACCTCCCCATGCTGAGCACCCCGTGGTGCTTTTCTCCATCCCACATTGCCACTCACTGCCTATCCTAATTCAGACCCTATGATTCACACCACCCGATGATGCTATTCTCACTCGTACTAGTGAATGTAATGTTACACACCCATACAATGGGCACCACCCCGCGATATTTTTCAGAAACCTATCCTACATTGCCACTGCATGTTTCCTGACCTCCCCATGCTGACCACCCTGTGGTGCATTTCTCCTTCGTACCTTGCCACTCACTGCCTATCCTAATTCTGACCCTATGATTCACACCACCCCGTGATCTTTTTCTCCCTCCTACGAGTGAATGTAATGTTACACACCCATATGATGCGCACCACCCCGCGATGTTTTTCAGAAACCTATCCTACATTGCCACTGCATGTTTCCTAACCTCCCCATGCTGGCCACCCCATGGTGCTTTTTTCAATCCTACATTGCCACTCACTGCCTATCCTAATTCAGACCCTATGATTCACACCACCCCGTGATGTTTTTCTCACTCCTACTAGTGACTGAAATGTTACACACCCATACAATGCACACCACCCCGCGATGTTTTTCAGAAACCTATCCTACATTGCCACTGCATGTTTGCTGACCTCCCCATGCTGACCACCCCGTGGTGCTATTCTCCATCCTACATTGCCACTCACTGCCTATCCTAATTCAGACCCTATGATTCACACCACCCGATGATGCTATTCTCACTCGTACTAGTGAATGTAATGTTACACACCCATAAAATGGGCACCACCCCGCGATATTTTTCAGAAACCTATCCTACATTGCCACTGCATGTTTCCTGACCTCCCCATGCTGACCACCCTGTGGTGCATTTCTCCTTCGTACCTTGCCACTCACTGCCTATCCTAATTCAGACGCTATGATTCACACCACCCCGTGATGTTTTTCTCCCTCCTACGAGTGAATGTAATGTTACACACCCATATGATGCGCACCACCCCGCGATGTTTTTCAGAAACCTATCCTACATTGCCACTGCATGTTTCCTGACCTCCCCATGCTGGCCACCCCATGGTGCTTTTTTCCATCCTACATTGCCACTCACTGCCTATCCTAATTCAGACCCTATGATTCACACCACCCCGTGATGTTTTTCTCACTCCTACTAGTGAATGAAATGTTACACACCCATACAATGCACACCACCCCGCGATGTTTTTCAGAAACCTATCCTACATTGCCACTGCATGTTTGCTGACCTCCCCATGCTGACCACCCCGTGGTGCTATTCTCCATCCTACATTGCCACTCACTGCCTATACTAATTCAGACCCTATGATTCACACCACCCCATGATGTTTTTCTCACTCCTACTAGTGAATGTAATGTTACACACCCATACGATGCGCACCACCCTGCGATTTTTTTCAGTAACCTATTCTACAATGCCACTGCATGTTTCCTGACCTCCCTATGCTGGCCACCCCGTGGTCCTTTTCTCCATCCTACATTGCCACTCACTGCCTATCCCAATTCACACCCTATGATTCACACCTACCCGTGATGTTTTTTTCACTCCTACTAGTGCATGTAATGTTACACACTCATACAATGCGCACCACCCTGCGAGGTTTTTCAGAAACCTATTATACATTGCCACTGCATGTGTCCTGACCTCCCCATGCTGACCATCCCGTGTTGCTTTTCTCCATCGTACAATGCCACTCACTTCCTATCCTAATTCACACCCTATGATTCACACCACCCCGTGAAGTTTTTGAAACTCCTACTAGTGAATGTAATGTTACATACCCATATAATTCGCACCACCCCGCGATGTTTTTTAGAAACCTATCCTACATTTCTAACAGCATGTTTCCTGACCTCCCCATGCTGACCACCCCGTGTTGCTTTTCTCCCTCCTACATTGCCACTCACTGCCTATCCTAATTCAGACCCTATGATTCACTCCACCAAATGATGTTTTTCTCACTCCAAATAGTGTATGTAATATTAAACACCCATACAATGCGGACCACCCCGCGATGTTTTTCAGAAACCTATCCTACATTGCTACTGCATGTGTCCTGACCTCCCCATGCTGACCACTCCGTGGTGCTTTTCTCCATCCTACATTGCCGCTCACTGCCTATCCTAATTCAGACCCTATGATTCACACCACCCCGTGATGTTTTTCTCATTCCTACTAGTGAATGTAGTGTTACACACCCATACAATGCGCACCACCCCGCGATGTTTTTCAGAAACCTATCCTACATTGCCACTGCATGTTTCCTGACCTGCCCATGCTGACCACCCCGTGGTGCTTTTCTCCATCCTACATTGCCATTCACTGCCTATCCTAATTCAGACCCTATGATTCACACCCACCCGTAATGGTTTTCTCACCCCTACGAGTGAATGTAATGTTACACACCCATACAATGCGCACCAACCGGCGATATTTTTCAGAAACCTATCCTACATTCCCACTGCATGTGTCCTGACCTCCCCTTGCGGAACACCCCGTGGTGCTTTTCTCCATCCTACATTGCCACTCACTGCCTATCCTAATTCAGACCCTATGATTCACCCCACCCCGTGATGTTTTTCTCACTCCTACTAGTGAATGTAATGTTACACAGCCATACAATGCACACCACCCCGCGATGTTTTTCAGGAACCTATCCTACATTGCCACTGCATGTTTCCTGACCTCCATATGCTGGCCAACCCGTGGTGCTTTTCTCCATCCTACATTGCCACTCACCGCCTATCCTAATTCAGACCCTATGATTCAAACCAACCCGTGATGGTTTTCTCACTCCTACTAGTGAATGTAATGTTACACACCCATACGACGCGCACTACCCCGCGATGCTTTTCAGAAACCTATCCTACATTGCCACTGCATGTTTCCTGACTTCCCCATGCTGACCACCCCGTGGTGCTTTTCTCCAACCTACATTGCCACTCACTGCCTATCCTAATTCAGACCCTATGATTCACACCACCCCGTGATGTTTTTCTCACTCCTACTAGTGAATGTAATGTTATACACTCATACAATGCGCACCACCCTTCGAGGTTTTTCAGAACCCTATCCTACATTGCCACTGCATGTGTCCTGACCTCCCCATGCTGACCAGCCCGTGGTGCTTTTCTCCATCCTACATTGCCACTCACTGCCTATCCTTATTCAGACCCTATGATTCACACCACCCCGTGATATTTTTCAAACTCCTAGTAGTGAATGTAATGTTACACACTCATACAATGCGCACCACCCAGCTATGTTTTTCAGAAACATATCCTACATTGCCACTGCATGTTTCCTGAACTCCACATGCTGACCACCCCGTGGTGCTCTTCTCCATCCTACATTGCCACTCACTGCCTATCCTAATTCAGACAATATGATTCACACCACCCCGTGATGTTTTTCAAACTCCTACTAGTGAATGTAATGTTACAAACTCATACAATGCGCACCACCCCGCGATGTTTTTCAGAAACTAATCCTACATTCCCACTGCATGTTTCCTGACCTCCCCATGCTGACCACCGCGTGGTGCTATTCTCCATCCTACATTGCCACTCACTGCCTATCCTAATTCAGACCCTATGATTCACACCATCCCGTGATGTTTTTGTCACTCCTACAAGTGAATGTAATGTTACACAGCCATACAATGAGCACCACCCCGGGATGTTTTTCAGAAACCTATCCTACATTGCCACTGCATATGTACAGACCTCCCCATGCTGACCACCCCTTGGTGCTTTTGTCCATCCTACATTGCTACTCACTGCCTATCCTAATTTACACCCTATGATTCACACCACCCCGTGATGTTTTTCTCACTCCTACTAGTGAATGTAATGTTACACACCCATATAATGCGCACCACCCCGCGATGTTTTTCATAAACCTATCCTACATTGTCACTGCATGTTTCCTGACCTTCCCATGCTGACCAGCCCATGTTGCTTTTCTCCATCCTACATTGCCACTTACTGCCTATCCTAAATCAGACCCTATGATTCACACCACCCCGTGATGTTTTTCTCACTCCTACTAGTGAATGTAATGTTACACACCCATACGATGCGCACCACCCCGCGATGTTTTTCAGAAACCTATCCTACATTGCCACTGCATGTGTCCTGACCTCCCCATGATGAGCACCCCGTGGTGCTTTTCTCCATCCCACATTGCCACTCACTGCCTATCCTAATTCAGACCCTATGATTCACACCACCCGATGATGCTATTCTCACTCGTACTAGTGAATGTAATGTTACACACCCATACAATGGGCACCACCCCGCGATATTTTTCAGAAACCAATCCTACATTGCCACTGCATGTTTCCTGACCTCCCCATGCTGACCACCCTGTGGTGCATTTCTCCTTCGTACCTTGCCACTCACTGCCTATCCTAATTCAGACCCTATGATTCACACCACCCCGTGATGTTTTTCTCCCTCCTACGAGTGAATGTAATGTTACACACCCATATGATGCGCACCACCCCGCGATGTTTTTCAGAAACCTATCCTACATTGCCACTGCATGTTTCCTGACCTCCCCATGCTGGCCACGACATGGTGCTTTTTTCAATCCTACATTGCCACTCACTGCCTATCCTAATTCAGACCCTATGATTCACACCACCCCGTGATGTTTTTCTCACTCCTACTAGTGAATGAAATGTTACACACCCATACAATGCACACCACCCCGCGATGTTTTTCAGAAACCTATCCTACATTGCCACTGCATGTTTGCTGACCTCCCCATGCTGACCATCCCGTGTTGCTTTTCTCCATCGTACAATGCCACTCACTTCCTATCCTAATTCACACCCTATGATTCACACCACCCCGTGAAGTTTTTGAAACTCCTACTAGTGAATGTAATGTTACATACCCATATAATTCGCACCACCCCGCGATGTTTTTTAGAAACCTATCCTACATTTCTAACAGCATGTTTCCTGACCTCCCCATGCTGACCACCCCGTGTTGCTTTTCTCCATCCTACATTGCCACTCACTGCCTATCCTAATTCAGACCCTATGATTCACTCCACCAAATGATGTTTTTCTCACTCCAACTAGTGTATGTAATATTACACACCCATACAATGCGGACCACCCCGCGATGTTTTTCAGAAACCTATCCTAGATTGCTACTGCATGTGTCCTGACCTCCCCATGCTGACCACCCCGTGGTGCTTTTCTCCATCCTACATTGCCACTCACTGCCTATCCTAATTCAGACCCTATGATTCACACCACCCCGTGATGTTTTTCTCATTCCTACTAGTGAATGTAGTGTTACACACCCATACAATGCGCACCACCCCGCGATGTTTTTCAGAAACCTATCCTACATTGCCACTGCATGTTTCCTGACCTCCCCATGCTGACCACCCCGTGGTGCTTTTCTCCATCCTACATTGCCACGCACTGCCTATCCTAATTCAGACCCTATGATTCACACCCACCCGTAATGGTTTTCTCACCCCTACTATTGAATGTAATGTTACACACCCATACAATGCGCACCAACCGGCGATATTTTTCAGAAACCTATCCTACATTCCCACTGCAGGTGTCCTGACCTCCATATGCTGGCCAACCCGTGGTGCTTTTCTCCATCCTACATTGCCACTCACCGCCTATCCTAATTCAGACCCTATGATTCAAACCAACCCGTGATGGTTTTCTCACTCCTACTAGTGAATGTAATGTTACACACCCATACGATGCGCACTACCCCGCGATGTTTTTCAGAAACCTATCCTACATTGCCACTGCATGTTTCCTGACTTCCCCATGCTGACCACCCCGTGGTGCTTTTCTCCAACCTACATTGCCACTCACTGCCTATCCTAATTCAGACCCTATGATTCACACCACCCCGTGATGTTTTTCTCACTCCTACTAGTGAATGTAATGTTATACACTCATACAATGCGCACCACCCTTCGAGGTTTTTCAGAACCCTATCCTACATTGCCACTGCATGTGTCCTGACCTCCCCATGCTGACCAGCCCGTGGTGCTTTTCTCCATCCTACATTGCCACTCACTGCCTATCCTAATTCAGACCCTTTGATTCACACCACCCCGTGATATTTTTCAAACTCCTAGTAGTGAATGTAATGTTACACACTCATACAATGCGCACCACCCAGCGATGTTTTTCAGAAACATATCCTACATTGCCACTGCATGTTTCCTGACCTCCACATGCTGACCACCCCGTGGTGCTCTTCTCCATCCTACATTGCCACTCACTGCCTATCCTAATTCAGACAATATGATTCACACCACCCCGTGATGTTTTTCAAACTCCTACTAGTGAATGTAATGTTACAAACTCATACAATGCGCACCACCCCGCGATGTTTTTCAGAAACTAATCCTACATTCCCACTGCATGTTTCCTGACCTCCCCATGCTGACCACCGCGTGGTGCTATTCTCCATCCTACATTGCCACTCACTGCCTATCCTAATTCAGACCCTATGATTCACACCATCCCGTGATGTTTTTGTCACTCCTACAAGTGAATGTAATGTTACACAGCCATACAATGAGCACCACCCCGCGATGTTTTTCAGAAACCTATCCTACATTGCCACTGCATATGTACAGACCTCCCCATGCTGACCACCCCTTGGTGCTTTTGTCCATCCTACATTGCCACTCACTGCCTATCCTAATTCACACCCTATGATTCACACCACCCCGTGAAGTTTTTGAAACTCCTACTAGTGAATGTAATGTTACACACCCAAACAATTCGCACCACCCCACGATGTTTTTCAGAAACCTATCCTACATTTCTAACAGCATGTTTCCTGACCTCCCCATGCTGACCACCCCGTGTTGTTTTTCTCCATCCTACATTGCCACTCACTGCCTATCATAATTCAGACCCTATGATTCACTCCACCAAATGATGTTTTTCTCACTCCAACTAGTGAATGTAATATTACACACCCATACAATGCGGACCACCCCGCGATGTTTTTCAGAAACCTATCCTACATTGCTACTGCATGTGTCCTGACCTCCCCATGCTGACCACCCCGTTCTGCTTTTCTCCATCCTACATGGCCACTCACTGCCTATCCTAATTCAGACCCTATGATTCACACCACCCCGTGATGTTTTTCTCATTCCTACTAGTGAATGTAGTGTTACACACCCATACAATGCGCACCACCCCGCGATGTTTTTCAGAAACCTATCCTACATTGCCACTGCATGTTTCCTGACCTCCCCATGCTGACCACCCCGTGGTGCTTTTCTCCATCCTACATTGCCACGCACTGCCGATCCTAATTCAGACCCTATGATTCACACCCACCCGTAATGGTTTTCTCACCCCTACTAGTGAATGTAATGTTACACACCCATACAATGCGCACCAACCGGCGATATTTTTCAGAAACCTATCCTACATTCCCACTGCAGGTGTCCTGACCTCCATATGCTGGCCAACCCGTGGTGCTTTTCTCCATCCTACATTGCCACTCACCGCCTATCCTAATTCAGACCCTATGATTCAAACCAACCCGTGATGGTTTTCTCACTCCTACTAGTGAATGTAATGTTACACACCCATACGATGCGCACTACCTCGCGATGTTTTTCAGAAACCTATCCTACATTGCCACTGCATGTTTCCTGACTTCCCCATGCTGACCACCCCGTGGTGCTTTTCTCCAACCTACATTGCCACTCACTGCCTATCCTAATTCAGACCCTATGATTCACAACCACTCGTAATGGTTTTCTCACTCCTACTAGTGAATGTAATGTTACACACCCATACAATGCGCACCAACCGGCGATATTTTTCAGAAACCTATCCTACATTCCCACTGCATGTGTCCTGACCTCCCCTTGCTGACCACCCCGTGGTGCTTTTCTCCATCCTACATTGCCACGCACTGCCGATCCTAATTCAGACCCTATGATTCACACCCACCCGTAATGGTTTTCTCACCCCTACTAGTGAATGTAATGTTACACACCCATACAATGCGCACCAACCGGCGATATTTTTCAGAAACCTATCCTACATTCCCACTGCAGGTGTCCTGACCTCCATATGCTGGCCAACCCGTGGTGCTTTTCTCCATCCTACATTGCCACTCACCGCCTATCCTAATTCAGACCCTATGATTCAAACCAACCCGTGATGTATTTCTCACTCCTACTAGTGAATGTAATGTTACACACCCATACAATGCGCACCACCCTGTGATGTTTTTCATAAACCTATCCTACATTGCCACTACATGTGTCCTGACATCCGCATGTTGACCACCTCGTGGTGCTTTTCTCCATCCTACATTGCCACTCACTGCCTATCCTAATTCAGACCCTATGATTCACACCATCCCGTGATGGTTTTCTCACTCCTACTAGTGAATGTAGTGTTACACACCCATACAATGCGCAACACCCCGCGATGTATTTCAGAAACCTATCCTACATAGCCACTGCATGTTTACTGACCTCCCCATGCTGACCACCCCGTGGTGCTTTTCTCCATCCGACATTGCCACTCATTGCCTATCCTAATTCAGACCCTATGATACACACCACCCCGTGATGTTTTTCTCCCTACTACTAGTGAATGTAATGTTACACACCCATACGATGCGCACCACCCCGCGATGTTTTTCAGAAACCTATCCTACATTGCCACTGCATGTGTCCTGACCTCCCCATGCTGAGCACCCCGTGGTGCTTTTCTCCATCCCACATTGCCACTCACTGCCTATCCTAATTCAGACCCTATGATTCACACCACCCGATGATGCTATTCTCACTCGTACTAGTGAATGTAATGTTACACACCCATACAATGGGCACCACCCCGCGATATTTTTCAGAAACCTATCCTACATTGCCACTGCATGTTTCCTGACCTCCCCATGCTGACCACCCTGTGGTGCATTTCTCCTTCGTACCTTGCCACTCACTGCCTATCCTAATTCTGACCCTATGATTCACACCACCCCGTGATCTTTTTCTCCCTCCTACGAGTGAATGTAATGTTACACACCCATATGATGCGCACCACCCCGCGATGTTTTTCAGAAACCTATCCTACATTGCCACTGCATGTTTCCTGACCTCCCCATGCTGGCCACCCCATGGTGCTTTTTTCAATCCTACATTGCCACTCACTGCCTATCCTAATTCAGACCCTATGATTCACACCACCCCGTGATGTTTTTCTCACTCCTACTAGTGACTGAAATGTTACACACCCATACAATGCACACCACCCCGCGATGTTTTTCAGAAACCTATCCTACATTGCCACTGCATGTTTGCTGACCTCCCCATGCTGACCACCCCGTGGTGCTATTCTCCATCCTACATTGCCACTCACTGCCTATCCTAATTCAGACCCTATGATTCACACCACCCGATGATGCTATTCTCACTCGTACTAGTGAATGTAATGTTACACACCCATAAAATGGGCACCACCCCGCGATATTTTTCAGAAACCTATCCTACATTGCCACTGCATGTTTCCTGACCTCCCCATGCTGACCACCCTGTGGTGCATTTCTCCTTCGTACCTTGCCACTCACTGCCTATCCTAATTCAGACGCTATGATTCACACCACCCCGTGATGTTTTTCTCCCTCCTACGAGTGAATGTAATGTTACACACCCATATGATGCGCACCACCCCGCGATGTTTTTCAGAAACCTATCCTACATTGCCACTGCATGTTTCCTGACCTCCCCATGCTGGCCACCCCATGGTGCTTTTTTCCATCCTACATTGCCACTCACTGCCTATCCTAATTCAGACCCTATGATTCACACCACCCCGTGATGTTTTTCTCACTCCTACTAGTGAATGAAATGTTACACACCCATACAATGCACACCACCCCGCGATGTTTTTCAGAAACCTATCCTACATTGCCACTGCATGTTTGCTGACCTCCCCATGCTGACCACCCCGTGGTGCTATTCTCCATCCTACATTGCCACTCACTGCCTATACTAATTCAGACCCTATGATTCACACCACCCCATGATGTTTTTCTCACTCCTACTAGTGAATGTAATGTTACACACCCATACGATGCGCACCACCCTGCGATTTTTTTCAGTAACCTATTCTACAATGCCACTGCATGTTTCCTGACCTCCCTATGCTGGCCACCCCGTGGTCCTTTTCTCCATCCTACATTGCCACTCACTGCCTATCCCAATTCACACCCTATGATTCACACCTACCCGTGATGTTTTTTTCACTCCTACTAGTGCATGTAATGTTACACACTCATACAATGCGCACCACCCTGCGAGGTTTTTCAGAAACCTATTATACATTGCCACTGCATGTGTCCTGACCTCCCCATGCTGACCATCCCGTGTTGCTTTTCTCCATCGTACAATGCCACTCACTTCCTATCCTAATTCACACCCTATGATTCACACCACCCCGTGAAGTTTTTGAAACTCCTACTAGTGAATGTAATGTTACATACCCATATAATTCGCACCACCCCGCGATGTTTTTTAGAAACCTATCCTACATTTCTAACAGCATGTTTCCTGATCTCCCCATGCTGACCACCCCGTGTTGCTTTTCTCCCTCCTACATTGCCACTCACTGCCTATCCTAATTCAGACCCTATGATTCACTCCACCAAATGATGTTTTTCTCACTCCAAATAGTGTATGTAATATTAAACACCCATACAATGCGGACCACCCCGCGATGTTTTTCAGAAACCTATCCTACATTGCTACTGCATGTGTCCTGACCTCCCCATGCTGACCACCCCGTGGTGCTTTTCTCCATCCTACATTGCCGCTCACTGCCTATCCTAATTCAGACCCTATGATTCACACCACCCCGTGATGTTTTTCTCATTCCTACTAGTGAATGTAGTGTTACACACCCATACAATGCGCACCACCCCGCGATGTTTTTCAGAAACCTATCCTACATTGCCACTGCATGTTTCCTGACCTGCCCATGCTGACCACCCCGTGGTGCTTTTCTCCATCCTACATTGCCATTCACTGCCTATCCTAATTCAGACCCTATGATTCACACCCACCCGTAATGGTTTTCTCACCCCTACGAGTGAATGTAATGTTACACACCCATACAATGCGCACCAACCGGCGATATTTTTCAGAAACCTATCCTACATTCCCACTGCATGTGTCCTGACCTCCCCTTGCGGAACACCCCGTGGTGCTTTTCTCCATCCTACATTGCCACTCACTGCCTATCCTAATTCAGACCCTATGATTCACCCCACCCCGTGATGTTTTTCTCACTCCTACTAGTGAATGTAATGTTACACAGCCATACAATGCACACCACCCCGCGATGTTTTTCAGGAACCTATCCTACATTGCCACTGCATGTTTCCTGACCTCCATATGCTGGCCAACCCGTGGTGCTTTTCTCCATCCTACATTGCCACTCACCGCCTATCCTAATTCAGACCCTATGATTCAAACCAACCCGTGATGGTTTTCTCACTCCTACTAGTGAATGTAATGTTACACACCCATACGACGCGCACTACCCCGCGATGCTTTTCAGAAACCTATCCTACATTGCCACTGCATGTTTCCTGACTTCCCCATGCTGACCACCCCGTGGTGCTTTTCTCCAACCTACATTGCCACTCACTGCCTATCCTAATTCAGACCCTATGATTCACACCACCCCGTGATGTTTTTCTCACTCCTACTAGTGAATGTAATGTTATACACTCATACAATGCGCACCACCCTTCGAGGTTTTTCAGAACCCTATCCTACATTGCCACTGCATGTGTCCTGACCTCCCCATGCTGACCAGCCCGTGGTGCTTTTCTCCATCCTACATTGCCACTCACTGCCTATCCTTATTCAGACCCTATGATTCACACCACCCCGTGATATTTTTCAAACTCCTAGTAGTGAATGTAATGTTACACACTCATACAATGCGCACCACCCAGCTATGTTTTTCAGAAACATATCCTACATTGCCACTGCATGTTTCCTGAACTCCACATGCTGACCACCCCGTGGTGCTCTTCTCCATCCTACATTGCCACTCACTGCCTATCCTAATTCAGACAATATGATTCACACCACCCCGTGATGTTTTTCAAACTCCTACTAGTGAATGTAATGTTACAAACTCATACAATGCGCACCACCCCGCGATGTTTTTCAGAAACTAATCCTACATTCCCACTGCATGTTTCCTGACCTCCCCATGCTGACCACCGCGTGGTGCTATTCTCCATCCTACATTGCCACTCACTGCCTATCCTAATTCAGACCCTATGATTCACACCATCCCGTGATGTTTTTGTCACTCCTACAAGTGAATGTAATGTTACACAGCCATACAATGAGCACCACCCCGGGATGTTTTTCAGAAACCTATCCTACATTGCCACTGCATATGTACAGACCTCCCCATGCTGACCACCCCTTGGTGCTTTTGTCCATCCTACATTGCTACTCACTGCCTATCCTAATTTACACCCTATGATTCACACCACCCCGTGATGTTTTTCTCACTCCTACTAGTGAATGTAATGTTACACACCCATATAATGCGCACCACCCCGCGATGTTTTTCATAAACCTATCCTACATTGTCACTGCATGTTTCCTGACCTTCCCATGCTGACCAGCCCATGTTGCTTTTCTCCATCCTACATTGCCACTTACTGCCTATCCTAAATCAGACCCTATGATTCACACCACCCCGTGATGTTTTTCTCACTCCTACTAGTGAATGTAATGTTACACACCCATACGATGCGCACCACCCCGCGATGTTTTTCAGAAACCTATCCTACATTGCCACTGCATGTGTCCTGACCTCCCCATGATGAGCACCCCGTGGTGCTTTTCTCCATCCCACATTGCCACTCACTGCCTATCCTAATTCAGACCCTATGATTCACACCACCCGATGATGCTATTCTCACTCGTACTAGTGTATGTAATATTACACACCCATACAATGCGGACCACCCCGCGATGTTTTTCAGAAACCTATCCTAGATTGCTACTGCATGTGTCCTGACCTCCCCATGCTGACCACCCCGTGGTGCTTTTCTCCATCCTACATTGCCACTCACTGCCTATCCTAATTCAGACCCTATGATTCACACCACCCCGTGATGTTTTTCTCATTCCTACTAGTGAATGTAGTGTTACACACCCATACAATGCGCACCACCCCGCGATGTTTTTCAGAAACCTATCCTACATTGCCACTGCATGTTTCCTGACCTCCCCATGCTGACCACCCCGTGGTGCTTTTCTCCATCCTACATTGCCACGCACTGCCTATCCTAATTCAGACCCTATGATTCACACCCACCCGTAATGGTTTTCTCACCCCTACTAGTGAATGTAATGTTACACACCCATACAATGCGCACCAACCGGCGATATTTTTCAGAAACCTATCCTACATTCCCACTGCAGGTGTCCTGACCTCCATATGCTGGCCAACCCGTGGTGCTTTTCTCCATCCTACATTGCCACTCACCGCCTATCCTAATTCAGACCCTATGATTCAAACCAACCCGTGATGGTTTTCTCACTCCTACTAGTGAATGTAATGTTACACACCCATACGATGCGCACTACCCCGCGATGTTTTTCAGAAACCTATCCTACATTGCCACTGCATGTTTCCTGACTTCCCCATGCTGACCACCCCGTGGTGCTTTTCTCCAACCTACATTGCCACTCACTGCCTATCCTAATTCAGACCCTATGATTCACACCACCCCGTGATGTTTTTCTCACTCCTACTAGTGAATGTAATGTTATACACTCATACAATGCGCACCACCCTTCGAGGTTTTTCAGAACCCTATCCTACATTGCCACTGCATGTGTCCTGACCTCCCCATGCTGACCAGCCCGTGGTGCTTTTCTCCATCCTACATTGCCACTCACTGCCTATCCTAATTCAGACCCTTTGATTCACACCACCCCGTGATATTTTTCAAACTCCTAGTAGTGAATGTAATGTTACACACTCATACAATGCGCACCACCCAGCGATGTTTTTCAGAAACATATCCTACATTGCCACTGCATGTTTCCTGACCTCCACATGCTGACCACCCCGTGGTGCTCTTCTCCATCCTACATTGCCACTCACTGCCTATCCTAATTCAGACAATATGATTCACACCACCCCGTGATGTTTTTCAAACTCCTACTAGTGAATGTAATGTTACAAACTCATACAATGCGCACCACCCCGCGATGTTTTTCAGAAACTAATCCTACATTCCCACTGCATGTTTCCTGACCTCCCCATGCTGACCACCGCGTGGTGCTATTCTCCATCCTACATTGCCACTCACTGCCTATCCTAATTCAGACCCTATGATTCACACCATCCCGTGATGTTTTTGTCACTCCTACAAGTGAATGTAATGTTACACAGCCATACAATGAGCACCACCCCGCGATGTTTTTCAGAAACCTATCCTACATTGCCACTGCATATGTACAGACCTCCCCATGCTGACCACCCCTTGGTGCTTTTGTCCATCCTACATTGCCACTCACTGCCTATCCTAATTCACACCCTATGATTCACACCACCCCGTGATGTTTTTCTCACTACTAGTAGTGAATGTAATGTTACACAACCATACAATGCACACCACCCCGCAATGTTTTTCAGAAACCTATCCTACATTGCCACTGCATGTTTCCTGACCTCCCCATGCTGACCACCCCGTGTTGCTTTTCTCCATCCTACAATCCCATTCACTGCCTATCCTAATTCACACCCTATGATTCACACCACCCCGTGAAGTTTTTGAAACTCCTACTAGTGAATGTAATGTTACACACCCAAACAATTCGCACCACCCCACGATGTTTTTCAGAAACCTATCCTACATTTCTAACAGCATGTTTCCTGACCTCCCCATGCTGACCACCCCGTGTTGTTTTTCTCCATCCTACATTGCCACTCACTGCCTATCATAATTCAGACCCTATGATTCACTCCACCAAATGATGTTTTTCTCACTCCAACTAGTGAATGTAATATTACACACCCATACAATGCGGACCACCCCGCGATGTTTTTCAGAAACCTATCCTACATTGCTACTGCATGTGTCCTGACCTCCCCATGCTGACCACCCCGTTCTGCTTTTCTCCATCCTACATGGCCACTCACTGCCTATCCTAATTCAGACCCTATGATTCACACCACCCCGTGATGTTTTTCTCATTCCTACTAGTGAATGTAGTGTTACACACCCATACAATGCGCACCACCCCGCGATGTTTTTCAGAAACCTATCCTACATTGCCACTGCATGTTTCCTGACCTCCCCATGCTGACCACCCCGTGGTGCTTTTCTCCATCCTACATTGCCACGCACTGCCGATCCTAATTCAGACCCTATGATTCACACCCACCCGTAATGGTTTTCTCACCCCTACTAGTGAATGTAATGTTACACACCCATACAATGCGCACCAACCGGCGATATTTTTCAGAAACCTATCCTACATTCCCACTGCAGGTGTCCTGACCTCCATATGCTGGCCAACCCGTGGTGCTTTTCTCCATCCTACATTGCCACTCACCGCCTATCCTAATTCAGACCCTATGATTCAAACCAACCCGTGATGGTTTTCTCACTCCTACTAGTGAATGTAATGTTACACACCCATACGATGCGCACTACCTCGCGATGTTTTTCAGAAACCTATCCTACATTGCCACTGCATGTTTCCTGACTTCCCCATGCTGACCACCCCGTGGTGCTTTTCTCCAACCTACATTGCCACTCACTGCCTATCCTAATTCAGACCCTATGATTCACAACCACTCGTAATGGTTTTCTCACTCCTACTAGTGAATGTAATGTTACACACCCATACAATGCGCACCAACCGGCGATATTTTTCAGAAACCTATCCTACATTCCCACTGCATGTGTCCTGACCTCCCCTTGCTGACCACCCCGTGGTGCTTTTCTCCATCCTACATTGCCACTCACTGCCTATCCTAATTGAGACCCTATGATTCACCCCACCCAGTGATGTTTTTCTCACTCCTACTAGTGAATGTAATGTTACACAGCCATACAATGCACACCACCCCGCGATGTTTTTCAGGAACCTATCC
Source organism: Cavia porcellus (assembly GCF_034190915.1). Taxonomy (NCBI): domain Eukaryota; kingdom Metazoa; phylum Chordata; class Mammalia; order Rodentia; family Caviidae; genus Cavia; species Cavia porcellus. The sequence goes on along the minus strand of NW_026947510.1, from coordinate 27,886,312 downwards.
TACATTGCCACTGCATGTTTCCTGACCTCCAGATGCTGGCCAACCCGTGGTGCTTTTCTCCATCCTACATTGCCACTCACCGCCTATCCTAATTCAGACCCTATGATTCACACCAACCCGTGATGGTTTTCTCACTCCTACTAGTGAATGTAATGTTACACACCCATACGATGCGCACTACCCCGCGATGTTTTTCAGAAACCTATCCTACATTGCCACTGCATGTTTCCTGACCTCCCCATGCTGACCACCCGGTGGTGCTTTTCTCCAACCTACATTGCCACTCACTGCCTATCCTAATTCAGACCCTATGATTCACACCACCCCGTGATGTTTTTTTCACTCCTACTAGTGAATGTAATGTTATACACTCATACAATGCGCACCACCCTTCGAGGTTTTTCAGAACCCTATCCTACATTGCCACTGCATGTGTCCTGACCTCCCCATGCTGACCACCCCGTGGTGCTTTTCTCCATCCTACATTGCCACTCACTGGCTATCCTAACTCAGACCCTATGATTCACACCACCCCGTGATGTTTTTCTCACTACTAGTAGTGAATGTAATGTTACACAACCATACAATGAGCACCACCCCGCGATATTTTTCAGAAACCTATCCTACATTGCCACTGCATATTTCCTGACCTCCCCATGCTGACAACCCCGTGGTGCTTTTTCCATACTATATTGCCACTCACTGCCTATCCTAATTCAGACCCTATGATTAACACCACCCCGTACTGGCTTTCTCACTCCTACTAGTGAATGTAATCTTACACACCCATACAATGCGGACCACCCCGCGATGTTTTTCAGAAACCTATCCTACATTGCCACTGCATGTGTCTTAACTTCCCCATTCTGACCACCCCGTGGTGCTTTTCTCCATCCTACATTGCCACTCACTGCCTATCTTAGTTCAGACCCCATGATTCACACCACCCCGTGATGTTTTTCAAACTCCTACTAGTGAATGTAATGTTACACACCCATACAATGCGCACCACCCCGCGATGTTTTTCAGAAACCTATCCTACATTGCCACTGCATGTGTCCTGTCCTCCCCATGCTGACCACCTCGTGGTGCTTTTAACCATCCTACATTGCCATTCACTGCCTATCCTAATTCAGACCCTATGATTCACACAAACCCGTGATGTATTTCTCACTCCTACTAGTGAATGCAATGTTACACACTCATACAATGCACACCACCCCGCGATGTTTTTCAGAAACCTATCCTACATTGCCACTGCATATGTACAGACCTCCCCATGATGACCACCCCTTGGTGCTTTTGTCCATCCTACATTGCCACTCACTGCCTATCCTAATTCAGAAACTATGATTCACACCATCCCGTGATGTTTTTCTCACTACTAGTAGTGAATGTAATGTTACACACTCATATAATGCGCACCATCCCGCGATGTTTTTCAGAAACCTATCCTACATTGTCACTGCATGTTTCCTGACCTTCCCATGCTGACCAGCCCGTGTTGCTTTTCTCCATCCTACATTGCCACTCACTGCCTATCCTAAATCAGACCCTATGATTCACACCATCCCGTGATGTTTTTCTCACTAATAGTAGTGAATGTAATGTTACCCAACCATACAATGCGCACCACCCCGCGATGTTTTTCAGAAACCTATCCTACATTGCCACTGCATGTGTCCTGACTTCCCCATGCTGACCACCCCGTGGTGCTTTTCTCCAGCCTACATTGCCACTCACTGCCTATCCTAACTCAGACCCTATGATTCACACCACCCCGTGATGTTTTTCTCACTCCTACTAGTGAATGTAATGTTACACACCCATACAATGCGCACCATACCGCGATGTTTTTCAGAAACCTACCCTACATTACCACTGCATGTGTCCTGACCTCCCCATGCTGACCAGCCCGTGGTGCTTTTCTCCATCCTACATTGCCACTCACTGCCTATCCTAATTCAGACCCTATGATTCACACCACCCCGTGATATTTTTCAAACTCCTAGTAGTGAATGTAATGTTACACACCCATACAATGCGCACCACCCCGCGATGTTTTTCAGAAACCTATCCTACATTGTCACTGCATGTTTCCTGACCTTCCCATGCTGACCAGCCCGTGTTGCTTTTCTCCATCCTACATTGCCACTCACTGCCTATCCTAATTCAGACCCTATGATTCACACCATCCCGTGATGTTTTTGTCACTCCTACAAGTGAATGTAATGTTACACAGCCATACAATGAGCACCACCCCGCGATGTTTTTCAGAAACGTATCCTACATTGCCACTGCATATTTCCTGACCTCCCCATGCTGACCACCCCGTGGTGCTTATTCCATCCTACATTGCCACTCACTGCCTACCCTAATTCAGACCCTATGATTCACACCACCCCGTGATGGTATTCTCACTCCTACTAGTGAATGTAAAGTTACACACCCATAAAATGCGCACCGCCTCGCGATGTTTTTCAGAAACCTATCCTACATTGCGACTGCATGTTTCCTGACCTCCCCATGGTGACCACGCCGTGGTGCTTTTCTCCATCCTACATTGCCACTCACTGTCTATCCTAATTCAGACCCTATGATTCACACCAACAAGTGATGTTTTTCTCACTCCTACTAGTGAATGTAATGTTACACACCCATACAATGCGCACCACCCCGCGATGTTTTTCAGAAACCTATCCTACATTGCCACTGCATGTGTCCTGTCCTCCCCATGCTGACCACCTCGTGGTGCTTTTCTCCATCCTACATTGCTACTCACTGCCTATCCTAATTCAGACCCTATGATTCACACAAACCCGTGATGTATTTCTCACTCCTACTAGTGAATCCAATGTTACACACCCATACAATGCACACCACCCCGCGATGTTTTTCAGAAACCTATCCTACATTGCCACTGCATGTTCCCTGACCTCCCCATGCTGACAACCCCATGGTGCTTTTCTCCACCCTACATTGCCACTCACTGCCTATCCTAATTCAGACCCTATGATTCACACCACCCCGTGATGTTTTCTCACACATACTAGTGAATGTAATGTTACACACCCATAAAATGTGCACCACCCCGCGATGTTTTTCAGAAACCTATCCTAAATTGCCACTGCATGTTCCCTGACGTCCCCATGCTGACAACACCTTGGTGCTTTTCTCCACCCTACATTGCCACTCACTGCCTATCCTAATTAAGACCCTATGATTCACAGCACCCCGTGATGTTTTTCTCACTCCTACTAGTGAATGTAATGTTACACACCCATACGATGCGCACCACCCCGCGATGTTTTTCAGAAACCTATCCTACATGGCCACTGCATGTGTACAGACCTCCCCATGCTGACCACCCCGTGGTGCTGTTGTGCATCCTACATTGACACTCACTGCCTAACCTAATTCAGACCCTATGATTCACACCACCCCGTGATGCTTTTCTCACTCCTACTAGTGAATGTAATGTTACACACCCATACAATGCGCACCACCCCGCGATGTTTTTCAGAAACCTATCCTACATTGCCACTGCATATTTCCTGACCTCCCCATGCTGACCACCCCGTGGTGCTTTTTCCATCCTACATTGCCACTCACTGCCTATCCTAATTCAGACCCTATGATTCACACCACCCCGTGATGGTTTTCTCACTCCTACTAGTGAATGTAATGTTACACACCCATAAAATGCGCACCACCCCGCGATGTTTTTCAGAAACCTATCCTATATTGCCACTGCATGTTTCCTGACCTCCCGATGCTGACCACCCCGTGGTGCTTTTTCCATCCTACATTGCCACTCACTGCGTATCCTAATTCAGACCCTATGATTCACACCACCCCGTGATGTTTTTCTCACTCCTATTAGTGAATGTAATGTTACACACCCATAAAATGCGCACCGCCCCGCGATGTTTTTCAGAAACCTATCCTACATTGCCACTGCATGTTCCCTGACCTCCCCATGCTGACAACCCCGTGGTGCTTTTCTCCACCCTACATTGCCACTCACTGCCTATCCTAATTCAGACCCTATGATTCACACCACCCCGTGATGTTTTTGTCATACCTACTAGTGAATGTAATGTTACACACCCATAAAATGTTCACCACCCCGCGATGTTTTTCAGAAACCTATCCTACCTTGCCACTGCATATTTCCTGACGTCCCCATGCTAACAACACCGTGGTGCTTTTCTCCACACTACATTGCCACTCACTGCCTATCCTAATTAAGACCCTATGATTCACACCACCCCGTGATGTTTTTCTCACTCCTACTAGTGAATGTAATGTTACACACCCATACGATGCGCACCACACCGCGATGTTTTTCAGAAACCTATCCTACATTGTCACTGCATGTTTCCTGACCTTCCCATACTGACCAGCCCGTGTTGCTTTTCTCCGTCCTACATTGCCACTCACTGCCTATCCTAAATCAGACCCTATTATTCACACCACCCCGTGATGTTTTTCTCACTACTAGTAGTGAATGTAATGTTACACAACCACACAATGCACAAGACCCCGCGATGTTTTTCAGAAACCTATCCTATATTGCCACTTCATGTTTCCTAACCTCCCCATGCTGGCTACCCCGAGGTGCTTTTCTCCATCCTACATTGCCACTCACTGCCTATCCTAATTCAGAACCTATGATTCACACCACCCCGTGATGTTTTTCTCACTCCTACTTGTGAATGTAATGTTACACACCCATAAAATGCGCACCTCCCCGCGATGTTTTTCAGAAACCTATCCTACATTGCCACTGCATGTTCCCTGACCTCCTCAGGCTGACGACCCCGTGGTGCTTTTCTCCACCCTACATTGCCACTCAATGCCTATCCTAATTCAGACCCTATGATTCACACCACCCTGTGATGTTTTTCTCACTCCTACTAGTGAATGTAATGTTACACACTCATATAATGCGCACCATTCCGCGATGTTTTTCAGAAACCTATCCTACATTGTCACTGCATGTTTCCTGACCTTCCCATGCTGACCAGCCCGTGTTGCTTTTCTCCATCCTACATTGCCACTCACTGCCTATCCTAAATCAGACCCTATGATTCACACCATCCCGTGATGTTTTTCTCACTACTAGTAGTGAATGTAATGTTACACACTCATATAATGCGCACCATCCCGCGATGTTTTTCAGAAACCTATCCTACATTGTCACTGCATGTTTCCTGACCTTCCCATGCTGAGCAGCCCGTGTTGCTTTTCTCCATCCAACATTGCCACTCACTGCCTATCCTAAATCAGACCCTATGATTCACACCATCCCGTGATGTTTTTCTCACTACTAGTAGTGAATGTAATGTTACCCAACCATACAATGCGCACCACCCCCTCATGTTTTTCAGAAACCTATCCTACATTGCCACTGCATGTGTCCTGTCTTCCCCATGCTGACCACCCCGTGGTGCTTTTCTCCAGCCTACATTGCCACTCACTGCCTATCCTAACTCAGGCCCTATGATTCACACCACTCCGTGATGTTTTTCTCACTCCTACTAGTGAATGTAATGTTACACACCCATACAATGCGCATCATCCCGCGATGTTTTTCAGAAACCTACCCTACATTACCACTGCATGTGTCCTGACCTCCCCATGCTGACCAGCCCGTGGTGCTTTTCTCCATCCTAAATTGCCACTCACTGCCTATCCTAATTCAGACCCTATGATTCACACCACCCCGTAATATTTTTCAAACTCCTAGTAGTGAATGTAATGTTACACACCCATACAATGCGCACCACCCCGATATGTTTTTCAGAAACCTATCCTACATTGTCACTGCATGTTTCCTGAACTCCACATGCTGACCACCCCGTGGTGCTTTTCTCCATCCTACATTGCCTCTCACTGCCTATCCTAATTCAGACCCTATGATTCCCACCACCCCGTCATATTTTTCAAACTCCTACTAGTGAATGTAATGTTACAAACTCATACAATGCGCACCATCCCGCGATGTTTTTCAGAAACCAATCCTACATTCCCACTGCATGTTTCCTGACCTCCACATGCTGACCACCGCGTGGTGCTATTCTCCATCCTACATTGCCACTCACTGCCTATCCTAATTCAGACCCTATTATTCACACCACCCGTGATGTTTTTCAAACTCCTACTAGTGAATGTAATGGTACACACCCATACAATGCGCAGCACCCCGCGATGTTTTTCAGAAACCTATCCTACATTGCCACTGCATGTTTCCTGACCTCCAGATGCTGACCACCCCGTGGTGCTTTTCTCCATCCTACATTGCCACTCACTGCCTATCCTAACTCAGACCCTATGATTCACACCACCCCGTGATGGTTTTCTCTCTCCTACTAGTGAATGTAATGTTACACAGCCATACAATGCGCACCATCCCGCGATGTTTTTCAGAAACCTATCCTGCATTGCCACTGCATGTGTCCTGACCTCCCCATGCTGACCACCCCGTGGTGCTTTTCTCCAACCTACATTGCCACTCACTGCCTATTCTAATTCAGACCCTATGATTCACACCACCCCGTGATGATTTTCTCACTCCTACTAGTGAATGTAATGTTACACACCAATACAATTCGCACCACCCCGCGATGTTTTTCAGAAACCTATCCTACATTGCCACTGCATGTGTCCTGACCTCCCCATGCTGACCACCCCGTGGTGCTTTTCTCCATCATACATTGCCACTCACTGCCTATCATAATTGAGACCCTATGATTCGCACCACCCCGTGATGTTTTTGTCACTCCTACTACTGAATGTAATGTTACACAGCCATACAATGAGCACCACCCCGCGATGTTTTTCAGAAACCTATCCTACATTGCCACTGCATATTTCCTGACCTCCCCATGCTGACCACCCCGTGGTGCTATTTCCATCCTACATTGCCACTCACTGCCTATCCTAATTCAGACCCTATGATTCACACCACCCCGTGATGGTTTTCTCACTCCTATTAGTGAATGTAATGTTACACACCCATAAAATGCGCACCGCCCCGCGATGTTTTTCAGAAACATATCCTACATTGCCACTGCATGTTACCTGACCTCCCCATGCTGACAACCCCGTGGTGCTTTTCTCCACCCTACATTGCCACTCACTGCCTATCCTAATTCAGACACTATGATTCACACCACCCCGTGATGTTTTTCTCACACCTACTAGTGAATGTAATGTTGCACACCCATAAAATGTTCACCACCCCACGATGTTTTTCAGAAACCTATCCTACATTGCCACTGCATGTTTCCGGACCTCCCCATGCTGACCACCCCGTGGTGCTTTTCTCCATCCTACATTGCCATTCACTGTCTATCGTAATTGCGACCCTATGATTCACACCACCCCGTGATGTTTTTCTCACTCCTACTAGTGAATGTAATGTTACACAGCCATACAATGAGCACCACCCCGCAATGATTTTCAGAAACTTATCCTACATTGCCACTGCATATTTCCTGACCTCCCCATGCTGACCACCCCGTGGTGCTATTTCCATCCTATATTGTCACTCACTGCCTATCCTAATTCAGACCCTATGATTCACACCACCCCGTGATGGTTTTCTCACGCCTACTAGTGAATGTAATTTTACACACCCATAAAATGCGCACCACCCCGCGATGTTTTTCAGAAACCTATCCTATATTGCCACTGCATGTTTCCTGACCTCCCTATGCTGACCACCCCGTGGTCCTTTTCTCCATCCTACATTGCCACTCACTGCCTATCCTAACTCAGACCCTATGATCCACACCACCCCGTGATGTTTTTCTCACTCCTACTAGTGAATGTAATGTTACACACCCATACAATGCGCACCATACCGCGATGTTTTTCAGAAACCTATCCTACATTGCCACTGCATGTGTCCTGACCTCCCCATGCTGACCACCCCGTGGTGCTTTTCTCCAACCTACATTGCCACTCACCGCCTATCCAAATTCAGACCCCATGATTAACACCACCCCGTGATGTTTTTCAAACTCCTACTAGTGAATGTAATGTGACAAACCTATACAATGTGCACCACCCTGCGCTGTTTTTCAGAAACCTATCCTACATTGCCACTGCATGTTTCCTGACCTCCCCATGCTGACCAACCCGTGGTGCTTTTCTCCATCCTACATTGCCACTCACTGCCTATTCTAATTCAGACCCTATGATTCACACCACCCCGTGATGTTTTTCACACTCCTACTAGTTAATGCAATGTAACACACCCATACAATGCGCACCACCCCGCGATGTTTTTCAGAAACCTATCCTACGTTGCCACGGCATGTGTACAGACCGCCCCATGCTGACCACCACGTGGTGCTTTTGTCCATCCTACACTGATACTCACTGCCTATCCTAATTCAGACCCTATGATTCACATCACCCCGTGATGTATTTCTCACTCCTACTCGTGAATGCAATGATACACACCCATACAATGGGCACCACCCCTCGATGTTTTTCAGAAACCTATCCTACATTGCCACTGCATGTTTCCTGACCTCCCCATGCTGGCCACACCGTGGTGCTTTTCTCCATCCTACATTGCGACTCACTGCCTATCCTAATTCAGACCCTATGATTCACACCACCCCGTGATGTTTTTCTCACTCCTACTAGTGAATGTAATGTTACACACCCATACAATGCGCACAATCCCGCGATGTTTTTCAGAATCCTATCCTACATTGCCAATGCATGTGTCCTGACCTCACCATGCTGACCACCCCGTGGTGCTTTTTCCATCCTACATTGCCACTCACTGCCTATCCTAATTCAGACCCTATGATTCACACCACCCCGTGATGGTTTTCTCACTCCTATTAGTGAATGTAATGTTACACACCCATAAAATGCGCACCGCCCCGCGATGTTTTTCAGAAACCTATCCTACATTGCCACTGCATGTTCCCTGACCTCCCCATGCTGACAACCCCGTGGTGCTTTATCCACCCTACATTGCCACTCACTGCCTATCCTAACTCAGACCTTATGATTCACACCACCCCGTGATGTTTTTCTCATACCTACTAGAGAATGTAATGTTACACACCCATAAAATGTTCACCACCCCGCGATGTTTTTCAGAAACCTATCCTACCTTGCCACTGCATGTTTCCTGACGTTCCCATGCTGACAACACCGTGGTGCTTTTCTCCACCCTACATTGCCACTCACTGCCTATCCTAATTAAGACCCTATGATTCACACCACCCCGTGATGTTTTTCTCACTCCTACTAGTGAATGTAATGTTACACACCCATACGATGCGCACCACCCCGCGATCTTTTTCAGAAACCTATCCTACATGGCCACTGCATGTGTACAGACCTCCCCATGCTGACCACCCCGTGGTGCTGTTGTGCATCCTACATTGACGCTCACTGCCTAACCTAATTCAGACCCTATGATTCACACCACCCCGTGATATTTTTCTCACACCTACTAGTGAATGTAATGTTACACACCCATAAAATGTGCACCACCCCGCGATGTTTTTCAGAAACCTATCCTACATTGCCACTGCATGTTCCCTGACCTCCCCATGCGGGCCAACCCGTGGTGCTTTTCTCCATCCTACATTGCCACTCACTGCCTATCCTAATTCAGACCCTATTATTCACACCACCCGTGATGTTTTTCAAACTCCTACTAGTGAATGTAATGGTACACACCCATACAATGCGCAGCACCCCGCGATGTTTTTCAGAAACCTATCCTACATTGCCACTTCATGTTTCCTGACCTCCCCATGCTGACCACCCCGAGGTGCTTTTCTCCATCCTACATTGCCACTCACTACCTATCCTAATTCAGACCCTATGATTCACACCACCAAGTGATGTTTTTCTCACTCCTACTAGTGAATGTAATATTACACACCCATACAATGTGCACCACCCTGGGATGTTTTTCAGAAACCTATCCTACATTGCCACTGCATGTGTCCTGACCTCCCCAGGCTGACCACCCCGTGGTGCTTTTCTCCATCCTACATTGCCATTCACTGCCTATCGTAATTGAGACCCTATGATTCACACCACCCCGTGATATTTTTCTCACTCCTACTAGTGAATGTAATGTTACACACCCATAAAATGCGCACCACCCCGCGATGTTTTTCAGAAACCTATCCTAAATTGCCTCTGCATATTTCCTGACCTCCCGATGCTGACCACCCCGTGGTGCTTTTCTCCATCCTACATTGCCACTCACTGCCTATCCTAAATCAGACCCTATGATTCACACCATCCCGTGATGTTTTTCTCACTACTAGTAGTGAATGTAATGTTACCCAACCATACAATGCGCACCACCCCCTCATGTTTTTCAGAAACCTATCCTACATTGCCACTGCATGTGTCCTGTCTTCCCCATGCTGACCACCCCGTGGTGCTTTTCTCCAGCCTACATTGCCACTCACTGCCTATCCTAACTCAGGCCCTATGATTCACACAACTCCGTGATGTTTTTCTCACTCCTACTAGTGAATGTAATGTTACACACCCATACAATGCGCACCATCCCGCGATGTTTTTCAGAAACCTACCCTACATTACCACTGCATGTGTCCTGACCTCCCCATGCTGACCAGCCCGTGGTGCTTTTCTCCATCCTAAATTGCCACTCACTGCCTATCCTAATTCAGACCCTATGATTCACACCACCCCGTGATATTTTTCAAACTCCTAGTAGTGAATGTAATGTTACACACCCATACAATGCGCACCACCCCGATATGTTTTTCAGAAACCTATCCTACATTGCCACTGCATGTTTCCTGAACTCCACATGCTGACCACCCCGTGGTGCTTTTCTCCATCCTACATTGCCTCTCACTGCCTATCCTAATTCAGACCCTATGATTCCCACCACCCCGTCATATTTTTCAAACTCCTACTAGTGAATGTAATGTTACAAACTCATACAATGCGCACCATCCCGCGATGTTTTTCAGAAACCAATCCTACATTCCCACTGCATGTTTCCTGACCTCCACATGCTGACCACCGCGTGGTGCTATTCTCCATCCTACATTGCCACTCACTGCCTATCCTAATTCAGACCCTATTATTCACACCACCCGTGATGTTTTTCAAACTCCTACTAGTGAATGTAATGGTACACACCCATACAATGCGCAGCACCCCGCGATGTTTTTCAGAAACCTATCCTACATTGCCACTGCATGTTTCCTGACCTCCACATGCTGACAACCCCGAGGTGCTTTTCTCCATCCTACATTGCCACTCACTACCTATCCTAATTCAGACCCTATGATTCACACCACCAAGTGATGTTTTTCTCACTCCTACTAGTGAATGTAATATTACACACCCATACAACGTGCACCACCCTGGGATGTTTTTCAGAAACCTATCCTACATTGCCACTGCATGTGTCCTGACCTCCCCATTCTGACCACCCCGTGGTGCTTTTCTCCATCCTACATTGCCATTCATTGCCTATCGTAATTGAGACCCTATGATTCACACCACCCCGTGATGTTTTTCTCACTCCTACTAGTGAATGTATTGTTACACAGCCATACAATGAGCACCACCCCACGATGATTTTCAGAAACCTATCCTACATTGCCACTGCATATTTCCTGACCTCCCCATGCTGACCACCCCGTGGTGCTTTTTCCATCCTACATTGTCACTCACTGCCTATCCATATTCAGACCCTATGATTCACACCACCCCGTGATGGTTTTCTCAAACCTACTAGTGAATGTAATGTTACACACCCATAAATTGCGCACCACCCCGCGATGTTTTTCAGAAACCTATCCTAAATTGCCTCTGCATGTTTCCTGACCTCCAGATGCTGACCACCCCGTGGTGCTTTTCTCCATCCTACATTGCCACTCACTGCCTATCCTAACTCAGACCCTATGATTCACACCACCCCGTGATGGTTTTCTCTCTCCTACTAGTGAATGTAATGTTACACAGCCATACAATGCGCACCATCCCGCGATGTTTTTCAGAAACCTATCCTGCATTGCCACTGCATGTGTCCTGACCTCCCCATGCTGACCACCCCGTGGTGCTTTTCTCCAACCTACATTGCCACTCACTGCCTATTCTAATTCAGACCCTATGATTCACACCACCCCGTGATGATTTTCTCACTCCTACTAGTGAATGTAATGTTACACACCAATACAATTTGCACCACCCCGCGATGTTTTTCAGAAACCTATCCTACATTGCCACTGCATGTGTCCTGACCTCCCCATGCTGACCACCCCGTGGTGCTTTTCTCCATCGTACATTGCCACTCACTGCCTATCATAATTGAGACCCTATGATTCGCACCACCCCGTGATGTTTTTGTCACTCCTACTACTGAATGTAATGTTACACAGCCATACAATGAGCACCACCCCGCGATGTTTTTCAGAAACCTATCCTACATTGCCACTGCATATTTCCTGACCTCCCCATGCTGACCACCCCGTGGTGCTATTTCCATCCTACATTGCCACTCACTGCCTATCCTAATTCAGACCCTATGATTCACACCACCCCGTGATGGTTTTCTCACTCCTATTAGTGAATGTAATGTTGCACACCCATAAAATGTTCACCACCCCACGATGTTTTTCAGAAACCTATCCTACATTGCCACTGCATGTTTCCGGACCTCCCCATGCTGACCACCCCGTGGTGCTTTTCTCCATCCTACATTGCCATTCACTGTCTATCGTAATTGCGACCCTATGATTCACACCACCCCGTGATGTTTTTCTCACTCCTACTAGTGAATGTAATGTTACACAGCCATACAATGAGCACCATCCCGCAATGATTTTCAGAAACTTATCCTACATTGCTACTGCATATTTCCTGACCTCCCCATGCTGACCACCCCGTGGTGCTATTTCCATCCTATATTGTCACTCACTGCCTATCCTAATTCAGACCCTATGATTCACACCACCCCGTGATGGTTTTCTCACGCCTACTAGTGAATGTAATTTTACACACCCATAAAATGCGCACCACCCCGCGATGTTTTTCAGAAACCTATCCTATATTGCCACTGAATGTTTCCTGACCTCCCTATGCTGACCACCCCGTGGTGCTTTTCTCCATCCTACATTGCCACTCACTGCCTATCCTAACTCAGACCCTATGATCCACACCACCCCGTGATGTTTTTCTCACTCCTACTAGTGAATGTAATGTTACACACCCATACAATGCGCACCATACCGCGATGTTTTTCAGAAACCTATCCTACATTGCCACTGCATGTGTCCTGACCTCCACATGCTGACCACCCCGTGGTGCTTTTCTCCAACCTACATTGCCACTCACTGCCTATCCAAATTCAGACCCCATGATTAACACCACCCCGTGATGTTTTTCAAACTCCTACTAGTGAATGTAATGTGACAAACCTATACAATGTGCACCACCCTGCGCTGTTTTTCAGAAACCTATCCTACATTGCCACTGCATGTTTCCTGACCTCCCCATGCTGACCACCCCGTGGTGCTTTTCTCCATCCTACATTGCCACTCACTGCCTATATTAATTCAGACCCTATGATTCACACCAACAAGTGATGTTTTTCTCACTCATACTAGTGAATGTAATGTTACACACCCATACAATGCGCACCACCCCGCGATGTTTTTCAGAAACCTATCCTACATTGCGAGTGCATGTTTCCTGACCTCCCCATGCTGACCAACCCGTGGTGCTTTTCTCCATCCTACATTGCCACTCACTGCCTATTCTAATTCAGACCCTATGATTCACACCACCCCGTGATGTTTTTCACACTCCTACTAGTTAATGCAATGTAACACACCCATACAATGCGCACCACCCCGCGATGTTTTTCAGAAACCTATCCTACGTTGCCACGGCATGTGTACAGACCGCCCCATGCTGACCACCACGTGGTGCTTTTGTCCATCCTACACTGATACTCACTGCCTATCCTAATTCAGACCCTATGATTCACATCACCCCGTGATGTATTTCTCACTCCTACTCGTGAATGCAATGATACACACCCATACAATGGGCACCACCCCTCGATGTTTTTCAGAAACCTATCCTACATTGCCACTGCATGTTTCCTGACCTCCCCATGCTGGCCACACCGTGGGGCTTTTCTACATCCTACATTGCGACTCACTGCCTATCCTAATTCAGACCCTATGATTCACACCACCCCGTGATGTTTTTCTCACTCCTACTAGTGAATGTAATGTTACACACCCATACAATGCGCACAATCCCGCGATGTTTTTCAGAATCCTATCCTACATTGCCAATGCATGTGTCCTGACCTCACCATGCTGACCACCCCGTGGTGCTTTTTCCATCCTACATTGCCACTCACTGCCTATCCTAATTCAGACCCTATGATTCACACCACCCCGTGATGGTTTTCTCACTCCTATTAGTGAATGTAATGTTACACATCCATAAAATGCGCACCGCCCCGCGATGTTTTTCAGAAACCTATCCTACATTGCCACTGCATGTTCCCTGACCTCCCCATGCTGACAACCCCGTGGTGCTTTATCCACCCTACATTGCCACTCACTGCCTATCCTAACTCAGACCCTATGATTCACACCACCCCGTGATGTTTTTCTCATACCTACTAGTGAATGTAATGTTACACACCCATAAAATGTTCACCACCCCGCGATGTTTTTCAGAAACCTATCCTACCTTGCCACTGCATGTTTCCTGACGTTCCCATGCTGACAACACCGTGGTGCTTTTCTCCACCCTACATTGCCACTCACTGCCTATCCTAATTAAGACCCTATGATTCACACCACCCCGTGATGTTTTTCTCACTCCTACTAGAGAATGTAATGTTACACACCCATACGATGCGCACCACCCCGCGATCTTTTTCAGAAACCTATCCTACATTGCCACTGCATGTTTCCTGACCTCCCCATGCTGACCACCGCGTGTTGCTATTCTCCATCCTACATTGCCACTCACTGCCTATCCTAATTCAGACCCTATGATTCACACCACCCCGTGATGATTTTCTCACTCCTACTAGTGAATGTAATGTTACCCACCAATACAATTCGCACCACCCCGCGATGTTTTTCAGAAACCTATCCTACATTGCCACTGCATGTGTCCTGACCTCCCGATGCTGACCACCCCGTGGTGCTTTTCTCCATCCTACATTGCCACTCACTGCCTATCATAATTGAGACCCTATGATTCACACCACCCCGTGATGTTTTTGTCACTCCTACTACTGAATGTAATGTTACACAGCCATACAATGAGCACCACCCCGCGATGTTTTTCAGAAACCTATCCTACATTGCCACTGCATATTTCCTGACCTCCCCATGCTGACCACCCCGTGGTGCTTTTTCCATCCTACATTGCCACTCACTGCCTATCTTAATTCAGACCCTATTATTCACACGACCCCGTGATGGTTTTCTCACTCCTATTAGTGAATGTAATGTTACACAACCATAAAATGCGCACCGCCCCGCGATGTTTTTCAGAAACCTATCCTACATTGCCACTGCAAGTTTCCTGACCTCCCCATGCGGACCACCCTGTCGGGCTTTTCCACATCGTACATTGCCACTCACTGCCTATCCTCATTCTGGCCCTCCGATTCACACAACCCCGTGATGTTATTCTCACTGCTGCTAGTGAATGGCCTGTTAGAAACCCTTACAATGCGAACCACCCCGCTATGTATTTCAGAAACCTATCCTACATTGCCACTGCGTGTTTCCTGAAGTAACGATGGTGACCACCCCGTGGTGCTTTTCTCCATCCTACATTGCCACTCACTGGCTATCCTAAATCAGGCCCTCCGATTCACACCACCTCATGATGATTTTCTCACTCCTAATAGTGAATGGCCTGTTAGAATCCCTTACAATGCGCACCACCCCACATGGTTTTTCAGAAACCAATCCTACATTGCCACTGCATGTTTCCTTACCTCCCATGCTGACAAGCCCGTGGGCCTTATCTCCATCCTACATTGCCACTCACTGCCTATCCTAATTCACTCCCTCCGATTCACACCACCCCCTGATGATTTTCTCACTCCTACTAGTGAATGGCCTGTTAGAATCCCTTACAATGCGCACCACCCCGCATAGTTTTTCAGAAACCAATCCTACATTGCCACTGCATGTTTCCTGACCTCCCTGTACTGACATCTCCTTGGTGAAACATTGCCACTCACTGCCTATACTAATTCAAGCACGCCGATTCACTCCACGCTGTGATGTTTTTCTCACTCGTCCCAGTGAATGGCCTCTTAGAAACCCTAACATTACGAACCACCCCGCTATGTTTTCAGAAACCTATCCTACATTGGCACTGCGTGTTTCCTGACCTACACATGCTGACCACCCCATGGTGCTTTTCTCGATCCTACATTGGCACTCACTGCATATCCTCATGCAGGCACTCAGATTCACACCACCCGTGATGTTTTTCTCTCCCCTACTAGTCAATGGCCTGTGAGAAACCCGTGCAATGCGCACCACCCCGCGATGTTTTTCAGAATCCTATACTACATTGCCACTGCATGTTTCCTGACCTCCCCATGCCGACAACCCCGTGGTACTTTTCTCCATCCTACATAGCCACTCACTGCCTATCCTAATTCAGGCCCTCCGATTCACACCACCCCGTGATGTTTTTGTCACTCCTACTAGTGAATGGCCTGTTAGAAACCCTTACAATGTGCACCACCCTGCGATATTTTTCAGAAAGCTATCCTACATGGAAACTGCATGTATCCTGACCTCCCTATGCTGACCATCCCTTGGTGCTTTTCTCCATCCTACATTGCCACTTACTGCGTATCCTTAATCAGGCCCTCAGATTCACATCCCCCAGTGATGTTTTTCTCACTCACACTTGTGAATGGCCTGTTACAAACCCTTACATTGCGCACCACCCCTCGATGTTTTTCATAGACCTCTCCTACATTGCCACCGCAAGTTTCCTGACCTCCCCATGCTGAGCACCCCATGGTGCTTTTCTCTATCCTACATTGCCACTCACTGCCTATCCTAATTCAGGCCCTCCGATTCACACCACCCCGTGAAGATTTTCTCACTCCTACTACTAAATGGCCTGTTAGAAAACCTTACAATGCGCACCACCCTGCGATTTTTTTGATAAACCTATCCTACATTGAAACTGCAGGTTTCCTTACCTCCCTACGCTGAGCACCCTGTGGTGTTTTTCTCCATCCTATATTGCCACTCACTGCCTATACTAATTCCGGCCCTCCGATACACACCACCCCATGATATTTTTCTCATTTCTACTAGTGAATGGCCTGTTACAAACCCTTACAATGCGCACAACCCCTCGATGTTTTTCATAGACCTCTCCTACATTGCCACCGCAAGTTTCCTGACCTCCCCATGCTGACCACCCCGTGGTGCTTTTCCACATCCTACATTGCCTGTCACTGCCTATGGTAATTTTGGCCATCTGATTCACACCAACCCGTGATGTCATTCTCACTCCTGCTTGTGAATGGCCTTTTAGAAACCCTTACAATGCGAACCACCCCGCTATGTTTTTCAGAAACCTATCCTACATTGCCACTGCATGTTTCCTTACCTCCCCATGCTGACAAGCCCGTGGGCCTTTTCTCCATTCTACATTGCCACTCACTGACTATCTTAATTCAGGCCCTCTGACTCACACCACCCTTGATGTTTTTCTCTCCCCTACTAGTAAATGGCCTGTTAGAAACCCATGTAATGTGCACCACCCCGCAATGTTTTTCAGAATCCTATCCTACATTGTCACTGCATGTTTCCTGACCTCTCCATGCTGAGCACCCGGTGGTGCTTTTCTACATCCTACAGTGCCACTCACTGCCTATCCTAATTCCGGCCCTCCAGTTCACACCACCCCATGATGTTTTTCTCAATCCTCCTTTTGAATGGCCTGTTAGAAACCATTACATTGGGCAATACCCCGCGATGTATTTCAGAAACCTAAATGACATTGCCACTGCATGTTTCCTGACATCCCATGCTGACCACCCCGTGGTGCTTTTCTCTATCCTACATTGCCACTCACTGCCTATCCTAATTCAGGCCCTCTGATTCACACCACCCCGTGATGTTTTTCTCACTCCTTCTAGAGAATGGCCTTTTAGAAACCCTTACAATACGCACCAGGCCACGATGTTTTTCAGAAACATATCCTACATTGCCACTGCATGTTTCCTGACCTCCCCATGCTGACAAGCCCGTGGTCCTTTTCTCCATCCTACATTGCCACTCACTGCCGATACTAATTCAGGCCCTCCGTTTCACACCACCCCATGAAGATTTTCTCACTCCTACTAGTGAATGGCCTGTTAGAAACCCTTACAATGCGCACCACCCCGCGATGTTTTTGAGAAACCTATCCTACATTGAAGCTGCAGGTATCCTGACCTCACTATGCTGAGCACCCTGTGGTGCTTTTCTCCATCCTACATTGCCACTCACTGCCTATACTAATTCCAGCCCTCCGATACACACCACCCCATGATGTTTTTCTCACTTCTACTAGTGAATGGCCTGTTAGAAACGCTTACAATGGGTACCACCCCGCGATGTTTTTCAGAAACCTAAACGACATTGCCACTCCATGTTTCCTGACATCCCATGTTGACCATCCCGTGGTGCTTTTCTCCATCCTACATTGGCACTCAATTACTATCCTAATTCAGGCCATCCGATTCAGACCACCCCGTGATGTTTTTCTCATTAATACTAGTGAATTCCTGTTAGAAACCCTCAATGCGCACCACCCTCGATGTTTTTCTGAAACCTCTCCTACATTGCCACTGCAAGTTTCCTGACCTCCCCATGCGGACCACCCTGTCGGGCTTTTCCACATCGTACATTGCCACTCACTGCCTATCCTCATTCTGGCCCTCCGATTCACACAACCCCGTGATGTTATTCTCACTGCTGCTAGTGAATGGCCTGTTAGAAACCCTTACAATGCGAACCACCCCGCTATGTATTTCAGAAACCTATCCTACATTGCCACTGCGTGTTTCCTGAAGTAACGATGGTGACCACCCCGTGGTGCTTTTCTCCATCCTACATTGCCACTCACTGGCTATCCTAAATCAGGCCCTCCGATTCACACCACCCCATGATGATTTTCTCACTCCTAATAGTGAATGGCCTGTTAGAATCCCTTACAATGCGCACCACCCCACATGGTTTTTCAGAAACCAATCCTACATTGCCACTGCATGTTTCCTTACCTCCCATGCTGACAAGCCCGTGGGCCTTATCTCCATCCTACATTGCCACTCACTGCCTATCCTAATTCACTCCCTCCGATTCACACCACCCCCTGATGATTTTCTCACTCCTACTAGTGAATGGCCTGTTAGAATCCCTTACAATGCGCACCACCCCGCATAGTTTTTCAGAAACCAATCCTACATTGCCACTGCATGTTTCCTGACCTCCCTGTACTGACATCTCCTTGGTGAAACATTGCCACTCACTGCCTATACTAATTCAAGCACGCCGATTCACTCCACGCTGTGATGTTTTTCTCACTCGTCCCAGTGAATGGCCTCTTAGAAACCCTAACATTACGAACCACCCCGCTATGTTTTCAGAAACCTATCCTACATTGGCACTGCGTGTTTCCTGACCTACACATGCTGACCACCCCATGGTGCTTTTCTCGATCCTACATTGGCACTCACTGCATATCCTCATGCAGGCACTCAGATTCACACCACCCGTGATGTTTTTCTCTCCCCTACTAGTCAATGGCCTGTTAGAAACCCGTGAAATGCGCACCACCCCGCGATGTTTTTCAGAATCCTATACTACCTTGCCACTGCATGTTTCCTGACCTCCCCATGCTGACAACCCCGTGGTACTTTTCTCCATCCTACATAGCCACTCACTGCCTATCCTAATTCAGGCCCTCCGATTCACACCACCCCGTGATGTTTTTGTCACTCCTACTAGTGAATGGCCTGTTAGAAACCCTCACAATGTGCACCACCCTGCGATATTTTTCAGAAAGCTATCCTACATGGAAACTGCATGTATCCTGACCTCCCTATGCTGACCATCCCTTGGTGCTTTTCTCCATCCTACATTGCCACTTACTGCGTATCCTTAATCAGGCCCTCAGATTCACATCCCCCAGTGATGTTTTTCTCACTCACACTTGTGAATGGCCTGTTACAAACCCTTACATTGCGCACCACCCCTCGATGTTTTTCATAGACCTCTCCTACATTGCCACCGCAAGTTTCCTGACCTCCCCATGCTGAGCACCCCATGGTGCTTTTCTCTATCCTACATTGCCACTCACTGCCTATCCTAATTCAGGCCCTCCGATTCACACAACCCCGTGATGTTATTCTCACTGCTGCTAGTGAATGGCCTGTTAGAAAACCTTACAATGCGCACCACCCTGCGATTTTTTTGATAAACCTATCCTACATTGAAACTGCAGGTTTCCTTACCTCCCTACGCTGAGCACCCTGTGGTGTTTTTCTCCATCCTATATTGCCACTCACTGCCTATACTAATTCCGGCCCTCCGATACACACCACCCCATGATATTTTTCTCATTTCTACTAGTGAATGGCCTGTTACAAACCCTTACAATGCGCACAACCCCTCGATGTTTTTCATAGACCTCTCCTACATTGCCACCGCAAGTTTCCTGACCTCCCCATGCTGACCACCCCGTGGTGCTTTTCCACATCCTACATTGCCTGTCACTGCCTATGGTAATTTTGGCCATCTGATTCACACCAACCCGTGATGTCATTCTCACTCCTGCTTGTGAATGGCCTTTTAGAAACCCTTACAATGCGAACCACCCCGCTATGTTTTTCAGAAACCTATCCTACATTGCCACTGCATGTTTCCTTACCTCCCCATGCTGACAAGCCCGTGGGCCTTTTCTCCATTCTACATTGCCACTCACTGACTATCTTAATTCAGGCCCTCTGACTCACACCACCCTTGATGTTTTTCTCTCCCCTACTAGTAAATGGCCTGTTAGAAACCCATGTAATGTGCACCACCCCGCAATGTTTTTCAGAATCCTATCCTACATTGTCACTGCATGTTTCCTGACCTCTCCATGCTGAGCACCCGGTGGTGCTTTTCTACATCCTACAGTGCCACTCACTGCCTATCCTAATTCCGGCCCTCCAGTTCACACCACCCCATGATGTTTTTCTCAATCCTCCTTTTGAATGGCCTGTTAGAAACCATTACATTGGGCAATACCCCGCGATGTATTTCAGAAACCTAAATGACATTGCCACTGCATGTTTCCTGACATCCCATGCTGACCACCCCGTGGTGCTTTTCTCTATCCTACATTGCCACTCACTGCCTATCCTAATTCAGGCCCTCTGATTCACACCACCCCGTGATGTTTTTCTCACTCCTTCTAGAGAATGGCCTTTTAGAAACCCTTACAATACGCACCAGGCCACGATGTTTTTCAGAAACATATCCTACATTGCCACTGCATGTTTCCTGACCTCCCCATGCTGACAAGCCCGTGGTCCTTTTCTCCATCCTACATTGCCACTCACTGCCGATACTAATTCAGGCCCTCCGTTTCACACCACCCCATGAAGATTTTCTCACTCCTACTAGTGAATGGCCTGTTAGAAACCCTTACAATGCGCACCACCCCGCGATGTTTTTGAGAAACCTATCCTACATTGAAGCTGCAGGTATCCTGACCTCACTATGCTGAGCACCCTGTGGTGCTTTTCTCCATCCTACATTGCCACTCACTGCCTATACTAATTCCGGCCCTCCGATACACACCACCCCATGATGTTTTTCTCACTTCTACTAGTGAATGGCCTGTTAGAAACGCTTACAATGGGTACCACCCCGCGATGTTTTTCAGAAACCTAAACGACATTGCCACTCCATGTTTCCTGACATCCCATGTTGACCATCCCGTGGTGCTTTTCTCCATCCTACATTGGCACTCAATTACTATCCTAATTCAGGCCATCCGATTCAGACCACCCCGTGATGTTTTTCTCATTAATACTAGTGAATTCCTGTTAGAAACCCTCAATGCGCACCACCCTCGATGTTTTTCTGAAACCTCTCCTACATTGCCACTGCAAGTTTCCTGACCTCCCCATGCGGACCACCCTGTCGGGCTTTTCCACATCGTACATTGCCACTCACTGCCTATCCTCATTCTGGCCCTCCGATTCACACAACCCCGTGATGTTATTCTCACTGCTGCTAGTGAATGGCCTGTTAGAAACCCTTACAATGCGAACCACCCCGCTATGTATTTCAGAAACCTATCCTACATTGCCACTGCGTGTTTCCTGAAGTAACGATGGTGACCACCCCGTGGTGCTTTTCTCCATCCTACATTGCCACTCACTGGCTATCCTAAATCAGGCCCTCCGATTCACACCACCTCATGATGATTTTCTCACTCCTAATAGTGAATGGCCGGTTAGAAAACCTTACAATGCGCACCACCTCGCGATGTTTATCAGAAACCTATCCAACATTGCCCCTGCATGTTTCCTGACCTCCCCATGCTGACCACCCCTTGGTGCTTTTCCACATCCTACATTGCCAGTCACTGCCTATGGTATTTCTGGCCCTCTGATTCACACCACCCCGTGATGTTATTCTCAGTCCTCTCGTGAATGTACTGTTAGAAACCCTTACAATGCGCACAACCCCACCTTGTTTTTCAGAAACCTATCCTACATTGCCACTGCATGTTTCCTGACCGCCACATTCGGACCACCCCGTGGTGCTTTTCTCCATCCTACATTGCCACTCACTGCCTATCCTAATTGTGGCACTCTGATTCACACCACCCCGTGATGATTTTGTCACTCCTACTAGTAAATGGCCTGTTAGAAACCCTTACAATGCGCTCAACCCCGCGATGTTTTTCAGAAACCTATCCAACATTGCCACTGCATGTTTCCTGACCTCCCCATGCTGACCACCACGTGGTGCTTATCCACATCCTACATTGCCAGTCACTGCCTAGGCTAATTCTGTCCCTCGGACTCACACCACACCATGATGTTATTCTCAGTCCTCCTCGTGAATCGCCTGTTAGACACCCTTACAATGCGCACAACCCCGCCTTGTTTTTTAGAAACCTATCCTACATTGCCACTGAATGTTTCCTGACCACCACATTCTGACCACCCCATGGTGCTTTTCTCCATCCTACATTGCCACTCACTGCCTATCGTAATTCTGGCACTCTGAATCACACCACCCCGTGATGATTTTCTCACTCCTACTAGTAAATGGCCTGTTAGAAACCCTTACAATGCGCACCACCCCGCGATGTTTTTCAGAAACCTATCCAACATTGCCACTGCATGTTTCCTGACCTCCCCATGCTGACCACCCCGTGGTGCTTTTCCACATCCTACATTGCCACTCCCTGCCTATGATAATTCTGACCATCTGATTCACACCACCCCCTGATGATTTTCTCACTCCCACTAGTGAATGGCCTGTTAGAATCCCTTACAATGCGCACCACCCCACATGGTTTTTCAGAAACCAATCCTACATTGCCACTGCATGTTTCCTTACCTCCCATGCTGACAAGCCCGTGGGCCTTATCTCCATCCTACATTGCCACTCACTGCCTATCCTAATTCACTCCCTCCGATTCACACCACCCCCTGATGATTTTCTCACTCCTACTAGTGAATGGCCTGTTAGAATCCCTTACAATGCGCACCACCCCGCATAGTTTTTCAGAAACCAATCCTACATTGCCACTGCATGTTTCCTTACCTCCCATGCTGACAAGCCCGTGGGCCTTATCTCCATCCTACATTGCCACTCACTGCCTATCCTAATTCACTCCCTCCGATTCACACCACCCCCTGATGATTTTCTCACTCACACTAGTGAATGGCCTCTTAGAAACCCTAACATTACGAACCACCCCGCTATGTTTTCAGAAACCTATCCAACATTGCCACTGCGTGTTTCCTGACCTACACATGCTGACCACCCCGTGGTGCTTTTCTCGATCCTACATTGGCACTCACTGCCTATCCTCATTCAGGCACTCAGATTCACACCACCCGTAATGTTTTTCTCTCCCCTACTAGTGAATGGCCTTTTAGAAACCCGTGCAATGTGCACCACCCCGCGATGTTTTTCAGAATCATATACTACATTGCCACTGCATGTTTCCTGACCTCCCCATGCACAACCCTGTGGTACTTTTCTCCATCCTACATTGCCACTTACTGCGTATCCTAAATCAGGCCCTCAGATTCACATCCCCCAGTGATGTTTTTCTCACTCACACTAGTTAATGGCCTGTTACAAACCCTTACAATGCGCACCACCCTTCGATGTTTTTCATAGACCTCTCCTACATTGCCACCGCAAGTTTCCTGACCTCCCCATGCTGAGCACCCCATGGTGCTTTTCTCCATCCTACATTGCCACTCACTGCCTATCCTAATACAGGCCCTCCGATTCACACCACCCCGTGAAGATTTTCTCACTCCTACTAGTGAATGGCCTGTTAGAAACCCTTACAATGGGCACCACCCGCGATGTTTTTCAGAAACCTAAATATCATTGTCAGTGCATGTTTCCTGACATCCCATGTTGACCACCCCTTGGTGCTTTTCTCCATCCTACATTGGCACTCAATTACTATCCTAATTCATGCCATCCGATTCACACCACCCCATGATGTTTTTCTCATTAATACTAGTGAATGGCCTGTTAGAAACCCTCCAATGCGCACCACCCCACGATGTTTTTCTGAAACCTCTCCTACATTGCCACTGCAAGTTTCCTGACCTCCCCATGCTGACCACCCCGTGGTGCATTTTTCCATACTACATTGCCACTCACTTCCTATCCTATTTCAGGCCATCTGATTCAAACCACCCGGTGATTTTGTTCTCACTCATACTAGTGATTGGCCTGTTAGAAACCCTTACAATGTGCACCACCCCGCGATGTTTTTCAGAAACCTCTCCTACATTGCCACTGCAAGTTTCCTGACCTCCGCTTGCTGACCACCCCGTGGTGCTTTTCCACATCCTACATTACCACTCACTGCCTATCCTAATTCAGGCCCTCTGACTCACTGACCCGTGATGTTTTTCTCTCTCCCATTAGTAAATGACCTGTTAGAAAACCATGCAATGCGTACCCCCCGCGATGTTTTTCAGAAACCTCTCCTACATTCCCACTGCAAGTTTCCTGACCTCCCCATGCTGAGAACCCCATGGTGCTTTTCTCCATCCTACATTGCCACTCACTGCCTATCCTAATTCAGGCCCTCCGATTCACACCACCCCGTGAAGATTTTCTCACTCCTACTAGTGAATGGCCTGTTCGAAACCCTCACAATGCGAAACACCCCGCTATGTTTTTCAGAAACCTATCCTACATTGCCATTGCATGTTTCCTTTCCTCCCCATGCTGAGCACCCCGTGGTGCTTTTCTCCATCCTACATCGCCACTTACTGACTATCCTAATTGAGGTCCTCCGAATCACACCACCCCGTGATGTTTTTTTCACTCCTACTAGTGAATGGCCTGTTAGAAACCTTTACAATGCGCACCACGCTGCCAAAACCCTCCAAAGCACAACACCCCGCGATGTTTTTCTGAAACCTCTCCTACATTGCCACTGCAAGTTTCCTGACTTCCCCATGCTGACCACCCCGTCCGGCTTTTCCACATCGTACATTTCCACTCCCTGCCTATCCTCTTTCTGGCCCTCCGATTCACACCACCCCGTGATGGTATTCTCACTCATGCTAGTGAATGGCCTGTTAGAAACCCTTACAATGAGCAACACCCCGCTATGTATTTCAGAAACCTATCCTACAAGGCCACTGCGTGTTTCCTGAAGTAACGATGCTGACCATCCCGTGGTGCTTTTCTCCATCCTACATTGCCACTCACTGCTTATCCTAATTCAGGCCCTCTGATTCACACCACCCGTGATGTTTTTCTCTCTCCTACTAGTGAATGGCCTGTTAAAACCCGTGGAATGCGCCCCACCCCGCGATGTTACTCAGAAACCTATACTACATTGCCTATGCATGTTTCTTGACCTCCCCATGCTCACCACCTGGTGATGCTTTTCTCCATCCTACATTGCCACTCACTGGCTATCCTAACTCAGGCCCTCCGATTCACACAACCCCGTGATGATTTTCTCACTCCTACTAGTGAATGGCCTGTTAGAAACCCTTACAATGCGAACCACCCCGCTTTGTTTTTCAGAAACCTATCCTACATTGCCAATGCATGTTTCGTGTCCTCCACATTCTGACCACCCCGTGGTGCTTTTCTGCATCCTACATTGCCACTCACTACCTATCCTAATTCTGGCACTCCGAATCACACCACCCGTGACGTTTTTCTCTCTCCTACGAGTGAATGGCCTGTTAGAAACCCTTACAATGCGCACCACCCTGCGATATTTTTCAGAAACCTATCCTACATTGCCACTGCATGTTTCCTGACCTCCCTGTACTGACCTTTCCGTGGTGAATTTCTCCATCCTACATTGCCACTCTCTGCCTATCCTAATTCAGGCACTCTGATTCACACCACCCGTGATGTTTTTCTCACTCC
This sequence comes from Cavia porcellus, assembly GCF_034190915.1. Classification (NCBI taxonomy): domain Eukaryota; kingdom Metazoa; phylum Chordata; class Mammalia; order Rodentia; family Caviidae; genus Cavia; species Cavia porcellus. The sequence goes on along the minus strand of NW_026947510.1, from coordinate 27,859,601 downwards.
TACTAGTAAATGGCCTTTTAGAAACCCTTATATTGCGCACCACCCCACGATGTTTTTCAGAAACCTACCCTACATTGCGAGTGCGTGTTTCCTAACCTCCCGAAGCTGACCACCCCGTGGTGCTTTTCTCCATCCTACATTGCCACTCACTGCCTATCCTAATTTAAGCCTTCAGATTCACACCACCCCATGATGTTTTTCTCACTCCTACTAGTTAATGTCTCGTTAGAACCCCTTAAAATGCGCACGACACCTCGATGTTTTTCATAAACCTATCCTACATTGAAACTGCATGTTTCCTGAACTCCCCTTGCTGACCACCCTGTGGTGATTTTCCACATCCTACATTGCCACTCACTGCCTATGCTAATTCTGGCGCTCTGATTTACACCACCCCGTGATGTTATTCTCACTCTTGCTAGTGAATGGCCTGTTAGAAACCCTTGCAATGCGCACCACCCTGCAATATTTTTCAGAAACCTATCCTACATTGCCACTACGTGTTTCCTGACCTCCCCTTGCTGACCACCCCGTGGTGCTTTTCTCCATCCTACGTTGCCACTCACTGCCTATCCTAATTCAGGCCCTCCGATTCACACCACCTGTGATGTTTTACTCTCTCTTACTGGTGAATGACATGTTCGAAACCCTTACAATGCGCAGCAGCCCGCTATGTTTTTCAGAATCATATACTACATTGCCACTGCATGGTTCCTGACTTCCCCATGCTGAGCACCCCGTGGTGCTTTTCTCCATCCTACATTGCCACTCACAGCGTATCCTAATTCGGGCCCTCCGATTCACACCATCCCGTGATGTTTTTCTTACTCCTACTAGTGAATGGCCAGTTAGAAACCCTTACAATGCACACCACCCCACGATGTTTTTCAGAATCATCTCCTCCATTGCCACTGCAAGTTTCAGAACCTCCCCATGCTGACCAACCTGTGGTGCTTTTCTCCATCCTACATTGCCACTTACTGCCTATCCTAATTCAGGCCGTCCAATTCACACCACCCCGTGATGTTTTTCTCACTCCTACTAGTGAATGGTCTTTTAGAAACCCTTACAATGTGCACATCCACACAATGTTTTTCAGAAACATATCCTACATTGCCACTGCATGTTTCCTGACCTCCACATGCTGACCACCCCGCGGTGCTTTTCTCCATCCTACATTGCCACTCTCTGCCTATCCTAATTCTGGCACTCCGAATCACACCACCCCGTTAATGATTTTCTCACGCCTACTAGTGAATGCCCTGTTAGAAAACCTTTGCAATGCGCACCACCCCTCAATGTTTGTCAGAAACCTATCCTACATTGCCTCTGCATGTTTCCTGACCTCCCCATACTGACCACCCCGTGGTGAATTTCTCCATCCTACATTGCCACTCACTGCCTATCCTAATTCAGGCACTCTGATTCACACGACGCCGTGATGTTTTTCTCACTCCTACTAGTGAATGGCCTGTTAGAAACCCTTACATTGCGAACCACCCCGCTATGTTTTTCAGAAACCTATCCTACATTGCTACTGCATGTTTAGTGACCTCCCCTTGCTGACCACATGTGGTGCTTTTCTCCATCCTACATTGACACTCACTGCCTATCCTAATTCTGACACTCTGAATCACACCACCCCGTGATGATTTTCTCACTCCTACGAGTCAATGGCCTGTTAGAATCCCTTACAATGCACACCACCCAGCATTTTTTTTCAGAAACCTATCCTACATTGCCACTGCATGCTTCCTGACCTCCCCATGCTGACCACCCCGTGGTGCTTTTCCACATCCTACATTGCCATTCACTGCCTATACTAATTCTGGCCCTCCGATTCACACCAACCTGTGATGTTATTCTCACTCCTGCTAGTGAATGGCCTTTTAGAAACCCTTACAATGCAAACCACCCCAATTTGTTTCTCAGAAACCTATCCTACATTGCCACTGCGTGTTTCCTGACCTCCCCATGCTGACCACCCCGTGGTGCTTTTCTCCTTCCTACATTGCCCCAACTGCCTATCCTAATACAGGCCCTCCGATTGACACCACCCATGATGTTTTTCTCTCTCCTACTAGTGAATGGCCAGTTAGAAACCAGTGCAATGCGCACCACCCCGCGATGTTTTTCAGAAACCTATACTACATTGCCACTGCATGTTCCCTCACCTCCCCATACTGACCTCCCCGTGGTGAGTTTCGCATTCCTACATTTCCTCTCACTGCCTATCCTAACTCACGCACTACGATACACACCACGCCGTGATGTTTTTCTCACTCCTAGTAGTAAATGGCCTGTTAGAAACCCTTACATTGCGAACCACCCCGCTATGTTTTTCAGAAACGTATACTACACTGCCACTGCGTGTTTCCTGACCTCCCCATGCTGAACAACCCGTGGTGCTTTTCTCCATGTTACATTGCCACTCACGGCCTATCCTAATTCAGGCCCTCCGATTCACACCACCCGTGATGTTTTTCACACTCCTAATAGTGAATGGCCTGTTACAAATCCGTACAATGCGCACCACACCGCGATGATTTTCAGAAACCTATACTACATTGCCACTGCATGTTTCCTGACTTCATCATGCTGACCACCCCGTGGTGCATTTCTCCATCCTACATTACTGCCTACATCCACTTTCTGCCTATCCTAAATCAGGCCCTCAGATTCACATCACCCAGTGATGTTTTTCTCACTCCTACTAGTGAATGGCATGTTAGAACCCCTTAAAATGCGCACCACCCCTCGATGTTTTTCATAAACAAATCCTACATAGCCACTGCATGTTTACTGACCTCCCCATGCTGACCACCCCGTGGTGCTTTTCCACATCCTACATTGCCCCTCACTGCCTATGCTAATTGTGGAGCTTGATTCACACCACCCCGTGATGTTATTCTTACTCCTGCTAGTGAATGCCCTGTTACAAACCCTTAAAATGAGAACCACCCCGATATGTTTTTCAGAAACCTATCTTACATTGCCATTGGGTTTTTCCTGACCTCCCCATGCTGACCACCCCGTGGTGCTTTTCTCCATCCTACGTTGCCACTCACTGTCTATCCTATCTCAGGCCCTCCGATTCACACCACCTGTGATATTTTTCTCTCTCCTACTACTGAATAACCTGTTAGAAACCCGTGCAATGCACACCACCCCGCGATATTTTTCAGAAACCTATACTACATTGCCACTGCATGGTTCCTGACCTCCCCATGCTGAGCACCCCGTGGTGCTTTTCTCCATCCTACATAGCCACTCACTGCCTATCCTAATAAAGGCCCTCCGATTCACACCACCCCGTGATGTTTTTCTAACTCCTGCTAATGAATGACCAGTTAGAAACCCTTACAATACGCACCACCCAACGATGTTTTTCAGAAACCTATCCTACATTGCCACTGCAAGTTTCCTGACCTTCCCATGCTGACCACCCCATGGTGCTTTTCTCCATCCTACATTGCCACTTACTGCCTATCCTAATTCAGGCCCTCCGATTCACACCACCCCATGATGTTTTTCTCACTCCTACTAGTGAATGGCCTGTTAGAAACCCTTACAATGCGCACCTCCCAACAATGTTTTTCAAAAACCTATCCTACCTTGCCAGTGCGTGTCTCTTGACCTCACCATGCTGAGCACACCGTGTTGCTTTTCTCCATTCTACATTGCCACTCACTGCCTATCCTAATTCTGGCACTCTGAGTCACACCACCCCATGATCATTTTCTCACTCCTACTACAGAATGGCCTGTTAGAAACCCTTACAATGCGCACCACCCCGCCATGTTTTTCAGAAACCTATCCTACATTGCCACTGCGTGTTTAGTGACCTCCCCATGCTGACCACCCCGTGGTGCTTTTCTCGATCCTACATTGCCACTCACTGCCTATCCTAATTCTGGCACTCTGAGTCACACCACCCCATGATCATTTTCTCACTCCTACTACAGAATGGCCTGTTAGAAACCCTTACAATGCGCACCACCCCGCATTGTTTTTCATAAACCTATCCTACATTGCCACTGCATGTTTCCTGACCTCCCCATGCTGACCACCCCGTGGTGCTTTTCTGCATCCTACATTGTCACTCACTGCCTATCCTAATTCAGGCCCTCCGATTCACACCACCCGTGATATTTTTCTCACTACTACCCGTGAATGGCTTGTTAGAAACCCGTACAATGCACACCACAGCGCGATGTTTTTCAGAAACCTATACTACATTGCCACTGCATGTTTCCTAATCTCCCCATGCTGAGCATCCCATGGTGCTTTTCTCCATTCTACATTATCACTCACTGACTATCCTATTTCAGGCCCTCTGATTCACACCACCAAGTGATGTTTTTCTCACTCACACTAGTGAATGGCCTGTTAGAAACCCTTACAATGCGCACCACCCCGAGATGTTTTTCAGAAACCTATCATACATTGCCAATGCATGTTTCCTGACATCCTCATGCTGACCACCCCGTGGTGCTTTTCTCCATCCTACATTGCACTCACTGAAAATCCCAATTCAGGCCCTCCGATTCACACCAACACGTGATGTTTTTCTCACTCCTACTAGCGAATGGCCTGTTTGAAATCCTTGCAATGAGCACCACCCCACGATGTTTTTCAGAAACCTATCCTACATTGCCACTGCGTGTTTCCTTACCTACCCTTACTGACAACCCCGTGATCCTTTTCTCCATCCTGCATTCCCACTCACTGCCCATCCTAATTCAGGGCCTCCGATTCACACCACCCCGTGATGATTTTCTCACTCCTACTAGTAAATGGCCTGTTAGAAACCCTTACAATGCGCACCACCCCGCGATGTTTTTCAGAAACCTATCCTACATTGAAACTGCATGTTTCCTGACCTCCCTATGCTGAGCACCCTGTGGTGCTTTTCTCCATCCTACATTGCCATTCAGTGCCTATCCTAATTCAGGCCCTCTGATTCACACCACCCCATTATGATTTTCTCACTCCTACTAGTGAATGGCCTGTTAGAAACCCGTACAATGCGCACAACCTTGAGATGTTTTTCAGAAACCTATCCTACTACGCCACTGCATGTTTCCTGACCTCCGCATGCTGACCATCCCTTTGTGCTTTTCTCCATCCTACATTACTGCCTACCTCCACTTACTGCCTATCCTAAATCAGGCCCTCAGATTCACATCACCCAGTGATGTTTTTCTCACTCCCACTAGTGACTGGCATGTTAGAACCCCTTAAAATGCGCACCACCCCTCGATGTTTTTCATAAACAAATCCTACATAGCCACTGCATGTTTACTGACCTCCCCATGCTGACCACCCCGTGGTGCTTTTCTACATCCTACATTGCCCCTCACTGCCTATGCTAATTCTGGACCTCTGATTCACACCACCCCGTGATGTTATTCTTACTCCTGCGAGTGAATGCCCTGTTAGAAACCCTTACAATGCGAACCAGCCCAATATGTTTTTCAGAAACCTGTACTACATTGCCACTGCATGTTTCCTGACCTACCAATGCTGACCACCCAGTCGTGCTTTTCTCCATCCTACATTGCCACTCACTGCCTATCCTAATTCAGGCCCTCTGATCCACACCAACCCGTGATGTTTTTCTCTCTCCTATTAGTGAATGGCCTGTTCGAAACCCGTGCAATGCGCACCTCCCCGCGATGTTTTTCAGAAACCTGTACTACATTGCCACTGCATGTTTCCTGGCACCCCCATGCTGAGCACACCGTGGTGTTTTCTCCATCCTACATTGCCACTCACTGGCTATCCTAAATCAGGCAATCCAATTCACACCACCCCGTGATGATTTTCTCACTCCTAATAGTGAATGGCATATTAGAAACCCTTACAATGCAAACCACCCCCATTTGTTTTTCAGAAACCTATCCTACATTGCCACTGCGTATTTCCTGACCTCCCCATGCTGACCACCCCGTCGTGCTTTTCTCCATCCTACATTGCCACTAACTGCCCATCCTAATTCTGGCCCTCCGATTCACACCACCCATGATGTTTTTGTCTCTCCTACTAGTGAATGGCCAGTAAGAAACCAGTGCAATGCGCACCACCCCGCAATATTTTTCAGAAAACTATACTACATTGCCACTGCAAGTTCCCTCACCTCCCCATACTGACCTCCCCATGGTGACTTTCTCCATTCTACATTGCCTCTCACTGCCTATCCTAATACAGGCCCTCTGATTCAAACCACCCCGTGATGTTTTTCTCACTCACACTAGTGGATGGCCTGTTAGAAACTATGACAATGCTCACCACCCCGCGATGTTTTTCAGAAACGTATCCTACACTGCCACTGCGTGTTTCCTGACCTCCCCATACTGAACACCCCGTGGTGCTTTTCTCCATCCTACATTGCACTCACTGAAAATCCCAATTCAGGCAGTCGGATTCACACCAACACGTGATGTTTTTCTCACTCCTACTAGCGAATGGCCTGTTTGAAACCCTTGCAATGTGCACCACCCCACGATGTTTTTCATAAACAAATCTTACATTGCCACTGCATGTTTACTGACCTCCCCATGCTGACCACACCGTGGTGCTTTTCCACATCCTACATTGCCCCTCACTGCCTATGCTAATTCTGGACCTCTGATTCACATCAACGCGTGATGTTATTCTTACTCCTGCTAGTGAATGCCCTGTTAGAAACCCTTAGAATGTGAAACACCCCGATATGTTTTTCAGAAACCTATATTACATTGCCATTGCGATTTTCCTGACCTCTCCATGCTGACCACTCCGTGGTGCTTTTCTCCATCCTACGTTGCCACTCACTGCCTATCCTATTTCAGGCCCTCCGATTCACACCACCTGTGATATTTTTCTCTCTCCTACTACTGAATAGCCTGTTAGAAACCCGTGCAAAATGCACCACCCCGCGATATTTTTCACAAACCTATACTACATTGCCACTGCATGGTTCCTGACCTCCCCACGCTGAGCACACCGTGGTGCTTTTCTCCATCCTACATATCCACTCACTGCCTATCCTAATAAAGGCCCTCCGATTCACACACCCCCTTGATGTTTTTCTCACTCCTGCTAGTGAATGGCCAGTTAGAAACCCTTACTATACGCACCACCCAACGATGTTTTTCAGAAACCTATCCTACATTGCCACTGCAAGTTTCCTAACCCCCCATCCTGACCACCCCGTGGTGCTTTTCTCCATCCTACTTTGCCACTTACTGCCTATCCTAATTCAGGCCCTCCGATTCACACCACCCCGTGATGTTTTTCTCACTCCTACTAGTGAATGACCTGTTAGAAACCATTACAATGCGCATCTCCCCACAATGTTTTTCAGAAACCTATCTTACATTGCCACTGCATGTTTCCTGACCTCGCCATGCAGACCACACCGTGGTGCTTTTCTCCATTCTACATTGCCACTCACTGCCTATGCTAATTCAGGCACTCTGATTCACACGACGTCGTGATGTTTTTCTCACTCCTCCTAGTGAATGGCCTGTTAGAAACCCTTACATTGCGACCCACCCCGCTTTGTTTTTCACAAACCTATCCTACATTGCCACTGCGTGTTTCCTGACCTACCAATGCTGACCACCCCGTCGTGCTTTTCTCCATCCTACATTGCCACTCACTGCCTATCCTAATTCTGGCACTCCGATTCACACCACCCATGATGTTTTTCTCTCTCCTACTAGTGAATGGCCAGTAAGAAACCAGTGCAATGCGCACCACCCCGCGATGTTTTTCAGAAACCTTTACTACATTGCCACTGCATGTTCCCTAACCTCCCTATACTGACCTCCCCATGGTGACTTTCTCCATTCTACATTGCCTCTCACTGCCTATCCTAATTCAGGCCCTCCGATTCACACCACCCCGTGATGTTTTTCTCTCTCACACTAGTGAATGGCCTGTTAGAAACCATTACAATGCGCACCACCCTGCGATGTTTTTCACAAACCTATCATACATTGCCAATGCATGTTTCCTGACCTCCTCATGGGACCACCCCGTGGTGCTTTTCTCCATCCTACATTGCCACTTACTGCCTATCCTAATTCTGGCCCTCCGATTCACACCACCCCATGATGTTTTTCTCACTCCTACTATTGAATGGCCTGTTAGAAACCCTTACAATGCGCACCTCCCCACAATGTTTTTCAGAAACCTACCCTACCTTGCCACTGCATGTTTCCTGACCTCGCCATGTTGACCACACCGTGGTGCTTTTCTACATTCTACAATGCCACTCACTGTCTATGCTAATTCAGGCACTCTGATTCACACCACGTCGTGATGTTTTTCTCACTCCTACTATTGAATGGCCTGTTAGAAACCCTTACAATGCGCACCTCCCCACAATGTTTTTCAGAAACCTACCCTACCTTGCCACTGCATGTTTCCTGACCTCGCCATGTTGACCACACCGTGGTGCTTTTCTCCATTCTACAATGCCACTCACTGTCTATCCTAATTCAGGCACTCTGATTCACACCACGTCGTGATGTTTTTCTCACTCCTACTAGTGAATGGCCTGTTAGAAACCCTTTCATTGCGAACCACCCCGCTATGTTTTTCAGAAACCTATCCTACATTGCCACTGCGTGTTTAGTGACCTCCCCATGCTAACCACCCCGTGGTCCTTTTCTCCATCCTACATTGCCACTCACTGCCTATCCTAATTCTGGCACTCTGAGTCACACCACCCCATGATGATTTTCTCACTCCTACTAGTGAATGGCCTGTTAGAAACCCTTACAATGCGCACCACCCCGCATTGTTTTTCAGAAACCTATCTTACATTGCCACTGCATGTTTCCTGACCTCCCCATGCTGACCAACCCGTGGTTCTTTTCCATATCCTACATTGCCACTCACTGCCAATTCTAATTCCGTCCCTCTACTTCACACCACCCGTGATGTTTTTCTCTCTCCTACTAGTGAATGGCCTGTTAGAAACCCATGCAATGCGCACCACCCCGCGATGTTTTTCAGAAACCTATACTACATTGCCACTGCATGTTTCCTGTCCTCCCCATGCTGAGCTCCCAATAGTGTATTTCTCCATCCTACATTGCCACTCACTGCCTATCCTAATTCAGGCCCTCTGATGCACACCACCCTGTGATGTTTTTCTCATGCCTAGCAGTGAATGGCTTGTTAGAAACCCTTACAATGCGCACCATCTCACAATGTTTTTCAGAAACCTATCCTACATTGCCAATGCATGTTTCCTGACCTCCCCATGCTGAGCCACCTGGTGAAGCTTTTCTCCATCCCACATTGTCACTCACTGCCTATCCTAATTTAGGCCCTCCGATTCACACCACCCCGTTATGTTTTTCTCACTCCTTCTAGTGAATGGCCTGTTAGAAACCCTTACAATGCGCAGCACCCAACAATGTTTTTCAGAAACTTATCCTACATTGCCACTGCATGTTTCCTGACCTCCCCATGCTGTCCACCCGGTGATGCTTTTCCACATCCTACATTGCAACTCACTGCCTATGCTAATTCTGGCCCGCTGATTCACACCACCCTGTGATGTAATTCTCACTCCTGCTAGTGAATGGCCTGTTAGAAACCCTTACTACGTGAACCACCAGCTATGTTTTTCAGAAACCAATCCTACATTGCCACTGCGTGTTTCCTGACCTGCCCATGCTGACCACCCCGTGGTGCTTTTCTCCATCCTATATTGCCACTCACTGACTATTCTAATTCAGTCCCTCTACTTCATACGACCCGTGATGTTTTTCTCTCTCCTACTAGTGAATGGCCTGTTAGTAACCCGTGCAATGGGCACCACCCCGCGATGTTTTTCAGAAACCTATACTACATTGCCACTGCATGTTTCCTGTCTTCCACATGCTGAGCTCCCCGTAGTGTATTTCTCCATCCTACATTGCCACTCACTGCCTATCCTAATTCAGGCTCTCTGATTCACACCACCCCGTGATGTTTTTCTCATGCCTAGTAGTGAATTGCTTGTTAGAAACCCTTACAATGCGCACCACCTCACGATGTTGTTCAGAAACCTATCCTACATGGCCACTGAATGTTTCGTGACCTTCGCATGCTGACCACCTGGTGATGCTTTTCTCCATTTTACATTGTCACTCACTGCCTATCCTAATACAGGCCCTCCGATTCACACCACCCCGTGATGTTTTTCTCACTCCTACTAGTGAATGGCCTGTTAGAAACCCTTACAATGAGAACCACCCCATGATGTTTTTCAGAAACCGTTCCTACATTGACACTGCATATTTCCTGACCTCCCCATGCTGATCACCCGGGGAAGCTTTTCTCCATTTTACATTGTCACTCACGGCCTATCCTAATTCAGGCCCTCTGATTCACACCACCCCGTGATGTTTTTCTCACTCCTACTAGTGAATGGCCTGTTAGAAACCCTAACAATGCGAACATCCCCGCTATGTTTTTCAGAAACCTATCCTACATTGCCACTGCGTGTTTCCTGACCTCCCCATGCGGACCACCCCGTGGTGCTTTTCTCCATCCTACGTTGCCAGTCACTGCCTATTCTAATTTTTGCCCTCCGATTCACACCACCCCGTGATGTTTTTCTCTCTCCTACTAATGAATGGCCTGTTAGAAACCTGTGCGATGCGCACCACCCCGCCATGTTTTTCAGAATCCTATACTACATTGCCACTGCATGTTTCCTGACCTCCCCGTGCTGAGCACCCCATGGTGCTTTTCTCCATCCTACATTGCCACTCACTGCCTATCCTAATTCAGACCCTCAGATTCACACCACACCGTGATCTTTTTCTCACTCCTACTAGTGAATGGTCAGTTAGAAATCCTTACAATGCGCACCTCCCCTCGATGTTTTTCAGAAACCTATCCTACATTGCCGCTGCATGTTTCCTAACCTCCCAATGCTGACCACCCCGTGGTGCTTTTCCACATCCTACATTGGAACTCACTGCCTATGCTAATTCCGGCCCTCTGATTCACACCACCCCGTGATGTTTTTCTCACTCCTACTAGTGAATGGCCTGTTAGAAACCCTTACAATGCGAATCACCCCGCTGTGTTTTTCAGAAACCTATCGTACATTGCCACTGCGTGTTTCCTGACCTGCCCATGCTGACCACCCCATGGTGCTTTTCTCCATCCTACATTGCCACTCACTGTCTATTCTAATTCATTCCCTCAGATTCACATCACCCAGTGATGTTGTTCTCACTCCTACTAGTGAATGGCATGTTAGAACCCCTTAAAATGCACACCACCCCGGGATGTTTTTCAGAAACCTATCCTACATTGCCACTGCATGTTCCCTGAGTTCCCCATGCTGAGCTCCCCGTGGTGCATTTCTCTATCCTACATTGCCACTCACTGCCTATCCTAATTCAGGCCCTCTGATTCACACCACCCGGTGATGTTTTTCTCATGCCTAGTAGTGAATGTCTTGTTAGAAACCCTTACAATGCGCACCATCTCACGATGTTTTCCAGAAACTTTTCCTAAATTGCCACTGCATGTTTCCTGACCTCCCAATGCTGACCACCGCTTGGTGCTTTTCCACATCCTACATTGCAACTCACTGCCTATGCTAATTCTGGCCCGCTGATTCACACCACCCTGTGATGTTATTCTCACTCCTAATAGTGAATGGCCTGTTAGAAACCCTTACAATGCGAATCACCCCGCTGTGTTTTTCAGAAACCTATCGTACATTGCCACTGCGTGTTCCCAGACCTGCCCATGCTGACCACCCCATGGTGCTTTTCTCCATCCTACGTTGCCCATCACTGCCTATCCTAATTCAGGCCCTCCAATTCACACCACCTGTGATGTTTCTCTCTCTCCTACAACTGAATGGCCTTTTAGAAACCTGTGCAATGCGCACCAACCCGCGATGTTTTTCAGAAACCTATACTACATTGACACTGCATGTTTCCTCACCTCCCCATGCTGAGCACCCCTTGGTGCTTTTCTCTATCCTACATTGCCTCTCACTGTCTATCCAAATTCAGGCCCTTCGATTTACACCACCCTGTGATATTTTTCTCACTCCTAGTAGTGAATGGCCAGTTAGAAACCCTTACTATGTGCACCACCTCACGATGTTTTTCAGAAACCTATTCTACATTGCCACTGCTAGTTTCCTGACCTCCCCATGCTGACCACCCCGTGGTGCTTTTCTCCATCCTACCTTGCCACTCACTGCCTATCCTAATTCAGGCCTTCCGATTGACAACAACCTGTGATGTTTTTCTCTCTCCTACTAGTGAATGGCCTGTTAGAAACCCGTGCAATGCACACCACCCCGGGATGTTTTTCTCACTCCTACTAGTGAATGGCATGTTAGAACCCCTTAAAATGCGCCAAACCCCGTGATGTTTTTCAGAAACCTATCCTACATTGCCACTGCATGTTTCCTGACCTCCCAATGCTGACCACCCCTTGGTGCTTTTCCACATCCTACATTGCAACTCACTGCCTACGCTAATTCTGGCCCGCTGATTCACACCACCCTGTGATGTTATTCTCACTCCTAATAGTGAATGGCCTGTTAGAAAACCATACAATGTGAACCACCCCACTGTGTTTTTCAGAAACCTATCATACATTGCCACTGCGTGTTTCCTGACCTGCCCATGCTGACCACCCCATGGTGCATTTCTCCATCCTACGTTGCCCATCACTGCCTATCCTAATTCAGGCCTTCTGATTCTACCACCTGTGATGTTTTTCTCTCTCCTACAAGTGAATGGCCTTTTAGAAACCCATGCAATGCGCACCAACCCGCGATGTTTTTCAGAAACCTATACTACATTGACACTACATGTTTCCTCACCTCCCCATGCTGAGCACACCTTGGTGCTTTTCTCTATCCTACATTGCCTCTCACTGTCTATCCAAATTCAGGCCCTCCGATTCACACCACCCTGTGATATTTTTCTCACTCCTACTAGTGTATGGCCAGTTAGAAACCCTTACTATGCGCACCACCTCACGATGTTTTTCAGAAACCTATCCTACATTGCCACTGCTAGTTTCCTGACCTCCCCATGCTGACGAACCCGTGGTGCTTTTCTCCATCCTACCTTGCCACTCACTGCCTATCCTAATTCAGGCCTTCCAATTGACACCAACCCGTGATGTTTTTCTCTGTCCTACTAGTGAATGGCCTGTTAGAAACCCGTGCAATGCACACCACCCCGTGATGTTTTTCTCACTCCTACTAGTGAATGGCTTGTTAGAAACCCTTACAATGGGCACCACCTCACAATGTTTTTCAGAAAACTATCCTACATTGCCACTGCATGTTTCCTGACCTCCCCATGCTGACCACCTGGTGATGCTTTTCTCCATTTTACATTGTCAATCACTGCCTATCCTAATTCAGGCCCTCCGATTCACACCAACCCATGATGTTTTTCTCACGCCTACTAGTGAATGCCCTGTTAGAAACCCTTACAATGCGAACCACCCCACGATGTTTTTCAGAAACCGTTGCTACATTGCCACTGCATGTTTCCTGACTCCCATGCTGACCACCCCGTGGTGCTTTTCTCCATCCTACATTGCCACTCACTGCCTATTCTAATTCAGTCCCTCTGATTCACACCACCTGTGATGTTTTTCTCTCTCCTACTAGTGAATGGCCTGTTAGAAACCCGTGCAATTCGCACCACCTCGCAATGTTTCACAGAATCCTATCCTACACTGGAACTGCATGTTTCTGACCTCCCCATGCTGACAACCCCGTGGTGTTTTTCTCCATCCTACATTGCCACTCACTGCCTATCCTAATTTAGGCCCCCCGATTGACACCAACCCATGATGTTTTTCTCACTCCTACTAGCGAATGGCCTGTTACAAACCCTTACAATGCGCACCACCAAGCGATGTTTTTCAAAAACCTATCATACATTGCCAATGCAAGTTTCCTGACCTCCCCATGCTGACCACCCCTTGGGGCTTCTCTCCATCCTACATTGCCACAAACTGCCTATCGTAAATCAGGCCCTCAGATTCACATCATCCAGTGACGTTTTTCTCACTCCTACTAGTGAATGGCATGTTAGAACCCCTTAAACTGCGCACCTCACCTCTATGTTTTTCAGAAACCTATCCTACATTTCCGCTGCATGTTTCCTAACCTCCCAATGCTGACCACCCCGTGGTGCTTTTCCACATCCTACATTGGAACTCACTGCCTATGCTAATTCCGGCCCTCTGATTCACACCACCCCATGATGTTATTCTCACTCCTGGTACTGAATGGCCTGTTAGAAATCCTTACAATGCGCACCAACCCACTATGTTTTTCAGAAACCTATCCTACATTGCCACTACGTGTTTCCTGACCTCCCCATGCTGACTACCCCGTGGTGCTTTTCTCCAACCTACGTTGCCAGTCACTGCCTATCCTAATTCAGGCCATCTGATTCACAACACCTGTGATGTTTGTCCCTGTCCTACAAGTGAATGGCCATTTTGACACCCGTGCAATGCGCACCACCAGCGATGTTTTTCAGAAACCTATCCTACATTGCCACTGTGTGTTTCCTGACCTACCCATGCTGACCACCCCGTGGTGATTTACTCCATCCTACATTGCCACTCACCGCATATCCTAATTCAGGCCCTCTGATTCACACCACTCGTGATGTTTTTATCTCTCCTTCTAGTGAATGGCCTGTAAGAAACCCGTGCAATGCGCACCACCTTGCGATGTTTTTCAGAAAACTATCCTACATTGCCATTGCATGTTTCCTGACCTCCCCATGCTGACCACCCCTTGGTGCTTTCCTCCATCCTACATTGCCACTCACTGCCTATCCTAATTCTGGCCCTCCGATATACACCACCCCGTGATGTTTTTCTCACTCCTACTATTGAATGGCCTGTTAGAAACCCTTACAATGCGCACCATTTCACGATGTTTTTCAGAAACCTATCCTAAATTGCCACTGCATGTTTCCTAACCTCCCCATGCTGACCACCCCGTGGTGCTTTTCTAAATCTTACATTGCCACTCACTGCCTATCCTAATTTAGGCCCTCAGATTTACACCATCCCGTGATGTTTTTATCACTCCTACTAGTGAATGGCCTGTTACAAACCCGTACAATGCGCACAACCTGGCGATGTTTTTCAGAAACCTATCCTACATTGCCACTGCATGTCGCCTGACCTCCCTATGCTGACCACCCCTTGGTGCTTTTCTCCATCCTACATTGCCACTTACTGCCTATCCTAAATCAGGCCCTCTGATTCACACAACCCGTGATGTTTTTCTCTCTCCTACTATCGAATGGCCTGTTAGAAACCTGTGCAATGCGCACCACCCCGCAATGTTTTACATAAAAATATACTACATTGAAACTGCATGTTTCCTGACATCCCCATGCTGAGCTCCCCGTGGTCCTTTTCTCCATCCTACATTGCCACTCACTGCGTAACCTAATTCAGGCCCTCCGAATCACACCACCCCGTGATGTTTTTCTCACTCCTTCTAGTGAATGGCTTGTTCGAAACCCTTAAAATGCGCACAACCTCACGATGTTTTTCAGAAACCTATCCTACATTGCCACTGCATGTTTCCTGACATCCTCATGCTGACCACCCAGTGACGCTTTTCTCCGTCCTACATTGCCACTCACACCTATCCTAATTCAGGCCCTCCGATTCACACCACCCCATTATGTTTTTGTCCCTCCTACTAATGAATGCCCTGTTAGAAACCCGTGCAAAGTGCACCACCCCGCGATGTTTTCTAGAAACCTATCCTACATTGCCAGTGCATGTTTCCTGACCTCCCCATGCTGACCACCCGGTGATGCTTTTCTCCATCCTACATTGTCACTCACTGCCTATACTAATTTAGGCCCCCCGATTCACACCAACCCGTGATGTTTTTCTCACTCCTACTAGCGAATGGCCTGTTACAAACCCTTACAATGTGCACCACCAAGGGATGTTTTTCAAAAACCTATCATACATTGCCAAGGCATGTTTCCTGACCTCCCCATGCTGACCACACCTTGGGGCTTCTCTCCAACCTACATTGCCCCAAACTGCCTGTCATAAATCAGGCCCTCAGATTCACATCATCCAGTGATGTTTTTCTCTCTCCTACTAGTGAATGGCATTTTAGAACCCCTGAAACTGCGCACCTACCCTCTATGTTTTTCAGAAACCTATCCTACATTGCCGCTGCATGTTTCCTATCCTCCCAATGCTGACCACCCCGTGGTGCTTTTCCACATACTACATTGCAACTCACTGCCTATGCTAATTCTGGCCCTCTGATTCACACCACCTCATGATGTTTTTCTCATTCCTGCTACTGAATGGCCTGTTAGAAATCCTTACAATGCGCACCAACCCGCTATGTTTTTCAGAAACCTATCCTACATTGCCACTGCGTGTTTGCTGACCTCCCCATGCTGACTACCCCGTGGTGCTTTTCTCCATCCTACGTTGCCAGTCACTGCCTATCCTAATTCAGGCCCTCCGATTCACAACACCTGTTATGTTTGTCCCTCTCCTACAAGTGAATGGCCTTTTTGAAACCCATGCAATGTGCACCACCCGCGATGATTTTCAGAAACCTATCCTACATTGCCACTGCATGTTTCCTGACCTCCCCATGCTGAGCACCCCGTGGTACTTTTCTCCATCCTAACTTGCCCCTCACTGCCTATCCTAATTCAGGCCCTCCGATTCACACCACGCCGTGATGTTTTTCTCACCGCTTCTATGGAATGGCCTGTTAGAAACCCTTTCAATGCGCACCAGCCCGCGATGTATTTCAAAAACCTATCAAAAAATTGCCAATACATGTTTCCTGACATCCCCATGCTAACCACCCCGTGGCGCTTTTCTCCATCCTACATTGCCACTCACTGCCTATCCTAATTCAGGCCCTCCGATTCACACCAACCGGTGTTTTTTTTCTCTCTCCTACTAGTGAATGGCTTGTTAGAATCCCTTACAATGCGCACCACCTCACGATGTTTTTCACAAACCCATCCTACATTGCAACTGCATGTTTCCTGACCTCCCCATGCTGACCACCCCGTGGTGATTTTTTCCAACCTACATTGCCACTCACTGCCTATCCTCATTCTGGCCCTCCAATTTACAGCACCCCGTGATGATTTTCTCACTCCTACTAGTGAATGGCCTGTTAGAAACCCTTACAATGTGAACCCCCCCACTTTGTTTTTCAGAAACTTATCCTACATTGCCACTGCATGTTTCCTGACCTCCCCATGCTGACCACCCCTTGGTGCTTTTCTCCATCCTACATAGCCACTCACTGCCTATCCTAATTCCGGCCCTCCGATACACAGCACCCCGTGATGTTTTTCTCACTCCTACTATTGAATGGCCTGTGAGAAACCCTTACAATGCGCACCACCCTGCGATGTTTTTCAGAAACCTCTCTCACATTGCCACTGCAAGTATCCTGACCTCCCATGCTGACCACCTCGTTTTGCTTTTCTCCATCCTAAGTTGCCCCTAACTCCCTATACTAATTCTGGCCCTCCGATTCACACAACCCTGTGATGTTTTTCTCACTCACACTAGTGAATGGCCTGTTAGAAAACTTTACAATGCGCACCACCCCGCGATGTTTTTCAGAAACATCTCCTACATTGCCATGGCAAATTTCCTGACCTCGTCATGCTGAGCACCACGTGGTTCTTTCCTCCATCCTACATTGCCACTCATTGCCTATCCTAATTCATGCCCTCCGATTCACACCACCCCGTTGTGGTTTTCTCACGCCTTCTAGTGAATTGCCTGTTAGAACTCCTTACAATGTGCACCACCAAGCGATGTTTTTCAAAAACCTATCATACATTTCCAATGCATGTTTCTTAACCTCCCCATGCTGACCACCCCGTGGTGCTTTCTCCATCCTACATTGCCACTCACTGCCTATCCTAATTCAGGCACTCCGACTCACACCAAAGGGTGATGTTTTTCTCACTCCTACTAGCGAATGGCCTGTTAGAAACTCTTACAATGCGAACCACCCCACTATGTATTTCAGAAACCTATCCTACATTGCCACAGTGTGTTGCCTGACCTACCCATGCGGACCACCCCATTGTGCTTTTCTACATCCTACATTGCCACTCACTGCCTATCCTAATTCAGGGTCTCCTTTTCACACCACGCCGTGATATTTTTCTCACTTCTACTAGTGAATGACTTGTTAGAAACCCTTACAATGCGCACCACCTCACGATGTTTCTCAGAAACCAATACTACATCGCCACTGCATGTTTCCTGGCTTCCCCATGCTGACAACCCCGTGGTGCTTTTCTCCATCCTACATTGCCACTCACTGGCTATCCTAACTCAGGCCCTCCGATTCACACCACCCCGTGATGATTTTCTCACTCCTAAGAGTAAATGGCCTGTTAGAGACCCTTGCAATGTGCACCACCACGCGATGTTTTACAGAAACCTATCCTCCATTCAAACTGCATGTTTCCTGACCTCCCTACGCTGAGGACCCTGTGGTGCTTTTCTCCATCCTACATTGCCACTCACTGCCTATCCTAATTCCGGCCCTCCGATTCACACCACCCCGTGATGTTTTTCTCACTCCTGCTAGTGAATGTCCAGTTAGAAACCTTCACAATGCGTACAACCCCACTATGTATTTCAGAAACCTATCCTACATTGCCACTGTGTGTTTCCTGACCTACCCATGCTGACCACGCCGTGGTGATTTTCTCCATCCTACATTGCCACTCACCGCATATCCTTATTCAGGCCCTCTGATTCACAACACTCGTGATGATTTTCTCTCTCCTACCAGTGAATGGCCTGTTAGAAACCCGTGCAATGAGCACCACCGTGAGATGTTTTTCAAAAACATATCCTACATTTCCACTCCATGTTTCCTCACCTCTCCATGGCAACCACCCCGTGGTGCTTTTCCACCTCCTACATTGCCACTCACTGCCTATGCTAATTCAGGCCCTCTGATTCACACCACCCCCTGATGTTATTCTCACTCCTGCTAGTGAATGGCCTGTTAGAAACGCTTACAATGCGACCCACCCCACTCTGTTTTTTAGAAACCTATCCTACATTGCCTCTGCATGTTTCCTGACCTCCCATGCTGACCACCCCGTGATGCTTTTCTCCATTATACGTTGCCACTCACTGCCTATCCTAATTCTGGCACTCCGAATAACACCACCCCATGATGATTTTCTCACTCCTACTAGTGAATGGCCTGTTAGAAACCCTTACAATGCACACCACTCCGCTTTGTTTTTCAGAAAATTATCCTACATTGCCACTGCATGATTCCTGACCTCCCCATACTGACCAGCCCGTTGTGCTTTTCTCCATCCTTCGTTGACCCTCACTCCCTATCCTAATTCCGGCCCTCCGATTCACACCACCCCGTGATGTTTTTCTCACTCACACTAGTGAATGGCCTGTTAGAAACCTTTACAATGCGCACCACCCCGCGATGTTTTTCAGAAACCTCTCCTACATTGCCACCGCACGTTTCCTGACCTCGTCATGCTGAGCACCCCGTGGTTCTTTTCTCCATCCTACATTGCCACTAACTCCCTATCCTAATTCCGGCCCTCCGATTCACACCATCCCGTGATGTTTTTCTCACTCACACTAGTGAATGGCCTGTTAGAAACCCTTACAATGCGCACCACCCCGCAATGTTTTTGAAAAACCTGTCATACATTGCCAATGCATGTTTCCTGACCTCCCCATGCTGACCACCCCTTGGTGCTTTTCTCCATCCTACATTGCCACTCACTGCCTATCTTAAATCCGGCCCTCCGATTCACACCACCCCATGATGTTTTTCTCACTCCTAATATTGAATGGCCTGTTAGAAACCCTTACAATGCGTACCACTCCACGATGTTTTTCAGAAACCTATCCTACATTGCCACTGCATGTTTCCTGACCTCTCCATGCCGACCACCTCGTGGTGCTATTCCACATCCTACATTGCCACTCACTGCCTATGCTAATTCTGGCCCTCTGATTCACACCACCCCGTGATGTTATTCTCACTCCTGCTAGTGAATGTCCTGTTAGAAACCCTTACAATGCGAAACACCCCACTCTGTTTTTCAGAAACCTTCCTACATTGCCACTGCATGATTCCTGACCTCCACATGCTGACCACGCTGTGATGCTTTTCTCCATCCTACGTTGCCACTCACTGCCTATCCTAATTCTGGCACTCCGAATCACACAACCCCGTGATGATTTTCTCACTCCTACTAGTGAATGGCCTGTAAGAAAAACTTACAATGCGAATGACCCCGCTTTGTTTTGCAGAAACCTATCCTACATTGCTACTGCCTATCCTAATGCAGGAACCTATCCTACATTGCTACTGCCTATCCTAATGCAGGAACCTATCCTGCATTTCAGAAACCTATCCTACATTGCTACTGCCTATCCTAATGCAGGCACTCCTATTCACACCACCCCGTGATGTTTTTCTCACTCATACTAGTGAATGGTCTGCTAGAAACCCTTACAATGTGCACCACCCCGCGATGTTTTTCAGAAACCTCTCTGACATTGCCACTGCAAGTATCCTGACCTCCAATGCTGAACCCCCGTTGTGCTTTTCTCCATCCTACGTTGCCCCTCACTCCCTATCCTAATTCCGGCACTCCGATTCACACCACCCCGTGATGTTTTTCTCACTCACACTAGTGAATGGCCTGTTAGAAACCTTTACAATCAGCACCACCTTGCGATGTTTTTCAGAAACCTCTCCTACTTTGCCACCGCAAGTTTCCTGACCGAGTCATGCTGAGCACCCCGTGGTTCTTTTCTCCATCCTACATTGCCACTCACTGCCTATCCTAATTCATGTTCTCCGATTCACACCACGCCGTTATAGTTTTCTCACTCCTTCTAGTGAATGGCCTGATAGAAACCCTTACAATGCGCACCACCCCGCGATGTTATTGAAAAACCTGTCATACATTGCCAATGCATGTTTCCTGACCTCCCCATTCTGAGCACCCCGTGGTGCTTTTCTCCATCCTAAATTGCCACTCACTGCCTATCCTAATTCAGGCCCTCCGACTCACACCAACGGGTGATGCTTTTCTAACTACTACTTGCGAATGGCCTGTTAGAAACCCTTACAATGCGCACCACCCATCGAGTTGTTCACAAACCTATCCTACATTGCGACTGCATTTTTCCTGACATCCCGATGCTGACCACAACGTGGAGCTTTTCCACATGCTACATTGCCACTCACAGCCTATCCTCATTCTGGCCCTCCGATTCACACCACCCCGTGATGTTATTCTCACTCCTGCTAGTGAATGCCCTGTTAGAAACCTGTGCAATGCGCACCACACCGCGATGTTTCTCCAAAACCTGTACTACATTGCCACTGCATGTTTCCTGACCTCACCATGTTGAGCACCCCGTGGTGCTTTTCTACATCCTACATTGCCACTCACTGCCTATCCTAATTCATGCCCTCTGATTCACACCACCCCGTGATGGTTTTCTCACTCCTTCTAGTTAATGGCCTGTTAGAAACCCTTACAATGTGCACCACTCCACGATTTTTTTCAGAAACATATCCTATATTGCCACTGCATGTTTCCTGACCTCCCCATGCTGACGACTCCGTGATGCTTTTCTCCATCCTAAATTGCCACTCACTGCCAATCCTAATTCAGGCCCTCCGACTCACACCAACGGGTGATGTTTTTCTAACTCCTACTTGCGAATGGCATGTTAGAAACCTTTACAATGCGCAGCACACCCCAAGTTGTTCACAAACCTATCCTACATTGCCACTGCATGTTTCCTGACCTCCCTATGCTGACCACCCCGTGGAGCTTTTCCACATGCTACATTGCCACTCACAGCCTATCCTCATTCTGGCCCTCCAATTCACAACACCCCGTGATGTTTTTCTCACTCCTGCTAGTGAATGGCCTGTTAGAAAGCCTTACAATACGAACCACCCCACTCTGTTTTTCAGAAACCTATCCTACATTGCCACTGCATGTTTCCTGACCTCCCCATGCTGACCACCCCGTGATGCTTTTCTCCATCCTACGTTGCCACTCACTGCCTATCCTAATTCTGGCACTCCGAATCACACCACCCCTTGATGATTTTCTCACTCCTACTAGTGAATGGCCTGTTAGAAATTCTTACAATGCGAACCACCCCACTTTGTTTTTCAGAAACCTATCCTACATTGCCACTTCATGATTCCTGACCTCCCCATACTGACCACCCCGTGGTGAATTTCTCCATACTACATTGCCACTCACTGGCTATCCTAATTCAGGCACTCTGATTCACACCACCCCGTGATGTTTTTCTCACTCATACTAGTGAATGGTCTGTTAGAAACCGTTACAATGCGCACCACCCCGCGATGTTTTTCAGCAGCCTGTCTGACATTGCCACTGCAAGTGTCCTGACCTCCCATGCTGACCACCCCGTTTTGCTTTTCTCCATCCTATGTTGCCCCTCACTCCCTATCCTAATTCCGGCCCTCCGATACACACCACCCCGTGATGTTTTTCTCACTCACACTAGTTAATGGCCTGTTAGAA
Organism: Cavia porcellus; assembly: GCF_034190915.1. NCBI lineage: Eukaryota > Metazoa > Chordata > Mammalia > Rodentia > Caviidae > Cavia > Cavia porcellus. Next base: position 27,836,976 of record NW_026947510.1, on the reverse strand, counting down.
ACCTTTACAATGCGCACCACCCAGCGATGTTTTTCAGAAACCTCTCTTACATTGCCAACGCAAGTTTCCTGACCTCGTCATGCTGAGCAGCCCGTGGTTCTATTCTCCATCCTACATTGCCACTCACTGCCTATCCTAATTCAGGCCCTCCGATTCACACCACCCCGTGACGTTTTTGTCACTCCTACTAGTAAATGGCCTGTTAGAAACCCTTACATTGCAAACCACCCCGCTATGTTTTTCAAAAACCTATCATACATTGCCAATGCATGTTTCCTGACGGCCCCATGCTGAACACCCCGTGGTGCTTTTCTCCATCCTACATTGCCACTCACTCCCTATCCTAATTCCCACCCTCCGATTCACACCAACCCGTGTTGTTTTTCTCAATCCTACTAGCGAATGTCCTGTTAGAAACCCTTACAATGCGCACCTCCCAACATTGTTTTTCAGAAACCTATCCTACCTTGCCACTGCATGTTTCCTGACCTCGCCATGCTGACCACACCGTGGTGCTTTTCTCCATTCTACATTGCCACTCACTGCCTATCCTAATTCAGGCACTCAGATTCACGCCACGTCATGATGTTTTTGTAACTCCTACTAGTGAATGGCCTGTTAGAAACCCTTTCATTGCGAACCACCCCGCCATGTTTTTCAGAAACCTATCCTACATTGCCACTGCGTGTTTAGTGACCTCCCCATGCTGACCACCCCGTGGTGCTTTTCTCGATCCTACATTGCCATTCACTGCCTATCCTAATTCTGGCACTCTGAGTCACACCACCCCATGATCATTTTCTCACTCCTACTACAGAATGGCCTGTTAGAAACCCTTACAATGCGCACCACCCCGCATTGTTTTTCATAAACCTATCCTACATTGCCACTGCATGTTTCCTGACCTCCCCATGCTGACCACCCCGTGGTGCTTTTCTGCATCCTACATTGTCACTCACTGCCTATCCTAATTCAGGCCCTCCAATTCACACCACCCGTGATATTTTTCTCACTACTACCCGTGAATGGCTTGTTAGAAACCCGTACAATGCGCACCACAGCGCGATGTTTTTCAGAAACCTATACTACATTGCCACTGCATGTTTCCTAATCTCCCCATGCTGAGCATCCCATGGTGCTTTTCTCCATTCTACATTATCACTCACTGACTATCCTATTTCAGGCCCTCTGATTCACACCACCAAGTGATGTTTTTCTCACTCACACTAGTGAATGGCCTGTTAGAAACCCTTACAATGCGCACCACCCCGAGATGTTTTTCAGAAACCTATCATACATTGCCAATGCATGTTTCCTGACATCCTCATGCTGACCACCCCGTGGTGCTTTTCTCCATCCTACATTGCACTCACTGAAAATCCCAATTCAGGCCCTCCGATTCACACCAACACGTGATGTTTTTCTCACTCCTACTAGCGAATGGCCTGTTTGAAATCCTTGCAATGAGCACCACCCCACGATGTTTTTCAGAAACCTATCCTACATTGCCACTGCGTGTTTCCTTACCTACCCTTACTGACAACCCCGTGATCCTTTTCTCCATCCTGCATTCCCACTCACTGCCCATCCTAATTCAGGGCCTCCGATTCACACCACCCCGTGATGATTTTCTCACTCCTACTAGTAAATGGCCTGTTAGAAACCCTTACAATGCGCACCACCCCGCGATGTTTTTCAGAAACCTATCCTACATTGAAACTGCATGTTTCCTGACCTCCCTATGCTGAGCACCCTGTGGTGCTTTTCTCCATCCTACATTGCCATTCAGTGCCTATCCTAATTCAGGCCCTCTGATTCACACCACCCCATTATGATTTTCTCACTCCTACTAGTGAATGGCCTGTTAGAAACCCGTACAATGCGCACAACCTTGAGATGTTTTTCAGAAACCTATCCTACTACGCCACTGCATGTTTCCTGACCTCCGCATGCTGACCATCCCTTTGTGCTTTTCTCCATCCTACATTACTGCCTACATCCACTTACTGCCTATCCTAAATCAGGCCCTCAGATTCACATTACCCAGTGATGTTTTTCTCACTCCCACTAGTGACTGGCATGTTAGAACCCCTTAAAATGCGCACCACCCCTCGATGTTTTTCATAAACAAATCCTACATAGCCACTGCATGTTTACTGACCTCCCCATGCTGACCACCCCGTGGTGCTTTTCTACATCCTACATTGCCCCTCACTGCCTATGCTAATTCTGGACCTCTGATTCACACCACCCCGTGATGTTATTCTTACTCCTGCGAGTGAATGCCCTGTTAGAAACCCTTACAATGCGAACCAGCCCAATATGTTTTTCAGAAACCTGTACTACATTGCCACTGCATGTTTCCTGACCTACCAATGCTGACCACCCAGTCGTGCTTTTCTCCATCCTACATTGCCACTCACTGCCTATCCTAATTCAGGCCCTCTGATCCACACCAACCCGTGATGTTTTTCTCTCTCCTATTAGTGAATGGCCTGTTCGAAACCCGTGCAATGCGCACCTCCCCGCGATGTTTTTCAGAAACCTGTACTACATTGCCACTGCATGTTTCCTGACACCCCCATGCTGAGCACACCGTGGTGTTTTCTCCATCCTACATTGCCACTCACTGGCTATCCTAAATCAGGCAATCCAATTCACACCACCCCGTGATGATTTTCTCACTCCTAATAGTGAATGGCATATTAGAAACCCTTACAATGCAAACCACCCCCATTTGTTTTTCAGAAACCTATCCTACATTGCCACTGCGTATTTCCTGACCTCCCCATGCTGACCACCCCGTCGTGCTTTTCTCCATCCTACATTGCCACTAACTGCCTATCCTAACTCTGGCCCTCCGATTCACACCACCCATGATGTTTTTGTCTCTCCTACTAGTGAATGGCCAGTAAGAAACCAGTGCAATGCGCACCACCCCGCAATATTTTTCAGAAACCTATACTACATTGCCACTGCAAGTTCCCTCACCTCCCCATACTGACCTCCCCATGGTGACTTTCTCCATTCTACATTGCCTCTCACTGCCTATCCTAATACAGGCCCTCTGATTCACACCACCCCGTGATGTTTTTCTCACTCACACTAGTGGATGGCCTGTTAGAAACTATGACAATGCTCACCACCCCGCGATGTTTTTCAGAAACGTATGCTACACTGCCACTGCGTGTTTCCTGACCTCCCCATACTGAACACCCCGTGGTGCTTTTCTCCATCCTACATTGCACTCACTGAAAATCCCAATTCAGGCCCTTGGATTCACACCAACACGTGATGTTTTTCTCACTCCTACTAGCGAATGGCCTGTTTGAAACCCTTGCAATGTGCACCACCCCACGATGTTTTTCATAAACAAATCTTACATTGCCACTGCATGTTTACTGACCTCCCCATGCTGACCACACCGTGGTGCTTTTCCACATCCTACATTGCCCCTCACTGCCTATGCTAATTCTGGACCTCTGATTCGCACCAACGCGTGATGTTATTCTTACTCCTGCTAGTGAATGCCCTGTTAGAAACCCTTAGAATGTGAAACACCCCGATATGTTTTTCAGAAACCTATATTACATTGCCATTGCGATTTTCCTGACCTCTCCATGCTGACCACTCCGTGGTGCTTTTCTCCATCCTACGTTGCCACTCACTGCCTATCCTATTTCAGGCCCTCCGATTCACACCACCTGTGATATTTTTCTCTCTCCTACTACTGAATAGCCTGTTAGAAACCCGTGCAAAATGCACCACCCCGCGATATTTTTCACAAACCTATACTACATTGCCACTGCATGGTTCCTGACCTCCCCATGCTGAGCACACCGTGGTGCTTTTCTCCATCCTACATATCCACTCACTGCCTATCCTAATAAAGGCCCTCCGATTCACACACCCCCTTGATGTTTTTCTCACTCCAGCTAGTGAATGGCCAGTTAGAAACCCTTACTATACGCACCACCCAACGATGTTTTTCAGAAACCTATCCTACATTGCCACTGCAAGTTTCCTAACCCCCCATGCTGACCACCCCGTGGTGCTTTTCTCCATCCTACTTTGCCACTTACTGCCTATCCTAATTCAGGCCCTCCGATTCACACCACCCCGTGATGTTTTTCTCACTCCTACTAGTGAATGACCTGTTAGAAACCATTACAATGCGCATCTCCCCACAATGTTTTTCAGAAACCTATCTTACATTGCCACTGCATGTTTCCTGACCTCGCCATGCAGACCACACCGTGGTGCTTTTCTCCATTCTACATTGCCACTCACTGCCTATCCTAATTCAGGCACTCTGATTCACACGACGTCGTGATGTTTTTCTCACTCCTCCTAGTGAATGGCCTGTTAGAAACCCTTACATTGCGACCCACCCCGCTTTGTTTTTCACAAACCTATCCTACATTGCCACTGCGTGTTTCCTGACCTACCAATGCTGACCACCCCGTCGTGCTTTTCTCCATCCTACATTGCCACTCACTGCCTATCCTAATTCTGGCACTCCGATTCACACCACCCATGATGTTTTTCTCTCTCCTACTAGTGAATGGCCAGTAAGAAACCAGTGCAATGCGCACCACCCCGCGATGTTTTTCAGAAACCTTTACTACATTGCCACTGCATGATCCCTCACCTCCCTATACTGACCTCCCCATGGTGACTTTCTCCATTCTACATTGCCTCTCACTGCCTATCCTAATTCAGGCCCTCCGATTCACACCACCCCGTGATGTTTTTCTCTCTCACACTAGTGAATGGCCTGTTAGAAACCATTACAATGCGCACCACCCTGCGATGTTTTTCACAAACCTATCATACATTGCCAATGCATGTTTCCTGACCTCCTCATGGGACCACCCCGTGGTGCTTTTCTCCATCCTACATTGCCACTTACTGCCTATCCTAATTCTGGCCCTCCGATTCACACCACCCCATGATGTTTTTCTCACTCCTACTATTGAATGGCCTGTTAGAAACCCTTACAATGCGCACCTCCCCACAATGTTTTTCAGAAACCTACCCTACCTTGCCACTGCATGTTTCCTGACCTCGCCATGTTGACCACACCGTGGTGCTTTTCTCCATTCTACAATGCCACTCACTGTCTATGCTAATTCAGGCACTCTGATTCACACCACGTCGTGATGTTTTTCTCACTCCTACTATTGAATGGCCTGTTAGAAACCCTTACAATGCGCACCTCCCCACAATGTTTTTCAGAAACCTACCCTACCTTGCCACTGCATGTTTCCTGACCTCGCCATGTTGACCACACCGTGGTGCTTTTCTCCATTCTACAATGCCACTCACTGTCTATCCTAATTCAGGCACTCTGATTCACACCACGTCGTGATGTTTTTCTCACTCCTACTAGTGAATGGCCTGTTAGAAACCCTTTCATTGTGAACCACCCCGCTATGTTTTTCAGAAACCTATCCTACATTGCCACTGCGTGTTTAGTGACCTCCCCATGCTGACCACCCCGTGGTCCTTTTCTCCATCCTACTTTGCCACTCACTGCCTATCCTAATTCTGGCACTCTGAGTCACACCACCCCATGATGATTTTCTCACTCCTACTAGTGAATGGCCTGTTAGAAACCCTTACAATGCGCACCACCCCGCATTGTTTTTCAGAAACCTATCTTACATTGCCACTGCATGTTTCCTGACCTCCCCATGCTGACCAACCCGTGGTTCTTTTCCACATCCTACATTGCCACTCACTGCCAATTCTAATTCCGTCCCTCTACTTCACACCACCCGTGATGTTTTTCTCTCTCCTACTAGTGAATGGCCTGTTAGAAACCCATGCAATGCGCACCACCCCGCGATGTTTTTCAGAAACCTATACTACATTGCCACTGCATGTTTCCTGTCCTCCCCATGCTGAGCTCCCAATAGTGTATTTCTCCATCCTACATTGCCACTCACTGCCTATCCTAATTCAGGCCCTCTGATGCACACCACCCTGTGATGTTTTTCTCATGCCTAGCAGTGAATGGCTTGTTAGAAACCCTTACAATGCGCACCATCTCACAATGTTTTTCAGAAACCTATCCTACATTGCCAATGCATGTTTCCTGACCTCCCCATGCTGAGCCACCTGGTGAAGCTTTTCTCCATCCTACATTGTCACTCACTGCCTATCCTAATTTAGGCCCTCCGATTCACACCACCCCGTTATGTTTTTCTCACTCCTTCTAGTGAATGGCCTGTTAGAAACCCTTACAATGCGCAGCACCCAACAATGTTTTTCAGAAACCTATCCTACATTGCCACTGCATGTTTCCTGACCTCCCCATGCTGACCACCCGGTGATGCTTTTCCACATCCTACATTGCAACTCACTGCCTATGCTAATTCTGGCCCGCTGATTCACACCACCCTGTGATGTAATTCTCACTCCTGCTAGTGAATGGCCTGTTAGAAACCCTTACTACGTGAACCACCCAGCTATGTTTTTCAGAAACCAATCCTACATTGCCACTGCATGTTTCCTGACCTGCCCATGCTGACCACCCCGTGGTGCTTTTCTCCATCCTATATTGCCACTCACTGACTATTCTAATTCAGTCCCTCTACTTCATACGACCCGTGATGTTTTTCTCTCTCCTACTAGTGAATGGCCTGTTAGTAACCCGTGCAATGGGCACCACCCCGCGATGTTTTTCAGAAACCTATACTACATTGCCACTGCATGTTTCCTGTCTTCCACATGCTGAGCTCCCCGTAGTGTATTTCTCCATCCTACATTGCCACTCACTGCCTATCCTAATTCAGGCTCTCTGATTCACACCACCCCGTGATGTTTTTCTCATGTCTAGTAGTGAATTGCTTGTTAGAAACCCTTACAATGCGCACCACCTCACGATGTTGTTCAGAAACCTATCCTACATGGCCACTGAATGTTTCGTGACCTTCCCATGCTGACCACCTGGTGATGCTTCACTGCCTATCCTAATACAGGCCCTCCGATTCACACCACCCGTGATGTTTTTCCTCACTCCTACTAGTGAATGGCCTGTTAGAAACCCTTACAATGAGAACCACCCCACGATGTTTTCAGAAACCGTTCCTACATTGCCACTGCATGTTTCCTGACCTCGCCATGCAGACCACACCGTGGTGCTTTTCTCCATTCTACATTGCCACTCACTGCCTATCCTAATTCAGGCACTCTGATTCTCACGACGTCGTGATGTTTTTCTCACTCCTCCTAGTGAATGGCCTGTTAGAAACCCTTACATTGCGACCCACCCCGCTTTGTTTTTCACAAACCTATCCTACATTGCCACTGCGTGTTTCCTGACCTACCAATGCTGACCACCCGTCGTGCTTTTCTCCATCCTACATTGCCACTCACTGCCTATCCTAATTCTGGCACTCCGATTCACACCACCCATGATGTTTTTCTCTCTCCTACTAGTGAATGGCCAGTAAGAAACCAGTGCAATGCGCACCACCCCGCGATGTTTTTCAGAAACCTTTACTACATTGCCACTGCATGATCCCTCACCTCCTATACTGACCTCCCCATGGTGACTTTCTCCATTCTACATTGCCTCTCACTGCCTATCCTAATTCAGGCCCTCCGATTCACACCACCCCGTGATGTTTTTCTCTCTCACACTAGTGAATGGCCTGTTAGAAACCATTACAATGCGCACCACCCTGCGATGTTTTTCACAAACCTATCATACATTGCCAATGCATGTTTCCTGACCTCCTCATGGGACCACCCCGTGGTGCTTTTCTCCATCCTACATTGCCACTTACTGCCTATCCTAATTCTGGCCCTCCGATTCACACCACCCCATGATGTTTTCTCACTCCTACTATTGAATGGCCTGTTAGAAACCCTTACAATGCGCACCTCCCCACAATGTTTTTCAGAAACCTACCCTACCTTGCCACTGCATGTTTCCTGACCTCGCCATGTTGACCACACCGTGGTGCTTTTCTCCATTCTACAATGCCACTCACTGTCTATCCTAATTCAGGCACTCTGATTCACACCACGTCGTGATGTTTTTCTCACTCCTACTAGTGAATGGCCTGTTAGAAACCCTTTCATTGTGAACCACCCCGCTATGTTTTTCAGAAACCTATCCTACATTGCCACTGCGTGTTTAGTGACCTCCCCATGCTGACCACCCCGTGGTCCTTTTCTCCATCCTACTTTGCCACTCACTGCCTATCCTAATTCTGGCACTCTGAGTCACACCACCCCATGATGATTTTCTCACTCCTACTAGTGAATGGCCTGTTAGAAACCCTTACAATGCGCACCACCCCGCATTGTTTTTTCAGAAACCTATCTTACATTGCCACTGCATGTTTCCTGACCTCCCCATGCTGACCAACCCGTGGTTCTTTTCCACATCCTACATTGCCACTCACTGCCAATTCTAATTCCGTCCCTCTACTTCACACCACCCGTGATGTTTTTCTCTGTGAATGGCCTGTTAGAAACCCATGCAATGCGCACCACCCCGCGATGTTTTTCAGAAACCTATACTACATTGCCACTGCATGTTTCCTGTCCTCCCCATGCTGAGCTCCCAATAGTGTATTTCTCCATCCTACATTGCCACTCACTGCCTATCCTAATTCAGGCCCTCTGATGCACACCACCCTGTGATGTTTTTCTCATGCCTAGCAGTGAATGGCTTGTTAGAAACCCTTACAATGCGCACCATCTCACAATGTTTTTCAGAAACCTATCCTACATTGCCAATGCATGTTTCCTGACCTCCCCATGCTGAGCCACCTGGTGAAGCTTTTCTCCATCCTACATTGTCACTCACTGCCTATCCTAATTTAGGCCCTCCGATTCACACCACCCCGTTATGTTTTTCTCACTCCTTCTAGTGAATGGCCTGTTAGAAACCCTTACAATGCGCAGCACCCAACAATGTTTTTCAGAAACCTATCCTACATTGCCACTGCATGTTTCCTGACCTCCCCATGCTGACCACCCGGTGATGCTTTTCCACATCCTACATTGCAACTCACTGCCTATGCTAATTCTGGCCCGCTGATTCACACCACCCTGTGATGTAATTCTCACTCCTGCTAGTGAATGGCCTGTTAGAAACCCTTACTACGTGAACCACCCAGCTATGTTTTTCAGAAACCAATCCTACATTGCCACTGCATGTTTCCTGACCTGCCCATGCTGACCACCCCGTGGTGCTTTTCTCCATCCTATATTGCCACTCACTGACTATTCTAATTCAGTCCCTCTACTTCATACGACCCGTGATGTTTTTCTCTCTCCTACTAGTGAATGGCCTGTTAGTAACCCGTGCAATGGGCACCACCCCGCGATGTTTTTCAGAAACCTATACTACATTGCCACTGCATGTTTCCTGTCTTCCACATGCTGAGCTCCCCGTAGTGTATTTCTCCATCCTACATTGCCACTCACTGCCTATCCTAATTCAGGCTCTCTGATTCACACCACCCCGTGATGTTTTTCTCATGTCTAGTAGTGAATTGCTTGTTAGAAACCCTTACAATGCGCACCACCTCACGATGTTGTTCAGAAACCTATCCTACATGGCCACTGAATGTTTCGTGACCTTCCCATGCTGACCACCTGGTGATGCTTTTCTCCATTTTACATTGTCACTCACTGCCTATCCTAATACAGGCCCTCCGATTCACACCACCCCGTGATGTTTTTCTCACTCCTACTAGTGAATGGCCTGTTAGAAACCCTTACAATGAGAACCACCCCACGATGTTTTTCAGAAACCGTTCCTACATTGCCACTGCATATTTCCTGACCTCCCCATGCTGATCACCCGGCGAAGCTTTTCTCCATTTTACATTGTCACTCACGGCCTATCCTAATTCAGGCCCTCTGATTCACACCACCCCGTGATGTTTTTCTCACTCCTACTAGTGAATGGCCTGTTAGAAACCCTAACAATGCGAACAACCCCGCTATGTTTTTCAGAAACCTATCCTACATTGCCACTGCGTGTTTCCTGACCTCCCCATGCGGACCACCCCGTGGTGCTTTTCTCCATCCTACGTTGCCAGTCACTGCCTATTCTAATTTTTGCCCTCCGATTCACACCACCCCGTGATGTTTTTCTCTCTCCTACTAATGAATGGCCTGTTAGAAACCCGTGCGATGCGCACCACCCCGCCATGTTTTCAGAATCCTATACTACATTGCCACTGCATGTTTCCTGACCTCCCCGTGCTGAGCACCCCATGGTGCTTTTCTCCATCCTACATTGCCACTCACTGCCTATCCTAATTCAGACCCTCAGATTCACACCACACCGTGATCTTTTTCTCACTCCTACTAGTGAATGGTCAGTTAGAAATCCTTACAATGCGCACCTCCCCACGATGTTTTTCAGAAACCTATCCTACATTGCCGCTGCATGTTTCCTAACCTCCCAATGCTGACCACCCCGTGGTGCTTTTCCACATCCTACATTGGAACTCACTGCCTATGCTAATTCCGGCCCTCTGATTCACACCACCCCGTGATGTTTTTCTCACTCCTACTAGTGAATGGCCTGTTAGAAACCCTTACAATGCGAATCACCCCGCTGTGTTTTTCAGAAACCTATCGTACATTGCCACAGCGTGTTTCCTGACCTGCCCATGCTGACCACCCCATGGTGCTTTTCTCCATCCTACATTGCCACTCACTGTCTATTCTAATTCATTCCCTCAGATTCACATCACCCAGTGATGTTGTTCTCACTCCTACTAGTGAATGGCATGTTAGAACCCCTTAAAATGCACACCACCCCGGGATGTTTTTCAGAAACCTATCCTACATTGCCACTGCATGTTCCCTGAGTTCCCCATGCTGAGCTCCCCGTGGTGCATTTCTCTATCCTACATTGCCACTCACTGCCTATCCTAATTCAGGCCCTCTGATTCACACCACCCGGTGATGTTTTTCTCATGCCTAGTAGTGAATGTCTTGTTAGAAACCCTTACAATGCGCACCATCTCACGATGTTTTCCAGAAACTTTTCCTAAATTGCCACTGCATGTTTCCTGACCTCCCAATGCTGACCACCGCTTGGTGCTTTTCCACATCCTACATTGCAACTCACTGCCTATGCTAATTCTGGCCCGCTGATTCACACCACCCTGTGATGTTATTCTCACTCCTAATAGTGAATGGCCTGTTAGAAACCCTTACAATGCGAATCACCCCGCTGTGTTTTTCAGAAACCTATCGTACATTGCCACTGCGTGTTCCCTGACCTGCCCATGCTGACCACCCCATGGTGCTTTTCTCCATCCTACGTTGCCCATCACTGCCTATCCTAATTCAGGCCCTCCGATTCACACCACCTGTGATGTTTCTCTCTCTCCTACAACTGAATGGCCTTTTAGAAACCTGTGCAATGCGCACCAACCCGCGATGTTTTTCAGAAACCTATACTACATTGACACTGCATGTTTCCTCACCTCCCCATGCTGAGCACCCCTTGGTGCTTTTCTCTATCCTACATTGCCTCTCACTGTCTATCCAAATTCAGGCCCTTCGATTTACACCACCCTGTGATATTTTTCTCACTCCTAGTAGTGAATGGCCAGTTAGAAACCCTTACTATGCGCACCACCTCACGATGTTTTTCAGAAACCTATTCTACATTGCCACTGCTAGTTTCCTGACCTCCCCATGCTGACCACCCCGTGGTGCTTTTCTCCATCCTACCTTGCCACTCACTGCCTATCCTAATTCAGGCCTTCCGATTGACAACAACCTGTGATGTTTTTCTCTCTCCTACTAGTGAATGGCCTGTTAGAAACCCGTGCAATGCACACCACCCCGGGATGTTTTCTCACTCCTACTAGTGAATGGCATGTTAGAACCCCTTAAAATGCGCCAAACCCCGTGATGTTTTTCAGAAACCTATCCTACATTGCCACTGCATGTTTCCTGACCTCCCAATGCTGACCACCCCTTGTGCTTTTCCACATCCTACAATGCAACTCACTGCCTACGCTAATTCTGGCCCGCTGATTCACACCACCCTGTGATGTTATTCTCACTCCTAATAGTGAATGGCCTGTTAGAAAACCATACAATGCGAACCACCCCACTGTGTTTTTCAGAAACCTATCATACATTGCCACTGCGTGTTTCCTGACCTGCCCATGCTGACCACCCCATGGTGCATTTCTCCATCCTACGTTGCCCATCACTGCCTATCCTAATTCAGGCCTTCTGATTCTACCACCTGTGATGTTTTTCTCTCTCCTACAAGTGAATGGCCTTTTAGAAACCCATGCAATGCGCACCAACCCGCGATGTTTTTCAGAAACCTATACTACATTGACACTACATGTTTCCTCACCTCCCCATGCTGAGCACACCTTGGTGCTTTTCTCTATCCTACATTGCCTCTCACTGTCTATCCAAATTCAGGCCCTCCGATTCACACCACCCTGTGATATTTTTCTCACTCCTACTAGTGTATGGCCAGTTAGAAACCCTTACTATGCGCACCACCTCACGATGTTTTTCAGAAACCTATCCTACATTGCCACTGCTAGTTTCCTGACCTCCCCATGCTGACGAACCCGTGGTGCTTTTCTCCATCCTACCTTGCCACTCACTGCCTATCCTAATTCAGGCCTTCCAATTGACACCAACCCGTGATGTTTTTCTCTCTCCTACTAGTGAATGGCCTGTTAGAAACCCGTGCAATGCACACCACCCCGTGATGTTTTTCTCACTCCTACTAGTGAATGGCTTGTTAGAAACCCTTACAATGGGCACCACCTCACAATGTTTTTCAGAAAACTATCCTACATTGCCACTGCATGTTTCCTGACCTCCCCATGCTGACCACCTGGTGATGCTTTTCTCCATTTTACATTGTCAATCACTGCCTATCCTAATTCAGGCCCTCCGATTCACACCACCCCGTGATGTTTTTCTCACTCCTACTAGTGAATGCCCTGTTAGAAACCCTTACAATGCGAACCACCCCACGATGTTTTTCAGAAACTGTTGCTACATTGCCACTGCATGTTTCCTGACTCCCATGCTGACCACCCCGTGGTGCTTTTCTCCATCCTACATTGCCACTCACTGCCTATTCTAATTCAGTCCCTCTGATTGACACCACCTGTGATGTTTTTCTCTCTCCTACTAGTGAATGGCCTGTTAGAAACCCGTGCAATTCGCACCACCCCGCAATGTTTCACAGAATCCTATCCTACACTGGAACTGCATGTTTCTGACCTCCCCATGCTGACAACCCCGTGGTGTTTTTCTCCATCCTACATTGCCACTCACTGCCTATCCTAATTTAGGCCCCCCGATTGACACCAACCCATGATGTTTTTCTCACTCCTACTAGCGAATGGCCTGTTACAAACCCTTACAATGCGCACCACCAAGCGATGTTTTTCAAAAACCTATCATACATTGCCAATGCAAGTTTCCTGACCTCCCCATGCTGACCACCCCTTGGGGCTTCTCTCCATCCTACATTGCCACAAACTGCCTATCGTAAATCAGGCCCTCAGATTCACATCATCCAGTGACGTTTTTCTCACTCCTACTAGTGAATGGCATGTTAGAACCCCTTAAACTGCGCACCTCACCTCTATGTTTTTCAGAAACCTATCCTACATTTCCGCTGCATGTTTCCTAACCTCCCAATGCTGACCACCCCGTGGTGCTTTTCCACATCCTACATTGGAACTCACTGCCTATGCTAATTCCGGCCCTCTGATTCACACCACCCCATGATGTTATTCTCACTCCTGGTACTGAATGGCCTGTTAGAAATCCTTACAATGCGCACCAACCCACTATGTTTTTCAGAAACCTATCCTACATTGCCACTACGTGTTTCCTGACCTCCCCATGCTGACTACCCCGTGGTGCTTTTCTCCAACCTATGTTGCCAGTCACTGCCTATCCTAATTCAGGCCATCTGATTCACAACACCTGTGGTATTTGTCCCTCTCCTACAAGTGAATGGCCATTTTGAAACCCGTGCAATGCGCACCACCAGCGATGTTTTTCAGAAACCTATCCTACATTGCCACTGTGTGTTTCCTGACCTACCCATGCTGACCACCCCGTGGTGATTTACTCCATCCTACATTGCCACTCACCGCATATCCTAATTCAGGCCCTCTGATTCACACCACTCGTGATGTTTTTATCTCTCCTACTAGTGAATGGCCTGTTAGAAATCCGTGCAATGCGCACCACCTTGCGATGTTTTTCAGAAAACTATCCTACATTGCCATTGCATGTTTCCTGACCTCCCCATGCTGACCACCCCTTGGTGCTTTCCTCCATCCTACATTGCCACTCACTGCCTATCCTAATTCTGGCCCTCCGATATACACCACCCCGTGATGTTTTTCTCACTCCTACTATTGAATGGCCTGTTAGAAACCCTTACAATGCGCACCATTTCACGATGTTTTTCAGAAACCTATCCTAAATTGCCACTGCATGTTTCCTAACCTCCCCATGCTGACCACCCCGTGGTGCTTTTCTAAATCTTACATTGCCACTCACTGCCTATCCTAATTTAGGCCCTCAGATTTACACCATCCCGTGATGTTTTTATCACTCCTACTAGTGAATGGCCTGTTACAAACCCGTACAATGCGCACCACCTGGCGATGTTTTTGAGAAACCTATCCTACATTGCCACTGCATGTCGCCTGACCTCCCTATGCTGACCACCCCTTGGTGCTTTGCTCCATCCTACATTGCCACTTACTGCCTATCCTAAATCAGGCCCTCTGATTCACACAACCCGTGATGTTTTTCTCTCTCCTACTATCGAATGGCCTGTTAGAAACCTGTGCAATGCGCACCACCCCGCAATGTTTTACATAAAAATATACTACATTGAAACTGCATGTTTCCTGACATCCCCATGCTGAGCTCCCCGTGGTCCTTTTCTCCATCCTACATTGCCACTCACTGCGTAACCTAATTCAGGCCCTCCGAATCACACCACCCCGTGATGTTTTTCTCACTCCTTCTAGTGAATGGCTTGTTAGAAACCCTTAAAATGCGCACAACCTCACGATGTTTTTCAGAAACCTATCCTACATTGCCACTGCATGTTTCCTGACATCTTCATGCTGACCACCCAGTGACGCTTTTCTCCGTCCTACATTGCCACTCACGCCTATCCTAATTCAGGCCCTCCGATTCACACCACCCCATTATGTTTTTGTCCCTCCTACTAATGAATGCCCTGTTAGAAACCCGTGCAAAGTGCACCACCCCGCGATGTTTTCTAGAAACCTATCCTACATTGCCAGTGCATGTTTCCTGACCTCCCCATGCTGACCACCCGGTGATGCTTTTCTCCATCCTACATTGTCACTCACTGCCTATACTAATTTAGGCCCCCCGATTCACACCAACCCGTGATGTTTTTCTCACTCCTACTAGCGAATGGCCTGTTACAAACCCTTACAATGCGCACCACCAAGGGATGTTTTTCAAAAACCTATCAGACATTGCCAATGCATGTTTCCTGACCTCCCCATGCTGACCACACCTTGGGGCTTCTCTCCAACCTACATTGCCCCAAACTGCCTGTCGTAAATCAGGCCCTCAGATTCACATCATCCAGTGATGTTTTTCTCTCTCCTACTAGTGAATGGCATTTTAGAACCCCTGAAACTGCGCACCTCCCCTCTATGTTTTTCAGAAACCTATCCTACATTGCCGCTGCATGTTTCCTAACCTCCCAATGCTGACCACCCCGTGGTGCTTTTCCACATACTACATTGCAACTCACTGCCTATGCTAATTCTGGCCCTCTGATTCACACCACCTCATGATGTTTTTCTCACTCTTGCTACTGAATGGCCTGTTAGAAATCCTTACAATGCGCACCAACCCGCTATGTTTTTCAGAAACCTATCCTACATTGCCACTGCGTGTTTGCTGACCTCCCCATGCTGACTACCCCGTGGTGCTTTTCTCCATCCTACGTTGCCAGTCACTGCCTATCCTAATTCAGGCCCTCCGATTCACAACACCTGTTATGTTTGTCCCTCTCCTACAAGTGAATGGCCTTTTTGAAACCCATGCAATGCGCACCACCCGCGATGATTTTCAGAAACCTATCCTACATTGCCACTGCATGTTTCCTGACCTCCCCATGCTGAGCACCCCGTGGTACTTTTCTCCATCCTAACTTGCCCCTCACTGCCTATCCTAATTCAGGCCCTCCGATTCACACCACGCCGTGATGTTTTTCTCACTGCTTCTATGGAATGGCCTGTTAGAAACCCTTTCAATGCGCACCAGCCCGCGATGTATTTCAAAAACCTATCAAAAAATTGCCAATACATGTTTCCTGACATCCCCATGCTAACCACCCCGTGGCGCTTTTCTCCATCCTACATTGCCACTCACTGCCTATCCTAATTCAGGCCCTCCGATTCACACCAACCGGTGTTTTTTTTCTCTCTCCTACTAGTGAATGGCTTGTTAGAATCCCTTACAATGCGCACCACCTCACGATGTTTTTCACAAACCCATCCTACATTGCAACTGCATGTTTCCTGACCTCCCCATGCTGACCACCCCGTGGTGATTTTTTCCAACCTACATTGCCACTCACTGCCTATCCTCATTCTGGCCCTCCAATTTACAGCACCCCGTGATGATTTTCTCACTCCTACTAGTGAATGGCCTGTTAGAAACCCTTACAATGTGAACCCCCCCACTTTGTTTTTCAGAAACTTATCCTACATTGCCACTGCATGTTTCCTGACCTCCCCATGCTGACCACCCCTTGGTGCTTTTCTCCATCCTACATAGCCACTCACTGCCTATCCTAATTCCGGCCCTCCGATACACAGCACCCTGTGATGTTTTTCTCACTCCTACTATTGAATGGCCTGTAAGAAACCCTTACAATGCGCACCACCCTGCGATGTTTTTCAGAAACCTCTCTCACATTGCCACTGCAAGTATCCTGACCTCCCATGCTGACCACCTCGTTATGCTTTTCTCCATCCTAAGTTGCCCCTAACTCCCTATACTAATTCTGGCCCTCCGATTCACACAACCCTGTGATGTTTTTCTCACTCACACTAGTGAATGGCCTGTTAGAAAACTTTACAATGCGCACCACCCCGCGATGTTTTTCAGAAACATCTCCTACATTGCCATGGCAAATTTCCTGACCTCGTCATGCTGAGCACCACGTGGTTCTTTCCTCCATCCTACATTGCCACTCATTGCCTATCCTAATTCATGCCCTCCGATTCACACCACCCCGTTGTGGTTTTCTCACGCCTTCTAGTGAATTGCCTGTTAGAACTCCTTACAATGTGCACCACCAAGCGATGTTTTTCAAAAACCTATCATACATTTCCAATGCATGTTTCTTAACCTCCCCATGCTGACCACCCCGTGGTGCTTTCTCCATCCTACATTGCCACTCACTGCCTATCCTAATTCAGGCACTCCGACTCACACCAAAGGGTGATGTTTTTCTCACTTCTTCTGGCGAATGGCCTGTTAGAAACTCTTACAATGCGAACCACCCCACTATGTATTTCAGAAACCTATCCTACATTGCCACAGCGTGTTGCCTGACCTACCCATGCGGACCACCCCATTGTGCTTTTCTACATCCTACATTGCCACTCACTGCCTATCCTAATTCAGGGTCTCCTTTTCACACCACGCCGTGATATTTTTCTCACTTCTACTAGTGAATGACTTGTTAGAAACCCTTACAATGCGCACCACCTCACGATGTTTCTCAGAAACCAATACTACATCGCCACTGCATGTTTCCTGGCTTCCCCATGCTGACAACCCCGTGGTGCTTTTCTCCATCCTACATTGCCACTCACTGGCTATCCTAACTCAGGCCCTCCGATTCACACCACCCCGTGATGATTTTCTCACTCCTAAGAGTAAAAGGCCTGTTAGAGACCCTTGCAATGTGCACCACCACGCGATGTTTTACAGAAACCTATCCTCCATTCAAACTGCATGTTTCCTGACCTCCCTACGCTGAGGACCCTGTGGTGCTTTTCTCCATCCTACATTGCCACTCACTGCCTATCCTAATTCCGGCCCTCCGATTCACACCACCCCGTGATGTTTTTCTCACTCCTGCTAGTGAATGTCCAGTTAGAAACCTTCACAATGCGTACAACCCCACTATGTATTTCAGAAACCTATCCTACATTGCCACTGTGTGTTTCCTGACCTACCCATGCTGACCACGCCGTGGTGATTTTCTCCATCCTACATTGCCACTCACCGCATATCCTTATTCAGGCCCTCTGATTCACAACACTCGTGATGATTTTCTCTCTCCTACCAGTGAATGGCCTGTTAGAAACCCGTGCAATGAGCACCACCGTGAGATGTATTTCAAAAACATATCCTACATTTCCACTCCATGTTTCCTCACCTCTCCATGGCAACCACCCCGTGGTGCTTTTCCACCTCCTACATTGCCACTCACTGCCTATGCTAATTCAGGCCCTCTGATTCACACCACCCCCTGATGTTATTCTCACTCCTGCTAGTGAATGGCCTGTTAGAAACGCTTACAACGCGACCCACCCCACTCTGTTATTTAGAAACCTATCCTACATTGCCTCTGCATGTTTCCTGACCTCGTCATGCTGAGCACCCCGTGGTTCTTTTCTCCATCCTACATTGCCACTAACTCCCTATCCTAATTCCGGCCCTCCGATTCACACCACCCCGTGATGTTTTTCTCACTCACACTAGTGAATGGCCTGTTAGAAACCCTTACAATTCGCACCACCCCGCAATGTTTTTGAAAAACCTGTCATACATTGCCAATGCATGTTTCCTGACCTCCCCATGCTGACCACCCCTTGGTGCTTTTCTCCATCCTACATTGCAACTCACTGCCTATCTTAAATCCGGCCCTCTGATTCACACCACCCCGTGATGTTTTTCTCACTCACACTAGTGAATGGCCTGTTAGAAACCTTTACAATGCGCACCAGACCGCGATGTTTTTCAGAAACCTCTCCTACATTGCCACCGCACGTTTCCTGACCTCGTCATGCTGAGCACCCCGTGGTTCTTTTCTCCATCCTACATTGCCACTAACTCCCTATCCTAATTCCGGCCCTCCGATTCACACCACCCCGTGATGTTTTTCTCACTCACACTAGTGAATGGCCTGTTAGAAACCCTTACAACGCGCACCACCCCGCAATGTTTTTGAAAAACCTGTCATACATTGCCAATGCATGTTTCCTGACCTCCCCATGCTGACCACCCCTTGGTGCTTTTCTCCATCCTACATTGCCACTCACTGCCTATCTTAAATCCGGCCCTCCGATTCACACCACCCCATGATGTTTTTCTCACTCCTAATATTGAATGGCCTGTTAGAAACCCTTACAATGCGTACCACTCCACGATGTTTTTCAGAAACCTATCCTACATTGCCACTGCATGTTTCCTGACCTCTCCATGCCGACCACCTCGTGGTGCTTTTCCACATCCTACATTGCCACTCACTGCCTATGCTAATTCTGGCCCTCTGATTCACACCACCCCGTGATGTTATTCTCACTCCTGCTAGTGAATGGCCTGTTAGAAACCCTTACAATGCGAAACACCCCACTCTGTTTTTCAGAAACCTTCCTACATTGCCACTGCATGTTTCCTGACCTCCACATGCTGACCACGCTGTGATGCTTTTCTCCATCCTACATTGCCACTCACTGCCTATCCTAATTCTGGCACTCCGAATCACACAACCCCGTGATGATTTTCTCACTCCTACTAGTGAATGGCCTGTAAGAAAAACTTACAATGCGAATGACCCCGCTTTGTTTTGCAGAAACCTATCTTACATTGCTACTGCCTATCCTAATGCAGGAACCTATCCTACATTGCTACTGCCTATCCTAATGCAGGAACCTATCCTGCATTTCAGAAACCTATCCTACATTGCTACTGCCTATCCTAATGCAGGCACTCCTATTCACACCACCCCGTGATGTTTTTCTCACTCATACTAGTGAATGGTCTGCTAGAAACCCTTACAATGCGCACCACCCCGCGATGTTTTTCAGAAACCTCTCTGACATTGCCACTGCAAGTATCCTGACCTCCAATGCTGAACCCCCGTTGTGCTTTTCTCCATCCTACGTTGCCCCTCACTCCCTATCCTAATTCCGGCACTCTGATTCACACCACCCCGTGATGTTTTTCTCACTCACACTAGTGAATGGCCTGTTAGAAACCTTTACAATAAGCACCACCTTGAGATGTTTTTCAGAAACCTCTCCTACTTTGCCACAGCAAGTTTCCTGACCGAGTCATGCTGAGCACCCCGTGGTTCTTTTCTCCATCCTACATTGCCACTCACTGCCTATCCTAATTCATGCTCTCCGATTCACACCACGCCGTTATAGTTTTCTCACTCCTTCTAGTGAATGGCCTGATAGAAACCCTTACAATGCGCACCACCCCGCGATGTTATTGAAAAACCTGTCATACATTGCCAATGCATGTTTCCTGACCTCCCCATTCTGAGCACCCCGTGGTACTTTTCTCCATCCTAAATTGCCACTCACTGCCTATCCTAATTCAGGCCCTCCGACTCACACCAACGGGTGATGCTTTTCTAACTACTACTTGCGAATGGCCTGTTAGAAACCCTTACAATGCGCACCACCCATCGAGTTGTTCACAAACCTATCCTACATTGCGACTGCATTTTTCCTGACATCCCGATGCTGACCACAACGTGGAGCTTTTCCACATGCTACATTGCCACTCACAGCCTATCCTCATTCTGGCCCTCCGATTCACACCACCCCGTGATGTTATTCTCACTCCTGCTAGTGAATGCCCTGTTAGAAACCTGTGCAATGCGCACCACACCGCGATGTTTCTCCAAAACCTGTACTACATTGCCACTGCATGTTTCCTGACCTCACCATGTTGAGCACCCCGTGGTGCTTTTCTACATCCTACATTGCCACTCACTGCCTATCCTAATTCATGCCCTCTGATTCACACCACCCCGTGATGGTTTTCTCACTCCTTCTAGTTAATGGCCTGTTAGAAACCCTTACAATGTGAACCACTCCACGATTTTTTTCAGAAACATATCCTATATTGCCACTGCATGTTTCCTGACCTCCCCATGCTGACGACTCCGTGATGCTTTTCTCCATCCTAAATTGCCACTCACTGCCTATCCTAATTCAGACCCTATGATTCACACCAAAGGGTGATGTTTTTCTAACTCATACTTGCGAATGGCATGTTAGAAACCTTTACAATGCACAGCACACCCCAAGTTGTTCACAAACCTATCCTACATTGCCACTGCATGTTTCCTGACCTCCCTATGCTGACCACCCCGTGGAGCTTTTCCACATGCTACATTGCCACTCACAGCCTATCCTCATTCTGGCCCTCCAATTCACAACACCCCGTGATGTTATTCTCACTCCTGCTAGTGAATGGCCTGTTAGAAACCTGTGCAATGCGCACCACCCCTCGAGTTGTTCACAAACCTATCCTACATTGCCACTGCATGTTTCCTGACCTCCCTATGCTGACCACCCCGTGGAGCTTTTCCACATGCTACATTGGCACTCACAGCCTCTCCTCATTCTGGCCCTCCGATTCACAACACCCCGTGATGTTATTCTCACTCCTGCTAGTGAATGGCCTGTTAGAAACCCTTGCAATGCGCACCACTCCACGATGATTTTCAGAAACCTATCCTACATTGCCACTGCATGTTTCCTGACCTCTCCATGCCGACCACCCCGTGGTGCTTTTCCTCATCCTACTTTGCCACCCACTGCCTATGCTAATTTTGGCCCTCTGCTTCACACCACCCCGTGATGTTATTCTCACTCCTGCTAGTGAATGGCCTGTTAGAAAGCCTTACAATACGAACCACCACACTCTGTTTTTCAGAAACCTATCCTACATTGCCACTGCATGTTTCCTGAGCTCCCCATGCTGACCACCCCGTGATGCTTTTCTCCATCCTATGTTGCCACTCACTGCCTAACCTAATTCTGGCACTCCGAATCACACCACCCCGTGATGATTTTCTCACTCCTACTAGTGAATGGCCTGTTAGAAACCCTTACAATGCGAACCACCCCACTTTGTTTTTCAGAAACCTATCCTACATTGCCACTTCATGATTCCTGACCTCCCCATACTGACCACCCCGTGGTGAATTTCTCCATCCTACATTGCCACTCACTGGCTATCCTAATTCAGGCACTCTGATTCACACCACCCCGTGATGTTTTTCTCACTCATACTAGTGAATGTTCTGTTAGAAACCCTTACAATGCGCACCACCCCGCGATGTTTTTCAGCAACCTGTCTGACATTGCCACTGCAAGTATCCTGACCTCCCATGCTGACCACCCCGTTTTGCTTTTCTCCATCCTATGTTGCCCCTCACTCCCTATCCTAATTCCGGCCCTCCGATTCACACCACCCCGTGATGTTTTTCTCACTCACACTAATTAATGGCCTGTTAGAAACCTTTACAATGCGCACCACCCCGCGATGTTTTTCAGAAACCTCTCTTACATTGCCACCGCAAGTTTCCTGACCTCGTCATGCTGAGCACCCCGTGGTTCTTTTCTCCATCCTACATTGCCACTCACGGCCTATCCTAATTCAGGCCCTCCCACTCACACGAACGGGTGATGCTTTTCTAACTACTACTTGCGAATGGCCTGTTAGAAACCCTTACAATGCGCACCACCCATCGAGTTGTTCACAAACCTATCCTACATTGCCACTGCATGTTTCCTGACATCCCGATGCTGACCACAATGTGGAGCTTTTCCACATGCTACATTGCCCTCACAGCCTATCCTCATTCTGGCCCTCCAATTCACACCACCCCGTGATGTTATTCTCACTCCTGCTAGTGAATGCCCTGCTAGAAACCTGTGCAATGCGCACCACACCGCGATGTTTCTCCAAAACCTGTACTACATTGCCACTGCATGTTTCCTGACCTCACCATGCTGAGCACCCCATGGTGCTTTTCTACATCCTATATTGCCACTCACTCCCTATCCTAATTCCGGCCCTCCGATTCACACCAACCCGTGATGTTTTTCTCACTCCTACTATTGAATGGCCTGTTAGAAACCCTTACAATGCGCACCACTCCACGATGTTTTTCAGAAACATATCCTACATTGCCACTGCATGTTTCCGGACCTCTCCATGCCGACCACCCCGTGGTGCTTTTCCACATCCTACATTGCCACCCACTGCCTATGCTAATTCTGGCCCTCTGCTTCACCCCACCCCATGATGTTATTCTCACTCCTGCTAGTGAATGGCCTGTTAGAAAGCCTTACAATACGAACCACACCACTCTGTTTCTCAGAAACCTATCCTACGTTACCACTGCATGTTTCCTGACCTCCCCATGCTGACCACCCCGTGACGCTTTTCTCCATCCTACGTTGCCACTCACTGCCTATCCTAATTCTGACACTCCGAATCACACCACCCCGTGATGATTTTCTCACTCCTACTAGTGAATGGCCTGTTAGAAACCCTTACAATGCGAACCACCAAGCTTTGTTTTTCAGAAACCTATCCTACATTGCCACTTCATGATTCCTGACCTCCGCATACTGACCACCCGGTGGAGAATTTCTCCATCCTACATTGCCACTCACTGGCTATCCTAATTCAGGCACTCTGATTCACACCACCCCGTGATGTTTTTCTCACTCATACTAGTGAATGATCTGTTAGAAACCCTTACAATGCGCACCATCCCGCGATGTTTTTCAGAAACCTCTCTGACGTTGCCACTGCAAGTATCTTGACCTCCCATGCTGACCACCCCGTATTGCTTTTCTCCATCCTATGTTGCCCCTCACTCCCTATCCTAATTCCGTCCCTCCGATTCACACCACCCGTGATGTTTTTCTCACTCACACTAGTGAATGGTCTGTTAGAAACCTTTGCAATGCGCACCACCCCGCGATATTTCTCAGAAACCTGTACTACATTGCCACTGCATGTTTCCTGACCTCCCAATGCTGAGCACCCCGTGGTGCTTTTCTACATCCTACATTGCCACTCACTGCCTATCCTAATTCCGGCCCTCCGATTCGCACCACCCCGTGATGTTTTTCTCACTCCTACTATTGAATGGCCTGTTAGAAACCCTTACAATGCGCACCACTCCACGATGATTTTCAGAAACCTATCCTACATTGCCACTGCATGTTTCCTGACCTCTCCATGCCGACCACCGCGTGGTGCTTTTCCACATCCTACTTTGCCACCCACTGCCTAGGCTAATTCTGGCCCTCTGCTTCACACCACCCCTGATGTTATTCTCACTCCTGCTAGTGAATGGCCTGTTAGAAAGCCTTACAATACGAACCACCCCACTCTGTTTTTCAGAAACCTATCCTACATTGCCACTGCATGTTTCCTGACCTCCCCATGCTGACCACCCCGTGATGCTTTTCTCCACCCTACGTTGCCACTCACTGCCTATCCTAATTCTGGCACTCCGAATCACACCACCCCGTGATGATTTTCTCACTCCTACTAGTGAATGGCCTGTTAGAAACCCTTACAATGCGAACCACCCCGCTTTGTTTTTCAGAAACCTATCCTACATTGCCACTTCATGATTCCTGACCTCCCCATACTGACCACCCGGTGGAGAATTTCTCCATCCTACATTGCCACTCACTGGCTATCCTAATTCAGGCACTCTGATTGACACCACCCTGTGATGTTTTTCTCCCTCATACTAGTGAATGGTCTGTTAGAAACCCTTACAATGCGCACCATCCCGCGATGTTTTTCAGAAACCTCTCTGACGTTGCTACTGCAAGTATCCTGACCTCCCATGCTGACCACCCCGTATTGCTTTTCTACATCCTATGTTGCCCCTCACTCCCTATCCTAATGCCGTCCCTCCGATTCACACCACCCCGTGATGTTTTTCTCACTCACACTAGTGAATGGCCTGTTAGAAACATTTACAATGCGCACCACCCCGCGATGTTTTTCAGAAACCTCTCCTACATTGCCACCGCAAGTTTCCTGACCTCGTCATGCTGAGCACCCCTTGGTTCTTTTCTCCAAACTACATTGCCACTCACTGCCTATCCTAATTCATGCCCTCCGATTCACACCACCCCTTTATGGTTTTCTCACTCCTTCTAGTGAATGGCCTGTTAGAAACCCTTACAATTTTCACCACCCCGCGACGTTTTTGAAAAACCTGTCATACATTGCCATTGCATGTTTCCTGACCTCCCCATGCTGACCACCCCGTGGTGCTTTTCTCCATCCTAAATTGCCACTCACTGGCTATCCTAATTCAGGCACTCTGATTCACACCACCCCGTGATGTTTTTCTCACTCATACTAGTGAATGTTCTGTTAGAAACCTTACAATGCGCACCACCCCGCGATGTTTTTCAGCAACCTGTCTGACATTGCCACTGCAAGTATCCTGACCTCCCATGCTGACCACCCCGTTTTGCTTTTCTCCATCCTATGTTGCCCCTCACTCCCTATCCTAATTCCGGCCCTCCGATTCACACCACCCCGTGATGTTTTTCTCACTCACACTAATTAATGGCCTGTTAGAAACCTTTACAATGCGCACCACCCGGCGATGTTTTTCAGAAACCTCTCTTACATTGCCACCGCAAGTTTCCTGACCTCGTCATGCTGAGCACCCCGTGCTTCTTTTCTCCATCCTACATTGCCACTCACTGCCTATGCTAATTCAGGCCCTCCAATTCACACCACCCCGTGCTGTTTTTCTCACTCCTACTACTAAATGGCCTGTTAGAAACCCTTACATTGCAAACCACCCCGCTATGTTTTTCAAAAACCTATCATACATTGCCAATGCATGTTTCCTGACGGCCCCATGATGAACACCCCGTGGTGCTTTTCTCCATCCTACATTGCCACTCACTCCCTATCCTAATTCCCGCACTCCGATTCACACCAACCCGTGTTGTTTTTCTCAATCCTACTAGCGAATGGCCTGTTAGAAACCCTTACAATGCGCACCACCCCACAATATTTTTCACAAACCTATCCTACATTGCCACTGCATGTTTCCTGACATCCCCATGCTGAACACCCCGTGGTTCTTTTCCAAATCCTACATTGCCACTCACTGCCTATCCTCATTCTGCCCCTCCGATTCACACAACCCCGTGATGTTATTCTCACCTGCTAGTGAATGGCCTGTTAGAAAACCTTACAATGCGAACCACCCCGCTTTGTATTTCAGAAACCTATCCTACATTGCCACTGTGTATTTCTTGACCTACCCATGCTGATCACCCCGTGGTGCTTTTCTCCATCCTACATTGCCACTCACTGGCTATCCTAATTCAGGCCCTCCGACTCACACCACCCCCTGATGTATTTCTCACTCACACTATTGAATGGCCTGTTAGTAACCTTTAAAATGCGCACCACCCCACGATGTTTTTCAGAAACCTCTCCTACATTGCCACCACAAGTTTCCTGACATCCCATGCTGAGCACCCCGTGCTGCTTTTCTCCATCCTACATTGCCACTCACTGCCTATCCTAATGCATGCCCTCCGATTCACTCTGCCCGTTATGTTTTTCGCACTCCTTCTAGTGAATGGCTTGTAAGAAACCCTTACAATGCGCACCACCACACGATGTTTTTCAGAAACCTATTCTACATTGCCACTGCATGTTTCCTGACCTCCCCATGCTGAGCACCCGGCGATGCTTTTCTCCATTCTACATTGACACTCACTGCCTATCCTAAATCAGGCCCTCAGATTCACATCACCCAGTGATGTTTTTTTCACTCCTACTAGTGAATGGCATGTTAGAATCTCTTAAAATGCGCACCTCCCTCGATGTTTTTCAGAAACCTATACTACATCGCAACTGCATGTTTCCTGAGCTCCCCACGCTGACTTCCCCGTGGTGCTTTTCCACATCATACATTGCCACTCACAGCCTATGCTAATTGTGAGCCTCTGATTCACACCACCCGTGCTGTTATTCTCCCTCCTGCTAGTGTATGGCCTGTTAGAAACCCTAACAATGCGAACAACCCCGCTATGTTTTTCAGAAACCTATCCTACATTGCCACTGCGTGTTTCCTGACCTCCCCATGCGGACCACCCCGTGGTGCTTTTCTCCATCCTACGTTGCCAGTCACTGCCTAATCTAATTTTTGCCCTCCGATTCACACCACCCCGTGATGTTTTTCTCTCTCCTACTAATGAATGGCCTGTTAGAAACCCGTGCAATGCGCACCACCCCGCCATGTTTTTCAGAATCCTATACTACATTGCCACTGCATGTTTCCTGACCTCCCCGGGCTGAGCACCCCATGGTGCTTTTCTCCATCCTACATTGCCACTCACTGCCTATCCTAATTCAGACCCTCAGATTCACACCACACCGTGATTTTTTTCTCACTCCTACTAGTGAATGGTCAGTTAGAAATCCTTACAATGCGCACCTCCCCACGATGTTTTTCAGAAACCTATCCTACATTGCCACTGCATGTTTCCTGACCTCCCCTTGCTGACCACCACGTGGTGCTTTTCTCCATCCTATATTGCCACTCAGTGCCTATCCTAATTCAGGCACTCCGATTGACACCATGCCGTGATGTTTTTCTCACTCCTACTAGTGAATGGACTGTTAGAAACCGTTACATTGCGAACCACCTCGCTATGTTTTTCAGAAACCTATCCTACATTGCCACTGTGTGTTTCCTGACCTCCCCATCCTGACCACCACGTGGTGCTTTTCTCCATTCTACATTGCGCCTCACTGCCTATCCTAATTCAGGCCCTCTGACTCACAGCACCCCGTGATGTATTTCTCACTCACCCTAGTGAATGGCCTGTTAGTAACCTTTCAAATGTGCACCACCCCGCGATGTTTTTCAGAAACCTATACTACATTGCCACTGCATGTTTCCTGACCTCCCTATGCTGAGCACCCTGTGGTGCTTTTCTCCATCCTACATTGCTACTCACTGCCTATCCTAATTCAGGCCCTCCGATTCACACCACCCCGTGATGTTTTTCTCAATCCTACTAGTGAATGGCCATTTAGAAACCTTACAATGCGCACTACCCCGCGATGTGTTTCAGAAACTTCTCCTACATTGCCACTGCAAGTTTCCTGACCTCCCCATGCTGACCACCCCTTGGTGCTTTTCTGAATCCTACATTGCCACTTACTGCCTATCCTAATTCAGGCCCGCCGATTCACACTACCCCGTGATGTTTTTCTCACTCCTCCTAGTGAATGGCCTGTTAGAAACCCTTACAATGCTCACCTCCCCACGATGTTTTTTAGAAACCTATCCTACGTTGCAACTGCATGTTTTCTGACCTCCCATACTGACCATCCCGTGGTGAATTTCTCCATCCTACATTGCCACTCACTGCCTATCCTTATTCAGGCATTCCGATTCACACCACGCCGTGATGTTTTTCTCACTCCTACTAGTGAATGGTCTGTTAAAAACCCTTACGATGCGAACCACCCCGCTATATTTTTCAGAAACCTATCCTACATTGCCACCGCCTGTTTCCTGACTTCCCATGTTGAGCATACCGTGGTGCTTTTCTCCATCCTACATTGCCACTCACTGCCTATCGTAATTCAGGCCCTCAGATTCACATCACCCAGTGATGTTTTTCTCACTCCTACTAGTGAATGGCATGCTAGAACCACCTAAAATGCGCACCACCCCACGATGTGTTTCAGAAACCTAACCTACATTACCACTGCATGTTTCCTGAACTCCCCATGCTGACCACCCCGTGGTGCTTTTCCACATCCTACATTGCCACTTACTGCCTATACTAATTCGGGCCTTCCAATTCACAACACCCCGTGATGTTATTCTCACTCCTGCTAGTGAATGGCCTGTTAGAAACCCTTACAAGGCAAACCACCCCAATATGTTTTTCGGAAACCTATTCTACATTGCCACTGCCTGTTTTCTGACCTCCGCATGCTGACCACCCTGTGATGCTTTTCTCCATTTTACATTGTCACTCACTGCCTATTCGAATTCAGGCCCTCTGATTCACACCACCCCTTGATGTTTTTGTCACTCCTACTAGTGAATGGCCTGTTAGAAACCCTTCCAATGCGCACAACCCCACAATGTTTTTCAGAAATCTATCCTACATTGCCACTGCATGTTTCCTGACCTCCCCATGCTGACAACCCCGTGGTGCTTTTCTCCATCCTACATTGCCACTCACTGCCTATCCTAATTCAGGCCCTCGGTTTCACACCACACGTGATGTTTTTCTCACTCCTACTAGTGAATGGCCTGTTAGAAACCTGTACAATGTGCACCACCTCGTGATGTTTTTCAGAAACCTATACTACATTGCCACTGCATGTTTCCTGACCTCCCCATGCTGACCACCCCGTGGTGCTTTTCCACATCCTACATTGCCACTAACTGCCTATCTTAATTCTGTCCCTCCGATTCACACCACCCCGTGATGTTATTCCCACTCCTGCTAGTGAAAGGCCTGTTAGAAACCCTACAATGCGAACCACCCCGCTATGTATTTCAGAAACCTATCCTCCATCGCCACTGCATGTTTCCTGACCTGCTCATGCTGACCACCCCGTGGTGCTTTTCTCCATCCTACATTGTCACTCACTGCCTATCCTAATTCTGGCCCTCCGATTCACACCACCAGTGATGTTTTTCTCTCTCCTACGAGTGAATGGCCTGATAGAAACCCGTGCAATGCGCACCACCACACGATGTTTTTCAGAAACCTATAATACATAGCCACTGCATGTTTCCTGACCTCCCCATGTTGAGCACACCGTGGTGCTTTTCTCCATCCTACATTGGAACTCACTGCCTATCCTA
Source organism: Cavia porcellus (assembly GCF_034190915.1). NCBI lineage: Eukaryota > Metazoa > Chordata > Mammalia > Rodentia > Caviidae > Cavia > Cavia porcellus. The sequence continues at coordinate 27,807,020 of NW_026947510.1, read as the reverse complement.
ATTCAGGCCCTCAGATTCACATCACCCAGTGATGTTTTTCTCACTCCTACTAGTGATTGGCATGTTAGAACCCCTTAAAATGCGCACCACCCCACGAAGTTTTTCAGAAACCTAACCTACATCGCCACTGCATGTTTCCTGACCTCCCCATGCTGACCACCCCATGGTGCATTTCCACATCCTACATTGCCACTCACTGCCTATACTAATTCCGGCCCTCCGATTGACAACACCCCGTTATGTTATTCTCACTCCTGCTAGTGAATGGCCTGTTAGAAACCCTTACGATGCGAACCAGCCCAATATGTTTTTCGGAAACCTATTCTACATTGCCACTGCGTGTTTCCTGACCTCCCCATGCTGACCACCCTGTGATGCTTTTCTCCATTCTACATTGTCACCCACTGCCTATTCGAATTCAGGCCCTCCGATTCAAATCCACCCCTTGATGTTTTTGTCACTCCTACTAGTGAATGGCCTGTTAGAAACCCTTACAATGCGCACCACCCCAAGATGTTTTTCAGAAATCTATCCTACATTGCCACTGCATGTTTCCTGACCTCCCCATGCTGACAACTCCGTGGTGCTTTTCTCCATCCTACATTGCCACTCACTGGCTATCCTAACTCATGCCCTCCGAATCACACCACCCCGTGAGGATTTTCTCACTCCTAATAGTGAATGGCCTTTTAGAAACCTTTACATGCGCACCACCATGCGATGTTTTTCAGAAACGTATCCTACATTGAAACTGCATGTTTCCTTACCTCAATATGCTGAGGACCCTGTGGTACTTTTCTCAATCCTACATTTCCACTCACTGCCTATACTAATTCTGTCCCTCCGATTCACACCACCCCGTGATGTTATTCTCAATCCTGCTAGTGAATGGCCAGTTAGAAACCATTACAATGCGCACAAACCCACGATGGTTTTCAGAAATCGATCCTACATTGCCACTGCATGTTTCCTGACCTCCCCATGCTGACAACCCCGTGGTGCTTTTCTCCATCCTACATTGCCACTAACTGGCTATCCTAACTCAGGCCCTCTGAATCACACAACCCCGTCATAATTTTCTCACTCCTAATAGTGAATGGCCTGTTAGAAACCCTTACAATGCTCACCATCACAGGATGTTTTTCAGAAACCTATCCTATATTGAAACTGCATGTTTCCTGACCTCCCTACGCTGAGGACCCTGTGATGATTTTCTCCATCCTACATTGCCACTCACTGCCTATCCTAATTCATGCCCTCCATTTCACGCCACCCCGTTATGTTTTTCTCACTCCTTCTAGTGAATGGCCTGTTAGAAACACTTGTAATGCGCACCACCCCGCGAAGTTTTTCAAAAACCTATCATACATTGCCAATGCATTTTTCCTGAACGCCCCATGCTGACCACACCGTGGTACTTTTCTCCATTCTACATTGCCCCTCACTGCCTATACTAATTCCCGCCCTCCGATTCACACCAACCCATGATGTTTTTCTCACTCCTACTAGGGAATGGCCTGTTAGAAACCCTTACAATGCACACAACCCCACGATGTTTTTCACAAATCTATCCTACATTGCCAATGCATGTTTCCTGATCTCCCCATGCTGACCACCCCATGGTGCTTTTCCACATTCTACATTGCCACTCACTGCCTATCCTCATTCTGGCCCTCCGATTCACACCACCCCGTGATGTTATTCTCACTCCTGCTAGTGAATGGCCTGTTAGAAACCCGTGCAATGCCCACCACCCCGGGATGTTTTTCAGAAACTTATACTACATTGCCACTGCATGTTTCCTGACCTCCCCATGCTGAGCACCCCGTGGTGCTTTTCTCCATCCTACATTGCCACTCCCTGCCTATCCTAATTCCGGCCCTCGGTTTCACACCACCCCGTAGTGATTTTCTCACTCCTACTAGTGAATGGCCTGTTAGAAACCCTTACAATGCGCACCACCCCACGATGTTTTTCAGAAACCTATCCTACATTGCCACTGCATGTTTCCTGACCTACCCATGCTGACCACCCGGTGATGCTTTTCTCCATCCTACAATGTCACTCACTGCCTATCCTAATTTAGGCCCCCCGATTCACACCAACCCGTGATGTTTTTCTCACTCCTACTAGCGAATGGCCTGTTACAAACCCTTACAATGCGCACCACCAAGCGATGTTTTTCAAAAACCTATCATACATTGCCAATGCATGTTTCCTGACCTCCCAATGCTGACCACCCCTTGAGGCTTCTCTCCATCCTACATTGCCACAAACTGCCTATCGTAATTCAGGCCCTCAGATTCACATCATCCAGTGATGTATTTCTCACTCCTACTAGTGAATGGCATGTTAGAACCCCTTAAACTGCGCACCTCCCCTCTATGTTTTTCAGAAACCTATCCTACATTGCCGCTGCATGTTTCCTAACCTCCCAATGCTGACCACCCCGTGGTGCTTTTCTACATCCTACATTGCCACTCACTGCCTATCCTAATTTCGGCCCTCCGATTCGCACCACCCCGTGATGTTTTTCTCACTCCTACTATTGAATGGCTTGTTAGAAACCCTTACAATGCACACCACTCCACAATGGTTTTCAGAAACCTATCCTACATTGCCACTGCATGTTTCCTGACATCTCCATGCCGACCACCCTGTGGTGCTTTTCCACATCCTACTTTGCCACCCACTGCCTATGCTAATTCTGGCCCTCTGCTTCACACCACCCCGTGATGTTATTCCCACTCCTGCTAGTGAATGGCCTGTTAGAAAGCCTTACAATACGAACCACCACACTCTGTTTTTCAGAAACCTATCCTACATTGCCACTGCATGTTTCCTGACCTCCCCATGCTGACCACCCCGTGATGCTTTTCTCCACCCTACGTTGCCACTCACTGCCTATCCTAATTCTGGCACTCCGAATCACACCACCCCGTGATGATTTTCTCACTCCTACTAGTGAATGGCCTGTTAGAAACCCTTACAATGCGAACCACCCCACTTTGTTTTTCAGAAACCTATCCTACATTGCCACTTCATGATTCCTGACCTCCCCATACTGACCACCCCGTGGTGAATTTCTGCATCCTACATTGCCACTCACTGGCTATCCTAATTCAGGCACTCTGATGCACACCACCCCGTGATGTTTTTCTCACTCATACTAGTGAATGGTCTGTTAGAAACCCTTACAATGCGCACCACCCCGCGATGTTTTTCAGCCACCTGTCTGACATTGCCACTGCAAGTATCCTGACCTCCCATGCTGACCACCCCGTTTTGCTTTTCTCCATCCTATGTTGCCCCTCACTCCCTATCCTAATTCCGGCCCTCCGATTCACACCACCCCGTGATGTTTTTCTCACTCACACTGGTTAATGGCCTGTTAGAAACCTTTACAATGCGCACCACCCCGCGATGTTTTGCAGAAACCTCTCTTACATTGCCACCACAAGTTTCCTGACCTCGTCATGCTGAGCACCCCGTGGTTTTTTTCTCCATCCTACATTGCCACTCACTGCCTATCCTAATTCAGGCCCTCCGATTCACACCACCCCGTGATGTTTTTCTCACTCCTACTAGTAAATGGCCTGTTAGAAACCCTTACATTGCAAACCACCCCGCTATGTTTTTCAAAAACCTATCATACATTGCCAATGCATGTTTCCTGACGGCCCCATGCTGAACACCCCGTGGTGCTTTTCTCCATCCTACATTGCCACTCACTCCCTATCCTAATTCCCGCCCTCCGATTCACACCAACCCGTGTTGTTTTTCTCAATCCTACTAGTGAATGGCCATTTAGAAACCTTACAATGCGCACTACCCCGCGATGTGTTTCAGAAACTTCTCCTACATTGCCACTGCAAGTTTCCTGACCTCACCATGCTGACCACCCCTTGGTGCTTTTCCGAATCCTACATTGCCACTTACTGCCTATCCTAATTCAGGCCCGCCGATTCACACTAACCCGTGATGTTTTTCTCACTCCTCCTAGTGAATGGCCTGTTAGAATCCCTTACAATGCTCACCTCCCCATGATGTTTTTTAGAAACCTATCCTACTTTGCAACTGCATGTTTTCTGACCTCCCATACTGACCATCCCGTGGTGAATTTCTCCATCTTACATTGCCACTCACTGCCTATCCTAATTCAGGCATTCCAATTCACACCACGCCGTGATGTTTTTCTCACTCCTACTAGTGAATGGTCTGTTAGAAACCCTTACGATGCGAACCACCCCGCTATGTTTTTCAGAAACCTATCCTACACTGCCACCGCCTGTTTCCTGACCTCCCCATGTTGAGCATACCGTGGTGCTTTTCTCCATCCTACATTGCTACTCACTGCCTATCCTAATTCAGGCCCTCAGATTCACATCACCCAGTGATGTTTTTCTCACTCCTACTAGTGAATGGCATGCTAGAACCCCTTAAAATGTGCACCACCCCACGATGTGTTTCAGAAACCTAACCTACATTACCACTGCATGTTTCCTGAACTCCCCATGCTGACCACCCCGTGGTGCTTTTCCACATCCTACATTGCCACTCACTGCCTATACTAATTCGGGCCCTCCGATTCACAACACCCCGTGATGTTATTCTCACTCCTGCTAGTGAATGGCCTGTTAGAAACCCTTACAAGGCAAACCAGCCCAATATGTTTTTCGGAAACCTATTCTACATTGCCACTGCCTGTTTTCTGACCTCCGCATGCTGACCACCCTGTGATGCTTTTCTCCATTTTACATTGTCACTCACTGCCTATTGAAATTCAGGCCCTCCGATTCACACCACCCCTTGATGTTTTTGTCACTCCTACTAGTGAATGGCCTGTTAGAAACCATTCCAATGCGCACAACCCCACAATGTTTTTCAGAAATCTATCCTACATTGCCACTGCATGTTTCCTGACCTCCCCATGCTGACAACCCCGTGGTGCTTTTCTCCATCCTACATTGCCACTCACTGCCTATCCTAATTCAGGCCCTCGGTTTCACACCACACGTGATGTTTTTCTCACTCCTACTAGTGAATGGCCTGTTAGAAACCTGTACAATGCGCACCACCTCGCGATGTTTTTCAGAAACCTATACTACATTGCCACTGCATGTTTCCTGACCTCCCCATGCTGACCACCCCGTGGTGCTTTTCCACATCCTACATTGCCACTAACTGCCTATCTTAATCCTGTCCCTCCGATTCACACCACCCCGTGATGTTATTCCCACTCCTGCTAGTGAAAGGCCTGTTAGAAACCCTTACAATGCGAACCACCCCGCTATGTATTTCAGAAACCTATCCTCCATCGCCACTGCATGTTTCCTGACCTACCCATTCTGACCACCCCGTGGTGCTTTTCTCCATCCTACATTGTCACTCACTGCCTATCCTAATTCTGGCCCTCCGATTCACACCACCAGTGATGTTTTTCTCTCTCCTACGAGTGAATGGCCTGATAGAAACCCGTGCAATGCGCACCACCACACGATGTTTTTCAGAAACCTATAATACATAGCCACTGCATGTTTCCTGACCTCCCCATGTTGAGCACACCATGGAGCTTTTCTCCATCCTACATTGGAACTCACTGTCTATCCTAATTCAGGCCCTCAGATTCACATCACCCAGTGATGTTTTTCTCACTCCTACTAGTGAATGGCATGTTAGAACCCCTTAAAATGGGCACCACCCCACGAAGTTTTTCAGAAACCTAACCTACATCGCCACTGCATGTTTCCTGACCTCCCCATGCTGACCACCCCATGGTGCTTTTCCACATCCTACATTGCCACTCACTGCCTATACTAATTCCGGCCCTCCGATTGACAACACCCCGTGATGTTATTCTCACTCCTGCTAGTGAATGGCCTGTTAGAAACCCTTACAATGCAAACCAGCCCAATATGTTTTTCGGAAACCTATTCTACATTGCCACTGCGTGTTTCCTGACCTCCCCATGCTGACCACCCTGTGATGCTTTTCTCCATTCTACATTGTCACTCACTGCCTATTCGAATTCAGGCCCTCCGATTCAAATCCACCCCTTGATGTTTTTGTCACTCCTACTAGTGAATGGCCTGTTAGAAACCCTTACAATGCGCACCACCCCAAGATGTTTTTCAGAAATCTATCCTACATTGCCACTGCATGTTTCCTGACATCCCCATGCTGACAACTCCGTGGTGCTTTTCTCCATCCTACATTGCCACTCACTGGCTATCCTAACTCATGCCCTCCGAATCAGACCACCCCGTGAGGATTTTCTCACTCCTAATAGTGAATGGCCTTTTAGAAACCTTTACATGCGCACCACCACGCGATGTTTTTCAGAAACGTATCCTACATTGAAACTGCATGTTTCCTTACCTCCCTACGCTGAGGACCCTGTGGTGCTCTTCTCAATCCTACATTTCCACTCACTGCCTATACTAATTCTGTCCCTCCGATTCACACCACCCCGTGATGTTATTCTCAATCCTGCTAGTGAATGGCCTGTTAGAAACCATTACAATGCGCACAAACCCACGATGTTTTTCAGAAATCTATCCTACTTTGCCACTGCATGTTTCCTGACCTCCCCATACTGACAACCCCGTGGTGCTTTTCTCCATCCTACATTGCCACTAACTGGCTATCCTAACTCAGGCCCTCTGATTCACACAACCCGGTCATGATTTTCTCACTCCTAATAGTGAATGGCCTGTTAGAAACCCTTACAATGCTCACCATCATAGGATGTTTTTCAGAAACCTATCCTATATTGAAACTGCATTTTTCCTGACCTCCCTACGCTGAGGACCCTGTGATGATTTTCTCCATCCTACTTTGCCACTCACTGCCTATCCTAATTCATGCCCTCCATTTCACGCCACCCCGTTATGTTTTTCTCACTCCTTCTAGTGAATGGCCTGTTAGAAACACTTGTAATGCGCACCACCCCGCGATGTTTTTCAAAAACCTATCATACATTGCCAATGCATTTTTCCTGAACGCCCCATGCTGACCACACCGTGGTAATTTTCTCCATTTTACATTGCCACTCACTGCCTATACTAATTCCCGCCCTCCGATTCACACCAACCCATGATGTTTTTCTCACTCCTACTAGCGAATGGCCTGTTAGAAACCCTTACAATGCACACAACCCCACGATGTTTTTCACAAACCTATCCTACATTGCCAATGCATGTTTCCTGACCTCCCCATGCTGACCACCCAATGGTGCTTTTCCACATCCTACATTGCCATTCACTGCCTATCCTCATTCTGGCCCTCTGATTCACACCACCCCGTGATGTTATTCTCACTCCTGCTAGTGAATGGCCTGTTAGAAACCCGTGCAATTCGCACCACCCCGGGATGTTTTTCAGAAACTTATACTACATTGCCACTGCATGTTTCCTGACCTCCCCATGCTGAGCACCCCGTGGTGCTTTTCTCCATCCTACATTGCCACTCCCTGCCTATCCTAATTCCGGCCCTCGGATTAACACCACCCCGTAATGTTTTTCTCACTCCTACTAGTGAATGGCCTGTTAGAAACCCTTACAATGCGCACCACCCCACGATGTTTTTCAGAAACCTATCCTACATTGCCACTGCATGTTTCCTGACCTACCCATGCTGACCACCCGGTGATGCTTTTCTCCATCCTGCAATGTCACTCACTGCCTATCCTAATTTAGGCCCCCCGATTCACACCAACCCGTGATGTTTTTCTCACTCCTACTAGCGAATGGCCTGTTACAAACCCTTACAATGCGCACCACCAAGCGATGTTTTTCAAAAACCTATCATACTTTGCCAATGCATGTTTCCTGACCTCCCCATGCTGACCACCCCTTGAGGCTTCTCTCCATCCTACATTGCCACAAACTGCCTATCGTAATTCAGGTCCTCAGATTCACATCATCCAGTGATGTTTTTCTCACTCCTACTAGTGAATGGCATGTTAGAACCCCTTAAACGGCGCACCTCCCCTCTATGTTTTTCAGAAACCTATCCTACATTGCCGCTGCATGTTTCCTAACCTCCCAATGCTGACCACCCCGTGGTGCTTTTCCACATCCTACATTGCAACTCCCTGCCTATGCTAATTCTGGCCCTCTGATTCACACCACCCCATGATGTTATTCTCACTCCTGCTACTGAATGGCCTGTTACAAATCCTTACAATGCGCACCAACCTGCTATGTTTTTCAGAAACCTATCCTACATTGCCACTGCGTGTTTCCTGACCACCCCATGCTGACTACCACGTGGTGCTTTTCTCCATCCTACGTTGCCAGTCACTGCCTATCCTAATTCAGGCCCTCCGATTCACAAAACCTGTGATGTTTGTCCCTCTCCTACAAGTGAATGGCCTTTTTGAAACCCATGCAATGCGCACCACCCGCGATGTTTTTCAGAAACCTATCATACATTGCCACTGCATGTTGCCTGACCTCCCCATGCTGAGCACCCCGTGGTACTTTTCTCCATCCTACATTGCCACTCACTGCCTATCCTAATTCAGGCCCTCTGATTCACACCACCCCGTGATGTTTTTCTCACTCCTTCTAGGGAAGGGCCTGTTAGAAACCCTTTCAATGCGCACCACCCCGCGATGTATTTCAAAAACCTATCATAAATTGCCAATACATGTTTCCTGACATCCCCATGCTGAACACCCCGTGGGGCTTTTCTCCATCCTAGATTGCGACTCACTGCCTATCCTAATTCAGGCCCTCCGATTCACACCAACTGGTGATGTTTTTCTCTCTCCTACTAGTGAATGGCTTGTTAGAAACCCTTACAATGCGCACCACCTCACGATGTTTTTCACAAACCGATCCTACATTGCCACTGCATTATTCCTGACCTCCCCATGCTGACCACCCCGTGGTGCTTTTCCACATGTTACATTGCCACTCACTGACTATCCTCATTCTGGCCCTCCGATTACAGCACCCCGTGATGTTATTCTCACTCCTGCTAGTGAATGGCCTGTTAGAAACCCTCACAAGGCGAAGCACCCCACTATGTATTTCAGAAACCTATCCTACATTGTCACTGTGTGTTTCCTGACCTACTTATGCTGACCACCCCGTGGTGATTTTCTCCATCCTACATTGCCACTCACCGCATATCCTAATTCAGGCCCTCTAATTCACACCACTCGTGATGTTTTTCTCTCTCCTACTAGTGAATGGCCTGTTAGAAACCCGTGCAATGCGCACCACCTTGCGATGTTTTTCAGAAAACTATCCTACATTGCCACTGCATGTTTCCTGACCTCCCCATGCTGACCACCCATTGGTGCTTTTCTCCATCCTACATGGCCACTCACTGCCTATCCTAATTCCGGCCCTCCGATACACACCACCCTGTGATGTTTTCTCACTCCTACTATTGAATGGCCTGTAAGAAACCCTTACAATGCGCACCACTCCACGATGATTTTCAGAAACCTATGCTAAATTGCCACTGCATGTTTCCTAACCTCTCCATGCCGACCAACCCGTGGTGCTTTTCCACATCCTACATTGCCACTCACTGCCTATGGTAATTCTGGCCCTCTGCTTCAAACCACCCTGTGATGTTATTCTCACTCCTGCTAGTGAATGGCCTGTTAGAAACCCATACAATGCGAACCACCCCACTTGTTTTTCAGAAACTTATCCTACATTGCCACTGCATGTTTCCCACCTCCCCCTCCTCCCCGTGCTGACCACCCCGTGATGCTTTTCTCCATCCTACGTTGCCACTCACTGCCTATCCTAATTCTGGCACTCCGAATCACACCACCTCGTGTTGATTTTCTCACTCCTACGAGTGAATGGTCTGTTAGAAAACTTTACAATGCGCACCACCCCGCGATGTTTTTCAGAAACCTCACCTACATTGCCATGGCTTGTTTCCTGACCTCGTCATGCTGAGCACCCCATGGTTCTTTCCTCCATCCTACATTGCCACTCATTGCCTATCCTAATTCATGCCCTCTGATTCACACCACCCCGTTATGGGTTTCTCACTCCTTCTAGTGAATGGCCTGTTAGAAACCCTTACAATGTGCACCACCAAACGATGTTTTTCAAAAACCTATCATACATTTCCAATGCATGTTTCCTAACCTCCCCATGCTGACCACCCCGTGGTGCTTTCTCCATCCTACATTGCCACTCACTGATTATCCTAATTCAGGCCCTCCGACTCACACCAAAGTGTGATGTTTTTCTCACTCCTACTAGCAAATGGCCAGTTAGAAACTCTTACAATGCGAACCACCCCACTATGTCTTTCAGAAACCTATCCTACATTGCCACTGCGTGTTGCCTGACCTACCCATGCGGACCACCCCGTCGTGCTTTTCTCCATCCTACATTGCCACTCACTGCCTATCCTAATTCAGGCCCAATGATTCACACCACCCGTGTTGTTTTTCTCTCTCCTACTAGTGGATGGAATGTTAGAAACCCATGCAATGCGCACCACCCCGCGATGTTTTTCAGAAACCAGTACTACATTGCCACTGCATGTTTCCTGACCTCCCCATTCTGAGCACCCCATTGTGCTTTTCTACATCCTACATTGCCACTCACTGGCTATCCTAACTCAGGCCCTCCGATTCACACCACCCCGTGATGATTTTCTCACTCCTAAGAGTGAATGGCCTGTTAGAGACCCTTGCAATGTGCACCACCACGCGATGTTTTACAGAAACCTATCCTACATTCAAACTGCATGTTTCCTGACCTCCCTACGCTGAGGACCCTGTGGTGCTTTTCTCCATCCTACATTGCCACTCACTGCCTATCCTAATTCCGGCCCTCCGATTCACACCACACCGTGATGTTTTTCTCACTCCTGCTAGTGAATGTCCGGTTAGAAACCTTCACAATGCGTACAACCCCACTATGTATTTCAGAAACCTATCCTACATTGCCACTGTGTGTTACCTGACCTACCCATGCTGACCACGCCGTGGTGATTTTTTCCATCCTACATTGCCACTCACCGCATATCCTTATTCAGGCCCTCTGATTCACAACACTCGTGATGATTTTCTCTCCCCTACCAGTGAATGGCCTGTTAGAAACCCGTGCAATGCGCACCACCGTGAGATGTTTTTCAAAAACATATCCTACATTTCCACTCCATGTTTCCTGACGTCTCCATGGCAACCACCCCATGGTGCTTTTCCACCTCCTACATTGCCACTCACTGCCTATGCTAATTCAGGCCCTCTGATTCACACCACCCCCTGATGATATTCTCACTCCTGCTATTGAATGGCCTGTTAGAAACCCTTACAATGCGACCCACCCCGCTCTGTTTTTTAGAAACCTATCCTACATTGCCACTGCATGTTTCCTGACCTCCCCATGCTGACCACCCCGTGATGCTTTTCTCCATTATACGTTGCCACTCACTGCCTATCATAATTCTGGCACTCCGAATAACACCACCCCATGATGATTTTCTCACTCCTACTAGTGAATGGCCTGTTAGAAACCCTTACAATGCGCACCACCCAGCTTTGCTTTTCAGAAAACTATCCTACATTGCCACTGCATGATTCCGGACCTCCGCATACTGACCAGCCCCTTGTGCTTTTCTCCATCCTTCGTTGCCCCTCACTCCCTATCCTAATTCGGGCCCTCCGATTCACACCACCCCGTGATGTTTTTCTCACTCACACTAGTGAATGGCCTGTCAGAAACCTTTACAATGCGCACCACCCTGCGATGTTTTTCAGAAACCTAACCTACATTGCCACTGCATGTTTCCTGACCTCCCCATGCTGACCACCCCATGGTGCTTTTCCACATCCTACATTGCCTCTCACTGCCTATACTAATTCGGACCCTCCGATTGACAACACCCCGTGATGTTATTCTCACTCCTGCTAGTGAATGGCCTGTTAGAAACCATTACACTGCGCACAAACCCACGATGTTTTTCAGAAATCGATCCTACATTGCCACTGCATGTTTCCTGACCTCCCCATGCTGACAACCCCGTGGTGCTTTTCTCCATCCTATATTGCGACTAACTGGCTATCCTAACTCAGGCCCTCTGACTCACACAACCCCGTGATAATTTTCTCACTCCTAATAGTGAATGGCCTGTTAGAAACCCTTACAATGCGCACCATCACACGATGTTTTTCAGAAACCTATCCTATATTGAAACTGCATGTTTCCTGACCTCCCTACGCTGAGGACCCTGTGATCATTTTCTCCATCCTACATTGCCACTCACTGCCTATCCTATTTCCGGCCCACGGATTGACACCACCCCGTGATGTTTTTCTCACTCACGCTAGTGAATGTCCTGTTAGAAACCTTTACAATGTGCACCACCCCGCGAAGTTTTTCAGAAACCTCTCCGACATTGCCACCGCAAGTTTCCTGACATCTCCACGCTGAGCACCCCGTGGTGCTTTTCTCCATCCTACATTGCCACACACTGCCTATCCTAATTCATGCCCTCTATTTCAGGCCACCCCGTTATGTTTTTCTCACTCCTTCTAGTGAATGGCCTGTTAGAAACAATTATAATGTGCACCACCCCGCGATGTTTTTCAAAAACCTATCATACATTGCCAATGCATTTTTCCTGACTGCCGCATGCTGACCACACCGTGGTACTTTTCTCCATCCTACATTGCCACTCACTGCCTATCCTTATTCCCGCCCTCCGATTCACACCAACCCGTGATGTTTTTCTCACTCCTACTAGCGAATGGCCGGTTAGAAACCATTTCAATGCGCACAACCCCACGATGTTTTTCACAAACCTATCCTACATTGCCACTGCATGTTTCCTGACCTCCCCATGCTGACCACCCCATGGTGCTTTTCCACATCCTACATTGCCACTCACTGCCTATCCTCATTTTGGCCCTCCGATTCACACCACCACGTGATGTTATTCTCACTCCTGCTAGTGAATGGCCTGTTAGAAACCCGTGCAATGCGCACCACCCCGGGATTTTTTTCAGAAACTTATACTACATTGCCACTGCATGTTTCCTGACCTCCCCATGCTGAGCACACCGAGGTGCTTTTCTCCATCCTGCATTGCCACTCCCTGCCTATCCTAATTCCGGCCCTTGGATTCACACCACCCCGTGATGTTTTTCTCACTCCTACTAGTGAATGGCCTGTTAGAAACCCTTACAATGCGCACCACCACACGATGTTTTTCAGAAACCTATCCTACATTGCCACTGCATGTTTCCTAACCTCCCCATGCTGAGCACCCCGTGGTGCTTTTCTCCATCCTACATTCCTACTCCCTGCCTATTCTTATTCAGGCCCTCCCATTGACACCACACCGTGAAGTTTTTCTCACTTCTACTGGTGAATGGCCTGTTAGAAACACGCACAATGCGCACAACCTTGCGATGTTTTTCACAAACCTAACCCACATTGCCACTGCATGTTTCCTGACTTCCCCATGCTGACCACCCCTTGGTGCTTTTCTCCATCCTACATTGCCACTTACTGCCTATCCTAAATCAGTCCCTCAGATTCACATCACCCAGTGATGTTTTTCTCACTCCTACTAGTGAATGGCATGTTAGATCCCCTTAAACTGCGCACCCCCCTCGATGTTTTTCAGAAACCTATTCTACATTGCCACTTCATGTTTCCTAGGCTCCCCATGCTGACTTCCCCGTGGTGCTTTTCCAAATCCTACATTGCCACTCACTGCCTATGCTAATTCTGGCATTCTGATGCACACCACCCCATGATGTTATTCTCACACCTGCTAGTGAATGGCCTTTTAGAAACACTTACAATGCGAACCACCCCGCTATGTTTTTCAGAAACCTATCCTACATTGCCACTGCATGTTTCCTAACCTCCCAATGCGGACCACCCCGTGGTGCTTTTCTCCATCCTACGTTGCCAGTCACTGCCTATCCTAATTCAGGCCATCCGATTCACAGGTCCTGTGATGTTTTTTTCTCTCCTACTAGTGAATAGCCAGTTAGAAACCCTTACAGTGCGCACCACCCCGCGATGTTTTTCAGAAACCTCTCCTACATTGCCACTGCAAGTTTCCTAACCTCTCCATGCTGACCACACCATGGTGCTTTTCCACATCGTACATTGCCACTCACTGCCTATGCTGATTCTGGCACTCTGATTCACACCACCCTGTGATGTTATTCTCACTCCTGCTAGTGAATGGCCTGTTAGAAACTCTTACAATGCGAACCACCCCGCTATGTATTTAAGAAAACAATCCTACATTGCCACGGCGTGTTTCCTGGCCTACCCATGCGGACCACCCCGACGTGCTTTTCTCCATCCTACATTGCCACTCACTGCCTATCCTAATTCAGGCCCTCTGATTCACACAACCCGTGTTGTTTTTCTCTCTCCTACTAGTGAATGGCCTGTTAGAAACCCTTACTATGCGCACCACCCCACGATGTTTTTCAGAAACCTCTCCTACATTGCCACCACAAGTTTCCTGACATCCCCATGCTGAGCACACCGTGCTGCTTTTCTCCATCCTACATTGCCACTCACTGCCTATCCTAATTCATGCCCTCCGATTCACAGCACCCCGTTATGTTTTTCGCACTCCTTCTGGTGAATGGCCTGTTAGAAACCCTTACTATGCGCACCACCCCACGATGTTTTTCACAAACCTAACCTACATTGCCACTGCATGTTTCCTGAACTCCCCATGCTGACCACCCCGTGGTGCTTTTCCACATCCTACATTGCCACTCAGTGCCTATACTAACTCGGGCCCTCCGATTGACAACACCCCGTGATGTTATTCTCACTCCTGCTAGTGAATGGCCTGTTAGAAACCCTTACAATGTGAACCCCCCCAATATGTTTTTCGGAAACCTATTCTACATTGCCACTGCGTGTTTCTTTACCTCCCCATGCTGACCACCCTGTGATGCTTTTCTCCATTCTACATTGTCACTCACTGCCTATTCGATTTCAGGCCCTCCGATTCACACCACCCCTTGATGTTGTTGTCACTCCTACTAGTGAATGGCCTGTTAGAAACCCTTACGATGCGCAACACCCCAAGATGTTTTTCAGAAATCTATCCTACATTGCCACTGCATGTTTCCTGACCTCCCTACGCTGAGGACCTGTGGAGCTTTTCTCCAGACTACATTTCCACTCACTGCCTATACTAATTCTGTCCCTCCGGTTCACACCACCCCGTGATGTTATTCTCACTCCTGCTAGTGAATGGCCTGTTAGAAACACTTACACTGCGCACAACACCACGATGTTTTTCAGAAATCTATCCTACAATGCCACTGCATGTTTCCTGACCTCCCCATGCTGACAACCCCTTGGTGCTTTTCTCCATCCTACATTGCCACTCACTGCCTATCCTAATTCAGGCCCTCGGTTTCACAACACGTGATGTTTTTCTCACTCCTACTAGTGAATGGCCTGTTAGAAACCTGTACAATGCGAACTACCTCGCGATGTTTTTCAGAAACCTATACTACATTGCCACTGCATGTTTCCTGACCTCCCCATGTTGAGCACACCGTGGTGCTTTTATCCATCCTACATTGGAACTCACTGCCTATCCTAATTCAGGCCCTCAGATTCACATCACCCAGTGATGTTTTTCTCACTCCTACTAGTGAATGGCATGTTAGAAGCCCTTAAAATGCGCACCACCCCACGATGTTTTTCAGAAACCTAACCTATATTGCCACTGCATGTTTCCTGACCTCCCCATGCTGACCACCCCATGGTGCTTTTCCACATCCTACATTGCCTCTCACTGCCTATACTAATTCGGACCCTCCGATTGACAACACCCCGTGATGCTATTCTCACTCGTGCTAGTGAATGGCCTATTAGAAACCCTTACAATGCGAACCAGACCAATATGTTTTTCGGAAACCTATTCTACATTGCCACTGCGTGTTTCCTGACATCCCCATGCTGACCACCCTGTGATGCTTTTCTCCATTCTACATTGTCACTCACTGCCTATTCGATTTCAGGCCCTCCGATTCACACCACCCCTTGATGTTGTTGTCACTCCTACTAGTGAATGGCCTGTTAGAAACCCTTACGATGCGCACCACCCCAAGATGTTTTTCAGAAATCTATCCTACATTGCCACTGCATGTTTCCTGACCTCCCCATGCTGACAACCCCGTGGTGCTTTTCTCCATCCTACATTTCCACTCACTGGATATCCTAACTCAGGCCCTCCGAATCACACCACCCCGTGAAGATTTTCTCTCTCCTAATAGTGAATGGCCTGTTAGAAACCTTTACAATGCGCACCACCACGCGATGTTTTTCAGAAACCTATCCTACATTGAAACTGCATGTTTCCTTACCTCCCTACGCTGAGGACCTGTGGAGCTTTTCTCCAGACTGCATTTCCACTCACTGCCTATACTAATTCTGTCCCTCCGGTTCACACCACCCCGTGATGTTATTCTCACTCCTGCTAGTGAATGGCCTGTTAGAAACACTTACACTGCGCACAACCCCACGATGTTTTTCAGAAATCTATCCTACAATGCAACTGCATGTTTCCTGACCTCCCCATGCTGACAACCCCGTGGTGCTTTTCTCCATCCTACATTGCCACTCACTGCCTATCCTAATTCAGGCCCTCGGTTTCACAACACGTGATGTTTTTCTCACTCCTACTAGTGAATGGCCTGTTAGAAACCTGTACAATGCGAACTACCTCGCGATGTTTTTCAGAAACCTATACTACATTGCCACTGCATGTTTCCTGACCTCCCCAATGTGACCACCCCATGGTGCTTTTCCACATCCTACATTGCCACTCACTGCCTATCCTCATTCTGGCCCTCCGATTCACACCACCACGTGATGTTATTCTCACTCCTGCTAGTGAATGGCCTGTTAGAAACCCGTGCAATGCGCACCACACCGGGATTTTTTTCAGAAACTTATACTACATTGCCACTGCATGTTTCCTGACCTCCCCATGCTGAGCACCCCGAGGTGCTTTTCTCCATCCTGCATTGCCACTCCCTGCCTATCCTAATTCCGGCCCTTGGATTCACACCACCCCGTGATGTTTTTCTCACTCCTACTAGTGAATGGCCTGTTAGAAACCCTTATAATGCGCACCACCACACGATGTTTTTCAGAAACCTATCCTACATTGCCACTGCATGTTTCCTAACCTCCCCATGCTGAGCACCCCGTGGTGCTTTTCTCCATCCTACATTCCCACTCCCTGCCTATTCTTATTCAGGCCCTCCCATTGACACCACACCGTGAAGTTTTTCTCTCTCCTACTGGTGAATGGCCTGTTAGAAACACGCACAATGCGCACAACCTTGCGATGTTTTTCACAAACTTACCCCACATTGCCACTGCATGTTCCCTGACTTCCCCATGCTGACCACCCCTTGGTGCTTTTCTCCATCCTACATTGCCACTTACTGCCTATCCTAAATCAGTCCCTCAGATTCACATCACCCAGTGATGTTTTTCTCACTCCTACTAGTGAATGGCATGTTAGATCCCCTTAAAATGCGCACCCCCCTCGATGTTTTTCAGAAACCTATTCTACATTGCCACTGCATGTTTCCTGAGCTCCCCATGCTGACTTCCCCGTGGTGCTTTTCCAAATCCTACATTGCCACTCACTGCCTATGCTAATTCTGGCATTCTGATGCACACCAACCCATGATGTTATTCTCACACCTGCTAGTGAATGGCCTTTTAGAAACACTTACAATACGAACCACCCCGCTATGTTTTTCAGAAACCTATCCTACATTGCCACTGCATGTTTCCTAACCTCCCAATGCGGACCACCCCGTGGTGCTTTTCTCCATCCTACGTTGCCAGTCACTGCCTATCCTAATTCAGGCCATCCGATTCACAGGTCCTGTGATGTTTTTTTCTCTCCTACTAGTGAATGGCGAGTTAGAAACCCTTACAGTGCGCACCACCCCGCGATGTTTTTCAGAAACCTCTCCTACATTGCCACTGCAAGCTTCCTAATCTCTCCATGCTGACCACACCATGGTGATTTTCCACATCGTACATTGCCACTCACTGCCTATGTTGATTCTGGCCCTCTGATTCACACCATCCCGTGATTTTATTCTCACTCCTGCTAGTCAATTGCCTGTTAGATACCCTTACAATGCGAACCACCCCGCTATGTTTTTCAGAAACCTATCCTACATTGCCACTGTGTGTTTCCTGACCTCCCCATCCTGACCACCCCGTGGTGCTTTTCTCAATCCTACGTTGCCAGTAACTGACTATCCTGATTCAGTCCCTCCGATTCACACCACCTGTGATGTTTTTCTCTCTTGCTAGTGAATGGCCTGTTAGAAACCCGTGCAATGCGCACCACCACGTGATGTTTTTCAGGAACCTATACTACATTGCCAATGCATGTTGCCTGACCTCCCATGCTGAGCACCCCGTGGTGCTTTTCTCCATCCTACATTGCCACTCACTGGCTATCCTAATTCAGGCCCTCTGTTCACACTACCCCGTGATGTTTTTCTGATACATCTCCTACATTGCCACTGCAAGTTTCCTGACCTCCACATGCTGACCCCCGGTGGTGCTTTTTTGCATCCTACATTCCCACTTACTGCCTATCCTAATTCAGGCCCGCCGATTCACACCACGCCGTGATGTTTTTCTCACTCCTACTAGTAAATGGCCTTTTAGAAACCCTTACAATGCGCACCTCCCCACGATGTTTTTCGGAAACCTATCCTACATTGCCACCTCATGTTTCCTGACCTCCCCATGCTGAGCACCCCGTGGTGCTTTACTCCATCCTACATTGCCACTCACTGCCTATCCTAATTCAGGCCCTCGGAATCACACCACCCCATGATGATTTTCTCACTCCCAGTAGTGAATGGCCTGTTAGAAACCTTTACAATGCGCACCACCACGCAGTGTTTTTCAGAAACCTATCCTACATTGAAACTGCATGTTTCCTTACCTCCCTACGCTGAGGACCCTGTGGTGCTTTTCTCCATCCTACATTGCCACTCACTGCCTATCCTCATTCTGGCCCTCTGATTCACACCACCCTGTCATGTTATTCTCACTCCTGCTAGTGAATGGCCTGTTAGAAAGCCATGCAATGCACACCACCCAGCGATGTTTTTCAGAAACTTATACTACATTGCCAATGCGTGTTTCCTGACCTCCCCATGCTGAGCACCCCGTGGTGCTTTTCTCCATCCTACAATGCCACTCACTGCCTATCCTAATTCTGGCCCTTGGTTTCACACCACCCCGTGATGTTTTTCTCACTCCTACTAATGAATGGCCTGTTAGAAACCCTTACAATGCGCACCAACCAGCGATGTTTTTGAGAATCCTAAACGACATTGCCACTGCATGTTTCCTGACCTCCCCATGCTGAGCCAACCATGGTGCTTTTCTCCAACCTACATTGTCACTCACTGCCTATCCTCATTCAGGCCGTCCGATTCACACCACCCCATGATGTTTTTCTCACTCCTGCTAGTGAATGGCCTGTTGGAAAACCTTACTATGCACAACACCCCTCGATGTTTTTCAGAAACCTATACTACATTGCCACTGAATGTTTCCTGACTTCCCCATGCTGAGCACCCCTTGGTGCTTTTCTCCATCCTACGTTACCACTCCCTGCCTATCCTAATTCAGGCCTTCTGATTCACACGACCCCGTGATGTTATTCTCACTCCTGCTACTGAATGGCCTATTACAAACCCTTACAATGCACAACACCGCGCGATGTTTTTCAGAAACCTCTCCTACATTGCCACTGCATGTTTCCTGACCTTACCATGCTGTCCACCCCGTGGTATTTTTTCCATCCTACATTGCCACTCACTGCCTATCCTAATTCAGGCCCTCCGATTCACACCACCAGTGATGTTTTTCTCATCCTAATAGTGAATGACCTGTTATAAACCCATACAATGCACACCACACTAGATGTTTTTCAGAAACCTATACTACATTGCCACTGGATGTTTCCTGACCTCCTCATGCTGAGCACCCCGTGGTGCTTTTCTCCATCCTACATTACCACTCACTGCCTATCCTAATTCAGGCCCTCCGATTCACACCACTCCGTGATTTTTTTCTCACTCCTACTAGTGAATGGCCTGTTAGAAACCCTTAAAATGTGCACTACCCCGTGATGTTTTTTAGAAACCTATCCAGAATTGCCACTGAATGTTTCCTTACCTCCCCATGCTGACCATCCCGTGGTGCTTTTGTTCATCCCACATTGCCACTCAATGCCTATCCTAATTCAGGTCCTCTGATGCACACAACCCCGTGATGTTTCTCTCACTCCTACTAGTGAAGGCCTTTTAGAAACCCTTACAAAGCGCAACACCGCGCGATGTTTTCCAGAAACCTATCCTACACTGCTGCATGTTTGCTGACCACCCAATGCTGACGACCCCATGGTGCGTTTCTCCTTCCTACATTGCCACTCACTGCCTATCCTACTTCAGTCCCTTGGATTCACACCACCCTGTGATGTTTTTCTCACTCCTACTAGTGACTGGCCTGTTAGAAACACTTCCAATGCGCACCACCCATCGATGATTTTGAGAATCCTAAACGACATTGCCACTGCATGTTTCCTGACCTCCCCATGCTGAGCCACCCATGGTGCTTTTCTCCAACCTACATTGTCACTCACTGCCTATCCTCTTTCAGGCTGTCCGATTCACACCACCCCATGATGTTTTTCTCACTCCTGCTAGTGAATGGCCTGTTGGAAAACCTTACTATGCGCAACACCACTCGATGATTTTCAGAAACCTATCCTACATTGCCACTGAATGTTTCCTGACCTCCCCATGCTGGCAATCCCGTGGAGCTTTTCTCCATCCTACATTGCCACTCACTGCCTATCCTAATTCAGGCCCTCCGATTCACACCACCCCATTATGATTTTCTCACTCATACCAGTGAATGGCCTGTTACAAACCCTTACAATGCGCAACACCGCACGATGTTCTTCAGAAACCTCTCTGACATTGCCACTGCAAGTTGCCTGACCTCCCCATGCTGACCACCCCATGGTGCTTTTCTCCATTCTACATTGCCACTCACTGCCTATACTAATTCAGGCCCTCCGATTCACACCACCCCGTGATGTTTTTCTCACTTCTACTAGTGAATGGCCTAGTAGAAACCCTTACAATGTGCACCACACCACGAAGGTTTTCAGAAACCTATCCTAAATTGCCACTGCATTTTTCCTTACCTTCCCATGCTGGCCACCCCGTGGTATTTTTTCCACCCTACATTGCCACTCACTGCCTATCCTCATTCTGGCGCTCTGAATCACACCACCCCGTGATGTTTTTTTCAATCCTACTAGTGAATGGCCTGTTACAATCCCTTACAATGTGCACCACCGGGCAATGTTTTTCAGAAACCTATCCTACATTGCCATGCATGTTTCCTGACCTGATGAAAGTGAACACCCCGTGGTGCTTTTCTCCATCCTACATTGCCACTCACTGCCTATCCTTTTTGAAGCCTTCTGATTCACACCGCCGCATGATGTTTTTCTCAGTCCTACTAGTGAATGGCCTGTTAGAAACCCTTACAGTGCCGACCGCCTCGCGATGTTTCACAGAAACCTATCCTACATTGCCACTGCATATTTCCTGACCTCCACATGGTGAGCACCCCGTGCTGCTTTTCTCCATCCTACATTGCCACTCACTGCCTATCCTAATTCTGGCCCTCTGATTCACACCACTCCATGATGTTTTTCTCACTACTGCTAGTGAATGGCCTGTTAGAAACCCTTACAATGGGCAACACCCCGCAATGTTTTTCAGAAACCTATCCAACATTGCCACTGCGTGTTTCCCTACCTCCTCATGCTGAGCCACCCATGGTGCCTTTCTCCAACCTACATTGCCACTCACTGCCTATCCTCATTCAGGCCGTCTGACTCACACCACCCCATGATGTTTTTCTCACTCCTGCCAGTGAATGGCCTGTTAGAAATGCTTACAATGCGCAACACCTTGCAATGTTTTTCAGAAACCTATCCTACATTGCCAGTGCATGTTTCCTTACCTCCCCATACTGACCACCGCATGGTGCTTTTCTCCATCGTTTGCCCCTCACTGCCTATCCTAATTCAGGCACTCCGAATCACACCACCCCGTGATGTTTTTCTCACTCCTACTAGTAAATGGCCTGTTAAAAACCCTTACAATGCGAACAACACCTCTATGTTTTTCAGAAACCTATCCAACATTGCCACTGCGTGTTTCCCTACATCCCCATGCTGACCACACCGTGGTGCTTTTCTGCATCCTACATTGCCACTCACTGCCTATCCTAATTCATGCCCTCCGATTCACACCACCAGTGATGTTTTTCTCAGTCCTACCAGTGAAGGGCCTGGTAAAAACCCGTACAATGCGCACCACCACTCGATGTTTTCAGAAACCTAAATGACATTGCCACTGCATGTTTCGTGACCTCCCCATGCTGAGCACCCCTGGTGCTTTTCTCCATCCTACATTGCCACTCACTGCCTATACTAATTGAGCCCCTCGGATTCACACCACCCTCTTATGTTTTTCACACTACTATTAGTGGATGGCCTTGTAGAAACCCTTACAATGCGCAACACCCTGCAATATTTTTCAGAAACCTATCCTACATTACCAGGGTATGTTTCCTGAGCTCCCCATACTGACCACCACGTGGTGCTCTTCTCCATCCTACATTGCCCCTCACTGCCTATCCTAATTCAGGCACTCCGAATCACACCACCCCGTGATGTTTTTCTCACTCCTACTAGTGAATGGCCTGTTAGAAACCCTTACAATGCGCAACACCCCGCGATGTTTTTCAGAAACTCATCCTACACTGCCAATGCATGTTTTCTGACCTCCCCATGCTGACCATCACGTGGTGCTTTTCTCCATCCTACATTGCCACTCACTGCCTATCCTAAATCAGACCCTCCGACTCACACCACCAGTGATGTTTTTCTCATCCTAATAGTGAATGGCCTGTTAGAAACCCATACAATGCACACCACCCTCGATGTTTTTCAGAAACCTATACTACATTGCCACTGCATGTTTCCTGACCTCCCCATTCTGAGCACCCCGTGGTGCTTCTCTCCATCCTACATTACCACTACTGCCTATCCTAATTCAGGCCCTCCGATTCACACCACTCCGTGATTTTTTTCTCACTCCTACTAGTGAATGGCCTGTTAGAAACCCTTACAATGTGCACTACCCCGTGATGTTTTTTAGAAACCTATCCACAATTGCCACTGCATGTTTCCTTACCTCCCCATGCTGACCATCCCGTGGTGCATTTCTTCATCCCACATTGCCACTCAATGCCTATCCTAATTCAGGTCCTCTGATGCACACAACCCCGTGATGTTTCTCTCACTCCTACTAGTGAAGGCCTTTTAGAAACCCTTACAAGGCGCAACACCGCGCGATGTTTTTCAGAAACCTATCCTACATTGCTGCATGTTTGCTGACCACCCAATGCTGACGACCCCATGGTGCGTTTCTCCTTCCTACATTGCCACTCACTGCCTATCCTACTTCAGTCCCTTGGATTCACACCACCCTGTGATGTTTTTCTCACTCCTACTAGTGACTGGCCTGTTAGAAACCCTTCCAATGCGCACCACCCATCGATGTTTTTGAGAATCCTAAACGACATTGCCACTGCATGTTTCCTGACCTCCCCATGCTGAGCCACCCATGGTGCTTTTCTCCAACCTACATTGTCACTCACTGCCTATCCTCTTTCAGGCTGTCCGATTCACACCACCCCATGATGTTTTTCTCACTCCTGCTAGTGAATGGCCTGTTGGAAAACCTTACTATGCGCAACACCACTCGATGATTTTCAGAAACCTATCCTACATTGCCACTGAATGTTTCCTGACCTCCCCATGCTGGCAATCCCGTGGAGCTTTTCTCCATCCTACATTGCCACTCACTGCCTATCCTAATTCAGGCCCTCCGATTCACACCACCCCATTATGATTTTCTCACTCATACCAGTGAATGGCCTGTTACAAACCCTTACAATGCGCAACACCGCACGATGTTCTTCAGAAACCTCTCTGACATTGCCACTGCAAGTTGCCTGACCTCCCCATGCTGACCACCCCATGGTGCTTTTCTCCATCCTACATTGCCACTCACTGCCTATCCTAATTCAGGCCCTCCGATTCACACCACCCCATTATGATTTTCTCACTCATACCAGTGAATGACCTGTTACAAACCCTTACAATGCGCAACACCGCACGATGTTCTTCAGAAACCTCTCTGACATTGCCACTGCAAGTTGCCTGACCTCCCCATGCTGACCACCCCATGGTGCTTTTCTCCATCCTACATTGCCACTCACTGCCTATACTAATTCAGGCCCTCCGATTCACACCACCCCGTGATGTTTTTCTCACTTCTACTAGTGAATGGCCTAGTAGAAACCCTTACAATGTGCACCACACCACGAAGGTTTTCAGAAACCTATCCTAAATTGCCACTGCATTTTTCCTTACCTTCCCATGCTGGCCACCCCGTGGTATTTTTTCCACCCTACATTGCCACTCACTGCCTATCCTCATTCTGGCGCTCTGAATCACACCACCCCGTGATGTTTTTTTCAATCCTACTAGTGAATGGCCTGTTACAAACCCTTACAATGCGCACCACCGGGCAATGTTTTTCAGAAACCTATCCTACATTGCCATGCATGTTTCCTGACCTGATGAAAGTGACCACCCCGTGGTGCTTTTCTCCATCCTACATTGCCACTCACTTCCTATCCTTTTTGAAGCCTTCTGATTCACACCGCCGCGTGATGTTTTTCTCAGTCCTACTAGTGAATGGCCTGTTAGAAACCCTTACAGTGCCGACCGCCTCGCGATGTTTCACAGAAACCTATCCTACATTGCCACTGCATATTTCCTGACCTCCACATGGTGAGCACCCCGTGCTGCTTTTCTCCATCCTACATTGCCACTCACTGCCTATCCTAATTCCAGCCCTCTGATTCACACCACTCCATGATGTTTTTCTCACTACTGCTAGTGAATGGCCTGTTAGAAACCCTTACAATGGGCAACACCCCGCAATGTTTTTCAGAAACCTATCCAACATTGCCACTGCGTGTTTCCCTACCTTCTCATGCTGAGCCACCCATGGTGCCTTTCTCCAACCTACATTGCCACTCACTGCCTATCCTCATTCAGGCCGTCTGACTCACACAACCCCATGATGTTTTTCTCACTCCTGCCAGTGAATGGCCTGTTAGAAATGCTTACAATGCGCAACACCTTGCAATGTTTTTCAGAAACCTATCCTACATTGCCAGTGCATGTTTCCTTACCTCCCCATACTGACCACCGCATGGTGCTTTTCTCCATCGTTTGCCCCTCACTGCCTATCCTAATTCAGGCACTCCGAATCACACCACCCCGTGATGTTTTTCTCACTCCTACTAGTAAATGGCCTGCTAAAAACCCTTACAATGCGAACAACACCTCTATGTTTTTCAGAAACCTATCCAACATTGCCACTGCGTGTTTCCCTACATCCCCATGCTGACCACACCGTGGTGCTTTTCTGCATCCTACATTGCCACTCACTGCCTATCCTAATTCATGCCCTCTGATTCACACCACCAGTGATGTTTTTCTCAGTCCTACCCGTGAAGGGCCTGGTAAAAACCCGTACAATGCGCACCACCACTCGATGTTTTCAGAAACCTAAATGACATTGCCACTGCATGTTTCGTGACCTCCCCATGCTGAGCACCCCTAGTGCTTTTCTCCATCCTACATTGCCACTCACTGCCTATCCTAATTGAGCCCCTCGGATTCACACCACCCTCTTATGTTTTGCACACTACTATTAGTGGATGGCCTTGTAGAAACCCTTACAATGCGCAACACCCTGCAATATTTTTCAGAAACCTATCCTACATTACCAGGGTATGTTTCCTGAGCTCCCCATACTGACCACCACGTGGTGCTCTTCTCCATCCTACATTGCCCCTCACTGCCTATCCTAATTCAGGCACTCCGAATCACACCACCCCGTGATGTTTTTCTCACTCCTACTAGTGAATGGCCTGTTAGAAACCCTTACAATGCGCAACACCCCGCGATGTTTTTCAGAAACTCATCCTACACTGCCAATGCATGTTTTCTGACCTCCCCATGCTGACCATCACGTGGTGCTTTTCTCCATCCTACATTGCCACTCACTGCCTATCCTAAATCAGACCCTCCGACTCACACCACCAGTGATGTTTTTCTCATCCTAATAGTGAATGGCCTGTTAGAAACCCATACAATGCACACCACCCTCGATGTTTTTCAGAAACCTATACTACATTGCCACTGCATGTTTCCTGACCTCCCCATTCTGAGCACCCCGTGGTGCTTCTCTCCATCCTACATTACCACTACTGCCTATCCTAATTCAGGCCCTCCGATTCACACCACTCCGTGATTTTTTTCTCACTCCTACTAGTGAATGGCCTGTTAGAAACCCTTACAATGTGCACTACCCCGTGATGTTTTTTAGAAACCTATCCACAATTGCCACTGCATGTTTCCTTACCTCCCCATGCTGACCATCCCGTGGTGCATTTCTTCATCCCACATTGCCACTCAATGCCTATCCTAATTCAGGTCCTCTGATGCACACAACCCCGTGATGTTTCTCTCACTCCTACTAGTGAAGGCCTTTTAGAAACCCTTACAAGGCGCAACACCGCGCGATGTTTTTCAGAAACCTATCCTACATTGCTGCATGTTTGCTGACCACCCAATGCTGACGACCCCATGGTGCGTTTCTCCTTCCTACATTGCCACTCACTGCCTATCCTACTTCAGTCCCTTGGATTCACACCACCCTGTGATGTTTTTCTCACTCCTACTAGTGACTGGCCTGTTAGAAACCCTTCCAATGCGCACCACCCATCGATGTTTTTGAGAATCCTAAACGACATTGCCACTGCATGTTTCCTGACCTCCCCATGCTGAGCCACCCATGGTGCTTTTCTCCAACCTACATTGTCACTCACTGCCTATCCTCTTTCAGGCTGTCCGATTCACACCACCCCATGATGTTTTTCTCACTCCTGCTAGTGAATGGCCTGTTGGAAAACCTTACTATGCGCAACACCACTCGATGATTTTCAGAAACCTATCCTACATTGCCACTGAATGTTTCCTGACCTCCCCATGCTGGCAATCCCGTGGAGCTTTTCTCCATCCTACATTGCCACTCACTGCCTATCCTAATTCAGGCCCTCCGATTCACACCACCCCATTATGATTTTCTCACTCATACCAGTGAATGGCCTGTTACAAACCCTTACAATGCGCAACACCGCACGATGTTCTTCAGAAACCTCTCTGACATTGCCACTGCAAGTTGCCTGACCTCCCCATGCTGACCACCCCATGGTGCTTTTCTCCATCCTACATTGCCACTCACTGCCTATACTAATTCAGGCCCTCCGATTCACACCACCCCGTGATGTTTTTCTCACTTCTACTAGTGAATGGCCTAGTAGAAACCCTTACAATGTGCACCACACCACGAAGGTTTTCAGAAACCTATCCTAAATTGCCACTGCATTTTTCCTTACCTTCCCATGCTGGCCACCCCGTGGTATTTTTTCCACCCTACATTGCCACTCACTGCCTATCCTCATTCTGGCGCTCTGAATCACACCACCCCGTGATGTTTTTTTCAATCCTACTAGTGAATGGCCTGTTACAAACCCTTACAATGCGCACCACCGGGCAATGTTTTTCAGAAACCTATCCTACATTGCCATGCATGTTTCCTGACCTGATGAAAGTGACCACCCCGTGGTGCTTTTCTCCATCCTACATTGCCACTCACTGCCTATCCTTTTTGAAGCCTTCTGATTCACACCGCCGCGTGATGTTTTTCTCAGTCCTACTAGTGAATGGCCTGTTAGAAACCCTTACAGTGCCGACCGCCTCGCGATGTTTCACAGAAACCTATCCTACATTGCCACTGCATATTTCCTGACCTCCA
Organism: Cavia porcellus; assembly: GCF_034190915.1. Classification (NCBI taxonomy): domain Eukaryota; kingdom Metazoa; phylum Chordata; class Mammalia; order Rodentia; family Caviidae; genus Cavia; species Cavia porcellus. The sequence continues at coordinate 27,778,924 of NW_026947510.1, read as the reverse complement.
CATGGTGAGCACCCCGTGCTGCTTTTCTCCATCCTACATTGCCACTCACTGCCTATCCTAATTCCAGCCCTCTGATTCACACCACTCCATGATGTTTTTCTCACTACTGCTAGTGAATGGCCTGTTAGAAACCCTTACAATGGGCAACACCCCGCAATGTTTTTCAGAAACCTATCCAACATTGCCACTGCGTGTTTCCCTACCTCCTCATGCTGAGCCACCCATGGTGCCTTTCTCCAACCTACATTGCCACTCCCTGCCTATCCTCATTCAGGCCGTCTGACTCACACCACCCCATGATGTTTTTCTCACTCCTGCCAGTGAATGGCCTGTTAGAAATGCTTACAATGCGCAACACCTTGCAATGTTTTTCAGAAACCTATCCTACATTGCCAGTGCATGTTTCCTTACCTCCCCATACTGACCACCGCATGGTGCTTTTCTCCATCGTTTGCCCCTCACTGCCTATCCTAATTCAGGCACTCCGAATCACACCACCCCGTGATGTTTTTCTCACTCCTACTAGTAAATGGCCTGCTAAAAACCCTTACAATGCGAACAACACCTCTATGTTTTTCAGAAACCTATCCAACATTGCCACTGCGTGTTTCCCTACATCCCCATGCTGACCACACCGTGGTGCTTTTCTGCATCCTACATTGCCACTCACTGCCTATCCTAATTCATGCCCTCCGATTCACACCACCAGTGATGTTTTTCTCAGTCCTACCCGTGAAGGGCCTGGTAAAAACCCGTACAATGCGCACCACCACTCGATGTTTTCAGAAACCTAAATGACATTGCCACTGCATGTTTCGTGACCTCCCCATGCTGAGCACCCCTAGTGCTTTTCTCCATCCTACATTGCCACTCACTGCCTATCCTAATTGAGCCCCTCGGATTCACACCACCCTCTTATGTTTTGCACACTACTATTAGTGGATGGCCTTGTAGAAACCCTTACAATGCGCAACACCCTGCAATATTTTTCAGAAACCTATCCTACATTACCAGGGTATGTTTCCTGAGCTCCCCATACTGACCACCACGTGGTGCTCTTCTCCATCCTACATTGCCCCTCACTGCCTATCCTAATTCAGGCACTCCGAATCACACCACCCCGTGATGTTTTTCTCACTCCTACTAGTGAATGGCCTGTTAGAAACCCTTACAATGCGCAACACCCCGCGATGTTTTTCAGAAACTCATCCTACACTGCCAATGCATGTTTTCTGACCTCCCCATGCTGACCATCACGTGGTGCTTTTCTCCATCCTACATTGCCACTCACTGCCTATCCTAAATCAGACCCTCCGACTCACACCACCAGTGATGTTTTTCTCATCCTAATAGTGAATGGCCTGTTAGAAACCCATACAATGCACACCACCCTCGATGTTTTTCAGAAACCTATACTACATTGCCACTGCATGTTTCCTGACCTCCCCATTCTGAGCACCCCGTGGTGCTTCTCTCCATCCTACATTACCACTACTGCCTATCCTAATTCAGGCCCTCCGATTCACACCACTCCGTGATTTTTTTCTCACTCCTACTAGTGAATGGCCTGTTAGAAACCCTTACAATGTGCACTACCCCGTGATGTTTTTTAGAAACCTATCCACAATTGCCACTGCATGTTTCCTTACCTCCCCATGCTGACCATCCCGTGGTGCATTTCTTCATCCCACATTGCCACTCAATGCCTATCCTAATTCAGGTCCTCTGATGCACACAACCCCGTGATGTTTCTCTCACTCCTACTAGTGAAGGCCTTTTAGAAACCCTTACAAGGCGCAACACCGCGCGATGTTTTTCAGAAACCTATCCTACATTGCTGCATGTTTGCTGACCACCCAATGCTGACGACCCCATGGTGCGTTTCTCCTTCCTACATTGCCACTCACTGCCTATCCTACTTCAGTCCCTTGGATTCACACCACCCTGTGATGTTTTTCTCACTCCTACTAGTGACTGGCCTGTTAGAAACCCTTCCAATGCGCACCACCCATCGATGTTTTTGAGAATCCTAAACGACATTGCCACTGCATGTTTCCTGACCTCCCCATGCTGAGCCACCCATGGTGCTTTTCTCCAACCTACATTGTCACTCACTGCCTATCCTCTTTCAGGCTGTCCGATTCACACCACCCCATGATGTTTTTCTCACTCCTGCTAGTGAATGGCCTGTTGGAAAACCTTACTATGCGCAACACCACTCGATGATTTTCAGAAACCTATCCTACATTGCCACTGAATGTTTCCTGACCTCCCCATGCTGGCAATCCCGTGGAGCTTTTCTCCATCCTACATTGCCACTCACTGCCTATCCTAATTCAGGCCCTCCGATTCACACCACCCCATTATGATTTTCTCACTCATACCAGTGAATGGCCTGTTACAAACCCTTACAATGCGCAACACCGCACGATGTTCTTCAGAAACCTCTCTGACATTGCCACTGCAAGTTGCCTGACCTCCCCATGCTGACCACCCCATGGTGCTTTTCTCCATCCTACATTGCCACTCACTGCCTATACTAATTCAGGCCCTCCGATTCACACCACCCCGTGATGTTTTTCTCACTTCTACTAGTGAATGGCCTAGTAGAAATCCTTACAATGTGCACCACACCATGAAGGTTTTCAGAAACCTATCCTAAATTGCCACTGCATTTTTCCTTACCTTCCCATGCTGGCCACCCCGTGGTATTTTTTCCACCCTACATTGCCACTCACTGCCTATCCTCATTCTGGCGCTCTGAATCACACCACCCCGTGATGTTTTTTTCAATCCTACTAGTGAATGGCCTGTTACAAACCCTTACAATGCGCACCACCGGGCAATGTTTTTCAGAAACCTATCCTACATTGCCATGCATGTTTCCTGACCTGATGAAAGTGACCACCCCGTGGTGCTTTTCTCCATCCTACATTGCCACTCACTGCCTATCCTTTTTGAAGCCTTCTGATTCACACCGCCGCGTGATGTTTTTCTCAGTCCTACTAGTGAATGGCCTGTTAGAAACCCTTACAGTGCCGACCGCCTCGCGATGTTTCACAGAAACCTATCCTACATTGCCACTGCATATTTCCTGACCTCCACATGGTGAGCACCCCGTGCTGCTCTTCTCCATCCTACATTGCCACTCACTGCCTATCCTAATTCCAGCCCTCTGATTCACACCACTCCATGATGTTTTTCTCACTACTGCTAGTGAATGGCCTGTTAGAAACCCTTACAATGGGCAACACCCCGCAATGTTTTTCAGAAACCTATCCAACATTGCCACTGCGTGTTTCCCTACCTCCTCATGCTGAGTCACCCATGGTGCCTTTCTCCAACCTACATTGCCACTCACTGCCTATCCTCATTCAGGCCGTCTGACTCACACCACCCCATGATGTTTTTCTCACTCCTGCCAGTGAATGGCCTGTTAGAAACGCTTACAATGCGCAACACCTTGCAATGTTTTTCAGAAACCTATCCTACATTGCCAGTGCATGTTTCCTTACCTCCCCATACTGACCACCGCATGGTGCTTTTCTCCATCGTTTGCCCCTCACTGCCTATCCTAATTCAGGCACTCCGAATCACACCACCCCGTGATGTTTTTCTCACTCCTACTAGTAAATGGCCTGTTAAAAACCCTTACATTGCGAACAACACCTCTATGTTTTTCAGAAACCTATCCAACATTGCCACTGCGTGTTTCCCTACATCCCCATGCCGACCACACCGTGGTGCTTTTCTGCATCCTACATTGCCACTCACTGCCTATCCTAATTCATGCCCTCCGATTCACTCCACCAGTGATGTTTTTCTCAGTCCTACCAGTGAAGGGCCTGGTAAAAACCCATACAATGTGCACCACCACTCGATGTTTTCAGAAACCTAAATGACATTGCCACTGCATGTTTCGTGACCTCCCCATGCTGAGCACCCCTGGTGCTTTTCTCCATCCTACATTGCCACTCACTGCCTATCCTAATTGAGCCCCTCGGATTCACACCACCCTCTTATGTTTTTCACACTACTATTAGTGGATGGCCTTGTGGAAACCCTTACAATGCGCAACACCCTGCAATATTTTTCAGAAACCTATCCTACATTACCAGGGTATGTTTCCTGAGCTCCCCATACTGACCACCACGTGGTGCTCTTCTCCATCCTACATTGCCCCTCACTGCCTATCCTAATTCAGGCACTCCGAATCACACCACCCCGTGATGTTTTTCTCACTCCTACTAGTGAATGGCCTGTTAGAAACCCTTACAATGCGCAACACCCCGCGATGTTTTTCAGAAACTCATCCTACACTGCCAATGCATGTTTTCTGACCTCCCCATGCTGACCATCACGTGGTGCTTTTCTCCATCCTACATTGCCACTCACTGCCTATCCTAAATCAGACCCTCCGACTCACACCACCAGTGATGTTTTTCTCATCCTAATAGTGAATGGCCTGTTAGAAACCCATACAATGCACACCACCCTCGATGTTTTTCAGAAACCTATACTACATTGCCACTGCATGTTTCCTGACCTCCCCATTCTGAGCACCCCGTGGTGCTTCTCTCCATCCTACATTACCACTACTGCCTATCCTAATTCAGGCCCTCCGATTCACACCACTCCGTGATTTTTTTCTCACTCCTACTAGTGAATGGCCTGTTAGAAACCCTTACAATGTGCACTACCCCGTGATGTTTTTTAGAAACCTATCCACAATTGCCACTGCATGTTTCCTTACCTCCCCATGCTGACCATCCCGTGGTGCATTTCTTCATCCCACATTGCCACTCAATGCCTATCCTAATTCAGGTCCTCTGATGCACACAACCCCGTGATGTTTCTCTCACTCCTACTAGTGAAGGCCTTTTAGAAACCCTTACAAGGCGCAACACCGCGCGATGTTTTTCAGAAACCTATCCTACATTGCTGCATGTTTGCTGACCACCCAATGCTGACGACCCCATGGTGCGTTTCTCCTTCCTACATTGCCACTCACTGCCTATCCTACTTCAGTCCCTTGGATTCACACCACCCTGTGATGTTTTTCTCACTCCTACTAGTGACTGGCCTGTTAGAAACCCTTCCAATGCGCACCACCCATCGATGTTTTTGAGAATCCTAAACGACATTGCCACTGCATGTTTCCTGACCTCCCCATGCTGAGCCACCCATGGTGCTTTTCTCCAACCTACATTGTCACTCACTGCCTATCCTCTTTCAGGCTGTCCGATTCACACCACCCCATGATGTTTTTCTCACTCCTGCTAGTGAATGGCCTGTTGGAAAACCTTACTATGCGCAACACCACTCGATGATTTTCAGAAACCTATCCTACATTGCCACTGAATGTTTCCTGACCTCCCCATGCTGGCAATCCCGTGGAGCTTTTCTCCATCCTACATTGCCACTCACTGCCTATCCTAATTCAGTCCCTCCGATTCACACCACCCCATTATGATTTTCTCACTCATACCAGTGAATGGCCTGTTACAAACCCTTACAATGCGCAACACCGCACGATGTTCTTCAGAAACCTCTCTGACATTGCCACTGCAAGTTGCCTGACCTCCCCATGCTGACCACCCCATGGTGCTTTTCTCCATCCTACATTGCCACTCACTGCCTATCCTAATTCAGGCCCTCCGATTCACACCACCCCATTATGATTTTCTCACTCATACCAGTGAATGACCTGTTACAAACCCTTACAATGCGCAACACCGCACGATGTTCTTCAGAAACCTCTCTGACATTGCCACTGCAAGTTGCCTGACCTCCCCATGCTGACCACCCCATGGTGCTTTTCTCCATCCTACATTGCCACTCACTGCCTATACTAATTCAGGCCCTCCGATTCACACCACCCCGTGATGTTTTTCTCACTTCTACTAGTGAATGGCCTAGTAGAAACCCTTACAATGTGCACCACACCACGAAGGTTTTCAGAAACCTATCCTAAATTGCCACTGCATTTTTCCTTACCTTCCCATGCTGGCCACCCCGTGGTATTTTTTCCACCCTACATTGCCACTCACTGCCTATCCTCATTCTGGCGCTCTGAATCACACCACCCCGTGATGTTTTTTTCAATCCTACTAGTGAATGGCCTGTTACAAACCCTTACAATGCGCACCACCGGGCAATGTTTTTCAGAAACCTATCCTACATTGCCATGCATGTTTCCTGACCTGATGAAAGTGACCACCCCGTGGTGCTTTTCTCCATCCTACATTGCCACTCACTGCCTATCCTTTTTGAAGCCTTCTGATTCACACCGCCGCGTGATGTTTTTCTCAGTCCTACTAGTGAATGGCCTGTTAGAAACCCTTACAGTGCCGACCGCCTCGCGATGTTTCACAGAAACCTATCCTACATTGCCACTGCATATTTCCTGACCTCCACATGGTGAGCACCCCGTGCTGCTTTTCTCCATCCTACATTGCCACTCACTGCCTATCCTAATTCCAGCCCTCTGATTCACACCACTCCATGATGTTTTTCTCACTACTGCTAGTGAATGGCCTGTTAGAAACCCTTACAATGGGCAACACCCCGCAATGCTTTTCAGAAACCTATCCAACATTGCCACTGCGTGATTCCCTACCTCCTCATGCTGAGCCACCCATGGTGCCTTTCTCCAACCTACATTGCCACTCACTGCCTATCCTCATTCAGGCCGTCTGACTCACACAACCCCATGATGTTTTTCTCACTCCTGCCAGTGAATGGCCTGTTAGAAATGCTTACAATGCGCAACACCTTGCAATGTTTTTCAGAAACCTATCCTACATTGCCAGTGCATGTTTCCTTACCTCCCCATACTGACCACCGCATGGTGCTTTTCTCCATCGTTTGCCCCTCACTGCCTATCCTAATTCAGGCACTCCGAATCACACCACCCCGTGATGTTTTTCTCACTCCTACTAGTAAATGGCCTGCTAAAAACCCTTACAATGCGAACAACACCTCTATGTTTTTCAGAAACCTATCCAACATTGCCACTGCGTGTTTCCCTACATCCCCATGCTGACCACACCGTGGTGCTTTTCTGCATCCTACATTGCCACTCACTGCCTATCCTAATTCATGCCCTCCGATTCACACCACCAGTGATGTTTTTCTCAGTCCTACCCGTGAAGGGCCTGGTAAAAACCCGTACAATGCGCACCACCACTCGATGTTTTCAGAAACCTAAATGACATTGCCACTGCATGTTTCGTGACCTCCCCATGCTGAGCACCCCTGGTGCTTTTCTCCATCCTACATTGCCACTCACTGCCTATCCTAATTGAGCCCCTCGGATTCACACCATCCTCTTATGTTTTGCACACTACTATTAGTGGATGGCCTTGTAGAAACCCTTACAATGCGCAACACCCTGCAATATTTTTCAGAAACCTATCCTACATTACCAGGGTATGTTTCCTGAGCTCCCCATACTGACCACCACGTGGTGCTCTTCTCCATCCTACATTGCCCCTCACTGCCTATCCTAATTCAGGCACTCCGAATCACACCACCCCGTGATGTTTTTCTCACTCCTACTAGTGAATGGCCTGTTAGAAACCCTTACAATGCGCAACACCCCGCGATGTTTTTCAGAAACTCATCCTACACTGCCAATGCATGTTTTCTGACCTCCCCATGCTGACCATCACGTGGTGCTTTTCTCCATCCTACATTGCCACTCACTGCCTATCCTAAATCAGACCCTCCGACTCACACCACCAGTGATGTTTTTCTCATCCTAATAGTGAATGGCCTGTTAGAAACCCATACAATGCACACCACACTCGATGTTTTTCAGAAACCTATACTACATTGCCACTGCATGTTTCCTGACCTCCCCATTCTGAGCACCCCGTGGTGCTTCTCTCCATCCTACATTACCACTACTGCCTATCCTAATTCAGGCCCTCCGATTCACACCACTCCGTGATTTTTTTCTCACTCCTACTAGTGAATGGCCTGTTAGAAACCCTTACAATGTGCACTACCCCGTGATGTTTTTTAGAAACCTATCCACAATTGCCACTGCATGTTTCCTTACCTCCCCATGCTGACCATCCCGTGGTGCATTTCTTCATCCCACATTGCCACTCAATGCCTATCCTAATTCAGGTCCTCTGATGCACACAACCCCGTGATGTTTCTCTCACTCCTACTAGTGAAGGCCTTTTAGAAACCCTTACAAGGCGCAACACCGCGCGATGTTTTTCAGAAACCTATCCTACATTGCTGCATGTTTGCTGACCACCCAATGCTGACGACCCCATGGTGCGTTTCTCCTTCCTACATTGCCACTCACTGCCTATCCTACTTCAGTCCCTTGGATTCACACCACCCTGTGATGTTTTTCTCACTCCTACTAGTGACTGGCCTGTTAGAAACCCTTCCAATGCGCACCACCCATCGATGTTTTTGAGAATCCTAAACGACATTGCCACTGCATGTTTCCTGACCTCCCCATGCTGAGCCACCCATGGTGCTTTTCTCCAACCTACATTGTCACTCACTGCCTATCCTCTTTCAGGCTGTCCGATTCACACCACCCCATGATGTTTTTCTCACTCCTGCTAGTGAATGGCCTGTTGGAAAACCTTACTATGCGCAACACCACTCGATGATTTTCAGAAACCTATCCTACATTGCCACTGAATGTTTCCTGACCTCCCCATGCTGGCAATCCCGTGGAGCTTTTCTCCATCCTACATTGCCACTCACTGCCTATCCTAATTCAGTCCCTCCGATTCACACCACCCCATTATGATTTTCTCACTCATACCAGTGAATGGCCTGTTACAAACCCTTACAATGCGCAACACCGCACGATGTTCTTCAGAAACCTCTCTGACATTGCCACTGCAAGTTGCCTGACCTCCCCATGCTGACCACCCCATGGTGCTTTTCTCCATCCTACATTGCCACTCACTGCCTATCCTAATTCAGGCCCTCCGATTCACACCACCCCGTGATGTTTTTCTCACTTCTACTAGTGAATGGCCTAGTAGAAACCCTTACAATGTGCACCACACCACGAAGGTTTTCAGAAACCTATCCTAAATTGCCACTGCATTTTTCCTTACCTTCCCATGCTGGCCACCCCGTGGTATTTTTTCCACCCTACATTGCCACTCACTGCCTATCCTCATTCTGGCGCTCTGAATCACACCACCCCGTGATGTTTTTTTCAATCCTACTAGTGAATGGCCTGTTACAAACCCTTACAATGCGCACCACCGGGCAATGTTTTTCAGAAACCTATCCTACATTGCCATGCATGTTTCCTGACCTGATGAAAGTGACCACCCCGTGGTGCTTTTCTCCATCCTACATTGCCACTCACTGCCTATCCTTTTTGAAGCCTTCTGATTCACACCGCCGCGTGATGTTTTTCTCAGTCCTACTAGTGAATGGCCTGTTAGAAACCCTTATAGTGCCGACCGCCTCGCGATGTTTCACAGAAACCTATCCTACATTGCCACTGCATATTTCCTGACCTCCACATGGTGAGCACCCCGTGCTGCTCTTCTCCATCCTACATTGCCACTCACTGCCTATCCTAATTCCAGCCCTCTGATTCACACCACTCCATGATGTTTTTCTCACTACTGCTAGTGAATGGCCTGTTAGAAACCCTTACAATGGGCAACACCCCGCAATGTTTTTCAGAAACCTATCCAACATTGCCACTGCGTGTTTCCCTACCTCCTCATGCTGAGCCACCCATGGTGCCTTTCTCCAACCTACATTGCCACTCACTGCCTATCCTCATTCAGGCCGTCTGACTCACACCACCCCATGATGTTTTTCTCACTCCTGCCAGTGAATGGCCTGTTAGAAACGCTTACAATGCGCAACACCTTGCAATGTTTTTCAGAAACCTATCCTACATTGCCAGTGCATGTTTCCTTACCTCCCCATACTGACCACCGCATGGTGCTTTTCTCCATCGTTTGCCCCTCACTGCCTATCCTAATTCAGGCACTCCGAATCACACCACCCCGTGATGTTTTTCTCACTCCTACTAGTAAATGGCCTGTTAAAAACCCTTACATTGCGAACAACACCTCTATGTTTTTCAGAAACCTATCCAACATTGCCACTGCGTGTTTCCCTACATCCCCATGCCGACCACACCGTGGTGCTTTTCTGCATCCTACATTGCCACTCACTGCCTATCCTAATTCATGCCCTCCGATTCACACCACCAGTGATGTTTTTCTCAGTCCTACCAGTGAAGGGCCTGGTAAAAACCCGTACAATGCGCACCACCACTCGATGTTTTCAGAAACCTAAATGACATTGCCACTGCATGTTTCGTGACCTCCCCATGCTGAGCACCCCTGGTGCTTTTCTCCATCCTACATTGCCACTCACTGCCTATCCTAATTGAGCCCCTCGGATTCACACCACCCTCTTATGTTTTGCACACTACTATTAGTGGATGGCCTTGTAGAAACCCTTACAATGCGCAACACCCTGCAATATTTTTCAGAAACCTATCCTACATTACCAGGGTATGTTTCCTGAGCTCCCCATACTGACCACCACGTGGTGCTCTTCTCCATCCTACATTGCCCCTCACTGCCTATCCTAATTCAGGCACTCCGAATCACACCACCCCGTGATGTTTTTCTCACTCCTACTAGTGAATGGCCTGTTAGAAACCCTTACAATGCGCAACACCCCGCGATGTTTTTCAGAAACTCATCCTACACTGCCAATGCATGTTTTCTGACCTCCCCATGCTGACCATCACGTGGTGCTTTTCTCCATCCTACATTGCCACTCACTGCCTATCCTAAATCAGACCCTCCGACTCACACCACCAGTGATGTTTTTCTCATCCTAATAGTGAATGGCCTGTTAGAAACCCATACAATGCACACCACCCTCGATGTTTTTCAGAAACCTATACTACATTGCCACTGCATGTTTCCTGACCTCCCCATTCTGAGCACCCCGTGGTGCTTCTCTCCATCCTACATTACCACTACTGCCTATCCTAATTCAGGCCCTCCGATTCACACCACTCCGTGATTTTTTTCTCACTCCTACTAGTGAATGGCCTGTTAGAAACCCTTACAATGTGCACTACCCCGTGATGTTTTTTAGAAACCTATCCACAATTGCCACTGCATGTTTCCTTACCTCCCCATGCTGACCATCCCGTGGTGCATTTCTTCATCCCACATTGCCACTCAATGCCTATCCTAATTCAGGTCCTCTGATGCACACAACCCCGTGATGTTTCTCTCACTCCTACTAGTGAAGGCCTTTTAGAAACCCTTACAAGGCGCAACACCGCGCGATGTTTTTCAGAAACCTATCCTACATTGCTGCATGTTTGCTGACCACCCAATGCTGACGACCCCATGGTGCGTTTCTCCTTCCTACATTGCCACTCACTGCCTATCCTACTTCAGTCCCTTGGATTCACACCACCCTGTGATGTTTTTCTCACTCCTACTAGTGACTGGCCTGTTAGAAACCCTTCCAATGCGCACCACCCATCGATGTTTTTGAGAATCCTAAACGACATTGCCACTGCATGTTTCCTGACCTCCCCATGCTGAGCCACCCATGGTGCTTTTCTCCAACCTACATTGTCACTCACTGCCTATCCTCTTTCAGGCTGTCCGATTCACACCACCCCATGATGTTTTTCTCACTCCTGCTAGTGAATGGCCTGTTGGAAAACCTTACTATGCGCAACACCACTCGATGATTTTCAGAAACCTATCCTACATTGCCACTGAATGTTTCCTGACCTCCCCATGCTGGCAATCCCGTGGAGCTTTTCTCCATCCTACATTGCCACTCACTGCCTATCCTAATTCAGGCCCTCCGATTCACACCACCCCATTATGATTTTCTCACTCATACCAGTGAATGGCCTGTTACAAACCCTTACAATGCGCAACACCGCACGATGTTCTTCAGAAACCTCTCTGACATTGCCACTGCAAGTTGCCTGACCTCCCCATGCTGACCACCCCATGGTGCTTTTCTCCATCCTACATTGCCACTCACTGCCTATACTAATTCAGGCCCTCCGATTCACACCACCCCGTGATGTTTTTCTCACTTCTACTAGTGAATGGCCTAGTAGAAACCCTTACAATGTGCACCACACCACGAAGGTTTTCAGAAACCTATCCTAAATTGCCACTGCATTTTTCCTTACCTTCCCATGCTGGCCACCCCGTGGTATTTTTTCCACCCTACATTGCCACTCACTGCCTATCCTCATTCTGGCGCTCTGAATCACACCACCCCGTGATGTTTTTTTCAATCCTACTAGTGAATGGCCTGTTACAAACCCTTACAATGCGCACCACCGGGCAATGTTTTTCAGAAACCTATCCTACATTGCCATGCATGTTTCCTGACCTGATGAAAGTGACCACCCCGTGGTGCTTTTCTCCATCCTACATTGCCACTCACTTCCTATCCTTTTTGAAGCCTTCTGATTCACACCGCCGCGTGATGTTTTTCTCAGTCCTACTAGTGAATGGCCTGTTAGAAACCCTTACAGTGCCGACCGCCTCGCGATGTTTCACAGAAACCTATCCTACATTGCCACTGCATATTTCCTGACCTCCACATGGTGAGCACCCCGTGCTGCTTTTCTCCATCCTACATTGCCACTCACTGCCTATCCTAATTCCGGCCCTCTGATTCACACCACTCCATGATGTTTTTCTCACTACTGCTAGTGAATGGCCTGTTAGAAACCCTTACAATGGGCAACACCCCGCAATGTTTTTCAGAAACCTATCCAACATTGCCACTGCGTGTTTCCCTACCTCCTCATGCTGAGCCACCCATGGTGCCTTTCTCCAACCTACATTGCCACTCACTGCCTATCCTCATTCAGGCCGTCTGACTCACACCACCCCATGATGTTTTTCTCACTCCTGCCAGTGAATGGCCTGTTAGAAATGCTTACAATGCGCAACACCTTGCAATGTTTTTCAGAAACCTATCCTAAATTGCCAGTGCATGTTTCCTTACCTCCCCATACTGACCACCGCGTGGTGCTTTTCTCCATCGTTTGCCCCTCACTGCCTATCCTAATTCAGGCACTCCGAATCACACCACCCCGTGATGTTTTTCTCACTCCTACTAGTAAATGGCCTGTTAAAAACCCTTACAATGCGAACAACACCTCTATGTTTTTCAGAAACCTATCCAACATTGCCACTGCGTGTTTCCCTACATCCCCATGCCGACCACACCGTGGTGCTTTTCTGCATCCTACATTGCCACTCACTGCCTATCCTAATTCATGCCCTCCGATTCACACCACCAGTGATGTTTTTCTCAGTCCTACCAGTGAAGGGCCTGGTAAAAACCCGTACAATGCGCACCACCACTCGATGTTTTCAGAAACCTAAATGACATTGCCACTGCATGTTTCGTGACCTCCCCATGCTGAGCACCCCTGGTGCTTTTCTCCATCCTACATTGCCACTCACTGCCTATCCTAATTGAGCCCCTCGGATTCACACCACCCTCTTATGTTTTTCACACTACTATTAGTGGATGGCCTTGTGGAAACCCTTACAATGCGCAACACCCTGCAATATTTTTCAGAAACCTATCCTACATTACCAGGGTATGTTTCCTGAGCTCCCCATACTGACCACCACGTGGTGCTCTTCTCCATCCTACATTGCCCCTCACTGCCTATCCTAATTCAGGCACTCCGAATCACACCACCCCGTGATGTTTTTCTCACTCCTACTAGTGAATGGCCTGTTAGAAACCCTTACAATGCGCAACACCCCGCGATGTTTTTCAGAAACTCATCCTACACTGCCAATGCATGTTTTCTGACCTCCCCATGCTGACCATCACGTGGTGCTTTTCTCCATCCTACATTGCCACTCACTGCCTATCCTAAATCAGACCCTCCGACTCACACCACCAGTGATGTTTTTCTCATCCTAATAGTGAATGGCCTGTTAGAAACCCATACAATGCACACCACCCTCGATGTTTTTCAGAAACCTATACTACATTGCCACTGCATGTTTCCTGACCTCCCCATTCTGAGCACCCCGTGGTGCTTCTCTCCATCCTACATTACCACTACTGCCTATCCTAATTCAGGCCCTCCGATTCACACCACTCCGTGATTTTTTTCTCACTCCTACTAGTGAATGGCCTGTTAGAAACCCTTACAATGTGCACTACCCCGTGATGTTTTTTAGAAACCTATCCACAATTGCCACTGCATGTTTCCTTACCTCCCCATGCTGACCATCCCGTGGTGCATTTCTTCATCCCACATTGCCACTCAATGCCTATCCTAATTCAGGTCCTCTGATGCACACAACCCCGTGATGTTTCTCTCACTCCTACTAGTGAAGGCCTTTTAGAAACCCTTACAAGGCGCAACACCGCGCGATGTTTTTCAGAAACCTATCCTACATTGCTGCATGTTTGCTGACCACCCAATGCTGACGACCCCATGGTGCGTTTCTCCTTCCTACATTGCCACTCACTGCCTATCCTACTTCAGTCCCTTGGATTCACACCACCCTGTGATGTTTTTCTCACTCCTACTAGTGACTGGCCTGTTAGAAACCCTTCCAATGCGCACCACCCATCGATGTTTTTGAGAATCCTAAACGACATTGCCACTGCATGTTTCCTGACCTCCCCATGCTGAGCCACCCATGGTGCTTTTCTCCAACCTACATTGTCACTCACTGCCTATCCTCTTTCAGGCTGTCCGATTCACACCACCCCATGATGTTTTTCTCACTCCTGCTAGTGAATGGCCTGTTGGAAAACCTTACTATGCGCAACACCACTCGATGATTTTCAGAAACCTATCCTACATTGCCACTGAATGTTTCCTGACCTCCCCATGCTGGCAATCCCGTGGAGCTTTTCTCCATCCTACATTGCCACTCACTGCCTATCCTAATTCAGGCCCTCCGATTCACACCACCCCATTATGATTTTCTCACTCATACCAGTGAATGGCCTGTTACAAACCCTTACAATGCGCAACACCGCACGATGTTCTTCAGAAACCTCTCTGACATTGCCACTGCAAGTTGCCTGACCTCCCCATGCTGACCACCCCATGGTGCTTTTCTCCATCCTACATTGCCACTCACTGCCTATACTAATTCAGGCCCTCCGATTCACACCACCCCGTGATGTTTTTCTCACTTCTACTAGTGAATGGCCTAGTAGAAACCCTTACAATGTGCACCACACCACGAAGGTTTTCAGAAACCTATCCTAAATTGCCACTGCATTTTTCCTTACCTTCCCATGCTGGCCACCCCGTGGTATTTTTTCCACCCTACATTGCCACTCACTGCCTATCCTCATTCTGGCGCTCTGAATCACACCACCCCGTGATGTTTTTTTCAATCCTACTAGTGAATGGCCTGTTACAAACCCTTACAATGCGCACCACCGGGCAATGTTTTTCAGAAACCTATCCTACATTGCCATGCATGTTTCCTGACCTGATGAAAGTGACCACCCCGTGGTGCTTTTCTCCATCCTACATTGCCACTCACTGCCTATCCTTTTTGAAGCCTTCTGATTCACACCGCCGCGTGATGTTTTTCTCAGTCCTACTAGTGAATGGCCTGTTAGAAACCCTTACAGTGCCGACCGCCTCGCGATGTTTCACAGAAACCTATCCTACATTGCCACTGCATATTTCCTGACCTCCACATGGTGAGCACCCCGTGCTGCTTTTCTCCATCCTACATTGCCACTCACTGCCTATCCTAATTCCAGCCCTCTGATTCACACCACTCCATGATGTTTTTCTCACTACTGCTAGTGAATGGCCTGTTAGAAACCCTTACAATGCGCAACACCCCGCAATGTTTTTCAGAAACCTATCCAACATTGCCACTGCGTGTTTCCCTACCTCCTCATGCTGAGCCACCCATGGTGCCTTTCTCCAACCTACATTGCCACTCACTGCCTATCCTCATTCAGGCCGTCTGACTCACACCACCCCATGATGTTTTTCTCACTCCTGCCAGTGAATGGCCTGTTAGAAACGCTTACAATGCGCAACACCTTGCAATGTTTTTCAGAAACCTATCCTACATTGCCAGTGCATGTTTCCTTACCTCCCCATACTGACCACCGCATGGTGCTTTTCTCCATCGTTTGCCCCTCACTGCCTATCCTAATTCAGGCACTCCGAATCACACCACCCCGTGATGTTTTTCTCACTCCTACTAGTAAATGGCCTGTTAAAAACCCTTACATTGCGAACAACACCTCTATGTTTTTCAGAAACCTATCCAACATTGCCACTGCGTGTTTCCCTACATCCCCATGCCGACCACACCGTGGTGCTTTTCTGCATCCTACATTGCCACTCACTGCCTATCCTAATTCATGCCCTCCGATTCACACCACCAGTGATGTTTTTCTCAGTCCTACCAGTGAAGGGCCTGGTAAAAACCCATACAATGTGCACCACCACTCGATGTTTTCAGAAACCTAAATGACATTGCCACTGCATGTTTCGTGACCTCCCCATGCTGAGCACCCCTGGTGCTTTTCTCCATCCTACATTGCCACTCACTGCCTATCCTAATTGAGCCCCTCGGATTCACACCACCCTCTTATGTTTTTCACACTACTATTAGTGGATGGCCTTGTGGAAACCCTTACAATGCGCAACACCCTGCAATATTTTTCAGAAACCTATCCTACATTACCAGGGTATGTTTCCTGAGCTCCCCATACTGACCACCACGTGGTGCTCTTCTCCATCCTACATTGCCCCTCACTGCCTATCCTAATTCAGGCACTCCGAATCACACCACCCCGTGATGTTTTTCTCACTCCTACTAGTGAATGGCCTGTTAGAAACCCTTACAATGCGCAACACCCCGCGATGTTTTTCAGAAACTCATCCTACACTGCCAATGCATGTTTTCTGACCTCCCCATGCTGACCATCACGTGGTGCTTTTCTCCATCCTACATTGCCACTCACTGCCTATCCTAAATCAGACCCTCCGACTCACACCACCAGTGATGTTTTTCTCATCCTAATAGTGAATGGCCTGTTAGAAACCCATACAATGCACACCACCCTCGATGTTTTTCAGAAACCTATACTACATTGCCACTGCATGTTTCCTGACCTCCCCATTCTGAGCACCCCGTGGTGCTTCTCTCCATCCTACATTACCACTACTGCCTATCCTAATTCAGGCCCTCCGATTCACACCACTCCGTGATTTTTTTCTCACTCCTACTAGTGAATGGCCTGTTAGAAACCCTTACAATGTGCACTACCCCGTGATGTTTTTTAGAAACCTATCCACAATTGCCACTGCATGTTTCCTTACCTCCCCATGCTGACCATCCCGTGGTGCATTTCTTCATCCCACATTGCCACTCAATGCCTATCCTAATTCAGGTCCTCTGATGCACACAACCCCGTGATGTTTCTCTCACTCCTACTAGTGAAGGCCTTTTAGAAACCCTTACAAGGCGCAACACCGCGCGATGTTTTTCAGAAACCTATCCTACATTGCTGCATGTTTGCTGACCACCCAATGCTGACGACCCCATGGTGCGTTTCTCCTTCCTACATTGCCACTCACTGCCTATCCTACTTCAGTCCCTTGGATTCACACCACCCTGTGATGTTTTTCTCACTCCTACTAGTGACTGGCCTGTTAGAAACCCTTCCAATGCGCACCACCCATCGATGTTTTTGAGAATCCTAAACGACATTGCCACTGCATGTTTCCTGACCTCCCCATGCTGAGCCACCCATGGTGCTTTTCTCCAACCTACATTGTCACTCACTGCCTATCCTCTTTCAGGCTGTCCGATTCACACCACCCCATGATGTTTTTCTCACTCCTGCTAGTGAATGGCCTGTTGGAAAACCTTACTATGCGCAACACCACTCGATGATTTTCAGAAACCTATCCTACATTGCCACTGAATGTTTCCTGACCTCCCCATGCTGGCAATCCCGTGGAGCTTTTCTCCATCCTACATTGCCACTCACTGCCTATCCTAATTCAGTCCCTCCGATTCACACCACCCCATTATGATTTTCTCACTCATACCAGTGAATGGCCTGTTACAAACCCTTACAATGCGCAACACCGCACGATGTTCTTCAGAAACCTCTCTGACATTGCCACTGCAAGTTGCCTGACCTCCCCATGCTGACCACCCCATGGTGCTTTTCTCCATCCTACATTGCCACTCACTGCCTATCCTAATTCAGGCCCTCCGATTCACACCACCCCATTATGATTTTCTCACTCATACCAGTGAATGACCTGTTACAAACCCTTACAATGCGCAACACCGCACGATGTTCTTCAGAAACCTCTCTGACATTGCCACTGCAAGTTGCCTGACCTCCCCATGCTGACCACCCCATGGTGCTTTTCTCCATCCTACATTGCCACTCACTGCCTATACTAATTCAGGCCCTCCGATTCACACCACCCCGTGATGTTTTTCTCACTTCTACTAGTGAATGGCCTAGTAGAAACCCTTACAATGTGCACCACACCACGAAGGTTTTCAGAAACCTATCCTAAATTGCCACTGCATTTTTCCTTACCTTCCCATGCTGGCCACCCCGTGGTATTTTTTCCACCCTACATTGCCACTCACTGCCTATCCTCATTCTGGCGCTCTGAATCACACCACCCCGTGATGTTTTTTTCAATCCTACTAGTGAATGGCCTGTTACAAACCCTTACAATGCGCACCACCGGGCAATGTTTTTCAGAAACCTATCCTACATTGCCATGCATGTTTCCTGACCTGATGAAAGTGACCACCCCGTGGTGCTTTTCTCCATCCTACATTGCCACTCACTTCCTATCCTTTTTGAAGCCTTCTGATTCACACCGCCGCGTGATGTTTTTCTCAGTCCTACTAGTGAATGGCCTGTTAGAAACCCTTACAGTGCCGACCGCCTCGCGATGTTTCACAGAAACCTATCCTACATTGCCACTGCATATTTCCTGACCTCCACATGGTGAGCACCCCGTGCTGCTTTTCTCCATCCTACATTGCCACTCACTGCCTATCCTAATTCCAGCCCTCTGATTCACACCACTCCATGATGTTTTTCTCACTACTGCTAGTGAATGGCCTGTTAGAAACCCTTACAATGGGCAACACCCCGCAATGTTTTTCAGAAACCTATCCAACATTGCCACTGCGTGTTTCCCTACCTTCTCATGCTGAGCCACCCATGGTGCCTTTCTCCAACCTACATTGCCACTCACTGCCTATCCTCATTCAGGCCGTCTGACTCACACAACCCCATGATGTTTTTCTCACTCCTGCCAGTGAATGGCCTGTTAGAAATGCTTACAATGCGCAACACCTTGCAATGTTTTTCAGAAACCTATCCTACATTGCCAGTGCATGTTTCCTTACCTCCCCATACTGACCACCGCATGGTGCTTTTCTCCATCGTTTGCCCCTCACTGCCTATCCTAATTCAGGCACTCCGAATCACACCACCCCGTGATGTTTTTCTCACTCCTACTAGTAAATGGCCTGCTAAAAACCCTTACAATGCGAACAACACCTCTATGTTTTTCAGAAACCTATCCAACATTGCCACTGCGTGTTTCCCTACATCCCCATGCTGACCACACCGTGGTGCTTTTCTGCATCCTACATTGCCACTCACTGCCTATCCTAATTCATGCCCTCCGATTCACACCACCAGTGATGTTTTTCTCAGTCCTACCCGTGAAGGGCCTGGTAAAAACCCGTACAATGCGCACCACCACTCGATGTTTTCAGAAACCTAAATGACATTGCCACTGCATGTTTCGTGACCTCCCCATGCTGAGCACCCCTAGTGCTTTTCTCCATCCTACATTGCCACTCACTGCCTATCCTAATTGAGCCCCTCGGATTCACACCACCCTCTTATGTTTTGCACACTACTATTAGTGGATGGCCTTGTAGAAACCCTTACAATGCGCAACACCCTGCAATATTTTTCAGAAACCTATCCTACATTACCAGGGTATGTTTCCTGAGCTCCCCATACTGACCACCACGTGGTGCTCTTCTCCATCCTACATTGCCCCTCACTGCCTATCCTAATTCAGGCACTCCGAATCACACCACCCCGTGATGTTTTTCTCACTCCTACTAGTGAATGGCCTGTTAGAAACCCTTACAATGCGCAACACCCCGCGATGTTTTTCAGAAACTCATCCTACACTGCCAATGCATGTTTTCTGACCTCCCCATGCTGACCATCACGTGGTGCTTTTCTCCATCCTACATTGCCACTCACTGCCTATCCTAAATCAGACCCTCCGACTCACACCACCAGTGATGTTTTTCTCATCCTAATAGTGAATGGCCTGTTAGAAACCCATACAATGCACACCACCCTCGATGTTTTTCAGAAACCTATACTACATTGCCACTGCATGTTTCCTGACCTCCCCATTCTGAGCACCCCGTGGTGCTTCTCTCCATCCTACATTACCACTACTGCCTATCCTAATTCAGGCCCTCCGATTCACACCACTCCGTGATTTTTTTCTCACTCCTACTAGTGAATGGCCTGTTAGAAACCCTTACAATGTGCACTACCCCGTGATGTTTTTTAGAAACCTATCCACAATTGCCACTGCATGTTTCCTTACCTCCCCATGCTGACCATCCCGTGGTGCATTTCTTCATCCCACATTGCCACTCAATGCCTATCCTAATTCAGGTCCTCTGATGCACACAACCCCGTGATGTTTCTCTCACTCCTACTAGTGAAGGCCTTTTAGAAACCCTTACAAGGCGCAACACCGCGCGATGTTTTTCAGAAACCTATCCTACATTGCTGCATGTTTGCTGACCACCCAATGCTGACGACCCCATGGTGCGTTTCTCCTTCCTACATTGCCACTCACTGCCTATCCTACTTCAGTCCCTTGGATTCACACCACCCTGTGATGTTTTTCTCACTCCTACTAGTGACTGGCCTGTTAGAAACCCTTCCAATGCGCACCACCCATCGATGTTTTTGAGAATCCTAAACGACATTGCCACTGCATGTTTCCTGACCTCCCCATGCTGAGCCACCCATGGTGCTTTTCTCCAACCTACATTGTCACTCACTGCCTATCCTCTTTCAGGCTGTTCGATTCACACCACCCCATGATGTTTTTCTCACTCCTGCTAGTGAATGGCCTGTTGGAAAACCTTACTATGCGCAACACCACTCGATGATTTTCAGAAACCTATCCTACATTGCCACTGAATGTTTCCTGACCTCCCCATGCTGGCAATCCCGTGGAGCTTTTCTCCATCCTACATTGCCACTCACTGCCTATCCTAATTCAGGCCCTCCGATTCACACCACCCCATTATGATTTTCTCACTCATACCAGTGAATGGCCTGTTACAAACCCTTACAATGCGCAACACCGCACGATGTTCTTCAGAAACCTCTCTGACATTGCCACTGCAAGTTGCCTGACCTCCCCATGCTGACCACCCCATGGTGCTTTTCTCCATCCTACATTGCCACTCACTGCCTATACTAATTCAGGCCCTCCGATTCACACCACCCCGTGATGTTTTTCTCACTTCTACTAGTGAATGGCCTAGTAGAAATCCTTACAATGTGCACCACACCATGAAGGTTTTCAGAAACCTATCCTAAATTGCCACTGCATTTTTCCTTACCTTCCCATGCTGGCCACCCCGTGGTATTTTTTCCACCCTACATTGCCACTCACTGCCTATCCTCATTCTGGCGCTCTGAATCACACCACCCCGTGATGTTTTTTTCAATCCTACTAGTGAATGGCCTGTTACAAACCCTTACAATGCGCACCACCGGGCAATGTTTTTCAGAAACCTATCCTACATTGCCATGCATGTTTCCTGACCTGATGAAAGTGACCACCCCGTGGTGCTTTTCTCCATCCTACATTGCCACTCACTGCCTATCCTTTTTGAAGCCTTCTGATTCACACCGCCGCGTGATGTTTTTCTCAGTCCTACTAGTGAATGGCCTGTTAGAAACCCTTACAGTGCCGACCGCCTCGCGATGTTTCACAGAAACCTATCCTACATTGCCACTGCATATTTCCTGACCTCCACATGGTGAGCACCCCGTGCTGCTTTTCTCCATCAAACATTGCCACTCACTGCCTATCCTAATTCCAGCCCTCTGATTCACACCACTCCATGATGTTTTTCTCACTACTGCTAGTGAATGGCCTGTTAGAAACCCTTACAATGGGCAACACCCCGCAATGTTTTTCAGAAACCTATCCAACATTGCCACTGCGTGTTTCCCTACCTCCTCATGCTGAGCCACCCATGGTGCCTTTCTCCAACCTACATTGCCACTCACTGCCTATCCTCATTCAGGCCGTCTGACTCACACCACCCCATGATGTTTTTCTCACTCCTGCCAGTGAATGGCCTGTTAGAAACGCTTACAATGCGCAACACCTTGCAATGTTTTTCAGAAACCTATCCTACATTGCCAGTGCATGTTTCCTTACCTCCCCATACTGACCACCGCATGGTGCTTTTCTCCATCGTTTGCCCCTCACTGCCTATCCTAATTCAGGCACTCCGAATCACACCACCCCGTGATGTTTTTCTCACTCCTACTAGTAAATGGCCTGTTAAAAACCCTTACATTGCGAACAACACCTCTATGTTTTTCAGAAACCTATCCAACATTGCCACTGCGTGTTTCCCTACATCCCCATGCCGACCACACCGTGGTGCTTTTCTGCATCCTACATTGCCACTCACTGCCTATCCTAATTCATGCCCTCCGATTCACACCACCAGTGATGTTTTTCTCAGTCCTACCAGTGAAGGGCCTGGTAAAAACCCGTACAATGCGCACCACCACTCGATGTTTTCAGAAACCTAAATGACATTGCCACTGCATGTTTCGTGACCTCCCCATGCTGAGCACCCCTGGTGCTTTTCTCCATCCTACATTGCCACTCACTGCCTATCCTAATTGAGCCCCTCGGATTCACACCACCCTCTTATGTTTTGCACACTACTATTAGTGGATGGCCTTGTGGAAACCCTTACAATGCGCAACACCCTGCAATATTTTTCAGAAACCTATCCTACATTACCAGGGTATGTTTCCTGAGCTCCCCATACTGACCACCACGTGGTGCTCTTCTCCATCCTACATTGCCCCTCACTGCCTATCCTAATTCAGGCACTCCGAATCACACCACCCCGTGATGTTTTTCTCACTCCTACTAGTGAATGGCCTGTTAGAAACCCTTACAATGCGCAACACCCCGCGATGTTTTTCAGAAACTCATCCTACACTGCCAATGCATGTTTTCTGACCTCCCCATGCTGACCATCACGTGGTGCTTTTCTCCATCCTACATTGCCACTCACTGCCTATCCTAAATCAGACCCTCCGACTCACACCACCAGTGATGTTTTTCTCATCCTAATAGTGAATGGCCTGTTAGAAACCCATACAATGCACACCACCCTCGATGTTTTTCAGAAACCTATACTACATTGCCACTGCATGTTTCCTGACCTCCCCATTCTGAGCACCCCGTGGTGCTTCTCTCCATCCTACATTACCACTACTGCCTATCCTAATTCAGGCCCTCCGATTCACACCACTCCGTGATTTTTTTCTCACTCCTACTAGTGAATGGCCTGTTAGAAACCCTTACAATGTGCACTACCCCGTGATGTTTTTTAGAAACCTATCCACAATTGCCACTGCATGTTTCCTTACCTCCCCATGCTGACCATCCCGTGGTGCATTTCTTCATCCCACATTGCCACTCAATGCCTATCCTAATTCAGGTCCTCTGATGCACACAACCCCGTGATGTTTCTCTCACTCCTACTAGTGAAGGCCTTTTAGAAACCCTTACAAGGCGCAACACCGCGCGATGTTTTTCAGAAACCTATCCTACATTGCTGCATGTTTGCTGACCACCCAATGCTGACGACCCCATGGTGCGTTTCTCCTTCCTACATTGCCACTCACTGCCTATCCTACTTCAGTCCCTTGGATTCACACCACCCTGTGATGTTTTTCTCACTCCTACTAGTGACTGGCCTGTTAGAAACCCTTCCAATGCGCACCACCCATCGATGTTTTTGAGAATCCTAAACGACATTGCCACTGCATGTTTCCTGACCTCCCCATGCTGAGCCACCCATGGTGCTTTTCTCCAACCTACATTGTCACTCACTGCCTATCCTCTTTCAGGCTGTCCGATTCACACCACCCCATGATGTTTTTCTCACTCCTGCTAGTGAATGGCCTGTTGGAAAACCTTACTATGCGCAACACCACTCGATGATTTTCAGAAACCTATCCTACATTGCCACTGAATGTTTCCTGACCTCCCCATGCTGGCAATCCCGTGGAGCTTTTCTCCATCCTACATTGCCACTCACTGCCTATCCTAATTCAGTCCCTCCGATTCACACCACCCCATTATGATTTTCTCACTCATACCAGTGAATGGCCTGTTACAAACCCTTACAATGCGCAACACCGCACGATGTTCTTCAGAAACCTCTCTGACATTGCCACTGCAAGTTGCCTGACCTCCCCATGCTGACCACCCCATGGTGCTTTTCTCCATCCTACATTGCCACTCACTGCCTATCCTAATTCAGGCCCTCCGATTCACACCACCCCATTATGATTTTCTCACTCATACCAGTGAATGACCTGTTACAAACCCTTACAATGCGCAACACCGCACGATGTTCTTCAGAAACCTCTCTGACATTGCCACTGCAAGTTGCCTGACCTCCCCATGCTGACCACCCCATGGTGCTTTTCTCCATCCTACATTGCCACTCACTGCCTATACTAATTCAGGCCCTCCGATTCACACCACCCCGTGATGTTTTTCTCACTTCTACTAGTGAATGGCCTAGTAGAAACCCTTACAATGTGCACCACACCACGAAGGTTTTCAGAAACCTATCCTAAATTGCCACTGCATTTTTCCTTACCTTCCCATGCTGGCCACCCCGTGGTATTTTTTCCACCCTACATTGCCACTCACTGCCTATCCTCATTCTGGCGCTCTGAATCACACCACCCCGTGATGTTTTTTTCAATCCTACTAGTGAATGGCCTGTTACAAACCCTTACAATGCGCACCACCGGGCAATGTTTTTCAGAAACCTATCCTACATTGCCATGCATGTTTCCTGACCTGATGAAAGTGACCACCCCGTGGTGCTTTTCTCCATCCTACATTGCCACTCACTTCCTATCCTTTTTGAAGCCTTCTGATTCACACCGCCGCGTGATGTTTTTCTCAGTCCTACTAGTGAATGGCCTGTTAGAAACCCTTACAGTGCCGACCGCCTCGCGATGTTTCACAGAAACCTATCCTACATTGCCACTGCATATTTCCTGACCTCCACATGGTGAGCACCCCGTGCTGCTTTTCTCCATCCTACATTGCCACTCACTGCCTATCCTAATTCCAGCCCTCTGATTCACACCACTCCATGATGTTTTTCTCACTACTGCTAGTGAATGGCCTGTTAGAAACCCTTACAATGGGCAACACCCCGCAATGTTTTTCAGAAACCTATCCAACATTGCCACTGCGTGTTTCCCTACCTTCTCATGCTGAGCCACCCATGGTGCCTTTCTCCAACCTACATTGCCACTCACTGCCTATCCTCATTCAGGCCGTCTGACTCACACAACCCCATGATGTTTTTCTCACTCCTGCCAGTGAATGGCCTGTTAGAAATGCTTACAATGCGCAACACCTTGCAATGTTTTTCAGAAACCTATCCTACATTGCCAGTGCATGTTTCCTTACCTCCCCATACTGACCACCGCATGGTGCTTTTCTCCATCGTTTGCCCCTCACTGCCTATCCTAATTCAGGCACTCCGAATCACACCACCCCGTGATGTTTTTCTCACTCCTACTAGTAAATGGCCTGCTAAAAACCCTTACAATGCGAACAACACCTCTATGTTTTTCAGAAACCTATCCAACATTGCCACTGCGTGTTTCCCTACATCCCCATGCTGACCACACCGTGGTGCTTTTCTGCATCCTACATTGCCACTCACTGCCTATCCTAATTCATGCCCTCCGATTCACACCACCAGTGATGTTTTTCTCAGTCCTACCCGTGAAGGGCCTGGTAAAAACCCGTACAATGCGCACCACCACTCGATGTTTTCAGAAACCTAAATGACATTGCCACTGCATGTTTCGTGACCTCCCCATGCTGAGCACCCCTAGTGCTTTTCTCCATCCTACATTGCCACTCACTGCCTATCCTAATTGAGCCCCTCGGATTCACACCACCCTCTTATGTTTTGCACACTACTATTAGTGGATGGCCTTGTAGAAACCCTTACAATGCGCAACACCCTGCAATATTTTTCAGAAACCTATCCTACATTACCAGGGTATGTTTCCTGAGCTCCCCATACTGACCACCACGTGGTGCTCTTCTCCATCCTACATTGCCCCTCACTGCCTATCCTAATTCAGGCACTCCGAATCACACCACCCCGTGATGTTTTTCTCACTCCTACTAGTGAATGGCCTGTTAGAAACCCTTACAATGCGCAACACCCCGCGATGTTTTTCAGAAACTCATCCTACACTGCCAATGCATGTTTTCTGACCTCCCCATGCTGACCATCACGTGGTGCTTTTCTCCATCCTACATTGCCACTCACTGCCTATCCTAAATCAGACCCTCCGACTCACACCACCAGTGATGTTTTTCTCATCCTAATAGTGAATGGCCTGTTAGAAACCCATACAATGCACACCACCCTCGATGTTTTTCAGAAACCTATACTACATTGCCACTGCATGTTTCCTGACCTCCCCATTCTGAGCACCCCGTGGTGCTTCTCTCCATCCTACATTACCACTACTGCCTATCCTAATTCAGGCCCTCCGATTCACACCACTCCGTGATTTTTTTCTCACTCCTACTAGTGAATGGCCTGTTAGAAACCCTTACAATGTGCACTACCCCGTGATGTTTTTTAGAAACCTATCCACAATTGCCACTGCATGTTTCCTTACCTCCCCATGCTGACCATCCCGTGGTGCATTTCTTCATCCCACATTGCCACTCAATGCCTATCCTAATTCAGGTCCTCTGATGCACACAACCCCGTGATGTTTCTCTCACTCCTACTAGTGAAGGCCTTTTAGAAACCCTTACAAGGCGCAACACCGCGCGATGTTTTTCAGAAACCTATCCTACATTGCTGCATGTTTGCTGACCACCCAATGCTGACGACCCCATGGTGCGTTTCTCCTTCCTACATTGCCACTCACTGCCTATCCTACTTCAGTCCCTTGGATTCACACCACCCTGTGATGTTTTTCTCACTCCTACTAGTGACTGGCCTGTTAGAAACCCTTCCAATGCGCACCACCCATCGATGTTTTTGAGAATCCTAAACGACATTGCCACTGCATGTTTCCTGACCTCCCCATGCTGAGCCACCCATGGTGCTTTTCTCCAACCTACATTGTCACTCACTGCCTATCCTCTTTCAGGCTGTTCGATTCACACCACCCCATGATGTTTTTCTCACTCCTGCTAGTGAATGGCCTGTTGGAAAACCTTACTATGCGCAACACCACTCGATGATTTTCAGAAACCTATCCTACATTGCCACTGAATGTTTCCTGACCTCCCCATGCTGGCAATCCCGTGGAGCTTTTCTCCATCCTACATTGCCACTCACTGCCTATCCTAATTCAGGCCCTCCGATTCACACCACCCCATTATGATTTTCTCACTCATACCAGTGAATGGCCTGTTACAAACCCTTACAATGCGCAACACCGCACGATGTTCTTCAGAAACCTCTCTGACATTGCCACTGCAAGTTGCCTGACCTCCCCATGCTGACCACCCCATGGTGCTTTTCTCCATCCTACATTGCCACTCACTGCCTATACTAATTCAGGCCCTCCGATTCACACCACCCCGTGATGTTTTTCTCACTTCTACTAGTGAATGGCCTAGTAGAAATCCTTACAATGTGCACCACACCATGAAGGTTTTCAGAAACCTATCCTAAATTGCCACTGCATTTTTCCTTACCTTCCCATGCTGGCCACCCCGTGGTATTTTTTCCACCCTACATTGCCACTCACTGCCTATCCTCATTCTGGCGCTCTGAATCACACCACCCCGTGATGTTTTTTTCAATCCTACTAGTGAATGGCCTGTTACAAACCCTTACAATGCGCACCACCGGGCAATGTTTTTCAGAAACCTATCCTACATTGCCATGCATGTTTCCTGACCTGATGAAAGTGACCACCCCGTGGTGCTTTTCTCCATCCTACATTGCCACTCACTGCCTATCCTTTTTGAAGCCTTCTGATTCACACCGCCGCGTGATGTTTTTCTCAGTCCTACTAGTGAATGGCCTGTTAGAAACCCTTACAGTGCCGACCGCCTCGCGATGTTTCACAGAAACCTATCCTACATTGCCACTGCATATTTCCTGACCTCCACATGGTGAGCACCCCGTGCTGCTTTTCTCCATCCTACATTGCCACTCACTGCCTATCCTAATTCCAGCCCTCTGATTCACACCACTCCATGATGTTTTTCTCACTACTGCTAGTGAATGGCCTGTTAGAAACCCTTACAATGCGCAACACCCCGCAATGTTTTTCAGAAACCTATCCAACATTGCCACTGCGTGTTTCCCTACCTCCTCATGCTGAGCCACCCATGGTGCCTTTCTCCAACCTACATTGCCACTCACTGCCTATCCTCATTCAGGCCGTCTGACTCACACCACCCCATGATGTTTTTCTCACTCCTGCCAGTGAATGGCCTGTTAGAAACGCTTACAATGCGCAACACCTTGCAATGTTTTTCAGAAACCTATCCTACATTGCCAGTGCATGTTTCCTTACCTCCCCATACTGACCACCGCATGGTGCTTTTCTCCATCGTTTGCCCCTCACTGCCTATCCTAATTCAGGCACTCCGAATCACACCACCCCGTGATGTTTTTCTCACTCCTACTAGTAAATGGCCTGTTAAAAACCCTTACAATGCGAACAACACCTCTATGTTTTTCAGAAACCTATCCAACATTGCCACTGCGTGTTTCCCTACATCCCCATGCCGACCACACCGTGGTGCTTTTCTGCATCCTACATTGCCACTCACTGCCTATCCTAATTCATGCCCTCCGATTCACACCACCAGTGATGTTTTTCTCAGTCCTACCAGTGAAGGGCCTGGTAAAAACCCATACAATGTGCACCACCACTCGATGTTTTCAGAAACCTAAATGACATTGCCACTGCATGTTTCGTGACCTCCCCATGCTGAGCACCCCTGGTGCTTTTCTCCATCCTACATTGCCACTCACTGCCTATCCTAATTGAGCCCCTCGGATTCACACCACCCTCTTATGTTTTTCACACTACTATTAGTGGATGGCCTTGTGGAAACCCTTACAATGCGCAACACCCTGCAATATTTTTCAGAAACCTATCCTACATTACCAGGGTATGTTTCCTGAGCTCCCCATACTGACCACCACGTGGTGCTCTTCTCCATCCTACATTGCCCCTCACTGCCTATCCTAATTCAGGCACTCCGAATCACACCACCCCGTGATGTTTTTCTCACTCCTACTAGTGAATGGCCTGTTAGAAACCCTTACAATGCGCAACACCCCGCGATGTTTTTCAGAAACTCATCCTACACTGCCAATGCATGTTTTCTGACCTCCCCATGCTGACCATCACGTGGTGCTTTTCTCCATCCTACATTGCCACTCACTGCCTATCCTAAATCAGACCCTCCGACTCACACCACCAGTGATGTTTTTCTCATCCTAATAGTGAATGGCCTGTTAGAAACCCATACAATGCACACCACCCTCGATGTTTTTCAGAAACCTATACTACATTGCCACTGCATGTTTCCTGACCTCCCCATTCTGAGCACCCCGTGGTGCTTCTCTCCATCCTACATTACCACTACTGCCTATCCTAATTCAGGCCCTCCGATTCACACCACTCCGTGATTTTTTTCTCACTCCTACTAGTGAATGGCCTGTTAGAAACCCTTACAATGTGCACTACCCCGTGATGTTTTTTAGAAACCTATCCACAATTGCCACTGCATGTTTCCTTACCTCCCCATGCTGACCATCCCGTGGTGCATTTCTTCATCCCACATTGCCACTCAATGCCTATCCTAATTCAGGTCCTCTGATGCACACAACCCCGTGATGTTTCTCTCACTCCTACTAGTGAAGGCCTTTTAGAAACCCTTACAAGGCGCAACACCGCGCGATGTTTTTCAGAAACCTATCCTACATTGCTGCATGTTTGCTGACCACCCAATGCTGACGACCCCATGGTGCGTTTCTCCTTCCTACATTGCCACTCACTGCCTATCCTACTTCAGTCCCTTGGATTCACACCACCCTGTGATGTTTTTCTCACTCCTACTAGTGACTGGCCTGTTAGAAACCCTTCCAATGCGCACCACCCATCGATGTTTTTGAGAATCCTAAACGACATTGCCACTGCATGTTTCCTGACCTCCCCATGCTGAGCCACCCATGGTGCTTTTCTCCAACCTACATTGTCACTCACTGCCTATCCTCTTTCAGGCTGTCCGATTCACACCACCCCATGATGTTTTTCTCACTCCTGCTAGTGAATGGCCTGTTGGAAAACCTTACTATGCGCAACACCACTCGATGATTTTCAGAAACCTATCCTACATTGCCACTGAATGTTTCCTGACCTCCCCATGCTGGCAATCCCGTGGAGCTTTTCTCCATCCTACATTGCCACTCACTGCCTATCCTAATTCAGTCCCTCCGATTCACACCACCCCATTATGATTTTCTCACTCATACCAGTGAATGGCCTGTTACAAACCCTTACAATGCGCAACACCGCACGATGTTCTTCAGAAACCTCTCTGACATTGCCACTGCAAGTTGCCTGACCTCCCCATGCTGACCACCCCATGGTGCTTTTCTCCATCCTACATTGCCACTCACTGCCTATCCTAATTCAGGCCCTCCGATTCACACCACCCCATTATGATTTTCTCACTCATACCAGTGAATGACCTGTTACAAACCCTTACAATGCGCAACACCGCACGATGTTCTTCAGAAACCTCTCTGACATTGCCACTGCAAGTTGCCTGACCTCCCCATGCTGACCACCCCATGGTGCTTTTCTCCATCCTACATTGCCACTCACTGCCTATACTAATTCAGGCCCTCCGATTCACACCACCCCGTGATGTTTTTCTCACTTCTACTAGTGAATGGCCTAGTAGAAACCCTTACAATGTGCACCACACCACGAAGGTTTTCAGAAACCTATCCTAAATTGCCACTGTATTTTTCCTTACCTTCCCATGCTGGCCACCCCGTGGTATTTTTTCCACCCTACATTGCCACTCACTGCCTATCCTCATTCTGGCGCTCTGAATCACACCACCCCGTGATGTTTTTTTCAATCCTACTAGTGAATGGCCTGTTACAAACCCTTACAATGCGCACCACCGGGCAATGTTTTTCAGAAACCTATCCTACATTGCCATGCATGTTTCCTGACCTGATGAAAGTGACCACCCCGTGGTGCTTTTCTCCATCCTACATTGCCACTCACTTCCTATCCTTTTTGAAGCCTTCTGATTCACACCGCCGCGTGATGTTTTTCTCAGTCCTACTAGTGAATGGCCTGTTAGAAACCCTTACAGTGCCGACCGCCTCGCGATGTTTCACAGAAACCTATCCTACATTGCCACTGCATATTTCCTGACCTCCACATGGTGAGCACCCCGTGCTGCTTTTCTCCATCCTACATTGCCACTCACTGCCTATCCTAATTCCAGCCCTCTGATTCACACCACTCCATGATGTTTTTCTCACTACTGCTAGTGAATGGCCTGTAAGAAACCCTTACAATGGGCAACACCCCGCAATGTTTTTCAGAAACCTATCCAACATTGCCACTGCGTGTTTCCCTACCTTCTCATGCTGAGCCACCCATGGTGCCTTTCTCCAACCTACATTGCCACTCACTGCCTATCCTCATTCAGGCCGTCTGACTCACACAACCCCATGATGTTTTTCTCACTCCTGCCAGTGAATGGCCTGTTAGAAATGCTTACAATGCGCAACACCTTGCAATGTTTT
This sequence comes from Cavia porcellus, assembly GCF_034190915.1. Taxonomy (NCBI): domain Eukaryota; kingdom Metazoa; phylum Chordata; class Mammalia; order Rodentia; family Caviidae; genus Cavia; species Cavia porcellus. Next base: position 27,746,681 of record NW_026947510.1, on the reverse strand, counting down.
TCAGAAACCTATCCTACATTGCCAGTGCATGTTTCCTTACCTCCCCATACTGACCACCGCATGGTGCTTTTCTCCATCGTTTGCCCCTCACTGCCTATCCTAATTCAGGCACTCCGAATCACACCACCCCGTGATGTTTTTCTCACTCCTACTAGTAAATGGCCTGCTAAAAACCCTTACAATGCGAACAACACCTCTATGTTTTTCAGAAACCTATCCAACATTGCCACTGCGTGTTTCCCTACATCCCCATGCTGACCACACCGTGGTGCTTTTCTGCATCCTACATTGCCACTCACTGCCTATCCTAATTCATGCCCTCCGATTCACACCACCAGTGATGTTTTTCTCAGTCCTACCCGTGAAGGGCCTGGTAAAAACCCGTACAATGCGCACCACCACTCGATGTTTTCAGAAACCTAAATGACATTGCCACTGCATGTTTCGTGACCTCCCCATGCTGAGCACCCCTAGTGCTTTTCTCCATCCTACATTGCCACTCACTGCCTATCCTAATTGAGCCCCTCGGATTCACACCACCCTCTTATGTTTTGCACACTACTATTAGTGGATGGCCTTGTAGAAACCCTTACAATGCGCAACACCCTGCAATATTTTTCAGAAACCTATCCTACATTACCAGGGTATGTTTCCTGAGCTCCCCATACTGACCACCACGTGGTGCTCTTCTCCATCCTACATTGCCCCTCACTGCCTATCCTAATTCAGGCACTCCGAATCACACCACCCCGTGATGTTTTTCTCACTCCTACTAGTGAATGGCCTGTTAGAAACCCTTACAATGCGCAACACCCCGCGATGTTTTTCAGAAACTCATCCTACACTGCCAATGCATGTTTTCTGACCTCCCCATGCTGACCATCACGTGGTGCTTTTCTCCATCCTACATTGCCACTCACTGCCTATCCTAAATCAGACCCTCCGACTCACACCACCAGTGATGTTTTTCTCATCCTAATAGTGAATGGCCTGTTAGAAACCCATACAATGCACACCACCCTCGATGTTTTTCAGAAACCTATACTACATTGCCACTGCATGTTTCCTGACCTCCCCATTCTGAGCACCCCGTGGTGCTTCTCTCCATCCTACATTACCACTACTGCCTATCCTAATTCAGGCCCTCCGATTCACACCACTCCGTGATTTTTTTCTCACTCCTACTAGTGAATGGCCTGTTAGAAACCCTTACAATGTGCACTACCCCGTGATGTTTTTTAGAAACCTATCCACAATTGCCACTGCATGTTTCCTTACCTCCCCATGCTGACCATCCCGTGGTGCATTTCTTCATCCCACATTGCCACTCAATGCCTATCCTAATTCAGGTCCTCTGATGCACACAACCCCGTGATGTTTCTCTCACTCCTACTAGTGAAGGCCTTTTAGAAACCCTTACAAGGCGCAACACCGCGCGATGTTTTTCAGAAACCTATCCTACATTGCTGCATGTTTGCTGACCACCCAATGCTGACGACCCCATGGTGCGTTTCTCCTTCCTACATTGCCACTCACTGCCTATCCTACTTCAGTCCCTTGGATTCACACCACCCTGTGATGTTTTTCTCACTCCTACTAGTGACTGGCCTGTTAGAAACCCTTCCAATGCGCACCACCCATCGATGTTTTTGAGAATCCTAAACGACATTGCCACTGCATGTTTCCTGACCTCCCCATGCTGAGCCACCCATGGTGCTTTTCTCCAACCTACATTGTCACTCACTGCCTATCCTCTTTCAGGCTGTCCGATTCACACCACCCCATGATGTTTTTCTCACTCCTGCTAGTGAATGGCCTGTTGGAAAACCTTACTATGCGCAACACCACTCGATGATTTTCAGAAACCTATCCTACATTGCCACTGAATGTTTCCTGACCTCCCCATGCTGGCAATCCCGTGGAGCTTTTCTCCATCCTACATTGCCACTCACTGCCTATCCTAATTCAGGCCCTCCGATTCACACCACCCCATTATGATTTTCTCACTCATACCAGTGAATGGCCTGTTACAAACCCTTACAATGCGCAACACCGCACGATGTTCTTCAGAAACCTCTCTGACATTGCCACTGCAAGTTGCCTGACCTCCCCATGCTGACCACCCCATGGTGCTTTTCTCCATCCTACATTGCCACTCACTGCCTATACTAATTCAGGCCCTCCGATTCACACCACCCCGTGATGTTTTTCTCACTTCTACTAGTGAATGGCCTAGTAGAAATCCTTACAATGTGCACCACACCATGAAGGTTTTCAGAAACCTATCCTAAATTGCCACTGCATTTTTCCTTACCTTCCCATGCTGGCCACCCCGTGGTATTTTTTCCACCCTACATTGCCACTCACTGCCTATCCTCATTCTGGCGCTCTGAATCACACCACCCCGTGATGTTTTTTTCAATCCTACTAGTGAATGGCCTGTTACAAACCCTTACAATGCGCACCACCGGGCAATGTTTTTCAGAAACCTATCCTACATTGCCATGCATGTTTCCTGACCTGATGAAAGTGACCACCCCGTGGTGCTTTTCTCCATCCTACATTGCCACTCACTGCCTATCCTTTTTGAAGCCTTCTGATTCACACCGCCGCGTGATGTTTTTCTCAGTCCTACTAGTGAATGGCCTGTTAGAAACCCTTACAGTGCCGACCGCCTCGCGATGTTTCACAGAAACCTATCCTACATTGCCACTGCATATTTCCTGACCTCCACATGGTGAGCACCCCGTGCTGCTCTTCTCCATCCTACATTGCCACTCACTGCCTATCCTAATTCCAGCCCTCTGATTCACACCACTCCATGATGTTTTTCTCACTACTGCTAGTGAATGGCCTGTTAGAAACCCTTACAATGGGCAACACCACGCAATGTTTTTCAGAAACCTATCCAACATTGCCACTGCGTGTTTCCCTACCTCCTCATGCTGAGTCACCCATGGTGCCTTTCTCCAACCTACATTGCCACTCACTGCCTATCCTCATTCAGGCCGTCTGACTCACACCACCCCATGATGTTTTTCTCACTCCTGCCAGTGAATGGCCTGTTAGAAACGCTTACAATGCGCAACACCTTGCAATGTTTTTCAGAAACCTATCCTACATTGCCAGTGCATGTTTCCTTACCTCCCCATACTGACCACCGCATGGTGCTTTTCTCCATCGTTTGCCCCTCACTGCCTATCCTAATTCAGGCACTCCGAATCACACCACCCCGTGATGTTTTTCTCACTCCTACTAGTAAATGGCCTGTTAAAAACCCTTACATTGCGAACAACACCTCTATGTTTTTCAGAAACCTATCCAACATTGCCACTGCGTGTTTCCCTACATCCCCATGCCGACCACACCGTGGTGCTTTTCTGCATCCTACATTGCCACTCACTGCCTATCCTAATTCATGCCCTCCGATTCACTCCACCAGTGATGTTTTTCTCAGTCCTACCAGTGAAGGGCCTGGTAAAAACCCATACAATGTGCACCACCACTCGATGTTTTCAGAAACCTAAATGACATTGCCACTGCATGTTTCGTGACCTCCCCATGCTGAGCACCCCTGGTGCTTTTCTCCATCCTACATTGCCACTCACTGCCTATCCTAATTGAGCCCCTCGGATTCACACCACCCTCTTATGTTTTTCACACTACTATTAGTGGATGGCCTTGTGGAAACCCTTACAATGCGCAACACCCTGCAATATTTTTCAGAAACCTATCCTACATTACCAGGGTATGTTTCCTGAGCTCCCCATACTGACCACCACGTGGTGCTCTTCTCCATCCTACATTGCCCCTCACTGCCTATCCTAATTCAGGCACTCCGAATCACACCACCCCGTGATGTTTTTCTCACTCCTACTAGTGAATGGCCTGTTAGAAACCCTTACAATGCGCAACACCCCGCGATGTTTTTCAGAAACTCATCCTACACTGCCAATGCATGTTTTCTGACCTCCCCATGCTGACCATCACGTGGTGCTTTTCTCCATCCTACATTGCCACTCACTGCCTATCCTAAATCAGACCCTCCGACTCACACCACCAGTGATGTTTTTCTCATCCTAATAGTGAATGGCCTGTTAGAAACCCATACAATGCACACCACCCTCGATGTTTTTCAGAAACCTATACTACATTGCCACTGCATGTTTCCTGACCTCCCCATTCTGAGCACCCCGTGGTGCTTCTCTCCATCCTACATTACCACTACTGCCTATCCTAATTCAGGCCCTCCGATTCACACCACTCCGTGATTTTTTTCTCACTCCTACTAGTGAATGGCCTGTTAGAAACCCTTACAATGTGCACTACCCCGTGATGTTTTTTAGAAACCTATCCACAATTGCCACTGCATGTTTCCTTACCTCCCCATGCTGACCATCCCGTGGTGCATTTCTTCATCCCACATTGCCACTCAATGCCTATCCTAATTCAGGTCCTCTGATGCACACAACCCCGTGATGTTTCTCTCACTCCTACTAGTGAAGGCCTTTTAGAAACCCTTACAAGGCGCAACACCGCGCGATGTTTTTCAGAAACCTATCCTACATTGCTGCATGTTTGCTGACCACCCAATGCTGACGACCCCATGGTGCGTTTCTCCTTCCTACATTGCCACTCACTGCCTATCCTACTTCAGTCCCTTGGATTCACACCACCCTGTGATGTTTTTCTCACTCCTACTAGTGACTGGCCTGTTAGAAACCCTTCCAATGCGCACCACCCATCGATGTTTTTGAGAATCCTAAACGACATTGCCACTGCATGTTTCCTGACCTCCCCATGCTGAGCCACCCATGGTGCTTTTCTCCAACCTACATTGTCACTCACTGCCTATCCTCTTTCAGGCTGTCCGATTCACACCACCCCATGATGTTTTTCTCACTCCTGCTAGTGAATGGCCTGTTGGAAAACCTTACTATGCGCAACACCACTCGATGATTTTCAGAAACCTATCCTACATTGCCACTGAATGTTTCCTGACCTCCCCATGCTGGCAATCCCGTGGAGCTTTTCTCCATCCTACATTGCCACTCACTGCCTATCCTAATTCAGTCCCTCCGATTCACACCACCCCATTATGATTTTCTCACTCATACCAGTGAATGGCCTGTTACAAACCCTTACAATGCGCAACACCGCACGATGTTCTTCAGAAACCTCTCTGACATTGCCACTGCAAGTGGCCTGACCTCCCCATGCTGACCACCCCATGGTGCTTTTCTCCATCCTACATTGCCACTCACTGCCTATCCTAATTCAGGCCCTCCGATTCACACCACCCCATTATGATTTTCTCACTCATACCAGTGAATGACCTGTTACAAACCCTTACAATGCGCAACACCGCACGATGTTCTTCAGAAACCTCTCTGACATTGCCACTGCAAGTTGCCTGACCTCCCCATGCTGACCACCCCATGGTGCTTTTCTCCATCCTACATTGCCACTCACTGCCTATACTAATTCAGGCCCTCCGATTCACACCACCCCGTGATGTTTTTCTCACTTCTACTAGTGAATGGCCTAGTAGAAACCCTTACAATGTGCACCACACCACGAAGGTTTTCAGAAACCTATCCTAAATTGCCACTGCATTTTTCCTTACCTTCCCATGCTGGCCACCCCGTGGTATTTTTTCCACCCTACATTGCCACTCACTGCCTATCCTCATTCTGGCGCTCTGAATCACACCACCCCGTGATGTTTTTTTCAATCCTACTAGTGAATGGCCTGTTACAAACCCTTACAATGCGCACCACCGGGCAATGTTTTTCAGAAACCTATCCTACATTGCCATGCATGTTTCCTGACCTGATGAAAGTGACCACCCCGTGGTGCTTTTCTCCATCCTACATTGCCACTCACTGCCTATCCTTTTTGAAGCCTTCTGATTCACACCGCCGCGTGATGTTTTTCTCAGTCCTACTAGTGAATGGCCTGTTAGAAACCCTTACAGTGCCGACCGCCTCGCGATGTTTCACAGAAACCTATCCTACATTGCCACTGCATATTTCCTGACCTCCACATGGTGAGCACCCCGTGCTGCTTTTCTCCATCCTACATTGCCACTCACTGCCTATCCTAATTCCAGCCCTCTGATTCACACCACTCCATGATGTTTTTCTCACTACTGCTAGTGAATGGCCTGTTAGAAACCCTTACAATGGGCAACACCCCGCAATGCTTTTCAGAAACCTATCCAACATTGCCACTGCGTGATTCCCTACCTCCTCATGCTGAGCCACCCATGGTGCCTTTCTCCAACCTACATTGCCACTCACTGCCTATCCTCATTCAGGCCGTCTGACTCACACAACCCCATGATGTTTTTCTCACTCCTGCCAGTGAATGGCCTGTTAGAAATGCTTACAATGCGCAACACCTTGCAATGTTTTTCAGAAACCTATCCTACATTGCCAGTGCATGTTTCCTTACCTCCCCATACTGACCACCGCATGGTGCTTTTCTCCATCGTTTGCCCCTCACTGCCTATCCTAATTCAGGCACTCCGAATCACACCACCCCGTGATGTTTTTCTCACTCCTACTAGTAAATGGCCTGCTAAAAACCCTTACAATGCGAACAACACCTCTATGTTTTTCAGAAACCTATCCAACATTGCCACTGCGTGTTTCCCTACATCCCCATGCTGACCACACCGTGGTGCTTTTCTGCATCCTACATTGCCACTCACTGCCTATCCTAATTCATGCCCTCCGATTCACACCACCAGTGATGTTTTTCTCAGTCCTACCCGTGAAGGGCCTGGTAAAAACCCGTACAATGCGCACCACCACTCGATGTTTTCAGAAACCTAAATGACATTGCCACTGCATGTTTCGTGACCTCCCCATGCTGAGCACCCCTGGTGCTTTTCTCCATCCTACATTGCCACTCACTGCCTATCCTAATTGAGCCCCTCGGATTCACACCACCCTCTTATGTTTTGCACACTACTATTAGTGGATGGCCTTGTAGAAACCCTTACAATGCGCAACACCCTGCAATATTTTTCAGAAACCTATCCTACATTACCAGGGTATGTTTCCTGAGCTCCCCATACTGACCACCACGTGGTGCTCTTCTCCATCCTACATTGCCCCTCACTGCCTATCCTAATTCAGGCACTCCGAATCACACCACCCCGTGATGTTTTTCTCACTCCTACTAGTGAATGGCCTGTTAGAAACCCTTACAATGCGCAACACCCCGCGATGTTTTTCAGAAACTCATCCTACACTGCCAATGCATGTTTTCTGACCTCCCCATGCTGACCATCACGTGGTGCTTTTCTCCATCCTACATTGCCACTCACTGCCTATCCTAAATCAGACCCTCCGACTCACACCACCAGTGATGTTTTTCTCATCCTAATTGTGAATGGCCTGTTAGAAACCCATACAATGCACACCACCCTCGATGTTTTTCAGAAACCTATACTACATTGCCACTGCATGTTTCCTGACCTCCCCATTCTGAGCACCCCGTGGTGCTTCTCTCCATCCTACATTACCACTACTGCCTATCCTAATTCAGGCCCTCCGATTCACACCACTCCGTGATTTTTTTCTCACTCCTACTAGTGAATGGCCTGTTAGAAACCCTTACAATGTGCACTACCCCGTGATGTTTTTTAGAAACCTATCCACAATTGCCACTGCATGTTTCCTTACCTCCCCATGCTGACCATCCCGTGGTGCATTTCTTCATCCCACATTGCCACTCAATGCCTATCCTAATTCAGGTCCTCTGATGCACACAACCCCGTGATGTTTCTCTCACTCCTACTAGTGAAGGCCTTTTAGAAACCCTTACAAGGCGCAACACCGCGCGATGTTTTTCAGAAACCTATCCTACATTGCTGCATGTTTGCTGACCACCCAATGCTGACGACCCCATGGTGCATTTCTCCTTCCTACATTGCCACTCACTGCCTATCCTACTTCAGTCCCTTGGATTCACACCACCCTGTGATGTTTTTCTCACTCCTACTAGTGACTGGCCTGTTAGAAACCCTTCCAATGCGCACCACCCATCGATGTTTTTGAGAATCCTAAACGACATTGCCACTGCATGTTTCCTGACCTCCCCATGCTGAGCCACCCATGGTGCTTTTCTCCAACCTACATTGTCACTCACTGCCTATCCTCTTTCAGGCTGTCCGATTCACACCACCCCATGATGTTTTTCTCACTCCTGCTAGTGAATGGCCTGTTGGAAAACCTTACTATGCGCAACACCACTCGATGATTTTCAGAAACCTATCCTACATTGCCACTGAATGTTTCCTGACCTCCCCATGCTGGCAATCCCGTGGAGCTTTTCTCCATCCTACATTGCCACTCACTGCCTATCCTAATTCAGGCCCTCCGATTCACACCACCCCATTATGATTTTCTCACTCATACCAGTGAATGGCCTGTTACAAACCCTTACAATGCGCAACACCGCACGATGTTCTTCAGAAACCTCTCTGACATTGCCACTGCAAGTTGCCTGACCTCCCCATGCTGACCACCCCATGGTGCTTTTCTCCATCCTACATTGCCACTCACTGCCTATACTAATTCAGGCCCTCTGATTCACACCACCCCGTGATGTTTTTCTCACTTCTACTAGTGAATGGCCTAGTAGAAACCCTTACAATGTGCACCACACCACGAAGGTTTTCAGAAACCTATCCTAAATTGCCACTGCATTTTTCCTTACCTTCCCATGCTGGCCACCCCGTGGTATTTTTTCCACCCTACATTGCCACTCACTGCCTATCCTCATTCTGGCGCTCTGAATCACACCACCCCGTGATGTTTTTTTCAATCCTACTAGTGAATGGCCTGTTACAAACCCTTACAATGCGCACCACCGGGCAATGTTTTTCAGAAACCTATCCTACATTGCCATGCATGTTTCCTGACCTGATGAAAGTGACCACCCCGTGGTGCTTTTCTCCATCCTACATTGCCACTCACTGCCTATCCTTTTTGAAGCCTTCTGATTCACACCGCCGCGTGATGTTTTTCTCAGTCCTACTAGTGAATGGCCTGTTAGAAACCCTTACAGTGCCGACCGCCTCGCGATGTTTCACAGAAACCTATCCTACATTGCCACTGCATATTTCCTGACCTCCACATGGTGAGCACCCCGTGCTGCTTTTCTCCATCCTACATTGCCACTCACTGCCTATCCTAATTCCAGCCCTCTGATTCACACCACTCCATGATGTTTTTCTCACTACTGCTAGTGAATGGCCTGTTAGAAACCCTTACAATGGGCAACACCCCGCAATGTTTTTCAGAAACCTATCCAACATTGCCACTGCGTGTTTCCCTACCTCCTCATGCTGAGCCACCCATGGTGCCTTTCTCCAACCTACATTGCCACTCACTGCCTATCCTCATTCAGGCCGTCTGACTCACACCACCCCATGATGTTTTTCTCACTCCTGCCAGTGAATGGCCTGTTAGAAACGCTTACAATGCGCAACACCTTGCAATGTTTTTCAGAAACCTATCCTACATTGCCAGTGCATGTTTCCTTACCTCCCCATACTGACCACCGCATGGTGCTTTTCTCCATCGTTTGCCCCTCACTGCCTATCCTAATTCAGGCACTCCGAATCACACCACCCCGTGATGTTTTTCTCACTCCTACTAGTAAATGGCCTGTTAAAAACCCTTACATTGCGAACAACACCTCTATGTTTTTCAGAAACCTATCCAACATTGCCACTGCGTGTTTCCCTACATCCCCATGCCGACCACACCGTGGTGCTTTTCTGCATCCTACATTGCCACTCACTGCCTATCCTAATTCATGCCCTCCGATTCACACCACCAGTGATGTTTTTCTCAGTCCTACCAGTGAAGGGCCTGGTAAAAACCCGTACAATGCGCACCACCACTCGATGTTTTCAGAAACCTAAATGACATTGCCACTGCATGTTTCGTGACCTCCCCATGCTGAGCACCCCTGGTGCTTTTCTCCATCCTACATTGCCACTCACTGCCTATCCTAATTGAGCCCCTCGGATTCACACCACCCTCTTATGTTTTGCACACTACTATTAGTGGATGGCCTTGTAGAAACCCTTACAATGCGCAACACCCTGCAATATTTTTCAGAAACCTATCCTACATTACCAGGGTATGTTTCCTGAGCTCCCCATACTGACCACCACGTGGTGCTCTTCTCCATCCTACATTGCCCCTCACTGCCTATCCTAATTCAGGCACTCCGAATCACACCACCCCGTGATGTTTTTCTCACTCCTACTAGTGAATGGCCTGTTAGAAACCCTTACAATGCGCAACACCCCGCGATGTTTTTCAGAAACTCATCCTACACTGCCAATGCATGTTTTCTGACCTCCCCATGCTGACCATCACGTGGTGCTTTTCTCCATCCTACATTGCCACTCACTGCCTATCCTAAATCAGACCCTCCGACTCACACCACCAGTGATGTTTTTCTCATCCTAATAGTGAATGGCCTGTTAGAAACCCATACAATGCACACCACCCTCGATGTTTTTCAGAAACCTATACTACATTGCCACTGCATGTTTCCTGACCTCCCCATTCTGAGCACCCCGTGGTGCTTCTCTCCATCCTACATTACCACTACTGCCTATCCTAATTCAGGCCCTCCGATTCACACCACTCCGTGATTTTTTTCTCACTCCTACTAGTGAATGGCCTGTTAGAAACCCTTACAATGTGCACTACCCCGTGATGTTTTTTAGAAACCTATCCACAATTGCCACTGCATGTTTCCTTACCTCCCCATGCTGACCATCCCGTGGTGCATTTCTTCATCCCACATTGCCACTCAATGCCTATCCTAATTCAGGTCCTCTGATGCACACAACCCCGTGATGTTTCTCTCACTCCTACTAGTGAAGGCCTTTTAGAAACCCTTACAAGGCGCAACACCGCGCGATGTTTTTCAGAAACCTATCCTACATTGCTGCATGTTTGCTGACCACCCAATGCTGACGACCCCATGGTGCGTTTCTCCTTCCTACATTGCCACTCACTGCCTATCCTACTTCAGTCCCTTGGATTCACACCACCCTGTGATGTTTTTCTCACTCCTACTAGTGACTGGCCTGTTAGAAACCCTTCCAATGCGCACCACCCATCGATGTTTTTGAGAATCCTAAACGACATTGCCACTGCATGTTTCCTGACCTCCCCATGCTGAGCCACCCATGGTGCTTTTCTCCAACCTACATTGTCACTCACTGCCTATCCTCTTTCAGGCTGTCCGATTCACACCACCCCATGATGTTTTTCTCACTCCTGCTAGTGAATGGCCTGTTGGAAAACCTTACTATGCGCAACACCACTCGATGATTTTCAGAAACCTATCCTACATTGCCACTGAATGTTTCCTGACCTCCCCATGCTGGCAATCCCGTGGAGCTTTTCTCCATCCTACATTGCCACTCACTGCCTATCCTAATTCAGGCCCTCCGATTCACACCACCCCATTATGATTTTCTCACTCATACCAGTGAATGGCCTGTTACAAACCCTTACAATGCGCAACACCGCACGATGTTCTTCAGAAACCTCTCTGACATTGCCACTGCAAGTTGCCTGACCTCCCCATGCTGACCACCCCATGGTGCTTTTCTCCATCCTACATTGCCACTCACTGCCTATACTAATTCAGGCCCTCCGATTCACACCACCCCGTGATGTTTTTCTCACTTCTACTAGTGAATGGCCTAGTAGAAACCCTTACAATGTGCACCACACCACGAAGGTTTTCAGAAACCTATCCTAAATTGCCACTGCATTTTTCCTTACCTTCCCATGCTGGCCACCCCGTGGTATTTTTTCCACCCTACATTGCCACTCACTGCCTATCCTCATTCTGGCGCTCTGAATCACACCACCCCGTGATGTTTTTTTCAATCCTACTAGTGAATGGCCTGTTACAAACCCTTACAATGCGCACCACCGGGCAATGTTTTTCAGAAACCTATCCTACATTGCCATGCATGTTTCCTGACCTGATGAAAGTGACCACCCCGTGGTGCTTTTCTCCATCCTACATTGCCACTCACTGCCTATCCTTTTTGAAGCCTTCTGATTCACACCGCCGCGTGATGTTTTTCTCAGTCCTACTAGTGAATGGCCTGTTAGAAACCCTTATAGTGCCGACCGCCTCGCGATGTTTCACAGAAACCTATCCTACATTGCCACTGCATATTTCCTGACCTCCACATGGTGAGCACCCCGTGCTGCTTTTCTCCATCCTACATTGCCACTCACTGCCTATCCTAATTCCAGCCCTCTGATTCACACCACTCCATGATGTTTTTCTCACTACTGCTAGTGAATGGCCTGTTAGAAACCCTTACAATGGGCAACACCCCACAATGTTTTTCAGAAACCTATCCAACATTGCCACTGCGTGTTTCCCTACCTCCTCATGCTGAGCCACCCATGGTGCCTTTCTCCAACCTACATTGCCACTCACTGCCTATCCTCATTCAGGCCGTCTGACTCACACCACCCCATGATGTTTTTCTCACTCCTGCCAGTGAATGGCCTGTTAGAAATGCTTACAATGCGCAACACCTTGCAATGTTTTTCAGAAACCTATCCTACATTGCCAGTGCATGTTTCCTTACCTCCCCATACTGACCACCACGTGGTGCTTTTCTCCATCGTTTGCCCCTCACTGCCTATCCTAATTCAGGCACTCCGAATCACACCACCCCGTGATGTTTTTCTCACTCCTACTAGTAAATGGCCTGCTAAAAACCCTTACAATGCGAACAACACCTCTATGTTTTTCAGAAACCTATCCAACATTGCCACTGCGTGTTTCCCTACATCCCCATGCTGACCACACCGTGGTGCTTTTCTGCATCCTACATTGCCACTCACTGCCTATCCTAATTCATGCCCTCCGATTCACACCACCAGTGATGTTTTTCTCAGTCCTACCCGTGAAGGGCCTGGTAAAAACCCGTACAATGCGCACCACCACTCGATGTTTTCAGAAACCTAAATGACATTGCCACTGCTTGTTTCGTGACCTCCCCATGCTGAGCACCCCTGGTGCTTTTCTCCATCCTACATTGCCACTCACTGCCTATCCTAATTGAGCCCCTCGGATTCACACCACCCTCTTATGTTTTGCACACTACTATTAGTGGATGGCCTTGTAGAAACCCTTACAATGCGCAACACCCTGCAATATTTTTCAGAAACCTATCCTACATTACCAGGGTATGTTTCCTGAGCTCCCCATACTGACCACCACGTGGTGCTCTTCTCCATCCTACATTGCCCCTCACTGCCTATCCTAATTCAGGCACTCCGAATCACACCACCCCGTGATGTTTTTCTCACTCCTACTAGTGAATGGCCTGTTAGAAACCCTTACAATGCGCAACACCCCGCGATGTTTTTCAGAAACTCATCCTACACTGCCAATGCATGTTTTCTGACCTCCCCATGCTGACCATCACGTGGTGCTTTTCTCCATCCTACATTGCCACTCACTGCCTATCCTAAATCAGACCCTCCGACTCACACCACCAGTGATGTTTTTCTCATCCTAATAGTGAATGGCCTGTTAGAAACCCATACAATGCACACCACCCTCGATGTTTTTCAGAAACCTATACTACATTGCCACTGCATGTTTCCTGACCTCCCCATTCTGAGCACCCCGTGGTGCTTCTCTCCATCCTACATTACCACTACTGCCTATCCTAATTCAGGCCCTCCGATTCACACCACTCCGTGATTTTTTTCTCACTCCTACTAGTGAATGGCCTGTTAGAAACCCTTACAATGTGCACTACCCCGTGATGTTTTTTAGAAACCTATCCACAATTGCCACTGCATGTTTCCTTACCTCCCCATGCTGACCATCCCGTGGTGCATTTCTTCATCCCACATTGCCACTCAATGCCTATCCTAATTCAGGTCCTCTGATGCACACAACCCCGTGATGTTTCTCTCACTCCTACTAGTGAAGGCCTTTTAGAAACCCTTACAAGGCGCAACACCGCGCGATGTTTTTCAGAAACCTATCCTACATTGCTGCATGTTTGCTGACCACCCAATGCTGACGACCCCATGGTGCGTTTCTCCTTCCTACATTGCCACTCACTGCCTATCCTACTTCAGTCCCTTGGATTCACACCACCCTGTGATGTTTTTCTCACTCCTACTAGTGACTGGCCTGTTAGAAACCCTTCCAATGCGCACCACCCATCGATGTTTTTGAGAATCCTAAACGACATTGCCACTGCATGTTTCCTGACCTCCCCATGCTGAGCCACCCATGGTGCTTTTCTCCAACCTACATTGTCACTCACTGCCTATCCTCTTTCAGGCTGTCCGATTCACACCACCCCATGATGTTTTTCTCACTCCTGCTAGTGAATGGCCTGTTGGAAAACCTTACTATGCGCAACACCACTCGATGATTTTCAGAAACCTATCCTACATTGCCACTGAATGTTTCCTGACCTCCCCATGCTGGCAATCCCGTGGAGCTTTTCTCCATCCTACATTGCCACTCACTGCCTATCCTAATTCAGGCCCTCCGATTCACACCACCCCATTATGATTTTCTCACTCATACCAGTGAATGGCCTGTTACAAACCCTTACAATGCGCAACACCGCACGATGTTCTTCAGAAACCTCTCTGACATTGCCACTGCAAGTTGCCTGACCTCCCCATGCTGACCACCCCATGGTGCTTTTCTCCATCCTACATTGCCACTCACTGCCTATACTAATTCAGGCCCTCCGATTCACACCACCCCGTGATGTTTTTCTCACTTCTACTAGTGAATGGCCTAGTAGAAACCCTTACAATGTGCACCACACCACGAAGGTTTTCAGAAACCTATCCTAAATTGCCACTGCATTTTTCCTTACCTTCCCATGCTGGCCACCCCGTGGTATTTTTTCCACCCTACATTGCCACTCACTGCCTATCCTCATTCTGGCGCTCTGAATCACACCACCCCGTGATGTTTTTTTCAATCCTACTAGTGAATGGCCTGTTACAAACCCTTACAATGCGCACCACCGGGCAATGTTTTTCAGAAACCTATCCTACATTGCCATGCATGTTTCCTGACCTGATGAAAGTGACCACCCCGTGGTGCTTTTCTCCATCCTACATTGCCACTCAATGCCTATCCTTTTTGAAGCCTTCTGATTCACACCGCCGCGTGATGTTTTTCTCAGTCCTACTAGTGAATGGCCTGTTAGAAACCCTTACAGTGCCGACCGCCTCGCGATGTTTCACAGAAACCTATCCTACATTGCCACTGCATATTTCCTGACCTCCACATGGTGAGCACCCCGTGCTGCTTTTCTCCATCCTACATTGCCACTCACTGCCTATCCTAATTCCAGCCCTCTGATTCACACCACTCCATGATGTTTTTCTCACTACTGCTAGTGAATGGCCTGTTAGAAACCCTTACAATGGGCAACACCCCACAATGTTTTTCAGAAACCTATCCAACATTGCCACTGCGTGTTTCCCTACCTCCTCATGCTGAGCCACCCATGGTGCCTTTCTCCAACCTACATTGCCACTCACTGCCTATCCTCATTCAGGCCGTCTGACTCACACCACCCCATGATGTTTTTCTCACTCCTGCCAGTGAATGGCCTGTTAGAAATGCTTACAATGCGCAACACCTTGCAATGTTTTTCAGAAACCTATCCTACATTGCCAGTGCATGTTTCCTTACCTCCCCATACTGACCACCACGTGGTGCTTTTCTCCATCGTTTGCCCCTCACTGCCTATCCTAATTCAGGCACTCCGAATCACACCACCCCGTGATGTTTTTCTCACTCCTACTAGTAAATGGCCTGCTAAAAACCCTTACAATGCGAACAACACCTCTATGTTTTTCAGAAACCTATCCAACATTGCCACTGCGTGTTTCCCTACATCCCCATGCTGACCACACCGTGGTGCTTTTCTGCATCCTACATTGCCACTCACTGCCTATCCTAATTCATGCCCTCCGATTCACACCACCAGTGATGTTTTTCTCAGTCCTACCCGTGAAGGGCCTGGTAAAAACCCGTACAATGCGCACCACCACTCGATGTTTTCAGAAACCTAAATGACATTGCCACTGCATGTTTCGTGACCTCCCCATGCTGAGCACCCCTGGTGCTTTTCTCCATCCTACATTGCCACTCACTGCCTATCCTAATTGAGCCCCTCGGATTCACACCACCCTCTTATGTTTTGCACACTACTATTAGTGGATGGCCTTGTAGAAACCCTTACAATGCGCAACACCCTGCAATATTTTTCAGAAACCTATCCTACATTACCAGGGTATGTTTCCTGAGCTCCCCATACTGACCACCACGTGGTGCTCTTCTCCATCCTACATTGCCCCTCACTGCCTATCCTAATTCAGGCACTCCGAATCACACCACCCCGTGATGTTTTTCTCACTCCTACTAGTGAATGGCCTGTTAGAAACCCTTACAATGCGCAACACCCCGCGATGTTTTTCAGAAACTCATCCTACACTGCCAATGCATGTTTTCTGACCTCCCCATGCTGACCATCACGTGGTGCTTTTCTCCATCCTACATTGCCACTCACTGCCTATCCTAAATCAGACCCTCCGACTCACACCACCAGTGATGCTTTTCTCATCCTAATAGTGAATGGCCTGTTAGAAACCCATACAATGCACACCACCCTCGATGTTTTTCAGAAACCTATACTACATTGCCACTGCATGTTTCCTGACCTCCCCATTCTGAGCACCCCGTGGTGCTTCTCTCCATCCTACATTACCACTACTGCCTATCCTAATTCAGGCCCTCCGATTCACACCACTCCGTGATTTTTTTCTCACTCCTACTAGTGAATGGCCTGTTAGAAACCCTTACAATGTGCACTACCCCGTGATGTTTTTTAGAAACCTATCCACAATTGCCACTGCATGTTTCCTTACCTCCCCATGCTGACCATCCCGTGGTGCATTTCTTCATCCCACATTGCCACTCAATGCCTATCCTAATTCAGGTCCTCTGATGCACACAACCCTGTGATGTTTCTCTCACTCCTACTAGTGAAGGCCTTTTAGAAACCCTTACAAGGCGCAACACCGCGCGATGTTTTTCAGAAACCTATCCTACATTGCTGCATGTTTGCTGACCACCCAATGCTGACGACCCCATGGTGCGTTTCTCCTTCCTACATTGCCACTCACTGCCTATCCTACTTCAGTCCCTTGGATTCACACCACCCTGTGATGTTTTTCTCACTCCTACTAGTGACTGGCCTGTTAGAAACCCTTCCAATGCGCACCACCCATCGATGTTTTTGAGAATCCTAAACGACATTGCCACTGCATGTTTCCTGACCTCCCCATGCTTAGCCACCCATGGTGCTTTTCTCCAACCTACATTGTCACTCACTGCCTATCCTCTTTCAGGCTGTCCGATTCACACCACCCCATGATGTTTTTCTCACTCCTGCTAGTGAATGGCCTGTTGGAAAACCTTACTATGCGCAACACCACTCGATGTTTTTCAGAAACCTATCCTACATTGCCACTGAATGTTTCCTGACTTCCCCATGCTGGCAATGCCGTGGAGCTTTTCTCCATCCTACATTGCCTCTCACTGCCTATCCTAATTCAGGCCCTCTGATTCACACCACCCCGTTATGATTTTCTCACTCATACTAGTGAATGGCCTGTTACAAACCCTTACAATGCGCAACACCGCACGATGTTCTTCAGAAACCTCTCCGACATTGCGACTGCAAGTTGCCTGACCTCCCCATGCTGACCACCCCATGGTGCTTTTCTCCATCCTACATTGCCACTCACTGCCTATACTAATTCAGGCCCTCCGATTCACAGCACCCCGTGATGTTTTTCTCACTTCTACTAGTGAATGGCCTAGTAGAAACCCTTACAATGTGCACCACACCACGAAGGTTTTCAGAAACCTATCCTAAATTGCCACTGCATTTCTCCTTACCTTCCCATGCTGGCCACCCCGTGGTATTTTTTCCACCTTACATTGCCACTCACTGCCTATCCTCATTCTGGCCCTCCGAATCACACCACCCCGGGATGTTTTTTTCAATCCTACTAGTGAATGGCCTGTTACAAACCCTTACAATGCGCACCACCGGGCAATGTTTTTCAGAAACCTATCCTACATTGCCATGCATGTTTCCTGACCTGATGAAAGTGACCACCCCGTGGTGCTTTTCTGCATCCTACATTGCCACTCACTGCCTATCCTAATTGAAGCCTTCCGATTCACACCGCTGTGTGATGTTTTTCTCAGTCCTACTAGTGAATGGCCAGTTAGAAACCCTTACATTGCCGACCGCCTCGCGATGTTTCCCAGAAACCTATCCTACATTGCCACTGCATATTTCCTGACCTCCACATGGTGAGCACCCCGTGCTGCTTTTCTCCATCCTACATTGCCACTCACTGCCTATCCTAATTCCAGCCCTCTGATTCACACCACTCCATTATGTTTTTCTCACTACTGCTAGTGAATGGCCTGTTAGAAAACCTTACCATGGGCAACACCCCGCAATGTTTTTCAGAAACCTATCCAACATTGCCACTGCGTGTTTCCCTACCTCCTCATGCTGAGCCACCCATGGTGCCTTTCTCCAACCTACATTGCCACTCACTGCCTATCCTCATTCAGGCCGTCTGATTCACACCACCCCATGATGTTTTTCTCACTCCTGCCAGTGAATGGCCTGTTAGAAATGCTTACAATGCGGAACACCTTGCAATGTTTTTCAGAAACCTATCCTACATTGCCAGTGCATGTTTCCTTACCTCCAGATACTGACCACCGCGTGGTGCTTTTCTCCATCGTTTGCCCCTCACTGCCTATCCTAATTCAGGCACTCCGAATCACACCACCCCGTGATGCTTTTCTCACTCCTACTTGTAAATGGCCTGTTAAAAACCCTTACAATGCGAACAAAACCTCTATGTTTTTCAGAAACCTATCCAACATTGCCATTGCGTGTTTCCCTACCTCCCCATGCTGACCACACCGTGATGCTTTTCTGCATCCTACATTGCCACTCACTGCCTATCCTAATTCATGCCCTCCGATTCACACCACCAGTGATGTTTTTCTCAGTCCTACCAGTGAAGGGCCTGTTAAAAACCCGTACAATGCGCACCACCACTCGATGTTTTCAGAAACCTAAATGACATTGCCACTGCATGTTTCGTGACCTCCCCATGCTGAGCACCCCTGGTGCTTTTCTCCATCCTACATTGCCACTCACTGCCTATCCTAATTCAGGCCCTCGGATTCACACCACCCCGTTATGTTTTTCACACTCCTACTAGTGGATGGCCTTGTAGAAACCCTTTCAATGCGCAACACGCTGCAATATTTTTCAGAAACCTATCCTAAATTACCAGGGTATGTTTCCTAAGCTCGCCATACTGACCACCACGTGGTGCTCTTCTCCATCCTACATTGCCCCTCACTGCCTATCCTAATTCAGGCACTCTGAATCACACCACCCCGTGATGTTTTTCTCACTCCTACTAGTGAATGGCCTGTTAGAAACCCTTACAATGCGCAACACCCCGCGATGTTTTTCAGAAAGTCATCCTACACTGCCAATGCATGTTTTCTGACCTCCCCATGCTGACCATCACGTGGTGCTTTTCTCCATCCTACATTGCCACTCACTGCCTATCCTAAATCAGACCTTCCGACTCACACCACCAGTGATGTTTTTCTCATCCTAATAGTGAATGGCCTGTTAGAAACCGATACAATGCACACCACCCTCGATGTTTTTCAGAAACCTATACTACATTGCCACTGCATGTTTCCTGACCTCCCCATTCTGAGCACCCCGTGGTGCTTCTCTCCATCCTACATTACCACTACTGCCTATCCTAATTCAGGCCCTCCGATTCACACCACTCCGTGATTTTTTTCTCACTCCTACTTGTAAATGGCCTGTTAGAAACCCTTACAATGTGCACTACCCCGTGATGTTTTTTAGAAACCTATCCACAATTGCCACTGCATGTTTCCTTACCTCCCCATGCTGACCATCCCGTGGTGCATTTCTTCATCCCACATTGCCACTCAATGCCTATCCTAATTCAGGTCCTCTGATGCACACAACCCCGTGATGTTTCTCTCACTCCTACTAGTAAATGGCCTTTTAGAAACCCTTACAAGGCACAACACCGCGCGATGTTTTTCAGAAACCTATCCTACACTGCTGCATGTTTGCTGACCACCCAATGCTGACGACCCCGTGGTGCGTTTCTCCTTCCTACATTGCCACTCACTGCCTATCCTACTTCAGTCCCTTGGATTCACACCACCCTGTGATGTTTTTCTCACTCCTACTAGTGAATGGCCTGTTAGAAACCCTTACAATGCGCACCACCCAGCGATGTTTTTGAGAATCCTAATCGACATTGATACAGCATGTTTCCTGACCTCCCCATGCTGAGCCACCCATGGTGCTTTTCTCCAACCTACATTGTCACTCACTGCCTATCCTCATTCAGGCCGTCCGATTCACACCACCCCATGATGTTTTTCTCACTCCTGCTAGTGAATGGCCTGTTGGAAAACCTTACTATGGGCAACACCCCTCAATGTTTTTCAGAAACCTATCCTACATTGCCACTGAATATTTCCTGACCTCCCCATGCTGGCAATCCCGTGGTGCTTTTCTCCATCCTACATTGCCACTCACTGCCTATACTAATTCACGCCCTCCGATTCACACCACCCCATTATGATTTTCTCATTCATACTAGTGAATGGCCTGTTACAACCCCTTACAATGCGCAACACCGCGCGATGTTTTTCAGAAACCTTTCCTACATTGCCACTGCATGTTTCCTGACCTCCCCATGCTGACCACCCCGTGGTATTTTTTCCATCCTACATTTCCACTCACTGCCTATCCTCATTCTGGCCCTCCGAATCACACCAGCCCGTGACATTTTTTTCAATCCCACTAGTGAATGGCCTGTTAGAAACCCTTGTAATGCACAACACCCCGCGATGGTTTTCAGAAACCTATCCTACAATGCCACTGCATGTTTCCTGACTTCCCCATGCTGACCATCACATGGTGCTTTTCTCCATCCTACATTACCACTCACTGCCTATCCTAATTCAGGCCCTCCAATTCAGAACACCAGTGATGTTTTTCTCATCCTAATAGTGAATGGCCTGTTAGAAACCCATACAATGCACACCACCCTCGATGTTTGTCAGAAACCTATACTACATTGCCACTGCATGTTTCCTGACTTCCCCATGCTGAGCATCCCGTGGTGCTTTTCTCCATCCTACATTACCACTCACTGCCTATCCTAATTCAGGCCCTGCGATTCACACCACTCCATGATTTTTTTCTCACTGCTACTAGTGAATGGCCTGTTAGAAACGCTTACAGTGTGCACTACCCCATGATGTTTTTTAGAAAGCTATCCTCCATTGCCACTGCATGTTTCCTTACCTCCCCATGCTGACCATCCCGTTCTGCTTTTCTTCATCCCACATTGCCACTCACTGCCTATCCTAATTCAGGTCCTCTGATGCACACAACCCCGTGATGTTTCTCTCACTCCTACAAGTGAATGGCCTTTTTGAAACCCTTACAATGCGCAACACCCCGCGATGTTTTTCAGAAACCTCTCCGACATTGCCAATGCAAGTTACCTGACCTCGCCATGCTGAAAACCTCATGGTGCTATTCTCCATCCTACATTGCCACTCACTGCCTATACTTATTCAAGCCCTCCGATTCACACAACCCCATGATCTTTTTCTCACTTCTACTAGTGAATGGCCTGGTAGAAACCCTTACAATGCACACGACGCCACAAAGTTTTTCAGAAACCTCTCCGACATTGCCACTGCATGTTTCCTGACCTCCCCATGCTGACCACTCCTGGTATTTTTTCCATCCTACGTTGCCACTCACTGCCTATCCTCATTCTAGCCCTTCGAATCACCCCATACCGTGATGTTTTTCTCACTCCTTCTAGTGAATGGCCTGTTAGAAACCCTTACAATGCACACCACCCCACGAAGTTTTTCAGAAACCTATCCTACATTGCCACTGCATGTTTCCTGACCTGCCCATACTGACCACCCCGTGATGCTTTTCTCCATCCTACATTGCCACTCACTGCCTATCCTAATTGAGGCCCTCCGATTCACACTGCCCCGTGATGTTTTTCTCATTCCTGCTAGTGAATGGCCTGTTAGAAACCCTTACAATGCCCACCACCCCACGAAGTCTTTCAGAAACCTATGCTACATTGCCACTGCATGTTTCTAGACCTCCTCATGCTGACCACCCCGTTGTACTTTTTTCCATCCTACATTGCCATTCACTGCCTATCCTAATTCTGTCCCTCTGAATCACACCACCCCGTGATGTTTTTCTCACTCCTATTAGTGAATGGCCTGTTAGAAACCCTTACAATGCGCACCACCCCACAATGATTTTCAGAAACCTATCCTACATTGGCACTGCCTTTCCTGACCTGCCCATACTGACCACTCCGTGGTGCTTTTCTCCATTCTACATTGCCACTCACTGCCTATCCTAATTCAGGCCCTCCGATTCAAACCACCCCGTTATGATTTTCTCACTCCTACTAGTGAATGGCCTTTTAAAAACCCTTGCAATGCACACCACCCCGCGATGTTTTTCAGAAACCTATCCTACATTGAAACGGCATGTTTCATGACCTGCGCATACAGACCACCCCGTGGTGCTCTTCTCCATCATACATTGCTACTCGCTGGCTATCCTTATTCAGGCCGTCCGATTCACACCACTCCGTGATTTTTTTCTCACTCCTACTAGTGAATGGCCTGTTAGAAACCGTTACAATGCGCAACACCCCACGATGTTTTTCAGAAACCTAAATGACATTGCCAATGCATGTTTCCTGAACTCCCCATGCCGAGCACCCCTGGTGCTTTTCTCCATCCTACATTGCCACTCACTGCCTATCATAATTCAGGCCCTCTGATTCACACCACGCCGTTATGTTTTTCACATTCCTACTAGTGGATGGCCTTGTAGAAACCCTTACAATGCGTAACACCCTGCAATATTTTTCAGAAACCTATCCTACATTACCAGGGTATGTTTCCTGAGCTCCCCATACTGACCACCACGTGGTGCTCTTCTCCATCCTACATTGCCCCTCTCTGCCTATCCCAATTCAGGCACTCTGAGTCACACCACCCCGTGATGTTTTTCTCACTCATACTAGTGAATGGCTTGTTAGAATCCCTTACAATGAGCAACACCCCGCGATGTTTTTCAGAAAGCTCTCCGACAATGCCAATGCAAGTTACCTGTCCTCCCGATGCTGACAACCTCGTGGTGTTTTCTCCATCCTACATTGCCACTCACTGCCTATACTAATTCAAGCCCTCCGATTCACACAACCCCGTGATCTTTTTCTCACTTCTACTAGTGAATGGCCTGGTAGAAACCCTTACAATGTGCATGACGCCACAAAGTTTTTCAGAAACCTCTCCGACATTGCCACTGCATGTTTCCTGACCTCTCCATGCTGACCACCCCTGGTATTTTTTCCATCCTACGTTGCCACTCACTGCCTATCCTCATCTGGCCCTTCGAATCACACCACCCCGTGATGTTTTTCTCACTCCTACTAGTGAAAGGCCTGTTAGAAACCCTTACAATGCACACCAACCCACGAAGGTTTTCAGAAACCTATCCTACATTGCCACTGCATGTTTCCTGACCTGCCCATACTGACCACCCCATGATGCTTTTCTCCATCCTACATTGCCACTCACTGCCTATCCTTATTGAGGCCCTCCGATTCATACTGCCCCGTGATGTTTTTCTCATTCCTACTAGTGAATGGACTGTTAGAAACCCTTACAATGCCCACCACCTCGCGATGTTTCTCAGAAACCTATCCTTCATTGCCACTGCATGTTTCCGGAACTCCCCATGCTGACCACCCCGTGGTTCTTTTCTCCATCCTACATTTCCACTCACTGCCTATCCTAATTAATGCCCTCAGATTCACACCCCCCCCATTTTGTTTTTCTCACTCCTTAAAGTGAATGGCCTGTTAGAAACACTTCAATGCGCACCACCCTGCAATGTTTTTGAGAAACCTATCCTACATTGCTACTGCATGTTTCCTGACCTCCCCATGCTGACCACCCCGTGGTGCTTTTCTCCATCCTACATTACCACTCACTGCCTATCCTAATTCAGGCCCTCCGATTCACACCACCCCGTGATGTTTTTCTCACTCCTACTAGTGAATGGCCTGTTAGAAACCCTTACAATGCGCACCACCCCGCGCTGTTTTTCAGAAACCTCTCCTATATTGCCACTGCAAGTTTCCTGACCTCCCCATGCTGACCACCCCGTGGTGCTTTTCTCCATCCTACATTGCCACTCACTGCCTATACTAATTCAGGCCCTCCGAATCACACCACCCCGTGATGTTTTTCTCACTCCTACTAGTGAATGACCTTTTAGAAACCCTTACAATGCGCACCACCCCGCGATGTTTTTCAGAATCCTAAACGACATTGCCACTGCATGTTTCCTGACCTCCCCATGCTGAGCACACCGTAGTCCTTTTCTCCAACCTTCATTGCCACTCACTGCCTATCCTCATTCAGGCCGTCAGACTCACACCACCCCATGATGTTTTTCTCAGTCCTGCTAGTGAATGGCCTGTTAGAAATCCTTACTATGCGCAACACCCAGCGATGTTTTTCAGAAACCTATCCTACATTGCCACTGCATATTTCCGGACATCCCATGCTGACCACCCCTTGGTGCTTTTCTCGATCCTACATTGCCACTCACTGCCTATCCTAATTAATGCCCTCCTATTCACACCCCCCCACCGTTATGTTTTTCTTACTCCTTCTTCTGTAGGGCCTTTTAGAAACCCTTACAATGCGCACCACCCCGTGATGTTTTTCTCACTCCTACTAGTGAATGTAATGTAACACACACCCATACAATGCGCACCACCCCGCGATGTTTTTCAGAAACCTATTCTACATTGCTGCATGTTTGCTGACCACCCAATTCTGACGACCCTATGGTGCGTTTCTCCTTCCTACATTGCCACTCACTGCCTATCCTACTTCAGTCACTTGGATTCACACCACCCTGTGATGTTTTTCTCACTCCTACAAGTGAATGGCCTGTTAGAACCCCTTACAATGGGCACCACCCAGCGATGTTTTTGAGAATCCTAAACGACATTGCCACTGCATGTTTCCTGACCTCCCCATGCTTAGCCACCCATGGTGCTTTTCTCCAACCTACATTGTCACTCACTGCCTATCCTCATTCAGGCCGTCCGATTCCCACCACCCCATGATGTTTTTCTCACTCCTGCTAGTGAATGGCCTGTTGGAAAACCTTACTATGCGCAAAACCCCTCGATGTTTTTCAGAAACCTGTCCTACATTGCCACTGAATATTTCCTGACCTCCCCATGCTGGCAATCCCGTGGTGCTTTTCTCCGTCCTACATTGCCACTCACTGACTATCCGAATTCAGGCCCTCCGATTCACACCACCCCATTATGATTTTATCACTCATACTAGTGAATGGCCTGTTACAAACCCTTAGAATGCGCAAAACCGCGCGATGTTTTTCAGAAACCTCTCCGACATTGCCACAGCAAGTTGCCTGACCTCCCAATGCTGACCACCCCATGGTGCTTTTCTCCATCCTACATTGTCACTCACTGCCTATACTAATTCAGGCACTCCGCTTCACACCACCCCGTGTTGTTTTTCTCACTTCTACTAGTGAATGGCCTGGTAGAAACCCTTACAATTTGCACCACCCCACTAAGATTTTCAGAAACCTATCCTACATTGCCACTGCATGTTTCCTGACCTCCCCATGCTGACCACCCCGTGGTATTTTTTCCACCCTACATTGCCACTCACTGCTTATCCTCATTCTGGCCGTCCAAATCACACAACCCCGTGAATTTTTTTCAATCCTACTAGTGAATGGCCTGTTACAAACCCTTACCATGCGCACCACCAGGCAATGTTTTTCAGAAACCTATCCTACATTGCCAGTGCATGTTTCCTGACGTCCCCATACAGACCACCGCGTGGTGCTTTTCTCCATCGTTCGCCCCTCACTGCCTATCCTAATTCAGGCACTCCGAATCACACCACCCCGTGATGTTTTTTTTCACTCCTACTAGTGAATGGCCTGTTAAAAACCCTTACAATGCGAACAACACCGCTATGTTTTTCAGAAACCTATCCAACATTGCCACTGCTTGTTTCCCTACCTCCCCATGCTGAACACCCCGTGGTGCTTTTCTGCATCCTACATTGCCACTCACTGCCTATCCTAATTCATGCCCTCCGATTCACACCACACCGTTATGTTTTTCTGTCCTACCAGTGAATGGCCTGTTAGAAACCAGTACAATGCGCACCACCACTCGATGTTTTTCAGAAACCTATACTACATTTCCACTGCATGTTTCTTGCCCTCCTCATGCTGACCATCCCGTGGTGGTTTTCTTCATCCCACATTGCCACTTACTGCCTATCCTTATTCAGGTCCTCTGATGCACACAACCCCGTGATGTTTCTCTCACTCCTACTAGTGAATGGCCTGTTAGAAAACCTTACAATGCGCAACACCGCGCGATGTTTTTCAGTAACCTATCCTACATTGCTGCATGTTTGCTGACCACCCAATGCTAACGACCCCATGGTGCGTTTCTCCTTCCTACATTGCCAGTCACTGCCTATCTTAATTCAGACCCTTGGATTCACACCACACTGTGATGTTTTTCTCACTCCTACTAGTAAATGGCCTGTTAGAAAACCTTACAATGCGCACCACCCAGCGATGTTTTTGAGAATCCTAAACGACTGTGCCACTGCATGTTTCCTGATCTCCCCATGCTGAGCCACCCATGGTGTTTTCTCCAACCTACATTGCCACTCACTGCCTATCCTCTTTCAGGCCCTCTGATTCACACCACCCCATGATGTTTTTCTCACTCCTTCCAGTGAATCGCCTGTTAGAAACGCTTACAATGCGCAACACCCTGCAATGTTTTTCAGAAACCTATCCTACATTGCCACTGAATGTTTCC
The DNA here is from genome assembly GCF_034190915.1 of Cavia porcellus. NCBI lineage: Eukaryota > Metazoa > Chordata > Mammalia > Rodentia > Caviidae > Cavia > Cavia porcellus. The sequence goes on along the minus strand of NW_026947510.1, from coordinate 27,719,463 downwards.
TGACCTCCCCATGCTGGCAATCCCGTGGTGCTTTTCTCCATCCTACATTGCCACTCACTGTCTATCCTAATTGAGGCCTCCGATTCACACCACCCCGTGAATGTTTTTCTCAGTCCTACTCGTGAATGGCCTGTTAGAAAACCTTACAATGCCCACCACCTCGCGATGTTTCTCATAAACGTATCCTACATTGCCACTGCATGTTTCCTGACCTCCCCATGCTGACCACCCCGTGGTGCTTTTCTCCATCCTACATTGCCACTCACTTCTTATCCTAATTCCGGCCCTCCGATTCACACCACCCCGTGATGTTTTTCTCACTCATACCAGTGAATGGCCTGTTAGAATCCCTCACTATGCGCACCACCCAGCGATGTTTTTCAGAAACCTCTCTGACATTGCCAATGCAAGTTTCCTGACCTCCCCATGCTGACCACCTCATGGTGCTTTTCTCCATCCTACATTGCCACTCACTGCCTATACTGATTCAGGCCCTCCGAATCACACCACCCCGTGATGTTTTTCTCACTTCTACTAGTGAATGGCCTGGTAGAAAGCCTTACAATCCGCAGGACCCCACGAAGTTTTTTAGAAACCTATCCTACATTGTCACTGCATGTTTCCTGACCTGTCCATACTGACCACCCCGTGGTGCTTTTCTCCATCCTACATTGCCACTCACTGCCTATCCTAATTGAGGCCCTCCGATTCACACCACTCCATGATGTTTTTCTCACTCCTACTAGTGAATGGCCTGTTAGAAACCCTTACAATGGGCAACACCCCGCGATGTTTTTCAGAAACCTAAATGACATTGCCCCTGTATATTTCCTGACATCCCATGCTGACCACCCCGTGGTGCTTTTCTCCATCCTACATTGCCACTCACTGCCTATCCTAATAAAGGCCCTCCGATGCACACCACCAGTGATGTTTTTCTCACCCCTACGAGTGAATGGCCTGTTAGAAACCCGGGCAATGCGCACCACCCCGCGATGTTTTTCAGAAACCTATAATACATAGTCAATGCATGTTTCCTGACCTCCCCATCCTGAGCACACTGTGGTGCTTTTCTCCATCCTACATTGCCACTCACTGCCTATCCTATTTCAGGCCCTCAGATTCACATCACCCAATGATGTTTTTCTCACTGCTACTACTGAATGGCATGTTAAAACCCCTTAAAATGCGCACCACATCACGATGTTTTTTAGAAACCTATCCTACATTGCCACTGCATGTTTCCTGAACTCCCCATGCTGACCACGCCGTGGTGCTTTTCCACATCCTACATTGCCACTCACTGCCTATACTAATTCGGGCCCTCCTATTCACACCAAACCGTGATGTTACTCTCACTCCTGCTAGTGAATGGCCTGTTAGAAAGCCTTACAATGCGCACATCCCCACGATGTTTTTCAGAAGTTTATCCTACATTGCAACTGCGTGTTTCCTGACCTCCCCATGCTGACCACCCCGTGATACTTTTCTCCATTCTACATTGTCACTCACTGACTATTCCAATTCAGGCCCTCCAATTCACACCACCATTTGATGTTTTTGTCACTCCTACTAGTGAATGGCCTGTTAGAAACCCTTACAATGCGCACAACCCTAAGATGATTTTCAGAAATCTATCCTACATTGCCACTGCATTTTTCTTGACCTCCCCATGCTGACAACCCTGTGGTGCTTTTCTCCATTCTACATTGCCACTCACTGGCTATCCTAACTCAGGCCCTCTGATTCACACCACCCCGTGATGATTTTCTCACTCCTAATAGTGAATGGCCTGTTAGAAACACTTACAATGCACACCACCAAGCGATGTTTTTCAGAAACCTATGCAACATTGAAACTGAATGTTTCATGACCTCCCTACGCTGAGGACCCTGTGGTGCTTTTCTCCATCCTACGTTTCCACTCACTGCCTATACTAATTCTGTCCCTCCGATTCACACCACCCCGTGATGTTATTCTCACTCCTGCTAGTGAATGGCCTGTTAGAAACCCTTACAATGCGCACCTCCCCACAATGTTTTTCCGAAATCTATCCTACATTGCCACTGCATGTTACTGACCTCCCCATGCTGACAACCCCGTGGTGCTTTTCTCCATCCTACATTGCCACTCACTGGCTATCCTAACTCAGACCCTCCGATTCACACCACCCCGTGACAATTTTCTCACTCCTAATAGTGAATGGCCTGGTAGAAACCCTTACAATGCGCACCACCCCACGATGTTTTTCACAAACCTATCCTACATTGCCACTGCATGTTTCCTGACCTCCCCATGCTGACCAACCCGTGGTGCTTTTCCACATCCTACATTGCCACTCACTGCCTATCCTCATTGTGGCCCTCCGATAAACACCACCCCGTGCTGTTATTCTCAGTCGTGCTAGTGAATGGCCTGTTAGAAACCCTGACAAAGCGAACCACCCCGCTATGTATTTCAGAAACCTATCCTACATTGCCACTGTGTGTTTTTTGACCTACCCATGCTGACCACCCCGTGGTGCTTTTCTCCATCCTACAGTGCCACACAATGCCTATCCTAATTCAGGCCCTCTGATTCACACTACGCGTGATGTTTTTCTCTCTCCTACGAGTGAATGGCCTGTTAGAAACCCGGGCAATGCGCACCACCCCGCGATGTTTTTCAGAAACCTATAATACATAGTCAGTGCATGTTTCCTGACCTCCCCATGCTGAACACACTGTGGTGCTTTTCTCCATCCTACATTGCCACTCACTGCCTATCCTATTTCAGGCCCTCAGATTCACATCACCCAGTGATGTTTTTCTCACTGCTACTACTGAATGGCATGTTAAAACCCCTTAAAATGCGCACCACACCACGATGTTTTTCAGAAACCTATCCTACATTGCCACTGCATGTTTCCTGAACTCCCCATGCTGACCACGCCGTGGTGCTTTTCCACATCCTACATTGCCACTCACTGCCTATACTAATTCGGCCCTCCGATTCACACCAAACCGTGATGTTACTCTCACTCCTGCTAGTGAATGGCCTGTTAGAAAACCTTACAACGCGAACAACCCCACGATGTTTTTCAGAAGTTTATCCTACATTGCAACTGCGTGTTTCCTGACGTCCCCATGCTGACCACCCCGTGATACTTTTCTCCATTCTACATTGTCACTCACTGACTATTCCAATTCAGGCCCTCCAATTCACACCACCCTTTGATGTTTTTGTCACTCCTACTAGTGAATGGCCTGTTAGAAACCCTTACAATGCACACAACCCTAAGATGTTTTTCAGAAATCTATCCTACATTGCCACTGCATGTTTCTTGACCTCCCCATGCTGACAACCCTGTGGTGCTTTTCTCCATTCTACATTGCCACTCACTGGCTATCCTATCTAAGGCCCTCCGATTCACACCACCCCGTGATGATTTTCTCACTCCTAACAGTGAATGGCCTTTTAGAAACACTTACAATTCGCACCACCAAGCGATGTTTTTCAGAAACCTATGCAACATTGAAACTGAATGTTTCCTGACCTCCCTACGCTGAGGACCCTGTGGTGCTTTTCTCCATCCTACATTTCCACTCACTGCCTATACTAATTCTGTCCCTCCGATTCACACCACCCCGTGATGTTATTCTCACTCCTGCTAGTGAATGGCCTGTTAGAAACCCTTACAATGCGCACCTCCCCACAATGTTTTTCCGAAATCTATCCTACATTGCCACTGCATGTTACCTGACCTCCCCATGCTGACAACCCCGTGGTGCTTTTCTCCATCCTACATTACCACTCACTGGCTAACCTAACTCAGACCCTCCAATTCACACCACCCCGTGACAATTTTCTCACTCCTAATAGTGAATGGCCTGGTAGAAACCCTTACAATGCGCACCACCCCACGATGTTTTTCACAAACCTATCCTACATTGCCACTGCATGTTTCCTGACCTCCCCATGCTGACCAACCCGTGGTGCTTTTCCACATCCTACATTGCCACTCACTGCCTATCCTCATTCTGGCCCTCCGATTCACACCACCCCGTGCTGTTATTCTCAGTCGTGTTAGTGAGTGGCCTGTTAGAAACCCTGACAAAGCGAACCACCCCGCTATGTATTTCAGAAACCTATCCTACATTGCCACTGTGTGTTTTTTGACCTACCCATGCTGACCACCCCGTGGTGCTTTTCTCCATCCTACAGTGCCACACAATGCCTATCCTAATTCAGGCCCTCTGATCCACACTACGCGTGATGTTTTTCTCTCTCCTACTAGTGAATGGCCTGTTAGAAACCCGTGCAATGCGCACCACACCGCGATGTTTTTCAGAAACTTATACTACATTGCCACTGCATGTTTCCTGACCTCCCCATGCTGAGCACCCCTTGGTGCTTTTCTCCATCCTACATTTCCACTCACGGCCTATCCTAATTCCAGCCCTCGGATTCACACCACCCCGTGATGATTTTCTCACTCCTACTAGTGAATGGCCTGTTAGAAACCCTTACAATGTGCACTACACCGAGATGTTTTTTAGAATCCTATCCTCCATTGCCACTGCATGTTTCCTTACCTCCCCATGCTGACACTCCCATGGTGGTTTTCTTCATCCCACATTGCCACTCACTGAATATCCTAATTCAGATCCTCTGATGCCCACAACCCCGTGATATTTCTCTCACTCCTACTAGTGAATGGCCTGTTAGAAACACTTACAATGCACAACACCACGTGGTTTTTCATTAACCTATCCTACATTGCTGCATGTTTGCTGACCACCCGATGCTAACGACTCCATGGTGCGTTTCTCCTTCCTACATTGCCAATTACTACATATCTTAATTCAGGCCCTCGGATTCACACCACCCTATGATGTTTTTCTCACTCCTACTAGTGAATGGCCTGTTAGAAACCCTTACAATGCGCACCAACCAGCGATGTTTTTTAGAATCCTAAACGACTTTGCCACTGCATTTTCCTGACCTCCGCATGCTGAGCCACCCATGGTGCTTTTCGCTAACCTACATTGCCACTCACTGCCTATCCTCATTCAGGCCGTCTGATTCACACCACCCCATGATGTTTTTCTCACTCCTTCCAGGGAATCGCCTGTTAGAAATGCTTACAATGCGCAACACCCTGCAATGTTTTTCAGAAACCTATCCTACACTGCCACTGAATGTTTCCTGACCTCCCCATGCTGGCAATTCCGTGGTGGTTTTCTCCATCCTACATTGCCCCTCACTGCCTATCCTAATTCAGGCACTCCGAATCACACCACCCCGTGATGTTTTTCTCACTCCTACTAGTGAATGGCCTATTAGAAACCCTTACAATGCGAACAACACCGCTATGTTTTTCAGAAACCTATCCTACATTGCCACTGCGTGTTTCCTGATCCCCCCATGCTGACCAAACCGTGGTGCTTTCCCCCATGCTACATTGCCATCAACTGCCTATCCTAATTCATGCCCTCCGATTCACACCACACGTGATGTTTTTCTATCTCCTACTAGTGAATGGCCAGTTAGAAACCCTTACAATGCGCACCACCACGCGATGTTTTTCGCAAACCTCTCCTACATTGCCACTGCATTTTTCCTGACCTCCCATGTTGACCACCCCGTGCTGCTTTTCTCCATCCTACATTGCCACTCACTGCGAATCCTAATTCAGGCCCTCCGATTCACACCACACCATTATGTTTTTCTAATTCATACTGGTGAATGGCCTGTTTGAAACCCTTACAATGCGCACCACCTCGCGATGTTGCTCAGAAACCTGTCCTACATTGCCACTGCATGTTTCCTGACCTCCCCATGCTGACCAACCCTGGTAATTTTTCCATCCTACGTTGCCACTCACGGCCTATCCTCATTCTGGCCCCCCAAATCACACCACTCCGTGATGTTTTTCTCACTCCTACTAGTGAATGGCCTGTTAGAAACACTTACAACGTGCACCACCGCATGAAGGTTTTCAGAAACCTATCCTACATTGCTTCATGTTTGCTGACCACCCAATGCTAACGACCCTATGGTGCGTTTCTCCTTCCTACATTGCCAATCACTGCCTATCTTAATTCAGGCCCTCGGATTCAAACCACCCTGTGATGTTTTTCTCACTCCTACTAGTGAATGGCCTGTAAGAAAACCTTACAATGCGCACCACCCAGCGATGTTTTTTAGAATCCTAATCGACTTTGCCACTGCATGTTTCCTGACCTCCCAATACTGAGGCACCGATGATGCTTTTCTCCAACCTACATTGCCACTCACTGCCTATCCTCATTCAGGCCGTCTGATTCACACCACCCCATGATGTTTTTCACACTCCTTCCACTGAATCGCCTGTTAGAATCGCTTACAATGCGCAACACCCTGCAATGTTTTTCAGAAACCTATCCTAAATTGCCACTGAATATTTCCTAACCTCTCCATGCTGGCAATCCCGTGGTGCTTTTCTCCATTTTACATTGCCCCTCACTGCCTATCCTAATTCAGGCACTCCGAATCACACCACCCAGTGATGTTTTTCTCACTCCTACTAGTGAATGGCCTGTTAGAAACACTTACAATGCGAACAACACCGCTATGTTTTTCGGAAACCTATCCTACATTGCCACTACGTGTTTCTTTACCTCCCCATGCTGACCACCCTGTGGTGCTTTTTCCATCCTACATTGCCACGCACTGCCTATCCTCATTCAGGCCCTCCGATTCACAACACCAGTGATGTTTTTCTCAGTGCTACCATTGAATGGCCTCTTAGAAACCCGTACAATGCGCATCACCTCGTGATGTTTTTCAGAAACCTATACTACATTGCCACTGCATGTTTCCTGACCTCCCCATGCTGAGCACCCCGTGGTGCTTTTATCCATCCTGCATTGCCACTCACTGCCTATCCTAATTCCGGCCATCTGATTCACACCACTCCATGATGTTTTTCTCACTCCTGCTAGTGAATGGCCTGTTAGAAACCCTTACAATGGGCAACACCCCGCGATGTTTTTCAGAAACCTAAACGACATTGCCACTGCATATTTCCTGACATCCCATGCTGACCACCCCGTGGTGCTTTTCTCCATCCTACATTGCCATTCACTGCCTATACTAATTCAGGCCCTCCGATTCACACCACCCCGTGATGTTTTTCTCACTAATACTAGTGAATGGCCTGTTAGAAACCTTTACAATGCGCAACACGCTGCGATGTTTTTCAGAAACCTCTCCGACATTGCCACTGCAAGTTTCCTGACCTCCCGATGCTGACCACCCCGTGGAGCTTTTCTCCATTCTACATTGCCACTCACTGCCTATACTAATTCAGGCCATCCAATTCACACCACCCCGTGATGTTTTTCTCACTTCTACTATTGAATTGCCTGGTGGATACCCTTACAATGCACACGACCCCATGCAGTTTTTCAGAAACATATCCTACATTGCCACTGCATGTTTCCTAACCTCCCATGTTGACCACACCATGGTGCTTTTCCACATCCTCCATTGCCACTCACTGCCTATGATGATTCTGGCCCTCTGATTCACACTACCCTGTGATGTTATTCTCACTGCTGCTAGTCAATGGCCTGTTAGAAACCCTTACAATGCGAACGACCCCGCTATGTCTTTCAGAATCCTATCCTACATTGCCACTGTGTGTTTCCTGACCTCCCCATCCTGACCACCCCGTGGTGCTTTTCTCCATCCTATGTTGCCATTAACTGACTATCCTAATTCAGGCCCTCCGATTCACACTACCTGTGATGTTTTTCTCTCTCCTGCTAGTGAATGGCCTGTTAGAAACCCGTGCAATGCTCACCACCCCGCGATGTTTTTCAGAAAACCTATACTACATTGGCACTGCATGTTTCCTGACCTCCCCATGCTGAGCACGCCGTGGTGCTTTTCTCCATCCTACATGCCACTCACTGCGTATCCTAATTCAGGAACTCCGATTCACACCACCCCGTGATGTTTTTCTCACTCCTACTAGTGAATGGCCTTTTAGAAACCCTTACAATGCGCAGCTCCCAACGATGTTTTTCAGAAACCTATCCTACATTGCCACTACATGTTTCCTGACCTCCCCATGCTGACCAACCCGTGGTGCTTTTGTCCATCTTACATTGCCACTCACTGCCTATCCTTATTCTGGGACTCGGAATCACACCACCCCGTGAAGATTTTCTCACTCCTACTACTGAATGGCCTGTTAGAAACCCATACAATGCGCACCACCACGCGATGTTTTTCAGAAAGCTATACTACATTGCTACTGCATGTTTCCTGACCTCCCCATGCTGAGCACCCCGTGGTGCTTTTCTCCATCCTACATTGCCACTCAATGCCTATCCTAATTCAGGCCCTCCGATTCACACCACGCCGTGATGTTTTTCTCACTCCTACTAGTGAATGGCCTGTTAGAAACCCTTACAATGCGCACCACCCCGCATTATTTTTCAGAAACCTATCCTATATTGCCACTGCATGTTTCCTGACCTCCCCATACTGACCATCCCGTGGTGAATTTCTCCTTCCTACATTGCCACTCACTGCCTATCCTAATTCAGGCACTCCGATTGACACCACGCCATGATGTTTTTCCCACTCCTACTAGTGAATGGCCTTTTAGAAACCCTTACATTACAAACCACCCCGCTATGTTTTTAAGAAACCTACCCTACATTTCCACTGCGTGTTTCCTGATCTCCCCATGCTGACCACCCCGTGGTGCTTTTCTCCATCCTACATTGCCACTCACTGCCTATCCTAATGCAGGACCTCCGATTCTCACCACCCGTGATGTTTTTCTCACTCCTAGTAGTGAATGGCGTGTCAGAATCCCTTACAATGCGCACCTCCCCTCGATGTTTTTCAGAAACCTATCCTACATTGCCACTGCATGTTTCCTGACCTCCCCATGCTGACCACCCCGTGGTGCTTTTCTCCATCCTACATTGCCACTCACTGCCTATCCTAATTCTGGCACTCCGAATCACACCACCACATGATGATTTTCTCACTCCTACTAGTGAATGGCCTGTTAGAATCCCTTACAATCCGCACCACCCCGCATTGTTTTTCAGAAACATATCCTACATTGCCACTGCATGTTTCCTTTCCTCCTCATACTGACCTCCCCGTGAAGAATTTCTCTATCCTACATTGCCACTCAGTGCCTATCCTAATTCAGGCTCTCTGATTCACACCACGCCGTGATGTTTTTCTCATTCCTACTAATGAATGACCTGTTAGAAACCCTTACATTGCGAACCACACCGCGATGTTTTTCAGAAACATATACTACATTGCCAATGCATGTTTCCTGACCTCCCATGCTAACCACCCCGTGGTGCTTTTATCCATCCTACATTGCAACTCACTGCCTATCCTAACTCAGGCCCTCGGATTCACATTACCCAGTGATATTTTTCTCACTCCTACTAGTGAATGGCATGTTAGGACCCCTTAAAATGCGCACCACACTTCGATGTTTTTCAGAAACCTATCCTACATTGCCACTGCATGTTTCCTGACCTCCCCATGCTGACCACCCGTTGGTGCTTTTCCACAGCCTACATTGCCACTCACTGCCTATACTAATTCTGGTCCTCCGATTCACACCACCCCGTGATGTTATTTTCACTGCTGCTAGTGAATAGCCTGTTAGAAACCCTTACAGTTCGAAACACACCTATATGTTTTTCAGAAAACTATCCTACATTGCCACTGCGTGTTTCCTGACCTTCCCTTGCTGACAACCCCGTGGTGCTTTTCTCCATCCTACATTGCAATCAACTGCCTATCCTAATTCAGTACCTCCAATTAACACCACCCGTGATGTTTTTCTATCTCCTACTAGTGAAAGGCCAGTTAGAAACTCTTACAATGCGCACCACCCCGCGATGTTTTTCAGAATCCTATCCTACACTGCCACTGCAAGTTTCCTGACTTCCCCATGCTGACCACCCCGTGGTGCTTTTCTCCATCCTACATTGCCACTCACTGCCTATCCTAATTCAGGCCCTCCGATTCACTCCACACCGTGATGTTTTTCTCACTCCTCCTGGTGAAATGCATGTTAGAAACACTTACAATGCCCACCAACCCACGATGTTTTTCAGAAACATCCTACATTGCCACTGCATATTTCATGACCTACCCATGCTGACCACCACGTGGTGCTTTTCACCATCCTACATTGCCACTTATTGCTTATCCTATATATGGCACTCTGAGTCACACGACCCCGTGATGTTTTTCTCACTCCTACTAGTGAATGGCCTATTAGAAACCCTTACAATGCGAATAACCCCGCTATGTTTTTCGGAAACCTATTCTACATTGCCACTGCTTGTTTCCTGACCTCCCCATGCTGACCACCCCGTGGTGCTTTTCTCCATCCTACATTGCCACTCACTGCCTATCCTAATTCAGGCCCTCCGATTCACACGACCCCGTGACGTTTTTCTCACTCCTACTAGGGAATGGCCTGTTAGAAACCCTTACAATGTGCACTACACCGAGATGTTTTTTAGAATCCTATCCTCCATTGCCACTGCATGTTTCCTTACCTCCCCATGATGATCATCCCGTGGTGGATTTCTTCATCCCACATTGCCACTCACTGAATATCCTAATTCAGGTCCTCTGATGCCCACAACCCCATGATGTTTCTCTCACTCCTACTAGTGAATAGCCTGTTAGAAACACTTACAATGCGCCACACCGCACGGTTTTTCAGTAACCTAACCTACATTGCTGCATGTTTGCTGACCACCCAATGCTAACGAACCCATGGTGCGTTTCTCCTTCCTACATTGCCAATTACTGCAAATCTTAATTCAGGCCTTCGGATTCCCACCACCCTGCGATGTTTTTCTCACTCCTACTAGTGAATGGCCTGTTAGAAACCCTTACAATGCGCACCACCCAGCGATGTTTTGTAGAATCCTAAAGGACTTTGCCACTGCATGTTTCCTGACCTCCCCATGATGAACCACCCATGGTGCTTTTCTCCAACCTACATTGCCACTCACTGCCTATCTTCATTCAGGCGGTCTGATTCACACCACCCCATGATGTTTTTCTCACTCCTTCCAGTGAATCGCCTGTTAGAAACGCTTACAATGCACAACACCCTGCAATGTTTTTCAGAAACCTATCCTACACTGCCACTGAATGTTTCCTGACCTCCCCATGCTGGCAATCCCGTGGTGCTTTTCTCCATCCTACATTGCCCCTCACTGCCTATCCTAATTCAGGCACTCCAAATCACACCACCCCGTGATGTTATTCTCACTCCTACTAGTGAATGGCCTGTTAGAAACCCTTACAATGCGAACAACACCACTATGTTTTTCAGAAACCTATCCTACATTGCCACTGCATGTTTCCTGATCCCCCCATGCTGACCAAACCGTGGTGCTTTCCTCCATCCTACATTGCCATCAACTGCCTATCCTAATTCAGGCCCTGCGATTCACACCACCCGTGATGTTTTTCTATCTCCTACTAGTGAATGGCCAGTTATAAACCCTTACAATGCGCACCACCACGCGATGTTTTTCGCAAACATCTCCTACATTGCCACTGCATGTTTCCTGACCTCCCAATGCTGACCACCCCATGCTGCTTCTCTCCATCCTACATTGCCAATCACTGCCTATCCTAATTCAGGCCCTCCGATTCACACCACACCGTTATGTTTTTCTAATTCATAATGGTGAATGGCCTGTTAGAAACCCTTACAATGCGCACCACCTCGCGATGTTGCTCAGAAAGCTGTCCTACATTGCCACTGCATGTTTCCTGACCTCCTCATGCTGACCAACCCTGGTATTTTTTCCATCCTACATCGCCACTCACTGCCTATCCTCATTCTGGCCCTCCAAATCACACCACCCCGTGATGTTTTTCTCACTCCTACTAGTGAATGGCCTGTTAGAAACACTTACAATGCGCACCACCGCACGAAGGTTTTCAGAAACCTATCCTACATTGCTGCATGTTTGCTGACTACCCAATGCTAACGACCCCATGGTGCGTTTCTCCTTCCTACATTGCCAATCACTGCCTATCTTAATTCAGGCCCTCGGATTCACACCACCCTGTGATGTTTTTCTCACTCCTACTAGTGAATGGCCTGTTAGAAAACCTTACAATGCGCACCACCCAGCGATGTTTTTTAGAATCCTAAACGACTTTGCCACTGCATGTTTCCTGACCTCCGCATACTGAGGCACCGATGGTGCTTTTCTCCAACCTACATTGCCACTCACTGCCTATCCTCATTCAGGCCATCTGATTCACACCACCCCATGATGTTTTTCACACTCCTTCCAGTGAATTGCCTTTTAGAATTGCTTACAATGCGCAACACCCTGCAATGTTTTTCAGAAACCTATCCTACATTGCCACTGAATGTTTCCTGACCTCCCCATGCTGACCATCCCGTGGTGCTTTTCTCCATCCTACATTGCCACTCAATGCCTATCCTAATTCAGGCCCTCTGATTCACACTACCCGTGATGTTTTTCCCTCTCCTACTAGTGAATGGCCTGTTAGAAACCCGTGCAATGCGCACCACCCGCCGATGTTTTTCAGAAACTTATACTACATTGCCACTGCATGTTTCCTGACCTCCCCATGCTGAGCACCCCGTGGTGCTTTTCTCCATCCTACATTGCCACTCACTGCCTATCCTAATTCCATCCCTTGGATTCACACCACCCCGTGATGATTTTCTCACTCCTACTAGTGAATTGCCTGTTAGAAACCCTTACAATGCGCACCACCCCACGATGTTTTTCAGAAACCTATCCTACATTGCCACTGCATGTTTCCTAACCTCCCCATTATGACCACCCCGTGGTGCTTTTCTCCATCCTACGTTGCCACTTACTGCCTATCCTTATTTAGGACCAAAGATTCACACCATCCCGTGATGTTTTTCTCACTCCTACTAGTGAAAGGCCTGTTAGAATCACGCACAATGCGCACCACCTTGCGATGTTTTTCACAAACTTATCCCACATTGCAATTGCATGTTTCTGACCTCCCCTTGTTGACCACCCCTTGGTGCTTTTCTACATCCTTCATTGCCACTTACTGCCTATCCTAAATCAGTCCCTCAGATTCACATCACCCAGTGATGTTTTTCTCACTCCTACTGGTGAATTCCATGTTAGTTCCCCTTAAAATGCGCACCCCCCTCGATGTTTTTCAGAAACCTATTCTACATTGCCACTGCATGTTTCCTGAGCTCCCCATGCTGACTTCCCCGTGGTGCTTTTCCACAACCTACATTGCCACTCACTGCCTATGCTAATTCTGGCCTCTGATGCACACCACCCCGTGATGTTTTTCTCACTCCTGCTAGTGAATGGCCTGTTAGAAACACTTACAATGTGAACCACCCCGCTATGTTTTTCAGAAACCTCTCCTACATTGCCACTGCAAGTTTCCTAACCTCCCCATGCTGACCATACCATGGTGCTTTTCCACATCCTTAATTGCCGCTCACTGCCAATGCTGATTCTGGCCCTCTGATTCATGCCACCCTGTGATGTTATTCTCACTCGTGCTAGTCAATGGCCTGTTAGAAACCCTTACAATGCGAACCACCCCGCTATGTCTTTCGGAAACTTATCCTACATTACCACTGTGTGTTTCCTGACCTCCCCATCCTGACCACCCCGTGGTGCTTTTCTCCATCCTACGTTGCCAGTAACTCACTATCCTAATTCAGGCCCTCCGATTCACACAACCTGTGATGTTTTTCTCGCTCCTGCTAGTGAATGGCCTGTTAGAAACCCGTGCAAAGCTCACCACCCCGCCATGTTTTTCAGAAAACCTATACTACATTGCCACTGCATGTTTCCTGACCTCCCCATGCTGAGCACCCCGTGGTGCTTTTCTCCATCCTACATTGCCACTCACTGCCTATCCTAATTCAGGACCTCCGATTCACACCGCCCCGTGATGTTTTTCTCACTCCTACTAGTGAATGGCCTTTTAGAAACCCTTACAATGCGCACCTCCCCACGATGTTTTTCAGAAACCTATCCTACATTGCCACTACATGTTTCCTGACTTCCCCATGCTGACCACCCCGTGGTGCTTTTGTCCATCCTACATTGCCACTCACGGACTATCCTTATTCTGGCACTCTGAATCACACCACCCAGTGATGATTTTCACATTCCTGCTAGTGAATGGCCTGTTAGAAACCCGTAAAATACGCACCACCACGCGATGTTTTTCAGAAACCTATACTACATTGCTAATGCATGTTTCCTGACCTCCCCATGCTGAGCACCCCGTGGTGCTTTTCTCCATCCTACATTGCCACTCCATGCCTATCCTAATTCAGGCCCTCCGATTCACACCACGCCATGATGTTTTTCTCACTCCTACTAGTGAATGGCCTGTTAGAAACCCTTACAATGCGCACCACCCTGCATTGTTTTTCAGAAACCTATCCTACATTGCCACTGCGTGTTTCCTGACCTCCCCATGCTGACCACCCCTTAGTGCTTTTGTCCATCCTGCATTGCCACTCACTGCCTATGCTAATTCCGGCCCTCCGATTCACACCACCCCCTGATTTTTTCTCACTCCTGCTAGTGAACGGCCTGTTAGAAACCCGTACAATGGGCAATACCCCACGATGTTTTTGAGACACCTAAAGGACATTGCCACTGCATATTTCCTGACATCCCATGCTGATCACCCCGTTGTGCTTTTCTCCATCCTACGTTGCCACTCACTGCCTATCCTCATTCTGGCCCTCCAAATCACACCACCCCGTGATGTTTTTCTCACTCCTACTAGTGAATGGCCTGTTAGAAACACTTACAATGCGCACCACCCCACTAAGGTTTTCAGAAACGTATCGTACATTGCTTCATGTTTGCTGACCACCCAATGCTAACGACCCCATGGAGCGTTTCTCCTTCCTACATTGCCAATCACTGCCTATGCTAATTCAGGCCCTACGATTCACACCACTCCGTGATGTTTTTCTCACTAATACTAGTGAATGGCCTGTTAGAAACCCTTACAATGTGCAACACCCTGCGATGTTTTTCAGAAACCTCTCCGACATTGCCACTGCAAGTTTCCTGACCTCCCATGCTGAGCACCCCGTGGAGCTTTTCTCCATCCTACATTGCCACTCACTGCCTATACTAATTCAGGCCCTCCGATTCACACAACCCCGTGATGTTTTTCTCACTTCTACTATTGAATGGCCTGGTAGAAACCCTTACAATGTGCACGACCCCACGCTGTTTTTCACAAACCTATCCTACATTGCCACTGCATGTTTCCTGTCCTCCCCATGCTGACCACCCCTGGTATTTTTTCCATCCTACGTTGGCACTCACTGGCTATTCTCATTCTGTCACTCCGAACCACACCACCCCGTGATGTTTTTCTCACTCCTATAGTGCATGGCCTGTTAGAAACCCTTAAAATGTGCACCAACCCGCAATGTTTTTCATAAACCTACCCTACATTGCCACTGCATGTTTCCTAACCTGCCCATAGTGACCACCCCGTGGTGCTTTTCTCCATCTTACATTGCCACTTACTGCCTATCCTAATTGAGGCCTCCGATTCACACCACCCCGTGATGATTTTCTCAGTCCTACTCGTGAATGGCCTGTTAGAAAACCTTACAATGCCCACCACTTCGCGATGTTTCTCATAAACCTATCCTACATTGCCACTGCATGTTTCCTGACCTCCCCATGCTGACCACCCCTGGTATTTTTTCCATCCGACGTTGGCACTCACTGCCTATCCTCATTCTGGCCCTCCAAATCACACCACCCCGTGATGTTTTTCTCACTCCTACTAGTGAATGGCCTGTTAGAAACACTTACAATGCGAACAACACCGCTATGTTTTTCAGAAACCTATCCTACATTGCCACTGCTTGTTTCCTGATCCCCCCATGCTGACCAAACCGTGGTGCTTTCCTCCATCCTACATTGCCATCAACTGCCTATCCTAATTCAGGCCCTCTGATTCACACCACCCGTGATGTTTTTCTATCTCCTACTAGTGAATGGCCAGTTAGAAACCCTTACAATGCGCACCACCCCGCGATGTTTTTCGCAAACCTCTCCTACATTGCCACTGCATGTTTTCTGACCTCCCCATGCTGACCATCCCGTGGTGCTTTTCTCCATCCTACATTGACACTCACTGCCTATCCTAATTCAGGCCCTCCGATTCACTCCACCCCGTGATGTTTTTCTCACTCCTCCTGGTGAATGGCATGTTAGAAACCCTTACAATGCGCACCACCCCACGATGTTTTTCAGAAACTTATCCTACATTGCCAATGCATATTTCATGACCTCACCATGCTGACCACCCCGTGGTGCTTTTCTCCATCCTACATTGCCACTTAGTGCTTATCCTAATTATGGCCCTCTGAGTCACACCACCCCATGATGTTTCTTTCACTGCTACTACTGAATGGCCTATTAGAAACCCTTACAATGCCAACAACTCCGCTATGTTTTTCGGAAACCTATCCTACATTGCCACTGCGTGTTTCCTAACCTCCCCATGCTGACCACCCCGTAGTGCTTTTCTTTATCCTATATTGCCACTCACTGCCTATCCTAATTTCGGCCCTCTGATTCACACCACCCCGTGATGTTTTTCTCACTCCTGCTAGTGAATGGCCTGTTAGAAACCCTTACAATTGGCAACACCCCGCGATGTTTTTGAGACACCTAAAGGACATTGCCACTGCATATTTCCTGACATCCCATGCTGATCACCCCGTTGTGCTTTTCTCCATCCTATATTGCCTCACACTTCATATCCTAATTCAGGCCCTCCGATTCACACCACACCGTTATGATTTTCTAATTCATACTGGTGAATGGCCTGTTAAAAACCCTTACAATGCACACCACCTCTCGATGTTTCTCAGAAATCTGTCCTACATTGCCACTGCATGTTTCCTGTCCTCCCCATGCTGACCAACCCTGGTATTTTTCCCATCCTACGTTGCCACTCACTGCCTATCCTCCTTCTGGCCTTCCAAATCACACCACCCCATGATGTTTTTCTCACTCCTACTAGTGAATGGCCTGTTAGAAACACTTACAATGCGCACCACCCCACGAAGGTTTTCAGAAACCTATCCTACATTGCTTCATGTTTGCTGACCAACCAATGCTAACGACCCCATGGTGCGTTTCTCCTTCCTACATTGCCAATCACTGCCTATCTTAATTCAGGCCCTCGGATTCACACCACCCTGTGATGTTTTTCTCACTCCTACTAGTGAATGGCCTGTTAGAAAACCTTACAATGCGCACCACCCAGCGATGTTTTTTAGAATCCTAAACGAATTTGCCACTGCATGTTTCCTGACCTCCCCATACTGAGGCACCGATGGTGCTTTTCTCCAACCTACATTGTCACTCACTGCCTATCCTCATTCAGGCCGTCTGATTCACACCACCCCATGATGTTTTTCACACTCCTTCAAGTGAATCGCCTGTTAGAATTGCTTACAATGCGCAACACCCTGCAATGTTTTTCAGAAACCTATCCTACATTGCCACTGAATGTTTCCTGACCTCCCCATGCTGGCAATCCCGTGGTGCTTTTCTCCATCCTACATTGCCCCTCACTGCCTATCCTAATTCAGGCACTCCGAATCACACCACCCCGTGATGTTTTTCTCACTCCTACTAGTGACTGGCCTGTTAGAAACCCTTACAATGCGAACAACACCGCTATGTTTTTCAGAAACCTATCCTACATTGCCACTGCGTGTTTCCCTACCTCCCCATGCTGACCACCCCATGGTGCTTCTCTCCCTCCTACATTGCCACTCACTGCCTATCCTCATTCAGGTCCTCCGATTCACACCACCAGTGATGTTTTTCTCAGTCCTACCATTGAATGGCCTGTTAGAAACCCGTACAATGCGCACCACCCCTCGATGTTTTTCAGAAACCTATACTACATTGCCACTGCATGTTTCCTGACCTCCCCATGCTGAGCACCCCGTGGTGCTTTTCTCCATCCTACATTGCCCCTCACTGCCTATCCTAATTCAGGCACTCCAAATCACACCACCCCGTGATGTTATTCTCACTCCTACTAGTGAATGGCCTGTTAGAAACCCTTACAATGCGAACAACACCACTATGTTTTTCAGAAACCTATCCTACATTGCCACTGCATGTTTCCTGATCCCCCCATGCTGACCAAACCGTGGTGCTTTCCTCCATCCTACATTGCCATCAACTGCCTATCCTAATTCAGGCCCTGCGATTCACACCACCCGTGATGTTTTTCTATCTCCTACTAGTGAATGGCCAGTTAGAAACCCTTACAATGCGCACCACCACGCGATGTTTTTCGCAAACCTCTCCTACATTGCCACTGCATGTTTCCTGACCTCCCAATGCTGACCACCCCATGCTGCTTCTCTCCATCCTACATTGCCACTCACTGCCTATCCTAATTCAGGCCCTCCGATTCACACCACACCGTTATGTTTTTCTAATTCATAATGGTGAATGGCCTGTTAGAAACCCTTACAATGCGCACCACCTCGCGATGTTGCTCAGAAAGCTGTCCTACATTGCCACTGCATGTTTCCTGACCTCCTCATGCTGACCAACCCTGGTATTTTTTCCATCCTACATCGCCACTCACTGCCTATCCTCATTCTGGCCCTCCAAATCACACCACCCCGTGATGTTTTTCTCACTCCTACTAGTGAATGGCCTGTTAGAAACACTTACAATGCGCACCACCGCACGAAGGTTTTCAGAAACCTATCCTACATTGCTGCATGTTTGCTGACTACCCAATGCTAACGACCCCATGGTGCGTTTCTCCTTCCTACATTGCCAATCACTGCCTATCTTAATTCAGGCCCTCGGATTCACACCACCCTGTGATGTTTTTCTCACTCCTACTAGTGAATGGCCTGTTAGAAAACCTTACAATGCGCACCACCCAGCGATGTTTTTTAGAATCCTAAACGACTTTGCCACTGCATGTTTCCTGACCTCCGCATACTGAGGCACCGATGGTGCTTTTCTCCAATCTACATTGCCACTCACTGCCTATCCTCATTCAGGCCATCTGATTCACACCACCCCATGATGTTTTTCACACTCCTTCCAGTGAATCGCCTTTTAGAATTGCTTACAATGCGCAACACCCTGCAATGTTTTTCAGAAACCTATCCTACATTGCCACTGAATGTTTCCTGACCTCCCCATGCTGGCAATCCCGTGGTGCTTTTCTCCATCCTACATTGCCACTCAATGCCTATCCTAATTCAGGCCCTCTGATTCACACTACCCGTGATGTTTTTCCCTCTCCTACTAGTGAATGGCCTGTTAGAAACCCGTGCAATGCGCACCACCCGCCGATGTTTTTCAGAAACTTATACTACATTGCCACTGCATGTTTCCTGACCTCCCCATGCTGAGCACCCCGTGGTGCTTTTCTCCATCCTACATTGCCACTCACTGCCTATCCTAATTCCATCCCTTGGATTCACACCACCCCGTGATGATTTTCTCACTCCTACTAGTGAATTGCCTGTTAGAAACCCTTACAATGCGCACCACCCCACGATGTTTTTCAGAAACCTATCCTACATTGCCACTGCATGTTTCCTAACCTCCCCATTATGACCACCCCGTGGTGCTTTTCTCCATCCTACATTGCCACTTACTGCCTATCCTTATTTAGGACCAAAGATTCACACCATCCCATGATGTTTTTCTCACTCCTACTAGTGAAAGGCCTGTTAGAATCACGCACAATGCGCACCACCTTGCGATGTTTTTCACAAACTTATCCCACATTGCAATTGCATGTTTCTGACCTCCCCATGTTGACCACCCCTTGGTGCTTTTCTACATCCTTCATTGCCACTTACTGCCTATCCTAAATCAGTCCCTCAGATTCACATCACCCAGTGATGTTTTTCTCACTCCTACTGGTGAATTCCATGTTAGTTCCCCTTAAAATGCGCACCCCCCTCGATGTTTTTCAGAAACCTATTCTACATTGCCACTGCATGTTTCCTGAGCTCCCCATGCTGACTTCCCCGTGGTGCTTTTCCACAACCTACATTGCCACTCACTGCCTATGCTAATTCTGGCCTCTGATGCACACCACCCCGTGATGTTTTTCTCACTCCTGCTAGTGAATGGCCTGTTAGAAACACTTACAATGTGAACCACCCCGCTATGTTTTTCAGAAACCTCTCCTACATTGCCACTGCAAGTTTCCTAACCTCCCCATGCTGACCATACCATGGTGCTTTTCCACATCCTTAATTGCCGCTCACTGCCAATGCTGATTCTGGCCCTCTGATTCATGCCACCCTGTGATGTTATTCTCACTCGTGCTAGTCAATGGCCTGTTAGAAACCCTTACAATGCGAACCACCCCGCTATGTCTTTCGGAAACTTATCCTACATTACCACTGTGTGTTTCCTGACCTCCCCATCCTGACCACCCCGTGGTGCTTTTCTCCATCCTACGTTGCCAGTAACTCACTATCCTAATTCAGGCCCTCCGATTCACACAACCTGTGAAGTTTTTCTCGCTCCTGCTAGTGAATGGCCTGTTAGAAACCCGTGCAAAGCTCACCACCCCGCCATGTTTTTCAGAAAACCTATACTACATTGCCACTGCATGTTTCCTGACCTCCCCATGCTGAGCACCCCGTGGTGCTTTTCTCCATCCTACATTGCCACTCACTGCCTATCCTAATTCAGGACCTCGGATTCACACCGCCCCGTGATGTTTTTCTCACTCCTACTAGTGAATGGCCTTTTAGAAACCCTTACAATGCGCACCTCCCCACGATTTTTTTCAGAAACCTATCCTACATTGCCACTACATGTTTCCTGACTTCCCCATGCTGACCACCCCGTGGTGCTTTTGTCCATCCTACATTGCCACTCACGGACTATCCTTATTCTGGCACTCTGAATCACACCACCCAGTGATGATTTTCACATTCCTGCTAGTGAATGGCCTGTTAGAAACCCGTAAAATACGCACCACCACGCGATGTTTTTCAGAAACCTATACTACATTGCTAATGCATGTTTCCTGACCTCCCCATGCTGAGCACCCCGTGGTGCTTTTCTCCATCCTACATTGCCACTCCATGCCTATCCTAATTCAGGCCCTCCGATTCACACCACGCCATGATGTTTTTCTCACTCCTACTAGTGAATGGCCTGTTAGAAACCCTTACAATGCGCACCACCCTGCATTGTTTTTCAGAAACCTATCCTACATTGCCACTGCGTGTTTCCTGACCTCCCCATGCTGACCACCCCTTAGTGCTTTTGTCCATCCTGCATTGCCACTCACTGCCTATGCTAATTCCGGCCCTCCGATTCACACCACCCCCTGATTTTTTCTCACTTCTGCTAGTGAACGGCCTGTTAGAAACCCGTACAATGGGCAATACCCCACGATGTTTTTGAGACACCTAAAGGACATTGCCACTGCATATTTCCTGACATCCCATGCTGATCACCCCGTTGTGCTTTTCTCCATCCTACGTTGCCACTCACTGCCTATCCTCATTCTGGCCCTCCAAATCACACCACCCCGTGATGTTTTTCTCACTCCTACTAGTGAATGGCCTGTTAGAAACACTTACAATGCGCACCACCCCACTAAGGTTTTCAGAAACGTATCGTACATTGCTTCATGTTTGCTGACCACCCAATGCTAACGACCCCATGGAGCGTTTCTCCTTCCTACATTGCCAATCACTGCCTATGCTAATTCAGGCCCTACGATTCACACCACTCCGTGATGTTTTTCTCACTAATACTAGTGAATGGCCTGTTAGAAACCCTTACAATGTGCAACACCCTGCGATGTTTTTCAGAAACCTCTCCGACATTGCCACTGCAAGTTTCCTGACCTCCCATGCTGAGCACCCCGTGGAGCTTTTCTCCATCCTACATTGCCACTCACTGCCTATACTAATTCAGGCCCTCCGATTCACACAACCCCGTGATGTTTTTCTCACTTCTACTATTGAATGGCCTGGTAGAAACCCTTACAATGTGCACGACCCCACGCTGTTTTTCACAAACCTATCCTACATTGCCACTGCATGTTTCCTGTCCTCCCCATGCTGACCACCCCTGGTATTTTTTCCATCCTACGTTGGCACTCACTGGCTATTCTCATTCTGTCACTCTGAACCACACCACCCCGTGATGTTTTTCTCACTCCTATAGTGCATGGCCTGTTAGAAACCCTTAAAATGTGCACCAACCCGCAATGTTTTTCATAAACCTACCCTACATTGCCACTGCATGTTTCCTAACCTGCCCATAGTGACCACCCCGTGGTGCTTTTCTCCATCTTACATTGCCACTTACTGCCTATCCTAATTGAGGCCTCCGATTCACACCACCCCGTGATGATTTTCTCAGTCCTACTCGTGAATGGCCTGTTAGAAAACCTTACAATGCCCACCACTTCGCGATGTTTCTCATAAACCTATCCTACATTGCCACTGCATGTTTCCTGACCTCCCCATGCTGACCACCCCTGGTATTTTTTCCATCCGACGTTGGCACTCACTGCCTATCCTCATTCTGGCCCTCCAAATCACACCACCCCGTGATGTTTTTCTCACTCCTACTAGTGAATGGCCTGTTAGAAACACTTACAATGCGAACAACACCGCTATGTTTTTCAGAAACCTATCCTACATTGCCACTGCTTGTTTCCTGATCCCCCCATGCTGACCAAACCGTGGTGCTTTCCTCCATCCTACATTGCCATCAACTGCCTATCCTAATTCAGGCCCTCTGATTCACACCACCCGTGATGTTTTTCTATCTCCTACTAGTGAATGGCCAGTTAGAAACCCTTACAATGCGCACCACCCCGCGATGTTTTTCGCAAACCTCTCCTACATTGCCACTGCATGTTTTCTGACCTCCCCATGCTGACCATCCCGTGGTGCTTTTCTCCATCCTACATTGACACTCACTGCCTATCCTAATTCAGGCCCTCCGATTCACTCCACCCCGTGATGTTTTTCTCACTCCTCCTGGTGAATGGCATGTTAGAAACCCTTACAATGCACACCACCCCACGATGTTTTTCAGAAACTTATCCTACATTGCCAATGCATATTTCATGACCTCACCATGCTGACCACCCCGTGGTGCTTTTCTCCATCCTACATTGCCACTTAGTGCTTATCCTAATTATGGCCCTCTGAGTCACACCACCCCATGATGTTTCTTTCACTGCTACTACTGAATGGCCTATTAGAAACCCTTACAATGCGAACAACTCCGCTATGTTTTTCGGAAACCTATCCTACATTGCCACTGCGTGTTTCCTAACCTCCCCATGCTGACCACCCCGTAGTGCTTTTCTTTATCCTATATTGCCACTCACTGCCTATCCTAATTTCGGCCCTCCGATTCACACCACCCCGTGATGTTTTTCTCACTCCTGCTAGTGAATGGCCTGTTAGAAACCCTTACAATTGGCAACACCCCGCGATGTTTTTGAGACACCTAAAGGACATTGCCACTGCATATTTCCTGACATCCCATGCTGATCACCCCGTTGTGCTTTTCTCCATCCTATATTGCCTCACACTTCATATCCTAATTCAGGCCCTCCGATTCACACCACACCGTTATGATTTTCTAATTCATACTGGTGAATGGCCTGTTAAAAACCCTTACAATGCACACCACCTCTCGATGTTTCTCAGAAATCTGTCCTACATTGCCACTGCATGTTTCCTGTCCTCCCCATGCTGACCAACCCTGGTATTTTTCCCATCCTACGTTGCCACTCACTGCCTATCCTCCTTCTGGCCTTCCAAATCACACCACCCCATGATGTTTTTCTCACTCCTACTAGTGAATGGCCTGTTAGAAACACTTACAATGCGCACCACCCCACGAAGGTTTTCAGAAACCTATCCTACATTGCTTCATGTTTGCTGACCAACCAATGCTAACGACCCCATGGTGCGTTTCTCCTTCCTACATTGCCAATCACTGCCTATCTTAATTCAGGCCCTCGGATTCACACCACCCTGTGATGTTTTTCTCACTCCTACTAGTGAATGGCCTGTTAGAAAACCTTACAATGCGCACCACCCAGCGATGTTTTTTAGAATCCTAAACGAATTTGCCACTGCATGTTTCCTGACCTCCCCATACTGAGGCACCGATGGTGCTTTTCTCCAACCTACATTGTCACTCACTGCCTATCCTCATTCAGGCCGTCTGATTCACACCACCCCATGATGTTTTTCACACTCCTTCAAGTGAATCGCCTGTTAGAATCGCTTACAATGCGCAACACCCTGCAATGTTTTTCAGAAACCTATCCTACATTGCCACTGAATGTTTCCTGACCTCCCCATGCTGGCAATCCCGTGGTGCTTTTCTCCATCCTACATTGCCCCTCACTGCCTATCCTAATTCAGGCACTCCGAATCACACCACCCCGTGATGTTTTTCTCACTCCTACTAGTGACTGGCCTGTTAGAAACCCTTACAATGCGAACAACACCGCTATGTTTTTCAGAAACCTATCCTACATTGCCACTGCGTGTTTCCCTACCTCCCCATGCTGACCACCCCATGGTGCTTCTCTCCCTCCTACATTGCCACTCACTGCCTATCCTCATTCAGGTCCTCCGATTCACACCACCAGTGATGTTTTTCTCAGTCCTACCATTGAATGGCCTGTTAGAAACCCGTACAATGCGCACCACCCCTCGATGTTTTTCAGAAACCTATACTACATTGCCACTGCATGTTTCCTGACCTCCCCATGCTGAGCACCCCGTGGTGCTTTTCTCCATCCTACATTGCCACTCACTGCCTATCCTCATTCTGGCCCTCCAAATCACACCACCCCATGATGTTTTTCTCACTCCTACTAGTGAATGGCCTGTTAGAAACACTTACAATGCGCACCACCCCACTAAGGTTTTCAGAAACCTAAATGACATTGCCACTGCATATTTCCTGACATCCCATGCTGACCACCCCGTGGTGCTTTTCTCCATCCTACATTGCCATTCACTGCCTATACTAATTCAGGCCCTCCGATTCACACCACCCCGTGATGTTTTTCTCACCAATACTAGTGAATGGCCTGTTAGAAACCCTTACAATGCGCAACACCCCGCGATGTTTTTCAGAAACCTCTCCGACATTGCCACTGCAAGTTTCCTGACATCCCCATGCTGACCACCCCTTGGAGCTTTTCTCCATCCTTCATTGCCTCTCACTGCCTATACTAATTCAGGCCCTCCGATTCACACCACCCCGTGATGTTTTTCTCACTTCTACTATTGAATGGCCTGGTAGAAACCCTTAAAATGCACACGACCCCAAGCAGTTCTTCAGAAACCTATCCTACATTGCCACTGCATGTTTCCTGTCCTCCCCATGCTGACCACCCCTGGTATGTTTTCCATCCTAATTGGGACTCACTGCCTATTCTCATTCTTTCCCTCCGAATCACACCACCCCGTGTTGTTTTTCTCACTCCTATAGTGCATGGCCTGTTAGAAACCCTTAAAATATGCACCAACCCGCAATGTTTTTCATAAACCTACCCTACATTGCCACTGCATGTTTCCTAACCTGCCCATAGTGACCACCCCGTGGTGCTTTTCTCCATCTTACATTGCCACTTACTGCCTATCCTAATTGAGGCCTCCGATTCACACCACCCCGTGATGATTTTCTCAGTCCTACTCGTGAATGGCCTGTTAGAAAACCTTACAATGCCCACCACTTCGCGATGTTTCTCATAAACCTATCCTACATTGCCACTGCATGTTTCCTGACCTCCCCATGCTGACCACCCCTGGTATTTTTTCCATCCGACGTTGGCACTCACTGCCTATCCTCATTCTGGCCCTCCAAATCACACCACCCCGTGATGTTTTTCTCACTCCTACTAGTGAATGGCCTGTTAGAAACACTTACAATGCGAACAACACCGCTATGTTTTTCAGAAACCTATCCTACATTGCCACTGCTTGTTTCCTGATCCCCCCATGCTGACCAAACCGTGGTGCTTTCCTCCATCCTACATTGCCATCAACTGCCTATCCTAATTCAGGCCCTCTGATTCACACCACCCGTGATGTTTTTCTATCTCCTACTAGTGAATGGCCAGTTAGAAACCCTTACAATGCGCACCACCCCGCGATGTTTTTTGCAAACCTCTCCTACATTGCCACTGCATGTTTTCTGACCTCCCCATGCTGACCATCCCGTGGTGCTTTTCTCCATCCTACATTGACACTCACTGCCTATCCTAATTCAGGCCCTCCAATTCACTCCACCCCGTGATGTTTTTTTCACTCCTCCTGGTGAATGGCATGTTAGAAACCCTTACAATGCGCACCACCCCACGATGTTTTTCAGAAACTTATCCTACATTGCCAATGCATATTTCATGACCTCACCATGCTGACCACCCCGTGGTGCTTTTCTCCATCCTACATTGCCACTTAGTGCTTATCCTAATTATGGCCCTCTGAGTCACACAACCCCATGATGTTTTTCTCACTCCTACTAGTGAATGGCCTGTTAGAAACACTTACAATGCGCACCACCCCACGAAGGTTTTCAGAAACCTATCCTACATTGCTTCATGTTTGCTGACCAACCAATGCTAACGACCCCATGGTGCGTTTCTCCTTCCTACATTGCCAATCACTGCCTATCTTAATTCAGGCCCTCGGATTCACACCACCCTGTGATGTTTTTCTCACTCCTACTAGTGAATGGCCTGTTAGAAAACCTTACAATGCGCACCACCCAGCGATGTTTTTTAGAATCCTAAACGAATTTGCCACTGCATGTTTCCTGACCTCCCCATACTGAGGCACCGATGGTGCTTTTCTCCAACCTACATTGTCACTCACTGCCTATCCTCATTCAGGCCGTCTGATTCACACCACCCCATGATGTTTTTCACACTCCTTCAAGTGAATCGCCTGTTAGAATCGCTTACAATGCGCAACACCCTGCAATGTTTTTCAGAAACCTATCCTACATTGCCACTGAATGTTTCCTGACCTCCCCATGCTGGCAATCCCGTGGTGCTTTTCTCCATCCTACATTGCCCCTCACTGCCTATCCTAATTCAGGCACTCCGAATCACACCACCCCGTGATGTTTTTCTCACTCCTACTAGTGACTGGCCTGTTAGAAACCCTTACAATGCGAACAACACCGCTATGTTTTTCAGAAACCTATCCTACATTGCCACTGCGTGTTTCCCTACCTCCCCATGCTGACCACCCCATTGTGCTTCTCTCCCTCCTACATTGCCACTCACTGCCTATCCTCATTCAGGTCCTCCGATTCACACCACCAGTGATGTTTTTCTCAGTCCTACCATTGAATGGCCTGTTAGAAACCCGTACAATGCGCACCACCACTCGATGTTTTTCAGAAACCTATACTACATTGCCACTGCATGTTTCCTGACCTCCCCATGCTGAGCACCCCGTGGTGCTTTTCTCCATCCTACATTGCCACTCACTGCCTATCCTAATTCCGGCCGTCTGATTCACACCACTCCATGATGTTTTTCTCACTCCTGCTAGTGAATGGCCTGTTAGAAACCCTTACAATGCGAACAACACCGCTATGTTTTTCAGAAACCTATCCTACATTGCCACTGCGTGTTTCCCTACCTCCCCATGCTGACCACCCCATTGTGCTTCTCTCCCTCCTACATTGCCACTCACTGCCTATCCTCATTCAGGTCCTCCGATTCACACCACCAGTGATCTTTTTCTCAGTCCTACCATTGAATGGCCTGTTAGAAACCCGTACAATGCGCACCACCACTCGATGTTTTTCAGAAACCTATACTACATTGCCACTGCATGTTTCCTGACCTCCCCATGCTGAGCACCCCGTGGTGCTTTTCTCCATCCTACATTGCCACTCACTGCCTATCCTAATTCCGGCCGTCTGATTCACACCACTCCATGATGTTTTTCTCACTCCTGCTAGTGAATGGCCTGTTAGAAACCCTTACAATGGGCAACACCCCACGATGTTTTTCAGAAACCTAAATGACATTGCCACTGCATATTTCCTGACATCCCATACTGACCACCCCGTGGTGCTTTTCTCCATCCTACATTGCCATTCACTGCCTATACTAATTCAGGCCCTCCGATTCACACCACCCCGTGATGTTTTTCTCACCAATACTAGTGAATGGCCTGTTAGAAACCCTTACAATGCGCAACACCCCGCGATGTTTTTCAGAAACCTCTCCGACATTGCCACTGCAAGTTTCCTGACATCCCCATGCTGACCACCCCGTGGAGCTTTTCTCCATCCTTCATTGCCTCTCATTGCCTATACTAATTCAGGCCCTCCGATTCACACCACCCCGTGATGTTTTTCTCACTTCTACTATTGAATGGCCTGGTAGAAACCCTTAAAATGCGCACGACCCCAAGCAGTTCTTCAGAAACCTATCCTACATTGCCACTGCATGTTTCCTGTCCTCCCCATGCTGACCACCCCTGGTATGTTTTCCATCCTAATTGGCACTCACTGCCTATTCTCATTCTTTCCCTCCGAATCACACCACCCCGTGTTGTTTTTCTCACTCCTATAGTGAATGGCCTGTTAGAAACCCTTACAATGTGCACCAACCCGCAATGTTTTTCAGAAACCTATCCTACATTGCCACTGCATGTTTCCTAACCTGCCCATAGTGACCACCCCGGGGTGCTTTTCTCCATCTTACATTGCCACTTACTGCCTATCCTAATTGAGGCCTCCGATTCACACCACCCCGTGATAATTTTCTCAGTCCTACTCGTGAATGGCCTGTTAGAAAACCTTACAATGCCCACCACCTCGCGATGTTTCTCATAAACCTATCCTACATTGCAACTGCATGTTTCCTGATCTCCCCATGCTGACCACCCTGTGGTGCTTTTCTCCATCCTACACTGTCACTCGCTACCTATCCTAATTCCGGCCCTCCGATTCACATCACCCCGTGATGTTTTTCTCACTCATACCAGTAAATGGCCTGTTAGAATCCCTTACTATGCGCAACACCCAGCGATGTTTTTCAGAAACCTCTCCGACATTGCCAATGCAAGTTTCGTGACCTACCCATGCTGACCACCTCTTGGTGCTTTTCTCCATCCTACATTTCCACTCACTGCCTATACTAATTCAGGCCCTAAAATCACACCACCCCGTGATGTTTTTCTCACTCCTACTAGTGAATGGCCTGTTAGAAACACTTACAATGCGCACCAACCCACGAAGGTTTTCAGAAACCTATCCTACATTGCCACTGCATGTTTCCTGACCTGTCCATACTGACCACCCCGTGGTGCTTTTCTCCATCCTACATTGCCACTCACTGCCTATCCTAATTGAGGCCCTCCGATTCACACCACTCCATGACGTTTTTCTCACTCCTGCTAGTGAATGGGCTGTTAGAAACCCTTAGAATGGGCAACACTCGCGATGTTTTTCAGAAACCTAAACGACATTGCCCCTGCATATTTCCTGACATCCCATGCTGACCACCCCGTGGTGCTTTTCTCCATCCTACATTGCCACTCACTCCCTATCCTAATACAGGCACTCCAATGCACACCACCAGTGATTTTTTTCTCACTCCTACGAGTGAATGGCCTGTTGGAAACCCGGGCAATGCGCACCACCCCGCGATGTTTTTCAGAAACCTATAATACATAGTCACTGCATGTTTCCTGACCTCCCCATGCTGAGCGCATTGTGGTGCTTTTCTCCATCCTACATTGCCACTCACTGCCTATGCTAATTCAGGCCCTCAGATTCACATCACCCAGTGATGTTTTTCTCACTGCTACTACTGAATGGCATGTTAAAACCCATTAAAATGCGCACCACCCCATGATGTTTTTCAGAAACCTATCCTACATTGCCACTGCATGTTTCCTGACCTCCCCATGCTGACCAACCCGTGGTTCTTTTCCACATCCTACATTGCCACTCACTGCCTATACTAATTCGGGCCCTCCTATTCATTCCAAACCGTGATGTTACTCTCACTCCTTCTAGTGAATGACCTGTTAGAAAGCCTTACAATGCGCACAACCCCACGATGTTTTTCAGAAATCTTTTCTACATTGCCACTGCGTGTTTCCTGACCTCCCCATGCTGACCACCCTGTGATACTTTTCTCCATTCTACATTGTCACTCACTGCCTTTTCCAATTCAGGCCCTCCGATTCACACCACCCCTTGATGTTTTTGTCACTCCTACTAGTGAATGGCCTGTTAGAAACCCTTACAATGCGAACCACCACGCGATGTTTTTCAGAAACCTATGCAACATTGAAACTGCATGTTTCCTGACCTCCCTACGCTGAGGAACCTGTGGTGCTTTTCTCCATCCTACGTTTCCACTTTCTGCCTATACTAATTCTGTTCCTCCGATTCACACCACCCCGTGATGTTATTCTCACTCCTGCTAGTGAATGGCTTTTTAGAAACCCTTACAATGCGCACAACCCCACGATGTTTTTCAGAAATCTATCCTACATTGCCACTGTATGTTACCTGACCTCCCCAAGCTGACAACCCCGTGGTGCTTTTCTCCATCCTACATTGCCACTCACTGGCTGTCCTAACTCAGGCCCTCCGATTCACACCACCCCGTGACAATTTTCTCACTCCTAATAGTGAATGGCCTTGTGGAAACCCTTACAATGCGCACCTTAACGCCATGTTTTTCAGAAACCTATCCTACATTGAAACTGCATGTTTCCTGAACTCCCTACGCTGAGGACCCTGTGGTGCTTTTTTCCATCCTACATTGCCACTCACTGCGTATCCTAATTCCGGCCCACAGATTCACACCACCCCTTTATGTTTTTCTCTTTCCTTCTAGTGAATGGCCTCTTATATTGCGCACCACCCCGTGATGTTTTTCAAAAACCTATCATACATTGCAAATGCATTTTTCCTGACCGCGCATGCTGACCACACCGTGGTACTTTTCTCCATCCTACATTGCCACTCACTGCCTATCCTAATTCCCGCCCTTGATTAACACCAACCTGTGATGTTTTTCTCACTCCTACTAGTGAATGGCCTGTTAGAAACCCTTACAATGCGCACCACCCCACGATGTTTTTCAGAAAGCTATCCTACATTGCCACCGCATGTTTCCTGACCTCCCCATGCTGACCACCCCGTGGTGCTTTTCCACATCCCAAATTGCCACTCACTGCCTATCCTCATTCTGGCCCTCCGATTCACACCACCCCGTGCTGTTATTCTCACTCGTGATAGTGAATGGCCTGTTAGAAACCCTTACAATGCGAACCACCCCGTTATGTATTTCAGAAACCTATCCTACATTGCCACTGTGTGTTTTTTGACCTACCCATGCTGACCACCCCGTGGTGCTTTTCTCCATCCTACAGTGCCACTAAATGCCTATCCTAATTCAGGCCCTCTGATTCACACTACCCGTGATGTTTTTCCCTTACCTACTAGTGAATGGCCTGTTAGAAACCCGTGCAAAGCGCACCACCCGCGGAAGTTTTTCAGAAACTTATACTACATTGCCACTGCATGTTTCCTGACCTCCCCATGCTGAGCACCCCGTGGTGCTGTTCTCCATCCTACATTGCCACTCACTGCCTATCCTAATTCCGTCCCTCGGATTCACACGACCCCGTGATGATTTTCTCACTCCTACTAGTGAATTGCCTGTTAGAAACCCTTACAATGCGCACCACCCCACGATGTTTTTCAGAAACCTATCCTACATTGCCACTGCATGTTTCCTAACCTCCCCATTATGACCACCCCGTGGTGCTTTTCTCCATCCTACATTGCCACTCACTGCCTATCCTTATTTAGGACCTCAGATTCACACCATCCCGTGATGTTTTTCTCACTCAGCAAGTGAAAGGCCCGTTAGAATCACGCACAATGCGCACCACCTTGCGATGTTTTTCACAAACTTATCCCACATTGCAATTGCGTGTTTCTGACCTCCCCATGTTGACCACCCCTTGGTGCTTTTCTACATCCTTCATTGCCACTTACTGCCTATCCTAAATCAGTCCCTCAGATTCACATCACCCAGTGATGTTTTTCTCACTCCTACTGGTGAATGGCATGTTAGTTCCCCTTAAAATGCGCACCCCCCTCGATGTTTTTCAGAAACCTATTCTACATTGCCACTGCATGTTTCCTGAGCTCCCCATGCTGACTTCCCCGTGGTGCTTTTCCACATCCTACATTGCCACTCACTGCCTATGCTAATTCTGGCCTCTGATGCACACCACCCCGTGATGTTTTTCTCACTCCTGCTAGTGAATGGCCTGTTAGAAACACTTACACTGTGAACCACCCCGCTATGTTTTTCAGAAAACCTATACTACATTGCCACTGCATGTTTCCTGACCACCCCATGCTGAGCACCCCATGGTGCTTTTCTCCATCCTACATTGCCACTCACTGCCTATCCTAAATCAGGACCTCCGATTCACACCGCCCTGTGATGTTTTTCTCACTCCTACTAGTGAATGGCCTTTTAGAAACCCTTACAATGCGCACCTCCCCACGATGTTTTTCAGAAACCTATCCTACATTGCCACTACATGTTTCCTGACCTCCCCATGCTGACCACCCCGTGGTGCTTTTGTCCATCCTACATTGGCTCTCACGGCCTATCCTTATTCTGGCACTCCGAATCACACCACCCCGTGATGATTTTCACACTCCTACTAGTGAATGGCCTGTTAGAAACCCGTAAAATGCGCACCACCATGCGATGTTTTTCAGAAACCTATACTACATTGCTAATGCATGTTTCCTGACCTCCCCATGCTGAGTACCCCGTGGTGCTTTTCTCCATCCTACATTGCCACTCAATGCCCATCCTAATTCAGGCCCTCCGATTCACACCACGCCATGATGTTTTTCTCACTCCTACTAGTGAATGGCCTTTTAGAAACCCTTACAATGTGCACCACCCTGCATTGTTTTTCAGAAACCTATCCTACATTGCCACTGCGTGTTTCCTGACCTCCCCAGGCTGACCACGCCTTAGTGCTTTTGTCCATCCTGCATTGCCACTCACTGCCTATCCTAATTCCGGCCCTCCGATTCACACCACCCCCTGATGTTTTTCTCACTCCGGCTAGTGAATGGCCTGTTAGAAACCCTTACAATGGGCAATACCCCAGGATGTTTTTGAGACACCTAAAGGACATTGCCACTGCATATTTCCTGACATCCCATGCTGATCACCCCATTGTGCTTTTCTCCATCCTACATTGCCACTCACTGCCTATCCTCATTCTGGCCCTCCAATTCCCACCACCACGTGATGTTTTTCTCACTCCTACTAGTGAATGGCCTGTTAGAAACAATTACAATGCGCACCACCCCACTAAGGTTTTCAGAAACGTATCGTACATTGCTTCATGTTTGCTGACCACCCAATGCTAACGACCCCATGGTGCGTTTCTCCTTCCTACATTGCCAATCACTGCCTATGCTAATTCAGGCCCTCAGATTCACACCACCCCGTGATGTTTTTCTCACTAATACTAGTGAATGGCCTGTTAGAAACCCTTACAATGCACAACACCCTGCGATGTTTTTCAGAAACTTCTCCGACATTGCCACTGCAAGTTTCCTGACCTGCCATGCTGACCACCCCGTGGAGCTTTTCTCCATCCTACATTGCCACTCACTGCCTATACTAATTCAGGCCCTCCGATTCACACCACCCCTTGATGTTTTTCTCACTTCTACTATTGAATGGCCTGGTAGAAACCCTTACAATGTGCACGACCCCACGCAGTTTTTCACAAACCTATCCTACATTGCCACTGCATGTTTCCTGTCCTCCCCATGCTGACCACCCCTGGTATTTTTTCCATCCTACGTTGGCACTCACTGGCTATTCTCATTCTGTCCCTCCGAATCACACCACCCCGTGATGTTTTTCTCACTCCTATAGTGCATGGCCTGTTAGAAACCCTTAAAATATGCACCAACCCGCAATGTTTTTCAGAAACCTACCCTACATTGCCACTGCATGTTTCCTAACCTGCCCATAGTGACCACCCCGGGGTGCTTTTCTCCATCTTACATTGGCACTTACTGCCTATCCTAATTGAGGCCTCCGATTCACACCACCCCGTGATGTTTTTCTCAGTCCTACTCGTGAATGGCCTGTTAGAAAACCTTACAATGCCCAGCACTTCGCGATGTTTCTCATAAACCTATCCTACATTGCCACTGCATGTTTCCTGACCTCCCCATGCTGACCACCGCTGGTATTTTTTCCATCCGACGTTGCCACTCACTGCCTATCCTCATTCTGGCCCTCCAAATCACACCACCCCGTGATGTTTTTCTCACTTCTACTAGTGAATGGCCTGATAGAATCCCTTACAATGCGCACGGCCCCACGAAGTTTTTTAGAAACCTATACTACATTGTCACTGCATGTTTCCTGACCTCCCCATGCTGACCACCCCAGGTAATTTTTCCATCCGACGTTGCCACTCACTGCCTATCCTCATTCTGGCCCGCCAAATCACACCACCCCGTGATGTTTTGCTCACTCCTATGAGTGAATGGCCTATTAGTAACACTTACAATGCGCACCAACCCACGAAGATTTTCAGAAACCTATCTTACATTGCCACTGCATGTTTCCTGACATCCCATGCTGACCACCCCGTGGTGCTTTTCTCCATCCTACATTGCCACTCACTGCCTATCATAATACAGGCCCTCCGATGCACACCACCATTGATGTTTTTCTCATTCCTACGAGTGAATGGCCTGTTGGAAACCCGGGCAATGCGCACCACCCCGCGATGTTTTTCAGAAACCTATAATACATAGTCACTGCATGTTTCCTGACCTCCCCATGCTGAGCATATTGTGGTGCTTTTCTCCATCCTACATTGCCACTCACTGCCTATCCTAATTCAGGCCCTCAGATTCACATCACCCAGTGATGTTTTTCTCACTGCTACTACTGAATGGCATGTTAAAACCCCTTAAAATGCGCACCACCCCATGATGTTTTCAGAAACCTATCCTACCTTGCCACTGCATGTTTCCTGACCTCCCCATGCTGACCACCCTGTGGTGCTTTTCCACATCCTACATTGCCACTCACTGCCTATACTAATTCGGGCCCTCCGATTCACACCAAACCGTGATGTTACTCTCACTCCTGCTAGTGAATGGCTTGTTAGAAAGCCTTACAATGAGCACAACCCCACGATGTTTTTCACAAATCTATTCTACATTGCCACTGCGTGTTTCCTGACCTCCCCATGCTCACCACCCCGTGATTCTTTTCTCCATTCTACATTGTCACTCACTGCCTATTCCAATTCAGGCCCTCCGATTCACACCACCCCTTGATGTTTTTGTCACTCCTACTTGTAAATGGCCTGTTAGAAACCCTTACAATGCGCACCACCCCAAGGTGTTTTTCAGAAATCTATCCTACATTGCCACTGCATTTTTCCTGACCTCCCGATGCTGACAACCCTGTGGTGCTTTTCTTCATTCTACATTGTCACTCACTCGCTATCCTAACTCAGGCCCTCCGATTCACACCACGCATGATGATTTTCTCACTCCTAATTGTGAATGGCCTGTTAGAAACCCTTACAATGCGCACCACCATGCGATGTTTTTCAGAAACCTATGCAACATTGAAACTGCATGTTTCCTGACCTCCCTACGCTGAGGACACTGTGGTGCTTTTTTCCTTCCTACATTGCCACTCACTGCCTATCCTAATTCCGGCCCACAGATTCACACCACCCCGTTATGTTTTTCTCTCTCCTTCTATTAAATGGCCTCTTATAATGTGCACCACCCCGTGATGTTTTTCAAAAACCTATCATACATTGCGAATGCATTTATCCTGACCGCCCATCCTGACCACACCGTGCTGCTTTTCTCCATCCTACATTGCCACTCACTGCCTATCCTAATTCCCGCCCTTGATTAACACCAACCCGTGATGTTTTTCTCACTCCTACAAGTGAATGGCCTGTTAGAAACCCTTATAATGCGCACCACCACACGATGTTTTTCAGAAACCTATCCTACATTGCCACTGCATGTTTCCTCACCTCCCCATGCTGACCACCCCGTGGTGCTTTTCCACATCCTACATTGCCACTCACTGCCTATCCTCATTCTGGCCCTCCAATTCACACCACCCCGTGCTGTTATTCTCACTCGTGATAGCGAATGGCCTGTTAGAAACCCTTACAATGCGAACGACCCCGCTATGTATTTCAGAAACCTATCCTACATTGCCACTGTGTGTTTTTTGACCTACCGATGCTGACCACCCCGTGGTGCTTTTCTCCATCCTACAGTGCCACTCAATGCCTATCCTAATTCAGGCCCTCTGATTCACACTACCCGTGACGATTTTCTCTCTCCTACTAGTGAATGGCCTGTTAGAAACCCGTGCAATGCGCACCACCCCGCGATGTTTTTCAGAAACCTATCCTACATTGCCACTGCATGTTTCCTAACCTCCCCATGTTGACCACCCCGTGGTGCTTTTCTCCATCCTACATTGCCACTCACTGCCTATCCTAATTTAGGCCTTCACATTCACACCATCCCGTGATGTTTTTCTCACTCCTAGTAGTGAAAGGCCTGTTAGAATCACGCACAATGCGCACCACCTTGCGATGTTTTTCACAAACTTATCCCACATTGCAATTGCATGTTTCCTGAACTCCCCATGTTGACCACCCCTTGGTGCTTTTCTACATCCTAAATTGCCTATTACTGCCTATCCTAAATCAGTCCCTCAGATTCACATCACCCAGTGATGTTTTTCTCACTCCTACTGGTGAATGGCATGTTAGATCCCCTTAAAATGCGCACCGCCCTCGATGTTTTTCAGAAACCTATTCTACTTTGCCACTGCATGTTTCCTGAGCTCCCCATGCTGACTTCCCCGTGGTGCTTTTCCACATCCTACATTGCCACTCACTGCCTATGCTAATTCTGGCCCTCTGATGCACACCACCCCGTGATGTTATACTCACTCCTGCTAGTGAATGGCCTGTTAGAAACACTTACAATGCGAACCACCCCGCTATGTTTTTCAGAAACCTCTCCTACATTGCCACTGCAAGTTTCATAACCTCCCCATGCTGACCACACCATGGTGCTTTTCCACATCCTACATTGCCACTCACTGCCTATGCTGATTCCGGCCCTCTGATTCACACCACCCTGTGATGTTATTCTCACTCCTGCTAGTCAATGGCATGTTAGAAATCCTTACAATGCGAACGACCCCGCTATGTCTTTCAGAAACCTATCCTACATTGCCACTGTGTGTTTCCTGACCTCCCCATCCTGACCACCCTGTGGTGCTTTTCTCCATCCTACGTTGCCAGTAACTGACTATCCTAATTCAGGCCCTCGGATTCACATTACCCAGGGATGTTTTTCTCACTCCTACTAGTGAATGGCATGTTAGGACCCCTTAAAATGCGCACCACACCTCGATGTTTCTCAGAAACCTATCCTACATTGCCACTGCATGTTTCCTGACCTCCCCATGCTGACCACCCATTGGTGCTTTTCCACATCCTACATTGCCACTCACTGCCTATACGAATTCTGGCCCTCCGATTCACACCTCCCCGTGATGTTATTATCACTGCTGCTAGTGAATGGCCTGTTAGAAACGCTTACAGTTCGAACCACCCCAATATGTTTTTCAGAAAACTATCCTACATTGCCACTGCGTGTTTCCTGACTTCCGCTTGCTGACCACCCCGTGGTGCTTTTCTCCATCCTACATTGCCATCAACTGCCTATCCTAATTCAGGCCCTCCCATTAACACCATCCGTGATGTTTTTCTATCTCCTACTAGTGAATGGCCAGTTAGAAACCCTTACAATGCGCACCACCCCGCAATGTTTTTCAGAATCCTCTCCTACATTGCCACTGCAAGTTTCCTGACCTCCCCATGCTGACCACCCCGTGGTGCTTTTCTCCATCCTACATTGCCACTCACTGCCTATCCAAATTCAGGCCCTCCAATTCACTCCACCCCGTGATGTTTTTCTCACTCCTCCTGGTGAAATGCATGTTAGAAACACTTACAATGCCCACCACCCCACGATGTTTTTCAGAAACTTATCCTGCATTGCCACTGCATATTTCATGACCTCCCCATGCTGAACACCCCGTGGTGCTTTTCTCCATCCTACATTGCCACTTAGTGCTTATCCTATTTATGGCACTCTGAGTCACACCACCCCGTGATGTTTTTCTCACTCCTACTAGTGAATGGCCTATTAGAAACCCTTACAATGCGAACAACCCCGCTACGTTTTTCGGAAACCTATCCTACATTGCCACTGTGTGTTTCCTGACCTCCCCATGCTGACCACCCTGTGGTGCGTTTCTGCATCCTACATTGCCACTCACTGCCTATCCTAATTCCGGCCCTCCGTTTCACACCACCCCATGATGTTTTTCTCACTCCTGCTAGTGAATGGCATGTTAGGACCCATTAAAATGCGCACCACCCCTCGATGTTTTTCAGAAACCTATCCTACTTTGCCACTGCATGTTTCCTGACGTCCTCATGCTGACCACACAGTGGTGCTTTTCCACATCCTACATTGCCACTCACTGCCTATACGAATTCTGGCCCTCTGATTCACACCACCCCGTGATGTTATTCTCACTCCTGCTAGTGAATGGCCTGTTAGAAACCCTTACAGTGAGAACCACCCCAATATGTTTTTCAGAAACCTATCCTACATTGTCACTGCGTGTTTCCTGATCTCTCCATGCTGACCAAACCGTGGCGCTTTTCTCCATCCTACATTGCCATCAACTGCCTATCCTAATTTAGGCCCTCCAATTCACACTACCCGTCATGTTTTTCTATCTCCTACTAGTGAATGGCCAGTTAGAAACCCTTACAATGCGCACCACCCCGCGATGTTTTTCACAAACCTCTCCTACATTGCCACTGCAAGTTTCCTGAACTCCCCATGCTGACCACCCCATGGTGCTTTTCTCCATCCTACATTGCCACTCACTGCCTATCCTAAATCAGGCACTCCGATTCACTCCACCCCGTGATGTTTTTCTCTCTCCTCTGGTGATTGGCATGTTAGAAACCCTTACAATGCGCACCACCCCACGATGTTTTTCAGAAACTTATCCTACATTGCCACTGCATATATCATGACCTCCACATTCTGACCACCCCGTGGTGCTTTTCTCCATCCTACATTGCCATTTAGTGCTTATCCTAATTATGGCACTCTGAGTCACACCACCCCGTGATGTTTTTTTCACTCCTGCTAGTGAATGGCCTGTTAGAAACCCTTACAATGGGCAACACCCCGCGATGTTTTTGAGACACCTGAACGACATTGCCACTGCATATTTCCTGACATCCCATGCTGATCACCCCGTGGTGCTTTTCTCCATCCTATATTGCCTCTCACTTCCTATCCTAATTCAGGCCCTCCGATTCACACCACACCGTGATGTTTTTCTCACTTCTACTAGTGAATGGCCTGTTAGAAACCCTTACAATGCGTACCACCCCACAATGATTTTCAGAAACCTATCCTACATTGGCACTGCATGTTTCCTGACGTGCCCATACTGACCACCCCGTTGTGCTTTTCTAAATCCTATATTGCCACACACTGCCTATCCTAATTAAGGCCCTCCGACTCACACCACCCCGTTATGATTTTCTGATTCCTACTAGTAAATGGCCTTTACTGAAAGGCCTTACAATGCGCACCAACCCGCGATGATTTTCAGAAACCTATCCTACATTGAAATGGCATGTTTCATGACCGGCCCATACAGATCACCCCGTGGTGCTCTTCTCCATCCTACATTGCCACTCACTGCCTATCCTAATACAGGCCGTCCGTTTCACACCACCCCATGATGTTTTTCTCACTCCTACTAGTGGATGGCCTTTTAGAAACCCTTTCAATGCGCACCACCCCGCAATGTTTTTGAGAAACCTATCCTACATTGCCACTACATGTTTCCTGACCTCCTCATGCTGACCACTCCGTGGTGGTTTTCTCCGTCCTACATTGCCACTCACTGCCTATCCTAATTCCGGCCCTCTGATTCACACCACCCCGTGACGTTTTTCTCACTCCTACTAGTGAATGGCCTGTTAGCAACCCTTACAATGTGCACTACCCTGCGATGTTTTTGAGAAACCTATACTCCATTGCCACTGTATGTTTCCTGAACTCCCCATGCTGACCATCCTGTACTGCTTTTCTTCATCCCACATTGCCACTCACTGCCTATCCTAATTCAGGTCCTCCGATGCACACAACCCCGTGATGTTTCTCTCAATCCTTCTAGTGAATAGCCTGTTAGAAACCCTTACAATGTGCAACACCCCGCGATGTTTTTCAGAAACCTACCCTACATTGCTGCATGTTTGCTGACCACCCAATGCTGACCACCCCGTGTTGCGTTTCTCCTTCATACATTGCCACACACTGCCTGTCCTAATTCAGGCCCTCGGATTCACACCACCCTGTGATGTTTTTCTCACTCCTACTAGTGAATGGCCTGTTAGAAACCTTTACAATGCGCACCACCCCGCGATGTTTTTCAGAATGCTAAACGACATTGCCCCTGCATGTTTCCTGACCTCCCAATGCTGAACACCCCGTGGTGCTTTTCTCCATCCTACATTGCCACTCACTGTCTATTCTCATTCAGGTCGTCCAATTCACACCACCCCATGATGTTTTTCTCACTTCTACTACTGAATGGCCTGTTAGAAAACCTTACAATGCGCAACACCCCGCGATGTTTTGCAGAAAACTATCCTACATTGCCACTGCATTTTTCCTGACCTCCCGATGCTGACAACCCCGTGGTGCTTTTCTCTATCCTTCATTGCCACTCACTGCCTATCCTAATTCAGGCCCTCCGATTCACACCACCCGGGATGTTTTTCTCACTCCTACTAGTGAATGGCCAGTTAGAAAAACTTACAATGCGAAAAACCCCGCTATGTTTTTCAGAAACCTATCCTACATTGCCACTGCATGTTTCCTTACCTCCCCATGCTGACCATCCCGTGGTGCTTTTCTTCATCCCACATTGCCAGTCACTGCCTATCCTAATTCAGGTCCTCTGATGCACACAACCCCGTGATGTTTCTCTCACTCCTACTAGTGAATGGCCTTTAGAAACCCTTACAATACGCACCACCCCGCGATGTTTTTCAGAAACCTATTCTACATTGCTTCATGTTTGCTGACCACCCAATGCTGACGACCCCGTGGTGCGTTTCTCCTTCCTACATTGCCACTCACTGCCTATCCTTATTCAGGCCTTTGGATTCACACCACCCTGTGATGTTTTTCTCACTCTTACTAGTGAATGGCCTGTTAGAAACCCTTACAATGTGCACCACCCAGCGATGTTCTTGAGAATCCTAAACGACATTGCCGCTGCATGTTTCCTGACCTCCCCATTCTGAGCCACCCATGTTGCTTTTCTCCAACCTACATTGCCACTCACTGCCTATCCTCATTCAGGCACTCCGATTCACACGACAACATCAAGATTTTCTCACTCATACTAGTGAATGGACTGTTACAAACACTTACAATGTGCAACTCCGTGCGATGTTTTTCAGAAACCTCTCCGACATTGCCACTGTAAGTTGCTTGACCTACCCATGCTGACCACCCCGTGTTGCTTTTCTCCATCCTACATTGCCAGTCACTGCTTGTACTAATTCAGGCCCTCTGATTCACACCACCCCGTGATGTTTTTCTCAATTCTACTAGTGAATGGCTTGGTAGAAACCCTTACAATGCGCACCACCCAAAGAAGTTTTTCAGGAACCTATCCTACATTGCCACTGCATGTTTCCTGACCTCCCCATGCTGACTATCCCGTGGTGCTTTTGTCCAACTACATTGCCACTCAGTGCCTATCCTAATTCTGGCACTCCGAATCACACCACCCCGTGATGATTTTCTCACTCCTACTAGTGAATGGCCTGTTAGAAACCCGTACAATTCGCACCATCCCGCGATGTTTTTCAGAAACCTATACTACATTGCTACTGCATGTTTCCGGACTTCCCCATGCTGAGCACCCCGTGGTGCTTTTCTCCATCCTACATTGCCACTCACTGTCTATCCTAATTCAGGCCCTCTGATTCACACCACCCCGTGATGTTTTTCTGCCTCCTACTAGTGAATGCCCTGTTAGAAACCCTTACAATGTGCACCACCCTGCATTGTTTTTCAGAAACCTATCCTATCTTGCCACTGCATGTTTCCTGACCTCCCCATACTTACCAACCTGTGGTGAATTTCTCCATCCTACATTGCCACTCACTGCCTATCCTAATTCAGGCACTCCGATTCACACCACGCCGTGATGTTTTTCTCGCTCCTACTAGTGAATGGCCTGTTAGAAACCCTTACATTGCGAACAACCCCTCTATTTTTTTCAGAAACCTGCCCTACATTGCCACGGCGTGTTTCCTGACCTCCCCATCCTGACCACCCCGTGGTGCTTTTCTCCATCCTACATTGCCACTCATTGCCTGTCCTAATTGAGGCCCTCCGATTCACACCACCCGTGATGTTTTTCTCACTCCTACTTGTGAATGGCGTGTCAGAATCCCTTACAATGCGCACCTCCCCACGATGTTTTTCAGAAACCTATCCTACATTGCCACTGCATGTTTCCTGACCTCCGCAGGCTGACCACCCCGTGGTGCTTTTCTCCATCCTACATTGCCACTCACTGCCTATCCTAATTCTGGCACTCCGAATCACACAACCCTGTGATGATTTTCTCACTCCTACTATTGAATGGCCTGTTAGAAACCCTTACAATGCGCACAACCCCGCATTGTTTTTCAGAAACCTATCCTACATTGCCACTGCATGTTTCCTGACCTCCACATACTGACCATCCCGTGGTGAATTTCTCCATCCTACTTTGCCACTCACTGCCTATCCTAATTCAGGCACTCAGATTCACACCACGCCATGAAGTTTTTCTCATTCCTACT
This sequence comes from Cavia porcellus, assembly GCF_034190915.1. NCBI lineage: Eukaryota > Metazoa > Chordata > Mammalia > Rodentia > Caviidae > Cavia > Cavia porcellus. The sequence goes on along the minus strand of NW_026947510.1, from coordinate 27,676,256 downwards.
AATGAATGACCTGTTAGAAACCCTTACATGGCGAACCACCCCTCGATGTTTTTCAGAAACGTATACTACATTGCCACTGCATGTTTCCTGACCTCCCCATGCTAACCACCCCGTGGTGCTTTTCCACATCCTACATTGCCACTCACTGCCTATCCTAATTCTGTCCCTCCGGTTAACAACACCCTGTGATGTTATTCTTACTCCTGCTAGTGAATGGCCTGTTAGAAACCCATACAATGCGAACCACCCAGCTATGTATTTCAGAAACCTATCCTACATTGATACTGCGTGTTTCCTGACCTACCCAGGCTGACCACCCCGTGGTGCTTTTCTCCATCCTACATTGCCACTCTCTACCTATCCTTATTCAGGCCCTCCGATTCACACCACCCGTGGTGTTTTTCTCTCTCCTACAAGTGAATGGCCTTTTAGAAACCCGTGCAATGCGCACCACCCCACGATTTTTTTCTGAAATTTATACTACATTATCACTGCATGTTTCCTGACCTCCCCATGTTGAGCACCCCGTGGTTGCTTTTCTCCATCCTACATTGCAACTCACTGCCTATCCTAATTCAGGCCCTCGGATTCACATTACTCAGTGATGTTTTTCTCACTCCTACTAGTGAATGGCATGTTAGGACCCCTTAAAATGCGCACCACCCCTCGATGTTTTTCAGAAACCTATCCTATATTGCCACTGCATGTTTACTGACCTCCCCATGCTGACCACCCTGTGGTGCTTTTCCACAACCTACATTGCCACTCACTGCCTATACTAAGTCTGGCCTTCCGATTCATACCACCCCACGATGTTATTCTCACTCCTGCTAGTGAATGGCCTGTTAGAAACCCTTACAGTGCGAAACACCCCAATATGTTTTTCAAAAACCTATCCTACATTGCCACTGCATGTTTCCTGACCTCCCCATGCTGACAACCCCGTGGTGGTTTTCTCCATCCTACATTGCCATCAACTGCCTATCCTAATTCAGGCCCTCCGATTCACACCACCCGTGATGTTTTTCTATCTCCTACTAGTGAATGGCCAGTTAGAAACCCTTACAATGCGCACCACCCCGTGATGTTTTTCAGAAACCTATCCTACATGGCCACTGCAAGTTTCCTAACCTCCCCATGCTGACCACACCATGGTGCTTTTCCACATCGTACATTGCCACTCACTGCCTATGCTGATTCTGGCCCTCTGATTCACACCACCCCGTGATTTTATTCTCACTCCTGCTAGTCAATGGCCTGTTAGATACCCTTATAATGCGAACCACCCCGCTATGTTTTTCAGAAACCTATCCTACATTGCCACTGTGTGTTTCCTGACCTCCCCATCCTGACCACCCCGTGGTGCTTTTCTCAATCCTACGTTGCCAGTAACTGACTATCCTAATTGAGGCCCTCCGACTCACACCACCCCGTGATGTTATTCTCACTCCTGCTAGTGAATGGCCTGTTAGAAACCCTTACAATGTGCACAACCCCACGATGTTTTTCAGAAATCTATCCTACATTGCCACAGCATGTTTCCTGAGCTCCCCATGCTGACAACCCCGTGGTGCTTTGCTCCATCCTACTTTGCCACTCACTGGCTATCCTAACTCAGGCCCTCCAATTCACACAACCCCATGATAATTTTCTCACTCCTAATAGTGAATGGCCTGTTAGAAACCCTTACATTGCGCACCATCACGCGATGTTTTTCAGAAAACTATCCTACATTGAAACTGCATGTTTCCTGACCTCCCTACGCTGAGAACCCTGTGGTGCTTTTCTCCTTCCTACATTGCCACTCACTGCCTATCCTAATTCTGGCCCTCGGATTCACACCACCCCGTGATGTTTTTCTCACTCACACTAGTGAATGGCCTGTTAGAAACCTTTACAATTGGCACCACCCCGTGATGTTTTTGAGAAACCTCTCCGACATTGCCACCGCAAGTTTCCTGACATCTCCATGCTAAGCACCCCGTGGTGCTTTTCTCCATCCTACATTGCCACTCGCTGCCTATCCTAATTCATGCCCTCCGATTCACACCACCCCGTTATGTTTTTCTCACTCCTTCTAGTGAATGGCCTGTTAGAAACACTTATAATGCGCACCACCCCGCGATGTTTTTCAAAAACCTATCATACATTGCCAATGCATTTTTCCTGACTGCCCCATGCTGACCACACCGTGGTACTTTTCTCCATCCTACATTGCCACTCTCTGCCTATCCTAATTCCCGTCCTCCTATTCACACCAACCGGTGATGTTTTTCTCACTCCTACTAGGGAATGGCCTGTTAGAAACACTTACAATGCGCACCACCCCACGATGTTTTTCACAAACCTATCCTACATTGCCACTGCATGTTTCCTGACCTCCCGATGCTGACCACCCCGTGTTGCTTTTCCACATCTTACATTGCCACTCACTGCCTATCCTCATTCTGGCCCTCCGATTCACACCACCCCGTCATGTTATTCTCACTCCTGCTAGTGAATGGCCTGTTAGAAACCCAAACAATGCGAACCACCCAGCTATGTATTTCAGAAACCTATCCTACATTGCCACTGCGTGTTTCCTGACCTACCCAGGCTGACCACCCCATGGTGCTTTTCTCCATCCTACATTGCCACTCACTGCCTATCCTTATTCAGGCCCTCCGATTCACACCACCCGTGAAGTTTTTCTCTCTCCTACGAGTGAATGGCCTGTTAGAAACCCGTGCAATGCGCACCACCCCACGATGTTTTTCAGAACCTATACTACATTGCCACTGCATGTTTCCTGACCTCCCCATGTTGAGCACCCCGTGGTGCTTTTCTCCATCCTACATTGCAACTCACTGCCTATCCTAATTCAGGCCCTCAGATTCACATTACCCAGTGATGTTGTTCTCACTCCTACTAGTGAATGGCATGTTAGGACCCCTTAAAATGCGCACCACCCCTCGGTGTTTTTCAGAAACCTATCCTACATTGCCACTGCATGTTTCCTGACCTCCCCATGCTGACCACCCAGTGGTGCTTTTCCACATCCTACATTGACACTCACTGCCTTTACTAATTCTGGCCCTCCGATTCACACCACCCCGTGATGTTATTGTCACTCCTGCTAGTGAATGTCCTGTTAGAAACCCTTACAGTGCGAACCACCCCAATATGTTTTTCAGAAACCTATCCTACATTGCCACTGCGTGTTTCCTGACCTCCCCATGCTGACCACCCCTTGGTGCTTTTGTCCATCCTACATTGCCACTCACTGCCTATCCTAATTCCAGCACTCCGATTCACACCACCCCATGATGTTTTTCTCAATTCTGCTACTGAATGGCCTGTTAGAAACCCTTACAATGGGCAAGACCCCGCGATGTTTTTCAGACACCTAAACGACATTGCCCCTGCATATTTCCTGACATCCCATGCTGCCCACCCCATGGTGCTTTTCCCATCCTACTTTGCCACTCACTGCCCATCCTAATTCAGGACCTCCGATTCACACCACCCGTGATGTTTTTTTCTCTCCTACGAGTGAATGGCATCTTAGAAACCCTTACAATGCGCACCACCCAACGTTTTTTTTTTTTTTTTTCAGAAACTTATCCTACATTGCCACTGCATATTTCATGACCTCCCCATACTGACAACCCCTTGGTGCCTTTCCACATCCTACATTGCCACTTAGTGCTTATCCTAATTATGGCACTCTGAGTCACACCACCCCGTGATGTTTTTCTCACTCCTGCTAGTGAATGTCCTGTTAGAAACCCTTACAATGCGAACAACCCCGCTATGTTTTTCGGAAACCTATCCTACATTGCCACTGCGTGTTTCCTGACCTCCTCATGCTGACCGCCCCGTGGTGCTTTTGTCCATCCTACATTGCCACTCACTGCCTATCCTAATTCCAGCACTCCGATTCACACCACCCCATGATGTTTTTCTCAATTCTGCCACTGAATGGCCTGTTAGAAACCCTTACAATGGGCAAGACCCCGCGATGTTTTTCAGACCCCTAAACGACATTGCCCCTGCATATTTCCTGACATCCCATGCTGCCCACCCCATGGTGCTTTTCCCATCCTACTTTGCCACTCACTGCCTAACCTAATTCAGGACCTCCGATTCACACCACCCGTGATGTTTTTTTCTCTCCTACGAGTGAATGGCATCTTAGAAACCCTTACAATGCGCACCACCCAACGTTTTTTTTTTTTTTCAGAAACTTATCCTACATTGCCACTGCATATTTCATGACCTCCCCATACTGACAACCCCTTGGTGCCTTTCCACATCCTACATTGCCACTTAGTGCTTATCCTAATTATGGCACTCTGAGTCACACCACCCCGTGATGTTTTTCTCACTCCTACTAGTGAATGGCCTATTAGAAACCCTTACAATGCGAACAACCCCGCTATGTTTTTCGGAAACCTATCCTACATTGCCACTGCGTGTTTCCTGACCTCCTCATGCTGACCGCCCCGTGGTGCTTTTGTCCATCCTACATTGCCACTCACTGCCTATCCTAATTTCAGCCCTCCGATTCACACCACCCCATGATGTTTTTCTCACTTCTGCTACTGAATGGCCTGTTAGAAACCCTTACAATGGGCAAGACCCCGCGATGTTTTTCAGACACCTAAAGGACTTTGTCCCTGCATATTTCCTGACATCCCATGCTGCCCACGCCGTGGTGACTTTACAATCCTACATTGCCACTCACTGCCTATCCTAATTCAGGTCTTCCGATTCACACCACCCGTGATGTTTTTCTCTCTCCTACAAGTGAATGGCCTGTTAGACACCCGTGCAATGCGCAACACCCCACGATGTTTTTCAGAAACATATACCACATTGCCACTGCATGTTTCCTGACCTCCCCATGTTGAGCACCCCGTGGTGCTTTTCTCCATCCTACATTGCAACTCACTGCCTATCCTAATTCAGGCCCTCGGATTCACATTACCCAGTGATGTTTTTCTCACTCCTACTAGTGAATGGCATGTTAGGACCCCTTAAAATGCGCACCACCCCTCGATGTTTTTCACAAACCTATCCTACATTGCCACTGCGTGTTTCCTGACTTCCGCTTGCTGACCACCCTGTGGTGCTTTTCTCCATCCTACATTGCCATCAACTGCCTATCCTAAATCAGGCCCTCCGATTAACACCATCCGTGATGTTTTTCTATCTCCTACAAGTGAATGGCCAGTTAGAAAGCCTTACAATGCGCACCACCCCGCAATGTTTTTCAGAATCCTCTCCTACATTGCCACTGAAAGTTTCCTGACCTCCCCATGCTGACCTCCCCGTGGTGCTTTTCTCCATCCTACATTGCCACTCACTGCCTATCCTAATTCAGGCCCTCCGATTCACTCCACCCCGTGATGTTTTTCTCACTCCTCCTGGTGAAATGCATGTTAGAAACACTTACAATGCCCACCACCCCACGATGTTTTTCAGAAACTTATCCTACATTGCCACTGCATATTTCATGACCTCCCCATGCTGACCACCCCATCCTACATTGCCACTTAGTGCTTATCCTATTTATGGCACTCTGAGTCACACCACCCCGTGATGTTTTTCTAACTCCTACTAGTGAATGGCCTATTAGAAACCCTTACAATGCGAACAACCCCGCTACGTTTTTCGGAAACCTATCCTACATTGCCACTGCGTGTTTCCTGACCTCCCCATGCTGACCACCCCATGGTGCTTTTCTCCATCCTACATTGCCACTCACTGCCTATCCTAATTCCGGCCCTCCGTTTCACACCACCCCATGATGTTTTTCTCACTCCTGCTAGTGAATGGCATGTTAGGACCCATTAAAATGCGCACCACCCCTCGATGTTTTTCAGAAACCTATCCTACTTTGCCACTGCATGTTTCCTGACCTCCCCATGCTGACCACCCAGTGGTGCTTTTCCACATCCCACATTGCCACTCACTGCCTATACGAATTCTGGCCCTCCGATTCACACCATCCCGTGATGTTATTCTCACTCCTGCTAGTGAATGGCCTGTTAGAAACCCTTACAGTGAGAACCACCCCAATATGTTTTTCAGAAACCTATCCTACATTGTCACTGCGTGTTTCCTGATCTCCCCATGCTGACCAAACCGTGGTGCTTTTCTCCATCCTACATTGCCATCAACTGCCTATCCTAATTTAGGCCCTCCGATTCACACTACCCGTGATGTTTTTCTATCTCCTACTAGTGAATGGCCAGTTAAAAACCCTTACAATGCGCACCACCCCGCGATGCTTTTCACAAACCTCTCCTACATTGCCACTGCAAGTTTCCTGAACTCCCCATGCTGACCACCCCGTGGTGCTTTTCTCCATCCTACATTGCCACTCACTGCCTATCCTAATTCAGGCACTCCGATTCACTCCACCCCGTGATGTTTTTCTCTCTCCTCTGCTGAATGGCATGTTAGAAACCCTTACAATGCGCACCACCCCACAATGTTTTTCAGAAACTTATCCTACATTGCCACTGCATATATCATGACCTCCACATGCTGACCACCCCGTGGTGCTTTTCTCCATCCTACATTGCCACTTAGTGCTTATCCTAATTATGGCACTCTGAGTCACACCACCCCGTGATGTTTTTTTCACTCCTGCTAGTGAATGGCCTATTAGAAACTCTTACAATGCGAACAACTCCGCTATGTTTTTCGGAAACCTATCCTACATTGCCACTGCGTGTTTGCTGACCTCCCCATGCTGACCACCCCTTGGTGCTTTTCTCCATCCTACATTGCCACTCACTGCCTATCCTAATTCCGGCCCTCCGATTCACACCAGCCCCTGATGTTTTTCTCACTCCTGCTAGTGAATGGCCTGTTAGAAACCCTTACAATGGGCAACACCCCGCGATGTTTTTGAGACACCTAAACGACATTGCCACTGCATATTTCCTGACATCCCATGCTGATCACCCCGTGGTGCTTTTCTCCATCCTATATTGCCTCTCACTTCCTATCCTAATTCAGACCCTCCGATTCACACCACACCGTGATGTTTTTCTCACTTCTACTAGTGAATGGCCTGTTAGAAACCCTTACAATGCGCACCACCCCACAATGATTTTCAGAAACCTATCCTACATTGGCACTGCATGTTTCCTGACGTGCCCATACTGACCACCCCGTTGTGCTTTTCTAAATCCTATATTGCCACACACTGCCTATTCTATTTCAGGCCCTCTGACTGACACCACCCCGTTATGATTTTCTGATTCCTACTAGTAAATGGCCTTTACTGAAAGGCCTTACAATGCGCACCAACCCGCGATGATTTTCAGAAACCTATCCTACATTGAAATGGCATGTTTCATGACGGGCCCATACAGATCACCCCGTGGTGCTCTTCTCCATCCTACATTGCCACTCACTGCCTATCCTAATACAGGCCGTCCGTTTCACACCACCCCATGATGTTTTTCTCACTCCTACTAGTGGATGGCCTTTTGGAAACCCTTTCAATGTGCACCACCCCGCAATGTTTTTGAGAAACCTATCCTACATTGCTACTACATGTTTCCTGACCTCCTCATGCTGACCACCCCGTGGTGGTTTTCTCCGTCCTACATTGCCACTCACTGCCTATCCTAATTCCGGCCCTCCGATTCACACCACCCCGTGATGTTTTTCTCACTCCTACTAGTGAATGGCCTGTTAGCAACCCTTACAATGTGCACTACCCTGCGATGTTTTTGAGAAACCTATACTCCATTGCCACTGTATGTTTCCTGAACTCCCCATGCTGACCATCCTGTAGTGCTTTTCTTCATCCCACATTGCCACTCACTGCCTATCCTAATTAAGGTCCTCCGATGCACACAACCCCGTGATGTTTCTCTCAATCCTTCTAGTGAATAGCCTGTTAGAAACCCTTACAATGTGCAACACCCCGCGATGTTTTTCAGAAACCTACCCTACATTGCTGCATGTTTGCTGACCACCCAATGCTGACCACCCCGTGTTGCATTTCTCCTTCCTACATTGCCACTCACTGCCTGTCCTAATTCAGGCCCTCGGATTCACACCACCCTGTGATGTTTTTCTCACTCCTACTAGTGAATGGCCTGTTAGAAACCTTTACAATGCGCACCACCCCGCGATGTTTTTCAGAATGCTAAACGACATTGCCCCTGCATGTTTCCTGACCTCCCCATGCTGAACACCCCGTGGTGCTTTTCTCCAACCTACATTGCCACTCACTGCCTATCCTCATTCAGGCCTTCCGATTCACACCACCCCATGATGTTTTTCTCACTCCTGCTAGTGAATGGCCTGTTAGAAAATCTTACTATGAGCAACACCCCCCGATGCACACCACCCCGTGATGTTTTTCTCACTCCTACTACTGAATGGCCTGTTAGAGAACCTTACAATGCGCAAAAATCCGCGATGTTTTGCATAAAACTATACTACATTGCCACTGCATATTTCCTGACCTCTCGATGCTGACAACCCTGTGTTGCTTTTATCAAGCCTATATTGCCACTCACTGGCTATCTTAATTCAGGCCCTCCGATTCACACCACTCCGTTATGATTTTCTCACTCCTACTATTGAATGGCCTTTTAGAAACCCTTGCAATGCGCACCAACCCACGATGTTTTTCAGAAACCTATCCTACATTGAAACGGCATGTTTCATGAACTGCCCATACAGACCACCCCGTGGTGCTCTTCTCCGTCCTACATTGCTACTCGCTGGCTATCCTAATTCAGGCCGTCCGATTCACACCACCCTGTGATGTTTTTCTCACTCCTGCTAGTGAACGGCCTGTTAGAAACCCTTACAATGCGCAACCCCCGCGATGTTTTTCAGAAACCAAAACGACATTGCCACTACATGTTTCCTGACCTCCCCATGCTGAGCACCCCGTGGTGCTTTTCTCCATCCTACATTGCCACTCACTGTCTATTCTCATTCAGGTCGTCCAATTCACACCACCCCATGATGTTTTTCTCACTCCTACTACTGAATGGCCTGTTAGAAAACCTTACAATGCACAACACCCCGCGATGTTTTGCAGAAAACTATCCTACATTGCCACTGCATGTTTCCTGACCTCCCCATGCTGACAACCCCGTGGTGCTTTTCTCTATCCTACATTGCCACTCACTGCCTATCCTAATTCAGGCCCTCAGATTCACACCACCCTGTTATGTTTTTCACACTCCTACTAGTTAATAGCCTTTTAGAAACCCTTACAATGCGCAACACCTTGCAATGTTTTTCAGAAACCTATCCTACATTGCCAGTGCATGTTTCCTGAGCTCCTCATACTGACCACCGCGTGGTGCTTTTCTGTATCCTACATTGCCCCTCACTGCCTATCCTAATTCAGGCACTCCGAATCACACCACCCCGGGATGTTTTTCTCACTCCTACTAGTGAATGGCCAGTTAGAAAAACTTACAATGCGAAAAACCCCGCTATGTTTTTCAGAAACCTATCCTACACTGCCACTGCGTATTTCCTGGCCTCCCCATGCTGACCACCACGTGGTGCTTTTCTCCATGCTACATTGCCACTCACTGCCTATCCTAATTCAGGCCCTCCGATTCACACCAGCAGTGATGTTTTTCTCAGTCCTACTAGTGAATGGCCTGTTAGAAACCCGTACAATGCACACCACCCTCGATGTTTTTCAGAAACCTATACTACACTGCCACTGCATGTTTCCTGACCTCCCCATGCTGAGCACCCCGTGGTGCTTTTCTCCATCCTACATTACCACTCACTGCCTATCCTAATTCAGGCCCTCCAATTCACACCACCCCGTGATGTTTTTATCACTCCTACTAGTGAATGGCCTGTTAGAAACCCTTAAAATGTGCACTACCCCGTGATGTTTTTTCGAAATCTATCCTCCATTGCCACTGCATGTTTCCTTACCTCCCCATGCTGACCATCCCGTGGTGCCTTTCTTCATCCCACATTGCCAGTCACTGCCTATCCTAATTCAGGTCCTCTGATGCACACAACCCCGTGAAGTTTCTCTCACTCCTACTAGTGAATGGCCTTTAGAAACCCTTACAATACGCACCACCCCGCGATGTTTTTCAGAAACCTATCATACATTGCTTCATGTTTGCTGACCACCCAATGCTGACGACCCCGTGGTGCGTTTCTCCTTCCTACATTGCCACTCACTGCCTATCCTTATTCAGGCCTTTGGATTCACACCACCCTGTGATGTTTTTCTCACTCTTACTAGTGAATGGCCTGTTAGAAACCCTTACAATGTGCACCACCCAGCGATGTTCTTGAGAATCCTAAACGACATTGCCGCTGCATGTTTCCTGACCTCCCCATTCTGAGCCACCCATGTTGCTTTTCTCCAACCTACATTGCCACTCACTGCCTATCCTCATTCAGGCACTCCGATTCACACGACAACATCAAGATTTTCTCACTCATACTAGTGAATGGACTGTTACAAACACTTACAATGTGCAACTCCGTGCGATGTTTTTCAGAAACCTCTCCGACATTGCCACTGTAAGTTGCTTGACCTACCCATGCTGACCACCCCGTGTTGCTTTTCTCCATCCTACATTGCCAGTCACTGCTTGTACTAATTCAGGCCCTCTGATTCACACCACCCCGTGATGTTTTTCTCAATTCTACTAGTGAATGGCTTGGTAGAAACCCTTACAATGCGCACCACCCAAAGAAGTTTTTCAGGAACCTATCCTACATTGCCACTGCATGTTTCCTGACCTCCCCATGCTGACTATCCCGTGGTGCTTTTGTCCAACTACATTGCCACTCAGTGCCTATCCTAATTCTGGCACTCCGAATCACACCACCCCGTGATGATTTTCTCACTCCTACTAGTGAATGGCCTGTTAGAAACCCGTACAATGCGCACCATCCCGCGATGTTTTTCAGAAACCTATACTACATTGCTACTGCATGTTTCCTGACCTCCCCATGCTGAGCACCCCGTGGTGCTTTTCTCCATCCTACATTGCCACTCACTGCCTATCCTAATTCAGGCCCTCTGATTCACACCACCCAGTGAGGTTTTTCTGCCTCCTACTAGTGAATGGCGTGTTAGAAACACTTACAATGCGCACCACCCTACATTGTTTTTCAGAAACCTATCCTATCTTGCCACTGCATGTTTCCTGACCTCCCCATACTGACCAACCTGTGGTGAATTTCTCCATCCTACATTGCCACTCCCTGCCTATCCTAATTCAGGCACTCCGATTCACACCACGCCGTGATGTTTTTCTCGCTCCTACTAGTGAATGGCCTGTTAGAAACCCTTACATTGCGAACAACCCCGCTATATTTTTCAGAAACCTGCCCTACATTGCCACGGCTTGTTTCCTGACCTCCCCATCCTGACCTCCCCATCCTGACCACCCCGTGGTGCTTTTCTCCATCCTACATTGCCACTCATTGCCTATACTAATTGAGGCCCTCGGATTCACACCACCCGTGATGTTTTTCTCACTCCTACTTGTGAATGGCGTGTCAGAATCCCTTACAATGCGCACCTCCCCACGATGTTTTTCAGAAACCTATCCTACATTGCCACTGCATGTTTCTGGACCTCGGCAGGCTGACCACCCGGTGGTGCTTTTCTCCATCCTACATTGTCTCTCACTGCCTATGCTAATTCTGTCACTCCGAATCACACAACCCTGTGATGATTTTCTCACTCCTACTATTGAATGGCCTGTTAGAAACCCTTACAATGCGCACAACCCCGCATTGTTTTTCAGAAACCTATCCTACATTGCCACTGCATGTTTCCTGACCTCCAGATACTGACCAACCCGTGGTGCTTTTGTCCATCCTACATTGCCACTCACTGCCTATCCTAATTCCAGCACTCCGATTCACACCACCCCATGATGTTTTTCTCAATTCTGCTACTGAATGGCCTGTTAGAAACCCTTACAATGGGCAAGACCCCGCGATGTTTTTCAGACACCTAAACGACATTGCCCCTGCATATTTCCTGACATCCCATGCTGCCCACCCCATGGTGCTTTTCCCATCCTACTTTGCCACTCACTGCCCATCCTAATTCAGGACCTCCAATTCACACCACCCGTGATGTTTTTTTCTCTCCTACGAGTGAATGACATCTTAGAAACCCTTACAATGCGCACCACCCAACGTTTTTTTTTTTTTTCAGAAACTTATCCTACATTGCCACTGCATATTTCATGACCTCCCCATACTGACAACCCCTTGGTGACTTTCCACATCCTACATTGCCACTTAGTGCTTATCCTAATTGTGGCACTCTGAGTCACACCACCCCGTGATGTTTTTCTCACTCCTACTAGTGAATGGCCTATTAGAAACCCTTACAATGCGAACAACCCCGCTATGTTTTTCAGAAACCTATCCTATATTGCCACTGCGTGTTTCCTGACCTCCCCATGCTGATCACCCCGTGGTGCTTTAGTCCATCCTACATTGCCACTCACTGCCTATCCTAATTCCAGCCCTCCAATTCACACCACCCCATGATGTTTTTCTCACTTCTGCTACTGAATGGCCTGTTAGAAACCCTTACAATGGGCAAGACCCCGCGATGTTTTTCAGACACGTAAAGGACATTGTCCCTGCATATTTCCTGACATCCCGTGCTGCCGACCCCGTGGTGATTTTCCAATCCTACATTGCCACTCACTGCCTATCCTAATTCAGGTCTTCCGATTCACACCACCCGTGATGTTTTTCTCTCTCCTACGAGTGAATGGCCTGTTAGAAACCCGTGCAATGCGCAACACCCCACGATGTTTTTCAGAAACATATACCACATTGCCACTGCATTTTTCCTGACCTCCCCATGTTGAGCACCCCGTGGTGCTTTTCTCCATCCTACATTGAAACTCACTGCCTATCCTAATTCAGGCCCTCGCATACATATTACGCAGTAATGTTTTTCTCACTCCTACTAGTGAATGGCATGTAAGGACCCCTTAAAATGCGCACCACCCCTCGATGTTTTTCAGAAACCTATCTACATTGCCACTGCATGTTTCCTGACCTCCGCATGCTGACCACCCAGTGGTGCTTTTCCACATCCTACATTGCCACACATTGCCTATACTAATTCTGGCCCTCCGATTCACACCACCCCGTGATGTTATTCTCACTCCTGCTAGTGAATGGCCTGTTAGAAACCCTTACAGTGCGAACCACCCCAATATGTTTTTCAGAAACCTATCCTACATTGCCAGTGCGTGTTTCCTGACATCCCCATGCTCACCAAACCGTGGTGCTTTTCTCCATCCTACTTTGCCATCAACTGCCAATCCTAATTCAGGCCCTCCGATTCACACCACCCGTGATGTTTTTCTATCTCCTTCTAGTGAATGGCCAGTTAGAAACCCTTACAATGCGCACCACCCCGCGATGTTTTTCAGAAACCTCTCCTACATTGCCACTGCATGTTTCCTGACCTCCCGATGCTGAACACCCTGTGGTGCTTTTCTCCATCCTACATTGCCACTCACTGCCTATCCTAATTCAGGTCCTCCGATTCACTCCACCCCGTGATGTTTTTCTCACTCCTCCTGCTGAATGGCCTGTTAGAAACGCTTACAATGCGGAACACCCCACGATGTTTTTCAGAAACCTGTCCTACATTGCCGTATGTTTTTGACCACCCAATGCTGACCACCCCGTGGTGCCTTTCTCCATCGTACATTGCCACTCACTGCCTGTCCTATTTCAGCCCCTCCGATTCACACCACCCCGTTATGTTTTTCTCACTCCTTCTAGTGAATGGCCTGTTAGAAACCCTTGCAATGCGCAACACCCATGATGTTTTTCAGCAACCTATCCTACATTGCCACTGCATGTTTCCTGACTTCCCCATGCTGACCATGCCGTTTTCCTGTCCTCCATGCTACATTCCAACTCACTGACTATCTTAATTTGGCCCTCCGATTCACACCACCCTGTGATGTTTTTTTCACTCCTTCTAGTGAATGGCCTGTTAGAAACCCTTACAATGCCCACCACCCCGCGATGTTTTTCATAAACCTACCTTATATTGCCACTGCAAGATTCCTGACCTCCCCATGCTCACCAACCCGTGGTGCTTTAATCCATCCTACATTGTCACTCACTGCCTATCCTAATTCAGGCCCTCCGAATCACACCACCCCGTGATGTTTTTCTCACCCGTATTAATGGATGGCCTGTTAGAAACCCTTAAAATGCGGACCACCCGGCAATGTTTTTCAGAAACCTATCCTACATTGCCGGTGCATGTTTCCTGACCTCCTCATACTGACCACCCCGTGGTGCTTTTCTCCATCTTACATTGCAACTCACTGCCTATCCTAATTCAGGCACTCAGATTCACACCACCCCGTGATGTTTTTCTCACTCCTACTAGTGAATGGCCTGTTAGAAACACTTACAATGCGCAACACCCCGCGATGTTTTTCAGAAACCTGTCCTACATTGCCGCATGTTTCCTGAGCACCCCATGCTGACTAGCCCGTGGTGCTTTTCTCCATCCTAAATTGCCACTCAGTGCCTATCCTCATTCAGGCCATCCAGTTCACACTACCCCATGACGTTTTTCTCACCCCTACTAGTGAATGGCCTGTTAGAAACCCTTACAATGCGCAATGCCCCGCAATGTTTTGCAGAAACCAATCCTACATTGCCAATGCATATTTCCTGACTTCCCCATGCTGACCACCCCGTGTTCCTTTTCTCGAACCTACATTGCCACTCACTGCCTATCTTAACTCAGGCCCTCCGATTCACATCACCCCTGATGTTTTTCTCACTCCTTCTAGGGAATGGCCTGTTAGAAACCCTTACAATGCCCACCACCCCGCGACGTTTTTCAGAAACCTATCCTATATTGCCACTGCATGTTTCCTGACCTCCCCATGCTGACCAACCCGTGGTGCTTTAATCCATCCTACATTGCCACTTACTGCCTATACTAATTCAGGCCCTCCGAATCACACCAGCCCGTGATGTTTTGCTCACTCCTGCTAGTGAATGGCCTGTTAGAAACACTTAAAATGCGCACCACTCCACAATGTTTTTCAGAAACCTATCCTACATTGCCAATGCATGATTCCTGAGCGCCTCATACTGACTACCCCGTGGTGCTTTTCTCCATCCTACATTGCCACTCACTGCCTATCCTAATTCAGGCACTCAGATTCACACCACCCCGTGATGTTTTTCTCAGTCCTACTAGTGAATGGCCTGTTAGAAACCCTTACAATGCGGAACACCCCGCAATGTTTTTCAGAAACCTGTCCTACGTTGCCGCATGTTTTTGACCACCCAATGCTGACCACCCCATGGTGCGTTTGTCCATCCTACATTGCCACTCACTGCCTATCCTTATTCAGGCCCTCTGATTCACACCACCCGTGATGTTTTTCTCTCTCCTACGAGTGAATGGCCTGTTAGAAACCCGTGCAATGCGCGCACCACCCCACGATGTTTTTCAGAAACCTATACTACATTGCCACTGCATGTTTCCTGACCTCCCCATGTTGAGCACCCCGTGGTGCTTTTCTCCATCCTACATTGCAACTCACTACCTATCCTAATTCAGGCCCTCGGATTCACATTACCCAGTGATGTTTTTCTCACTCCTACTAGTGAATGGCATGTTAGGACCCCTTAAAATGCACACCACCCCTCGGTGTTTTTCAGAAACCTATCCTACCTTGCCACTGCATGTTTCCAGCCCTCCCTATGCTGACCACCCAGTGGTGCTTTTCCACATCCTACATTGACACTCACTCCCTATGCTAATTCTGGCCCTCCAATTCACACCACCCCGTGATGATATTGTCACTCCTGCTAGTGAATGGCCTGTTAGAAACCCTTACAGTGCGAACCACCCCAATATGTTTTTCAGAAACCTATCCTACATTGCCACTGCGTGTTTCCTGACCTCCCCATGCTGACCACCCCGTGGTGCTTTTGTCCATCCTACATTGCCACTCACTGCCTATCCTAATTCCAGCACTCCGATTCACACCACCCCATGATGTTTTTCTCAATTCTGCCACTGAATGGCCTGTTAGAAACCCTTACAATGGGCAAGACCCCGCGATGTTTTTCAAACACCTAAACGACATTGCCCCTGCATATTTCCTGACATCCCATGCTGCCCACCCCGTGGTGCTTTTCCCATCCTACATTGCCACTCACAGCCTATCCTAATTCAGGACCTCCGATTCACACCACCCGTGATGTTTTTTTCTCTCCTACGAGTGAATGGCCTGTTAGAAACCCGTGCAATGCGCACCACCCCACGATGTTTTTCAGAAACATATACTACATTGCCACTGCATGTTTCCTTACCTCCCCATGTTGAGCACCCCGTGGTGCTTTTCACCATCCTACATTGCAACTCACTGCCTGTCCTAATTCAGGCCCTCCGATTCACTCCACCCCGTGATGTTTTTCTCACTCCTCCTGCTGAATGGCATGTTAGAAACACTTACAATTCGCACCACCCAACGTTTTTTTTTCAGAAACTTATCCTACATTGCCCAGCATATTTCATGACCTCCCAATACTGACAACCCCTTGGTGCCTTTCCACATCCTACATTGCCACTTAGTGTTTATCCTAATTATGGCACTCTGAGTCTCACCACCCCGTGATGTTTTTCTCATTCCTACTAGTGAATGGCCTATTAGAAACCCTTACAAGGCGAACAACCCCGCTATGTTTTTCGGAAACCTATCCTACACTGCCACTGCGTGTTTCCTGACCTCCCCATGCTGACCACCCCGTGGTGCTTTTGTCCATCCTACATTGCCACTCACTGCCTATCCTAATTCCAGCCCTCCGATTCACACCACCCCATGATGTTTTTCTCACTTTTGCTACTGAATGGCCTGTTAGAAACCCTTACAATGGGTAAGACCCCGCGATGTTTTTCAGACACATAAATGACATTGCCTCTGCATATTTCCTGACATCACATGCTGCCCACCCCGTGGTGATTTTCCAATCCTACATTGCCACTCACTGCCTATCCTAATTCAGGTCTTCCGATTCACACCACCCGTGATGTTTTTCTCTCTCCTACGAGTGAATGGCCTGTTAGAAACCCGTGCAATGCGCAACACCCCACGATGTTTTTCAGAAACATATACCACATTGCCACTGCATGTTTCCTGACCTCCCCATGTTGAGCACCCCGTGGTGCTTTTCTCCATCCTACATTGAAACTCACTGCCTATCCTAATTCAGGCCCTCGCATACATATTACGCAGTAATGTTTTTCTCACTCCTACTAGTGAATGGCATGTTAGGACCCCTTAAAATGCGCACCACCCCTCGATGTTTTTCACAAACCTATCCTACATTGCCACTGCATGTTTCCTGACCTCCGCATGCTGACCACCCAGTGGTGCTTTTCCACATCCTACATTGCCACACATTGAATAAACTAATTCTGGCCCTCCGATTCACACCACCCCGTGATATTATTCTCACTCCTGCTAGTGAATGGCCTGTTAGAAACCCTTACAGTGCGAACCACCCCAATATGTTTTTCAGAAACCTATCCTACATTGCCACTGCGTGTTTCCTGACATCCCCATGCTCACCAAACCGTGGTGCTTTTCTCCATCCTACTTTGCCATCAACTGCCTATCCTAATTCAGGCCCTCCAATTCACACCACCCGTGATGTTTTTCTCACTCCTCCTGGTGAATGGCATGTTAGAAACCCTTACAATGCGCACCACCCCACGATGTTTTACAGAAACTTATCCTACAATGCCACTGCATATTTCATGACCTCCCCATGCTGACCACCCCATGGTGCTTTTCCCCATCCAACATTGCCACTTACTGCTTATCCTAATTATGGCACTCTGAGTCACACCACCCCGTGATGTTTTTCTCCTCCTACTAGTGAATGGCCTATTAGAAACCCTTACAATGCGAACAACCCCGCTATGTTTTTCGGAAACCTATCCTATATTGCCACTGCGTGTTTCCTGACCTCCCCATGCTGACCACCCCGTGGTGCTTTTGTCCATCCTACATTGCCACTCACTGCCTATCCTAATTCCAGCCCTCCGATTCACACCACCCCGTGATGTTTTTCTCACTCCTACTAGTGCATGGCCTGTTAGAAACCCTTACAATGCGCACCATCACGCAATGATTTTCAGAAACCTATCCTGCATTGTCACTGCATGTTTCCTGACCTCCCCATGCTGACCATCCCGTGGTTCTTTTCTTCATCCTACATTGCCACACACTGCCTATCCTAATTCAGGTCCTCCAATGCACACAACACCGTGATATTTTTCTCACGCCTACTAGTGAATGGCCTGTTAGAAACCCTTACAATGCGGAACACACCGCGATGATTTTCAGAAACCTGTCCTACATTGCCGCATGTTTTTGACCACCCAATGCTGACCACACCGTGGTGCCTTTCTCCATCGTACATTGCCACTCACTGCCTTTCCTAATTCAGCCCCTCCGATTCACACCACCCCGTCGTGTTTTTCTCACTCCTTCTAGTGAATGGCCTGTTAGAAACCCTTGCAATGCGCAACACCCACGATGTTTTTCAGCAACCTATCCTACATTGCCACTGCATGTTTCCTGACTTCCCCATGCTGACCATGCAGTTTTCCTGTCCTCCATGCTACATTGCACCTCACTGACTATCTTAATTTAGGCCCTCCGATTCACACCACCCCGTGATGTTTTTTTCACTCCTTCTAGTGAATGGCCTGTTAGAAACCCTTACAATGCCCACCAGCCCGCGATGTTTTTCATAAACCTACCTTATATTGCCACTGCAGGTTTCCTGACCTCCCCATGCTGACCAACCCGTGGTGCTTTAATCCATCCTACATTGTCACTCACTGCCTATTCTAATTCAGGCCCTCCGAATCACACCACCCCGTGATGTTTTTCAAACTCGTAATAATGGATGGCCTGTTAGAAACCCTTAAAATGCGGACCACCCGGCAATGTTTTTCAGAAACCTATCCTACATTGCCGGTGCATGTTTCCTGACCTCCTCATACTGACCACCCCGTGGTGCTTTTCTCCATCCTACATTGCCACTCACTGCCTATCCTAATTCAGGCACTCAGATTCACACCACCCCGTGATGTTTTTCTCACTCCTACTAGTGAATGGCCTGTTAGAAACCCTTACAATGCGCAACACCCCGCAATGTTTTTCAGAAACCTGTCCTACATTGCCGCATGTTTCCTGAGCACCCAATGCTGACCACAACGTGGTGCGTTTCTCCATCCTACATTGCCACTCACTGCCTATCCTAATTTAGGCCCTCGGATTCACACCACCCGGTGATGTTTTTCTCCCTCCTACTAGTGAATGGCCTGTTAGAAACCCTTACAATGCGCACCACTCAGCGATGTTTTTCATGAATCTAAACGACATTTCCACTGAATGTTTCCGGACCTCCCCATGCTGACCAGCCCGTGGTGCTTTTCTCCATCCTAAATTGCCACTCAGTGCCTATCCTCATTCAGGCCATCCAATTCACACTACCCCATGATGTTTTTCTCACCCCTACTATTGAATGGCCTGTTAGAAACCCTTACAATGCGCAACGCCCCGCGATGTTTTGCAGAAACCAATCCTACATTGCCAATGCATGTTTCCTGACTTCCCCATGCTGACCACCCCGTGTTCCTTTTATCGAACCTACATTGCCACTCACTGCCTATCTTAACTCAGGCCCTCCGAATCACATCACCCCTGATGTTTTTCTCACTCCTTCTAAGGAATGGCCTGTTAGAAACCCTTACAATGCCCACCACCCCGCGATGTTTTTCAGAAACCTATCCTACATTGCCACTGCATGTTTCCTGACCTCCCCATGCTGACCAACCCGTGGCGCTTTAATCCATCCTACATTGCCACTTACTGCTTATACTTATTCAGGCCCTCCGAATCACACCAGCCCGTGATGTTTTGTTCACTCCTGCTAGTGAATGGCCTGTTAGAAACACTTAAAACGCGCACCACTCCACAATGTTTTTCAGAAACCTATCCTACATTGCCACTGCATGATTCCTGACCTCCTCATACTGACCACCCCGTGGTGGTTTTCTCCATCCTACATTGCCACTCACTGCCTATCCTAATTCAGGCACTCAGACTCACACCACCCCGTGATGTTTTTCTCAGTCCTACTAGTAAATGGCCTGTTAGAAACCCTTACAATGCGGAACACCCCGCAATGTTTTTCAGAAACCTGTCCTACATTGCCGCATGTTTTTGACCACCCAATGCTGACCACCCCGTGGTGCGTTTGTCCATCCTACATTGCCACCCACTGCCTGTCCTAATTCAGTCGCTCCGATTCACAGCACCCCGTAATGTTTTCCTCACTCCTACTAGTGAATGCCCTGTTAGAAACCCTTACAATGAGCACCACCCCGCGAAGATTTTCAGAAACCTATCCTACATTGCCACTGCATGTTTCCTGACTTCCCCATGCTGACAACCCCATGGGGCTTTTCTCCATTCTACACTGCCACTAACTGCCTATTCTAATTCAGGCCCTCCGATTCACTCCGCCCCGTGATGTTTTTCTCACTCCTACTAGTGAAAGGCCTGTTAGAAAACCTTACGATGCGCACCACCCCGCGATGTTTTTCAGAAACCGATTCAACATTGCCACTGCATGTTTCCTGACCTCCTCATGCTGACCACCCCGTGGAGCTTTTCCCTATCCTACATTGCCACTCATTGCCTATTCTAATTCTGGCCCTCCGAATCACACCTCCCCATGATATTTTACTCACTCCTACTAGTGAATGACCTGTTAGAAACCCTTACAATGCGCACCACCTTACGATGATTCTCAGAAACCTATCCTACATTGCCACTGCATGTTTCCTGACCTCCCCATGCTGAACATCCCTTCGTGGTTTTCTCCATCCTACATTGCCACTCACTCCCTATCCTAATTCATGCCCTCCAATTCACACCCCCCCCGGGATGTTTTTCTCACTCATTCTAGTGAATGGCCTTTTAGAATCTCTTACAATGCGCACGACCCTGCGATGTTTTTGAGAAACTTATCCTACATTGCCACTGCATGTTTCCTGACCTCCCCATGCTGACCAGCCCGTGGTGCTTTTCTCCATCCTACATTCCCACTCAGTGCCTATCCTCATTCAGGCCGTCCAATTCACAACACCCCATGATGTTTTTATCACTCCTACTAGTGAATGGCCTGTTAGAAATCCTTACAATGCGCAACACCCCGCGATGTTTTGCAGAAACCTATCCTACATTGCCAATGCATGTTTCCTGACTTCCCCATGCTGACCACCCCGTGTTCCTTTTCTCGATCCTACGTTGCCACTCACTGCCTATCTTAACTCAGGCCCTCCTGTTCACACCACCCCTGATGTTTTTCTCACTCCTTCTAGGGAATGGCCTGTTAGAAACCCTTACAATGCCACCACCCCGCGATGTTTTTCAGAAACCTATCCTACATTGCCACTGCATGTTTCCTGACATCCCCATGCTGACCAACCCGTGGTGCTTTTCTCCATCCTACATTGCCACTCACTGCCTATACGATTTCAGGCCCTAAGATTCACACCACCCTGTGATGTTTTTCTCACTCCTACTAGTGAAAGGCCTATTAGAAACCCTTAAAATGCGCACCACCCCGCAATGTTTTTCAGAATCCTATCCTACATTGCCGCTGCATGATTCCTGACCTCTTCATAGTGACCACCCCGTGGTGCTTTCCTCCATCCTACATTGCCACTCACTGCCTTTCTTAACTCAGGCCCTCCGATTCACACCACCCCTGATGTTTTTCTCTCTTTCCTTCTAGTGAATGGCCTGTTAGAAACACTTACAATGCACATGACCCACGATGTTTTTCAGCAACCTATCCTACATTGCCACTGCATGTTTACTGACTTCCCCCTGCTGACCACCTCTTGTTCCTTTTCTCGATCCTACATTGACACTCATTGCCTATCCTAATTCTGGCCCTCCGAATCACACAACCCCGTGATGTTTTTCTCACTCCTACTAGTGAATGGCCTGTTAGAAACCCTTACAATGCACACCACCACGCGATGATTTTCAGAAACCTATTCTCCATTGCCACTACATGTTTTCTGACCTCCCCATGCTGACCATCCCGTTGTTCTTTTCTTCATCCTACATTGCTACACACTGCCTATCTTAATTCAGGCCCTCCGATTCACACCACCCCATGATGTTTTTTTCACTCCTTCTAGTGAATGGCCTGTTAGAAACCCTTACAATGCCCACCACCCCACGATGTTTTTCAGAAACCTATCCTACATTGCCACTGCATGTTTCCTGACATCCCCATGCTGACCAACCCCTGGTACTTTAATCCATCCTACATTGTCACTCACTGCCTAAGCTAATTCAGGCCCTCCGAATCACACCACCCCGTGATGTTTTTCTCACCCGTAACAATGAATGGCCTGTTAGAAACCCTTAAAATGCGGAACACCGGCAATGTTTTTCAGAAACCTCTCCTACATTGCCGGTGCATGTTTTCTGACCTCCTCATACTGACCACCCCGTGGTCCTTTTCTCCATCCTACATTGCCACTCAGTGCCTATCCTAATTCAGGCACTCAGATTAACACCACCCCGTTATTTTTTTCACAGTCCTACTAGTGAATGGCCTGTTAGAAACCCTTACAATGCGCACCACCTCGCGATGTATTTCAGAAACCTATCCTACATTGCCACTGCATGTTTCCTGACCTCCCCATGCTGACCACCTCGTGGTGCTTTTCCACATCCTACATTGCCACTAACTGCCTATCTTAATTCTGTCCCTCCGATTCACACCACCCCGTGATGTTATTCCCACTCCTGCTAGTGAAAGGCCTGTTAGAAACCCTTACAATGCGAACCACCCCGCTATGTATTTCAGAAACCTATCCTCCATCGCCACTGCATGTTTCCTGACCTACCCATGCTGACCACCCCGTGGTGCTTTTCTCCATCCTACATTGCCACTCACTGCCTATCCTAATTCAGGCACTCAGATTAACACCACCCCGTTATTTTTTTCACAGTCCTACTAGTGAATGGCCTGTTAGAAACCCTTACAATGCGCACCACCTCGCGATGTATTTCAGAAAACCTATGCTACATTGCCACTGCATGTTTCCTGACCTCCCCATGCTGACCACCTCGTGGTGCTTTTCTCCATCCTACATTGCCACTCACTGCCTATCCTAATTCATGCCCTCCCATTCACACCACCCCGTGATGTTTTTCTCACAGCTAATAATAAATGGCCTGTTAGATAGCCTTACAATGTGCAACACCCCGCGATGTTTTTTAGAAACCTATCTTCCATTGCCACTGCATGTTTCCTGACCTCCCCCATGCTGAACACCCCGTAGTTCTTTTCTTCATCCTACATTGCCACTCAATGCCTATCCTAATTCAGGTCCTCCAAAGCACACAACCCCGTGATTTTTTCTCACTCCTACTAGTGAATGGCCTGTTAGAAACCCTTACAATGCGAAAATCCCCGCGATGTTTTTCAGAAACCTGTCCTACATTGCCGAATGTTTCCTGACCACCCAATGCTGACCACCCCGTTGTGCGTTTCTCCATCCTACATTGCCACTCACTGCCTATACTAATTCAGACCCTGTGATTCACACCACCCCGTGATATTCTTCTCACACGACCTAGTGAATGGCGTGTTAGAAAACCTTACAATGCACACCACTCCACGATGTTTTTCAGAAACCTATCCTGCATTGCCACTGCATGTTTCTTGACCTCCCAAAGCTGACCTCGCCGTCGTGCTTTTCTCTATCGTACATTGCCACTCACTGCCTATCCTAAATCAGACTCTCCAATTCACACCACACCGTGATGTTTTTCTGACTCCTACTAGTGAAAGTCCCTTTAGAAACCCTTACAATGCGGACCACGAAGCAATGTTTTTCAGAAACCTATCCTATATTGCCACTGCATGTTTCCTGACCTCCCCATGCTGACCATCCCGTGGTGCTTTTCTCCATCCTACATTGCCACTCACTACCTATACTAATTCAAACCCTCTGATTCACACCACCACGTGATATTTTTCTCACTCCTCCTATTTATAGGCATGTTAGAAACCCTTCCAATGTGCACTACCCCACGATGTTTTTCAGAAATCTATCCTACATTGTCACTGCATGTTTCCAGACCTCCCGAAGCTGAGCTCCCCATGGTGCTTTTCTCCATCCTACATTGCCACTCACTGCCTATCTAATTCAGACTCTCCGAATCACACCACCCCTTGATGTTTTTCTGACTCCTACTAGTGAAAGTCCTGTTAGAAACACT
This sequence comes from Cavia porcellus, assembly GCF_034190915.1. Lineage (NCBI taxonomy): Eukaryota > Metazoa > Chordata > Mammalia > Rodentia > Caviidae > Cavia > Cavia porcellus. Next base: position 27,651,867 of record NW_026947510.1, on the reverse strand, counting down.
TACAATGAGCACCACCAAGTGAGGTTTTTCAGAAACGTATCCTATATTGCCACTGCATGTTTCCTGACCTCCCCATGCTGACCACCCTGTGGTGCTTTTCTCCATCCTACAAGGCCACTCACTGCCTATCCTAATTAAGCATCTCCAATTCACACCACCCTATGATGTGTTTCTCTATCATACAAGTGAATGCCCTGTTCAAAATCCTTACAATACGCACCATCCCGCGATGTTTTTCAGAAACCTATCCTACATTGCCACTGCATGTTTCCTGACCTCCCCATGATGACCACCCCATGGTGCTTTTCTCCATCCTACATTTACACTCAATGCACATCCTTATTCAGACCTCTGATTCACAACACCCCGTGCTGTTTTTCTGACTCTTACTAGTGAAAGTCCTGTGAGAAACCCTTAGAATTTGCAGCACCCGCTATGTTTATCAGAAACCTGTCCTATATTGCTACTGCATGTTTCCTGACCTCTCCATTCCGAAAACCGTGTGGTTCTTTTATCCAAACTTCATTGCGAGTCACTGCCTATGCTAATTCAGAGCGTCCAATTCACACCACCCAGTGATGTTTTTCTCACTCCTACTAGTTAATGGCCTGTTAGAAACCTTTAAAATGCGCACCACCACACGATGTTTTTTAGAAACCTATCCTTCATTGCCACTGCATGTTTCCTGACCTCCCCATGCTGACCACCCCGTGGTGCTTTTCTCCATCGTACATTGCTACTCACTGCCTATCCTAATTCATACCCTACGATTCACTCCACCCTGCGATGTTTTTCTCATTCCTACTAGTGAATGGCCTGTTAGAAACCCTTATAATGCACACCACTCTGCGACATTTTTCAGAAATCTATCGTACATTGCCACTGCATGTTTCCTGACCTCCTCATGCTGCCCACCCCATGGTGCTTTTCTCTATCCTACATTGCCACCCACTGCCTATCCTAATTCAGACCCTCCGTTTCACACCACCACGTGATATTTTTCTCACTCCTCGTTGTGAATGGCCTGTTAGAAAGCCTTACAATGCACACCATCCCGTGAGGTTTTTTAAAAATCTACACTACATTGTGACTGCATGTTTCCTGACCTCCACATGTTAACCACCCTGTGGTGCTTTTCTCCATCATTCATTGCCACTCACTGCCTATCCTAAATCAGAGCCTCCGATTCACACCACCTCGAAATGCTTTTCTCACTCCTATTAGTGAATGGCCGTTAAGAAACACTTACAATGCGTAGAACCCCTCGAGGTTTTACAGAAACCAATCCTACATTGCCACTGCATGTTTCCTGACCTCCCCATGCTGAACACCCCGTGGTGCTTTTCTCCATCTTACGTTGCCACTCACTGCCTATCCTAATTCAGACCCTCCAATTCACAACACCCTGTGATGTTTTTCTCACTCCTACTACTGAATGGCCTGTTAGAAACCCTTACAATGCGCACCACCACGCGATGTTTTTCAGAAACCTATCCTACATTTCCACTGCATGTTTCCTGACTTCCCCATTCCGTCCACCCCATGGTGCTTGTCTGCATCCTACATTGTCAGTGACTGCCTATCCTAATTCAGACCCTGTGATTCACACCGCCCCGTGATATTCTTCTCACTCGACCTAGTAAACGGCGTGTTAGAAAACCTTACAATGCGCACCACTCCACGATGTTTTTCAGAAACCTATCCTGCATTGCCACTGCATGTTTCTTGACCTCCCAAACCTGACCTCCCTGTCGTGCTTTTCTTCATGGTACATTGTCACTCCCTGCCTATCCTGAATCAGACTCTCCAACTCACACCACACCGTGATGTTTTTCTGACTCCTACTAGTGAAAGTCCCTTTAGATACCCTTACAATTCGGACCACGAAGCGATGTTTTTCAGAAACCTATCCTATATTGCCACTGCATGTATCCTGACCTCCCCATGCTGACCATCCCGTAATGCTTTTCTCCATCCTGCATTGCTACTCACTGCCTATACTAATTCAGACCCTGTGATTCACACCACCCCGTGATATTTTTCTCCCTCCTCCTATTTACTGGCATGTTAGAAACCCTTCCAATGTGCACTAACCCGCGACGTTTTTCAGAAATCTATCCTACATTGCCACTGCATGTTTCCAGACCTCCCCAAGCTGAGCTCCCCATGGTGCTTTTCTCCATCCTACCTTGCCACTCACTGCCTACCTAATTCAGACTCTCCGATACACACCACCACGTGATACTTTTCTGACTCTTACTAGTGAAAGTCCTGATAGAAACACTTACAATGAGCACCACCAAGTGTGGTTTTTCAGAAACGTATCCTACATTGCCACTGCATGTTTCCTGACCTCCCCATGCTGACCACACTGTGGTGCTTTTCGCCATCCTACATTGCCACTCACTGCCTATCCGAATTAAGAATCTCCAATTCACACAAGCCCCGTGATGTTTTTCTCTTTCCTACAAGTGAATGTCCTGTTTGAAATCCTTACAATACGCACCACCCCGCGATGTTTTTCAGAAACCTATCCTACATTGCCACTTCATGTTTCCTGACCTCCCCATGATGATCACCCCATGGTGCTTTCCTCCATCTTACATTTTCACTCTCTGCCCATCCTTATTCAGACCCTCCGATTCACACCAACCCGTGATGGTTTTCTGACTCCTACTAGTGAAAGTCCTGTTAGAAACCCTTACAATTTGCAGCACCTCACGATGTTTTTCAGAAACCTGTCCTACATTGCCACTGCATGTTTCCTGACCTCCCCATTACGACCACCGCGTGGTTCTTTTCTCCATCCTACATTGCGAGTCACTGCCTATGCTAATTCAGAGCCTCCGATTCACACCATCCCGTGATGTTTTTCTCACTCCTACTAGAGAATGGCCTGTTAGAAACCCTTACAATGCGTAACACCCCGTGATGTTTTTGATAAACCTATCCTACATTGCCACTGCATGTTTTTGGCCTCCCCATGCTGAGCAACCCAAGGTGCTTTTCTCTATCCTACATTGCCACTCACTGCCTATCCTAATTCACACCCTCCGATTCACACCACCCCATGATGTTTTTCTCACTCCTACTACTGAATGGCCTGTTAGGAACACTTACAATGCGCAACACCCCGCGATGTTTTTCACACACCTATCCTACAGTGCCACTGCATTTTTCCTGACCTCCCCATGCTGACACCCCGTGGTGATATTCTCCATCCTATATTGCCACTCACTGCCTATCCTCATTCAGACCCTCCCATTTACACCACCCCGCAATGTTTTTCTCACTCCTACAAGTGAATGGCCTGTTAGAAACCCATACAATGCGGACCACCCCGGGATGTTTATCAGGAACTTATCCTACTTGCCACTGCATGTTTCCTGACCTCCCGATGCTGACCAACCCATTGTGCTTTTCTCCATCCTACATTGCCACTCACTGCCTATCCTCTTTCAGGCCATCCGACTCACACCACGCCGTGATATTTTTCTCACTCCTACTAGTGAATGGCCTGTTAGAAACCCTTACAATGCGCACCACGCCACGATGTTTCTCAGAAACCTATCCTACATTGCCACTGCATGTTTCCTGACCTCCCCATGCTGACAACCCCGTGGTGCTTTTCTCCATCCTATATTACCACTCACTGCCTATCCTAATTCAGACCCTATGATTCACACCACCCCGTGATGTTTTTCTCACACCTACTAATGAATGTAATGTTACACACCCATACAATGTGCACCACCCCACGATGTTTTTCAGAAACCTGTCCTACATTGCCACTGCATGTTTCCTGACGCCCCCATGCTGACCAGCCCGTGGTGCTTTTCTCCATCCTACATTGCCACTCACTGCCTATCCTAATTCAAACGCTATGATTCACACCACCCCGTGATGTTTTTCTGACTCCTACAAGTGAAAGTCCTGTTAGAAACCCTTACAATTTGAAGCACGCCGCGATGTTTTTCAGAAACCTGTCCTACATTGCCACTGCATGTTTCCTGACCTCCCCATTACGACCAGTGCATGGTACTTTTCTCCATCCTACATTGCGAGTCACTGCCTATGCTAATTCAGAGCCTCCGATTCACACCACCCCGTGATGTTTTTCTCACTCCTACTAGTGAATGGCCTGTTAGAAAGCCTCACAATGCGAACCACCCCATGAGGTTTTTTAGAAACCTATCCTACATTGCCACTGCATGTTTCTTGACCTCCGCATGCTGAGCAACCCGAGGTATTTTTCTCTATCCTTCATTGCCACTCACTGCCTATCCTAATTCACACCCTCCGATTCACACCACCCCGTGATGTTTTTCTCACTCCTACTAGTGAATGACCTGTTAGGAACACTTACAATGCACAACACCCTGCGATGTTTTTCAGACACCTATCCTACATTGCCACTGCATGTCTCTTGACCTCCCCATGCTGACGACCCCGTGGTGCTATTCTCCATCCTATATTGCCACTCACTGCCTATCCTCATTCACACCCTCCCATTTACAGCACCCCGTAATGTTTTTTTCACTCCTACTAATGAAAGGCCTGTCAGAAACCCATACAATGCGGACCACCCGGCGATGTTTTTCAGGAATTTATCCTACTTGCCCCTGCATGTTTCCTGACCTCCCCATGCTGCCCAACCCGTGGTGCTTTTCTCCATCGTACATTGCCACTCACTGCCTATCCTCATTCAGATCATCCGACTCACACCACCCCTTGATGTTTCTCTCATTCCTACTGGTGAATGGCCTGTTAGAAACCCTTACAATGCCTACCACCCCGTGATGTTTTTCAGAAACATATCCTACATTGCCACTGCATGTTTCTAGACCTCCCCATGCTGAGCAACCCGATGTGCTTTTCTCTATCCTACATTGGCACTCACTGCCTATCCTAATTCAAACCCTCCGATTCACACCACACCGTGATGTTTCTCTGACTCCTACTAGTGAATGGCTTGTTAGAAAACCTTACAATGTGCCCCACCCCGTCATGCTTTTCAGAAACCGATTTTACATTGAAACTGCATGTTTCCTGACCTCGCCATGCTGACTACCCCGTGGTACTTTTCTGAATCCTACATTGCCACTCTCTGCCTATCCTAATTCAGAGCCTCCGATTCACACCACCCCGTGATGTTTTTCTCACTGCTACTAGTGAATGGCGAGTTAGAAACTCGTACAATGCACACCACCCCGCGATGTTTTTCAGAAACGTTTCCTACATTGCCCCTGGATGTTTCCTGACCTCCCGATGCTGACCACCCCCTGGTGCTATTCTCCATCATACTTTGCCACTCACTGCCTATCCTAAATCATCGCCTCCGATTCACACCACCTCGAAATGCTTTTCTCACTCCTACTAGTGAATGGCCTGTTAGGAACCCGTACAATGCGCACCACCCCACGATGTATTTCAGAAACTTATTCTACTTCCCACTGCATGTTTCCTGACCTCGCCATGCTGACCACCCCGTGGTGCTTTTCTCCATCCTACATTGCCACTCACTGTCTATCCTCATTCAGACCATCCAACTCACACCCCCCGTGATGTTTCTCTCACTCCTACTACAGAATGGCCGGTTAGAAACCCTTACAATGTGCACCCCCCAACGATGTTTTTCAAAAACCTATCCTCCATTGCCACTGCATGTTTCCTGACCTCCCCATTCTAACCAACGCGTGGTTCTTTTCTCCATCCTATATTGCCAGTCACTGCCTATGCTAATTCGGAGCCTCTGATTCACACCACCCCGTGATGTTTTTCTCACTTCTACGACTGAATGGCCTGTTAGAAACACATAAGATGCGCACCACTCCGCGATGTTTTTCAGAAACGTATCCTACATTGCCACTGCATGTTTCCTGACCTCCCGATGCTGACCACCCCGTGGTGCTTGTCTCCATCCTACATTGCCACTCACTGTCTATCCAAATTCAGACCCACCGATTCACACCACCCCGTGATGTTTTTCTCACTCCTACTAGTGTATGTCCTGTTAGAAACACTTACAATGCGCACCACCCCACGATATTTTTCAGAAACCTATCCTACATTGCCACTGCATGTTTCCTGACCTCCGCATGCTGACCACCCCGTGGTGCTTTTCTCCATCATATATTGCTACTCACTGCCTATCATAATTCAGACCCTACGATTCACTCCAGCCTGTGATGTTTTTCTAATTCCTACTAGTGAATGGCCTGTTAGAAACCCTTACAGTGCGCACCACTCTGCGATGTTTTTCAGAAACCTATCCTACATTGCCACTGCATGTTTCCTGACCTCCTCATGTTGCCCACCCCGTGGTGATTTTCTCCATCCTACATTGCCACTAAATGTCTATCCTAATTCTGACCCTCTGATTCACACCACCCCGTGATGTTTTTCTCACTCCTACTAGTGAATGGCCTGTTAGAAACACTTACAATGTGCACCACCCCGCGATGTTTTTCAGAAACCTATCCTACATTGCCAATGCATGTTTCATGACCTTCACATGTTGACCGACCCGTGGTGCTTTTCTCCATCCTACATTGCCATTCACTGCCTATCCTCTTTCAGTCCGTCTGATTCAAACCACCCCGTGATGTTTTTCTCACTCCTACTAGTGAAGGCCTGTTAGAAACACTTACAATGCGCACTACCCAGCGATGCTTTTCAGAAACCTATCCTACATTGTCATTGCATGTTTCTTAACCTCCCCATGCTGACCACCCCGTGGATCTTTTCACCATCCTACATTGCCACTGACTGCCTATCCCAATTCAGGCCTTCCGATTCACACCACCCCATGATGTTTTTCTCACTCCTAATACAGAATGGTCTGTTAGAAATCCTTACAATGTGCACCACCCTGCGATGTTTTTCAGAAACATATCCTACATTGCCACTGCATGTTTCCTGACCTCCACATGCTGACCACCCCGTGGTGCTTCTCTGCATCCTACATTGCCACTCACTGCCTATCCTAATTCTGACCCTCTGATTCACACCACCCCGTGATGTTTTTCTCACTCCTACCAGTGAATGGCCTGTTAGAAACACTTACAATGTGCACCACCCCGCGATGTTTTTCAGAAACCTATCCTATATTGCCAATGCATGTTTCCTGACCTCCCCATGCTGACCACCCCGTGGAGCTTTTCTCCATCTGACATTGCCACTAACTGCCTATCCTAATTCAGTCCCTCCGATTCACAGCACCTCGTGATGTTTTTCTCACTTCTACTACTGAATGGCCTGTTAGAAACCCTTAAGATGCGCACCACTCCGCGATGTTTTTCAGAAAGCTATCCTACATTGCCACTGCATGTTTCCTGACCTCCCCATGCTGACCACCCCGTGGTGCTTGTCTCCATCCTACATTGCCACTCACTGTCTATCCAAATTCAGACCCAGAGATTCACACCACCCCGTGATGTTTTTCTCACTCCTACTAGTGAATGTCCTGTTAGAAACACTTACAATGCGCACCACCTCAGGATATTTTTCAGAAATCTATCCTATATTGCCACTGCATGTTTCCTGACCTCCGCATGCTGACCACCGCGTCGGGCTTTTCTCCATCCTACATTGCCACTCACTGCCTATCATAATTCAGACACTACAATTCACTCCACCCTGTGATGTTTTTCTCATTCCTACTAGTGAATGGCCTGTTAGAAACCCTTACAATGTGCACCACCCTGCGATGTTTTTCAGAAACCTATACTACATTGCCACTGCATCTTTCCTGACCTCCTCATGCTGCCCACCCCGTGGTGATTTTCTCCATCCTACATTGCCACTCAATGCCTATCCTAATTCAGGCCCACCGACTCAGACCACCCCGTGATGTTTTTCTCACTCCTCCTCGTGAGTGTCCTGTTAGAAACCCAAAAATGCGCTCTATCCCGCGATGTTTTTCAGAAACCTATCCTACATTGCCACTGCATGTTTCCTGACCTCCCCATGCTGAGCATCCCGTTGTACCTTTCTCCATCCTACATTGCCACTCACTGCTTATGCAAATTCAGACCCTCTGATTCACACCACCCCGTGAAGTTTTTCTAACTCCTACTAGTGCATGTCCTGATAGAAACCATTACAATGTGCCCCACCCCGAGATATTTTTTAGAAACCTATCTTACATTGTCCCTGCATGTTTCCTGACCTCCCCATGCGGACCACCCCATGGAGCTGTTCTCCATTCTACATTGCCACTCACTGCCTATCCTAATTCAGACCGTCCGATTCACACCAACACATGATGGTTTTCTCACTCCTACTAGTGAATGGCCTGTTAGAAAGCCTTACAATGTACACCACCCTGCGATGTTTTTCAGAAAACTATCCTACATTGCCACTGCATGTTTCCTGACTTCCACATGTTGACCGCCCCGTGGTGCGTTTCTCCATCCTACATTGCCACTCACTGCCTATCCTCTTTCAGACCGTCCGATTCACACCACCCGTGATGTTTTTCTCACTCCTACTAGTGAATGGCCTGTTAGAAACACTTACAATGTGCACTACCCAGCGATGCTTTTCAGAAACCTATCCTACATTGCCATTGCATGTTTCCTAACCTCCCCATACTGGCCACCCTGTGGATCTTTTCTCCATCCTACATTGCCACTGACTGCCTATCCCAATTCAGACCTTCCGATTCACACCCCCCCGTGATGTTTTTATCACTCCTAGTACTAAATGGTCTGTTAGAAATCCTTACAATGTGCACCACCCTGCGATGTTTTTCAGAAACATATCCTACATTGCCACTGCATGTTTCCTGACCTCCCCATGCTGACCACCCCGTGGAGCTTCTCTCCATCTGACATTGCCACTCACTGCCTATCCTAATTCAGACCCTCCGATTCACAGGACCTCGTGATGTTTTTCTCACTTCTACTACTTAATGGCCTGTTAGAAACCCTTAAAATGCGCACCACTCCGCGATGTTTTTCAGAAACCTATCCTACATTGCCACTGCATGTTTCCTGACCTCCCCATGCTGACCACCCCGTGGTGCTTGTCTCCATCCTTCATTGCCACTCACTGTCTATCCAAATTCAGACCCACTGATTCACGCCACCCCGTGATGTTTTTCTTACTCCTACTAGTGAATGTCCGGTTAGACACACTTACAATGCGCACCACCCCACGAGGTTTTTCAGAAACCTCTCCTATATTGCCACTGCATGGTTCCTGACTTCCCCATGCTGACCACCCCGTGGTGCTTGTCTCCATCCTACATTGCCACTCACTGCCTATCCTAAAACAGACACTCCGATTCACACCACCCCGTGATGTTTTTCTCGCTCCTACTAGTGAATGGCCTGTTAGAAACCCTTAAAATTCGCACCACCCCGAGATGTCTTACAGAAACCTATCCTTCATTGCCAATGCATGTTTCCTGACCTCCACATGCTGACCAACCCGTGGTGCTTTTCTCCATCCTACATTGCCACTCACTGTCTATCCAAATTCAGACCCAGAGATTCACACCAACCCGTGATGTTTTTCTTACTCCTACTAGTGAATGTCCTGTTAGAAACACTTACAATGCGCACCACCCCGCGATATTTTTCAGAAACCTATCCTACATTGCCACTGCATGTTTACTGACCTCCCCTTGTTGACCACCCCGTGGTGCTTTTCTCCATCCTGCATTGCTACTCACTGCCTATACTAATTCAGACCCTGTGATTCACACCACCCCGTGATATTTTTCTCCCTCCTCCTATTTACTGGCATGTTAGAAACCCTTCCAATGTGCACTAACCCGCGACGTTTTTCAGAAATCTATCCTACATTGCCACTGCATGTTTCCAGACCTCCCCAAGCTGAGCTCCCCATGGTGCTTTTCTCCATCCTACCTTGCCACTCACTGCCTACCTAATTCAGACTCTCCGATACACACCACCACGTGATACTTTTCTGACTCTTACTAGTGAAAGTCCTGATAGAAACACTTACAATGAGCACCACCAAGTGTGGTTTTTCAGAAACGTATCCTACATTGCCACTGCATGTTTCCTGACCTCCCCATGCTGACCACACTGTGGTGCTTTTCGCCATCCTACATTGCCACTCACTGCCTATCCGAATTAAGAATCTCCAATTCACACAAGCCCCGTGATGTTTTTCTCTTTCCTACAAGTGAATGTCCTGTTTGAAATCCTTACAATACGCACCACCCCGCGATGTTTTTCAGAAACCTATCCTACATTGCCACTTCATGTTTCCTGACCTCCCCATGATGATCACCCCATGGTGCTTTCCTCCATCTTACATTTTCACTCTCTGCCCATCCTTATTCAGACCCTCCGATTCACACCAACCCGTGATGGTTTTCTGACTCCTACTAGTGAAAGTCCTGTTAGAAACCCTTACAATTTGCAGCACCTCACGATGTTTTTCAGAAACCTGTCCTACATTGCCACTGCATGTTTCCTGACCTCCCCATTACGACCACCGCGTGGTTCTTTTCTCCATCCTACATTGCGAGTCACTGCCTATGCTAATTCAGAGCCTCCGATTCACACCATCCCGTGATGTTTTTCTCACTCCTACTAGAGAATGGCCTGTTAGAAACCCTTACAATGCGTAACACCCCGTGATGTTTTTGATAAACCTATCCTACATTGCCACTGCATGTTTTTGGCCTCCCCATGCTGAGCAACCCAAGGTGCTTTTCTCTATCCTACATTGCCACTCACTGCCTATCCTAATTCACACCCTCCGATTCACACCACCCCATGATGTTTTTCTCACTCCTACTACTGAATGGCCTGTTAGGAACACTTACAATGCGCAACACCCCGCGATGTTTTTCACACACCTATCCTACAGTGCCACTGCATTTTTCCTGACCTCCCCATGCTGACACCCCGTGGTGATATTCTCCATCCTATATTGCCACTCACTGCCTATCCTCATTCAGACCCTCCCATTTACACCACCCCGCAATGTTTTTCTCACTCCTACAAGTGAATGGCCTGTTAGAAACCCATACAATGCGGACCACCCCGGGATGTTTATCAGGAACTTATCCTACTTGCCACTGCATGTTTCCTGACCTCCCGATGCTGACCAACCCATTGTGCTTTTCTCCATCCTACATTGCCACTCACTGCCTATCCTCTTTCAGGCCATCCGACTCACACCACGCCGTGATATTTTTCTCACTCCTACTAGTGAATGGCCTGTTAGAAACCCTTACAATGCGCACCACGCCACGATGTTTCTCAGAAACCTATCCTACATTGCCACTGCATGTTTCCTGACCTCCCCATGCTGACAACCCCGTGGTGCTTTTCTCCATCCTATATTACCACTCACTGCCTATCCTAATTCAGACCCTATGATTCACACCACCCCGTGATGTTTTTCTCACACCTACTAATGAATGTAATGTTACACACCCATACAATGTGCACCACCCCACGATGTTTTTCAGAAACCTGTCCTACATTGCCACTGCATGTTTCCTGACGCCCCCATGCTGACCAGCCCGTGGTGCTTTTCTCCATCCTACATTGCCACTCACTGCCTATCCTAATTCAAACGCTATGATTCACACCACCCCGTGATGTTTTTCTGACTCCTACAAGTGAAAGTCCTGTTAGAAACCCTTACAATTTGAAGCACGCCGCGATGTTTTTCAGAAACCTGTCCTACATTGCCACTGCATGTTTCCTGACCTCCCCATTACGACCAGTGCATGGTACTTTTCTCCATCCTACATTGCGAGTCACTGCCTATGCTAATTCAGAGCCTCCGATTCACACCACCCCGTGATGTTTTTCTCACTCCTACTAGTGAATGGCCTGTTAGAAAGCCTCACAATGCGAACCACCCCATGAGGTTTTTTAGAAACCTATCCTACATTGCCACTGCATGTTTCTTGACCTCCGCATGCTGAGCAACCCGAGGTATTTTTCTCTATCCTTCATTGCCACTCACTGCCTATCCTAATTCACACCCTCCGATTCACACCACCCCGTGATGTTTTTCTCACTCCTACTAGTGAATGACCTGTTAGGAACACTTACAATGCACAACACCCTGCGATGTTTTTCAGACACCTATCCTACATTGCCACTGCATGTCTCTTGACCTCCCCATGCTGACGACCCCGTGGTGCTATTCTCCATCCTATATTGCCACTCACTGCCTATCCTCATTCACACCCTCCCATTTACAGCACCCCGTAATGTTTTTTTCACTCCTACTAATGAAAGGCCTGTCAGAAACCCATACAATGCGGACCACCCGGCGATGTTTTTCAGGAATTTATCCTACTTGCCCCTGCATGTTTCCTGACCTCCCCATGCTGCCCAACCCGTGGTGCTTTTCTCCATCGTACATTGCCACTCACTGCCTATCCTCATTCAGATCATCCGACTCACACCACCCCTTGATGTTTCTCTCATTCCTACTGGTGAATGGCCTGTTAGAAACCCTTACAATGCCTACCACCCCGTGATGTTTTTCAGAAACATATCCTACATTGCCACTGCATGTTTCTAGACCTCCCCATGCTGAGCAACCCGATGTGCTTTTCTCTATCCTACATTGGCACTCACTGCCTATCCTAATTCAAACCCTCCGATTCACACCACACCGTGATGTTTCTCTGACTCCTACTAGTGAATGGCTTGTTAGAAAACCTTACAATGTGCCCCACCCCGTCATGCTTTTCAGAAACCGATTTTACATTGAAACTGCATGTTTCCTGACCTCGCCATGCTGACTACCCCGTGGTACTTTTCTGAATCCTACATTGCCACTCTCTGCCTATCCTAATTCAGAGCCTCCGATTCACACCACCCCGTGATGTTTTTCTCACTGCTACTAGTGAATGGCGAGTTAGAAACTCGTACAATGCACACCACCCCGCGATGTTTTTCAGAAACGTTTCCTACATTGCCCCTGGATGTTTCCTGACCTCCCGATGCTGACCACCCCCTGGTGCTATTCTCCATCATACTTTGCCACTCACTGCCTATCCTAAATCATCGCCTCCGATTCACACCACCTCGAAATGCTTTTCTCACTCCTACTAGTGAATGGCCTGTTAGGAACCCGTACAATGCGCACCACCCCACGATGTATTTCAGAAACTTATTCTACTTCCCACTGCATGTTTCCTGACCTCGCCATGCTGACCACCCCGTGGTGCTTTTCTCCATCCTACATTGCCACTCACTGTCTATCCTCATTCAGACCATCCAACTCACACCCCCCGTGATGTTTCTCTCACTCCTACTACAGAATGGCCGGTTAGAAACCCTTACAATGTGCACCCCCCAACGATGTTTTTCAAAAACCTATCCTCCATTGCCACTGCATGTTTCCTGACCTCCCCATTCTAACCAACGCGTGGTTCTTTTCTCCATCCTATATTGCCAGTCACTGCCTATGCTAATTCGGAGCCTCTGATTCACACCACCCCGTGATGTTTTTCTCACTTCTACGACTGAATGGCCTGTTAGAAACACATAAGATGCGCACCACTCCGCGATGTTTTTCAGAAACGTATCCTACATTGCCACTGCATGTTTCCTGACCTCCCGATGCTGACCACCCCGTGGTGCTTGTCTCCATCCTACATTGCCACTCACTGTCTATCCAAATTCAGACCCACCGATTCACACCACCCCGTGATGTTTTTCTCACTCCTACTAGTGTATGTCCTGTTAGAAACACTTACAATGCGCACCACCCCACGATATTTTTCAGAAACCTATCCTACATTGCCACTGCATGTTTCCTGACCTCCGCATGCTGACCACCCCGTGGTGCTTTTCTCCATCATATATTGCTACTCACTGCCTATCATAATTCAGACCCTACGATTCACTCCAGCCTGTGATGTTTTTCTAATTCCTACTAGTGAATGGCCTGTTAGAAACCCTTACAGTGCGCACCACTCTGCGATGTTTTTCAGAAACCTATCCTACATTGCCACTGCATGTTTCCTGACCTCCTCATGTTGCCCACCCCGTGGTGATTTTCTCCATCCTACATTGCCACTAAATGTCTATCCTAATTCTGACCCTCTGATTCACACCACCCCGTGATGTTTTTCTCACTCCTACTAGTGAATGGCCTGTTAGAAACACTTACAATGTGCACCACCCCGCGATGTTTTTCAGAAACCTATCCTACATTGCCAATGCATGTTTCATGACCTTCACATGTTGACCGACCCGTGGTGCTTTTCTCCATCCTACATTGCCATTCACTGCCTATCCTCTTTCAGTCCGTCTGATTCAAACCACCCCGTGATGTTTTTCTCACTCCTACTAGTGAAGGCCTGTTAGAAACACTTACAATGCGCACTACCCAGCGATGCTTTTCAGAAACCTATCCTACATTGTCATTGCATGTTTCTTAACCTCCCCATGCTGACCACCCCGTGGATCTTTTCACCATCCTACATTGCCACTGACTGCCTATCCCAATTCAGGCCTTCCGATTCACACCACCCCATGATGTTTTTCTCACTCCTAATACAGAATGGTCTGTTAGAAATCCTTACAATGTGCACCACCCTGCGATGTTTTTCAGAAACATATCCTACATTGCCACTGCATGTTTCCTGACCTCCACATGCTGACCACCCCGTGGTGCTTCTCTGCATCCTACATTGCCACTCACTGCCTATCCTAATTCTGACCCTCTGATTCACACCACCCCGTGATGTTTTTCTCACTCCTACCAGTGAATGGCCTGTTAGAAACACTTACAATGTGCACCACCCCGCGATGTTTTTCAGAAACCTATCCTATATTGCCAATGCATGTTTCCTGACCTCCCCATGCTGACCACCCCGTGGAGCTTTTCTCCATCTGACATTGCCACTAACTGCCTATCCTAATTCAGTCCCTCCGATTCACAGCACCTCGTGATGTTTTTCTCACTTCTACTACTGAATGGCCTGTTAGAAACCCTTAAGATGCGCACCACTCCGCGATGTTTTTCAGAAAGCTATCCTACATTGCCACTGCATGTTTCCTGACCTCCCCATGCTGACCACCCCGTGGTGCTTGTCTCCATCCTACATTGCCACTCACTGTCTATCCAAATTCAGACCCAGAGATTCACACCACCCCGTGATGTTTTTCTCACTCCTACTAGTGAATGTCCTGTTAGAAACACTTACAATGCGCACCACCTCAGGATATTTTTCAGAAATCTATCCTATATTGCCACTGCATGTTTCCTGACCTCCGCATGCTGACCACCGCGTCGGGCTTTTCTCCATCCTACATTGCCACTCACTGCCTATCATAATTCAGACACTACAATTCACTCCACCCTGTGATGTTTTTCTCATTCCTACTAGTGAATGGCCTGTTAGAAACCCTTACAATGTGCACCACCCTGCGATGTTTTTCAGAAACCTATACTACATTGCCACTGCATCTTTCCTGACCTCCTCATGCTGCCCACCCCGTGGTGATTTTCTCCATCCTACATTGCCACTCAATGCCTATCCTAATTCAGGCCCACCGACTCAGACCACCCCGTGATGTTTTTCTCACTCCTCCTCGTGAGTGTCCTGTTAGAAACCCAAAAATGCGCTCTATCCCGCGATGTTTTTCAGAAACCTATCCTACATTGCCACTGCATGTTTCCTGACCTCCCCATGCTGAGCATCCCGTTGTACCTTTCTCCATCCTACATTGCCACTCACTGCTTATGCAAATTCAGACCCTCTGATTCACACCACCCCGTGAAGTTTTTCTAACTCCTACTAGTGCATGTCCTGATAGAAACCATTACAATGTGCCCCACCCCGAGATATTTTTTAGAAACCTATCTTACATTGTCCCTGCATGTTTCCTGACCTCCCCATGCGGACCACCCCATGGAGCTGTTCTCCATTCTACATTGCCACTCACTGCCTATCCTAATTCAGACCGTCCGATTCACACCAACACATGATGGTTTTCTCACTCCTACTAGTGAATGGCCTGTTAGAAAGCCTTACAATGTACACCACCCTGCGATGTTTTTCAGAAAACTATCCTACATTGCCACTGCATGTTTCCTGACTTCCACATGTTGACCGCCCCGTGGTGCGTTTCTCCATCCTACATTGCCACTCACTGCCTATCCTCTTTCAGACCGTCCGATTCACACCACCCGTGATGTTTTTCTCACTCCTACTAGTGAATGGCCTGTTAGAAACACTTACAATGTGCACTACCCAGCGATGCTTTTCAGAAACCTATCCTACATTGCCATTGCATGTTTCCTAACCTCCCCATACTGGCCACCCTGTGGATCTTTTCTCCATCCTACATTGCCACTGACTGCCTATCCCAATTCAGACCTTCCGATTCACACCCCCCCGTGATGTTTTTATCACTCCTAGTACTAAATGGTCTGTTAGAAATCCTTACAATGTGCACCACCCTGCGATGTTTTTCAGAAACATATCCTACATTGCCACTGCATGTTTCCTGACCTCCCCATGCTGACCACCCCGTGGAGCTTCTCTCCATCTGACATTGCCACTCACTGCCTATCCTAATTCAGACCCTCCGATTCACAGGACCTCGTGATGTTTTTCTCACTTCTACTACTTAATGGCCTGTTAGAAACCCTTAAAATGCGCACCACTCCGCGATGTTTTTCAGAAACCTATCCTACATTGCCACTGCATGTTTCCTGACCTCCCCATGCTGACCACCCCGTGGTGCTTGTCTCCATCCTTCATTGCCACTCACTGTCTATCCAAATTCAGACCCACTGATTCACGCCACCCCGTGATGTTTTTCTTACTCCTACTAGTGAATGTCCGGTTAGACACACTTACAATGCGCACCACCCCACGAGGTTTTTCAGAAACCTCTCCTATATTGCCACTGCATGGTTCCTGACTTCCCCATGCTGACCACCCCGTGGTGCTTGTCTCCATCCTACATTGCCACTCACTGCCTATCCTAAAACAGACACTCCGATTCACACCACCCCGTGATGTTTTTCTCGCTCCTACTAGTGAATGGCCTGTTAGAAACCCTTAAAATTCGCACCACCCCGAGATGTCTTACAGAAACCTATCCTTCATTGCCAATGCATGTTTCCTGACCTCCACATGCTGACCAACCCGTGGTGCTTTTCTCCATCCTACATTGCCACTCACTGTCTATCCAAATTCAGACCCAGAGATTCACACCAACCCGTGATGTTTTTCTTACTCCTACTAGTGAATGTCCTGTTAGAAACACTTACAATGCGCACCACCCCAGGATATTTTTCAGAAATCTATCCTATATTGCCACTGCATGTTTCCTGACCTCCGCATGCTGACCACCGCGTTGTGCTTTTCTCCATCCTACATTGCTACTCACTGCCTATCATAATTCAGACCCTACGATTCACTCCACCCTTTGATGTTTTTCTCATTCCTACTAGTGAATGGCCTGTTAGAAACCCTTACAATGTGCACCACCCTGCGATGTTTTTCAGAAACCTATCCTACATTTCCACTGAATCTTTCCTGACCTCCTCATGCTGCCCACCCCGTGGTGATTTTCTCCATCCTACATTGCCACTCAATGCCTATCCTAATTCAGGCCCACCGACTCAGACCACCCCGTGATGTTTTTCTCACTCCTCCTAGTGAGTGTCCTGTTAGAAACCCAAAAATGCGCTCTATCCCGCGATGTTTTTCAGAAACCTATCCTACATTGCCACTGCATGTTTCCTGACCTCCCCATGCTGTGCATCCCGTTGTACCTTTCTCCATCCTACATTGCCACTCACTGCTTATGCAAATTCAGACCCTCTAATTCACACCACCCCATGAAGTTTTTCTAACTCCTAAGAGTGCATGTCCTGATAGAAACCGTTACAATGTACCCCACCCGGAGATATTTTTCAGAAACCTATCTTACCTTGTCCCTGCATGTTTCCTGACCTCCCCATGCGGACCACCCCATGGAGCTTTTCTCCATTCTACATTGCCACACACTGCCTATCCTAATTCAGACCGTCCGATTCACACCAACACATGATGTTTTTCTCACTCCTACTAGTGAATGGCCTATTAGAAAGCCTTACAATGCGCACCACGCTGGGATGTTTTTCAGAAAACTATCCTACATTGCCACTGCATGTTTCCTGACTTCCACATGTTGACCGCCCCGCCGTGCTTTTCTCCATCCTACATTGCCACTCACTGCCTATCCTCTTTCAGACCGTCCGATTCACACCACCCGTGATGTTTTTCTCACTCCTACTAGTGAATGGCCTGTTAGAAACACTTACAATGCGCACCACCCTGCGATGTTTTTCAGAAACATATCCTACGTTGCCACTGCATGTTTCCTGACCTCCCCATGCTGACCACCCCGTGGAGCTTTTCTCCATCTGACATTGCCACTCACTGCCTATCCTAATTCAGACCCTCCGATTCACAGCACCTCGTGATGTTTTTCTCACTTCTACTACTGAATGGTCTGTTAGAAACCCTTAAAATGCGCACCACTCCGCGATGTTTTTCAGAAACCTATCCTACATTGCCACTGCATGTTTCCTGACCTCCCCATGCTGACCACCCCGTGGTGCTTGTCTCCATCCTACATTGCTACTCACTGTCTATCCAAATTCAGACCCATCAATTCACACCACCCCGTGATGTTTTTCTCACGCCTACTAGTGAATGGCTTGTTAGAAACCCTTAAAATTCGCACCACCCCGAGATGTCTTTCAGAAACCTATCCTTCATTGCCAATGCATGTTTCCTGACCTCCACACGCTGACCAACCCGTGGTGCTTTTCTCCATCCTACATTGCCACTCACTGCCTATCCTCATTCAGACCCTCCGATTCACACCACCCCGTGATGTTTTTCTCACTCCTACTAGTGAATGGCCTGTTAGAAACACTTACAATGCGCACTACCCAGCGATGCTTTTCAGAAACCTATCCTACATTGCCATTGCATGTTTCCTTACCTCCCCATGCTGACCACCCCGTGGTGCTTTTCTCCATCCTACATTGCCACTCACTGACTATTAATTCAGACCCTCTGATTCAAAGCACCCCGTGATGTTTTTCTCACTCCTACTAGTGAATGGCCTGTTAGAAACCCTTCCAATGCGCCCCAACCCACAATGATTTTCAGAAACCTATCCTACATTGTCAATGCATGTTTCCTGACCTCCCCATGCTGACCATCCCGTGGTGCTTTTCTCTATACTGCATTGCCACTCACTGCCTATCCTAATTCAGACCCTCCAATTCACACCACCCAGTGATGTTTCTCTCACTCCTACATATGAATGGCCTTTAGAGAGCCTCTCAATTCGTACCACATTGTGATACATTTCAGAAACCTATCCTACCTTGCCGCTGCATATTTCAGGATCTCCACATGCTCAACAAACCATGGTACTTATCTCTATCCTACATTGACTCTCACTGCCTATCCTAACTCAGACCCCCCCCGATTCACACAACCGCATGATGTTTCTGTTTCTCATACATGTGAATGGCCTGTTAGAGACCCTCCCAATGTCCACCACCTCGTGATATTTTTTAGAAAACTATCCTACATGCCACTGCATATTTCACGACCTCCCCATGCTCAACCGCCTGAGGCGTTTTTTTCCATCCTACATTGCCACTAACAGCCTATCCTAATTCACACCTGCCCGACTCACACCACTCTGTGATGTTTTTCCATCTCCTACATGTGAAAGGCCATTAGAGCCCCTCCCAATGCGAATCACCCCGTGATGGTTTGTAGAAACCTATCCTACATCACCACTGCATGTTTCGGGACCTCCACATGCTCACCAACCCGTGTGCTTTTCTCCATCCTACATTGCCACTGACTGCATATCCTAATTCAGACCCTCCTGATTCACACCACCCCGGGATGTTTCTCTCACTCCTACTTGTGAATGGCCTGCTGGAGACCATCCCAATGCTGACCACCCCGTGAAGTTTTTCAGTAACCTAACCTCCATTGCCACTACATGTTTCGTGACCTCTCCATGCCCACCAACCCATGGTGCTTTTCTCGATTATTCATTGCCACTCACTGCCTATCCTAATTCAGACCCTCCCGATTCACACCACCCCGTTATGTTTCCCGCACTCCTTCATGGGAATGGCCTGTTAGAGACCCTCCCAAAGCGCACCACCCCGTGATTTTTTTCAGAAACCTATACTACATTGCACTGCATGTTTCGGGACCACCCCATGCTCACCACAACCTGGTACTTTTCTCCATCCTACATTGCCAGTCATTACCTGTCCTAATTAAGACCCTCCCGATTCACACCACCCCGTGAAATTTCTCTCATTCCTATGTGTGAATGGCCTGTTAGAGACCCTCCCAATGCGTACCACCCAGTGATGTTTTTCAGAAACCTATCCTACCTTTTCACTGCAAGTTTTTGGGCCTCCCCATCTTAGCACACCGAGGTATTTTTCTCCATCCTACATTGCCACTCACTGCCTATACTAATTTAGACGCTCCCTATGCACACCACCCTGTGATGTTTCTCTCACTCCTACATGTGAATGGCCTGTTAGAGACCCTCCCAATGCACACCACCCCATGATGTTTTTCAGAAACGTATCCTACATTGCCACTGCATGTTTCGGGACTTCACATGCTCACCACCACGTGGTGCTTCGCTCCATCCTACATTGCCACTCACTGCCTGTGTTAATTCAGACCCTCCCGATTCACTCCACCCCGGGATTTTCTCTAACTTCTACATGTGAATGGCCTGTTAGAGACCCTCGCAATGAGCACGACCCAGTGATGTGTTTAAGAAACATATTCTACATTACCCCTGCATGTTTCGTCACCTCCCCATGCTCACCACCCCTTGGTGCTTTTCTCCGTCCTATAGTGCCACTCACTGCCTATCCTAATTCAGACCCTCCGATTCACACCAGCCCGTGATGTTTTTCTCACTCCTATAAGTGAATGGCCTGTTAGAAACCCTTACAAGGCACACCACCCCGCGATGTTTTTCAGAAACCTATCCTACATTGCCACTGCATGTTTCAGTACCTCCCCATGCTCACCATCCCATGCTGCTCTTCTCCTTCCTACATTGACACTCACTGACTATGCTAATTCAGACCCTGCCCATTCACACTACCCCGTGGTGATTCTCTCAATCCTACATATGAATGGCCTGTTAGCGTCCCTCGCAATGCGCACCACCCCGTGATGTTTTTCAGAAACCTATCCTACATTGCCACTGCATGTTACAGGACCTCCCCATGCTCACCACCCTGTAGTGCTTTTCTCCATCTTTCACTGCCCCTCACTGCCTACCCCAATAGAGACCCTCCCGATTCACACCACCCCATGATTTTTATTCAGATACCTATCCTACATTGCCACTGCATGTTTCGCGACCTCCCCATTCTCACCACCCCATGGTCCTTTTCTCCATTATACCTTGCCACTCACTGCCTATCCTAATTCAAACCCTCCCGATTCACACCACCCCGTGATGTTTCTCTCACTCCTTCATATGAATGGCCTGTTAGAGACCCGCCCAATGTGCTCCACCTTAGGATGTTTTTCAGAACCCTATCCTACATTGCCACTGCTTGTTTCGGGACCTCCCCATAGTCCCAACTCCGTGGTTCTTCACTTAATTCTGCATTGCCACTAACTGAGTATCGTAATTCAGATGATCCCGATTCAACCACCCCGTCTTGTTCACTCTGCAATACATGTGTATGGCCTGTTAGAGACCCTCCCAATGCGCACCACCATGTAATGTTTTTAAGAAACCTATCCTACATTGGCACTGCTTGATTTGAGACCTCCCAATGCTCACAAGCCTGTGGTGCTTTTCTCCATCGTACATTGCCATTCACTGCCTATTCTAATTCAGACCTATTCGATTCACACGACCCCATGATGTTTCTCTCCTACATGTTAATTTCCTGTTTGAGACACTCCCAATGTACACCAACCCGTGGTACTTTTCTCCATCCTACATTTACACTCACTGCCTATCCTAATTCACACCACCCCGTGATGTTTCTCTCACTCCTACATGTGAACGGCCTGTTGGAGAACCTCCCAATGCGCACCACCCTGTGATGTTTTTTAGAAACCTATCATAAATTGCCACTGCATGTATCGGGACCTCAAAATGTGCACCACTCCATGGTAATTTATTCCAACCTACATTGCCACTCATTGCCTATCCTAATTCAGACCCTCCCGATTCACATCACCCCGTGATCATTCTCTCACTCCTACATGTGATTGGCCTGTTACAGATACTCCCAATGTGCACCAACCCGTGATATTTTTTAGAAACCTATCGTACATTGCCCCTGCATTTTTCAGGACCTCCCCATGCTCACCACCCCGTGGTGCTTTTCTCCATCCTACATTGCCACTCACTGCCTATCCTAATTCAGACCCCCCCGATTCACACAACCCCATGATGTTTCTGTCACTCCTACATGTGAAAGGCCGTTAGAGCCCCTCCCAATGCAAATCACCCCGTGATGTTTTTCAGAAACCTATCCTACATTGCCACTGCATGTTTCGGGACTCCCCATGCTCACCAAGCCGTGTGCTTTTCTCCATCCTACATTGCCACTGACTGCATATCCTAATTCAGACCCTCCTGATTCACACCACCCTGGGATGTTTCTCTCACTCCTACATGTGAATGGCCTGCTGGAGACCATCCCAATGCTGACCACCCCGTGAAGTTTTTCAGTAACCTAAACTACATTGCCACTGCATGTTTCGAGACCTCTCCATGCCCACCAACGCATGGTGCTTTTCTCGATTATACATTGCCACTCACTGCCTATCCTAATTCAGACCCTCTCGAATCACACCACAGTTTGATGTTTCTCTTTCTCCTACATGAGAATGGCCTGTTAGAAACCCTCCCAATTCGCACCACCCGGTCATGTTTTTCAGAAACCTATTCTACATTGCAACTGCATATTTCGGGACCTCCTGAAGCTCACCACCCCGTGGTCCTTTTCTCCATACTATATTGCCACTCACTGACTATCGTAATTCAGAGCCTCCTGATTCTCAATACCCCGTGATTTTTCCCTCACTTCTAAATGTGAATGGCCTGTTAGAGACCCTCCCAACGTGCACCACCCCGTGATGTTTTTCAGAAACCTATACTACATTGCCACTGCGTGTTACGGGACCTCCCCATGCTCACCACCCCGTGGTGCTTTTCTCCATCTTACATTGCACCTCACTGCCTATCCTAATAAAGATCCTCCTGATTCACACCACCCCATGATGTTATTCAGAAACCTATCCTATATTGCCAATGCATGGTTCGGGACCTCCCCTTTTTCACCACCCGATGGTGCTTTTCTCTATCCTACCTTGCCACTCACTGCCTATCCTAACTCAGATACTCCCGATTCACACCACACCTTGATGTTTCTCTCACTCCTACATATGAATGGCCTGTTAGAGTCCCGCGCAATGTGCACCACCCTGGGATGTTTTTCAGAAACCTATCCTGCATTGCCACTGCATGTTTCGGGACATTCCCATGCTCACCACCCCGTGTTGCTTTTCTCCATCCTACCTGCAACTCACTGCCTATTCTCATTCAGACCTCCTGATTCACAGCACCCTGTGATATTTCTCTCATCCCTACATGTGAATGGCCTGTTAGAGCCCCTCCCAATGCGCACCATCCAGTGATGTTTTTCAGAACCCTATCCTACATTGCCACTGCTTGTTTCAGGACCTCCCCATACTCACCAACCCGTGGTTCTTTTCTCCATTCTGCATTGCCACTAACTGCCTATCCTTATTCAGATGCACCTGATTCACACCACCCCGTCTTGTTCTCTCACCAATACATGTGGATGTCCTGTTAGAGACCCTCCCAATGCGCACCACAACTTGATGTTTTTTAGAAACCTATCCTACATTGGCACTGCTTGTTTTGAGACCTCCCGATGCTCACCAGCCTGTGGTGCTTTTCTCCATCGTACACTGCCATTCACTGCCTATTCTAATTCAGACCCTCCAGATTCACACGACCCCGTGATGTTTCTCTCCTACACGTGAATTTCCTGTTAGAGACACTACCAATGTACCCAACCCGTTGTACTTTTCTCCATCCTACATTTCCACTCACTGCCTATCCTAATTCAAATCCTCCCAATTCACACCACCCCGTGATGTTTCTCTCACTCTTACATGTGAATTGCCTGTTAGAGGCCCTCCCAATGCGCACCACCCTGTGATGTTTTTTAGAAACCTATCCTAAATTGACACTGCATGTATAGGGACCTCCCAATGCGAACCACCCCGTGGTGATTTTCTCCATCCTACATTGCCAATCACTGCCTACACTAATGCAGACCTTCCCAATTCACACCACCCCGAGATGTTTCTCTCAGTCCTACATGTGAATGGCCGGTTAGAGACTCCTAAATGCGCACCACCCCGTGATGTTTTTCAGAAACCTATCCTTCATTGCCACTGCATGTTCCACGACCTCCCCATGCTCACTACCCCGTGGTGATTTTCTCAATCCTACCTTGCCTCTCACTGCCTATCCTAAAACAGAACCTCCCAATTCACACCACCCCATGAAGTTACTCTCACCCCTACATGTGAATGGCCTGTTAGAGACCCTCCCAGTGCACACCACCCCATGGTGCTTTTTTCCATTCTATGTTGCCACTCACTGCCTACCCTAATGCAGACCTTCCCGATTCACACTACCCCGTGATGTTTCTCTCAGTGCTACATGTGAATGGCCTGTTAGAGACCCTCCCTATGCGCACTACCCCGTGATGTTTTTCAGAAAACTTTCCTATATTGCCACTGCATGTTTTGGACCCTCCCCATGCTCACAACCCCGTGGTGCTTTTCTCCATCCTACATTGCCACTCACTGCCTATTGTAAATCAGACCCTCTAGATTCACAGCACCCCCTGATGTTTCTCTCACTCCTACGTGTGAATGGCCTGTTAGAGACCCTCCCAATGCGCACCACCCCATGGTGCTTTTTTCCATCCTACATTGCCACTCACTGCCTATCCTAATCCAGACCTTCCCGGTACACACCAGCCTATGGTGTTTCTCTCACTCCTACATGTGAATATCCTGTTAGAGATGCTCCCAATGCGCACCACCCCTTGGTGCTTTTCTCTATCCTACATTGCCACTCACTGCCTATCGTAAATCATATCCTCCCGATTCATAGCACCCCCTGATGTTTCTCTCAGTCCTACATGTGAATGGCCTGTTAGAGACCCTCCCAATGCGCACCACCCCATGATGTTTTCTAGAAACCTATCCTACATTGCCACTGCATGTTTTGGGACCTCCCCATGATCACCACCCCGTGGCGCTTTTCTCCATCCTACATTGCCATTCACTGCTTATCCTAATTCAGACTCTGCCGATTCACACCACCACGTGATGTTTCTCTCCTACATGTGAATTTCCTGTTAGAGACCCGCCCCATGCACACCCCCCCGTTGTACTTTTCTCCATGCTACATTGCATCTCACTGCCTATCCTAATACAGACCCTCCCAATTCACACCACCCCGTGATATTACTCTCACTCCTACATGTGAATGGCCTGTAAGAGACCCTCCCAATGCACACCACCCTGAGATGATTTTAAGAAACCTATCCTAAATTGCCAATGCATGTATCGGGACCTACCCTTGTGCACCACCCCGTGGTTATTTTCTCCATCCAACATTGCCACTCACTGACTATTTTAATTCAGACCATACCTATTCACACCACCCCGTGATCTTGCTCTCACTCCTACATGTGAATGGCCTGTTATTGACCATCCCAAAGCGCACCAGCCCATGATGGTTTTTAGAAATCTATCCTACATTGCCATTGCATGTTTCGGGACCTCCCCATGTTCACAACCCTGTGGTGCTTTTCTCCATCCTATATTGCCAGTCACTGCCTATCCTAAATCAGACCCCCCCCCGATTCACACCTCCCCACAATGTTTCTCACACTCCAACATATGAATGGCTTGTTAGAGACCTTCCCAATGCGCACCACCTGGTGATGTTTTCTAGAAACTATCCTACATTGCCACTGCATGTCTCGGGACCTCCCCATGCTCACCACCCCTTGGTGCTATTCTCCATCCTACATTGCCACTCACTGCCTATACTAATTCAGACCCTCCCGATTCACACCACCTCGTGTGTTGTTTCTCTTACTCCTACATGTGAATGGCCTGTTAGAGACCCTCAAAATGTGCACCATCACATCGTGCCTTTCCCCATCCTACATTGCCACTCACTGCCTATCCTAATTCAGACCCTCCCGAATCACACCACCCCATGGTGTTTCTCTCAATCCTACATGTGAATGGCTTGTTAGAGACCCTCCCAATGCGGACCACCCAGTGATGTTTTTTAGAAACCTATTCTAAATTTCCACTGCATGTATCGGGACCTCCCAATGTGCACCACCCCGTGGTGCTTTTGTCCATCCTACATTGGGACTCACTGCCTATGTTAATTCAGACACTCCCGATTCGCACCATGCCATGGTGTTTCTCTCCCACCTACATGTGAATGGCCTGTTAGAGACCGTCCCAATGCGCACCACTCTGTGGTGCTTTTTTCCATCCTACATTGCCACTCACTGCCTATTCCAATTCAGACCCTCCCAATTCACACCAACTGGTGTTTTTTCTCTCACTCCTACATGTGAATAGCCTGTTAGAGACCCTCCCGATGAGCAATACCCCATGATGTTTTTTAGAAACCTATCCTACATTGCCACTGCATGTTTCTGTATCTCCCGATGCTCACCAGCCTGAGGTGCTTTTCTGCTTCGTACATTGCCGCTCATTCCCTAGCCGAATTCAGACCCGAAAATTCACACCACACCGTTATGTTTCTCTCCTTTCTACATGTGAATGGCCTGTTAGAGACCCTCCTAATGCACACCAGCCTGTGGTGGTTTTCTCCATCCTACCTTGCCACTCACTGCCTATCTTAATTCAGACCATCCCGATTCATACCACCCAGTGATGTTCGTCTCACTCCTTCATTGGAATGGCCTGTTAAAGAACCTCCCAGTGCGCACTACACAGTGATGTTTTTTAGAAACCTATCCTACATTGCCACTGCGTGTATCGGGACCTCCCCATGTAGAACCCCGTGGTGCTTTTCTCCATCCTGCATTGAAACTCACTGCCTATCCTAATTCAGACCCTCTCGATTCACACCACCATGTGATGTTTCTCTCACTCATACAAGTGATGGGCATGTTAGAGATCCCGCCAAGGAACATCACCCCGTGGTGATTTTCTCCATCCTACATTGCCCCCCACTGCCTATCTTAATTCAGACCATCCTGATTCACCACACCCTGTGACTTTCCTCTCACATCTACATGTGAATGGCCTGTTAGAGACCCTCGCAATGCACACCACACCATTGTGCTTTTCTCCATCCTACATTGCCCCTCACTGCCTATCCTAATTCAGACCCTCCTGATTCACACAACCATGTAATGTTTCTCTCACTCTTACATGGGAATGGCCTGTTAAAGTGCCTCCCAATGCACAACACCCCGTGATGTCTTTTAGAAACCTGTCCTACATTGCCACTGCATGTAGAGGGACCTACACATGCTCCCCACCCTGTGGTGCTCTTCTCCATTGTACATTGCCACTCACTGCCTATCCTAATTCTGACCCTCCCGATTCACACCACCCCGTATGTTTCTCTCACTCCTACATGTGAATGGCCTGTTAGAGACCCTCCCAATGCACACCACCCCATGGTGCTTTTCTCCATCCTTCATTGCCACTCACTGCCTATCCTAATTCATACCGTCCCGATTCACACCACCCCATGATGTTTCTCTCACTCCTACATGCGAAAGGCCTGTTAGAGACCCTCCCAGTGTTCACCACCCAGTGATGTTTTTATGAAACATATCCTACATTGCCACTGCATGTTTCCGGACTTCCCCATGCTCATCACCACGTGGTGTTTTTCTCCATCCTATATTTCCACTCCCTCCCTATCCTAATTCAGACCCCCCCAATTCACACCACCACGTGATGTTTTTTAGAAACCTATCCTACATTGCTACTGAATGTTTCGGAACCTCCCCATGCTCATCACCAAGTGGTGATTTTCTCGATCCTACATTGCCACTCACTGCCTATCCTAATTCAGACCCTCCTGATTCACACCATCCCATGATGTTTCTCTCACACCTACAGGTGAATGGCCTGTTAGAGACCCTCCCAATGCGCACTACCCTGTGGTTCTTTTCTGCATCCTATGTTGCAACTCACTGCCTATGCTAATTCAGACCCTCTCGGTTAACAGCACCCTGTGGTGTTTCTCTCACTCCTACATGTGAATGGCCTTTTAGAGACGTTTCCAATGCCCACCACCCCCTGGTGCTATTCTCCATCCTACATTGGCACTCACAGCCTATCCAAATTCAGACCCGCCCGATGCACAACCACCCCATTATGTTTCTCTAACTCCTACATGTGAATGGCCTGTTAGAAAACCTCCCAATGCGCACCACCACGTGATGTTTTTCAGAAACCTATCCTAATTTGCCACTGCATGTATCGGGTCCTCCCCATGCTCACCACCACTTGTTGATTTTCTCCATCATACATTGCCACTCACTGCCTATTCTTATTGAGACCCTCCCGATTCACACCACCCTGTGATGTTTCTCTCACTCCTACATGTGAATGGCCTGTTAGAGACCCTCCCAATGCACACCAACACGTGGTGCTTTTTCCATCCTACATTGCCACTCACTGCCTATCCTCATTCAGACCCTAACAATTCACACCTCCCCATGATGTTTCTCTCATTCCTCCTCGTGAATGGCCTGTTAGAAACCCTCCCAATGCGCACCACCCCTTGGTGCTTTTCTATATCCTACGTTGTCACTCACTGCCTACCCTTTTTCAGACCCTCCCAATTCACACCACCCCATGATTTTTCTCCCACTCCTACATGTAAATGGCCTGTTAGAGACCCTCCCATGGTGCACCACCCCATGATTTTTTAGAAGCCTATCCTACATTGCCAATGCATGTTTCGCGAATTAATCATGCTCACGAGCACGTGGTGCTTTTCTCCATTCTACATTTACACTCACTGCCTATCCTATTTCAGACCCTCTGGATTCACACCACCATGTGATGTTTCTCTCACTCCTACATTTGAATGGCCTATTAGAGACCCTCCCAATGTACACCACCCTGTGGTGGTTTTCTCCATCCTATGTTGCCAGTCACTGCCTATCCTAATTCAGACCCTCCCAGTTCCCACACCCCTTGATGTTCCTCTCACTCCTACATGTGAATGGCCTGTTAGATATTCTCCCAATGTGCACCACCCTGTGATGTTTTTCAGAAACCTATACTACATTGCCACTGCATGTTTCGGGACCTACCCATGCTCACCACCCCGTGGTGCTTTTCTCCATCCTACCTTGCCACTCACTGCCTATACTAATTCAGACCATCCCGTTTCATGCCAGACCGTGATGTTACTCTGACTCTTGCATGTGAATGACCTGTTAGAGACCGACCCAATGCGCACCACCCCATGATGTTTTTCAGAAACCTATCCTACATTGCCACTGCATGTTTTGGGACCTCCCCACGCTCACCACCCCTTGGGGCTTTTCTCCATCCACCATTGCCCCTCACTGCCTATCTTTTCAGACCCACCCAATTCACACCACCTCGTGATCGTTCTGTCACTCCTACATGTGAATGGCCTGTTAGAGACCTTTCCAATGCGTACCACCCAGTGATATTGTTTAGAAACCTATTCTGAATGGCCACTGCATGTATCGGGACATCCCCATGCGAACCACCCCATGGTGATTTTCTCCATCTTACATTGCCACTCACTGCCTGTCTTTATTCAGACCCTCGTGATTCACACCACCCCGTGATCATTCTTTCACTCCTTCATGTGAATGGCCTATTAGAGACCCTTTCAATGCACAACACCCCGTGATGTTTTTTAGAAACCTATCCTACATTGCCACTGCATGTTTCGGGACATCACCATGCTCACCAACCCGTGGGGCATTTCTCCATCCTACATTGCCATTCCCTGCCTATCCTATTTCAGACCATCCTGATTCACACCACCCCACGATGTTTCTCTCACTCCTACATGTGAATGGCCTGTTAGAGACCCTCCCAATGCGCAGCACGCTGTGATGTTTTTTAGAAACCTGTCCTAAATTGCCAATGCATGTATTGGAACCTCCCTATGCACACCACCCCATGGTGATTTTCTCCATCTTACATTGCCACTCACCGCCTATTCTAATTCAGACTCTCCCAATTCACACTACCCATGATCATTCTCTCACTCAACATGTGAATGGCCTGTTAGAGACCCTCCCATGGTACACCACCCCATGATATTTTAGACTCCTATCCTACCTTGCCAACGCATGTTTCGGGACTTCCCTATGCTCACCACCCCATGGTGCTTTTCTCCATCCTTCATTGACACTCACTGCCTATCCTACTTCAGACACTCTAGATTCACAGCACCACGTGATTTTTCTCTCACTCATACATGTGAATAGCCTGTTAGCAACCCTCCCAATTCACACAAATCTGTTGTGGTTTTCTCCATCCTACATTGCCACCCCCTGCCTATCCTAATTCAGCCCATCACGATTCAAAACACCCCGTGATGTTCCTCTCACTCCTACATGTGAATGGCCTGTTAGAGGCCCTCCCAATGACCACCACCCCATGTTGCTTTTCTCCATCCTACATTGCCCGTCACTGCCTATCCTAATTCAGACACATCCGATTCACACCACGCCGTTATGTTTCTCTCACTCCTACATGTGAAAGGCCTCTTAGAGACCCTGCCAGTGCGAACCACCGTGTGATGTTTTTTAGAAACCTATCCTACATTGCCACTGCATGTTTCCGGACCTCCCCATGCTCACCTCCCCGTGGTGCTTTTCTCCATCCTACATTGCCACTCACTGCCTATCCTAATTCAGACCCTCCGATTCACACCACCCCATGATGTTTTTCTCACTCCTACTAGTGAATGTCCTGTTAGAAACCCAAACAATGCGCACCACCCCACGTTGTTTTTCAGAAACCTATCCTACATTGCCACTGCATGTTTCCAGACCTCCCCATGCTGACCACCCCGTGGTGCTTTTCTCCATCCTACATTGCCACTCACTGCCTATCCTAATTCAGACCCTCTGATTCACACCACCCTGTGATGTTTTTCTCACTCCTACTAGTGAATGTCCTGTTAGAAACCCATACAATGCGCACCACCCTGCGATGTTTTTCAGAAACCTATCCTACATTGCCACTGCATGTTTCCTGACCTCCCCATGCTGACCACCCCGTGGGGCTTTTCTCCATCCTACATTGCCACTCACTGCCTATCCTAATTCGTAACCTCTGATTCACACCACCCGTGATGTTTTTCTTACTGATACTAGTGAATGGCCTGTTAGAAACCCTTACAATGCGCACCACCCAGCGATGCTTTTCAGAAACCTATCCTACATTGCCACTGCATGTTTCCTGACCTCCCCGTGCTGACAACCCTGTGGTGCTTTTCTCCATCCTACATTGCCACTCACTGCCTATTCTAATTTAGACCCTCCCGATTCACACCACCTTGTGATGTTTCTCTCACTCCTACATGTGAATGGCCTGTTAGAGACCCTCTCCATGCGCAACACCCCGTGATGTTTTTTAGCAACCTATCCTAAATTGCCACTGCACGTATAGGGACCTACCCATGCGCTCCACCCCGTGGTGAATTCTCCATCCTACATTGCCACTCACTTCCTATCCTAATTCACATCCTCCCGATTCACACCACCCCTGATCATTCTCTCACTCCTACATGTGAATGGCATGTTAGAGACCCTCCTAATGCGCACCAACCGTGTTGTTTTTTACAAACCTATCCTACACTGCATGTTTCAGGACCTCCCTATGCTCACCAGTCTGTGGTGCTTTTCTCCATCCTACATTGCCACTCACTGCCTATCCTAATTCATACCCTCCTGGTTCACACCATCCCATTATTTTTCTCTCACTCCTATATGGGAATGGCCTGTTAGAGACCCTCCCATTCGCACCACCCTGTGAAGTTTTTTAGAAAACTATCCTACATTGCCAATGCATGTTTCGGGACCTCCCCATGTTCACCACAACTTGGTGCTTTTTTCCAACCTACATTGCCACTCACAGCCTATCATAAATCAGACCCGACCAATTCACACAACTTCAGGAGGTTTCTCGCACTGCTACATGTTAATGGCCTGTTAGAGACCCTCCCAATTTATACCACCCCATGATGTTTTTTAGAAACCTATCCTACATTGCCACTGCATGTATTGGGACCTCCCCACGCTCATCACCAATTTTGCTTTTCTCCATCTTACATTGCCATTCACTGCCTATCCTAATTCAGACCCAGCTGATTCACACCACCCTGTGATGTTTCTCTCACTCTTACATGTGAATGGCCTGTGAGAGACCCTCTTAATGCGCACCACTCCATGGTGCTTTTCTCCCTCCTACATGGCCACTCACTGCCTATCCTAATTCAGACCCTCCCGATTCTCACCACCCCATGATGTTTCTCTCACTCCTACACGTGAATGGCCTGTTAGAACCCCTCCCCATGTGCACCACACCCTGGTACTTTTCTCCATCTTACATTGCCACTCACTGCTTAAAGTAGTTCAGACCCTCCCGATTCACACAACCACGTGATGTTTTTTTCACTCCTACTTGGGAATCGCCTGTTAGAGACTCTCCCAATGCGCTCTACCATGTGATGTTTTTTCGAAACCTATCCTACATTGCCACTGCATGTATCAGGTCCTCCCCATGCTCACCACCCATGGTGCTTTTCTCCATCCTACATTGCCACTCCCTGAATATCCTAATTCAGACCCTCCTGATTCACACTAGCCCGTGATGTTTCACTCACTCGTACATGTGAATGGCCCATTAGAGACCCTCCCAATGCACACCACCCCATGATGTTTTTTAGAAACTTGTCGTGCCACTGCATATTTCAGTACCTCCCCATGCTCAACACCCCGTGATGGTATTCTCCATCCTACATTGCCAATCATTGCTTATCCTAATTCAGACCCTCCCAATTCACACTACCCCATGTTGTTTCTCTCACTCTTCCTAAACCTAAACCTCCATCTAACAGTACCCGTTACTGTAAAACTAACCATAACCATAACCCTCTCCCTCTAGCCTAAAACCTAAACCTAACCCTAACACTAACTGTATCCTTAACACAAAACTCTAAACCTAATCCTAACCATCACCCCAAACCCTAACGTAACCGAAACCGTAAACCTAACCCTAACCCTAACATTAACACTAAACCATAACTGTAACCCAAACCCTAACCCTGACCCCTAACCCTATGCCCTAATCCTAACCATAACACTAACCCTAACCTCTAACCCTAAGTGTAACCCTAAACCTAACCATAACCCTAACCCTAATCCTAACCCTATATCTAATCCCTATTGCTAGCCCTAACAATAACCCTAACTGTAAGCCTAAACCTAACCCTACCCTAACCCTAACTGTAAACCTAACACTAACACTAACAATTAGCCTAAACATTTCCTTCTAAACCTAACCCTAACCCTAAACCTAATCCTAATGCTAATGTTAAGCGTAACACTAACCCTAACCGAAACCCTAACCCGAACTCAAACCCAACCATAACCCTAATCCCTAACCCTAACCCTACCACAAACCTCTAAACGTAATGCTACACTTAAGCCTAACCCTAACTAAAACCCTAACACAAACCCTATCCCTAACCTCTAACCCTAACCCTAACCATTACCCTAAGCGTAACCCTAACACTAACCCTAACCCTCTAACCCTAACCCTAATTCTAACACTAACCTTAACACTAACCCTAACACTAACACTAACCCCTAACCCTAATCCTAACCCTAACCCTAATTCTAACCCTAAACCTAACACCTAACTGTAACAGTAACCCCAACCATAACCCTAACCCTAACCCTAACTCTAACACAAATCCCTAACCCTAACTATAACCCTAACCATAAGCGTAACACTAACTACAACCCTAATCTAACCGTAACCCTAACAGGAACACTAACACTATCACTAACACTAAAGCTAACATCTAACCCTAACTTTAACGATAACCCTATCACTAACCCTAACCCAAACCCTAACCTCTAATCCTAACACTAACTCAAACGCTAACCCTAACACTAACCCTAACCCTAACCCTCTTACCCTAACTCAAACCCTCAACCTAACACTAACCGTAACCGAAACACTAACCCTAACCATAACCCTAACCCTATAACCCTAAACCTAAACCTAACCTTAACGCTACCCTAACCCAAACGCTAAACCTAATCCTAACCATAACCCTAACCCCTAACCGTAACCATAACACTAACCCTAATGCTAACACTAACAATAACCCTAACCCTAAAACTAAACCCTAATCATAACCCTAACCATAATCATAACCTTAACCCTTAACCATAACCCTAACCTTAACCCTAAACTTAGCACTAACCCTAACCCTAAACTTAACCCTAACCCTAAACCTAATCCTAACCATAACCCTCACACCTAACAGTAACCCTAGCCCTAACCTTAACCCTAACCTTAACCCTAACCCTAATCCTAAACCTACCTAACCCTAAACCTAAACTCTAACCCTAACTCTAACACTATCCCTAACATTAACTCTATCCCTAACCCTAACACTAACCCTGTAACCCTAACCCTAACCCTCACACGTACCCAAAACCCTAACCGTAAAACTAACCCTAACCATAAACCTTACACTTTAAACCTAACCCTAACCCTAACCCTAACCCTAAACCTAAACCTAAACCTAACCCTAATACTAACCACAACCCTAACCCCTAACTGTAACCCTAACTTAACCCTAAACATAACCCTAAACCTAACCATAACCCTACCATATACCTAACACTAACCCTAAATCTAAAGTTAACCCTAAGCCTAACCCTAACTCTCTAACCCTAATCCTAATCCTAGCCCTAAACCTAACACTAGCCGTAACCATAATGGTAATGCTAACCCTAACCATAACCCTAACACAAAAACAAACCCTACACCAAAACCGAACCCTAAACCTAAACGTAACCCTAACCCCAAACCTAAACCCTAACCTTAACACTAACAGTAACCCTAACCCTAACCCTAACACCTAACCCTAAGCCCTCGCCCTAACCCTAAACTTAACCCTAACCTCTAACCCTAACCGTAACCCTAACTCCAACCCTAATTCTAACCCTAACCCATACCGACTACACTTAAACCCAACCCAACTCTAACCGTAACACTAACCTCTAACCCTAACCATAACCCTAACCCTAACAATAAACCTGAACCTACTTCTAACCCAAAACACTGACCCTAACCCTAACCCTCTAACCCTAACCCTAATCCTAACTCTAACTTTAACACTAACACTAACCCTAACACTAACCCCTAACCCTAACCCTAATTCTAAGCCTAACCCTAATTCTAACTCTGAACCTAACACCTAACTCTAACGGTAAACCTAACCATAGGGGCTGGGGATTTAGCTCAGTGGCATAAATGCCTGCCTTGCAAGCAGGCAGTCGTGAGTTCGATCCCTGGTACCGATAAAAAGTAAAAAGACAAAAAAAAAAAAAAAAACCTAACCATAACCCTAATCCTAACCCTAACACAAATCCCTAAACCTAACTCTAACCCTCACCGTAAGTGTAACACTAAGCAACCCTAACCTAACGGCAACCCTAACCCTAACACTATCACTAACACTAAAACTAACATCTAAACCTAACCTTAATGATAACCCTATCACTAACACTAACACTAAACCTAACCTCTAACCCTAACACTAACTCAAACGCTAAACCTAACATTAATGCTAACCCTAACCCACTAACCCCAACCCTAAACCTCAACCTAACACTAACCAGAAATGTAGCACTAACCTTAACAGTAACCCTAACCCTCTAACCCTAAATCTAAACCTAACCCTAACCCTAACCCTAACCCAAACACTAAACCTAATCCTAACCATAACCCTAACCCCTAATCGTAAACGTAACACTAACCCTAATCCTAACACTTACCCTAACACTAAAACCTAACCTAAACCATAACCATAACCTAGCCCCTAAACGTAAGCCTAACACTAACCCTAACCCTAACCCTAATCCTAACCATAACCCTAATGCCTAACAGTAACCCTAGCCATAACCCTAACCCTAACCTTAACCAGAACCCTAATCCTAAACCTAAACCTAAAATCTAACCCTAACCCTAACACTAGCCCTAACAATAACCCTAACCCTAACCCTAACACTAACACTATAACCCTAACCCTAACCCTAACCCTAACCCAAACCTTAACCGTAACATTAAACCTAACGGTAAACCTTACCCTCTAACCCTAACCCTAACCCTAAACCTAACATTAATACTAACCACAACCCTAAAGCCTAACTGTAACCCAAACCGAACCCTAAACTTAACCCTAACGATAACACTATCATATAACTAACACTAACCCTAAACCTAAAGCTAACCTTAACCCTAAACCTAACTCTCTAACCCTAACCCTAAACTTAGCCCTAAACCTAACATTACTCGTAACCCTAACGGTAACGCTAACCCTAACTGTAATCCTAACACGAACCCGAACCCTACAACAAACACAAACCCTAAACCTAAACCTAACCTTAACCATAACCATAACCATAGCCTTAATCCTAACACTAACCCTAAACCCTAACCATAACTCTAACCCTAACCCTAAGCCCTAGCCCTAACCCTAACACTAACCCTAACCTCTAACCCTAACCGTAACCCTAACTCCAAACCTAACACTGACCCTAACACATATCCACTACACCTAAACCTAACCCTAACCCTAACCATAAAATTAATGTCTAACTGTAACCCTAACCCTGCCCTAACCAAACCCTAACCCTAACCTTAACACTAAACCTAAATCTAACTCTAACCCAAAACACTAACCCTAACCCTAACCCTACCCCTAACTCTAACCCTCTAACCCTAATGCTAACCCTAACTTTAACGGTAATCCTAACCTTAACCATAACCCTAACCCCAACTCTGACCACTAACGCTAAGCCCAAACACTAACACAAACAATAAACCTAACCGTAACCTTTAACCCTAACTTTAACCCTAACCCTACCCCTAACCCTAACCCTACCATGTAACACGAACGCTTTCACTAACCCTAACCCTAACAGTAAACCTAACCCTAACAATAACAATAAGCCTAAGCCTTAACCCTCTAAACCTAACCCTAACCCTAAACCTAGTCCAAATGCTAATGCTAGTCAGAACCCTAATCGTAACGCTAACCCTAATGGTAAACATAAACCAAACCCTAACCCAAGCCTAACCCTAATCCCTAACACTAACCCTATCCTAACCTCTAAACCTAACACTAAACTTAACCCTAAACCTAACTAAAACCCTAACACAAACCCTATACCTGACCTCTAACCCTAATCCTAACCATAACCCTAGGGTAACACTAACCCTAACCCTAACCCTCTAACCCTAACCCTAACCCTAACCTTAACCCTAACCCAGCACTAACACTAACTCCTAACCCTAACCTAACCCTAATTCCAACCCTAAACCTAACTGTAATAGTAACCCTAACCATAACACTAACCCTAACACGAACTCTAACACAAATCCCTAACCCTAACTGTAACCCTAACCGTAAGTGTAACACTAACCATAATCCTAATCTAACCATAATGCTAAACCTAACCCTAACACATTCACTAACACTAAAGCTAACATCGAACCCTAACCTTAACAATAACGCTATCACTAACCCTAACACTAATCTGAACCTCTAAGCCTAACACTAACTCCAACGCTAAATCTAACACTAACCCTAACCCTAACACTCTAAACCTAACCCTAACCATCAACTTAACGCTAACCGTAACCATAACACTAACCCTAACAGTAACCCTAACCCTTTAACCCTAAACATAAATCTAACCATAACACTAACACAAACACTAAACCTAATCCTAACCATAACCCTAACCCTTAACCATAATCGTAACCCTAACCATAACCCAAACCCTAAACCTAACACCAAACCCTAACCGTAACCCTAACCATAACCATAACCCTAACCCCTAACCATACCCCTAAACCTAACACTAACCTTAACCCTCACCCTAACATGTACTCTACTCCTAACCACAACCCAAATGCCTAACAGTAACCCTAGCCCTATACCTAACCCTAACCTTAACCATAACCCAAATCCTAAACCTAAACCTAACCCTAAAGTTAACCTCTAACCCTAACCCTAACACTATCCCGAACACTAACCCTAACCCTAACCCTAACACGAACCCTATAATCCTAACCCTAAACCTCACCCTAACACAAACCTTAACTGTAACACTAACCGTGACTCTAAACATTACCCTCTAACCCTAACCTTAACCCTAACCCTAACCCTAATACTTACCACAACCCTAACACCTAACTGCAACACTAACCTACCCCTAACCTTAACCATAACCCTAACCATAACCCTACCATAACAATAACCCTAAAACTAAGGCTAACCCTAACCCTAACCCTGACTCTATAACCCTAAACCTTATCCTAGCCCTAAACCTAACACTAGCAGTATCCCTAATGGTAACGCTAACCCTAACAGTAACCCTAACATGAACCTGAACACTACACCAAACCCAAACCCTAAACCTAAACGTAACCCTAACCCTGACCATAACCTTAACCCTAACACAAACCCTAACCCTAACCCTAAATCCTAACCCTAACCCTAACACTAACACTAACCCTAACCCTAACCCTAACACATAAACATAATCCCTAGCCCTAAACCTAACACTAACCATAAGCTCTAACCCTAACCGTAACCCAACCCCAACCATAACCCTAACCCAACCCATACTCACTACACCTGAAACTAACCCTAACCCTAACCGTAACACTAACCTCTAACCCAAACCATAATCCTAACCCTAACCCTAACACGAACACTAATCATAAACCTAACTCTAACCTGAAACTCTAACACTAACATGAACTCTAACCCTCTAGCCCAAACCCTAGCCCTTACGTTAATCCTAACTCTAACGTTAATCCTAACCCTAACCATAACTATAACTGAAACTCTGACCCTTAATGCTAAGCCCTGAACCTAACACTAACACGAACCCTAACCATAACATCTAACCCTAACTTTAACACAAACCCTACCCCCAACACTAATCCTACCATCTAACCCAAATGCTATCACTCACCCTAACCCTAAGCCTAACCCTAACCCTAACCGTAAGCCTACCTAAACCTAACAGTAAACGTAACCCTAACACTAACAATATGCCTAACTGTAACACTGTAAAGCTAACCCTAACCCTAAACCTAAACCTAATCCTAATGGTAATGCTACCTTAATGCTAACCGTTACGCTAAACTTAACCAAACAACTAATCCAAATCTAACCCTAATCCCTGACCCTAACACTATCACTAACCTGGAAACCTAACACTAAACTTAACCATAACCCTAATGAAAACCCTAACACAAACCCTCTCCCTGACCTCTATCCCTAACCCTAAACATAACCCTAAGGGTAACCCTAACACTAACCCTAACCCTCTAACCCTAACCCTAATCCTAACTCTAACCTTAACCCTAACACTAAACCTAACACTAACCCCTAACCCTAACACTAACCCTAACCCTAACCCTAACCCTAACGCTAATTATAACTCTAAACCTACCACCTAACTCTAACGGTAACCCTAACCATAACCCTAACACTAAACCTAATTCTAACACAAATCCCTAACCCTAACTCCAACCCTAACCATAAGCGTAACACTAACCATAACCCTAATCTAACCGTACCCGTAATCCTAAGACTAACATTATCAATAACACTAAAGCTAACATCTAATGCTAACCTTAACAGTAACCCTATCACTAACACTAACCCTAAACCTAACCACTAATCCTAACACTTACTCAAACGCTAACCAAAACACTAACCGTAACCCTAACAATCTAACTCTATCCCTAACCCTCAACCTAACACTAACCATAACCGTAACACTAACCCTAACAGTAACATTAACCCTCTAATCCTAAACCTAAACCTCACCCTTACCCTAACAGTAACCATAACCCTCTAATCCTAAACCTAAACCTAACCCTTATCCTAACCCTAACTCAAACCCTAAACCTAATCCCAAGCATAACCATATCCCCTAACTGTAACTGTAACACTAAACCTATCCCTAACCCTAATCCTAACAATAAACCCTAACTGTAACCCTAACCATAACCATTACCCTAACCCCTAAACGTAACCCTAAACCTAACCCTAAATTTAACCCTAACCAAAACCCTAACCCTAATACTAACTATAACCCTAACACCTAACAGTAACCCTAGCACTAAACCTAACCCTAAACTTAAACCTAACCTTAAACCTAAACCTAAACCTAACCCTAAACCTAACGTCTAAACGTAACGCTAACACTATCCCTAACACTAAACCTAACTCTAACTCTAACCTTAACACTAACCCTAAAACCCTAACCCTAACCCTCACCCTAACCCAAACCATAACCGTAACACTAACGCTAACCGTATACCTTACCCTCTAACCCTAAACCTAACCCTAACCCTAACCCCAATACTAACCACCACTCTAACACCTAACTGTAAACCTAAACTAACCATAAACTTAACCCTAACCATAACACTACCATATACCTAACACTAACCGTAAACCTAAAGCTAACCCGAACCCTAACCCTAACTCTCTAACCCTAACCCTCACCCTAGTCCTAGCCCTAAACCTAACACTAGCCATAACCATAACAGTAACGCTAACCCTAACCGTAACCCTAACACGAATCCGAATCCTACACCAAACCTGAACCCGAAACCAAAACTAACACTTACCCTAACCATAACCATAACACTAATCCCAACCATAACCCTAGCCCCTAACCATAAACCAAAGCCTCAGCCTAACCTTAAGCCTGACCCTAACCTTAACCCTAATGCTAACCCTAACTGTAACCCTAGTGCTATCCCTAAACTTAAACTTAACCCTAACCTTAAACCTAAACCTAACACTAAACCTAACGTCTAACCATAACCCTAACACTATCGCTAACACTAACCCTAACTCTAACCCTAACGTTAACACTAACCCTATAACCCTAACCCTAACCCTCACCCTAACCCAAACCCTAACCGTAACACTAATGCAAACTGTATACCTTACCCTCTAACCATAACCCTAACCCTAACCCTAATACTAACCACCACTCTAACACCTAAATGTAAACCTAAACTAACCCTAAACTTAACCCTAACCCTACCATATACCTAACACTAACCGTAAACCTAAAGTTAACAGTAACCCTAACCCTAACTCTCTAACCCTAACCCTAACCCTAATCCTAACCCTAACTCTAACCCTAACCATAAGTGCAACACTAACCATAACCCTAATCTAACCATAACGCTAACCTTAATCCTAACACATTCACTAACACTAAAGCTAACATCGAACCCTAACCTTAACGATAACCCTATCACTAATAATAACCTACCCTGAACCTCTAAGCCTAACACTAACTCCAACGCTAAACCTAACACTAACCCTAACCCTAACCCTCTAAACCTAACCTTAACCATCAACTTAACGCTGTTACCATAACACTAACCCTAACAGTAACCCTAACCCTCTAACCATAGACATAAACCTAACCCAAACATTAAACCTAATCCTAATCATAAACCTAACCCCTAACCGTAACCATAACCCTAACCCTAACCCAAACCCTAAACCTAACACCAAACCCTAACCGAAACCATAACCATAACCATAACCCTAACCCCTAAACATACCCCTAAACCTAACACTAAACTTAACCCTCACCCTAACATGTACTCTACTCCTAACCATAACCCAAATGCCTAAGAGTAACCCTAGCCCTATACCTAACCCTAACCTTAACCGTAACCCAAATCCTAAACCTAAACCTAACCCTAAACTTACCCTCTAACCCTAACCCTAACACTATCCCGAACACTAACCCTAACCCTAACACGAACCCTAACACAAACCCTATAATCCTAACCCTAAACCTCACCCTAACACAAACTTTAACTGTAAAACTAACCGTAACTGTAAACCTTACCCTCTAACCCTAACCTTAAACCCTAACCCTAACCCTAATACTAACCACAAGCCTAACCCCTAACTGTAACACTAACATAACCCTAACCTTAACCCTAACCCTAACCATAACCCTACCATATAACTAACAATAACCCTAAACCTAAGGCTAACCCTAACCCTAACCCTGACTCTATAACCCTAAACCTTATCCTAGCCCTAAACCTAACACTAGCAGTATCCCTAATGGTAACGCTAACCCTAACCGTAACCCTAACATGAACCTGAACACTACACCAAACCAAAACCCTAAACCTAAACGTAAACCTAACCCTGACCATAACCTTAACCCTAACACTAACCCTAACCCTAACCCTAAACCCTAACCCTAACCTTAACACTAACCATAACCCTAACATTAACCCTAACCCTAACCATAACACATAACCATAATCCCTAGCCCTAACCCTAACACTAACCATAAGCTCTAACTCTAAATGTAACCCTAACCCCAACCCTAACCCTAACCCTA
The DNA here is from genome assembly GCF_034190915.1 of Cavia porcellus. NCBI lineage: Eukaryota > Metazoa > Chordata > Mammalia > Rodentia > Caviidae > Cavia > Cavia porcellus. Next base: position 27,609,009 of record NW_026947510.1, on the reverse strand, counting down.
ACCCATACCCACTACACCTGAAACTAACCCTAACACTAACCGTAACACTAACCTCTAACCCAAACCATAACCCTAACCCTAACCCTAACACTAACACTAATCATAAACCTAACTCTACCCCGAAACACTAACACTAACACGAACTCTAACCCTCTAGCCCAAACCCTAGCCCTTACGCTAACCCTAACTCTAACGTTAATCCTAACCCTAACCATAACTCTAACTGAAACTCTGACCCTTAATGATAAGCCCTGACCCTAACACTAACACTAACCCTAACCGTAACCTCTAACCCTAACCGTAACCTCTAAACCTAAATTTAACACAAACGCTACCCCCAACACTAACCCTGCCATCTAACCCAAATGCTATCACTCACCCTAACCCTAACCCTAACCCTAATCCTAAACCTACCTAAACCTAACAGTAAACATAACACTAACACTAACAATATGCCTAACTGTAACACTGTAAATGTAACCCTAACCATAACCCTAAACCTAATCCTAATGCTAACCCTACCATAACGCTAACCGTTATGCTAACCCTAACCAAAAACCTAATCCAAATCTAACCCTAATCCCTGACCCTAACACTACACTAACCTCGAAACCTAACACTAAACTTAACCATAACCCTAATGAAAACCCTAGCACAAACCCTATCCTGACCTCTATCCCTAACCCTAAACATAACCCTAAGGGTAACCCTAACACTAACCCTAACCTTCTAACCCTAACCCTAATCCTAACTCTAACCTTAACCCTAACACTAAACTTAACACTAACCCCTAACCCTAACCCTAACCCTAACGCTAATTATAACTCTAAACCTACCACCTAACTCTAACGGTAACCCTAACCATAACCCGAACACTAAACCTAACTCTAACACAAATCCCTAACCCTAACTCCAACCCAAACCGTAAGCGTAACACTAACCATAACACTAATCTAACCGTACCCGTAACCCTAAGCCGAACATTATCAATAACACTAAAGCTAACATCTAACGCTAACATTAACAGTAACCCTATCACTAACACTAACCCTAAACCTAACCACTAATCCTAACACTAACTCAAACGCTAACCCAAGCACTAACCGTAACCCTAACAATCTAACTCTAACCCTAACCCTCAACCTAACACTAACCATAACCATAACAATAACCCTAACAGTAACATTAACCCTCTAATCCTAAACCTAACCTAACCCTTACCCTAACCCTAACAGTAACCTTAACCATCTAATCCTAAACCTAAACCTAACCCTTACCCTAACCCTAACACAAACCCTAAACCTAATCCTAAGCATAACCATATCCCCTAACCATAACTGTAACACTAAACCTATCCCTAACCCTAATCCTAACAATAAACCCTAACTGTAACCCTAACCATAACCATTACCCTAACCCCTAAATGTAACCCTAACCCTAACCCAAACTTAACCCTAACCCTAACCCTTACCCTAATACTAAGTATAACTCTAACACCTAACTAATCCTAACCCTAAACTTAACCCTAACCTTAAACCTAAACCTAAACCTAACCCTAAACCTAACGTCTAACCATAACCCTAACACTATCCCTAACACTAACCCTAACTCTAACCCTAACCTTAATACTATCCCTATAACCCTAACACTAACCATCACCCTAACCCAAACCATGAACGTAACAATAACCCTAACCGTATACCTTACACTCTAACCCTAAACCTAACCCTAATACTAACCACCACTCTAAAACCTAACTGTAAACCTAAACTAACCAAAAACTTAACCCTAACCATAACACTACCATATACCTAACACTAACCGTAAATCTAAAGCTAACCCTAACCATAACCCTAACTCTCTAACCCCAACACTCACCCTAATCCTAGCCCTAAACCTAACACTCGCCGTAACCATAACGGTAACGCTAACCCTAACAGTAACCCTAACACGAATCCGAATCCTACACCAAACCTGAACCCTAAACCAAAACCTAACACTTATCCTAACCATAACCATAATGCTAAACCCAACCATAACCCTAGCCCCTAACCCTAAACCAAAGCCTCAGCCTAACCTTAACCCTGACACAAACTTAACCCTAACCCTAACTGTAACCCTAAACGCTAACCCTAACCCTAATGCTAACCCAAACCCTAACACCTAACCCTAAGCCCTAGATGTAACCCGAACACTAACCCTAAAATCTAACCCTAATGGTAACCCTAACCCCAAACCTAACACTAACCCTAATCGTACCACTAACCTCTAATCCTAACCATAACTTTAACCCTAATGCTAACCCTAACACTAACCCTATCACTAACCTGTAAAGCTAAATCTAAACTTAACCCTAACCCTAACTAAAAACCTAACACAAACCCTATACCTGACCTCTAACCCAAACCCTAACCCTAACCATAAGTGTAACACTAACCATAACCCTAATCTAACCGTAACGCTAACCCTAACCCTAACACATTCACTAACACTAAAGCTAACATCGAACCCTAACCTTAACGATAACCCTATCACTAACCCTAACCCTACCCTGAACCTCTAAGCCTAACACTAACTCCAACACTAAACCTAACACTAACCCTAACCCTCTATACCTAACCTTAACCATCAATGTAATGCTAACCATAACCATAACACTAACCCTAACAGTAACCCTAACCCTCTAACCCTAAACATAAACCTAACCCAAACATTAAACCTAATCCTAACCATAACCCTAACCCCTAACCGTAACCGTAACCGTAACCCTAACCCTAACCCAAACCCTAAACCTAATACCAAACCCTAATCATAACCCTAACCATAACCATAACCCCTAACCATACCTCTAAACCTAACACTAAACTTAACCCTCACCCTAACATGTACTCTACTCCTAACCATAACCCAAATGCCTAACAGTAACCCTAGCCCTATACCTAACCCTAACCTTAACCATAACCCAAATCCTAAACCTAAACCTAACCCTAAAGTTAACCTCTAACCCTAACCCTAACACTATCCCGAACACTAACCCTAACCCTAACCCTAACCCTAACCCAAACACAAACCCTATAATCCTAACCCTAAACCTCACCCTAACACAAACTTCAACTGTAAAACTAACCGTAACTGTGAACCTTACCCTCTAACCCTAACCTTAACCCTAACCCTAACTCTAATATTAACCACAAGCTTAAGCCCTAACTTTAACACTAACCTAACCCTAACCCTAACACTAACCCTAACCCTAACCCTAACACATAATCATAATCCCTAGCCCTAACCCTAACACTAGCCCTAAGCTCTATCCCTAACCGTAACCCTAACCCCAAACCTAACCCTAACCCTAACCCATACCCACTGCACCTGAAACTAACCCTAACCCTAACCGTAACACTAACCTCTAACCCTAACCATAACCCTAACCCTAACCCTAACACTAACACTAATCATAAACCTAACTCTAACCTGAAACACTAACACTAACACGAACTCTAACCCTCTAGCCCAAACACTAGCCCTTACGCTAACCTTAACTCTAAAGTTAATTCTAACCCTAACCATAACTCTAACCCCAACTCTGACTCTTAATGCTAAGCCCTGACCCTAACACTAACATTAACCCTAACCGAAACGTCTAACCCTAACTTTAACACAAACGCTACCCCCAACACTAACCCTACCATCTAACCCAAATGCTATCACTCACCCTAACCCTACCTAAACCTAACAGTAAACGTAACCCTAACACTAACAATATGCCTAACTGTAACACTGTAAGCCTAACCCTAACCCAAACCCTAAACCTAATCCTAATGCTAACGCTACCATAACGCTAACCGTTACGCTAACCCTAACCAAAAACCTAATCCAAATCTAACCCTAATCCCTGACCCTAACACTATCACTAACCTCGAAAACTAACACTAAACTTAACCCTAACCCTAATGAAAACCCTAACACAAACCCTCTCCCTGACCTCTATTCCTAACCCTAAACATAACCCTAAGGGTAACCCTAACACTAACCCTAACCTTCTAACCCTAACCCTAATCCTAACTCTAACCTTAACCCTAACACTAACCCTAACACTAACCCCTAACCCTAACCCTAACCCTAACCCTAACCCTAACGCTAATTATAACTCTAAACCTACCACCTAACTCTAACGGTAACCCTAACCATAACCCTAACACTAAACCTAACTCTAACACAAATCCCTAACCCTAACTCCAACCCAAACCGTAAGCGTAACACTAACCATAACACTAATCTAACCGTACCCGTAACCCTAAGCTGAACATTATCAATAACACTAAAGCTAACATCTAACCCTAACCTTAACCATAACCCTATCACTAACACTAACGCTAAACCAAACCACTAATCCTAACACTAACTCAAACGCTAACCCAAGCAATAACCATAACCCTAACAATCTAACTCTAACCCTAACCCTCAACCTAACACTAACCATAACCATAACACTAACCCTAACAGTAACATTAACTCTCTAATCCTAAACCTAAACCTAACCCTTACCCTAACACCAACAGTAACCTTAACCCGCTAATCCTAAACCTAAACCTAACTCTTACCCTAACCCTAACCCAAACCCTAAACCTAATCCTAAGCATAACCATATCCCCTAACTGTAACTCTAACACTAACCCTATGCCTAACCCTAATCCTAACAATAAATCCTAACCGTAACCCTAACCATAACCCTAACCGTAACCCCTAAACGTAAATGTAAACATAACCCTAAACTTAACCCTAATCAAAACAGTAACCCTAATACTAACTATAACCCTAACACCTAACAGTAACCCTAGCGCTAACCCTAACCTTAAACTTAACCCTAACCTTAAACCTAAACCTAAACCTAACCCTAAACCTAAGGTCTAACCATAACCCTAACACTATCCCTAACACTAACCCTAACTCTAACCCTAACCATAACACTAACCCTATAACCCTAACCCGAACCCTCACCCTAACCCAAACCCTAACCGTAACATTAACACTAACTGTATACCTTACCCTCTAATCCTAACCTTAACTCTAACCCTAACCCTAACCCTCAACCTAACCCAAACCATAACTGTAACACTAACCCTAAGCATATATCTTACCCTCTAACCCTAACCCTAACCCTAACCCTAATACTAACCAACACTGTAACACCTAAATGTAAACCTAAACTAACCCTAAACTTAAACCTAACCCTACCATATACCTAACACTAACCGTAAAACTAAAGTTAACAGTAACCCTAAAACTAACTCTCTAACCCTAACCCTCACCCTAATCCTAGCCCTAAACCTTACACTAGCCATAAACCTAACGGTAATGCTAACCCTAACCGTAACCCTAACACGAACCCAAACCCTACACCAAACCCGAACCCTAAACCAAAACCTAACACTTACCCTAACCATAACCATAATGCTAACCCCAACCATAACCTTAACCCCTAAACGTAAACAAAACGCTCACCCTAACCTTAATCCTAATATAACCCTAAGCATAACCATAACCCTAAACCCTAACACTAACCCTAATGCTAACCCAAACCCTAACACATAACCCTAAGCCCTAGCCGTAACGCGAAAACTAACCCTAAACTCTAACCCTAACCATAACCCTAACCCCAAAGCCAACACTAACCCTAACCCATACCCACTACACCTAAACCTAACCCTAACCCTAACCGTACCACTAACCTCTAATCCTAACCAAAACTTTAACCCTAACCCTAACCCTAACCCTAACACTAAACCTAAACCTAACTCTAAATCGAAACACTAACACTAACCATAACCCTAACTCTATCCCTCTAACCCTAACACTAACCCTATCACTAACCCTAACTCTAACGTTAATCCTAACCCTAACCATAACCCTAACGCCAACTCTGACCCCTAATGCTAAGCACTAACACTAACACTAACACTAACATTAACACTAACACTAACACTGACACTAAATCTTACCTAAACTCTAACTCTAACTTTAACCCTAACCCTATCACTAACCCTAACCCTACCATCTAACCTGAACGCTATAATTATGCCTAAACCTAACCCTAACAGTAAACCTAACCCTAACACTAGCAATAAGCCTAACCGTAACCCTATAAACCTAACCCTAAACCTAAACCTAATCCTAAAGCTAACACTAGTCGTAACCCTAATCGTAACGCTAAGCCTAACTATAAACCTAACCCAAAACCTAAGCCAACCCTAACCCTAATCCCTAACCCTAACCCTATCACTAACCTGTAAAGCTAACACTAAACTTAACCCTAACCCTAACAAAAAACCTAACACAAACCCTATCCCTGACCTCTATCCCTAACCATAAACATAACCCTAAGGGTAACCCTAACACTAACCCTAACCCTCTAACCCTAACCCTAATCCTAACTCTAACCTTAACCCTAACACTAACCCCTAACCCTAACCCTAACCCTAACGCTAATTATAACTCTAAACCTACCATGCAACTCTAATGGTAACCCTAACCATAACCCTAACACTAAACCTAACTCTAACACAAATCCCTAACCCTAACTCCAACCCGAACCGTAAGCGTAACACTAACCATGACCCTAATCTAACCATACCCGTAACCCTAAGCCTAACATTATTAATAACACTAAAGCTAACATCTGACCCTAACCTTAACAATAACCCTATCACTAACACTAACCCTAAACCTAACCACAAATCCTAACACTAACTCAAACGCTAACACAAACACTAACCATAACCGTAACAATCTAATCCTAACCCTAACCCTCAACCTAACAGTAACCGGAACTGTAACACTAACCCTAACAGTAAACTTAACCCTCTAATTCTAAAACTAAACCTAACCTTTACCCTAATCCTAACCCAAACCCTAAACCTAATCCTAAGCATAACCATATCCCCTAACCATAACTGTAACACTAACCCTATCCCTAACCCTAATCCTAACAATAAACCCTAACCGTAACACTAACCCTAACCATAACCCTAAACCCTAAACGTAACCCTAAACCTAACCCTAAACTTAACCCTAACCCTAACCCTAACCCTAATACTAACTATAACACTAACACCTAACAGTAACCCTAGCGCTAACCCTAATCCTAACCTAACCCTAAACCTAACCTCTAACAATAACCCTAACACTATACCTAACACTAACCCTAACTCTAAGCCTAACCTTAACACTAACCCTATAACCCTAACCCTAACCCTCACCCTAACCCAAACCATAACCGTAACACTAACCCTAACTGTATACATTACCCTCCAACCCTAACCCTAACCCTAACCCTAATACTGACCACCACTCCAACACCTAACTGTAAACCTAAACTAACCATAAACTTAACCCTAACCATAACACTACCACATACCTAAGACCAACCATAAACCTAAAGCTAACCCTAACCCTAACCCTAACTCTCTAACCCTAACCTTCACCCTAATCCTAGCCCTAAACCTTACACTAGCCGTAACCCTAAGGGTAATGCTAACCCTAACCGTAACCCTAACATGAATCCGAATCCAACACCAAACCTGAACCCTAAACCAAAACCCAACACTTACCCCAACCATAACCATAACGCTAATCTCAACCATATCCCTAGCCCCTAACCGTAAATAAAGACTCAGCCTAACCTTAACCTTGACCCTAACCCTAACCCTAACCCTAACCCTAACCATAACCCTAAACCCTAACCCTAACCCTAATGCTAACCCAAACCCTAACACCTAACCCTAAGCCCTAGCTGTAACCCGAACACTAACCCTAAACTCTAACCCTAACCGTAACCCTAACCCCAAACCTAACACTAACACTAACCCATATCCACTACACCTAAACCTAACCCTAACCCTAACCATACCACTAACCTCTAATCCTAACCATAACTTTAACCCTAACCCTAAACCCAATGCTAACACTAAACATAAACCTAACTCTCACCCGGAACACTAACCCTAATGCTAAACCTAACCCTAACTCTAACCCTCTAACCCTAACCCTAACCATAAAAATAACCCTAGCTCTAACGTTAATCCTAACACTAACCATAACCCTAACCCCAACTCTGAGCCCTAATGCTAAGCCCTAACACTAACACTAACCCTAACCATAACCTCTAACCCTAAATATAACCCTAACCCTACCGCTATTCCTAACCCTACCATCTAACCCGAATGCTATCACTAACCCTAACCCTAACCCTAACCCTAACCCTAACCCTACACTAACACTAACAGTAAACGTAACCCTAACACTAACTATAAGCCTAACCTTAACCCTCTACACCTAACAGTAACCCTAACCCTAAATCTAATCCTAGAGCTAACGCTAGCCGTAACACTAACCATAACGCTAACCCTAACCGTAAACCTAACCCAAACCCTAACCCAACCCTAACCCCAATCCATAACACTAACCCTATACCTAGCCTCTAAACCTAATGCTAACCTTAACCCGGTCCATAACTAAAACCCTAACACAAACCCGATCCATGACCTCTAAACCTAACCCTAACCATAACCCTAAGGGTAACCCTAACCCTAACACTAACCCTCTAACCCTAACCCTAATCCTAACTCTAAACTTAACTCTAACCCTAACCCTAACCCTAACACTAATACCTAACCCTAACCCTAACCCACCTTAATTCTAACCCTAAACCTAACACCTAACTGTAACGGTAACTCTAACTATAACCCTAAACCTAACCCGAACTCTAACCCAAATCCCTAACCCTAACTCTAACCCTAACCGTAAGCGTAACACTAACCATAACGCTAATCAAACGTTAACCCTAACCCTAAACCTAAAACTATCACTAACACTAAGCCTAAAATTTAACCCTAACCTTAACGATAACCCTATCACTAGCCCTAACCCTAACCATAACCTCTAACACTAACACTAACTCAAACGCTAACCCAAACACTAACCCTAACCCTAAACCTCTAACCCTAACCCTAACGCTCAACTTAACACTAACCGTAACCGTAACACTAACCCTAACCGTAACCCTAACCCTCTAACCCTAAACCTAAACCTAACCCCTACCCTAACCCTAACCCAAACCCTAAACATAATCCTAACCATAACCCTAACACCTAACCGTAACCGTAACACTAACCCTAACTCTAACACTAACACTAATACTACACCCCAACCATAACCCTAAACATAACCATAACCCTAACCACTAACCGTAACTCTAACCCTAAAGCGAAACTTAAACCTAACCCTAAACCTAACCCTAATCTTAACCATAACCCTAACGCCTAAAAGTAACCCTAGCCCTAAACCTAACCATAACCTTAACCCTACCCTAATGCTAAACCTAAACCTAACCCTAAACCTAAACTCTAACCCTAACCCTAACACTATCCCTAACCCTAACCCTAAACCTAACCCTAACCCTAACACTATCCCTATAACCCTAACCCTAACCCTCACCCGAACCCAAACCCTAACCGTAACACTAACCCTAACCGTATACCTTACCCTCTAAACCTAACCCTAACCCTAAACCTAACCCTAATACTAACCACAACCCTAACCCCTAACTGTAACCCTAACCTAACTCTAAACCTATCCCTAACCATAACCCTACCATATACCTAACACTAACCCTAAAACTAAAGCTAACCCTAAACCTAACCCTAACTCTCTAACCCTAACCCAAAACCTAGCCCTAAACCTAACACTAGCCGTAACCCTAATGTTAATGCTAAACCTAACCATAACCCTAACACGAACCCGAGCCCTACACCAAACCCGAACACTAAACCTAAACCTAATCCTAACCTTAACCATAACCATAACCCTAATCCTAACCATAACCATAACCCCTAACCATAACCAAAACCCTAACCCTAATCTTAACCCTAACCCTAACCCTAACCCTAACCGTAACCCTAAACCCTAACCCTAACTCTAACGCTAACCCTAACTCTAACCCTAAAACCAAAACCTAAGCCCTAGCCCTAGCCCTACCCCTAAGCACTAACTGTAACCATAACCCTAACCCTATCCCTGACACTAACCCAAACCCATATCCACTACACCTAAACCTAACCCTAACCCTAACCATAACACTAAACTATACCCCTAACCATAACCCTAACCTTAACACTAACCCTAACCATAAACCCTAACCCTAACCCTAAACCAAACCTGAAACATAACCCTAACCCTAACCCTAACCCTAACCTAACCCTATAGTTAACCCTAGCCCTAATCCTAACCCTAACTATAACTCTAACCGTAACTCTAACCATAAACCTAAACCTAATCCTAACCATAACCCCCACCCCTAACCGTTACCCTAAACCTAAACATAAACATAACCCTAACCCTAATCCTAATCCAGACCATAACCATAACGCGTAACTGTAACCCTATCCGAAACCTTAAACTTAACCCTAAACCTAACCATAAACTTAGCCCTAACCCTAACCCTAACTTCTAACCCTAACCCTAACCCTATCCCTAACCCTAACCCTAACACTAACCCTAATACTAACCCTATAACCTAACCCTAACCCTCACACTAAACCAAACTGTAACTGTAACTCTAAACCTAACTGTAAACCTTACCCACTAATCCTAATCCTAACCCTAACCTTCACTCTAATCCTAAACACAACCCTAACCCCTAAACGTAATCCTAACCTAACTCTAAACTTAACCCTAACCATAAACCTACCATATACCTAACACTAACCCTAAAGCTAAACCTAACCCTAAACCTAACCCTAACTCTCTAACCCTAACCCTAATCCTAGCACTAACCCTAACACTAGCAGTAACCCTAACTGTAACGCTAACCACAACTGTATCCATAACACAAACCCGAACCCTAAACCTAACCCGAACCCTAACCCTAACACTAACCCTAATCTCTAACCCTAACACTAACCCTAACCCTAGCCTTAACCCTAATCCTAACCATAACCCTAGTCCCTAACCCTAACCCTAAGCCTAACACTAACCCTAACCCTCACCATAACCATAACCTTAACCGTAACACTGAACCTAACAGTTACTCTTACATTCTAACCATAACCGTAAACCTAATCCCTAACCCTAACCCGAACCTTAATCCTAACCATAGCCCTAAACCAAACCGTAATTCTAAACCTAAACCTAACATTAACCCTAAATCTAATGCTAACCCTAAACTTAACCCTACTATATACCTAACACTAACCCAAACCTAAACCTAACCCTAACTCTCTAAACGTAACCCAAATCCTAGCCCTAAACCTAACACTAGCCGTAACCCTAAAGGTAACACTAACCCTAACCGTAACCGTAAAACGAAACTGAACCCTAACCCTAACGCTAACCCTAACCGCAACCTATAACCCTAACGCTAACCTTAACCCTAACCCTATCCATAACCCTAAACCTAACCCTAACCCTAACCCTAACCCAACCCTAACCCTAACACTAACTCTATAACCCTAATGCTAACCCTCACGCTAACCCAAACTAACTAATCTCTAACCCTAACACTAACCCTAACCCTAGCCTTAGGGTTTAGGTAGTGTAACCATAACACTAACCCTAACCGTAAACCTTACATTCTAACCCTAACCCTAACCTTAATCCTAACCTTTATTCTAACAACAACCCTAACACCTAACCATAACCGTAACCTAACCATAACCTTAACCCTAACTCTAACCATAACCCAACCATATACCTAACACTAAACCTAAACCTAAACCTAACCCTAATTCTCTAACCTGAACCCTAATCTTAGCCATAAACCTAACACTAGCTGTAACCCTAACGGAAATGCCTACCCTAACGTTAACCCTAAAACAAACCCGAAACCTAAACCAAACGTGACCCCTAACACTAACCATGACGCTAACGCTAACACTAACCCTAAACCTAAACATAACCGTAACCCCTTACCATAACCCTAAACCTAACCCTAAACATAACCTAACCATAACCCTAACACTAACCCTAATCACTAACACTAACATTAACCTAAACCTAACCCGAACCCTAACTCTAACCCTAACTCTAAGCCTAATGCTAACCCTAACACTAACCATACCCCTAAAACCTAACCGTAATCCTAACCCTAACCCTAAATTTAATGTAACCCTAACAATAAACCTAATCGTACCAATAACCCTAATGCCTAACTGTAAACATAACCCTAACCCTAACCCTCACCCTAACCCAAACCGTAAAAGTAACCCTAACCATAACCATAAAGCTTACCCTCGAAACCTAACTCTAACCCTAACTCCACCCCTAATTATAAGCACAACCCTAACCCCAAACCGTAAACTAACCTAACCCTAACCTTAACACTAACCTAACAATAAATCTACCATATACCTAACAATAGCCCTAAACCTAAACCTAACCCTAAAGCTAACTCTAACTATCTAACCCTAACCCTAATCCTAGGCCTAAACCTAATACTAGCCGTAACCCTAACGGTAACGCTAACAATAACTGTAACACTAACAAGAACCCAAAACCTAAACAAAACCCGAACCCTAACCATAACCCTAACCCTAACCCTTAAGCTAAACATAACCCTAACCCCTAAGCATAACCCTAACCCTATCCAAGAACTTAGCAATAAACCTAACCGTAACCCTACCCTAACACTAAACACTAAACCTAACCCTAAATCTAACTCTAACCAAAACACTAACCCTAACCCTAACCTTAACCATAACCCTAACCCCTAACCGTAACCCTAACCCTAACCCTAAACTTAACATAACCCTAACCCTAAACCTAAACCTAACCATAACCCTAACGCCTAAACTTAACCCTAACCCTAACCTTAAGCCTAACCCTAACTGTAAACCTAGCCCTAAACATAACCCTAACCTCTAACCCTAACCCTAACCATATCCCTAAACCTAATCCTAACCCTAGCCCTAACACTAAACCTATAACCCTAACCATAAACCTCACCCTAAGCCAAACGGTAAATGTAACATTACCCTCTAATCCTAACCCTTACCCTAACCCTAACCCTAATTCTAACCACAACCATAACCCCTAACCGTAACCGTAACCTAATCCTAACCTTAACCCTAACCCTAACCATAACCCTACCATATACATAAAACTAACCCTAAACCTAAACCTAACCCTGCACTTAACCCTAACTATCTAAACCTAAACCTAATACAACTCTAAACGTAACACTAGAAGTAACCCTAAAGTTAATGCTAAACCGAACAATAATACTAACTCTAACCCTAATCCTAACCCTAACAATAACCCGTTAACCCTAACCCTAACCCTCACCCTAACTGAAACAGTAACCGTAACACTAACCTTAACAGTTACCCTTACCCTCTAACCATAACACTAACGCTAACCCTAACCCTAACCCTAATCATAACCATAGACCTAAATCAGAACCTAACCCTAAACCTAAACCTAACTTAACCCTAACCCTAACGCTAACCCTAACTCTCTAACCCTAACCCTAACACTTACCCTAACCCTAACCCTAACCCTGACACTAACACAAATGCTAATGCTAAACCTAACCCTAACCCTAAAACTCTAACCCGAACCCTAACTTTAACTCTAACCGTAACCCTAACCCTAACCCTAAAACTAATACTAGCACTAACGATAATCCCTAACGCTATCCTCAATGATAACCCTATCACTAACCCAAATCCTACCCTATCTTCTAACCCTAACACTAAATCTAACGCTAAACCTAACCCTAAACCTAACCCTCTAAACCTAACCATAACACTCAACCTAACACTAACTGTAACCGTAACAATAATCCTAACCGTAACTCTTACCATCTAACACTAACCCTAAACCTAACCCTAACCTTAAACCTAACCCTAATTCTAAACATAACCCTAACCCTAACCATAAACGTTACTCTAACCCTAACACTAAAATAATCCTAACCCAAACCCTAATCCCTATCGTTAAACATAACTTTAACCCTCTAACCCTAACCCTAACCCTAACCCTAACTCTCTAACCCTAATCCAAATCCTAACCCTAGCCCTAACACTAGCCCTAACAGTAAAGGTAACGCTAACCCTAACCTTAACACTAACCCTAACCATAATTTTAACCATAACCTTAATGCCTGACAGTAACCCTAACCCTAACCCTAACTCTCTAATGCTAACCCAAATCCTAACCCTAACCCCAACACGAGCTGTAACCCTAAAGGTAACGCTAACCCTAACCCTAACCCTAACCCTTACCCTAATTTTAACCATAACCCTAATGTCTGACAGTAACCCTAACCCTAACCCTAACCTTAACCATAACCCTAAACCTAAACCTAGCCTTTACCCTAACCTTAACCTCTAACCCTAACCCTAAAACCATACCTAACACTATTCTAACCCTAAACCGAACACTAACACTATAACCCTAAACCTAAACCTCACCCTAACCCAAATCCTAACCATAAACCTAACCCTAACCGTAAATCTTACCCTCTAATCCTAACCCTAACCCAAACCCTAATCCTAACCACAACCCTAAGCCCTAACCGTAACCCTAACCTAACCCTAACCTTAACCCTAACCCTAACCCTACCATATACCTAACACTAACCCTAAATCTAAAGCTAACCATAACCCTAATGCTAGCCCTAAACCTAACACTAGCCATAACCCTAACGGTAATGCTAAACCTATCTGTAACCCTAACACGAACCGAACCCTACACCAAACCCAAACTCTAACCAGAAACCTAACCGTAACCCTAAACCTAAACGTAACCCTAACCCCTAACCGTAAACCTAAACCTAACAGGAACCCAAACCCTGAATTCTAACCTAACCCTAACCCTATCCCTAACCCTAACCCTAACCCGAACCCTAACATTAACCCTATAATCTAACCCTAACCCTCACCCTAAACCAAACTGTAACTGTAAATCTAACCCTATTCATAAACTTTACCCTCTAACTCTAACCCTAACACTAACCTTCACCCTAATCCTAACCACAACCCTAACCCCTAAACGTAATCCTAACCTAACTCTAACCTTAACCCTAACCCTAACCAAAACCCTACCTTATACCTACCATCAACCCTAAAACTAAACCTAACCCTAACTCTCTAACCCTAATCCTAATCCTAGCCCTAACCCTAACACTAGCCGTAACCCTAACTGTAACACTAACCCTTACCGTAAACCTAACATGAACCCGAACCCTAACCCGAACCCTAACGCTAACCCTAATCTCTAAACCTAACGCTAACCCTAAGCCTAGCCCTAACCCTAATCCTAACCATAACCCTAATCCCTATCCTTAACCCTAACCCTAACCCTAACCTTTACACTAACCCTTTAACACTAACCCTAACCCTCACACTAAGCCTAACCTTAACCATAACACTAAATCTAACAGTTACTCTTACAATCTAACCATAACCCTAAACCTTACCCTAACCTTAACCCGAACCCTAATCCTAACCATAGCCCTAGTCCCTAACCGTAACCCTAAACCTAACCCTAACCTTAACCCTAAACCTAACGCTAACCCTAAACTTAACTCTACCATATACCTATAACTAACCCAAACCTAAACCTAAACCTAACCCTAACCTGAACTCTCTGGCCCTAACCCAAATCCTAGCCCTAACCCTAACACTAGTAGTAACCCTAAAGGTAACGCTAACACTAACCGTAACCCTAACACGAAACCGAAACTTAACCCTCACCCTAACCCTAACCCTAACGTCAACCTATAAACCTAACACTAACTTTAACCCTAACCCTATCCATAACCCTAAATATAATCCTAACCCTAACCCTAACCATAACCCTTTCTGTAAGCTAACCATAATCCTCACCCTAACCTCTAAACCTAACCCTAACTCTATCTCTAGCACTAACCCTAACACTAACACTAACCCCTAGCCCTAACCTTAACCCTAATGGTAACACTGCTCTAACCCTAATCCAAACCCTAACCCTAACCCTCTAAACCTATATCTAACACTGAACCTAACCCTAACCAAAACCGTAACACTAATCCTAACCGTAACCCATACCCTCTAACCCTAACCCTAACACTTACACGTACCCCTAATGCTACGCCCTAACCCTAATGCTTAGCATAGCACTAACCCTAACCCTAACCCTAAACCTAAACATAACCCTAACCCCTAACCATAACCCTAAACTTAACTTAACCATAACCCTAACACTCACCCTAAACCCTAATGCTAAATCTAAACCTAAACCTAAACATAAAGTTAACTCTAACAGTAACACTAACCCTAATGCTAGCCCTAACCCTAACCATAACCCTAACCTTAAGCCTAAACTTAACGTAACCCTAACCATATACCTAATCCTAACAATAACCCTAATGCCTAACCGTAAACATAACCCTAACACTAACATTAACCCTAACCTAAACCGAATCCTAGCCCTAACCCTAACCCTAACCTCAAACCCTAACCCTCACCCTATGGCTAACCCTAACTGTAACCCTATAACCCTAACCCACACCTTAACCCAAACCGTAAAAGTAACCCTAAACCTAACCGTAAAGCTTACCCTCTAACCCTAACGCTAACCCTAAACTTAACCCTAATCATAAGCACAACCCTAACCCCTAACCGTAAACTAACCTAACCATAACCTTTACACTAACCTAACCATAAATCTACCATATACCTAACACTAACACTAAACCTAAACCTAACCCTAAAGCTAAGTCTAACACTCTAAACCTAACCCTAATCCTAGCCCTAAACCTAACACTAGCCGTAACCCTAATGCTAACGCTAACACTAACTGTAACCCTAACAAAAACCCAAACCCTAAACCAAACCCAAACGCTAACCGTAACCATAACCCTAAACCTAACCGTAAAACTAAACATAACTCTAACACCTAATGGTAACCCTAAAATTAACCCTAAAGCTAACCCTCACCCTAACACTAAACCCTAAACCCTAAACATAACACTAAACCTACCCCTAACCCTAGCCCTAACTCTAACCATAACACTAAACCTAACCCTAACTATAACCTTAACCATAACCCTAACCCCCTAACCGTAACCCTAACCCTAACCCTAAACTTAATGTAACCCTAAAACTAAACCTAAAGCTAACCATAACCCTAACGCCTAACCTTAACCCTAAACCTAACCCTAACCTTAAACCTAACCCTAACCATAAACCTAGCCCTAACCCTAACCCTAAACTTTAACCCTAACCCTAACCCTAACCCTATCACTAACCCTAACACTAACCCTAGCTCTAACACTAAACCTATAACCCTAACCCTAACCCTCACCCTAACCCAAACAGTAAACGTAACACTAATCGTAACCGTAAACATTACCCTCTAACCCTAACCCTTACCCTAACCATAACCCTAATCCTAACCACAACCCTAACCCCTAACCGTAACCCTAACCTAACCCTAACCTTAACCCTAACCCTAACCATAACTCTAACATATACTTAACACTAACCCTAAACCTAAATCTAACCCTAAACCTAACCCTAACTCTCTAAACCTAAACCTAATCCTAGCTCTAACCCTAACACTAGATGTAACTCTAACGGTTATGCTAACCCGAACCATAACCATAACCCTAACACTAACCCTAACCCTAACCCTAACCATTTAACCCTAACTCTAACCCTCACCCTAACCGTAACCATAACCGTAACACTAACCTTAACCATTACTCTTACCCTCTAACCCTAACAATAACACTAACCCTAACCCTAATCCTAACAATAGCCCTAAATCAGAACCATAACCCTAAACCTAACATAACCCTAACCATAACGCTGACCCTAACTCTCTAACCCTAGCCCTAAACCTTACCCTAACACTAACCCTAACATCTAAGCCTAACGCAAACCTTAACCCTAATCCTAACTCTAACCCTAATGCTAGACCTAACCCTAACCCTAACCCTTTAACGCTAACCCTAACTCTAACTCCAACCCTAACCCTAACACTAACACTAACACTAGCACTAACCATAAGCCCTAACCCTAACCTCAACGATAACCCTATCACTAACCCTAACCCTAACTTCTAACCTTAACACTAATTCTAATGCTGACTAGTCCCAACCCTAACCCCCAACCCTAAAGCTAACAATCAAAATAACACTAACCGTAACTGTAACACTAATCCTAACCATAACGCTTACCCTCTAACACTAACCCTAACCCTAACCCTAATCCTAAACATAACCCTAACCCTAACCATAATCCTAACCCTAACCCTAACCATAACCCTAACCCTAACCCTAACCCTAAAATAATCCTAACACTAACCCTAATCCCTATCCCTAACCCTAACCCTAACCATAACTTTAACCCTCTAATCTTGACCCAAACCATAACCCTAACACTAAAATTATCCTAACCTTAACCCTAACCCTAACTCTCTAAAACTAACTCAAATCCTAGCCCCAACCCTAACACTAGACGTAACCCTAAAGGTAATGCTGACCCTAACCCTAACCCTAACCCTAAACTTAATGCTAACCCTAATCTTAACCATAACCCTAACGCCTGACAGTAACACTAACCCTAACCCTAACCTTAACCCTAAACTTAACCATAAACCTAGACCTTACCCTAACCCCAACCTCTAACCCTAACCCTAAAACTATCCCTAACATTAACCCTAATACTAACCCTAACACTAACCCTATAACACTAAACCTAAACCTCACCCTAAACCAAACCCTAACTGTAAACATAACCCTAACCGTAAACCTTACCCTCTAACCATTACCCTAACCAGAACCCTAATCCTAACCACAACCCTAAGGCCTAACCATAACCCTAACATAACCCTAACCTTAACCATAACCCTAACCATAACCCTAAAATATACCTAACACTAAACCTAAACCTAAAGCTAACCGTAACCCTAATGCTAGCCCTAAACCTAACACTAGCCATAACCCTAATGGTAACACTAACCCTATCCGTAACCCTAACACGAACCAAACCCTACACCAAACCCAAACTCTAACCCTAAACCTAAGCTAAAACATAACCCTAACGCCTAACCATAACCCTATCCCTAATCCCTAAATGAAACGCTAACCCTAACCATAACCATAAACCCTAACCCTAACCCTAAATGAAACCCGAA
Source organism: Cavia porcellus (assembly GCF_034190915.1). NCBI lineage: Eukaryota > Metazoa > Chordata > Mammalia > Rodentia > Caviidae > Cavia > Cavia porcellus. Next base: position 27,589,833 of record NW_026947510.1, on the reverse strand, counting down.
CCCTACCCTAAACCTAACCCTAACCTAACCCTATACTTAACCCTAAACGTAATCCTAACTCTAACCCTAACTCTAACCATAACTCTAACCCTAAACCTAACCCTAATCCTAACCATAACCCTAACCCCTAACTGTAACCCTAACCCTAACCCTAAACTTAACCTAAACCCTAACCCTAACCCTAATCCAGACCATAACCCTAATGAGTAACCGTAACCCTATCCCTAACACTAACATTAACCCCTAACCTAACACTAAACTTAACCCTAACCCTAACCATAACTTTAACCCTAACTTTAACCTTATCCCTAACTCTAACCCTACCCTGAACCCGAATACTAACCCAATAACCTAAGCCTAACCCTCAAACTAAACCAGTAACCGTAATTCTAACCCTATCCGTAAACCTTGGCCTCTAACCCTAACCCTAACCCTATCCCTTACCCTACTCCTAACCACAACCCCAACCCCTAAATGTAATCCTAACCTAACTCTAACTTTAACCCTAACCCTAACCATAACAGTACAATATACTTAACACTAACCCTAAAGCTAAACCTAACCCTAAACCTAACCCTAACTCTCTAAACCTAACCCTAATCCTAGCCCTAACCCTAACACTAGCCGTAACCCTAACTGTAATGCTAACTATAACCGTAACCCTAACAGGAACCCGAACCCTAAACCTAACCTGAACCCTAACCCGAAACCTAACACTAACCCTAATCTCTAACCCTAACGCTAACCCTAAACTTAGCCCTAAACTTAATCCTAACTGTAACCCGAATCCCTATCGTTAAACCTAACCCTAACCCTAACAGTAACCCTTTAACTGTAACCCTAAACCTCACCCTAACCTAACCTTAACCTTAACACTAAACCTAACAGTTACTCTTACAATCTAACCATAACCATAAACCTAACCCTAACCCTAACCCGAACCCTAATCCTAACCATAAACCTAAACCCTAACCGTAACCCTAAATCTAAACCTAACCTTAACCCCAACCTCAAGCTAAACCTAAACTTAACCCTACCATATACTTAACACTAACCCAAACATAAACCTAAACCTAACCCTAACCCTAACTCTCTAAACCTAACAAAAATCTTAGCCCTAACCCTAACATTAGCCGTAACAATAAAGGTAATGCTAACCCTAACCGTAACTCTAATACGAAACCGAATCCTAACCCTAACCCTAACCCTAACCTCAACCTATAACCCTATCGCTAACCTTAACCCTAACCCAATCCATAACCCTAAACCTAACCCTAACCCTAACATCTAACCATAACCCTAAACCTAACCCTAACCCTAACCCTGACTGTAACCCTAACCATAATTCTCAGCCTAACCCTCTAAACCTAACCCTAACTCTAACTCTAACATTAACCCTAACCCTAACACTAACCCGTAACCCTAACCTTAACACTAACGCTAACACTACTCTAATGCTAATCCAAAACCTAACCCTAATCCTCTAAACCTAACCCTAACACTCAACCTAACCCTAACCATAAACGTAACACTAACCCTAACCGTAACCCATACCCTCTAACCCTAACCTTAACACTAACACTTACCCCTAATACTAAGCCCTAACCCTAACCCTAACCATAACCATAACACTAACCTTAACCCTAACCCTAAATCTAAACATAACCCTAACCCTTAACCCGCAACCCTAAACCTAACCCTAAACTTAACCTAACCATAATCCTAACCCTAACCCTAAACCCTAACCCTAACACTAAACCTAAGCCTAAACCTATCCCTAACTCTAACCGTAACACTAACCCTAATTATAACCCTAACCATAACCCTAAAATCTAACCAAAACCCTAACCTTAACCCTAAACTTAACGTAACCCTAACAATAAATCTAATCCTAACAATAACCCTAAGGCCTAACCGTAAATATAACCCTAACACTAACTTAATCCTAACCTAAACCTAAACCTAGCCCTAACCGTAAACCTAACTTCTAACCCTAACCCTCACCCTGTGCCTAACCCTAACCCTAACACTAACACTAACCGTATAACCCTAACCCTAACCCTCACCCTAACCCAAACCGTAAAAGTAAGTCTAACCCTAACCGTAAAGCTTACCCTCTAACCCTAACCCTAACCCTAACCCTAATCGTAAACACAACCTAACCCCTAACTGTAAACTAAACTAACCGTAACCTTAACACTAACCTAACCATAAATCTACCATATACCTAACACGAAACCTAAACCTAAACCTAACCCTAAAGCTAAGTCTAAAACTCTAACCCTAACACTAATGCTAGCCATAAACCTAAAACTAGCCGTAACCCGAATGGTAACGCTAACCCTAAATGTAACCCTAACAAAAACCCAAACCCTAAACCAAACCTGAACCCTAACCGTAACCCTAACCCTAACCCTAACTCTAAAACTAACCATAACCCTAGCAACTCAAGGTAACTCTAACCCTATCCCTAAACTTAACCCTAACCCTAACCCTAACCCTAACCCTAAACCCTAAACATAACACTAACCCTACCCCTAACCCTAACCCTAACTATAACCATAACACTAACCCTAACCCTAACCTTAACCATAACACTAACCCCCTAACCGTAACCCAAACCCTAACCCTACCCCTAAATTTAACATAACCCTAACCCTAAACATAAAACTAAACATAACCCTAATGCCTAACCTTAACACTAACCCTAACCCTACAATTAACCCTAACCCTAATGCTAACCATAAACCTAGCCCTAATGCTAACCCTAACCTCTAAGCCTAACCCTAACACTATCCCTAACCCTAACCTTAACCCTAGCCCTAAAACTAAACCTATAACCCTAACCCTAACCCTCACCCTAACCCTAACCGAAACCATAAATGTAACACTAACCGTAACCGTAAACATTACCCTCTAACCCTAACCCTAATCCTAACCACAACCCTAACCCCTAACCATAACCCTAACCTAACCCTAAACTTAAACCTAACCCTAACCCCTAAACGTAATCCTAACCTAACTCTAAACTTAACCCTAACCATAAACCTACCATATACCTAACACTAACCCTAAAGCTAAACCTAACCCTAAACCTAACCCTAACTCTCTAACCCTAACCCTAACCACTAAACGTAATCCTAACCTAACTCTAAACTTAACCCTAACCATAAACCTACCATATACCTAACACTAACCCTAAAGCTAAACCTAACCCTAAACCTAACCCTAACTCTATAACCCTAACCATAATCCTAGCCCTAACCCTAACACTAGCAGTAACCCTAACTGTAACGCTAACCACAACCATATCCATAACACGAACCCGAACCCTAAACCTAACCCGAACCCTAACCCTAACACCCACCCTAATCTCTAGCCCTAACACTAACCCTAACCATAGCCTTAACCCTAATCCTAACCATAACCCTAGTCCCTAACCCTAACCGTAACCCTAACCCTAATCCTAACCATAGCCTTAAATCAGAACCATAACCCTAAACATAAAACTAACATAATCCTAACGCTAATGCTAACCCTACCTCTCTAACCCGAACCATAACCCTTACCCTAACACTAACCCTAACATCTAAGCCTAACGCAAAAATTAACCCTAACACTAACCCTAACCCTAATCCTAAACATAACCCTAACCCTAACCATAACCCTAACCCTAACCCTAACCGCAACCCTAAACCTAACCCTAAAATAATTCTAACCCTAACCCTAATCCCTATCCCTAACCCTAACCCTAACCATAACTTTAACCCTCTAACTTTGACCCAAACCCTAACCATAAACCTAACACTAACTCTCACCCTAACCCTAACCCTAACTCTCTAACCCTAACCCAAATCCTAGCCCTAACCCTAACACTAGCCGTAACCCTAAAGGTAACGCTAACCCTAACCCTAACCCTAAACTTAACACTAACCCTAACCCTAACCCTAATCCTAACCATAACCCTAATACCTGACAGTAACCCTAACCCTAACCTTAAACTTAACCATAACCCTAACCCTAAACCTAGCTCTTACCCTAACCCTAAACTCTAAAACTAAACCTAACCCTAACCCTAATCCAGACCATAACCCTAATGAGTAACCTTAACCCTATCCCTAACACTGACCTTAAGCCTAAACCTAACAGTAAACTTAGCCCTAACCCTAACATCTACCCTAACCCTATCCCTAACCCGAACACTAACACTAACCCTATAACATAACCCTAACCCTCACCCTAAACCAAACCATAACCGTAAATCTAACCCTATCCATAAACCTTACCCTCTAACCCTAAACCTAACCCTAACCCTCACCCTAATCCTAACCACAACCCTAACCCCTAAACTTAATCCTAACCTAACTCTAACCTTAACCCTAACCCTAACCATAACTCTACCATATACCTAACGCTAACCCTAAAGCTAAACCTAACCCTAAACCTAACCCTCTCTAACCCTAACCCTAATCCTAGCCCTAACCCTAACATTAGCCGTAACCCTAACTGTAACGCTAACCCTAACCATAACCCTAACATGAACCTGAACCCTAAATCTAAACCAAACCCTAACCCTAACCCTAAAACTAACCCTAATCTCTAACCCTTACACTAACCCTAACCATAGCCCTAACCCTAATCCCTACCCTAACCCTAATGCTAATCCTAACACTAACCCTTTAACCATAACCCTAACCCTCACCATAAACCTAACCTTAACCAAAACACTAAACCTAACAGTTACTCTTACAATCTAACCATAACCCTAAACCTAACCCTAACACTAACCCGAATCCTAATCCTAACCATAGCCCTAAACCCTAACTGTAAGCCTAAGCCTAACCCTAACCTTAACACTAAACCTAACGCTAACCCTAAACTTAACCCTACCATATACCTAACACTAACCCAAACCTAAACCTAAACCTAACCCTAACCCTAACTATCTAACCATAACACAAATCCTAGCCCTAACCCTAACACTAGCCGTACCCCTAAAGGTAACACTAACCCTAACCCTCACACGAAACTGAACCCTAACCTGACCCTAACCTCAGCCTATAACCCTAAAGCTAACCTTAACCCTAATCCTATCCATAACCCTAAACCTAACCCCAACCCTATCTCTAACCATAACCATAACCCTAAACCTAACCCTAACCCTAACACTAACGGTGAACCTAACCATAATTCTTACCCTAATACTCTAACCCTCTAACCCTCTAACCCTAATGCTAACTCTAATTCTAACCCTAATCCCAACCCTAACACTAACCCCGAACCCTAACCTTAACCATAAATCTAACCCTAACGCTAGCCCTAACTGTAACCCTAACACGAAACCGAACCCTAACCCTTAACCCTAACCTCAACTTATAACCCTAACGCTAACCTTAACCCTAACCCTATCCATAATCGTAAACCTAACCCTAACCCTAACCTCTAACCATAACCCTAAACCGAACCCTAACCCTAACCGTAACCCTAACCATAAACCTCACCCTAACCCTCTAAAGCTAACCCTAACTCTAACTCTAACCCTAACCCTAACCCTAACAAAAAACTCTAACCCTAACCTTAACCCTAATGCCAACACTACTCTAACGCTAATCCAAACCCTAACCCTAACCCTCTAAACCTAACCCTAACACACAACTTAACCCTAACCATAACGGTAACACTAACCCTAACTGTAACCCTTACCCTCTAACCTTAATGCTAACCCTAAACCTAACCCTAACACTAACCCTTATCCCTAATGCTATGTCCTAAATCTAACCCTAACCATATCACTAACCCTAACCTCTAACCCTAACCGTAACCTGAAACCTAAACCTAACCATAATCCTAATACTAACCCTAACCCTAATCCCTATCCCTAAACCTAAACTTAAACCTAACATTAACCTTTAACCCTAATCATAAAACTCACCATAAACCTAACTAACTGTAACACTAACCCTAACGGTAACTCTTACCCTGTAACAATAACCCTAACCCTAACCTATACATAACCCTAACCCCCCTAACCATAACCCTAATGCCTAACTGTAACCATAACCCTAACCCTAACCTTAACCCTAAACCTAACCCTAACCCTAGACCTAACCCTAACCTGAACCTCTAACCCTAACCCTAACCCTATCTCTAAAATTAACCCTAACCCTAACCCTAAACCAAACCCTAACCCTAACCCTAACCCTAACCCATAACCCTTAGCTTCTAACAATAACCCTAATGCTAACCCTAATCCTAACCATAAACCTAATCTCTCACCGTAACCCTAACCTAATCCTAATCTTAACCCTAACCTTAACCCTAACCCTAAACCTAACCCTAATCTTAGCCATAACCCTTTCCCCTAACCGCAACCCTAACTTGATCCTAACCTTAACCCTAACCCTAAACCTAACCCTAATCTTAGCCATAACCCTATCCCCTAACCGTAACCGTAACCCTAACCCTAACCCTAACTCAAACAATAACCGTAACCCTACCATAACCCTAACCCTAACCCTATCTATAATGCTGACACTAATGCTAATCCTAACACTAACCTTACCACTAACCGTAATGGTAATCCCAACCCTAAACCTAAACATAACCATAACACTAACCATAAGCCTAATGCCCAACCCTACGCCCTAACCCTACGACTAACCCTAACCCTAACATCTAACCCTAAATGTAACTCTAACCCTTACCCTAATCCTAACCCTAATCCTAACCCTAACCCTAATTCCTATCCCTAACCATAATCCTTACCCTAACACTAAAACTATAATCCTAACCCTAAACCTAACCTTAACCCTAACCCTAACCCTAAACTCTAAACCTAACCGTAACCCTAACCCTAATCCTAATCGTAACTCTAACCCTAATTCCTATTCATAACCCTAATCCTCACCCTAACCCTAAGCCTCTAATCCTAACACTAAACCTAACCGTAGCACAACAATAACCCTAAAAGTAACTCTTACCCTCTAACAATAACCCTAACCCTAACCCATACATAACCCTAACACTAATCCTAACAATAACCCTAATGCCAAACAATAACTGTAACCCTAACCCTAACATGAACCCTAACCCTAACCCTTACCCTAACCTTAGCCCTAACCCTAACCTCTAAACCTAACCCTAACCCTATCCCTAACATTAACCCTAACCCTAACTCTAACCCAAACCCTAACCCTAACCCATAACCCTTACCCTCTAACCCTTACCCTAACCCTAACCCTAATCCTAACCATAAACCTAAATGCTAACTGTAGACCTAACCTAATCCTAAACATAACCCTAACCTTAACCCTAACCCTAAACCTAACCCTAATCCTAAACGTAACCCTATCCCCTAAACGTAACCCTAACCCTAACCATAACCCTAACTCAAACAATAACCGTACCCTACCATAACCCTAACCCTAACCCTAACTGTAACCCTGACAGTAATGCTAATCCTAACACTAACCTTACCACTATCCGTAATTGTAATCTCAACCCTAACCCTAAACTTAACCCTAACACTATGCCCTAATCCTTACACTAACACTAACCCTAACATCTAACCCTAAACGTAACTCTAACCGTGACCCTAATCCTAACCCTAATCCTAACCGTAACCCTAATTCCTATCCCTAACTCCAATCCAAACCCTAACCCTAACACTCTAATCCTAACCCTAAACCTAACCTTAACCCTAACCCTAACACTAACCCTAACCCTAACCTCTAAACCTAACCGTAACCCTAACCCTAACCCTAATACTAACTCTAACCCTAATTCCTATCCCTAACCCTTATCCTAACCCTAAACCTAACCCTAACCCTAACCCTAACCCTAACCCTAACCCTAACACTAACCCTAACCCTAACCTCTAAACCTAACTGTAACCCTAACCCTAACCCTAATACTAACTCTAACCCTAATTCCTATCCCTAACCCTTATCCTAACCCTAAACCTAACCCTCTAACCCTAACACTAAACCTCACCCTAAACCTAACCGTAACCGTAACACTAACCCTAACTGTAAGCCTTACCCTCTAACCCTAACCCTAAACCTAACCCTAACCCTAACCCTGACCCTAACTACAACCCTACCATATACCTAACACTAAAACTAACCCTAAACCTAACTCTAGCCCTAACCCTAAACCTGTAAGCCTAACCCTAATCCTAGGCCTAACCCTAACACTAGCCGTAACTGTAACGGTAAAGCTAACCTTAACTGTACCCCTAACACAAAACTGAAACCGAAACCTAACCCGAACACTAACCCTAACCCTAACCTTAACCCAAATGTAACCTTAACCCTAACCCTAAAACTAACATCTAAACATAACGCTAACCTTAACCCTAACCCTAAACATAACCGTAACCCTAAAACTAACCTTAACCCTAAACTTAACCCTAACCTCTAACAATAAACCTAACCATATCGCTAACCCTAACCGTACCCCTAAAGCTAACCCTCATGCTAACACTCTAACCCTAACCCTAACTCTAACTCTAACCCTAACCCTAAAACTAACCCCTAAAACTAACCATAACCATAACCCTAACACTAACTCTAAGGCTAAACTTACCCTAACTCTAACCCTCTAAACCTAACCCTAAACCTCAACCTAACCATAACTGTAATCGTAGCACTAACACTAACCATAAGCCTTACACTCTAACCCTAACTCTAACTATAACACTAACCCTAACCCTTACCCTAACCCTAACCCTAACCCTAACCCTCTAACCCTAACCCTAATCCTCAACCTAACCCTAACCTTAACACTAACCCAAAACATGACCCTTAACCTCTAACCCTAACCCCAACCCTAACGCTATCCCTAAACCTAACACTAACAATCACCCTAACCCTAACCATAACCGTAACAGTAACCCAAACAGTAACTCGTACCCTCTAACCCTAACCCTAAACCTAATCCTAACCACAAACCTAACCACAAACTGTAACCCTAAACCTAATCCTAAACTTAACCCTACCACTAACCTTAATCATAACCCTAACCCTAATCCTAACCATAACCCTATCCCCTAACCCTAAACCTAACCCTAAACTTAACTGTAATCCTAACCTTAACCGTAATGCTAACAGTAACCCTATCCCTACCATAACCCTAACACTAACCCTAACCATAAACCTAACCCTAACCCTAACCTCTAACCCTAACGTTAACCTTAAATCTAACCCTAACCAAAATCCTTACCCTAAAACTAACCCTAAGTGTGACCCTAACCATAACATTCACTGTATTCCTCTAACCCTAAACCTAACTCCAACTCTAACCCTAACACTAACACTAACACTAACACTAACCCCTAACCCTAACCCTAACTCTAACCCTGATTCTAACACTAATCCTTACCACTAATCGTCACCTTAACCCTCAGCCTAATGTCTAACCCTATGCCCTAATGATAACTCTAATCCTAGCCCTAACCTCTAACCCTAACCATAACCCTAACCCTGACCCTAACCCTAACCCTAAACCTAACACAGACCCTAACCCGAACCCTAACCCTAACCCTAACACTAAACTCTAACCCTAACACTAAACTTAACCCTAACCCTAACCCTAACCATAACCATAAAGCTAACCCTAACCCTAACCTCTAACCATAAACCTAACCCTAACCATAACACTAAACCAAACAGTCACCCTAACCCTCTAACCCTAACCCTAATTCTAACTCTATCACTAACCATAACCCAAACACTAACACTTAACCCTAACCCTAAACCTAACTCTAACACTAACTCTAAAGCTAACCCTAACCCTAACCTTCTAACCCTAACTTTAACCCTCAACCTAAACCTAACCATAACCTTAACACTAACGTTAACTGTAATGGTTACCTTCTAACCCTAACCCTAACACTAACACTAACACTAACACTAACCCTAACCCTAACCCTAACACTAACCCTAACCCTAACCCTTACCCTCTAACCCTAACCCAAACCCTAACCCTAACACTAACCCTAATGCTAACCAAAACTCTAACACAGAACCGCATCCATAACCCTAACACTAAAATTAAGCATAACTCTAACACTAACTGTAACCCTAACCCTAACTCTAAACCCTAACACTAACCCTAAACCTGACTCTAACCCTAAAACTAACCATAACCATAACCCTCAACCCTAAGCCCTAACACTAACCCAAACCCTAAACCTAACCCTAACCTCTAACCCTAACAATAAGCCTAACCCTAACCCTAACCCTAATGCTAACAATAACCCTAAACCCTATAACTAACCCTAACCCTAACCCTAAACCTAACCCTCTATCCCTAACCATAACCCTCACCCTAACCCTAAACGCAACCATAACACTAACACAAACCCTAACCCTTACATTCTAACCCTAACCCTAACACTGACCCTAACAATAACCATAATCATAACCATGACCCTAAGCCCTATCATTAACCCTAACCCTAACCCTAACATTAACCCTAAACCTAACCCTAATACTAATCCTAACCATAACTATAACCCCTAACCATAACCCTAATCCTAACACTAACCTTAAACTTTCCCTTAAACCTAACCCTAGGCCTAACCCTACCATAACCCTAACACTAACCCTAACCCTAAACTTAACCCTAACAGTAACCCTAACCCTCTAACCCTAACCCTAATCCTAGCACTAACCCTAACCCTAGCCATAACCCAAAAGATAATGCTAACCCTAACCGTAACCCTAACATGAACCCAAATCCTAAAACTAACCCTAAACCCTAACCCTAACCATAACCATAACCCTAAAATTAACCCTCACCCTAACCCTCTAACCCTAACCCTAATTCTAACTCTAACCCAAACACTAAACCTAACACTAACCCCTAAGCCTAACACTAACCTTAATCCTAAATTTAACACTATCCCTAACCCTAATCCTAAGCCTAAACCTAACCCTAACAATAACTGTAACCCTAATCCTAAACCTAACACTAACCCTATCCCTAACACTAAACCTAACCCTAACCATAATCCCTAACCGTAACACTAACCATAAACCTAACCCTAACACTATCCCCAACACCAAGCCCTAATCCTAACCCTAACCCTAACCTTAACCCTAACCCAAATCCCTAACCCTAACTTTATCCCTAATCCTAACCATAACCCTAAAACTAACAATAACCCTAACCCTAACACTAAGCCCTAACCCTAACGATAACCCTATCACTAACGCTAACACTAAACCTAAGCTCTAATCATAACCCTAAACCTAATGCTAACCCTAACCCTAACAATAACCCTAATCTCTAACCCTAACCATAACCCTAAATCTAAACCTAACCTTAAATCTAACCCTAACCCTAACTCTAACACTAACCCTAACCTCTAACTCTAAACATAACCCTAAACCTAACACTAACGCTAACCCTAAACTATAACCCAAAACCTATCCCTAACCATAACCCTAATCCTAAACCTAACCATAATGCTAACCCTAACTCTAACCCAAACCCTAAACCTAACCCTAACCCTAAACCTAATCCCTAACCCTAAAACTCAACATAACTCTAACCCTAATCCTAACCCTAATCTCTAACCCTAACCATAACCCTAAATCTAAAACTAACCTTAACTCTAACTGTAACCCTAACCCTAACCCTATAACCCTAACCGTAACTCTAACCCTAAACCTAATCCTAATGCTAACCCTAGCCCTTACCCTAACCCTAACGCTACCCCAACACTACCATAACCCTAACACTAACCCTAAACCTAACCCCAACTCTAACCCTATCCCTAACCCTAACTGACCCATAAGCCTAACCCTAACCATAACCCTAATCCTAACCCTAATCTTAACCCTTAGCCTAACCCTAAAACTAGCCTTAATGCTACTATAACCATAACACTAACACTAACCCTAAACCTAACCATAACCCTAAGACTAACCCTAACCCTCCCTAACACTTTAACCATAACCCTAACTCAAATCCTAGGCCCAATCCGAATGCGAACCCTAGCCCTTACCCTAACCCTAATGCTAACCCTAACCCTACAATAACCCTAACACTAATCCTAACCCTAACCCTAACCTAATCCTAACCTTCTAACCCTAACCCTAAACCTAAACCTAACCCTAACACTAACCGTAACCTCTAACCCAAACTTTAATGCTAACCCTACCCCTAACCCTAACCCTACCATCTAACCAGAATGCTATCAATAAACCTAACCCTAACCCTAATCCTAACCCTACCATAACCCTAACTCTGACCCCTAACTTTGAGCCCTAATCCTAACACTAACCCTAACACTAACTGTAACCTCTAACCCTAACTTTAACCCAGCCCTACCCCTAACCCTAACACTAACCCTACCATCTAACCTGAATGTTATCACTAACTCTAACCCTAAACCTAACCCAAGCCCTAACTCTAACCCTAATCCTACCCTAACACTAACACTAACGCTAACCCTAACCCTATAACCCTAACCCTAAACCTAAACCTAATGCTAATGCTAACCCTAACTCTAACAATAACCGTAATGCTAACCCTAACCGTAACCCTAACCCTAAACCTAACCCTATCCCTAAGCCTATAACCCTAACCCTAAACCTAATCCTAATGCTAACCATAGCCCTAACACTAACCGTAACGCTAACCCTAACCATAACACAAACCCTAACTCCAACACTTATCTTAACCCTAAGCATAACCCTAACACCAACTCTGTCCCTAAACCTAAGCCCTAACACTAACACTAACCCTAACTATAATCTCTAAACCTAACTTTAAGCCTACCCCTAACCCTAAACCTAACCCTACCACCTAACCAGAATGCTATCACTAACCCTAACCCTAACACTAACACTAACCCTAACTCCAACCCTAATCGTAACCCTAACCATAAACCTAACACCAACTCTGACCCCTAACTTTAGCCCTAATCCTAACACTAAGCCTAACACTATTCGTAACCTCTAAGTCTAACTTTAAACTTAACCCTACATTTAAAACTAACCCTACCATCTAACCCGAATGCTCTCATTAACCCTAACCATAACCCTAACCATAACCCTACCCATAACACTAAGCCTAACCCTAACTCTAACTCTAACCCTAACCCTAAACCCTAACCGTAACCCTAACCCTAACCCGAGACAGAACCCGAACATAACCACTAACCCTATGCCCTAACCCTAACCCTAACCCTAAACCTAACCTGTAACCCTAACCGTAACCCTAACACTAACCCTAACGCTAACCCTAATCCAAACCCTAACCCTAATCCCTATCCCTAAGGCTAAACCTAACACTAAACCTATAACCCTAAACCTAACCCTCACCCTAACCCAAACTGTACCTGTATCACTAACCCTAACTGTAAACCTTAGCCTCTAACCCTAGCACTAACCCTAATCCTAATCCTAACCATAACCCTAACACCTAACCGTAACCCTTACCTAACCCTAAACTTAACCCTAACCGTAACCATAATGTTACCATATACCTAACACTAACCCTAACCCGAAACCTAACCCTAACCCTAACCCTAAATCTCTAACCCAAACCCTAATTCTAACATTAACCCTAACCCTAAAAGTAATCCTAACATAAAGCCATACCCTAAACCTAACCCGAACCCAACCACTAGCCCTAACACTAATCCTAACCTCTAACCCTATCGCTAACCGTAATCCGAACCCTAACCCTAACCCCTAACCCTATGCCCTAACCCTAACCCTAACACTAACCCTAACCTCTAAACCTAACCGTAACTCGAACCCTAACCTTAACCCTATGCCCTAACCCTAACCCTAACACTAACACTAACCCTAACCTCTAAACCTAACCATAACTCGAACCCTAACCTTAACCCTAAACCTAACCCTAACCCTAACACTAATCCCTATACCTACCCCTAACCCTAACCCTAATACTAATCCTTTAACCCTAACCCTAACCCTCACCCTAACCCTAAACGTAACCGTAATACTAACCCTAACAGTTACACTTACCCTCTAACCCTAAACCTAACCCTAACACTCACCCTAATTCTAACTATAACCCTAACCCCTAACCGTAATCCTAACCCTAACACTAACACTAACCTTAACCCTAACCCTAACGTTAACCCTAACCATAACCCTACCATATACGCAACACTAACCCTAACCCTAAAACTAATCCTAACTCTAAACATAACTCTCTAACCCTAACCCTAATCATAGACCTAACCCTAAAACTAGCCATAACCCTAACGGTAACACGCACCCTAACCGTAACCCTCACACGAAGCCAAACCCTAAACCTAAACCGAACCGTAAACCTAACCCTAACCCTAACAGTAAACCCTAACACTAACACTAATACTAACACTAACACCTACCCCAAACGCAAACCCTAACCCTAACCCTAAACCTAACTCTAACCCTAGCATGAACACTTACCTTAACCCTAAACCCTAACCCTAACCCTAACCCTAAACCCTAAAACTACACCCAAACCCTAACTTTAACACTAACACTAACCCTAACCCTAACCCTAACGCTAACCTCTAACCCTAACCATAACCCTAACCCTAAACCTAACCCTAACCCTAATTCTAACCCTAAATCTAATCCCTATCCCTAACCCTAAGCCTAAAACTAACACTAACCCTCTAACACTAACCCTAACCCTAACTCTAACCCTCAGCCTAACCCAAAACAAAACCTAACCCTAACACTAACCATAACCATAACCCTAATCCTAACCACAATCCTAACCACTAACCATAACCCTAACCTAGCCCTACCTTAACCCTAAGCCTAACACTCACCCTAACCATAACCCTACCGTATACCTAACACTAACCCTAACCATAAACCTAACCCTAACCCTAACCTCTAACCTTAATCCAAACTCTAAACCTAACCCTAACCGTAACCCTAATGATAACCTTAAACATTACCCTAACCCCTAACCATAACCCTAACCCTAACTGTAACCCTAACCATAACTATCACCATAACTCTCTAACCCTAACCCTAACACAAGCTCTAACTCTAACCCTAACACTAACCCCTAACCCTAACACTAACACTAACCCTAACACTAACTCTAACGCCATCCCTAACCCTAACCCTAACACTCTGAACCTAAACCTAACCCTGAAACTAACCCTAACCATAACCATAACACTTACCCTAACCCTAACGAATACCCTATAACCTTAACCCTAACCCTAACCCTATCCCTAACACTAACCCTAACTCTAAAGCTAACCCTAAACCTAAACCTAACCCTATGCCTAACCCTAACCCTAAACCTAATTCTAATGCTAACCCTAGCAGTAACCCTAACCGTAATGCTAACCCTAACTGTAAACCTAATCCGAACCCTAATCCAACCCTAACCCTAAGCCCTAAACCGAACCCTAACCCTAACCCTTACCCTCTAACCCTAACGCAAAACCTAACCCTAACCCAAACCCTAACCCTAACCCTAACCCTAACTCTAACCCTAACCTTAACCTCTAACCCTAGCACTAACTCTAATGCTGAGCCTAACCCTATCTTTCTAACCTTAACCCTAACACTCAACCTAACACTAACTGTAACCATAACACTAATGTTAACCGTAACCCTTACACTCTAACCCTAACCCTAAACCTAAACCTAACCATAACCATAACCATAACCCTAATCCTAACAAAAACCCTGACCACTAAACGTAACCCTAACCCTAACCCTAACCCTAAACCTAAACGTAACCCTAAACCCTAACCTTAACCCTAACCATAACACCTAACCCTAAGCACTAGCCTTAAATCTAACCCTAACCCTAACCTCTAACCATAACCGTAACACTAACCCTAACCCTAAACCTAAACCTAACTCTAACCCAAAACAATAACCCTAACCCTAACCCTAAACCTAACTATAACCCTCTAACCCTAACCCTAACCCTAACACTAACCCTAAATCTAATGTTAATCCTAACCCTAACCATAACCATAAACCCAACTCTGACCCCTAAAACTAAGTCCTAACACTAACACTAACACTATCCCTAACCGTAAACTCTAAACCTAACTTTAACCCTAACCCTACCCATAACCCTAACCCTACATTTTACCCGAACTCTATCACTAACCATAATCATAACCCTAACCCTAACCCTACCCTAAACCTAACACTAAACCTAATGATAACACTAACACTAAGAATAACCCTAACCCTCTAAACCTAACAGTAAACCTAACCATAAACCTAATCCTAATGCTAACCCTAGCTGTAACCCTAATGGTACCTAACCCAACCCTAACCCTAACCCCTAACCCTAACACTAACCCTAACCCTTACTTCTAACCCTAATGCTAAACTTAACCCTAACCCTAACCAAAACCATAAAACCAAACTCTATCCCTGACCTCTAAACCAAACGGTAACCATAACCCTAAGGGTAACACTAACCCTAACCCTAAACTTCTAACCCTAACCCTAACCCTAACTCTAACACTAACCCTGACCCTAACACTAACATGTAACCCAAACCCTAACCTCAACTCTAATTCTACCACTAACTCTAACCCCTAACTGTAATGGTAACCCTAACCACAACCCTAATCCTAAACCTAACCCTAACCCTAAGCCAAATTCCTAACCCTAACTCTAAACCTAACCATAACACTAACCCTAACCGTAAAACTTAGGCTCTAACCCTAACCCTAATTCTAACCATAACCCTAACCCCTAACCATAACCCTAACGTAATCCTAACCTTAACCCTAACCATAACCCTACCATATACCTAACACTAACCCTAACACTAAACGTAACCCTAACCATAGCCCAACTCTTTAAACCTAACCCTAGTCCTAACCCTAAACCTAAAACTAGCCATAACCCTAACAGTAACGCTACCCCTAACCGTAACCCTAACATGAACCCATACCCAAAACCTAAACCGAACGCTAACACTAACCGTAACACTAATCCTAACTTCTAAAGCTAAAGCTAACCCTAACACTAACCCTAACCCTAACCCTAACCCCTAACCCTAACACTAACCCTAACTGTAACCCTAACCCTAACCCTAACCCCTAACCCGAACACTAACCCTAACCCTTACCCTAACCCTAACCCTTAACCTCTAACCCTAACCCTAACCCGAAAACTAACACTAACACTAACTCTAACGCTAAGCCAAACCATAACCCAAACCCTCTAACCCGAACCCGAACCCTCAACCTAAACCTAACCTTAACCAAACACTAAGCCTAACCGTAACCCTTAACCTCTAACCCTAAACCAAAGCCGAAGCCTAACCCTAAACAGAACCCTAAAACTAACCCTAAATCTAACCTTAACCGTAACACTAACCGTAACGTAACCATTACCCTCTAACCCTAAACCAAACCCGAACCCTAACCCTAACCCTAACCCTAACCATAACCCTAACCCTAACCCTAAACCTAACCTTAAACCTAAACCCTAACTGTAACCCTAACCCTAACCCTAAACCTAAACTTACCCCTAACCCTAACCCAAACCCTAACTATAAACCCTAACCCTAACACTAAACCTAACCCTAACTCTAACCGTAACACTAACCCAAACTCTAAACATAACCATAACCCTAACCCCTAAACATATCCCTAAAACTAAACCTAAACTTAACCCTAACCCTAACCCTAACCCTAATCCTAACCATAACCCTAATGCCTAACTGTAACCCTAACCCTAACCCTAACCCTAACCCTAACCCTAAACGTAACCCTAACTCAAACCCTAAACCTAGCCCTTACCCTAACCCTAACCTCAAACCCTAACACTAACACTATCCCTAACACTAACCCTAACACTAAACCTATAACCCCAACCCTACCACTCACCCTAACCCAAAGCGTAACCGTAACACTAGCCCTAACCGTAAACCTTACCCTCTAACCCTAACCCTAGCCCTAACCCTAACACTAATCCTAACCACACCTCTAACCGCTAACCGTAACCCTAACATAACACTAACCTTAAGCTAACCCTAACCATAACCCTACCATATACCTAACACTAACCCTAAACTTAAAGCTAACCCTAACACTACCCCTAACTCTCTAACACTAACCCTAATCATAGCCCTAAACCTAAAACTGGCCGTAACACTAACGGTAATGCTAACGCTAACCGTAACCCTAACATGAACCCGAAACCTAAACCCCACCCGAACAGTAAGCCTACCCCTAACCCTAACCCTAACCCTAACGCTAAACCTAAACCTAAACCTAAAAAAATTCCTAACCCCTAAACGTAAACCTAACCTAACCCTAACCTTAACCCTAACCCTAACCATAAACTTACCATATACCTAACAATTACCCTAAACCTAAACCTAACCCTAATCCTAACCCTAACTCTGAAACCTAACCCTAATACTAGCCCTAACCCTAACACTTACCATAACCCTAATGGTAATACTAAAACCTAACTGTAATCCCAACACGAACCCGAACCCTAAACCAAACCGAACACTAACGCTAACCCTAACACTAACCATAACCTCTAACCCTAACGCTAACCCTAACCCTGGCCCTACCCCTAACAATAATCCCTATCCCTAACCCTAACCCTAACCCTAACCCTAAAACTAACCCTTTAACCCTAATCCTAAAACTCACCCTAACCCTAAACGTAGCCATAACACTAACCCTAACATTTACCCTTACCCTCGAACCATAATCCTAACCCTAACCCTAACCAAAACCGTAACCCAAACCCGAACACTAACCCTAACACTAATCCTAACCATAACACTAGTGCCTATACCTAACACTAACCTAAATCTAACAATAACCTTTTAACCCTAACCCTAAAACTCACCATAAGCCTAACCGTAACCATAACACTAACCCTAACCGTATCCCTTACCCTCTAACAATAACCCTAACCCTAACCTTCACACTAACGCTAAGCCTAATCCTAACCATAACCCTAAATTAACCCTAACCCTAACCCTAAACCTAACCCTAACCCTAACCCTAATCCTAACCATAACCCTAATGCCTAACCGTAACCCTAACACTAACCGTAATCTTAACCCAAACCCTAACCCTAAAACTAGCCCTAACCCTAACCCTAACCCTAACCTCTAACCCTAACCCTAACCCTAACCCTAACCCTATCTCTAACACTAATCCTAACCCTAACCCTAACACTAAACCTATAAACCTAACCCTAACCCTCACCCTAACTCAAACCGTAACCGTAACACTAACCCTAACCGGAAACCTTACATTCTAACCCTAAACCTAACCCTAACCCTAAACCCTAACCCTAATACTAACACTAACCCTAACCGTAACCCTAACCCCTAACCGGTAACCCTAACACTAACCCTAACTCTAACCCTAAATCATAACCCTAAATCTAAAACTAATCTTAACCCTAATCCCTATCCCTAACCCTAAGCCTAACCCTAACACTAACCTTAATCTTAAACCTTACCCTAACCCTAAACTTAACCCTAAGGCTAACACGAAACCGAACCCTAAACCTAACCCTAATACTAACCCTAACCCTAGCCTCTAACCCTAATGCTAACCTTAACCCTAACCCTACACATAACCCAAAAGCTAACCCTAACCCTAACCTCTAACCCTAAACCTAAACCTAACACTAACCCTAACGGTAACACTAACCACAACCATCACCCTAACCCTCTAACCCTAACCCTAATTCTAACATTAACCCTAACCCTAATACTAACACTAAGCCCTAACACTAACCCTAAACCTAATGCTAACACTATTCTAACGCTAACACTAACCATAACCCTAACCCTCTAAACCTAAACCTAACCCTCAACTTAACCCTAACCATAACCGTAACACTAACCCTAACTGTAACCCCGACCCTCTATCCCTAACCTAACCCTAAGCCTAACCCTAACACTTACCCCTAACCCTACGCCCTAACACTAACCCTAACCCTAACACTAACCCTAACCTCTAACCCTAACCATACCCGAACCCTAGCCCTAACCCTAACTCTAATCCTAACCGTAAACCTAGTCCCCATCCCTAACCCTAAACCTAAACCAAACACTAACCTTTTAACCCTAACCCTAAAACTCACAACAACCCTAACTGTAACTGTAACACTAACCCTAACCGTAACCCTTACACTCTAACAATAACCCAAACCCTAACCGTCACCCTAGCCCTAACCGTAACCGTAATCCTAACCATAACCCTAAACTTAACCCTAACCCTAACCCTAATCCTAACCATAACCCTAAATTAACCCTAACCCTAACACTAACTCTAAACCTAACCCTAAACGTAAACCTAAAGGTAACCCTAACCCTAAACCTAACCCTAATCCTAACCGTAAAATTAGCCCTAACCCTAACCTGATCCCTAACACTAATCCTAACCCTAACACTAACACTATAAACCTAACCCTAACACTGACCTTAACCCAAACTGTAACCATAACACTAACCCTAACCGTAAACCTTACATTCTAACCCTAAAACTAACTCTAACCCTAACCCTAACCCCTAACCGTAACCCTAATAGTAACCCTAACCCTAACCCTAAATCCTAACCCTAAATATAAACCTAACCCTAACCCTAATCATTATCCCTAAACCTAAGCCTAACCCTAACACTAACCCCAATCCTAACCCTTACCCTAACTCTAACCCTAACCCTAAGCCTAGCATGAAACCGAACCCTAACCCTAACCCTAACCCTAACCCTAACACTTACCCCTAAAACTATGCCCTAAAAATAACCCTAACACTAACCCTAACCTCTAACCCTAACCATAACCCGAACCCTACCCTAACCTTAACCTTAATCCTAACCCTAACCATAATCCATATACCTAACCCTAAACCTAACACTAACCCTTTGTCCCTAACCCTAAAACTCACTATAACCCTAACCATAACCCTTACCATCTAACAATAACGCTAAACCTAACCCTAATCCTAACACCCTACACTAACCCTAAACCTAAACATAACCCTAACCCCTAACCGTAACCCTAACACTAACCCTAAACTTAACTCTAACCCTAATCTTAACCCTAACCCTAACCTAACCCTAAACCCTAACCCTAACCCTAACCCTAACCCTAACCCTAACCCTAACCGTAAACCTAACCCTAAACCTAACCCTAACCTTAAACCTAACCATAACCCTAAACCTAGCCCTAACCCTAGCCCTATACCTAACCTCTAAACCTAACCCTAAACCTATCCCTAAACCTAACCCTAACCCTAACAATAACCCTATAACCCTGACCATAACCCTCAGCCTAACCCAAACCGTGACCGTAACACTAACCCTAACCGTAAACTTTATCCTCTAACCCTAACCCTAACAACAACTAACCACAACCCTAACATCTAACCGTAACCCTAACCTAACCCTAACCTTAACCCTAACCCTAACCATAACCCTACCATATACCTAACACAAACCCTAAATCTAAAATTAACCCTAACGCTAATTCTAAGCATAGCCCTAAATCCTAAACATAAACATAAACCTAAACCTAACCTTAACCCTAACCCTGATGCTAAACCTAAACATAACCCTACCACATACCTAACACTAACCCAAACCTGAAACAAACCCTAACCCGAACCGTAACACTAACCCTAACCGAACCCTTACCCTCTAAATCTAACCCTAAACTTAACCCTAACCCTAACCCTAACCCTAACCCTAACACTAACCCTAACCTCTAACCCTAAACGTAATCCGAACCCTAAACCTAACGCTAACCCTAATCCTAACCCTAACCCTAATCCCTATACCTAACCCTAAATCTAAACCTTACACTAACCCTTTAAACCTAACCCTAAAACTCACCATAACCCTAACTGTAATTGTAACACTAACCCTAACCGTAACACTTACCTTTTAACAATAACCCTAACCCTAAACCTAAACCTAAACCTAATCCTAACACTAAACCTAACCATAACCCTAACCCCTAACAATAACCCTAACCCTAATCCGAAACTTAACCCTAACCCTAACCCTAACACTAACACTAAACCTAAACCTAACCCTTAACCCTAACCATAAACCTAGCCCTAACACTAAGCTTAACCTCTAATCCTAACCCTAACCCTAACCCTATCCCTAACACTAACCCTAACCCTAACCCCAACACTAATTCTATAACCATAACCCTAACCCTCATGCTAACACAAACCGTAACTGTAAAACTAACTCTAACCATAAACCTTACACAATTAACCCTAACCCTAACCCTAACCCTAAACTTACCCTAAGCCTAAACCTAACCCTAAGCCTAACTGTAACACTAAACCTAATCCTAACCCTAAACCTAACTCTCCCTCTAACCCTAACCCTAACACTAGCCCTAACCCTAACCCTAACCATAACCCTAACATTAATCTCTAACCATAAACCTAACAATAACTATAACCCTAACAATAAACATATCCTCTAACCCTACACCTAAGCCTTACCCTATCCCTAAACTTAACCCTAACCCTAACGATAAACCCAACCATAAATACAACCCTAACACTAACGGTAACCCTAAACCCTAACCCTAACACTAACACTATCACTAACCCAGCCCTAAACATAACCCTAACCCTAAGCCTAACTCTAACCCTAAGCCTAACCCTAACACTAACCCAAACCCTAACATTAACCCAAACACTAAATTCTAACCCTAACCCTAACCATAACCATAACCCTAATCATAACCATAACCCTAAACACTAACCCTAAACCCAACACTATCCCTAAGTCTAACGCTAACCCTAATACAAAACCTAACACTAACCCTAACCTAACACTAACCCTAACCCTAACCTCTAACCCTAACCCTAAACCTAACCATAACTCTAACCCTAACCCTAACCTATCCTCTAACCCTAAACCTAATTCTTACCCTATTGCTAACTCTAACCCTAAGCCTAAAGCTAACACTAACTCTAACCCTAATCCTAAAACTAACCCTAACACTAACCCTTAACCTAACCCTAAACTAATCATAACCCTAACACTAAATGTAACAGTAACCATAACCCTAAACCTAACCCTAATTCTAAACCTAACCCTAACCTTAACACTAACAGTAACTCTAACCCTAACCCTAACCCTAACAATAACTGTAACCCTAAACCTAAACCTATCCTCTAACCCTAAATCTAACCCTTACCCTGTCCCTAACCCTAAAGCTAACTCTAACCCTAACCCTATCCCTAACCCTAAACCTAATGCTAAACCTAACCCTAAAAGTAAACCTAAACCTAAGCATAATGCTAACCCTCACCCTAACCATAACCCTAAACCCTAACCCTAACCCTAACCCTAACACTATGTCTAATCATAAGGCTAACCCTAACCCAAAACCTAACCCTAACCCTAACCCTGACCCTAATGCTAACTTCTAACCATAACGCTAACCTTAAACTTAAGCTTCAACCCTACCCCTAACCCTAACTCTAACCCTAAACCTAACGCAAACCATAACTCTAAACTCGAACAGCAACCTTAACCCTAACCCTAAACTCTAACCCTAACATTAACACTAACCCTAACAATAACCCTAATCCTATAATCCTAAACCTAACCTAACCCTAACGCTAAATTCTAACCCTAACCCTAACCTAACCCTAACACTAACACTAAACTTAACTTCTAAACCTAAACCTAACCCTAACCCTAAGCCTAAACTAACCCTAAACCTAACCCTAACCCTAACCCTAACTCTAACCCTAACCCTAAATCTAACACTAACCCTAATCCTTAACCTAAACCTAACACTAAATTCTAACACTAAACCTAACCCTAACAATAAGTGTAACCCTAACACTAAACCTATCCTTTAACCCTAACCCTAACCCTAACACTAACACTAAACTCTGACCCTAACCCTAACCCTAACAATAAGTGTAACCCTAACCCTAACCCTATCCTCTAACCCTAAAACTAAACCTTACCCTATCTGTAATGCTAGCCCAAACACTAACCCTAACCCTAACCCTAACCCTAACCCTAACCCTAAACCGAACCGTAAACCTAAACCTAAACCTAACCCTAACCCTAACACTAACTGTAACCCTAAACCCTAACCCTAATGCTAACCCCTACCGAAAACCTAACCCTAACCCTAACCCTAATCCTAACCTTTAAGCCTAACCCTAACCCTAACTCTAACCCTAACCCTAAATCTAACACTAACCCTAATCCTTAACCTAAACCTAACACTAAATTCTAACACTAAACCTAACCCTAACAATAAGTGTAACCCTAACACTAAACCTATCCTTTAACCCTAACCCTAACCCTAACCCTAACACTAAACTCTGACCCTAACCCTAACCCTAACAATAAGTGTAACCCTAACCCTAACCCTATCCTCTAACCCTAAAACTAAACCTTACCCTATCTGTAATGCTAGCCCAAACACTAACCCTAACCCTAACCCTAACCCTAACCCTAACCCTAAACCGAACCGTAAACCTAAACCTAAACCTAACCCTAACCCTAACACTAACTGTAACCCTAAACCCTAACCCTAATGCTAACCCCTACCGAAAACCTAACCCTAACCCTAACCCTAATCCTAACCTTTAAGCCTAACCCTAACCCTAACCCTAACCCTAACCCTAACCGTAAGCCTAAGCCTAACCCTAAACCTAACACAAACCTAACTTCTAAACCTCACCCTAAGCTTAATCCTAAACCTCAACCTAACCCTAACAGTAACCATAACTCTAACACTAATTTCTAACCCTAACCCTAAACCTAAACCTAAGCTTCAACTGTACCCCTCAGCCTAACCCTAAACCTAATGCTAACCATAACCCTAAACTCAAACCGTAACCCTAACACTTACGCTAAACTCTATCACTAACCGTAATACTAACCATAACTGTAAGGCTATAATCCTAAAACTAACCCTAAACCTAGCCCTAATCCTAACCCTAACCCTTACACTAACCCTAACCCTAACCTCTAAACCTAACCCTAACCCTGACCGTAACACTAACAATAAATTAATTTCTAACCCTAACCCTAATCCTAATCCTGAGTCTCAACCTAATCCTAATCGTAACCCTAATGACAAACCCCAATCCTAACCCTAACACTAATCCTAACATCTAACCCTAACCCTAACCCTAACACCCTAACACAAACCTAACTTTTAACCCTCACACTGAACCTAAACCTCAAGCTCTACCTATCCCTGAACCTAACCCTAAACGTAACCATAACTCTCACCCAATGGTAACCCTAATCCCTAACCCTAAACATAACACTATCACTAAACCTAATCCTAAACCTAAACCTAACCCTAACCCTAACCTCCAACCCTAACCCAAACCATAACCCTAAAGCTAACCTCTAACCCTAACCTAACCATAACACTAACTCTAACCTTAAACCTAACCCTAGCACTGACACTAACTCTAATTCTAACACTAACACTAAACTCTAGCCCTAACTGTAACCCTAACAATAACTGTAGCCCTAACCCTAAACCTATACTCTAACCCTAAACATAACACTTAACCTATCCATAAACCTAACCCTAACCCTAAACCTAACCCTAACACTAACCCGAACCGTAACCCTAAATGTTAACGCTAACCCTAAAACTATCCCTAAACCTAACCCTAAGCCTAATCCTAACACTAAACCTAACCCTAACTCGAACCATAACCCTAAACCCTAACACTATCCTAAGCCTAACGCTAAAACTAACACAAAACAGAATGATAGCACTAACCCTAAACCTAAAACTAACCCTAACATCTAACCCTAAGCCTAACCCTAACCCTAACGTTAACCATAACCCTTAACTCGAATCGTAACCCTAACCCAACCCTAACCTCTAACCCTAACCCTAAACCTATAATCGTAAACCCAACCCTAACCCTAACCATAGCCCAAACCCTGAAACTAACCCTAACACTTACTCTAACCCTAACAAAAACCCTAAACCTAACTGTAACCCTAACCCTAACCCTAGTCCTAACCCTAACCCTAACCCTAAGCCTAACACTAACTCTAAAACTAACCCTAACAACCTTAACCCTAACCCTAACCCTAAACACAATCGCAACCCTAACGCTAACCCTAATCATAACCCTAACTCTAATCTCTAACCCCAACGCTAACCCTAACCCTAAACTCTAACTGTAACCCTAACCCTAACACTAAACTTAACTTCTAATTCTAACACTAATTCTAAGCCTAAACCTCAACCTAACGCTAACCGTAACCCTAACAACAAACTCTAATCCTTATCCTACACCTAACCCTAAACCTAAACCTAACGCTAACCCTAAACTTAACCAAAACCCTAAGCGCTAACACTAACCCTAACACTATCCCTAACCCTAATGCTAAACCTAACCAAAAACAGAACCCTAACACCAATCCTAACCATAACTTCTAAGCCTAACCCTAAAACTAACTCTAACGCTAACCCTAACCCTAACACAAACCTAACTTCTAACTCGCACCCTATCCCTAACTCTAAACCTCAAACTAAACCTAACACTAACCATAACCTTAATGCTAACTTCTAACCCTAACCCTAACCCTAAACCTAAGTTTCAAACCTAAACCAAACCTAACCCTAACCCTAACAATAATGCTAACCATAACCCGCAACTAAAATCGTAACCCTCACCCTAACCCTAACCTCTAACCCTAACCCTAACACTAACACTAACCCTAAGCCTATAATCATAAACCTAACACTAACCCTAAACCTAAACCAAACCCTAAAACTAACGCTAACACTAACTCTAACCCTAACACTAACCTTAAACATAATAGTAACCCTAACCCTAACCCTAAACCTAACCCTAACTCTAACCCTAACCTAACCCTAACCCTAACCCTAACTCTAACCCTAACCCTAACTCTAACACTAAACTCTAACCCTAACCCTAACCCTAACAATAACCCTAAACCTAAAGTTAAGCCTATCCTCTATCCCTAATCCTAACCCTTACCCTGTACCTAACCTTAAAACTAACCCTAACCCTAACCCTAAACCAAAACCTAACCCTAACCCTAACCAAAACGTTAAACACTAACCCTAAAAATAACACTATCCCTAACCCTAACCCTAAACCTAACCGTAAGCCTAACCTTAACCCTAACACTAATGCTAACGTCTAACCCTAACCTTAACCATAACCCTAACCTTAACCCTAACAAAAAACCTAAATACAAACCCTAACCCTAAACCTAACCATAACCCTAAAGCTAACTTCTCACCCTAAACCTAACCTTAAACCTAAGCTTCAACCCTAAACATAACACTAATCCTAACCTTTAAGCCTAACCCGAACCCTAACACTAACACTATCCCTAAACCTAATTCTAATGATAATCTCTAACCATAACCCTAACCCTAACCCTAACCCTAACGCTAACCCTAACCCTAAACTCGAATGCTAACTCTAACCGAAACCCTAACTCTAACCTCTAATCCTAACGATAACCCTAACGCTAACACTAAACAAAACTTCTAACCCTATCCCAAACCATAATCCTAAACCTAAACCTAACCCTAACCCTAAACCTAACCATAACCCTAAACCTAACTCGAAACACAAATTCTAACACTAACAATATCCCTAACCCTAACCATAACCCTAAACCCAACCCTAACCCTAAACCTAACCCTAAACCAAATGCTAACCCTAATTATATCAATAACATCTAACCTTGAAACTAACCCTAAAACTAACCCTAACAATAACCCTAACCCTAACACTAACCCTAAACCTAATCATAACCCTAATGCTAACCCTAACCCTAACTATAATCCTAACACTAAATTTAACTTCTAAACCTAACCCTCAACCTAAACCTCAACGTAACCCTAACCGTAATAGTAACAACAAAACCTAATCCAAACACTAACCCTAACCCTAACCCTAATCCTAACCCTATCACTAACACCTCACCCCTAGTCCTAAACCTAACCCTAACCCTAAACCTAATGCTAACTGTAAACCTAATCCTAAAACTAAACCTAACACTAACCCTTACCCTAACCCTAACATAATAGTAACAATAACCCGAACCGTAACTCTAAACCTAACCATAACCCTAACCCTAAACATAACCCTAACCCTAGCACTAACACTAACTTTAATCCTAACACTAACAC
This sequence comes from Cavia porcellus, assembly GCF_034190915.1. Classification (NCBI taxonomy): domain Eukaryota; kingdom Metazoa; phylum Chordata; class Mammalia; order Rodentia; family Caviidae; genus Cavia; species Cavia porcellus. The sequence goes on along the minus strand of NW_026947510.1, from coordinate 27,561,664 downwards.
TAAACTCTAGCCCTAACCCTAATCCTAACAATAATTGTAAACCTAACCCTAAACGTATCCTCTAACCCTAAACCTAACCCTAAACTTAACCCTAAACCTAACACTAAATGTAACCCTAAACCCTAACCCTAACACTAACCCCTACCCCAAACCTAACACTAACCCTAACCCTAATCCTAATCCTAACCTCTAACCCTAACCCTAACACTAACCCTAAGCCTAACCATAACCCTAACACAAACCTAACTTCTAACCCTCACCCTAACCCTAACCGTAAAACTCAACCTAACTCTAACCATAACCATAACCATAACTGTAATGCTACTTTCTAACCCTAACACTAACACTAAACCTAAGCTTCAAAGCTACCCCTAACCCTAACCCTAACCCTAACGCTAACCATAACCCTAAAATCGAACCGTAACCCTAACACTTACCCTAACGTCTAACTCTAACCATAACACTAACCCTAACCATAAGGCTACAATCCTAAAATTAACCCTAACCCTAACCCTAACACTAAGCCTAACCCTATCCCTAACACTAACCTCTAAACCTAACCCTAACCCTGACCCTAACACTAACACTAAACTTAACTTCTAACCGCAACCCTAACCCTAAACCTAAATTGCAACCTCACCGTAATCATAAACCTAACGACAAACATTAATCCTAACCCTAACCCTAACACTAACCTCTAACCCTAACCCTAACACAAACCTAACTTTTAACCCTCAACCTGAACCTAAGCCTCAACATCTAACTATCCTTAAACCTAACCCTAACCCTAAACCTAACCATAATTCTAATACAGTGGTAAACCTAATCCCTAACCCTAACACTAATACTATCACTAACCCTAACCCTAAACCTAAACCTAACCTAAACACTAACCCAAACCCTAACCCTAAGCCTAACCCTAACACCCTAACCCTAACACAAACCTAACTTTTAACCCTCACCCTAAACCTAACCGTAAACCTCTACATATCCCTAACCCTAACCATAACCATAAATCTAACCTGTACCCCTAAACCTAAGCTTCAACCCTAACCCTAACCCTAATCTCTAAGCCTATCCCTAACCCTAACTCTAACCCTAACCCTAAACATAAATCTAACACTAACTTCTAAGCGTAAATTTAACCCTAACCCTAAACCAAACTGTAATCCTAACCCTAACTTCGAACCGTAACCCTATCCCTAACCTTAACCCTAAACATAACCCTAACCTCTAAGCCTAACCCTAACACTAATCCTAACACTAACCCTAACACTAAACCCTAAACCTAACCCTAACACTATCCCTAACTCTAACTCTATCCCTAAAAACAACCCTAACCCTAAACCTAAGCCTAACCCTAACCCTAACCCGAACCCTAAACCTAATGGTAACACTAACCTTCATCATAACCCTAACCCAAACTCTAACACTAACCCTAACCCTAACAATCACCCTAAACCTAACCCTAACTCTAATATTAAATTCTAATTTAACCATAACCCTAAACCATAACCCTAACCCTAACACTATCACTAACCCAGCCCTAATCCTAAACCTAACCCTAGCCCTAACTCTAACCCTAACCCTAACCCTAACCCTAAAACTAACCCAAACAGTAAACTCTACACCTAAACCTAACCCTAAAAATAACAGTAACCCTAACCCTAAACCTATTTTCTAACTCTAAACATAACCCTTACCCTATTCCTAAACCTAACCCAAAACCTAACCTTAACCTAAAACCTTACCCTAACACTAACCCTGATCGTAACCATAACCCTAAACCCTAAACCTAACACTATCCCTAAACCTAACGCTAACACTAACACAAAACTTAACCCTAACTCTAACACTAACCCTAACCGCAACCCTAACCCTAACCCTATCCTATCCTCTAACCCTAAACCTAACCCTTACCCTATCCCCAACCCTAACCCTAACCATAAAATAAAACCTAATGGTAATTCTAACCCTAATCCTAAAACTAGGCCTAACACTAACACTTACCCTAAACCTAACCTAATGGTAATCCTAACCCTAACTGTAACACTAACCATAACCCTAACTCTACCCCTAACACTAAGCCTAACACTAACGCTACCTCTGAACCTAACCCTAATACTAAACTCTAAACCTAATCCTAACCCAAACAAAAATGGTAACCCTAACACTAAACCTATCCTCTAATCCTAAACCTAACTCTTACCCTATCCCTAACCCTAACCCTAAACCTAATTCTAACCTTAACCCTAACCCTAACCCGAAACCTATTCCTAAACCTAAACCTAAACCTAACCCAAAACCTAACACTAACTCTAACCCTAAACCTAACCTTACCCCTAACCCTAACCCGAAACTTATTCCTAACCCTAAACCTAAACTTAACCCAAACCGTAACCCTAAACCTAACACTAATCCTAACCCTAACCGTAACCATAAACTCTAACACTAAACCTAACACTATCCCTAACCCTAATGATAACCCTAACCAAAACATAACCCTAACCCTAAACTCTAACCCAAACCCTAACACTAACCCTAACATCTAACAATCACCCTAATCCTAACTCTAACCCTAACCATAACCCTAACACTAACCAAAGCCCTAAACTCGAATTGTAACCTTAAACCTAACCCTAAACTCTAACCCTAAACCTAACACTGACCCTAACACTAACTCTAGCCCTAACACTAACCTTAAACCTAATCATAACCCTAAAGCTAACCCTAGTCCTAACCCTACCCTAACCCTAACCCAAACCCTAACACTAACCCTAACCCTAAAACTAACCCTAACACTAACTCTAACCCTAACACTAAACTTAAACCTTATCGTATCCCTAACCCTAACCCTAGTCGTAGCCCTAACACTAACTCTAACTCTAACCGTAATACTCACCCTAAAACTAACCCTAACACCAACTCTAACCCTAACACAAACCATAAGCCTAATCAGAACCATAAACCTAACCCTAATCGTAGCACTAACTGTAACCTCTAACCCCAATGCTAACCCGAACCCTAAACTCTAAACCTAACCCTAACCCTAACAATAACTATAACCTTAACACTAAACCTATCCTCTAACCCTAAACCTAACCATTACCCTATCCCTAAACTTAACACTAAACCTAAACCTAACCCTAATGATAAAGCTAACCATAAATATAACCCTAACACTAATGGTAACGCTAAACTCTAACCCTAACACAAACACTATCACTAAGCCAGCCTTAAACATAATCCTAACCCTAACCCTAACTCAAACCCTAAACCTATCCCTAACACTAACCCTAACAATAACTAACACTAACACTAACACTAAAGTCAGACCATAACCCTAACCCTAACAATAACTAACCCTAAACCAAACCCTAAAACTAACCCTAATCCTAAGCGTCACCCTAAACCCTAACCCTAACACTATCCCTAAGTGTAACCATTACCCTAACACGAAACGTAACCCTAACCCTAACCCTAACCTCTAACCCTAACCCTAACTCTAACACTAACCCTAACCCTAACCTATCCTCCATTCCTAAACCTAATGCTTACCCTAACGCTAACCCAAACCCTAACCCTACCCTAAACCTAACGCTAACTCTAACCCTAATCCTAAAACTAAGCTTAACACTATCCCTTACCCTAATCAAACCTAATCGTAACCCTAACACTAAATGTAACACTAATCATAACCCTAAGCCTAACCCTAATCCTAACCATAACCCTAAACCTAACAGTAACTCTTACCTTATCCTTAACCCTAAACCTAACCCTAATCCTAACCCTAAACCTAACCCTAACTCTAACCCTATCCCTAACCCGAACCCTAAACCTAACCTTAAACCTAACCCTAACCCTAAACATAACCCTAACTCTAACCCTAACTGTAACCCTAAAACCTAACCCTAACACTATCTCTAACGCTAACACTAACCCTAACCCAAAACCGAACACTAACCCTAACCTAAAACTAAGGCTAACTTCTAACACTAACACTAACCTTAAACCTAAGATTCAACCCTAACCCTAACTCTAACCCTAACCCTAACCCTAACCCTAACCCTAACCCTAACCCTAACACTAACACTAACCCTAAACTCAAACCATAACATTAACCCTAAACCTAAACTCTACCCCTAAACCTAACACTAACCATAACCCTAACCCTAAGCCTATAATCCTAAACCTAATCCTAACCCTAAACCTAACACTAACCCTAACCGTAACCCTATCCTTAATCCTAAACCTAACCCTAACCCTAACCTAACCCTAAAACTAACACTAACCCTATCCCTAACACCTAACTCATACCCCTAAACCTAACCCTAACCTAACCCTAACCCTAACCAAACAGTAACCCTAAAACGTAACCCTAACGCTAACCCCTACCCAAATCCTAACCCTAACCCTAATCTTAAGCTCTAACCCTAACCCTAACCCTAAGCCTAACCATAACCCTAACACAAAAATAACTTCTAACCCTCACCCTAACCCTAACCCTAAACCTCAATATAACCCTAATCATAACCATAACTCTACGGCTACTTTCTAACCCTACCCCCTAACCCTAAACCTAAGCTTCAACCCTAACCCTAACCGTACCCCTAACCATAACCCAAACGCAAACCATAACCCTAAACTCGAACCGTAACCCTAACCCTTAGCCTAACCTCTAACCATAACCGTAACACTAGCCATAACCATAAGGCTATAATCCTAAAACTAACCCTAACCCTAACCCTAAACCTAAACCTAACCCTAACCCTAACCCTAACCCTAAACCTAACCCTAACCCTAACATCTAACCCTAACCCTAACCCTGATCCTAACACTAACACTAAACTTAACTTCTAACTCTAACCCTAACTCTAAAATTTAACCTAGCCCTAATCGTAACCCTAACGACAAAACCTAATCTTAACACTAACCTCAAACCCTAACCCTAACCCTAACACCCTAACCCTAACACAAACCTAACATTTAACCCTCACCCTGAACCTAACCCTCAACCTCTACCTATCCCTAAACCTAACCCTAACCCTAAACCTGACCCTAACACTATCATTAACCCTAACCCTAAATTGAAACCTAAGGCTAACCCTAACCCTAACCTAACCCTAACCTCTAACCCTAAGCCTAACCCTAACACCCTAACCCTAACACAAACCTAACTTTTAACCCTCACCCTAAACCTAACCGTAAATCTCTGTCTATCCCTAACCCTAACAATAACACTAAAGCTAAGCTCTAACCCTAACCCTAAACCTAAACCTAAGCTTCAACCCAAACCCTAACCCTAATCTCTAAGCCTAAGGTTAACCCTAACCCTAACATAACCCTAATCCTAAACATAAATCTAACACTAACTTCTAAGCATAAACTTAACACTAACCCTAACCTGAATACTAACCCTAACCCTAACCTTGAACCATAACCCTAACCCTAACCTTAACCATAAACCTAACCCTAACCTCTAACCCTAACCCTAACCCTAAGACTAATTGTAACACTAACCCTAACACTAAACCCTAAACCTAACCCTAACACTATCCATAACTCTAACCCTATCTCTAAAAACAACCCTAAACCTAAAGGTAAGCCTAACCCTAAACCTAACCCTAACACTAATCCTAACCCTTAGCCTAACCTTAACACTAACCCTAAACTATAACCCTAAACCTAATCCTAACCGTAACCATAACCTTCTAATCCTAACTCTAACAGTAACCCTAACCCTGGCCCTAATCCTAACACCTAATGCCAAACCCTAACCGTAACCCTAACCCTAAACCTAACCCTAATGCTAAACCTAAAGGTAACACTATCCCTCATAATAACCATTACCCTAACTTTAACTCTAACCCTAACACTAACCCTAACAATAACCCTAATAGTAACCCTAACATTAAATTCTAAATTAACCATAAGCATACCCTAACACTATCACTAACCCAGCCCTAAACCAAACCCTAACCCTAAACTAAACCTAACACTAACACTAACCCTAACTCTAACCCTAACCCAAATCTTATCTGTAACACCTAACTCCTACCCTAACCCTAGACCTAAACCTAACATGAACACTAACCCAAATCCTAACACTAACCCTAATCCTAACCCTTACCCTAACCCTAACCTAATGATAACCATAACCCTAACGTTAATCTGAAGCCTAACCCTAACCCTATCCCTAACCCTAACACAAACCTAACTTCTAATCCTCACCCTAACTCTGACCCTAAACCTCAACCAAACCCTATCTCTAACCATAACCCTAATGCTAACTTTGAACCCTACTCCAACACTAAAACCTAAACTTCAACCCTACACCTAACACTAACCCTAACCCTAACTCTAATCCTAACCCTAACCCTAACCCTAACCCTAACCCTAACCCTAACCTCTAACCCTAACCATAACATTAGCCCTAACCCTAACCCTAAGACTATAATCCTAAACCTAACCCTAACCCTAAACCTAACCCTAACAGTTACCCTAACACTAACACTAAACTTAACTTCTAACCATAACCCTTATCCTAACCCTAAACCTCAAAATAACACTAACCGTAACCCTAATGACAAAACATAATCCAAACCCTAAATGTAACCCTAACTCTTACCTAACCCTAACCCTAACCTTACCCTAACCCTATCCCTACCACCTAATACCTAACCCTAACACTAACACTAACACTAATGCTGAACCTAATGGTAAATCTAATCCTAATCCTAAAACTAACCCTAACCCTAACCTTGACCCTAACACTAACCTAATCGTAACCCTAACCCTAACCAAAATCCGAAGCCTAACCCTAACCCTATCAATAACACCTATCACCTAAACCTAACCCTAAAACTTACCCTAAGCCTAACCCTAAACCTAAGCCTAACCGTAACACTAACGCTAACTCTAAACCCTAACCGTAACACTAGCCCTAACCCTAATATTAAACTCTAACTGTAACTCTAACCCTAACAATAACTTTAACCCTAACACTAAACCTATCCTCTAACCCTAAACCTAACATGTACCCTATCCCTAAACCTAACCCTAACACTAACCATAAATATAACCCTAACACTAACGGTAACTCTAAACCCTAACCCTAACACTAACCCTAACCCTAACAGTAACCCTAACCCTAACACTAACCCTAAACCTAACCCCAAAAATAACCCTAATCCTAACCATAACCCTAAACCCTAACCCTAAACCTAACACTATTCCTAAGTCTAACGCTAACCCTAACACAAAACCTAACCCTAACCCTAACACTAACCCTAACCTCTAAGCCTAAACCTAAACCTAACCCTAACCTATCCTCTAACCCTAAACCTAATGCTTACCATATCACTAACCCTAACCCTACCCCTTACCCTAACCCTAACCATATCGTAACCCAAACACTAAATGTAACGCTAACCATAACCCTAACGCTAACCCTAAATCTAAATCTAACCCTAACCGTAACACTAACGCTAATTCTAACCCTAACACTAACAATAAACTCTAACCCTAAACCTAACCTTAACAATAACTGTAACCCAAAACCTACACCTATCCTCTAACCCTAAACATAACCCTTATCCTATCACTAACCCTAAACCTAACCCTAACCCTAACCCTAAACCTAACCCTAACCCTATCCCTAACCCTAACCCTAACCCTAAACCTAACCCTAACCCTAACCATAACCCTAAACCTAACCCTAACTGTAACCCTAACCATAACCCTAAACACTAACCCTTACCCTAACACTATCTCTAACCTAACGTTAAATATAACCCAAAACCTAACCCTAACGCTAACCCTAATGCTAACTTCTAACCCTAACCCTAACCTTAAACCTAAGCTTCAACCCTACACCTAACACTAACCGTAACTCTAAACACTAACCCTAACACTAACCATAACCCTAAACTCGAACCGTAACATTGACCCTAACCCTAAACTCTAACACTAACCCTAACGCTAACCCTAATGCTAACTCCTAACCCTAAGCCTAACCTTAAACCTAAGCTTCAACCCTACACCTAACACTATTCGTAACCCTAAACCCTAACCCTAACGCTAACCATAACCCTAAACTTGAACCGTAACATTAACCCTAACCCTAAACCCTAACCCTAACCCTAACACTAACCCTAATCCTAACCCTAAACCTAATCCTAACGCTAACTTCTAACCCTAACCCTAACCTAGCCCTAACACTAACACTAAACTTAACTTCTAAACCTAACCTTAACACTAACACTAACCTAAACCTAACCCTAACACTATCCCAAACAACTAAACCCTAGCCCTAATCCTAACCCTAACTCTAAACCTAAAGCTAACTCTAAACCTAATCCTAAAACTAACCCTAACACTAACACTTACCCTAACTCTAAACTAGTCTAACTATAACCCTAACCATAATACGAAGCCTAACTTTAACCCTATCCCTAACACCTAATCCCTCAACCTAAACCTAACCTTAACCGCTAACCTTAACCTTAAACGTAACACTAACCCTAACACTAACACTAACCCTAACTCTAACCCTAACCCTAACCCTAACACTAACCCTAACCCTAACACCAAACTCTAACCATAACCCTAAACCTAACAATAAGGGTAACCCTAACCATAACGCCACCCTCTAACCCTAAACATAAACCTTACACTATCCATAATGCTAACCCTAACCCTAACCCTAACCATAACCATAACCATAACCCTAACCCTAAACCTAACTGTAAACCTAAAACTAAACCTAACCCTAACCCTAACACTAACTGTAACCCTAAACCCTAATCCTAATGCTAACCCCTACCCAAAACCTGTTCCTAACACTAACACTAACCCTAATCCTAACCTCTGACCCTAAACCTAACCCTAAGCCTAAGCCTAACCATAACCCTAACACAAACCTAACTTCTAAAGCTCACCCTAACTGTAACCCTAAACCTCAACACAACCCTAACCATAACCATAACTCTAACGCTACTTTCTAACCCTAACTCTAACCCTAAACCTAAGCTTCAACCCTACCCCTAACCCTAATCCTAATGCTAACCATAACCCTAAACTCGAACTGTAACCCTAACTCTTACCCTAACCTCTAACCCTAACCCGAACCCTAAAACCGTAACCCTAACACAAGCCTAACATTTAACCCTCAACCTGAACCTAACCCTCAACCTCTACCTATCCCTAAACCTAACCCTAACCTAAACCTAACCATAACTCTAACCCAGCAGTAACCCTAATCCCTAACACCAACTCTAACACTATCACTAACCCTAACCCTAAACCTAAACCCAAAACTAACCCTAACCCTAACCCTAACCTCTAACACTAACCCTAACCATAACACCATAACCCTAACACAAATGTAACTTTTAACCCTCACCCTAAACCTAACCGGAAACCTCTACCTATCCCTAACCCTAACCATAACCCTAAAGCTAACCTCTAAACCTAACCCTAATGATAAACCTAAGCTTCAACTCTAACCCTAACACTAATCTCTAAGCCTAACCCTAACCCTAACCGTAAACATAAATCTAACACTAACTTCTAAGCATAACCGTAACCCTGACTCTAACCCGAACTCTAACCCTAACCCTAACCTTGAACCGTAACCCTAACCCTAAACTTAACCCTAAACCTAACCCTAACCTCTAACCCTAACCCTAACATTAATCGTGACACTAACCCTAACACTAAATCCTAAACCTAACCCTAACACTATCCCTAACTCTAACCCTATCCCTAAAAACAACCCTAAACCTAAACCTAAGCCTAACCCTAACCCTAACACTAAACTTAACCCTTAGCCTAACCTTAACACTAACCCTAAACTCTAACCCTAAACTTAACCCAAACCCTAATGCTAACTATAAAACTAACCCTAACACTAAACTATAACCCTAACCCTAACCATAAAAATAACTGGAAGCCTGACCCTAAACCTATCCTCTAACTCTAAATATAACTCGTACCCTATCCCTAACCCTAACTGTAAACCTAACTCTAACCTTAAACCTAACCCTAACACTAACCCTAATCCTAACTGTAACCCTAAACCCTAACCCTAACACTATCCCTAAGCCTAACGCTAATCCAAATGCAAAACCTAACCCTAACCCTAACCCTAACCTCTAAACCTAACCCTAACCCTAACCCTAAACCTAACCCTATCCTATCCTCTAATCCTAAACCTAACCCTTAACCTATCCCTAACTCTAACCCTAAACCTAAGGCTAATACTAACCCTAATCCTAAAACTATCCCTAACACTAACCCTTACCCTAAACCTAACCTAATCGTAACTCTAACCCTAACTGTAACACTAAACATAACCCTAACCCTAACCCTAACCCTAACTCTACCCCTAACCCTAACCCTAACACTAACTCTAACTCTGAACCTAACCCTAACACTAAACTCTAACCCTAACCCTAACCCTAACAATAACTGTAACCCTAACACTAAACCTATCCTCTAATCCTAAACTTAATCCTTACTGTCATGGTTTATTTCTGTGTCCCCCAGGCCTCATGAGTTTGCATTGTTCATATGTGATGGTTCATTGTATAGTGCTTGGATTGATGGTTTCAGTGCTCCACCCACATAGGGGTGGAGCCAGGATGTGATGTAATGGCAGGAAGAAGGTGTGTTTTTCTCTTTGCTGGTTTGAGCTCGCTGTGGGCGGCCACCATGAACTGTGGTCCAGCCATGCCTGCCTGTCTTGGAGCCAACTGAGTGTCAACTGAAACCTCCAAAAACTGTAAGAAATAAACCTTCCTTTCCCAAATTTGGGCTTCAGGTATTTTGTCTCAGCAATGAGTCAAAAGTAACTAAGACAGAAATTTGGTACCTAGGAGTGGGGTCATTTGCTGTGACTGTACCTGGCCATGTTTTTCAAGAGGCTTTGGAAATGGCTTATGGGCGGAGTTTGGAAAGGTTTGGACATGTCGCCTGGATGCATAGAGCTCGAGCAGCTTAGGCTGTTCTGTAGAGGAGATTCTGGTCAGAGCTCAAGGGACCAGAAAGCTGATAGAAAGCCTGATGGCAAAGACCAGGCTTGGGAGGTTTCTGCTGGAAAGGACTGCATTGGTTGTTGGACTCCACATGATGTGTGTTACAGCTTGGCAGAAAGTTTGTCTGCATTTTGCTCCTGCCCAGAGACTTTGCCTGAGACTGACACAAAGGGCAATGGACTGATTAATCTTGAAAAAGAAATTAAAAAGCAATCTAACACTGAGGCTGTGGCATGGCTATTGTTGGGGGCTTTTAGCCAGCTTTATGTTTCAAATCAGGAGCAAAGAGCCCAGCAGGATAATTTCCAATACTGTGAGTTTGGCCCGAAGGAAGATTCCAGGAAGGGTGTGGATTGTAAAGACAGAGTTGAGATTTTGATTCCTGAGGAGAAACAGAGAGTTAAGAAAGATGGCCCCAGGGCATCCCAGGAAGCAGGTCCCCACCCTGTGCAGCCTCATAGCAAAGATGAAGAGTGCCATGCTCCAGAATGGTGACAGAGGCCATGTGAGTTTCCAGAATGGTGACAGAGGTCACGTGAGTTTCCAGAATGGTGGCAACACAGAGAAGCTTCTCATCACAATCAGGTAGACAGAGCCCTGCGATCCAGGCAACTGACCCCTAAAGCCAAGAGAGAGAAAAGCCTGGCTACTGCTTCAGCTAACAGCAAACCTTGGCGGCATCAACAAGGTGCTAATTTTAGGTGCAAGGAAAATGCACAAATTCTGAGGGTAAGATGGCTTCCACCTCGATTGCAAGGGCCTGGCTGGCCAAGCAGTGTGCCCCTGAGAGGGCAATTTGTGAAGATGTAAGTGTGAAGCTGAAGGTACAGTGGAGACCCCAGAAGTTTGGAAAAGCCAGGATGATCCAAGGAAAGCTGCAAAAAGTGAGCAGAGAAGATTTAAGAGAAAAGCTGTGTGAGTTGATATCACTGGAAGTGCCCTGGGGGTGGAATCACCAAGGCTTTTGGAACTTGCAACCAGATTGCTTCAGATGCTGAGTGTAGAACTCTAGGACTTAATGTTTGCCTGCTGGATGTTGGAATTGCTTTGTTTCGAATGCTTTCTATTCTCCTGTTTTTAACTTTTGGAATGGTAATGTTTATCTAGTGTCTTTGCATTTCAGAAATGTTTAACCTTGTCTCTTTTGTACAGGGGCTTACAGTTAAGAGTTTGCCATAGATCTTGGAGGAGATTTGGGACTTGGACTTTTCAGCAATGTTAAAGCTCTTAGGACTTTGGCAACTCTTGGAGGTGGACTAAATGTCTTTTGTATAAAGGATGTACATGAGTCCTGGGGACCAGGGGTGGAATGTCATGGTTTATGTCTGTGTCCCCCAGGCCTCATGAGTTTGCACTGTTCATATGTGATGGTTCATTGTATAGTGCTTGGATTGATGGTGTCAGTGCTCCACCCATATAGGCGTGGAGCCAGGATGTGATGTAATGGCAGGAAGAAGGTGTGTTTTTCTGTTTGCTGGTATGAGCTCGCTGTGGGTGGCCGCCATGAACTGTAGTCCAGCCATGCCTGCCTGTCTTGGAGCAAACTGAGTGTGAACAGAAACCTCCAAAAACTGTAAGAAATAAACCTTTCCTTTCCCAACTTTGGGCTTCAGGTATTTTGTCTCAGCAATGAGTCAAAAGTAACTAAGACACCTTACCCTATCCCTAACCCTAACCCTAACCCTAACCCAAAACCGATTCGTAACCCTAATCCTAACCATAATCCTAACCCTAACAGTAAACCTAACACTAAATCTAACCCTAACCATTACCCTAAACTCTAACACTAATCCTAACACTATCCTTAACCCTAACGCTAAACCTAACCCAAAACATAACCCTAACACTAGCCTTACCCAAACCCTAACCCTAACTTTGAACAATCACCCTAACCCGAACTATAACCCTAACCCTAACGCTAACACGAACCATAGCCCTAAGCTCAATTCATAACATTAAACCTAACCCTAATACTAAACCTAACCCTAAAACTAAGCCTAACACTAACTCTAACCCTAACACTAACCCTAACCCTAATTGTAACCCTAACCCTAACCCTAGTCCTAACCCTAACCCTAACCCTATCCCTATCCCTAACACTAACCCTAAAATTAACCCTAACACTAACCTTAAACCTAATAGTAACCCTAACCCAAATGCTAGTGCTAACTAACTAGCTAGTAACACTAACCCTAACACTAACCTTAAACCTAATAGTAACCCTAACCCAAACGCTAGTGCTAGCCCTAACCCTAACCCTAAGCCTAACACTAAAACTAACCCTAACACTAGCTCTAACCCTAACACTAATCCTAATCGTAACCCTAACCCCAACCCTAATCCTAACCCTAACTGTAAAAAGTAACACCAAAACTAAACTGAACCCTAACCTTTAACCCTAACCCTAACCCTAACTCTAACACTAAACTTAACTTCTAACACTAAAACTAATCCTAAGCCTAAACCTCAACCTAACCCTAACCATAACCATGACGACAAACCCAAATCCTAAGCCTAAGCCTAAACCTAACCCTAACCCTATCCCTAACATCTAACCCCTAACCCTAACCGTACCCCTACCTCTAACCCTAAACCTAATGTGAACACTAACACAAATCCTAAAACTAACCCTAACCCTAATGCAATTGTAACCTAAACACTAACAGTAATCTGAAGCCTAACCTTAACCTTATCCCTAAAAGTAACCCTAACACAAACCTTACTTCTAATCCTCAACCTAACCCTAACCCTAACCATAACCCTAACGCTACTTTCAAACACTAACTCTAACCTTAAACCTAAGCTTCAACCCTACCCCTAAACCTAAACCTAACCCAATGCTAACCCTAACCCTAAACTCAAACTGTAACCCTAACCTCTAACCCTAACAGTAACAATAGCCCTAACCCTATCCCTAAGCCAATAATCCTAAACCTAACCATAACCCTAATCCTAACCCTAATCCTAAAAGTTACCCTAACACTAACACTAAATTAACTTCAAACCCTAACCCTAACCCTAATCCTAACTCTAAATCTCAACCTAACCCTAACCATAACCCTAATGACAAAACCTAATCCTAACCCTAACCCTAACTGTTACCTAAACCTAACTGTAACCTTAACCCTAACCCTAACCCTAACCCTAACCCTATCCCTACCACTTAATCCCTAACCTTAACACTAACACTAAACCTAACGCTGAACCTAATGCTAACTCTAACCCTAATCCTAAAACTAACACTAACCCTAAACTTTACCCTAACCCTAACCTAATCGTAACCCTAAACCTAACCGGAATCCAAAGCCAAGCCCTAACCCTATCACTAACAACTATCCCCTAAACCGAAGCCTAAAACTTACCCTAAGCCTAACCCTAAACCTAACCCTAACTGTAACATTAACCATAATCCTAACCCTAAACCTAACTCTAACTCTAACCCTAACCCTAACACTAACCCTAACCCTAACCCTAACACTAACATTAAACTCTAACCCTAAACCTAACCCTAACCCTAACAATAACTATCACCCTCGCAATAAACCTATCCTCTAACACTAAACCTAACCAATACCCTATCCCTAAACCTAACACTAAACCTAACCCTACACCTAACCATAAAGCTAACCAAAAATATAACCCTAACACTAATGGTAACACTAAACTCTAACCCTTACACTAACACTTTCACTAACCCAGCCCTAAACCTAACCCTAACCCTAACACGAACCCTAACTCTGACCCTAACCCTAACACTAATGTAACCCTAACCCTAACACTAACCCTAACACTAACATTAAACTCTAAACCTAACCCTAACCCTAACAATAACTGTAACCCTAACCCTAAACTTATCCTCTAACTCTAAAATTAAACTTTATCCTATACCTAAACCTAACCCTAACCCTAACCCTAACCTATCATCTAACCCTAAACCAAATGCTTACCCAATCACTAACTAATCCTAACCCTAACCCTAACCCTAACCCTAAACTTTACCCTATCCATAATCCTTGCCCTAACCCGAACCCTAACCCTAACACTAAACCTAACCTCTAACCCTAACCCTAACCCTAAGCCTAACCATAACCCTAACACAAACCTCACTTTTAACACTCACCCTAACCTTAATCCTAAAACTCAACATAACCCTAACCATAACCATAATTCTAATGCTACTTTCTAACCCTAACCTTAACCGTAAACCTAAGCTTCAACCCTACCCTTAACCCTAACTCTAACCTTAACCCTAACCCTAATGCTAACCATAACCCTAACTCGAACGGTAACACTAACCCTTACCCTAACCTCTAACCCTAACCGTAACACTAACCCTAACTATAAGGCTATAATCCTAAAACTAACCCTAACCCTAACCCTAACCCTAACCCTAACCCTAACTCTAACCCTAACCTACAACCCTAACCCTAACAATAACACCCTAACCCTAACACAAACACAACTTTTAACCTTCACCCTGAACCTAACCCTCAAACTCTACCTATCCCTAAACCTAACCCTAACCCTAAACCTAACGATAACTCTAACCCAGTGGTAACTCTAATCCCTAACACTAACCCTAACACTATCACTAACCCTAACCCTAAACCTAAACCTAAACCTAACCCTAACCCTAACCCTAACCCTAACCTCTAACCCTAACCTGAACACTAACGCCCTAACCCTAACACTAACCTAACTTTTAACCCTCACCCTAAACCTAACCGTAAACCTCTTCCTATCCCTATCCCTAACCATATCCATAAAGCTAACCTCTAACCCTAACCCTAACCATAAACATAAGCTTCAACCCTAAAGCTAACCCTAATCCTAAGCCTAAGCCTAACCCTAATCCTAACACTAACCCTAACCCTAAACATAAATCTAACACTAACGTCTAAGCATAAACTTAACCCTAACACTAACCCGAACTCAAACCCTAACTCTAACCTCAAACCATAAGCCTAACCCTAACTTTAACCTTAAACCTAACCCTAACCCCTAACCCTAACCCTAACACTAATCATAACACTAACCCTAAACCTAACCCTAACACTATCCATAACTCCACCCTAACCCAAAAATCAATGCTAAACCTAAACCTAAGCCTAACCTTAACCCTAACACTAAACCTAAACTTAGCCTAACCCTAACCCTATCCCTAACAATAACCCTAACCCTAACAATAACCCTAACCCTAACATTAAATTCTACTTTAACCATAACCCTAAACCATTACCCTAACCCTAACACTATCACTAACCCAGCCCTAAAGCTAACCCTAACCCTAACACTAACTCTAACACTAAGCCAACCCTAACACTAACTCTAACAATAACCCTAAAACTAACCCTAACATTAAACTCTAACCCTAAACTTAACCCTAAAAATAACTGTAACCCTTACCCTAAACCTTTCCTCTAACTCTAAACATAACCCTTACCCTATCCCTAATCCTAACCCTAAGCCTAACCCTAACCCTAAACTGAAAACTATTCCTAACCCAAACCCTACCCTAACACTAACACTAAACCAAACACTAAACCCAACCTTAACCCTAACCCTAACCCGAAACCTATTCCTAACCCTAACCCTAACACTAACCCTAACCTAACCCTAACACTAAACATAACACTAAACTTAACCATAACCGTAACCCTAAACTCTAACACTAACCCTAACACTATCCCTAACCCTAATGCTAAACCTAACCTAAAACATAACCCTAACCCTAAACCTAACCCAAACACTAACCATAAATTTTAACAATCACCCTAATCCTAACTCTAACCCTAAACCTAACCCTAATGCTAACTAGAGCCCTAAACTCGAATCATAATGTTAAACCTAACCCTAAACTCTAACCCTAACCTAACACTAACCCTAACCCTAACAATAAAACTAACCCTAACACTAACACTAACCCTAACACTAACCTTAAACCTAATCGTAACCCAAACCCTAAACCTAGTCCTAACCCTAACCCTAACTCTAACCCTAACACTAACCCTAAAACTAACCCTAGCACCAACTCTAACACTAAAACTAATCATAACCCTAACCCTAACCATAATCCTAACCCTAACTGTAACCTCTAACCCCAATGCTAACCCGAACCCTAACCTCTAACCATAAACCTAGCCCTAACACTAAACTTGACTTCTAACACTAAAAGTGATCCTAAGCCTAAACCTCAAACAAACCCTAACTGTAAACTTAACGACAAACACTAATTCTAAGCCTAACCCTACCCCTAACGGTAACCCTAACCCTAAGCCTTTCCCTAACACCTAAACCCTAACCCTAACCCTAAACCTAAACCTAACGTGAACACTAAGCCAAATCCTAACCCTAACCCTAACCCTTACCCTAACCCTAACCGAATCGTAACCATAACCGTAACAGTAATCCGAAGCCTAACCTTAACCCTATCCCTAACACTAATCCTAACACAAACCTAACTTCTAATACTCACACTAACCCTAACCCTAAACCTCCACCTAACCCTAACCCTAACCATAATGCTAACTTCGAACCCTAACCCTAACCTTACACCTAAGTTTCAACCCTAACCCTAACCCTAACCCTAACCATAATGCTAACGCTAACCATAATCCTAACCTCCAACCTTAACCCTAAGCCTAACCCTAACCTCTAACCCTAACTGTAACATTAGCCCTTACCCTAAACCTAAGCCAATAATCCTAAACTTAAACCTAACTCTAACCCTAACCCTAGCAGTTACCTCAACACTAACACTAAACTTATCTTCTAACCCTAACCTTAATCCTAACCCTAAACCTCAACCTAACCCTAACCATAACCATAATGAAAAAACCTAATTTTAACCCTAACCCTAACCCTAACTCTTACCTAAAACTAACACTAACCATAACCCTAAAGCTAACCCTATCCGTACCACCTAATCCCTAACCCTAACACTAACCCTAACCCTAAACCTCCACCTAATCCTAACCAAACCATAAAGCTAACACTAACTTCGAACCCTAACCCTAACCTTAACCTAAGCTTCAACCATACCCCTAACACTAACCCTAACACTAACGCTAACCATAACCCTAAACTCGAACCGTAACCTTAACCCTAACCCTAAACTCTAACTCTAACCCTAACACTAACCCTAAACCTAACCCTAAGCCTATAATCCTAAACCTAATCCTAACCCTAACCCTAAACCTAACCCTAACGCTAACTTCTAACCCTAACCCTAACCTAACCCTAACACTATCACTAAACTTAACTTCTAAACATAACCCTAACACTAACCCTAACCCTAAACCTAACCTAACCCTAACCTAACCCTAAACCTAACCCTAACACTATCCCCAACACCTAAACCCAAACCCTAACCCTAATCCTTAACCTAAAGCTAATTCTAACCCTAATCCTAAAACTAACCCTAACACTAACCGTTACCCTAACCCTAAACTAGTTGTAACTCTAACCCTAACCATAATACAAAGCCTAACCTTAACCTTATTTCTATCTCCTATCCCCTAAACCTAACCCCAACCCTAACGCTAATCCCTAACCATAACCTTAACTGTAAAACTGACCCTAACCCTAACACTAACCCTAACTCTAACCCTAACCCTAACCCTAAACCTAACCCCAACCCTAACACTAACCCTAACCCTATCCTTAACCCTAACCCTAATCCTAGACCTAACCATAACCCTAAACCTAAACCTTACCCTATCCATAACCCTAACCCGAACCTGAACCCTAACCCTAATCCTAACCCTAACCCTAGCCCTAACCCTAAACCTAACACTATACCTAACCCTAACCATAACACTAACTGTAACCCTAAACCCTAATGCTAACCCCTACCCAAAACGTAACCTAATCCCTAACACTAACCCTAATCCTAACCTCTAACCCTAAACCTAACCCTAAACCTAAACCTAACCCTAACCTCTAACCCAAAGCCTAAGCCTGACCCTAACACAAACACTAAACTTAATTTCTAACCCTAACACTAACCCTAAATCTCAACCTAACCCTAATCGTAACCCTAATGACAAACCCTAATCCTAACGCTAACCCTAACCTCTAACCCTAACCCTAACCCTAACACCCTAACCCTAACACAAACTTAACTTTTAACCCTCACCCTGAACCTAACCATCAAACTCTACCTATCCCTTAACCTAACCCTAACCCTAAACCTAAACATAACTCTAACCCAGCGGTAACCATAATCCCTAACCCTAACCCTAACACTATCACTAACCCTAACCCTAAACCTAAACCTAACCCTAACCCTAACCCTAACCCTAACCTCTAACCCTAACCCTAACCCTAACCTCTAACCCTAACCCTAACACCCTAACACTAACACTAACCTAACTTTTAACCCTCACCCTAAAGCCAACCGTAAACCTCTACCTATCCCTAATCCTAACCATAACCCTAAAGCTAACCTCTAACCCTAACCCTAACCATAAACCTAAGCTTCAACCCTAACACTAACCCTAATCATTAAGACTAACCCTAACCCTAAACATAAATCTAACACGAACTTCTAAGCATAAACTTAACCCTAACCCTAACCCGAACTCTAACCCTAACCCTAAACTCGAACCATAACCCTAACCCTAACTTTAACCCTAAACCTAACCCTAACTTCTAACCCTAACCCTAATAGTAATCATAACACTAACCCTAACACTAAACACTAAACCTAACCCTAACACTATCCGTAACCCTAACCTATCCCTAAAAACAACCCTAAATCTAAACCTAAGTCTAACTCTAACCCAAACACTAACCATAACCCTGAGCCTAACCCTAACACTAACACTAACCCTAACCCTAAAACTAACCCTAACAGTAACTTTAACACTAACACTAACCTTAAAACTAATCGTAAACTTAAACCTAACCCTAGTCCTAACCCTAACCCTAATCTAACCCTAACATTAAATTCTAATTTAACCATAACCCTAAACCATTACCCTAACCCTAACACTATCACTAACCCAGCCCTAAACCTAATGCTAAACCTAACCCTAACTCTAACACTAACCCTAACCCTAACACTAACCCTAACCCTAAAACTAACCCTAACACTAAACTCTAACTCTAAACCTAACCCTAAAAATAACTGTAACCCTGACCCTAAACCTATCCTCTAACTCCAAACATAATCCTTACCCTGTCCCTAACCCTAACCCTAACCCTAAACCTAAACCTAACCTTAACCCTAACACTGACCTGAAAAGTATTCCTAACCCTAACCATAACCCTAACACTAACCCTAACCCTAACACTAAACCTAACACTAAACCTAACCTTAACCCTAACCCTAACCCGAAACATATTCCTAAACCTAACCCTAACATTAAACCTAACACTAAACCTAACCCTAAACATAACCCTAAACTCTAACACTAACCCTAACACTAACCCAAACCCTAATCCTAACTTCTAACAATCAACCTAATCTTAACTCTAACCCTAACCCTAACCCTAACGCTAACAATAGCCCTAAACTCGAATCGTAATGGTAAACCTAACCCTAAACTCTAACCATAACCTTAACTCTAACCCTGACCCTAACCCTAAAACTAACCCTAACACTAACTCTAACCCCAACACTAACCTTAAATCTAATAGTAAGCCTAACCCTAACCCTAGTCCTAACCCTAACCCTAACCCTAACCCTAACCCTAACACTAACACTAAACCTAACACCAACTCTAACACTAACACTAACCCTAAAACTAATCATAACCCCAAACCTAACCATAATCCTAACCCTAACTGTAATCTCTCACCCCAACGCTAAACCTAACCCTAAACTCTAACCCTAACCATAACCCTAACACTAACCCTAAGACTAAACTTAACTTCTAACACTAAAACTAATCCTAAGCCTAAATCTCGAACTAACCCTAACTGTAACCATAACGACAAACCCTACTCCTAAGCCTAACCCTAACGGTAACACTAACCCTAAATCTATCCCTAACACCTAACCACTAACCCTAAACCTAAACCTAAACCTAACGTGAACACTAACCCAAAACCTAAAACTTACCCTAATCGTAAACCTTACCCTAACCCTAACGTAATCGTATCCATAACTGTAGCAGTAATCCGAAGCCTAACCTTAACCCTATCCCTAACCCTAACCCTAACACAAACCTAACTTCTAATACTCTAACCCTAACCATAAATCTCAACCTAACCCTAACCCTAACCATAAACCTATCACTAACTTCGAACCCTAACCATAACCTTAAGCCTAAGCTTCAACCCTACCCCTACCCCTAAACCTAAACCTAACCCAAAACCTAATGCTAACCATAACCCTAAACTCGAACCTTAACCCTAACCCTAACACTAAAATCTAACCCTACGCATAACGTTAGCACTTACCCTAACCCTAAAGCAATAATTCTAAACATAACCCTAACTCTAACCCTAACCCTAACAGTTACCTTAACACTAACACTAAACTTATCTTCTAACCCTAACCCTAATCCTAAACCTAAACTTCAACCTAACCTAACCATAAACCTAACGACAAAACCTAATCCTAACCCTAACCCTAACCCTCTTACCTAACCCTAACCCTAAAATTAACCCTAACACTAACCTTAACCCTATACCTACCACCTAATCCCTAACCCTAACACTAACCCTAACCCTAACGCTGAACCTAATGCTAACTCTAACCCTAATCCTAAAACTAACCCTAACCCAAACCTTTACCCTAAACCTAACTTAATAGTAACAATAACCCTAACTGTAATACGAAGCCTAACCCAACTCCATCACTAACACCTATACCCTAAACCTAACCCTAAAACTTACCCTAAGCCTAAACCTAACCCTAAATCTAACCGTAACACTAACCATAATCCTAACCCTAAACCTAACTCTAACTCTAACCCTAACCCTAAAACTAGCCCTGACACTAACCCTAACACTAACATTAAACCCTAACCCTAACCCTAAGCCTAACAATACCTATCACCCTTGCACTAAACCTATCCTCTAACACTAAACCTAACCAATACCCTATCCCTAAACCTAACACTAAACCTAACCCTACACCTAACCATAAACCTAACCATAAATATAACCCTAACATTAATGGTAATGCTAAACTCTAACTCTAACACTAACACTATCACTAACCTAGGCCTAAACCTAACCCTAAACCAAACCCTAACCCTAACCCTAACACTAACCATAACACTAAACTCTAACCCTAACCCTAACCATAGAAATAACTGTAACCCTAACCCTAAACCTATCCTCTAACTCTAAACTTAACCCCTACCCTACCCTAACCCTAACACTAATCCTAACCCTAACACTAACACTAAACCTAACCCTAAAACTAACCCTAATCCTAACCGTAACCCTAAACCCTAACCCAAAACCTAACACTATCCATAAGTCTAACGCTAACCCTAACACAAAACATAACACTAATCCTAACCCTAAAATCTAACACTAACCCTAACCTAACCCTAACCCTAACCCTAACATATCCTCTAACCCTAAACCTAATGCTTACCCTATCGCTAACCCTAACCCTAACAATAACCCTAAACCTAACATTCACTCTAACCCTAACCCTAAAACTAACCCTAACACTATCCCTTACCCTAACCCTAACCTAATTGTAACCCTAACACTAAACTTAACACTAAACATAACCCTAAACCTAACCCTAATTCCAAACCTAACCATAACCCTAACGCTTACTCTAACCCTAACCCTAACCCTAAAAATAACTGTAACCCTATACCTAAACCTACCCTCTAACCCTAAACCTAAACCTTACCCTATCCCTAACCCTAAATCTAACCCTAATCCTAACCCTAACCATAAACCTAACCCTAAACATAACACTAACCCTATCCCTAACCCTAACTCTAATCCTAACACTAATCCAAACCCCAACCCTAAACCTAACCCTAACTCTAACACTAACTGTAACCCTAAACCCTCACGATAACCCTAAAACTATCTCAAACCCTAACGCTAACCCTAACACAAAACCTAACCCTAAACCTAACCCTAACCCTAATGCTAACTTCTAACCCTAAACCTAACCTTAAACCTAAGCTTCAACCCTATCCCTAACCCTAACCATAACCCTAACCCTAACGCTAACCATAACCCTAAACTCGAACCGTAACCTTAACCCTAACCCTAAACCCTAACCCTAACCCTAAACTTAACCCTAAGCCTATAATCCTAAACCTAACCCTAACCCTAACCCTAAACCGAACCCTAACGCTAACTTCTAACCCTAACCCTAAACTAACCCTAACACTAACACTAAACTTAACTTCTAAACCTAACCCTAACCCTAACCTAAGCCTAACCAGAACCCTAACCCCAACACCTCAACCCTAACCCTAACCCTAAACTAATGCTAACTCTAACTCTAATCCTAAAACTAACCCTAACATTAAACCTTACCCTAACACTAAACTAGTAGTAACTCTAACCCTAACCATAATACGAAGCCTAAACTTAACACTATGCCTAACATCTATCCCCTAAACTTAACCCTAACCCTAACCCTAAGCCCTAACCCTAACTTTAACCATAACACTGACCCTAACCCTAACACTAACCCCAACTCTAACCCTAACCCTAACCCTAAGCCTAACACTAAACCTAACCCTATCCCTAACCCTAACACTAATCCTAACAATAACCATAACCCTAAACCTATACCTTACCCTATCCATAACACTAACCTGAACCCGAACCCTAACCCTAACCCTAACCCTAGCCCTAACACTAAACCTAACACTAAACCAAACCCTAACCCTAACACTAACTGTAACCCTAAACCCTAACCCTAACACTAACCCCTACCCAAAACGTAACCCTATCCCTAACCCTAAACCTAACCCTAATCCTAACCTCTAACCCTAATCCTAACCCTAACCCTAAGCCTAACCATAACCCTAACACAAACCTAACTTCTAACCCTCACCCTAACCCTAACCCTAAACTTCAACCTAACTCTAACCATAACAATACCTCTAACGCTACTTTCTAACCCTAACCCTAAAACTAAACCTAAGCTTCAACCCTACCCCTAACCCTAACTCTAACCCTAACCCTAAACCTAATGCTAACCATAACCCTAAACTCGAACAGTAACCCTAACCCTTACCTTACCCTCTAACCCTAACCGTAACACTAACCCTAACCATAAGGCTATAATTCTAAAACTAACCCTAACCATAACCATAACCATAACCATAAACCTAAGCTTCAAACCTAACCCGAACCCTAACCCGAAACCTAATCTCTAGGCTTAACGCTAACCCTAACCCTAAACATAAATCTAACACTAACTTCTAAGCATAAACTTAACCCTAACCCTAATCCAAACCCTAACCCTAACCCTAACATAGAACCGTAACCCTAACCCCAACTTTAACCCTAAACCTAACCCTAACCTCTAACCCTAACCCTAACAGTAATCGTAACACGAAGCCTAATAGTAAACCCTAAACCTAATCCTAACACTACCCCTAACTCTAACCTTATCCTTAAAAACAACACTAAACCTAAACCTAAACCTAACCCTAAGCCTAACCCTAACCCTAACACTAACCCTAAACCTGAGCCTAACCCTAACACTAACCCTAACCCTAACCCTAAACTAACCCTAATGGTAACTCTAACACTAACACTAACCTTAAACCTAATCGTAACCCTAACCCTAACCCTAGTCCTAAACCTAAACCTAACCCTAACCCTAAAACTAGTCCTACCCTAAACCTAACCCTAACCCTAACATTAATTCTAATTTAACCATAATCTTAAAACATTACCCTAACCCTAACACTATCACTAACCCAGAACTAAACCTAACCCTAACGCTAAACCTAACTCTACCACTAACCCTAACCCTAACACTAACCCTATCCCTAACCCTAAATCTAAACCGAACCCTAAACCTAACCTTAACCCTAACCCTAACCTGAAACCTATTCCAAAACCTAACCCTCACGCTATCCCTAACCTTAACACTAAACCTAACACTAAAGGTAAACTTAACCCTAAACCTATTCCTATCCCTAACCCTAACACTAACCCTAACCCTAACCCTAACACTAAACCTAACACTAAACCTAACTCTAACCGTAACTCTAACCCTAATTTCTAACAATCACCCTAATTCTAACTCTAACCCTAACCCTAACCGTAATCCAAAGCCTAACCCTAACTCTATCACTAACACCTATCCCCTAAACCTAACCCTTAAACTTACCCTATCTAAACCTAACCCTAACCCTAACCGTAACATAACCATAATCCTAACACTAACCCTAACTCTAACTCTAAACTTAACCCTAACACTAGCCCTAACCCTAACCCTAACACTAACATTAAACTCTAACCCTAACCCTAACAATAACAATAACTATGACCCTAACACTAAACCTATCCTCTAACCCTAAACCTAACCATTACCATATCACTAAACCTAACACAAAACCTAACCCTAACCCAAACCATAAACCTAACAATAAATATAACCCTAACACTAATGGTAATGCTAAACTCTACCCTAACACTAACACTATCACTAACCCAGCCCCAAACCTAACCCTGACCCTAACCCTAACCCTAACCCTAACACTAACCCTAACACTAAAATCTAACCTTAACCCTAATCCTAAAAATAACCCTAACCCTGACCCAAAACCTATCCTCTAACTCTAAACATAATACTTACCCTATCCCAAACCCTAAATCTAAATCTAAACCTAACCCTAAACCTAACCTTAACCCTAACCCTAACCTGAAACCTATTCCTAAACCTAACCCTAATGCTATCCCTAACCCTAACACTAAACCTAACACTAAACCTAACCTTAACCCTAACCCAAAACCTATTCCTAACCCTAACCCTAACCCTAACCCTAACCCTAACACTAAACCTAACACTAAACCTAACCCTAACCGTAACTCTAACCCTAATTTCTAAAAATCACCCTAATCCTAACTCTAACCCTAACCCTAACCCTAACCCTAATGCTAAACATAGCCTTAAACTCGAATCGTAACGTTAAAACTAAACCTAAACTCTAAACCTAATCCTAACACTAACCCTAACCCAAACCCGAAAACTAACCCTAACACTAACTCTAACCCTAACACTAACCTTAAACCTAATCGTAATCGTAACCCTAACCCTAACCCTAGTCCTAGCCCTAACCCTAGCCCTAACCCTAACCCTAACCCTAACACTAACCCTAATCCTAACCCTAAAACTAACCCTAACAGTAACTCTAACCCTAACACTAACCTTAAACCTAATCGTAACCCTAACCCTAACCTTAGTCCTAGCCCTAAATCTAACCCTAACCCTAACCCTAACACTAACCCTAACACCAACTCTAACCCTAACACTAACCCTAACACCAACTCTAACCCTAACACTAACCCTAAAATTAATCATAACCTTAAACCTAACCATAATCCTAACCCTAACTGTAACCTCTCACCCCAACGCTAACCCAAACCCTAACATCTAACCAAACCCTAACCCTAACACTAACACTAAACTTCACTTCTAACACTACAACTAATCCTAAGCCTAAACCTCCACCTAACCCTAACTGTAACCATAATGACAAACTGTAATACCAAGCCTAAACATTAACTCTAACCCTAACCCTAAACCTAACGTGAACACTAACCCAAACCTAAAACTAAGCCTAACCCTAACCCTAACCCTTACCCTAACTCTAACCTAATCATAAACATAACCTGAACAGTAATCCGAAGCCTAACCTTAACCCTATCCCTAACCGTAATCTTAACACAAACCTAACTTGTAATCCTCACCCTAACCCTAACCCTAAACCTAACCCTAACCCTAACCCTAACCCTAACCGTAACCCTAACGCTAACCATAACTTTAAACTTGAACCGTAACCCTAACCCTAACCCTAACTGTAACATTAGCCCTAACCGTAACCCTAACCCAATAATCCTAAACCTAACCCTAACCCTAGCCCTAACAGTTACCCCAACACTAACACTATACTTAACTTCTAAACCTAACCCTACTCCTAACCCTAAACCTCAACCTAACCCCAAGCATAACCCTAACGACAAAGCCTAATCCTAAACCTAAACCTAACCCTAACTGTTACCTAACCCTAACCTTAACCCTAACCCTATCCCTACCACCTAATCCCTTACCCTAACACTAACCCTAATGCTGAACCTAATGCTAACTCTAACCCTAATCTTAAAACTAAACCTAACCCTAACCTTTACCCTAACTCTAACCTAATCGTAACCTTAACCCTAACCGTAATCCAAAGCCTAACCCTAACTCTATCACTAACACCTATCTCCTAAACCTAACCCTAAAACTTACCCTAAGAAAACCTAACCCTAACCCTAACCGTAACATAACCATAATCCTAAAACTAACCCTAACTCTAATTCTAACCCTAAACCTAACACTAGCCCTAACCCTAAACCTAACACTAACATTAAACTCTAACCCTAATCCTAACCCTAACAATAACTATAACCCTAACACTAAACCTATCCTCTAACCCTAAACCTAACCATTACCATATCCCTAAACATAACACTAAACCTAACCCTAACCATAAACCTAACCATAAATATAAGCCTAACACTAATGGTAACGCTAAACTCTAATCCTAACACTAACACTATCACTAACCCAGCCCCAAACCTAACCATGACCCTAACTCTAACTCTAACCCTAACCCTAACCCAAACCCTAACACTAACCCTAACACTAAACTCTAACACTAACCCTAACCCTAACCTTAACAATAACTGTAACCCTAACCCTAAACATATCCTCTAACTCTAAACTTTAACTTTACCTATCCCTAACCCTAACACTACTCCTAACACTAACACTAACCCTAAACGTAACCCTAAAACTAACCCTACTCCTAACAGTAACACTAAACCCTAACCCTAAACCTAACATGATCCCTAAGTCTAACGCTAACCCTAACACAAAACCTAACCCTAACCCTAAACCTAACCCTAACCTCTAACCCTAACCCTAACCCTAACCCTCACCCTAACCTATACTTTAACCCTGAACCTAATGCTTACCCTATCACAAACCCTAACCTTAACCTTAACCCTAAACCTAACGCTAACTCTAACGTTAATAGTAAAACTAACCCTAACACTATCCCTTACCCTAAGCCAAAGCTAATCGTAAACCTAACACTAAACGTAACACTAAGCATAACCCTAAACTTAACCCTAACCCTAACCCTAACACTAACGCTTACTCTAACCCTAACCTTAACACTAAACTCTAACCCTAACCCTAACCCTAACAATAACTGTAACCCTAAACCTAAACCTATCCTCTAACACTAAACCTAACCCTTACCCTATAACCCTAAATCTAACCCTAACCCTAAACCTAAACCTAACCCTAACCCTAACCTGATCCTTATCCCTAAACCTAACCCTAATCCTAACCCTAACCCTAACCGTAAACCTAAACCTAACTCTAACCCGAACCGTAACCCTAAACCCTAACACTAATCCTAACACTATATCTAAACCTAACGCTAACACTAACACAAAACCCAACCCCAACACTAACCCTAACCCTAATGCTAACTTCTAACCCTAACCCTAAACTTAAACCTAAGCTTCAACCCTACCCCTAACACAAACCCTAACCCTAACCCTAACAATAACGCTAACCATAACCCTAAACTCGAACAGTAACCTTAAACCTAACCAAAAACTCTAACCCTAACCCTAACACTAACCCTAACCCTAACCCTAAGCCTATAATCCTACACCTAACCCTAACCCTAAACCTCAATCTAACCCTAACCATAGCCATAACTCTAATGCTACTTTCTAACCCTAACCCTAACCCTAACTCCTAACTCTCACCCTAACACTAACCCTAACCGGTAAACCTAACGGTATTCTTAACCTAAACCCTAACTATAGCCCTAACACAAATCCTATCCCTGACCTCTAACCCTTACCCTAAACCTAACCCTAAACATAACCCTAACTGTAATCCTAACACTAACCATAAACCCTAACTGTAACCGTAACCCTAACCATAAACCAAAACCTAACCCTAACCCTAACACTAATCCCTAACCCTAATTCTAACCCTTAACCTAACCGTGACCCTAACCCTAACAGTAAACCTAATGACAAACCCCAATCCTTACCCTAACCCTAACCCTAACCCTAACCCTAAACCTAAACCTAACCCTAACCCTAAACTTAGCCGTAACCCTAAACGCTAACCCTAACACTTTCCCTAACCCTTACACTAAACCTAACCCAAAACAGAACCCTAACACCAATCCTAACCCTAACTTCTAACCCTAACCCTAACCCTAACCCTAACACAAACAAAACTTCTAACCCTCACCCTAACCCTAACACTAAACCTCAACCTAAACCTAATAATAACAATAACCCTCACACTAACTTCTAACCCTAACCCTCACCCTAAACCTAAGCTTCAACCCTACCCCAAACCATAAACTTAACCCTAACACTAACTCTAACCCTAACGCTAACCATAACTCAAAACTAGAATCGTAACCCTAACCCTAACCCTAACCTTTAACACTAACCCTAACCCAAAGCCTATAATCATAAACCAAACCCTAAACCAAACCCTAAAACTAACCCTAACACTAACTCAAACCGTAACACTAACCTTAAACCTAATCGTAACACTAATCCTAACCCTAGTTGTCACTCTAACCCTAACACGAACCCTAAAAGTAACACTAACACCAACTCTAATCCTAACACTAACTCTAAACCTAATCATAACCCTAAACATTACCATAATCCTAACCCTAACTGTAACCTCTAACCTCAACGCTAACGCGAACCCTAACCTCTAACCCTAACCCTAACCCTAACCCTAACCCTAACACTAAACTTAACTTCTAACTCTAAAACTAATCCTAAGCCTAAACCTCAACCTAACCTTAAGCGTAACCCTAAAGACAAACAATAATCCTAAGCCTAACCCTAACCCTAACCCTAACCTAACGCTATCCCTAACCCTAACCCTAACCCTAACCCTAACTCTAACCCTATCCCTAACACCTAACCCCTAAACCTAACCCTAAACCTAAGCCTAAACCTAACGTGAACACTAACCCAAATGCTAAAACTAGCCCTAACCCTAACCCTTACCCTAACCCTAACCTGATCATAAACATAACCCTAACAGTAATCCGAAGCCTAACCCTAACCCTATCCCTAAACCTAACCCTAAAACAAACCTAACTTCTAATCCTCACCCTAAGCCTAACCCTAAACCTCAAACTAACCCTAACCCTAAGCATAACCCAAATGCTAACTTCGAACATGAACCCTAACCCTAAACCTAAGCTTCAACCCTACCCCTAACCTTAACACTAACCCTAAACCTAACCCTAATGCTAATGCTAACCATAACCTTCACCTTGTACCATAACCCTAACCTTGACCCTAACCTCTAACACTAACCGTATCATTAACCCTAACCCTAACCCTAAGCCTATAATCCTAAACTTAACCGAAACCCTAACCCTAACCCTAACACTTACACTAACATTAACATTAAACTTAACTTCGAACCCTAACCGTAACCTTAACACTAACCCTAACCCTAACCCTATCCCTATCACCTAAACCCTAACCCTAACACTAACCCTAACCCTAACGCTGAATCTAATGCTAACACTAACCCTAAACTTAAAACTAACCCTAACCCTAACCCTAACCTTTCCCTAAACCTAACCTAATCCTAACCCTAACCCTAACCGAAATCCGAAGCCTAACACTAAAACAATCACTAACACCTATCCCCTAAACCTAACCCTAAAAATTACCATAAGCGTAAACCTAACCATAAGCCTAACTGTAACACTAACACTAATCCCAACCCTAAAGCTAACTCTAACACTAAACCTAACCCTAACACTAGCCCTAACCCTAACCCTAACACTAACATTAAACTCTAATCCTAAACTTAATCCTAACAATAACTATAACCCTAACACTAAACCTATCCTCTAATCCTAAACCTAAAACTTACGCTATCCCTAAACCTAACCCTAAGAAACCCTAACCCTAACCATAAATATAACCCTAATCCTAACGGTAACCCTAAACCCTAATCCTAACACTAACACTATCACTAACCCTAACCCTAACCCTAACTAACACTTACCCTAACTTGAAACCCTAATTCTAACCCTAACACTATCCCTAACACTAACCCTAACCCTAAAACCAACCCTACCCCTAAACTGAAAGCTAACCCTAATTATATCCCTAACCCCTAACCCCTAACCCTAACCCTAACACTAACCCTAAAACTAACCCTAACAATAACCCTAACCCTAACCCTAAACCTAATCATAACCCTTACCATAACCCTAACCCTAACACTAACCCTAACAATAACCCTAACCCTAACGTAACCCTAAACATAATCATAACCCTTACCTAACCCTAATCCTAACCCTAACACTAACCTCTAATTCCAAAACTAACCTTAACCCTAACCTCTAACCTTAACACTAACCCTAACCCTAACACTAAATTTAACTTCTAACCATAACCCTAATCGTCAACCTAAACCACAACCTAACCATAACCGTAACAGTAACGCCAAAACCTAACCCTACACTAACACTAACCCTAACCCTAACCTAATCCTAACACTAACCCTAATCCTAACCCTACCCCTAACACCTCACCCCTAACCCTAACCCTAAACCTAAACCTAATGCTAACTGAAAACCTAATTCTAAAACTAACTCTAACACTAACACTTAACGTAACCCTAACCTAATAGTAACAGTAACCTGAACCGTAACACTAAACCTAACCATAACCCTAACTCTAAACTTAACCCTAACCCTAGCAATAATGCTAACTCTAATCCTAACACTAACACTAAACTCTAGCCCTAACCCTAACCCTAACAATAATTGTACCCCTAACCCTAACCTATCCTCTAAACCTAAACCTAAACCTTAACCTATACCTAACCCTAACCCTAATCCTAAAACTAAACCTAACCCTAACCTTAACCCGAACCATAACCCTAAATGCTAATGCTAACCCTAACACTATCCCTAACCCTAACGCTAAACCTAACCTAAAACATAATGCTAACACTAACCCTAACCATAACATTAACCTTAACTTCTAACCCTAAGCCTAACCCTAAACCTAACCATAATCCTTAACTCGAATCGTAACCCTAACCTTAACCCTAACCTCTAACCCTAACCCTAACACTAACCCTAACCCTAAGCCTATAATCATAAACTCAAACCTAACCCTAACCCTAACCCAAACCCTAAAACTAACCCTAACACTTACTCTAACCTTAACACTAACCCTAAACCTAATCTTAACCCTAACTCTAACCCCAGTCCTAACCCTAACCCTAATCCTAACCCTAAGCCTAACACTAACTATAAAACTAACCCTAACAACCTGAACCCTAACACTACCCCTAAACCTAATCGTAACCCTAATGATAACCCTAATCCTAACCCTAAATCTAATCTCTAATCCCAACGCTAACCCTAACCCTAACCTCTAACTGTAACCCTAACCCTAATCCTAACACTAAACTTAACTTATAACTCTAACACTAATCCTAAGCCTAAACCTCAAGCTAATGCTAAACGTAACCCTAATGACAAACCCTAATCCTTATCCTACCCCTAACCCTAACCCTAAACCTAAACCTAACCCTAACCCTAACCCTAAACCTAAACCTAACCCTAATCCTAACCCTAACCTTAACTATAACGCTAAGTGCTAAACCTAACCCTAACACTATCCCTAACCCTAAAGCTAAACCTAACCCAAAACAGAACCCCAAAACCAATGCTAAACCTAACTTCTAACCCTAACCCTAACACTAACACTAACCCTAAGCCTATAATCATAAACCTAACACAAACCCTAAACCTAAACCAAACCCTAAAACTAACCCTAACACTAACTCTAACCCTAACACTAACCTTAAACCTAATAGTAACCGTAACACAAACCCTAAACCTAACACTAACCCTAACTCTAACCCTAACCCTAACTCTAACATTAACCTAACAATAACCCCAACACTAAACCTACCACTAAACTCTAACCCTTACCCTAACCCTAATTCTAAACCTAACCCTAACCTTAGGCCTATCCTCTATCCCTAATCCTAACCGTTACCCTGTCCCTAACCTTAAAACTAACCCTAACCCTAACCCTAACCCAAAACCTAAACCTAACCCTAACCAAAACGTTAAACACTAACCATAAAAATAACACTATCCCTAACCCTAAACCTAAACCTAACCCTAACCGAAACGTTAAACACTAACCCTAAAAATAACACTATCCCTAACCCTAACCCTAAACCTAACCCTAACTGAAACGTTAAACACTAACCCTAAAAATAACACTATCCCTAACCCTAACCCTAAACCTAACCCTAACCAAAACGTTAAACACTAACCCTAAAAATAACACTATTCCTAAACCTAACCCTAAAACTAACTCTAACCCTAAACCTAACTCTAACCCTAAACTTAACCCTAACCCTAATGCTAACGTCCGACCCTAACCTTAACCATAACCCTAACCTTAACCCTAACACAAACCTAAATTCTAACCCTAACCCTAAACCTAACCATAACCCTAAAGGTAACTTCTCACCCTAAACCTAACCCTAAACCTAAGTTTCAACCCTAAATATAACACTAATCCTAACTTCTAAGCCTAACCATAACCCTAACACTAACACTAACCCTAAACCTAAATCTAACGATAACCTCTAACCCTAACCCTAACACTAATGCTAACCCTAACGCTAAACGCGAATACTAACCCTAACCGAAACCCTAACCCTAACCCTAACCCTAAACCTAACCTCTAATCCTAACCCTAACCCTAAAACTAACACTAAACCAAACTTCTAACCCTATCCCAAACCCTAATCCTAAACCTAAACCTAACATTAACCCTAAATCTAACCATAACCCTAACCCTAACTCGAAACCCTAATCCTAACCCTGACACTATCCCTAACCCTAACCCTAAACCTAAACCCAACTCTAACCCTAAACCTAACCCTAAACTGAACGTTAACCCTAATTATGTTGCTAACATCTAACCCCTACCCCTAACCCTAACCTTAACACTAACCCTAAAACTAACCCTAACAATAACTCTAACCCTAACACTAACCCTCAACCTAATCATAACCCTTACCCTAACCTTAACCATAACACTAACCCTAAGAATAACCCTAACCCTAACACTAACCCTAACACTAACCCTAAACCTAATCATAACCCTTACCCTAACCCTAATCCTAACCCTAACACTAACCTCTAACCCCAACCCTAACCCTAACCCTAACCTCTAACCCTAACCCTAACCCTAACCCTAACACTAACACTAACACTAAATTTAACTTCTAA
Organism: Cavia porcellus; assembly: GCF_034190915.1. Classification (NCBI taxonomy): domain Eukaryota; kingdom Metazoa; phylum Chordata; class Mammalia; order Rodentia; family Caviidae; genus Cavia; species Cavia porcellus. Next base: position 27,527,106 of record NW_026947510.1, on the reverse strand, counting down.
CCCTAACCCTAATCCTCAGCCTAAACCTCAACCTAACCCTAACCGTAACAGTAACGACAAACCCTAACCGTAACACTAACCCTAACCCTAACCCTAACCCTAAACTAACCCTAAGCCTAACCCTAATCCTAACCCTATCCCTAAGACCTCACCCCAAACCCTAACCCTAACACTAACCCTAACCCTAAACCTAATGCTAACTGTAAACCTAATGCTAAAACTAACCCTAAAACTAACCCTTACCCTAACCCTAACCTAATAGTAACAGTAACCCAAACCGTAACACTAAATCCAACCATAACCCTAACCCTAAACTTAACCCTAACCCTAGCACTAATGCTAACTCTAATCCTAACACTAACACTAAACTCTAGCCCTAACCCTAACCCTAACAATAATGGTAACCCTAACCCTAAACCTATCCTCTAAGCCTAAACATAACCCTTAACTAACCCCTAACTATAACCCTAACAATAACATAACCCTAACCCTAACCTGAACCGTAACCCTAAACGCTAACGCTAACCCTAACACTATACCTAACCCTGTCTTAGTTACTTTATGCTCGTCGCTGAGAAAAAATACCTGAAGTCCAAGGCTGGGAAAGGAAAGGTTTATTTCTTACAGTTTTTGGAGGTTTTGGTCCATGCACAGTTGGCTCCAAAACAGGCAGGCATGGCTGGGCTGCAGTTCATGGCGGCCGCCAACAGCAAACTCGAACCAGCAAAGAGAAAACCACACCTTCTTCCTGCCATTACATCACATCCTGGCTCCACCCCTATATGGGTGGAGCACTGACACCATCAATCCAAGCACTATACAAAATGAACCATCACAAATGAACAATGCAAACTCATGAGGCCTGGGGGACACAAACATAAACCATGACAAACCCTAACACTAAACCTAACCCAAAACAGAACGTTAACACTAACCCTAACCCTAACACTAACTCGAACTTCTAACCCTAAGCCTAACCCTAACCCTAACACTAACCATAGACCTTAACTCAAATCGTAACACTAACCCTAACCTCTAACCCTAACACTAACACTAACCCTAACCCTAAGCCTATAATCATAATCTCAACTCTAAACCTAACCCTAACCAAACCCTAAAACTAACCTTAACACTAACCCTAAAACTAATCATAACCCTAACCCTAACCCTAGTCCTAACACTAATCCTAACCTAACCCTAAGCCTAACACTAACTCTAAAACTAACCGTAACAACAACCTTAACCCTAACACTACCCCTAAACCTAATTGTAACCCTAACGCTAACCCTAATCCTAACCCTAACTCAAATCTCTAACCCCAACACTAACCCTAACCCTAACCCTAACATTAAACTTAACATCTAACTCTAACAGTAATCCTAAACCTCTACCTAACGCTAACCGTAACCTTAACGACAAACCCTAATCCTTATCCTGCCCCAATCCTAACACTAACCCTAAACCTAAACCTAAACCTAAACCTAAACCTAACCTTAACAGTAACCCTAAACACTAACACTAACCCTAACACTATCCCTAAAGCTAACGCTAAACCTCATCCAAAACAGAACCCTAACACCAATCCTAACCCTAACTTCTAAACCTAACCCTAACCATAACCCTAACGCTAACCCTAAACCTAACACAAACCTAACTTCCAACACTCAACCTAACCCTAACTCTAAACCGCAAACTAAACCTGACACTAAGCATAACCTTAATGCTAACCTCTAACCCTAACCCTAACCCTAAACCCAAGTTTCAAACCTATCCCAAACACTAACCCTAACCATAACCATAACCCTAACCCTAATGCTAACCATAACCCGAAACTAGAATCATAAACCTAACCCTAACCCTAAACTCTAACCCTAACCCTAACACTAACTCTAACCCTAAGCTTATAATCATAAACCTAACCCTAACCCTAACCCTAAACCAAGCCCTAAAACTAACCCAAACACTAACTCTAACCCTAACACTAACCTTAAACCTAATAGTAACCCTAACCCTAACCCTAGTCCTACCCTAACCCTAAACCTAACCCTAACCCTAACACTAGCCCTAAAACTAACCCTAATACCAACTCTAACCCTAACCCTAACCCTAATCCTAACCCTAACTGTAACCTCTAACCCCAACACTAACACAAACCCTAACCTCTAACCCTAACCGTAACCCTAACCCTAACACTAACCTTAACTTCTAACTCTAAAACTAATCCTAAGCCTAAACCTCAACCTAAACCTAACCGTAACCCTAAGAGCAAACCCTAATCCTAAGCCTAACCCTAAATCAAATACTAAACCTAACCCTAAACTAGCCCTAATCCTAAACCTAACCCTAGCACTAACAGTAAAACTAACCCTATCCCTAACAACTAACCCCTAACCCTAACCCTAACCCTAAACCTAAACCTAACGTGAACACTAACCCAAATCCTAAAATTAACCCTAGCCCTAACCCTTACCCTAACCCTATCCTAATCGTAATCATAACCCTAACAGTAATCCGAAGCCTAACCGTAACACTATCCCTAACCCTAACACAAACCTAACTTCTAATCCTCACCCTAACCCTAACCCTAAACCTCAACCTAACCCTAACCCGAACCATAAACCTAACACTAACTTCGATCCCTAACCCTAACCATAAACCTAAGCTTCAACCCTAACCCGAACCCTAAACCTAACCCTAACGCTAACCATAACCCTAAACTCGAAACGTAACCCTCACCCTAACCCTAAAATCCAACCCTAACCGTATCATTAGCCCTACCCTAACCCTAAGTGTATAATCCTAAACCTAACCAGAACCCTAACCCTAACCCTAACCCTAACACTTACCCTAACACTAACATTAAACTTAACTTCGAACCCTAACCCTAACCTTAACACTAACTCTAACCCTATCCCTACCACCTAAGCCCTAACCCTAACACTAACGCTAACCCTAACACTGAACCTAATGTTAACACTAACCCTAATCCTAAAACTAACCCTAGCACTAACCTTTACCCTAACCCTAACCTAATCCTAACCCTAACTCTAACCAAAAGCCAAAGCCTAACCCTAAAACTCTCATTAACACCTATCCCCTAAACCTAATCCTAAAAATTACCATAAGCCTAAACCTAACCCTAAGCCTAATCCTAACCCTAACCATAAACCTAACCATAAATATAACCCTAACACTAACGGTAACCCTAAACCCTAATCCTAACACTAACACTATCACTAACCCAGCCCTAAACCTAACCTTAACCCTAACCCTAACCCTAACTCTAACTCTAACCCTAACCCTAACACTAACCCTAACCTACACATTAACCCTAACAATAAACTCTAACCCTAACCCTAACACTAACAATAAATGTAACCCTAAACCTAAACCTATCCTCTAACTCTAAACTTAACCCTTACCCTATCCCTAACCCTAACACTAATCGTAACCATAACACTAACCCTAAACCTATCCCTAAAAATAACCCTAATTCTAAACATAACACTAAACCCTAACCCTAAACCTAACACTATCCCTAAGTCTACCGCTAACCCTAACACAAAATCTAACCCTAACCCTAACCCTAAACTTAATCTCTAACCCTAATCCTAACCTAGCCTCTAACCGTAAACCTAATGCTTACCCTATCGCTAACCTTAACCCTAATCTTAAACCTAATGCTAAGTCTAACCCTAACCCTAACTTCTAACCCTCACCGTAACCCTAACCCTAACACTAACCCTAAACCTAACTGTAACCCTAACCCTAACATTAAATTCTAATTTAACCATAACTCTAAAGAATAACCGTAACCCTAACACTATCACTAACCCAGCTCTAATCCTAACCCTATACCTAACTCTAACCCTAACCCTAATGCTAACACTAACCCTAACCCTAACCCTAAAACTAACCCAAACAGTAAACTCTAAACATAACCCTAATCCTAAAAACAACTGTAAACCTAACCATAAACCTACTCTCTAACTCTAAACATAACCCTTACTCGATTCCTAAAACTAACCCAAAACCTAACCTTAACACTAAACCTTACCCTAACAGTAACCATAATCGTAACCGTAACCCTAAGCCCTAAACCTAACACTATCCATAAGCCTAATGCTAACACTAACACAAAACCTAACCCTAACACTCACCCTAAACTCTAACCCTAACCCTAACCCTAACCCTAACCCTAACCCTAACCCTAACACTATTCTATCCTCTAACCCTAAACCTAAACCTTACCCTATCCTAAACCTAACCCTAAACCCTAAACCTAACACTATCCCTAAGCCTAATGCTAACACTAACACAAAACCTAAACCCTAACCCTAACCCTAAACTCTAACCCTAACCCTAACCCTATCCTATCCTCTAACCCTAAACCTAACCCTTACCCTATCCCTAACCCTAACCCTAACCTAACCATAACCCTAAACCTAGTGCTAACTCTAACTCTAATCCTAAAACCAACCCTAACACTAACACTTACCCTAAACCTAACCTAATCATAACCCTAACCCTAACTGTAACACTAACCCTAACCCTAACCCTAACCCTAACTCTACCCCTAAGCCTAAGCCTAACACTAATGCTAACTCTGAACCAAACCCTAATACTAAACTTTAACCCTAACCCTAACCCAAACAATAACTGTAACCCTAACACTAAACCTATCCTCTAAACCTAAACCTCTTACCCTATCCCTAAACCTAGCCCTAAACCTAACCTTACCGCTAATCCTAACCCGATACCTGTTCCTAACGCTAACCCTAACCCTAACCCTAACCCTAAACCTCAACCTAACCATAACCCTAACGCTAACTTTGAACCCTAACCCTAACCCTAAACCTAAGCTTCAAAGCTACCCCTAAACCTAACCCTAACTGTACCCTAACCCTAACACTAACCATAACCCTAAAATCAAACAGTAACCCTAATCCTAACCCTAACCTCTAACCCTAACCTTAACGTTAGCCCTAACACTAACACTAAGCCGATAATCCTAAATCTAACCATAACCATAACACTAACCCTAACCCTAACCCTAAAGGTAACCCTAACAATAATTTTAACGCTAACACTAACCTTAAAACTAATCGTAACCCTAACCCTAACCCTAACCCTAATTCTTGCCTAACCCTAACCCTAACCCTATCCCTAACCTAATCATAACCGTAACCCTAACCATAATCTGAACGCTAACCATAACCCTATCACTAACACCTATCCCCTAAACCTAACACTAAAACTTACCCTATGCCTAAACCTAACCCTAACCCTAACCGTAACACTAACCCTAATCCTAACCCTAACCCTAACTCTGTCTCTAACCATAACCCTAACACTACCCCTAACCCTAACCCTAACACTAACATTAAACTCTAACCCTAACCCTAACCCTAACAATAACTATAGCCTTAACACTAAACCTATCCTCTAACCCTAAACCCAACCATTACCCTATCCCTAAATATAACACTAAAACTAACCCTAACCCTAATGATAAACCTAACTATAAATATAACCCTAACACTAACGGTAACCCTAAACTCTAACACTAACACTATCACTAACCCAGTCTTAAAGCTAACCTTAAACCTAACCCTAACTCAAAACCTAACCCAAACCATAACACTAACCCTAACATTAACACTAACACTAACACTAAACTCTAACCCTAACCCTAACCCTAACAATAATTGTAAGCCTATCCTAAACCTATCCTCTAAGTCTAAGCTTAACCCTTACCCTATCCCTAACCCTAACACTAATCCTAACACTAACCCTAAACCGAAACCCTAAAACTAACCCTAATTCTAAGAGTCACCCTAAACCCTAATGCTAAACCTAACACGACCCCTAAGTGTAACCATTATCCTAACACAAAACGTAACCCTAACCCTAACCCTAACCTCTAACCCTAACCCTAACCCAAACCCTAAACTATCCTCCAAACCTAAACCTAATGCTTACCCTATTGCTAACCCAAACCCTAACTGTAACCCTAAACCTAATCCTAACTCTAACCCTAATCCTAAAACTAAGCCTAACACTATCCCTTACCCTAACCCTAACCTAATCATAACACTAACACTAAATGTAACACTAACCATAATCCTAACCCTAACCCTAATCCTAACCATAACCCTAAAGCCTAACAGTAAAAGTTACCCTAATCCTAATTCTAACCCTAAACCTAACCCTAACACTAACCCTAACCCTAACCCTAACCCTAACTCTATCCCTAACCCTAACCCTAATCCTAACCCTATCCCTAACCCTAACCCTAAACCTAACCCTAACTCTAACCCTAACTCTAACCCTAAACTCTAACCCTAACACTATCTCTAACGCTAACACAAATCCTAACCCAAAATCGAACACTAACCCTAACCCTAATCCTAATACTAACTTCTAAAACTAACCCTAACCTTAAACCTAAGTTTCAACCCTACCACTAACCATAACCCTAACCCTAACACAAACCATAACCCTAAATTCGAACCATAACCTTAAACCTAACCCTAAACTCTAAACCTAACCCTAACACTAACCATAACCCTAACACTAAGCCTATAATCCTAAACCTAACCCTAACCCTAACCCTAAAACTAACCCTAACCCTAAACCTAACCCTAACCCTAACCCTAACCCTAACACTAACACTAACACTAAACTTAACTTCTAACTCTAAAACTAATCCTAAGCCTAAACTTCAACCTAACCATAACCATAACCCTAACAACAAACCCTAATCCTAAGCCTAACCCTAACCCTAAGCTAACCCTAACCCTAACACTAACCCTAACCCTATCCCTAACACCTAACCCCTAACACTAACCCCAAACCTAACGTGAACACTAACCCAAATCCTAAAACTAACCCTAACCTAATTGTAACCATAACCCTAAGAGTAATCTGAAGCCTAACCCTAACCCTATCCCTAACCCTAACCCTAACACAAACCTAACTTCTAATCCTCACACTAACCCTAACCCAAAACCTCAACCTAACTCTAACCCGAAACATAACCCTTACACTAACTTCGAACCCTAACCCTAACCCTAAACCTAAGCTTCAACCCTACCCCTTCCCCTAACCCTAACCCTAACCCTAATGCTAACCATAACCCTAAACTCGAAACGTAACCCTATCCCTAACCCTAACCATAACATTAGCCCTAACCCTAACCCTAAGCCTATAATCCTAAACAAATTCCAAACACTAACCCTCACCCTAACAGTTACCCTAACACTAACACTAAACTTAACTTCTAACCCTAACCCTAATCCTAATGCTAAACCTCAACCTAACCCTAACCATAACCCTAACGACAAAACCTAATCCTAACCCTAAATCTAAACCTAGCTCTTACCTAACCCTAACCCTAACGTTAGCCCTAACACTTACCCTAACCCTATCACTACCACATAATCCCTAATCCTAACACTAACCCTAACTCTGACGCTGAACCTAATGCTAATTCTAACCCTAACCCTAACCTTTACCCTAAACCTAACGTAAACCTAACCCTAACCCTAACCAAAATCTGAAGCCTAATGTTAAACCTATCACTAACATCTATCCCCTAAACCTAACACTAAATCTTACCCTAAGCCTAAACCTAACCCTAAGCAAAACCGTAACACTAAACCTAACCCTAACGCTAACCTTAACTCTAACTCTAACCCTAACCCTAACACTAGCCCTAAGCCTAAACCTAATCCTTACCCTATCCCTAACCCTAAACATAACCCTAAACCTAATGCTAATTCTAACCCTAATCCTAAAACTAACCCTAACACTTACCCTAAACATAACCTAATTGTAACCCTAACCCTAACCATAAAACTAAACATAACCCTAACCCTAACCCTACCTCTACCCCTAACCCTAAGCTAACATTAACGCTAACTCTGAAACTAACCCTAATACTAAACTCTAACCCTAACCCTAACACAAACAATAACTGTAACCCTAACACTAAACCTATCCTCTAATCCTAAACCTAACCCTTACCCTATCCCTAACCCTAACCGTAACCCTAAACCTAACCTTACAGCTAACCCTAACCCGATAACTATTCGTAACCCTAACCCTAACCCTAACCCTAAACCTCAACCTAACCCTAACCCTAGCCATAACCCTAACGCTAACTTCGAACCCTAACCCTAACCCTAAACCTAAGCTTCAACACTACCCCAAACCCTAACCCTAACCGTACCCTAGCCCTAACGCTAACCATAACCCTAAACTCGAACCGTAACCCTAACACTAACGCTAACCTCTAACCCTAACCCTAACGTTAGCGCTAACCCTAACACTAAGCCGATAATCCTAAACCTAACCCTAATTGTAACACTAACCCTAACCCTAACCCTAAAAGTAACCCTAACAATAATTCTAACGATAACGCTAACCTTAAAGCTAATAGTAACACTAACCCTAACCCTAACCCTAACTCTTACCTAACCCTAACCTTAACCCTAACCCTAGCCCTAACCCTATCCCTACCACCTAATCCCTAACCCTAACACTAACCCTAACCCTAATGCTGAACCTAATGCTAACTCTAACCCTAATCCTAAAACTAACCCTACCCCTAACCTTTACCCTAACCCTAACCTAATCATAACTGTAACCCTAACCATAATCTGAACCCTAACCCTAACCCTATCACTAACACCTATCCGCTAAACCTAACACTAAAACTTACCCTATGCCTAAACCTAACCCTAACCCTAACCGTAACACTAACCCTAACCCTAACCCTAACTCTAAACATAACCCAAACACTAGCCCTGATCCTAACCCTAACACTAAAATTAAACTCTAACCCTAACCCTAACCCTAACAATAACTATAGCCTTAACACTAAACCTATCCTCTAACCCTAAACCTAACCATTACCCTATCCCTAAACCTAACACTAAAACTAACCCTAAACCTAATGATAAACCTAACCATAAATATAACCCTAACACTAATGGTAACACTAAACTCTAACCCTAACACTAACACTATCACTAACCCAGCCTTAAACCTAACCCTAACCCTCACCCTAACTCAAACTCTAACCCTAACTCTAACACTAACCCTAACCCTAACCCTAACACTAACACTAACACTAAAATCTAACCCTAACTCTAAGCCTAACAATAACTGTAAGCCTAACCCTAAACCTATCCTCTAACTCTAAACTTAACCCTTACACTATCCCTAAACCGAACACTATTTCTAACCCTAACACTAACCCTAAACTGAACCCTAAAACTAATCCTAATCCTAAGTGTCACCCTAAACCCTAACCCTAAACCTAACACTATCCCTAAGTGTAACCATTATCCTAAGACAAAATGTAACCTTAACACTAACCCTAACCTCTAACCCTAACCCTAACCCTAACCCTAACCCTAACCTATCCTCTAACACTAAACCTAATGCTTACCCTATTGCTAACCCAAACGCTAACCGTAACCCTAAACCTAATGCTAACTCTAACCCTAATACTAAAACTAAGCCTAACACTTTCCCTTACCCTAACCCTAACCTAATCATTACCCTACACTAAATGTAACACTAACCATAACACTAACCCTAACCCTAATCCTAAAAATAACCCTAAAGCCTAACAGTAACCCTTCCTATCCCTAACCCTAAACATAATCCTAATCCTAACCCTAAACCTAACCCTAACCCTAACCCTAACCCTAACCCTAACCCTATCCCTAACCCTAACCCTAATCCTAACCCTATACCTAATCCTAACCCTAACCCTAACTTTAACCAAAACGGTAACCCTAAACCCTAACCCTAACACTATCTCTAATGCTAACACTAATCCTAACCAAAACCGAACACTAACCCTAACCCTAATGCTAACTTCTAACACTAATCCTAACCTTAAACCTAAGCTTCAACCCTACCCCTAACCATAACCATAACCCTAACACTAATCATAACCCTAAACTCGTAACGTAATCTTAACCCAAACCCTAACACAAACCATAACCCTAACCCTAAGCCTATAATCCTAAACCTAACCCTAACCCTAACCCTAAAACTGACCTTAACCCTAACCCTATCCCTAACCCTAAGCCTAACCCTAACCCTAAATAACCCTAAAACTAACCCTAACGCTCTCCCTAACACCTAACCCCTACCCCTAACCCTAACCCTAACCTAACCCTAACACTAACTGTAACCCTAAACCCTAACCCTAATGCTAACCCCTACCTAAAACCTAACCCTAACCCTAACCCTAATCCTAACCTCTAACCCTAACACTAATCCTAACCCTAAGCCTAACCATAACCCTAAAAGCAACCTAACTTCTAACCTTCACCCTAACCCTAACCCTAAACCTCAATCTAACCGTAACCATAACCATAACTCTAATGCTACTTTCTAACCCTAACCCTAATCCTAAACCTAAGCGTCAACCCTAAGCCTAACCTCTAACCCTAACCCTAACCCTAACACCCTAACCTTAACACACACCTAACTTTTAACCCTCACCCTGAAACTAACCCTCAACCTCTACCTATCCCTAAACCTAACCCTAAGCCTAAACCTAACCATAACTCTAACCCAGTGGTAACCCTAATCCCTAACCCTGACCCTAACACTATCACTAACCCTAACCCTAAACCTAAACCAAACTCTAACCCTAACTGTAATCCTAAACACTAACCCTAACACTATCTCTAATGCTAACACTAATCCTAACCCAAACCGAACACTAAACCTAACGCTAACTTCTAACACTAACCCTAACCTTAAAACTAAGTTTCAACACTACCCCTAACCGTAACCCTAACCCTAACACTAACCATAACCCTAAACTCGAACCATAACCTTAACCCTAACCCTAAACTCTACCCCTAACCCTAACACTAACCATAACCCTAACCCTAAGCCTATAATCCTAAACCTAACCCTAACCCTACCCTAAAACTAACCCTAACCCTAAACCTAACTCTAAACTTAACCCTAACCCTATCCCTAACCCTAACACTAACCCTAATCCTAACCCTAAACTAACCCTAAAACTAACCCTAACCCTAGCCCTAACATCTAACCCCTAACACTAACACTAACTGTAACCCTAAACCCTAACCCTAACGCTAACCCCTACCCTAAACCTAACCCTTACCCTAAACCTCAATCTAACCCTAACCATAACCATAACTCTAACGCTACTTTCTAACCCTAACCCTAACCCTAAACCAAAGCTTCAACCCTAACACTAACCCTAACCCTAACGCTAACCATAACCCTAAACTCGAACTGTAACTCTAACCCATAGCCTAACCTCTAACCCTAACCGTAACACTAACCCTAACCATAAGGCTATAATCCTAAAACTAACCCTAATCCTAACCCTAAGCCTAACACTAACCCCTAACCCTAACCCTAACCCTGACCCTAACACTAACACTAAACTTAATTTCTAACTCTAACCCTAACCCTAACCCTAAAGCTCAACCTAACCCTAATTGTAACCCTAATGACAAAACATAATCCCAACCCTAACCCTAACCCTAACCTCTAACCCGAGCCCTAACCCTAACACCCTAACCCTAACCCTAACCCTAACACAAATTCTAACTTTTAACCCTCACCCTGAACCTAACCCTCAACCTCTACCTATCCCTAAAACTAACCCTAAGGCTAAACCTAACCATAACTCTAAACCAACAGTAACCCTAATCCCTAACCCTGACCCTAACACTATCACTAACCCTAACCCTAAACCTAAACCTAAACCTAACCCTAAACCTAAACTTAACCCTAACCTCTAACCCTAACCCTAACCCTAACACCCTAACCCTAAGACAAACCTAACTTTTAACCCTCACCCTAAACCTAACCGTAAACCTCTGACTATCCCTAACCCTAAAAATAACCCTAAAGCTAACCTCTAACTCTAACCCTAACTCTAAACCTAAGCTTCAACCCAAACCCTAACCCTAATATCTAAGCCTAAGGCTAACCCTAACCCTAATCCTAAATATAAATCTAACACTAACTTCTAAGCATAAACTTAACCCTAACCCTAATCTGAACTCTAACCCTAACCTCGAAGTAAAACCCTAACCCTAACCTTAACCATAAACCTAACCCTAACCTCTAACCCTAACCCTAACCCTAAGACTAATTGTAACACTAACCCTAACACTAAAACCTAAACCTAACCCTAACACTATTCCTAACGCTAACCCTATCCCTAAAAACAACCCTAACCCTAAAGCTAAGCCTAACCCTAACCCTAACACTAACCCTAAGCCTTAGCCTAACCTTAACACTAACCCTAAACACTAACCCTAAACCTAACCCTAACCCTAACACTAACACTAACTCTAACCTTCTAACCCTAACTCTAACGCTAACCCTAACCCTGGCCCTAATCCTAACACCTAATGCCAAACCCTAACTGTAACCCTAACCCTAAACCTAACCCTAACCATAAACCTAACGGTAACACTAACCCTCATCCTATCCATAACCCTAACTCTAACTCTAACCCTAACCCTAAAACTAACCCTAACCATAACCCTAAAGTTAATCCTAACATTAAATTCTAATTTAACCATAACCCTAACCTTAACACTATTACTAACCCAGCCCTAAACCTAACCCTAACCCTAACCTAAACCTAACCCTAACCCTAACACTAACCTTAAACCTAATAGTAACCCTAACCCTAACCCTAAACCTAACCCTAGACCTAACTCTAACCCTAACCCTAACTCTAACCCTAACCCTAACCCTAACACTAACACTAAACCTAACACTAAACTCTAACCCTAAATCTAACACTAACAATAACCCTAACCCTAAACTTAAGCCTATCCTCTATGCTTATTGTAACCCTTACCCTGTCCCTAACCTTAAAACTAACCCTAACCCTAAACCAAAACCTAACCTTAACCCTAATCGAAACGTTAAACACTAACCCTAAAAACAACACTATCCCTAACCCTAACCCTAAACCTAACCCTAACCGAAACATTAAAAATAACACTATCCCTAACCTTAACCCTAAAACTAACCCTAACCCTAATGCTAACGTCTAACCCTAACCTTAACCATAACCCTAACCTTAACCCTAACACAAACCTAACCCTAACTGTAAACTTTACAACAAACCCTAATCCTTACCGTAACCCTAACCCTAAACCTAACCCTAACACTAAATATAAATGTAACCCTAAATGCTAACTTAACCCTTACGCTAAACCTACCCAAAACAGAACTTTAACACCAATCCTAACACTAACTTCTAACGCTAACCCTAACCCTAAAACTAACCCTAACTCTAAACTCGAATGCTAACCCTAATCGAACCCTAACCCTAACCCTAAACCTAAGCTCTAATCCTAACCCTAACCCTAACCCTAACACTAAACAAAACATCTAACCCTATCCCAAACCCTAATCCTAAACCTAAACCTAACCCTAACCCTAAACCTAACCATAACCCTAACCCTAACTCAAAACCCTAATCCTAACACTAACACTATCCCTAACCCTAACCCTAACCCTAAACCTAACCCTAAACCCAACCCTACCCCTAAACCTAACCCTAAACCGAAAGCTAACCCTAATTATATCCCTAACATCTAACCCCTAACCCTAACCCTAACCATAACCCTAAACCTAATGCTAACTGTAAACCTAATCCTAAAACTAACCCTAAACCTAATCATAACCCTTACCCTAACCCTAACCCTAACACTAACCCTAAACCTAACCCTAACCTCTAACCCTAACCCTAACACTAAATTTAACTTCTAACCCTAACCCTAATCCTCAAACTAAACCTCAACCTAACCCTAACTGTAACAGTAATGACAAACCCTAACCCTAACACTAACCCTAACCAACCCTAACCCTAACCCTAATCCTAACGCTATCCCTAACACCTCACCCCTAACCCTAACCCTAAACCTAAACCTAATGCTAACTGTAAACCTAATCCTAAAACTAACCCTAACACTAACCCTTACACTAACCCTAACCTAATAGTAACGGTAACCTGAACCGTAACACTAAACCTACCCATAACCTTAACCCTAACCTTAACCCTAACCCTAGCACTAATGCTAACTCTAATCCTAACACTAACACTAAACTCTGGCCCTAACCGTAATCCTAACAACAACTGTAACCCTAACCCTAAACCTATCCTCTAACCCTAAACCTAACCCTTAACTAATCCTTAACGCTGACCCTAACACTAAACATAACCCTAACCCTAACCCGAACTGTAACCCTAAACGCTAGCGCTAACACTAACACTATCCCTAAACCTAACCCAAAACAGAACACTAACACTAACCTTAACCCTAACCCTAACACTAACCCTAACTTCTAACCCTAAGCCTAACCCTAACCCTAACGCTAACCATAACCCTTAACTCGAATCATAACCCTAACCCTAACCCTAACCTCTAACCCAAACCCTAACACTAACCCTAACACTAAGCCGATAATCATAAACCCTACCCTAACCCTAACCCTAACCCAAACCCTAAAACTAACCGTAACACTAACTCTAACCCTAACACTAACCCTAAACCTAATCGTAACCCTAACCCTAACCCTAGTCCTAACCCTAGCCCTAACCCTAACACTAACTCTAAAACTAACCCAAACAACAACCTTAACCCTAGCACTACCCCTAAACCTAATCATAACCCTAACGCTAACCCTAATCCTAACCCTAACTCTAATCTCTAACCCCAACGCTAAACCTAACCCTATCCTCTAACTGTAACCATAACCCTAACCATAACACTAAACTTAACTTCTAACTCTAACACTAATCCTAAGCCTAAACCTCAACCAAACACTAACCGTAACCCTAACGGCGAACCCTAATCCTTATCTTACCCCTAATCCTAAACCTAAGCCTAAACCTAAACCTAACCCTAACCCTAACCTTAACAGTAACCCTAAACGCTAACTCTAACCCTAACACTATCCCTAAACCTAACGCTAAAACTAATCCAAAGCAGAACCCTAACACCAATCCTAACCCTAACATCTAACCTTAACCCTAACCTTAACCCTAATGCGAACCTTAACCCTAACAAAAACCTAACTTCCAACCCTCACCCTAACCCTAACCCTAAACCTCAAACTAAGCCTAACACTAACCATAACCTTAATGCTAACTTCTAACCCTAACCCTAACCCTAAAGCTAAGTTTCAAACCTATCCCAAACCCTAAGCCTAACCCTAAGCCTAACCCTAACCCTAACCTAAACCCTAAAACTAACCCTAACACTAACTCTAACACTAACACTAACCCTAAACCTAACAGTTACCCTAACACTAACACTAAACTTAACTTCTAACCCTAACCCTAATCCTAACGCTAAACCTCAACCTAACCCTAACCATAACCCTAACGACAAAACCTAATCCTAACCCTAAATCTAAACCTAACTCTTACCTAACCCTAACCCTAACATTAGCCCTAACACTTACCCTAACCCTATCACTACCACCTAATCCCTAATCCTAACACTAACCGTAACTCTGACTCTGAACCTAATGCTAATTCTAACCCTAACCCTAACCCTAACCCTCTAACACAAACACTAACACTCACCCTAACCCTAAACATAAGTGGAACACTAACCCAAAACATAACACTTACCCTCTAAACCTAAACCTAACCCTAACCCTAACCCTACACCTAACCTTAATCCAAACATAACCTTAACCCCTCACCATAAACCTAACCCTATCCCTAACCTTAACCCTAAACCTAACCCTATCCTTAACCCTAAACCTAATCCAAACCATTACCCTAACCCCTAATCGTAACCCTAAACTTAAACCTAACCTCAACCCTAACACTAAACCTAACCCTAAATGTAACCCTACTATATATCTAACACTAACCCTAGCCCTAAACCTAACCCTAACCCTAATGCTAACTCTCTAACCCTAACCCTAATCCTAGCCCTAACCCTAACACTAGCCATAATCCTAGCGTTAGTGTTAATCCTAACCCTAACATGAACCTGAATCCTAAACCTAACCCGAACCCTGACCCTAACCCTAACACAAACACAAACCCAAACCCCAAACCTAACCTCTAATCCTAACACTAACCTTAACCCTAAACCCAACCCTAACCCTAACCATCATCCTAACCATAACCCTAACCCTTAACTGTAACCCTAACCCTAAACCTAAACTTAACCCTAACCCTAAACCTTATAGTAAATCTAAACTAAACCCTACCATAACCCTAACACGAAACCTAACACTAACCCTAGCCCTAAACCTAACCCTAACCTCTAACCGTAAGGCTAACCTTAACCCTAACCCTAACCATAATCTTAACCCTAACCCTAACCCTAACCTCTAATCATAACCTTAGCCTAACCCTAACCCTAACCCTAACTGTAAACCTATCATTAACACTAATCCTAACCCTAACTATAACCCTGAACCCAATTCTGACCCCTAACCCCAAGCCCTAACACTAACCATAACTTCTAACCCTAACTTTAACCCTAAACCTACCCCCAAACCTAACCCTAACGTCTAACCCAAATGCTATCTCTAAACCTAA